>NC_083108.1:64163873-65475418 GCF_949774975.1 Lagenorhynchus albirostris
GACAGTATTTATTTGCGACTCTGATGCATTTAAGATATTTTTAGTCTAGTTTCATAATCTTTCTCAGTAAAATGTTTGATATAAAGATTGTGACTATAGGGCTTCCCTGGTGGCACAGTGGTTGAGAGTCCGCCTGCCAATGCAGGGGACACAGGTTCGTGCCCTGCTCCGGGAAGATCTCACATGCCGCGGAGCGGCTGGGCCCGTGAGCCATGGCCGCTGAGCCTGCGCGTCCGGAGCCTGTGCTCCGCAACGGGAGAGGCCACAGCAGTGAGAGGCCCGTGTACCACAAAAAAACCAAAAAAGATTGTGACTATAAATGGCACTCTCATCCTTTCCAGGGCTTTCCCCTGCATTGCTGGACTTAGAAACCCTTATGTCCTGTTACCTGAACTTATTGGATCCGGGTCAAGTTCATTTGTTAAACTCCATAGATTTAATAGGGGTGGGTATATAAGGTCTGTGTCCAAAATAGTGATATTTATCCAATATCACCCCAAACAAAGGACCAGAGGGGGAAAGGTATGACAGGTCATGAAGCGAAAGAGGAGAAAGTAAGCAAGTGACGGGTCTGAAAGCCGTGTCCTTAATGGGGAGGGTCTCCCAGGACCTGGAGACGAGGAGCTCCTCAGAGTGAAAGCTCCAGGAAAGGGGGGAACCCAGCTTGCTTAGGTGTCAGGGTTCAGGGCAGGAGCACAGAGCCCGGACCAGGAGAGGGACATGCAGGGGGTTGGCAGAGGCCCCCTGGGTCTCCCAGGGCACAGATGCTGGACCTCTGCTTCCTCGTCATCCTGCCCCGTACCTGTGGTGGATCATTCGTATCTGGGCCCACAGTCATTGTGTTTGTACTGAGAGACCAGTAAGGAATAGAGACATTTTCACTGACGCCATAAAGATGGACCAGGATGAAAGCATGAGTCTCGGGATTCAACAGCACAAGTGACAGCAGAGGCCAAAGCTGAGCTGGCGTCGGTCACAGTCAGGGTCAGACAGGGGTGTGGAGGGCAGATTTTTATCTCACTTCCCCAGAGCACAGGAGTCCCTTGTGGTGGTGGGTAGTGATTAGATATGTGATAACCAGCCTCCTCATCAGGACGGGGCCCAGAGGTGACCAAGGAGGCCGTGCGGACAAGCCAGGAGCCAGAGAATAGCGCTGAACCCCCAACGTCACTCACCTGTGTCCTGGGTCACAAAGGTAGGGGCTCTGTCTGGGATCTCTTGTCACCGTTGCCATGATAACCCCCATGTCCCTGCTGCTCCCTGTGCAGGAGAAGGTGCTCTCGGATCTGGGCTCATCAGGAGCATCACAGGGGGAGGGGCACAGGCATGTATTGGGGAGTCCCTGCTCCTGACGGTCCCCAGCCCCACCCCCACCCTGCAGTGTTGGAAATCCTCCAGTGGGGTAGAGAGGAGAGGAGGACACAGCCAGCACCTGTCGGCTCAAGAGAACCCACTCCCGGGAGTCCCCTGGGTCCTGACAGGTGTCAGCTGTACCCCTGACACCTCAAGTTCTCTGCTCTGACCCTCAAGGAGCAGAGTCCACGCTTTAGTGGACGGTCCACCTGCTGGGCTGGTCCCCGGGCTCTGCTGAAGATAAAACGAGGAATGACTCATTTCTTTATAGTAAGAAGAAAGGCCAGATCTACCTCTCTGGTTGCTTACACATGGATAAGCAGGCAGTATTTCAGTGCCATCATGAATTATTTTGTTTTATTTTTGTTCTAAGTTTTCAGGAAACTAAGAAGGGTTGAATTAAGAATTGGGAGTAGATCCATTACAAACCAGAATGTACTTCCAAGTACACTTTGTATATATACAATTTAATGTGAAATTTAAAAGTTGTCATGAAAAAGGTTCTCACAGGCTAAGGTTCTTGTTCCACTTTCCCATCTGCCTGCGTCTCTGTGAGGAGCACTGTTGTACCAGATTGCACAGTAATGGTCAGCCTCGTCCTTGGGCTGCAGCCGAGATGAGTAGAAGCCCTGCATTGGCTGAGGCCTCTTTGGATCCAGAGAAGTGGCTGGGGACCCTGGAGCCCTGGTCCTTAATGGAGTCTGAGTTGTAGGACAGGAGGTACCAGGGAGACCTCCCTGGCTTCTGCTGGTACCAGGTTATAACATAGCTGGCAACACTGTACCCACTGCTCAGGGTGCAGGTGAGTCTGGCTGATGCTCCCAGAGATGCAGAGAGGGAGGGAGGCTGAGTCAGCACAGGCTGGGAGACGGAACCTGCAGACACAGACACAGGGGGGAGATGGGGCAGGAGCTGGAGGAAAGATTCCAGGGGTCTGAGCCACACGGGCTGATGCAGGCTGGGGACTGAGACCTGGTCCCCGCAGCCTGGCCCTCCCTGTGCAGTGAGAGAGGAACACGAGCAGGAGAGGAGTCCAGGCCATGGTGCTCACAGCCCCCTGGTCCCCACAGTGGGGCTGGGCTGCCCCAGGCCTCCTTTTCTCCCCCAGCCTCTGCCAGAGGAGGGGCTCCCGTGCAAATGGGTGTCCACCCAGGGCCCACCCAGCCCCTCCCTGAGCCCTGGTGCTGGAGCTCAGCTCACAGCCCAGACTCAAGGGGATGGAGGGTGGCTTCCCCCTTGGGACCCCCTGGGAGGAAGCACCTGCTGAGACCACGCAGGTCCCTGCTCAGGGGCCTCTGCCAGCCAGAGAGTACACACTGCTGAGTCCTCACCAGGGAGCACAGGTCCCGCCCCCAGACCCAGCTCCTGGAGTGAACGATCCTCCCTGAGCAGCTGTGCAGGGATCCAGGGCAGTCCCACAGCTCACCCTGCTGGTTTTATGTGGGAAAAAGAATCCCAGAAAATGTATAGTAAAAACACCTCTAAAATGCATCATTGCCTAGTAAGGTACAACATTGTCTGCATCAGATATAACATGAGTAACAGACCGATTTCCTTAGAAAATAGAAAATTTTATGGAACTGCTCCAAAGAATGACATAAGATACAGTTTCACAGGAAACATTGAACAGAACTTCAGAGATCAGATGGTTCCGACTTATTTGCTTCATATTTTTTCACAAAGTTTGAAAAAATATACAATTTCCTAGTTCTTATAGAAAACATATAACAGTGATGAAAGCACCTGACTCCTTACACAAAACTATTACAGAATAGTAACATTAAATATTGATGAAAATGTTCTAAATAAAATATGAACAGAGATTTCTTACTAGATTAATAAATTGATACTTTTACTCCCATGATACAAGTTGGGTTCCCTATTATGAAATACTTTAATATAATACCAATAATAATACAATATATTATTGTCTTAAATGATCACGAAAGAAACTTTGACCCAACCTAACAGCAATTCCTTAAAAAATCCACATAAAAATACAAACAGACAGATACCTTTATAATATGATAATACACACTATCTCACACACACACAGATAACTAGTCCTTAAGCCAGGATTTTAGGGTGGTTAAAGATCAGGAACAGGCGAAGGTGACCTTTAGCTCCATTATTATTCAATTATTCTGCAAGTAGTAGAAAGTCAGTGAATGAAATGATGTCAATGGTGAGGACGTAGCATTGATGGGAAGGACCAGCAGTTCTTCCTAAAGATTCAAAAGGACATTTCAGCCTCAGACAGGCCGGTGCTGGTGCAGAAGTGATGGCAGAGGTCTCCCCACTGAGGGACTAGCTGCAGACTGTGACTAGTACAGGTAACAGCTGGTGACCAAGTAGAGATGGTGGAGCCAGGGGGGCAGAGGGGAGTCTGGGCCACCTGCCCAGGGTGAAGAGAGCCTTGGAAGGTGAGAAGCATAGTTTGCCTCCCACTCAGGCTGCATCCTGAGTCACGTCAATCCTCACTTTATGGGGGATCCTCAAGGGGGAAGAGAATGAGAACATCTCTGCAGACGCAGAAAAGCGAGGACCCCAGAAGAGGCATCTGGTGTGATGGGCCCAGGGGGGCTATGGACGGGGGCGCTGGGGAGAGGCTGGGGACTCACTCTGCCCCGTGCAGGACTCTGGACCCTGGAGACAAGGTCTGTGACACACAGCAGACGACTTGTCTTGAGCCAACGTCTTGCTGCTGAAACTCGGCCTCTGTTCACCAGTGACAAATAGAAACGCGGAGACAGAGTTTTGGGTGAAGTAAAAAAGAGTCGCTTTTATTGCTTTGCCAGGCAAGGAGGCCACAGCGGGCTAATGCCCTCAAGACTGTGTGACCCACCCTGGAGGGGGTAGTGAGGAGTTTTATAGTGTTCAAGGATCAGGGCATAATCAGCTCGTGGACAATTCTCGGATAGGTTGGCATCAAGGTGACATTTCAAGCATCATCAACCTTCTGGTTCCAACCAGTCTAGGGTCTATGTGCTTGTGGTCAGCAGTTTTCATCTGGTGGGGCTCTGCTTCCTGTACAAACAACTTAGGAATGTGTGTCAGGCCTTTATCTACCTTCATCTTTCAGGGAACTGGGATTTCGGTGATTCTGCAGGAACTGGGAGTTTGGTGATTCTGCGATATGGCAGAATTATAGTCTAAATTGATACCAGTTCCCCAGCCCAACAGCTATTCTTTGTCTCTCCATCTTCACATTTCCCAATCATTCACTCCTGAGTCAGCATTTTACTTCAAAAGACGTGGACACAGGGGCTTGTACACGGTTTCGGTCTCAGGACTAACCTGGAATCAGATCAGCCAACAAGAGCACCTGAGGGCCTGAAGGATGCCTGTGGTGGAGAAATAGACAGTGAAAGAGGGGTCCGTGTCAGACCTGGTGTATGAGACTGGTCCCCACCTCTGTCTATGAGCAGAGGGAGCGGGGAAAGGAAGTCAGCCTCTCAAGATTGGATAGTTCAGCCAACCAAATATGCAGGTGGCAAATCAGCACAGGAAAGGAGGCTCAGCATCGTTTCTCATTAGGGAATGTGTATTACAACAACAATGAAATGCCCCTACGTATCTATTGGCGTGGCTAAAATGAAATTCTAGTAAGTGAAAAAAATACCTGATGGGTAATTTCCCATGGTGGTGTTGGTATGAAAATAAACAAATACTGAATCCATTTCCCTCCATGGGTCGTACATCTACACTGGTGAATTGTTTGAAACAAAATAGGAGTCAGAATGTGAAACTGCAGTAACACAGATTGAAAGATGCACGTTCAGTGAGCATCTTTTTGACAGTTGGCTAGAGCCACGCTGTGGGTCACTGCATCATGACGTTTATATACTGATTATTGAAGGAAAATCACTTCAAAAAGGTTGAAACGGCCACGCAAACTCTCTCACCTTTAAATTCAACACAAGGGAAGATTCTGGAATTACTAAGCTGGAAAACTTTTAAAAGGAGTGTAACATTTCAAGCACATTTTATGGTACCGAGAAATTTTATAAAACTTTATTCTTCTCCCGTTCTAAGGTTTTTGGCACAGTTTATTTTGAAATTAACATCATGATTCAGAAAGCTCTCATAAGGGACAAGGAGACTTATTTTGGGATCCATAGTGATGCAATGTCCAAAAAAAGCCTCTTAAAAATCCTTCTAATATTTCTTTACAAGAAATACATACATTTCCAACTGGGGTGAACCATCAGAATTCTGTTACCAACATGGATACTTTGCTGGACTCTGAAAAAATGAAGGAATACAACACTTAAAAAAATGTCTGAGTGCCCGTCTACAGAGGTCCCAAGGCTACATCCATGTTTGACGCATTGATGCCATTTTATTTTCAAAGCCACACATTCACACCACGCAGTCTCTACATTCAGGTTCATTGCTGGTTCCTGCAGTGCTGACACTGATCTCTGGTGAAATCTCACTCTTGCAGTAGAGACATGTCAAACGCCTTATGTTTGCAGTTGGCCTTCTCATTTGGAGGCTGAAAGCACAGCCTGGGGGCCAGGATGAGCACGGGGTTACTCTCTGTCTCTCTCTGTCTCTCTCTGTCTCTGTCTCTCTATCTCTCTCTCTCTCTCTCTCTACACACACACACACACACACACACACACACATCTTTCCTAGGAAATGTGTGGTACCATGGATTGCCCTCTGGATGGGTTTCACCTTCTGTTCCATTGCTCTTTACTATTGGAAACATGTCCTGAATTCTGCATGTAAGTGACTGTCGTTTTTCAATTATCAGTTTTGGTATAAATTTTAGTATGTTCGGTTAAACTTTCTAGAGTTGTCACATTTTCCACAGACAGTAGAGAGTTCTAGTGTGGCACCAGTCTACATCAGAAATGTTCTGTTGATCTTACCAGTAAAGCTATTAACTACCTCAATAAACGTGTCAAAGCTTGGAAACGAGGGGCCCAGGGTTTTTGTCCCATTCGCCATCTGTCTCTGTCACGGTGCTCAGCACCACTTGTATACACCTGACAGTAAGAGTCAGCCTCATCCTCGGGCTGCAGCGCAGAGATGAGCAGGAGCCCTGCGTTGGCCGAGGCATCTTTGGACCCAGAGAAGCATCTGGGGACCCTGGTGCTTATCAGAGTCTAACCTGAACCTCAGGAGGTACCTCAGGGGAGGGCTCCCTGGCTTTTGCAGCTACCAGTATATGCCTTTACCACCTACACTGATGTCACTCTCAGGGTGCAGGTGTGTCTGGCTGATGCTCCCAGAGATGCAGAGAGGGAGGGCAGCTGAGTCAGCACAGGCTGGGAGAGGCACCCTGCCGACACAGACACATCAGATGAGGAGAAGGGACAGGAGGCAGCTACTCAGGGACCTGAGCCAGAAGGAATTCCTCAGGCTGGGATGGGCCCTGGTCTCTGAGGCCTGTCTTACCTGTGCAGAGAGAGGGGAGCATGAGGAGGGCAGGGGTCCAGGCCATGGTGCTCACAGCCGCTGCTCATGACACAGAGCTGGGGCTGGGCTGCCCCACTCCTCTCTTATGCCTCCCCGCTGGCGCCACAGAGGAGGGGCTGTCACGCAAATGTGTCCCCACCCACTGCCTCTCCCCCATGACACCTGACAGGTCTGGGGCCCTTGGACCCAGGGAACCTGCCTGATGCACTAGTTTCCCCCATGAGTCGGGGCGGGGAGGAGGCAGCTTCCAGGACCACACACGGGCCACGTGCAGGGGACTCGGCCAGGCCCAGAGAGGACACAGCTGCCCCCTCCCCAAAGGAAGCAGAGCTGGGCCTCCCGCAGAGGAGGTCTGCCCAGCTGGGCGCCCCTGTCCTGCCCGATCCACCAGAGATGGCCGCACAGCGCCCCCTGCTGGTCCCAGGGCCAACCTCTCCTCCTCTCGCTCTGGTCCACAATCTCACGGTCACCTGTGTCCCTGACCCCTGCGTTTCCCACACGTGACTCCTCCTTACGGGGCACGAGGCAGGTGTGGTCCTGGTGTAGCCTCACTGATTCGGGTCCCTTCTCCGCGGGCGGCGGTCTAGCGGGAGGCACACGCGACATCCTGATCCAGGAGGGCATGGGAACAGCTGCGGAGCTGAGGACTGGACTCAGGGAACAGGGAGCACAGCGGATCTGCCCACACGGGGGCTCAGAGGAGGCGGGCTGGCCCTGGTGCTGTGAGCAGGAGCTTCAGGGGACAAGGACGCTCACAGAGGAGGACACAGAAGGAGGGGACGCTGGTCCTTCCAGAGCAAGTCAGGGGGAAGACTGCACACACCCTGGGGCGCAGGGCTGGGGATGGAGCAGGGCCTGGGCACCCAGCAGGGACCCCCTCGGGCCGTCCTGCCACCTCCCCGTGTGCTGGGAGATCTTTAATCCCGGCGGTGCTGGTCCTCAGTGGGACCAGATAGAGACCGAGCTCTGAGTAAAACTCTGGAACAGAACTTGGGACAGAGAGAGACCCAGCCAGGGGACATTTGGGGAGACTGGACGAACAGGACACAGAGGAAACAGGAAGGGGTGACATGGCATGTGGCCTAAGGAGGGACACAGGGCGGTGACCAGCTGACCCCAGGCCGTGGGACAGGAACGGGTGGTCCAGATGTCTGGTGGATGCCCGACTGACACAGGTGAGGGCAGCTGCAAGGGCAGGGGTTGGGACTGGGGGGTGGGTGTGTGTACATTTGTCACATAGAGACCCATGGTAGGAAAGCCTGGAAACATGTTAGTAAAACTCAGGACAAGGGACTCATGTCCTCCGCTAGAGGAAGGACACAGGGGCTGTAAGTCACCACCCGATGAGGGACTTAGCTGCATCATTCATTCATCCAGCCAGCCAGCCATTCATTCTCTAGAGGATATTTAAGGACTGTCTCCCGTGTACCAGACACAGGGGGAGGATGGGGATCGAGGACAGGGGCCGGGTCCCTGGAGCGGGGGAGCCAGGCCAGCAGGGGTGAAGGTGATCCCGGAGGACACGCTAGGGTCTGAACCCCGGGTCCCCGCAAAGACCCTGAGATGTCAGAGTGTTAAGGAAGCACAGATCAGAGACTCCAAGATCTCCCAACGTTCATGACGCCTGGAGTACATCACCCCACAGGACAGGCCACATCCCCGAGTGTCCGGGGACATATGATGGGGTTGCTTTGAACGCGCAGATCAACTGGGCAGGATTGATCGACACCTTCACAGTAAGAAGTCATCCAATCTATGAACACGGGTCTCCTTTCCCTTATCTTCATCTGCTTTAATTTTTCTCTGCAAAAAGAAAAATTGCAAGGGCCCCAGACCCTGTCAGGGGTCATGGGGGAGCGGCAGTGGGTGGGGACACATTTGCGTGACAGCCCCTCCTCTGTGGCGCCAGTGGGGAGGCATAAGAGAGGAGTGGGGCAGCCCAGCCCCAGCTCTGTGTCGTGAGCAGCGGCTGTGAGCACCATGGCCTGGACCCCTGCTCTCCTCATGCTCCTCTCTCTCTGCACAGGTAAGACAGGTCTCAGAGACCAGGGCCCATCCCAGCCTGAGGAACTCCTTCTGGCTCAGTTTGTAAGCTTCTCACCTACTCGGCTAATCCTAGTCCTAAGTATTTTATTCTTTTTGATGCCCTCATGAATGGCATTTTTTAAAATATCCTTTTGCTTCTTCATTTTTAGTAACTAGAAAACCAAGAAATTTTTGTAGGTCATTACTCCTCATAACACTGTGGAAGATCCTAGTTAGAGCCCGGTATGGGGTTGTGATAAGAGTTGTTTTTCCTGTTTGTAAGGCAGGTAACAAGCAATGGAGCAGGTGGGAATATTGAGGTGGGGTCTGCCGCCCGTAGACAGTAAGATGAGCCACACAAAGGGGCGGCCCTGGTGTGACCATCTAAGGAACTGAAATGGCCCAGCGCTGCTTCCACTAATTATGGGGGAAAGGAAAAGCATAAAACACTTTTTCTTTTCAGTTTGAGAAAAACATCATTAATGTATCAAGAACTTATGTAGGGATTTGTGAAACATACATGGTAAGAGCACCCGCTATCCTCTGATTGGTGCCTGATGGTGATAAGTTGTGGAAACGCCACAAATCAGGAGCAGCCAATGTGACTTTTAGCTCCATTATTATTCAGCACCGTTCAGCAAGTGTTAGACACCGCAATTAAACAGGAAGAATCAATGGTTGGATCACTGAGGGGCATGGAGAGGTAGTTGTTCCAAAAGACCCAAATGTGTGATGCACCTTAGATGCTCCGGTGTCAGTGCAAAAGTGTCCGAAGAAATCTCCCCTGTGAGCAAAGCACAGCCGTTCATCCTGAGGGCTGATGAGAGGGGGTCATAGCCCTAGAAACTCCTGGGAATTGGCAGATGACCCCAATGATGGAGGCTCAGGGTTCCCGAGTCAGAGTTCAGGTCGGAGATGACCTCCACCGACCCCCCACCTCAGCCCCTGAGCTTCAGGGCAAAGAATGCTGCATCCCCAGCGATGGGCACATGGCCTTTCTGTTTCCTTTGAGACCCTCTCTTAGGAATGGGCTGCTGAAGGGACTTTGAGGACAGAGGGGAAAGAGGAGGCTCCACACCCCAGCAGGCCCCCAGGGATGAACGTGGACCCAGGGCGGCAGCAGAAGCAGCAACAGAAGCTCCAGCCAGAGCCTGAGCAGGAAGCTGCTGGTGGCCCCACCTCCCGCAGATGAGAAAGGAGTCCTGGTCTCGGTTACTGCTCACCTGGAGCTCTGGGTGAGCCTGAGAGGCTGTCACAGGAAAGGCTGGAGAAGCAGCCTGGTATCAGCTCAGCCCAGTGATGGCTAAGGAGGCCAAATGCCAGACTTGGGACCAGGGAACTGATCAGGGACCACTGTCTGTCCCCCACTAGCATCAGAGATGAGGAGCTTGGGGCCCAATCCTGGGAGCTGCTGGTCCCAGGATACGTACTGGACAGTCTGATGTGTCCTGATTCGGACACAGCTGGACTCTGGCCCCTGGTTCTGACCTAACCCATCATGGACTCTGTCCCCAGGGCACCTTACCCTGGCATCCAGGGATTCTTCTCAATTTGAGAAAAATTGGACAGTTTTGCTGCCTAGGAAAAGCCTGGGCGGCAGAGGGGGCGGGGTACAGAATTAAGATGTAAACAGATTTTCTGGACCAAGTTCCCTGGTGTGGGTCTCAGACCCCAGTTTTAGGCCAAACAAACAACGGAAGCAGCTGACTTGGTAGAGGATGGTTCTGCCCCGGGAGCCCCAGTGCTGGGGGGACAGCAGGTTTTTGTCTCACTTCCCCCCTGGCTTGCACACTGTGTGACCATCCAGGCTGTCATCGTAAGACTGGCAGTAATAATCAGCCTCGTCCTCAGCCTGGAGCCCAGTGATGGTCAGGGAGCCCGAGTTGCCAGACTTGGAGCCAGAGAAGCGATCAGGGATCCCTGAGGGCCGTTTGCTATTGTCATAGATCAGGAGTCTGGGGGCCGTTCCTGGGACCTGTTGGTACCAGCTCACATAATTGCTCCCGATGTTGCTGCTGCTTCCAGTGCAAGAGATGGTGACCCTCTGGCCCAGGGCCCCAGACGCAGAGCGCGGCTGAGTCAGCACAGCCTGGGCCCAGGATCCTGCAAGTGGAAGAGACAGAGATGGTGATTCTGGGGTCCAGACACAAGAGCAGTAAGCAGGGCCCATGGTCTCCCCGGGGTCCCTTCCCCTGTCCCCGCATCCAGTCACCTGTGCAGTGAGCGACCAGGGTGAGGAGCAGAGGGGACCAGGCCATGGTGGACATGGTAACGGGGTCCTGCCTTCTGTGTCCCCACAGCTGAAGCAGAGCGTCCCCAGGTCTCTCCTTCCCCTCTTCATACTCTGAGAGAGGGAGGGTCCATTCATGCAAATGACACCCCCCCCCACCAGCTCTCTGGTCCCTCCCTGGGCCCTGGGTCAGGTCCCAGTGCTGAGCGTGGCCAAGGGGTGGGCAGGGGCAGGGCTGGGTGGGGCCCAGGGGTGGGAGGTCACAGCAGGCAGCCCTGAGCAGAGACCACCAGGCAGTGCTTGGGGGCTGGTCCCAGCTCTCAGACCCTCAGGAATGGCCACCGCGCGCCCCCTGGTGTCCAGGCCCTGAAACACACACCGTGTGCCCTGGTGACCAGAGCCCCTCAGGGTCAGCTCCTGCCCCCTGCTCTGTGCACTGTCCCCACCTTAGGGCCATTCCAGGTGCCCCTTCAGTGTCCCCCGTGACCTCAGAGCCATCTGTGTGCTCCCCTCAGACCCCTCAGGGTGAATCTGTCCACAGCGCCCTTGGCTGCCCAGGGGTCAGGATTGAGGGGGCGTCTGTGACCCAAATTCCTCTTAGATCAGGATCAAGTGAGAGCAGTGCTGGCCCCGTGGAGGCCCGTCCCCTTCTGTGCAGGACAGCGGGTCCCCTCCTCTGTGTGACTTGTCCCTGGTGGCCAGAGCCCCCCTTCCTCTGTGTGTCCCCTCAGCCCTGAGGAGGAGGGAGCTCCTCTCTGTGGAGGGGGTGAGAGTGTGGGGAGAGCCTAAACGCCTCATTCTTTATTGTGTGTGAAGCTCTCCACGCACGAGACCCACCGTCCCCTGTGTCGTGTCTTACGAAGTGACTCCCTCCTGGGAATCTCTCTTGCAGGCACACGTCACAGGCTGCAGTGAACAGGGCCTAGTGATGTTCTTGGCAGTTTTTATTGAGACTCTGAAGGGCTTTGAGCAGCATCTGTTCCCAGGGAGCCTGATACGTGGGGCTGTTAGGATCAACAGAGCCCCAATAGTGGGTTTGAAAAGACATAGTTAGGGGAGTGTTTGGTTGGAAGAGAACAGCCTGACTGAAGTTTGCCCAGCACTGCGTGTGTGTGTTACACAGATGGTGTGTGACTGTGAGATTTTCAGTTTACCAAAATGCGTTGCCAAAATGTAAGGTCATTACTTAAAATTAGTGCAGGATGTTTTTTTTTTTTTTTTTTTGCAGTACGCGGGCCTCTCACTGCTGTGGTCTCTCCCATTGCGGAGCACAGGCTCCAGACGTGCAGGCTCAGCGGCCATGGCTCACGGGCCTAGCCGCTCCGCAGCATGTGGGACCGGGGCATGAACCCGTGTCCCCTCAATCGGCAGGCGGACTCAACCACTGCACCACCAGGGAAGCCGTAGTGCATGAATTTAACTGAAGGAAAACCTATGTTCTATTTTAATTTTTCATTGACAAGTGTAACATTTCTGAAATACTATATTTATCTTTGTAAATACTGTATTTTTATCAAGGACATTTTAATAAAATGACACAACAGGTATCCTATGAAATTTTATTTATTATCAAGTGAAAAAGGAGTCTGAGTGAGGCAGGGCCAGAACCAACCTCTCTCTGCCACTCATAACATCTCCACTGGAAGATTTTTTTTTTTTTTTTTTGGCTGCATTGGGTCTTCGTTGTTGGGTCTTCATTGCTGCGCGTGGGCTTTCTCTAGTTGTGGCGAGCGGGGGCTCGCATACTCTTCATTGCGGTGCACGGGCTTCTCATTGCGGTGGCTTCTCTTGTTGCGGAACATGGGCTCTAGGCACGTGGGCCTCAGTAGTTGTGGCCCGTGGGCTCAGTAGTTGTGGCTCACAGGCTCTAAAGCACAGGCTCAATAGTTGTGGTGCACGGGCTTAGTTGCTCCACGGCATGTGGGATCTACCAAGAACAGGACTCAAACCCGTGTCCCCTGCATTGGCAGGCAGATTCTCAACCACTGCACCACCAGGGAAGTCCCCACTTGGAGATTTTTATCTCTGAGCATGGAAGTTTTGTCTGTGAAAACATGAGCCGGCTGAGGTATCAGAGCAATGGGTCAGTCAGATTTGAGGGGAGGAAAAGCATATGACAGGGTCAGATTTGTCATTCTCAGGAAATTCAGAAGTGACAACAGAAGGTCACCCTGAGTTAGACGTGGTCCAGGCAGAGCAGCAGTGACTGTCTCAGGGGGAGGGCACAGGGGAGCTTTTAGTCTCACTTCCCTGTGGGTCTGGAGCACAGTGTAAGTACCAGTGTTGCCGTGAACTGTAGCACAGTAATAGTCAGCCTCGTCCTCGGGCTGCAGCGCAGAGATGAGCAGGAGCCCTGCATTGGCCGAGGCATCTTTGGATCCAGAGAAGCGGCTGGGGACCCCAGAGCCCTGGTACTTATCAGAGTCTGACTTGAACCTCAGGAGGTACCGGGGAGAGCTCCCTGGCTTCTGCTGGTACCAGAATATGTGGTAGCCGCCAACAATGTACCCACTGCTCAGGGTGCAGGTGAGTCTGGCTGATGCTCCAGGAGATGCAGAGAGGGAGGGAGGCTGAGTCAGCACAGGCTGGGAGAGGCACCCTGCAGACACAGACACATCAGATGAGGAGAAGGGACAGGAGGCAGCTACTTGGGGACCTGAGCCAGAAGGAATTCCTCAGGCTGGGATGGGCCCTGGTCTCTGAGACCTGTCTTACCTGTGCAGAGAGAGAGGAACACGAGCAGGAGAGGAGTCCAGGCCATGGTGCTCACAGCCCCCCGGTCCCCACAGTGAGGCTGGGCTGCCCCAGGCCTCCTTTTCTCCCCTAGCCTCTGCCAGAGGAGGGGCTCCCATGCAAACGGGTGTCTACCCAGGGCCCACCCAGCCCCTCCCTGATCCCTGGTGCTGGAGCTCAGTTCACAGCCCAGACTCAAGGGGATGGAGGGCAGCTTCCCCCTTGGGACCCTCTGGGAGGAAGCACCTGCTGAGACCACGCAGGTCCCTGCTCAGGGGCCTCTGCCAGCCAGAGAGTACACACTGCTGAGTCCTCACCAGGGAGCACAGGCCCCGCCCCCAGGCCCAGCTCCTGGAGTGAAAGGTCCTCCCTGAGCTGTGAGGGACCCCAGGGCAGTCCCACAGTGCTGCCAGCTGGTAACATGTGGAAAATGGAAAAAATAACACATAACTGGTAGGAAAGAAGAGATTAAAATGCATGCTTTTCAATGAAGATATAACATTGGCTCTATTTGAGAAAATACGTAAATGCACTACTTTCCAAAGTAAAAAAATTATTATTGAATTTCTGCTGAAAGATATGATATATACATTTTATTGGGAATAGCTAAGAAATCTTCAGCAATCATATGGTTCCAATACATTTGCTTTGTGTATTTATTACAAAACATTGAAAAAGATGTAAAATTTCTTAGTTCTTTTGAGATAGCAGTTAAAACAGTTATACATACAGCACATAAATTGAACACCAAAGAGGAACACTGACAAACCACTATCAATGAATATCAATCCGAATGTTCCAAAAAAAATGTCAACGAAGAAATATTTATACTGGTTTAGTAAATCGATACTGAATCTAAAAGTCATTTTTTCAAATATACAACTTGTGTTTTATATTAAGACATTAAAAAATAAATTTAACACCAATAATAGCAAATCCACATAAAATAGAATCAAACAACACATTTGTAATATGCTAATACACACTCTTCACACATGCTTAAGTGCACACAGGTTACCCTGTGGGGCCTCTGCCCCCCACGCTTGTCTCACCGTCGGCACAGGCGCTCCCAGGAGCCCCGCTCCTCCTTGGAGACACCTTCTGACTCCTCACCTTCTAACAGCCCCTCTCTGACCCAGACGTGGCAAAGACCCCACAGAGGACTCGGAGGAGGTGACCCGAATCTGAACCCTGTGGTCAGGGAGGCCACCAGGAGCTCCTGGGTGACCGGGCCTCACAGGAAGGAGGGTCCCACATCAGGGAGGACAGTTTGCCCAGCGCTCTGGAGCCCTGAGTGGTTTCCCCGCTGTCTGGCCCAGCCCCCTCTCTGGGACTCTGCACTGCGTCCCCTGCTGGCCACAGGCACCTCCTCCAGCCACTGGGATGTCCCAGCCCCCTTGAAGAGTGTCCCATTGTACAGCAGGCTTTGCTGATGTTACTCCCAGGAGAGTCGGGTGACGGGGCCTTTCCAGGTCCACCCTGGAGACAGGAATACTCTCACCCTGGGACTCTCATCTCCATGGAAACTGACCATATTTCCAAAATGTGCATCTCTGTGAACTGTAGCCCCACAGCCCAGCCCTGCCTGCTGTGCAAACACGGCGCGTGTGTATGAAAGGACAGTGACAGGGAGCAGCAGGCCACACACATGGTGACGTGTCCTGTGTGCAGGTTGGGGTGTGCTCAGGGGTGGGGACAAAGGAGCCTGAACAAAGCTGTAATGGGTCAGCAGGAATGTGAGGGAGGAGTCAGGTGATCCCCCTGCAGAGACAGGCAGAGCCCTCGGGCCAGAGGTCAGGGCATGTGCCAAGGTCAGAAGAAGGGAGAGGGTGGCTCCTGGTGAGGCTGGTGAACGCTCACTCGAGGTCAGGGAAGTGGACCCTCTGAGCTTGTGACTCCAGCTCCTTCAAATGGAACAGAAAGAAAAGTCAGGGAAAAGATTATTCCCTTAATTAAACTCTGAAATCCTGTTTTTGCTAAGTCTTAGTGCATGTGAAGATGCATATGTTTATACAGCCTCAGCTCCATTCACTGACATTATTACTTTTAATAACCGGCATCGCACCCATCAGTGTCCGTGGGAACCCAGCCCGGTCTTGTCCAGGGACAGTAACTGGTGCTCTGTGAGCCCCACGTGCCCGGTGAAGCCGGGAGCTCAGGGCTCGGGGCTCACTGCCCACCTGGCGTGAAGCACCGGGTGAGGAGCCGGCCTGCCATCCCAGGCTGAGCAGGAATAATCAGCCTCGGCCTCGGCCTGGAGCCCAGAGATGCTCAGGGAGGCCCCGCCGCCTGACCTGGAGCCCAAGAACCTCTCTGAGACCCTGGGCGCTGGTTGTGATTCCTGCAGGTCAGGACTTTGGGGACCCAGCCAGGTTGTTGTTGCACAAGCTGCCAACGTTGTTGCTGTTTCCAGGGCAGGAGAGTGTGGCCATCTGTCCCGGGGACGCGGTCGCTGTGAGGGGACAGAGAGGAGGCTGAGAGCAGGACCCTGCTCCCTGTGCAGGAGAGAGGGCTGAGGAGCAGAGCTAGGGGTCCCCGGCCCACCCCCAGGTGACGTCGTCCCCCCCATGTGGGGAGAGAGGAGGTGAGCAGGAGGGGCGCCCAGGTCACGGTGAAGCCTCAGACACGGAGCCCTCAGCGCTGGTGTAGGGACCGTGCTCCCCGAAGTCCCTTTCTATCCCCCAGATCCACATGCGGCAGAGTCACATCTGCACATAGACCTGCTGTCTGTGCTCCTGGCCTCCCTGCCCTGGGTGCCCACAGGGAGAAGGAGGGACCGGGGGGAGGTGCCTGGCTCCTGGTGACCCCTGGTTCCTGGCAGGTCAGCGTGGCCCAGTGAGTACACGGGTGGCCGGACCCCCTGGAGTCCTGAGCAGTTTTCCAGTGGGGAGGGGCCATCTCAGGATTGTCCCACACTGTCCCTCATGGCCTCAGAGCCCCTTTTTCAGTCCTGTTGTGTTGTGGTCATTGCTTTTCTAACGTACCGACAGGATCTCTTTCGACTCCCTTCCTTTGATGGGTGAGTTTAGGAAATTGGGGTGAGATGGGTGAGACTCAGAGTTTGACCCCTGGGAGGAAGCAGGAGGAAGCAGTGACCGGAACCCACAGTGACCTGTGAGCGGGAACCCTGCCCAGCACAGAGAGGACACACTGCTGAGTCCCCATCACACACACAGGCCCCAACGCCCCAGACCTGGGAGTTTGGGGGGGGGGTCACACAGCAGGGTCGCCCATTTTGCAGACCCTGGGGAGACCAACAGCGCCCCCTGCTGCTCCTGGTCAAAGTCCAGCTCTGGGTGGAAGTGATGCTGGGGCCCTGGGCTGATGGCTGGTCACTGTCAGTCCATGAACATCCACGACCACGCCCTGTACTGTGAGCACAGTTAGTGATAGACACTAATTGTTCAATTTCTCAGAAAGCAACACTTTCCAAAATGAAACATACACATATTTAAAAATCTATCAATGTAGTCATCAGTAAAATGTAAAAGAATTTTAATATTACATTACAAAATATAGAACTATATATAAAATTACATATAAAACTATGTCAGCTTTAATTAAGTGATGCTCAAAATCAGAAAAGCTAAAAAGTGTGGGAAAAGGCTATAAAAGAGCAGGAACTGTCTCTAGGACACCATCGAACATGGAATTTTTTTTTTTTTTTTTTTTTTTTTTTTGCTGTACGTGGGCCTCTCACTGTTGTGGCCTCCCCCGTTGCGGAGCACAGGCTCCGGACGCGCAGGCTCAGCGGCCATGGCTCACGGGCCCAGCCACTCCACGGCATGTGGGATCTTCCCGGACCGGGGCACGAACCCGCGTCCCCTGTATCGGCAGGCGGACTCTCAACCACTGCGCCACCAGGGAAGCCCAGAACATGGAATTTTTTAAATGCTTATTTTCCATCATTAGCTTCACGATGCAATGACTGTAAGCATGTGGTATATAAACAGATCAGCAAATGTGCTGTGGATCTAGCTGTTGCACATATATGAAAAAATCATAAATATTAATTTATTCTGCATCATCAGATTAATGAAGTTGGGTATGTCTGTTAATTCTCTTTGGACAAGAATAGTCGTGCTGGTCATACTGGGGTCTCTCAGTGTCATTGTTGGTTGATATGATTGGGAGCTGGGCCCCCTCCCCATCTATAGTCAGAGAGGGGTCCCCTTGCAGAGATGGACACATCTGGGAGAGACTGGAGGAGGCATGTGTCCACGAACCACTGGACAGGAGATGGGGCCCCAGAGCCTCACTCCCCACGGGGTGCTGACCATTTCCACCCTCTCTCTGCCTCTCCTGCCTCTAAGGGCTGAGCCCTCTGAGCACATGAGTCGGTTTTGGTAGCACTTCCCCATGGGTTTATATCACTGTGCAATAGTAATTACCACCACCCACATAGAGATTACAGTAATAGTCAGCCTCGTCCTCAGGCTGGGCCCCTGTGATGGTGAGGGCGCCTTTGTTCCCAATGATGGATCCAGAGAAGCGACCAGGGACCCCAGAGGGGCGGCTGTTTGTGTTGTAGATAACAGTTTTGGGAGCCTGGCCTGGGGTCTGCTGGTACCAGGTGGGATAGTAACCAGTAGTGACTGACCCGGAGCTAAGGCCACAGGTGAGAGTGATCGTCCCTCCTGAAGACACTGACACTGACGGCTCCTGGACGACAGTCTGAGAATCCACCCCTAAAACTGACAGGAGAGAGACAGGGTTTGTTATGGAGACAGTATCCCCTGAGGCCCTGCTTGTAGGTGCCCCTAAGGATGCAGAGTCCCAGCGCCTGACCTAAGCCATAAGTGAGGAGCCCGAGCAGAAGCGCTGGCCAGGCCATGGTGGGGACACTCCAAGGACACGGCCTCCTCAGCCTCCTGGGCTGGAGTGTGGGGTCCTCGGGCCTTTTCACGCCTCCCAGACCTGTTAGGAGGAGGAGGGGCCTCATGCAAATCAGCTTCCTGCCTCTCTGTGACCAGCGTCACCTGATGTCCCCTGGGGGAGGTCTCAAAGGAGGCAGATGCTGGGGCTTCACAGAGACCGGGGACAGCACAGGGATGAGACACTGAGGGATGAGCTTGACATCCTTCCCCTAATCAGCTCCCCCACGTCCTACGTTTCTCAAACCTGAATTCTTCTCTGCAGAGCCTGAAGGCTGAGTTATAAATGGATGTGCTCTCCACCTCCTGGCCCCAGGGATCTAGTTCATCCCAAAGGTCACATTCATCCCGTGACTGTGACCCTCGCTCCCTCCCCAGTGAAATCACTTCTTGCTCCTTGTGGAGGATCAGTGAGCACTGCTTCCTCCAGCAGGAAACCCAGTGCAGACCCGCAGAGTCCTGTGTGGCCTGTGGAGGGACCGGGGTCTCCGCCGACACAGTCTTTGACACCATTGCTGGTCACAACAGTCCAGTGCATCCAGGCTGGGCATGCTGACACCCAGACCAGCACCAGACATGGTGGGCAGCTCCCCTTTTCTCTGAGAAGCCATCAAGAAACTAGGGTGGCTTCAATGTACCTGCAGTTTTTTAGAAGAAAAGTAATAATACAACCATTAAAGTTTGAGATTCTTCCAAAACATCAGATAAAAATAGGAAAACATATGACTCATAATCAGAAATTAAAATTATACTGTATCTGAACACGTTGGTGTGAACATCATGGAGCATTTTTTATCTGAATTTCCCTAAACGGTCTGATATGGAGCAGAAGGGCTGGTAAGAGCAGGCGAGAGGGGTTGGGATGAAAGAGGAGTGTGGGAAGAGAAAAATTCTCCAGTTAAGTTTTGAAGTACGGCCACAAAATTCTTGTTCTCACAGTGTGATATGAAATGTGATTTCATATTCATTTCAGAGTTGCTGCTACAGTGTCTGTTTCACACAATGTGCGTGGTAATTGTGTTCCTTTCTCATTATCTGTGTCTGAGGCCTCAAATCCTGTCAGACAGAGATCCACACTAGATGCTTTGATGCCTATTAAACAAAGTTCCTCTGCTACAGTGGGAAAGATATATAATTTTGTGTGCATCAGATTTGAAGATAAGGAGGATTTAACACGGAGGAGAAAAAGGGAGAATTAGAAGGAATAATTGCACAGTGATTGTTCTCAGATATTTCAGGATCACCTGACAGGTGAGTTTGCCCCTACCGGGGGTCTGGGGTCATTACGGGTCCACCTTCACCTTAAGACATGTCAAAGGTGTAAGGTTGTGAGTATCAAAGTGGCTCAGACCTCATCCTAATTCTCCGTGGTTCTCTTACAGTTTGACGTTGTCACTGTGGTGGTTGTTGTAGATTCTCCTGTTGGGTCCCCTCAGCCCACCTGGCACAGGCCTTTTTTTTTTTAAATGGCTAACATGTGCCAAGTTTTGGAATGCAGCCTACCATATTACCCATCCCTAGCACTCAATGAGTATTAGCTTTTAATGTTATGAGAATAATGCAGTGTTTGTTATTAATAAATACTAGATGTTAATATTATGTGAATGCTGAAGTGTTTTACTGCAGCCAGACCCCAGCGATTGTGAGAGGCTAGGCTGTGTTGCTGGGGGGAGTATACCAGTTTTTCTTCTGGGTCTGGGGGCTTTCTGTTCCTAGTGAACGTAGTCAGTCACCTGGGACACTTACTTCTCCAAGGGGATGGGTGGGGTCTGGAGATGTGGCTGGGTGAGCATGGTAACTCTTTCTCTCACCAAGTGTGTGCAGAGGTGGAGGGCTACCAGCTACTCCAATTTGACATGACTGCTCTTCACCCTACTGGGAGTGTGTCTGCCTATGGATTTCTATATTTCTGTCATTGTAGGGCGGCACAGGCCTTCTGATGCCTGTCTTTGCCATGGAGTAGAATTCCAGGGGTTGGGTATCTAATATCTAGGTCCAAAAGAACAAACATTTTTCCACCTTCCTCCCAAAGAACCAGAGCGGGGTGATCTGTGGACCTTTGGGGATTAAACTGGGAGAAGTAAGCACATGATGGGGTTGCTTTGAACGCGCAGATCAATTGGGCAGGATTGATCAACACCTTCACAGGATGAAGTCCTCCAATCCATGAACAGGTCTCCTTTCACTTATTTACATCTGCTTTAATTTTTCTCAGCAATGTTTTGTAGTTTTCAGTTTGTAAGCCTCTCACCTACTCGGCTAATCCTAGTCCTAAGTATTTTATTCTTTTTGATGCCCTCATGAATGGAATTTTAAAAAATATCCTTTGTGCTTCTTCATTTTTAGTAACTAGAAAGCCAACAGCTTTGTATAGGGTATTACTCCTCTTAATCCTGTGAGAGACCCTAGATAGAGTCCGGTTAGGGTTTGTGATAAGTGTTTCTTCTCCTTTTTGTAGGGCAGGTAACAAACAATGGAGAGGAGGGAATATTGAGGTGGGGTCTGCCGCCCGTAGACAGTAAGATGAGCCACACAAAGGGGCGGCCCTGGACGTGTGACCATCTAAGGAACTGAAATGGCCCAGCGCTGCCTCCACTAATTATGGGGGAAAGGAAAAGCATAAACACTTTTTCTTTTCAGTTTGAGAAAAACATCATTAATGTATCAAGAACTTATGTAGGGATTTGTGAAACATACATGGTAAGAGCACCCGCTATCCTCTGATTGGTGCCTGATGGTGATAAGTTGTGGAAATGCCACAAATCAGGAGCAGCCAATGTGACTTTTAGCTCCATTATTATTCAGCACCGTTCAGCAAGTGTTAGACACCGCAATTAAACAGGAAGAATCAATGGTTGGATCACTGAGGGGCATGGAGAGGTAGTTGTTCCAAAAGACCCAAATGTGTGATGCACCTTAGATGCTCCGGTGTCAGTGCAAAAGTGTCCGAAGAAATCTCCCCTGTGAGCAAAGCACAGCCGTTCATCCTGAGGGCTGATGAAAGGGGGTCATAGCCCTAGAAACTCCTGGGAATTGGCAGATGACCCCAATGATGGAGGCTCAGGGTTCCTGAGTCAGAGTTCAGGTCGGAGATGACCTCCACCGACCCCCCACCTCAGCCCCTGAGCTTCAGGGCAAAGAATGCTGCATCCCCAGCGATGGGCACATGGCCTTTCTGTTTCCTTTGAGACCCTCTCCTAGGAATGGGCTGCTGAAGGGACTTTGAGGACAGAGGGGAAAGAGGAGGCTCCACACCCCAGCAGGCCCCCAGGGATGAACGTGGACCCAGGGCGGCAGCAGAAGCAGCAACAGAAGCTCCAGCCAGAGCCTGAGCAGGAAGCTGCTGGTGGCCCCACCTCCCGCAGATGAGAAAGGAGTCCTGGTCTCAGTTCCCGCAGGCCTGGAGCTACCTGGTAGGAAATCTACGTGGGTCACAATTGCATGTTTGTTTATTTGTTGTTGTTATACAGTTCCCTGTTTTGGTCACCCATCCCCACTGTACATTCTTTGACTTTTATTTATGTCTTTGCCCAGAGAATATCAAAATGTTAGGGGAACAATGTCTATTGTTCTTTATTACATCTGTGGGTTCTCCTTGGCCTGTGACTGTTATTCTGGCAGTACTTAATTTCTTTTGACTCTCTAATGTACTAAATGTATACATTTCCAATTTATAGACATTTATTTACAATTTCTGTCAAGAAGAGGTTGACATAAAAAGAATATTATTGTAAATGCAACTCTCACCCTTTTTAAGAAGTTCTTCCTGCATTTCTGACCTAAGGAACCCTCATGATCCGCTCCCTAATCTGCGTCATCCTCTGATCAATTATTTTTTTTAATGTTTATTCATTTATTTATATTATTTTTGGCTGCATCAGGTCTTAGTTGTAGCGCACGGCCCTCTGGTTGTGACCCACTTGCTCAGTAGTTGCAGTGTGCGGGCTTGGTTGCCCCGCGGCATGTGGGATCTTAGTTCCCCAACTAGGGATCGAACTTGTGTCCCTGGCATTGGAAGGTGTATTCTTAACCACTGGACCACCAGGGAAGTCCCTGATCAATGATTTTTGTTAAGAGCTTCATGGATTTAATGGTGGTTTGGATTTATAAGGTCCAAGGCCAGGACAACTGGTATTTATCCAATATCATCCCCAACAGAGTGGGAATGGCATTTAAAGTCGTGGGGTTAAACTGGAGAAAGTAGCAAGTGAAGGATCTGAAGGCCACGTCCTTACTGAGGAGGGTCTCCCGGACCTGGAGATCAGGAGCTTCTCAAGAGCTCAAGAGAAACAGAGCAGCTCAGCTCACTTAAGCCTTCAGGATCAGGGAGGGATCAGAGACTCTGGACCAGGGGCAGGAGGCCTGCAGGGAGCGGTTGGAGGACCAGCGGGCCTCCCAGTCACAGGTGCTGGATGTCCACTTCCCTGTCATTCCACCAACCAGGCAAGGGATAGTTCGTAGCTGGGCACCCGGTGATTCTGTTTGCACTGGTGCCCAGTCAAACTCATACTGCTCACCCCAGGACAGGCCAATGAATGGAGAGACGAGGTCTTGGGACCAGGAATAATGACTTTACTTGGAAAGCCAGCAGACAGAGGAGATGGCGGTCCAGTGCCCCAAAGACATTTACCCGAGTTAAAATTCAGGCTTCTTTTAAACGGAAAGGGGAGAGGGTGTGGCTGCTTGTTGCAAACTTCTTGGTGGAGACCAGACCCCGGAGGCGATGCGATGACCCTTTGTGCAGCTGTCCACGCAGGTCCGGTCAGGATGTTCCTGGAAACCTCCAACAAGACAAAGGTTATTCTTGGTTCTGCACCTTTCTGTATCTATATGAATGAAGAGTGTTAGACCTTGACCTCGCATGTCAAACCTGGGAGGCAGAGCCCTGACAAAGGGCTATTCTGCATATTTTAGGCTGCAGGTGGCATTCCTTTTCAAGATGCAGAGCCAGCCTGACTATGCTCAGGCCACACAGCACAGACCTTGGAGCGAAAGGACCAGATCCAGCATGGAACTGTGTTTGTTCTTATCTGTGACACCTGCTCCCTGTGTCCAGCTCTATCAGGAGGGAGACAGAACTCCCTTCTCCAAACACCCGATCACTAGAGGAACGGATTTCTATTTCCCACTCGCACTGGACCCAGGAATTTCTGTCAGATGTCCCAGGTCTGAGTCGTGGGGAGTGGAGACAATGTGGACAATGTCCCTGAGGTGACAGGCCCTGTGACTCTGGGCTGGGACAGGAGCCTTGTGAGCAGAGGTTCTGCCTGGGTGGGAGTGTCAGGGGTGGTGACTGAGTGAGCGTCCGGGCTGGACAGCACAGGGTGCGAGGGTTGTGCCTCATGTCCCCTCGGGCCTGAAGCACAGCTCTGAGGCCGCCGTCCCAGAATAATTGTCCCAATCAGCCTCAGGCACCGTCTGGACCCCAGAGACTGTCCAGGGGGTGAGTGGCCGACAGGGAGCAGAGACTCGCCCTGGGACTCATCCCAGCAGAGAAGGGGGTCGGGCATCCTGGCCATCTCTGACCCAGGACCCGGTTCTGTCACTGTCACTGTCACTGGTGTTCTCTGTGGAGGGACATCCTGACTCCTGGGGAGCCTGACTCTAAAGAAGGCTGGGTGAGCACAGACTGACCCCTGATTCCTGGAGGGACAGAGAAGCCTGGAACCTGCAGAATCCAGGACAGTGTGTGTGTGTGTGTGTGACAGAGGCTATGCCCGTGTGTCCTCAGGAAGCCATTCCCTCAAAGTCCACCCTGAGCCCCAGTGGCCCCTGTCCCTCTTGTGGCTTCTCCACCCCTGAGGTTGCGTCTCCAAGCAAACCCATCCCTGGGGTGGCTTCTCTGTACGAGCCTCCAGGCTCCGGGGCTGGGGCTGAGGAAGGAAGCCACATGGGCAGGAAGCCACGTCCCTGGAGCAGGATCTCCTTCAGATGGAAGGAGGAATCAGGGTGACACTTCTGTTAGCAACTCCACAGAACAGAAGCCCGGGTCACGTGGAGTGTAGACGCCTGTCCCCTGTCCTCCCTGCAGGACTGGGAAGGATGGAGCCCTGACACCACAGCTGTGGGTCTGCAGGCCCAGGAAGCACAGGGCAGGGGGGCCACAGCCCCATCTTCCTGCGCCCTCACCAGAGCCAAGGCTCGCGGGCCCTGCTGGGTCCAGGTGTCTGCAGCTGGGGGACCAGGGGAGATTGTCTAGTTTGATTTCGGAAAAGAGAGGAGGATTCGGACTTCAGGGACCTGAGGAAAATGTTTCTGCAGTTGAGGTGCTTTCGGAGAATTCATGGAAACATCACCTGGGGCAGAAGAAAACACAGCCCGTCTTGAGAGATGGAGCCAGGGCTTCCTCTGCTAAATCCTCAGGACTCACCTCGTGTGGGGTCTCAGTTAATTCTGAAGGAAGAAATAATCCATAGCTTCCCCACGCAATTACTCAGAGGCTGGATGACCCCTGAGTTTTAGGAAAATGCAGCCCTGTTTACAGCACAGTAAAGAGGTTGAGGGGGGAGGAGGGAGCAGAAAGCAGAGCTCGTGTCAGTATTTGAGCTGTGGGGACATCCGTACAGCCCGGGACTCACAATTTGTGGGATGAGATGAAGGAAATGAGGAGGGACGTGGCTGTGCTGGGAGCATTTCTGGGTCCAGACACAGCACCTACTCTGGTGAATTTACTCCAGACGCTGAAGGAGGGGCAGGTGGGCTCTGTGCGGGTTCCTGGGACACCTGCGCTGTCTCGGGTCACAGGCACGACCCTGTGTTTCTCCTCTCTCCATTCACAGAGATCTCAGTGCAGAGAAGCCTCCCTTGCAGATCCCTCCACAGAAGCTTCTCACTGAAAAGAGCCTCAGAGCCAAGGTCTGTGGGCTCAGGGGTTTTTGTCTCACTTCCTCGATGAGCAGAAGCCCTGCATTGGCCGAGGCCTCTTTGGATCCAGAGAAGCGGCTGGGGACCCCGGAGCCCTGGTGCTTATCAGAGTCTGACTTGAACCTCAGGAGGTACCAGGGAGAGCTCCCTGGCTTCTGCTGGTACCAGATATGTGGTAGCCGCCAACAATGTACCCACTGCTCAGGGTGCAGGTGAGTCTGGCTGATGCTCCAGGAGATGCAGAGAGGGAGGGAGGCTGAGTCAGCACAGGCTGGGAGACGGAACCTGCAGACACAGACACAGGGGGGAGATGGGGCAGGAGCTGGAGGAAAGATTCCAGGAGTCTGAGCCACAAGGGCTGATGCAGGCTGGGGACTGAGACCTGGTCCCCGCGGCCTGGCCCTCCCTGTGCAGTGAGAGAGGAACACGAGCAGGAGAGGAGTCTAGGCCATGGTGCTCACAGCCCCCCGGTCCCCACAGTGGGGCTGGGCTGCCCCAGGCCTCCTTTTCTCCCCCAGCCTCTGCCAGAGGAGGGGCTCCCGTGCAAATGGGTGTCCACCCAGGGCCCACCCAGCCCCTCCATGAGCCCTGGTGCTGGAGCTCAGCTCACAGCCCAGACTCAAGGGGATGGAGGGCGGCTTCCCCCTTGGGACCCTCTGGGAGGAAGCACCTGCTGAGACCACGCAGGTCCCTGCTCAGGGGCCTCTGCCAGCCAGAGAGGACACACTGCTGAGTCCCCACCAGGGAGCACAGGCCCCGCCCCCAGGCCCAGCTCCTGAAGCGAAAGGTCCTCCCTGAGCAGCTGTGCAGGGACCCCAGGGCAGTCCCATGGCGCCCCCTGCGGGTCACAGAGCACAACTTCGCGGTGACCTGAGGACCTGAGGGCTCAGCAGGTTCTGCAGCTCACCTGGTCCCTGTCTCCTTTCACACATCCAGGGTGGTTCCCAGTTCCTGGGATTCCCACACAGTGTACATTGATTTTTGTTTGTTGTGTGTGGTTTCTATAGTAGCCTCACAATCTTTAAATTATTTTTGCTGTAAATATGTGTCACTATCTAGTCATGTATATCTCTCTTCATTTTTGTTCATTTGTAAAATGTCCTAGACTATTCCTGGATTTAAATTTTTTCACACAAATATTAGAAAAAAGGTCTCATTTCTCCAAAATTCTGACAGGTATTTTTAAAAATAAATAGAAACTATTGATAAGCTAAATAAGCATAATTTTCAGATTTTTTCATTGCAATCCATCCTAAGCATCAATGGATCTGTTTCTACATGTATGCAAGTCTTGTTTTATCCCCTGTATGGAATGTTCATCTTTCCTGGGATGTCTGTACGTTTTCTTTGTCAGGAGGTTGTCGGAGTCCGTGTGGACTGAGTGGCTCCTGACAACGGTCTTGTGTGGGGGAGGTGAGGGGCATCCAAGCTGCGTCCAAGTCCTGGTTCCCAGGGGAGGGGCCTCTGTTGAGGCATCAGGGAGTCGCCTGCTGGGCTGGTGTTTTCCTGAAGTGGTGACAGGGAGAGTCGTGCTCAGAGGGGAGGCTCCAGAACAGCCCTGTGGAAAGTGTGAGCCTGAAGTTGCAGTGCCCCCCAGGCAGATCCCAGAACACTCCTGCCTAGTGGTCCTCACATGGGAGGGGGCCTCATGCCGCCCATTCCTTGGTCTCTGAGAGCGATTCTATCCCTGAACAAGGGCTTTCTGCTGAGTCCAGGGGAACAAGCTGAGCGTGTGATTTCAGCACTGACTCATTTTAAAGGTTCTTAAGGTCAGTGATCCATTGGGGAGGCCTCAGAGCCTCCTACAGAGCATGAAAAGGGACTCAGCATCAGGGGTCATTAGGGGAATGCAAACTACAATGACATATTGCTTCACCCAGACTAGAAGGGCTATAAAATAAAGTGAGAGATAATAACAGTTGCTGGTGAAGGCGGGGAGAAATTGGAACCCACATACATTGCTGGTAGAGATGCGAACCAGGGCAGCCGTGTTGGAAAACATCTGACAGTTCCTCAAATCTCAAAATGTACTGTTAGCGTAGTTACCATAGGACTCCGCTATGCCACTCCTAGGTATCTACCCAAGAGAAGTGAAAACATACTTCCACCAAAAACAAAACACCTAACTACTTGTACACAAATATTTCTGGCAGCATTTTGCATAATAGCCAAGAGAAGAAAAAAACAACTCAAATGTCCCTGAAGGGTAAACAAACGGTGGTCAGCTCATACAATGGAGTATTATTTGGCAATAAAAAACGGATATTGACTCACACGGTTGGAACTTCAAAATGTTATGCAAAAGAATTAACTGAACTAAGACAGTCACAAAGGACACCTATTTTCTGGTTCCATCTATATGAAATGTCCAGAATAGGCAAATCTGTAAAGACAGAAAGTGGAGCAGTGGTTCCCTAGGACTGAGCAGAGGTGTGATGAGGTGTGATCACGAATGGGTGGGGACGTTCTCTGAAGAATGTGGGCAGGTTCTAAAATTAGAATATGGTGATCCGGAACTTCCTTGATGGCCCAGTGGTTAGGACTCTGAGCTTCCACTGCAGGGGGTACAGGTTCAGTCCCTGCTTTGGGAACTAAGATCCTGCATGCCGCGCTGCAAGGCCAAAAAAAAGAATATAGAATATAGTGATAGTTACACAACTCTGTGAATATGCTAAACACCCTTGTACTGTGCACATTAAACCAGTGAACCTGTTGGCATGCACAGTATATCTCAATGAAACTATGATGAAAACAGTGAGACGGAGCCTGTGTCACTGACCCTTTAAAGTGGGTGGGTGCTGGACAGTCAGACCCTCACGCTGTAAGGTGGGCCACGGTCACCCTCCTTATGTGTCACAGGCAGTCACGGGGGTGATCACAGGGGGAGGGGGTGGGTTTTTGTCTCGGTTCCCAGTGGGTCAGATGCGCTGTGTTACCACTGATGCTGTCATCCCACGTTGAACAGTAATAATCAGCCTTGTCCTCAGGCTGGAGCCTGGAGATGGTCAGAGAGGCCGTGTTGACAGACGTGGAGCCAGAGCACAGGTCTGGGATCCCTGAGGGTAGAGAACCTGCAAGCATCGCCGTTTTGGGGGCCCCGTGAAAAATCTGTTGTTACCAGTTCACGATACTAGCTCCAACATTGTTGCCATTTCCGGTGCAGGAATGGGTGACCGTCTGTCCCACAGAACCTGACATGGAGCCTTCCTGCGTCAGCCTGGACTGCGCCCAGGACCCTGGAACAGAGGAGGGGACACACAGAGAAGTGAGTCTGGGCCATTGTCCACAGCATGTTCTCCACAAGAAGGAATAAAGCGGCCCAGGTGTCCCCGAATCCCTTCTCCCGGCTTCCACCGCCTCTCACCTGTGCAGTGAGCGAGGAGGCCGAGAAGGAGAAGGGTCCAGGCCATGGTGGAGACACCCCAGCTCTGCTTCTGAGCCCACAGGGAACCTGCACAGAATCTCTCTTACCTTGTCCCTTATGGGAGAGCAGAGAACCCCTCCATGCAAATGACCCCTCCCCTGGGGACACTGGACCGAAATTGGGTGAGACCTGAGCATGGAGTGGGGCTGGGGAGCCTCCCCTGGGCCCTGCGTGGTCACAGCGGCTCGACCGGTGAGCACAGAGCAGAGTGCACAAGGCAGGGCTCCAGGGCCTGGATTCCCAGCTAAGAGTCCCCCCACAGACCCTCAGGGACAGATGCACAGCGTCCCCTGCGGTCCACACCCAGGCTCCCTTAGGATTGGGTTGGACATTCCCGAGCTGAGCCCAGCGGGTGAGACCACCTTTAGACCCGCCTCACACACCCCGGTTTCCACCCAAACTAACCTGGATTCTGGCCACCACCTTCTCCTCCCAGGATGAGACCCACAAACCCACCTCCCTGACTTGTGCGTTTTATCCCCATTGCAGCTGGAGAGTTAGTGTAGAAAGGCCAACGGGAGCGTGTCACCCCCACCTTACAGTCCAACAATGACCCTACGTCCCCTGAGGTCACTACAGTGGTCTGGTCTCTACCTGCCTCTCCTGCTCTCCGGCCACTTTCCAAGGAGCTCCTCCTAGGAGCCTTCCCTACCCCCAACAACCCACAGCACAGGCTAAAAGCAACTGTTCTCAGTTACTTGAATGGCCAATATCTCCTTCTTTGAATTCTTACCTCTTACACTCCCTCCCCCCTACTCCTACCATCTCATCGGTCTCAGTCGTTTCGGATTTTGAAAATCCCAAATGAGATGCAGCTCCTATTGATTAGGCCTCTTTAGCCCAACTCCCCGCCCCTGCCCCGCCTCACTCTTTAGTTTTTCACCTCTTCCGGGGCTGGAAACCAAGAGCAGGGTTAGAGCTGTAAATACACAGTTGACATAATTTTGGTCTGGGTTTTAATTACAAGGAGATGTGTAATTCCTTCAGATACAAATCCAGTTCTATAGAGCATTCCCACATATTCCTCCTACTCCCTCCACATTTCCACCATTTTAACATCTTGCATTGGTTTCGGGCAACTGGTAAAACTGCATAAACCAATACTGATACATTATTATCAACTAAACTCCATTGGAGTTCGCTCTTGGTGTCACACAGTTTTATGGGTTTTACCAAGTGCGTAATGTCACCTAACCACTATCCCATTAACATACAGAATATTTTCGCTGCCCTAAACATCCCTTTTGCTCCACCTGTTCAGCCTTTTCCTATCCCCAAACTCCTGGCAACTCTAGATCATTTTACTGTCTCTAGACAGTAAATGTGCCTTTTCCGTAGTATCATATTGTTGGAATCACACAGTAACTGTATTTTACTTTTTACAGATTTGGCTTCTTTCACTTAGTAATATGCATTTACTTTTTGTATCGCCCTTTCTTTTTGTGGCCCAATAACTCATTTATTTTTAATCACTGAATAATGTCCCATTGGGTGGATGTACCACAGTTTATTTATCCCTTCAGCTATTGGAGGCCCTTTTGCTTGATTCCAGATTGTAACAACTATGAATAAAGCTGCTGTAAACATTTGTGTGCAGCTTCTTGCGTGGACACACCTTTTCAACTCATGTAGATAAACACCTAATTCAACTGCTGGATCGTACGGTGAGAGTATGCTTAGCTTTCTAAAAAATCTCGTCTGTCTTCCATAGTTGGCCAATACCATTTTCCATGACTACCAGCAATGAATGAGAGTTACTAAATGACTAGTTTAGCTCTATTACTAGTTTAGTCCATGTGCTATACAGGGTCTCTCCACTCTGCCAGGTTAAAACTCAGGCATCCTACACATTTTTAATTAAAATTCCTAAGGTCTATTCTAGTTACTCACTTGGCTTCCATAATCCATCTAATCTACCACATCTCTGCTCTTTTCTCAGACCTGGACAGTGGCTCTCTGATGGTGCAAAGTTTTCATTCAGGAAATTCTCATCGTGCATAAGCACCTGCAGAGATGAGCATAATAGCTCTCCCCACAGAGCACTAGCCCAATTCAGTTTTCATTATATTGGCATCTTTCTCATATCCTATAAAGATGATCGTGTAATTTGAATTATAACTTACTAATTGTAACTTGTAATATGTCACCTACCTTATCATTCTCAGCAGATAAGTTATTCCACCATCCAGAAGTGAAATTTCTGGAAAAGCATTTTGAAGATCTATTACACATGTTCAATTATAATATGGTAAATAACTCATCCCTGTTTACCCTGGGTGTTCCTGGTTTCACCACTGGAAGTCCCATGTCCCAGGACACCCTTCGGTCCTGAGTAATGAGGGTGGATCTTCCCTCTAAGTTAAACTTAGAGTTTTTGAATTTGATAAACAGTTATTATGTTTGAAAAGATTTTCCGTATACAAGATGATAATCAATAATTATTCATACAAAATATAAATTTTAAAAAACAATAAAATTTTATTAGGACTTACATTCCAGAAGGTACAGTAACCCCTGTGTGGTGTCAGTTACTGACATTGATCACTTACCCATCCCTCCTTCTGACATCGGAGGGCTCTGCACTGTCACCTCTGCTTACACCCACCCACGCACCTTCTCAAGGGAAAACATGTATAAATAAGCAATAATATAAATAATAGAAGTGCTTGTATAACCCATCTACTCACTTCTGACATTCTTACTCAGTGTTTTCCTGTAAGAAAATATTTTACCCCTTGTTCAAATTTTCCTTTATGTTCCTTGCTGAATTTTTATTTGTTTTCCTGCATATATGGTCAAAGTTTCTACTTTTTTTTTAATACTGGGACTGGAACAACATACGCTTTGAAGTACTTTTAAATTTATATAATTTTAAAATTATATAGTATTTTTATTAATTGAGAATTTGAAAATGTTTATATTCATTCCAGTGAATTTTCGGTACAATCTCTAGGCTTCTGTGTAAATTGATTCTTTGTTTTAAAATATGTTCATATTTTTTTACTTCTGTTATTGATTTGATGCAAATCCCAGGTTAAAATCTTTCACAGGAGAGGCCAGCAGCCATCATGTGTGGTCAGATTAAAATGGAAACAATTCTAGCATTTCGCCTGGAGGAACAATGCTCTTCTCCAGTTTAAAGATACATAATCATTAAGCCATTAAGGAAGTTTCCTGTATTTCTTCATTTCTATATTTATTTTTATAAAGGCAGAAATGGTGATAGAATTTAAGTGGCAGGTTCTAAAGCATTTATTGAAAATGGAAAGTGTGTTTTTCTATTCAAATCTTATGCATTGAGAAAGGAGCCCAAAAAAAGGTGGTTTTTGAAACAAATTCATTCATTTTGCCCTCATGACTGATCCTCCCTTTTATTTCTCTTTGATTTATTATAAAGCTTAACATTTACTGATTCTCATGTTTGATTCCCAACTCCTGCTATACAGCCTTCATCTTCCATTTCTAGAATCTTCCCGGGAACTGAAAGCCCTGAGGCCAGTGCCTTAGTTGAATGATAAGAAAATGGGGACTGTTGTCTCCTTTTTGCCCTCATGAACTGTAGCATAGTTCTCGTGATCTAGTTAAAGAACCACACATCTGCAGTCCTGGCAGCCCAGAGATCAGGGACACACGGTACTAAGGACGTGGATCCGCAGCCATCACAGTCCCCTTCTTTCCCTCCAGCCGACTCGCAGAGTAGCCTCACCCCTGGTTTCCTGTGTCTGCAGGAGGGCCAGTCTTCACAAGGAAACCTGGCATCTAAGGGCGGGGAGCTTACAAGGAACATGTTAACCCAGAGGTGAGGGTCAGGCCCAGGAGACCAGAATAGTTGGTGAAGGCTTGTGGCCTCAGGAGGACAGGAAGAGGGCCACCAGGAAGGGTTTGAGTACAGATAAGAAAAAGTAGTTTGGGTTCTTAACAGATGAAGACCAGGTACTGGTTGAATGGATGACCTATGGTCTATTCCAGTAGTTTTTAACTCTTATGCTGGGCACGGCCAGTGTCAGCCTCCCTCTGGCCCTTCTATCAATTGCCCTAAAGGATTCTGTGTCCTGAAGCTAAAGTTTCTGCCTGTGGAGCAGTGATGAGGGTGAGAAATGGTCCAGCCACCCTCAAAGCCACAAGTCCTTGAAAAGGCTTCAGGTCCTCAGGTGGTGGTGGCATAGTTAGGAGCAAGGTCACCCTTGACGTAATGTTACACACAGGCAGCCAACGTTTATAGCCTGACGGTGGGAGGACAGGGGATGGCTGAGTCTCCAGTCCTCCAGGGTCTGGAACTCTGTGTCAAGATCATCCCATGTCTGGTCCTAATGACCAGCTTTTTTGTAGGACAGGGTCTAAGGGACCCTCAGGAACCATCCATTGGCCAACCTGAAGCCAGAGTTTCCGTCTCAGATGGCACTGAGTCAAGATCTCCCCAGTCCACATGTTCAGGACTCTTGCCTTGATGCTTTTCTTGCCAGGCCATAGCAAGCTTTTCTTGTTCATTTATATGTTGCTGATTTTCTGCTATAAATGAACTTGTTTTTGAGATCTCACTCCAACATCATGGATGGATGTGTCCGCAGAGCCTAGAAAGAAACAGAAACCTAAAAGATATAAAAAATAGGGAGAGGTGAGATTTGGGGTCCCTGCTCACTTTGTCCACAGGGAGGATGGATGGATAGATAGATAGATAGAGTTGCATCCCATTGGTTCTGTCTCTCAAGAGAACCGTAAATCATACACAGCCCTTTACCCAAATCTCTGTCCTACTCTGCTTTTTCTGGCCCTTTGCAGGGTTCTATTCTGTGGAGCAATCTGTGATAAATGGTGGCCCAAGGGAAGCCTGTACTCTGTTCCCACAAAGACCTTGAGAGGTCACAGTCACAAGGAAGTGAAGGTCAGGGCACAAGATTTCCCCCTGTGCATAATTGCCCACTCCACATAGCCCCACAAGACCAGGCTATCAGCACTCCGTTTGTTGCAGGGCATCTTCACACTCTTTCTGGGACAAGCCAGTGCAGCTGTTGAGAAAATCTATAATTTGGAGGGGGGTAGTTCTTTGGATTTTCTAATCAGGATTCACCATTGTAGGTTCCATTTCTAAGCCTTGGAAATACTGCCAGGAACCCTGAAATCACACTGGTGCCCTCTTCTCTTTAGAACCTCTGGGTCATAATTCTCATCAACAGGTTGCAGTTCCCACAGTCGTTCTTGGGGGTGAGAAACCTGTCACGCCAGGTGCACACTGCAGGTGAAGCACAGGGAACACCCAGCAGCACCCACCCCAACCTGCTGCACCCACACTCTGCCGCCCTCTCCCACCTGGTCTGGGACTCTTTTCTTGAGTCCAAAGTGTCTGTATGATTGGGAGGTGTCTCTTCCAGGCTCTCTGGATAGTGGAGCCAGGGCTGGCTCAAGTTAAGAGCACTGTTCAGTGGACTTTTGAGGTCATGAAGGGAAGATAGCACTGACCATTCTTGTCACTACTCTGTGTACCCCATCCCATGCACTCTACCCACCAGGCTGATCAGGTGGGTACTTTGTGTCCATGCTACAGACAATGACACTGACACACTGGGAAATTCAGAAGCAGGTCCATGATGCATGTCTAATATTTGAAAGATCCAGGTTTTCAATCTAGATGTTTCCAAGTGAAAAACAAGTTCTCTTTAAATTCCCTCTCTTGATGGGTGAGTCTTGAGAATGGGGAGCAGGGGAGGAGCGGGAGTCTGGGAATAGGAAGAGAACATTCTGGGAGCATCTGGTCCTAGACTAGGCTGAATTAGTGGTGACGGTGATCACAGCAGCTGGTCTGGGCCGCACACTGCAATGAGTTCATATCTGTGACTTCATTTAATCCTCTCCCAACCCTATGAAGCAGACAGTGTCCTGATCTCCCTTTCACAGGTGAGGACTCAAAGATTAAGGCCTTTTTGGAGCTAGGAAGTGAACCGGGGGAATCAAGGGGATAGGACCTGTGGGCCAAGGTCTCTTCTGACCCTGACGTGGCCACAACCTGAGGGTCTCTGGCCCAGGACTGAGGGATGTCTGAGAGGTTCTGTCTGTGCAGTTCTGAGGGCCCACCCGATGCTGGGGGAGGTGGAAGAAACTTCCAGGCTTCCTTTGTGAGCAGAGCAGAGCAGTGGGGAGATTTTTGTCTCACTTCCCCATGGGTCTGGAGCACTGTGAAAGCCTTTGAGTTGCCGTGATATGTAGCACAGTAATAGTCGGCCTCGTCCTCAGGCTGGAGTCCAGAGATGAGCAAAATCCCAGCATTAGTTGATGCATCATTGGATCCAGCGAATCTGCTGGGGACTCCGGAGCCCTGGTGCTTGTCTGAATCTGAGTGGAAAGTAAGAAGATACCTGGGAGGGTTCCCTGTCTTCTGCTGGTACCAACGTATCCAGAAATTACCAACATTGAAGCCACTGCTCAGGGTGCAGGTGAGTCTGGCTGATGCTCCCAGATTTGAGGAGAGGGAGGGTGGCTGAGTCAGCACAGGCTGGGCGAGGGCACCTGCAAACATAGACACATATGGGTGCTGGGGCAGGGACCAGAGTTGAGTTGCCTGAGATTCTGAGCCAGAGAGGCTAACACAGACTGTGGGGCTGCTCTGTGTCTCTGAGGAATGTCCCCACCTGTGCAGTGAGACAGGAGCATCAGGAGGAGAGGAGTCCAGGCCATGGTGAATGCAGCCCTCCTGAGACACCTGAACTGGAGCTGGGCTGCCCAGACATCTCTTATCTCTTCCAGTGGCCTCAGGGAGGAGGGGCTATTCATGTAAATTTGTTTCCCATACTGGAGACCTCTGTTCCACCCTGAGGACCAGCTGAGGTCTGCACTTGGTTCTTTAGACAGAGGGGCTGATGGGTGAGACTCAGAGCCTGCCCCATGGGAGTGACTAGGGAGGAAGCAGCTGCTGGGACCTGACACAGACCATTGAGCAGGAGACCCTGCCCAGCCCAGAGAGGACACAGTAGCTGAGTCTCCACCAGCAAACACAGCCCCAGCCCTGGAGAGTGTGAGTGATTACACAGCAGAGGGCACCCACTGTGCAGACCTGGGGAAATCCCACAGCGCCCCCTACTGCGCAATGAATTCGAACTTCAGTTTCTCCGTGGAAATTATGTTAATGGCGTTGGTCTGAAAGCCTGGTCCCTGTCTTTCCAGAAATATCTGTGGACCACACCCTGTAGTGTCCATTGATAATTGATATTAAGAAACATCTTTCTCAACTGAGTTCTTTCTAGATTTTAAGGTGAAAGAAATATGACCACCATACCACGTGAGGAAGGCTGTAGCGAGGTGGGAAAGCAGATGGATTTGGGAACAAAGACTTGAGCAGCCCATTCAAGAGGGCAACAGGAAGGAGGTGACTGGTCATCTGGGTCGGAATGGACTGGAGAGTAGTGGTCTTGTTTGTGGAGCAACAAAGCAAGCAACACTTCTAGAGAAGGGCAGGGTTCTCAGAAGGTGTAGCAGAGTGTTCAAGTATTCAGAGACACCAAATAGTGTAGGGTATTGGGAAATGGCAAAACGTCTCATATTTCTGGGTCTGGCATTTTTTGGATGCTTTTGTTGTCAGGCCACAGCATGTTTCAGAAAGTTCTTCCTAACATTCCTACACCATGGATGGGTGAGTCAGCACAGTCTGGACAAAGGACCCTAAAAGATCAGCATAATGGATACTTCTCACTTAGAAAAATGCTTCCATCCATTCCAGAAATACTTATGAAAAGAGTGGAACAAGCCAGTAGTGTGCCAGATGTGAGGGAGATGAAAGAAGGTCGCTGTGGCTGAGACAAGAGACAGAGAGGTGAAGATGTTCCCAGGGCAACACCAGCCTTTGTCAACAGAAGATACGAATGTTCTTCATCAGTTCACTTCGTGAGGCCCCCGGATATTCACGAGGTGAAACTCACCATTGTCTTTGTGGTAAGATTGCCAACACCAGAGGCTCTCTCTTCCTTCCTCTTCCTTTGCTCTCCTGGCTTGAAGAGGGTCTTCAATGCCATATTGGCTGATGAGCTCTAAAGTGTTGTTTTTTCCTCCTATTATGGACATATTCCATCAAAATCCAGGACTTGACTCTCTCCTGATTAGTTAGACAAAAAGATGAGAGTCTCTTCTAAAATCTACTTTGGGAAGTTCACTTCACTCCCTAGCTCTATTGAATTCGGACGTGCTATATATATATATTTTTCATCTTTACCATTGGGTGACCCCTCTTGTTAAAGCAACATCTCTGTCTTTTAGTTAAGGGGCAGAAATGTACACAGATGCTTCTTATTATTCAAAGGAATACATAAGGTGACTGTCTACATAAATCTTTACGTCTGATAAAGGTGGGGGAGTGAAAAATAAAGATAATAAAGAGGGTCAGGTACCTTGTTTTAAGGAATTCAATACTGAAATATCAAAGTGTGGAAGAGGGCCGTGTCCTTCGACTATTTTATAGTCAAAGATTTACCCAAAGGGGCTTCCCTGGTGGCACAGTGGTTGAGAGTCCACCTGCCGATGCAGGGGACACGGGTTCGTGCCCCGGTCCGGGAAGATCCCACATGCCGCGGAGCGGCTGGGCCCGTGAGCCATGGCTGCTGAGCCTGCGCGTCCGGAGCCTGTGCTCCGCAACGGGAGAGGCCACAACAGTGAGAGGCCTGCGTACCGCAAAAAAAAAAAAAAAAAAAGATTTACTCAAAGAAGCTTGACAAGGCATAATGGTTGTGCATAATTCATATGGGACATTTATAATGAAGCCATGGGTTATAAGGAAAAGTCATTAGGCAATCCATTGACATCATATGTAGCGAGGGAGTCCAGTGTGGTCTCATCACATTTCACTAACAGTAGACATTAAGGCTTAACCCCACCAATGCCTACACCCTCTCCACATAGCCATGTCCATCTCGTAATGTATTCATTATCTATTTCCTCACATCAGATTTCTCCAAAATTAGAAGCTAAGAACAAAAACATGTATGATTCCACAGTTTCCGTCAATCAGGGAGTTGGCAACGGCCTGGAAGGGTGTTTCTGGCTCAAGTTTGTTCATTAGGTTACAGTCAAGATTTTGACCAGGTGATGGTCATAGAAAGGCTTGACTGGGGCTGGTGGACCAGCTTCCAGTTTGGTTGAGTCACAAGGCTGGTTGCACAAGGTCTCAGTCCCTTGACACATGAACCTCCCCATAGGGCTCCTTGAGAGTCTTCACATCATGGCAACTGCCTTCCCCAGAGCGAGTGATCTAAGACAGCACAATGGAAGTCCTTTATGATGTAGCATCGAAAGTCATACACGGTCATTTCCTCAATATTCCATTAGTTTCACAGGTCATCTCTAATCAGTATGTACAAGGGCAAGAATACCAGGAGTCAGTGACCATTAAGAGCATCTTGGAGATCGGCTACCAACACCAGATCAGTCCACACGAGACACAAATCTGGGATCTTAAAGGCCCCACATTGACACAGAGTGGAGCAAACCCTAAAGGCCAGCAGGAGCATTAGAAATCCCACCTGTCTCCCATAGGATACTTGCCAGGATGGTCGGGAGACTTTTCAGTCTGCATATCCAGATCTCTCTTTTACTCTTTTTATTATCATCACTCCCTGGTTAAAATTCATGCACATAAAAAACGATACCCGGGCTTCCCTGGTGGCGCAGTGGTTGAGAGTCCACCTGCCAATGCAGGGGACACGGGTTCGTGCCCCGGTCCGGAAAGATCCCACATGCCGCAAAGTGGCTGGGCCCGTGAGCCATGGCTGCTGAGCCTGTGCGTCCGGAGCCTGTGCTCCGCAACGGGAGAGGCCACAACAGTGAGAGGCCCGCGTACCGCAAAAAAAAAAAAAAAAAAAAAGATACCCTAGAGTTGTATCCAAAAGAACCATGCCTCACAGCACACAGAAGAGTTTTCACAAGAATACTTTTTACTAAATGGGCTGCCTTTATCCCTGAGTGACAAGTGAATTGTTCAAGTCAGCACTGTCCAGTAGAACTTCCTGCCATGGTAGAAATGTTCTATACCTGCACTCTCAAAAATGGTAGCCATGAGGCACACGCAGCCATTAAGCAGTTGAAGTGCAGCAAGTGTGATTGAGAAAATGGAATTTAAAATTTTACTTAATTTTAATTAACATAAATTGAAATATAAATACCCACATTCTGCTAGTGGAGACTATATGTACTGAACAGTGGAAGTCCAAGGACCAAAATTTGAAGAGAACCGAATAGAACCAGAGCCAAAATTTGAACCTAAACACTCTGGTAAAAGAAAGGACTTTTTTTTTCTTTTGCGGTACACGGGCCTCTCACTGCTGTGGCCTCTCCCGTTGCGGAGCACAGGCTCCGGACGCGCAGGCTCAGCGGCCATGGCTCACGGGCCCAGCCGCTCCAGCGGGCCCAGCCGCTCCGCGGCATGTGGGATCCTCCCGGACCAGGGCACGAGCCCGCGTCCCCTGCATCAGCAGGTGGACTCTCAACCACTGCGCCACCAGGGAAGCCCAAAGAAAGGACATTTTAATACACCCATCTTTGCTGCTGTCCTGGTCTGTTTTCTCATACCCATCTTAGAGTGTAAACTGTTTGAGTACCGGACCTTTTCATGTCTTCATCTTTGTATCCCATGCTTGAAAAATGCTCCCTGTGGGAATAAATGAAGAGAGATTTTCATGTGCTTTGTATAAAGTTTTAAAATATTAATCACACACCTAATCTGGCCAAAAATCACACTCCAGTTGGAAGGAGATTCCATATGATTGGGTCATAGGTTCTCTGATCGCATGATGCTTAGAATGTTATTCATCCATCAAAACAATCATTTGAATTATGTGTTATTGTTTTGCCTAAGCTGGGAAAACAGAAGCATAGGGCGATGATACATCCGTACACCCAGCTGGTGGTATAAACAGGATTCAAAGCCAAAGCCTTCCTAATAGCTGAGATCATGCTCTTTTAAAACCTGTAGTTCTCAAACTGGGGTGATTTTGCCCTCCTATGGGACATTTGAAAATGGCTGGAGGTTTTTTGTGTGTCACAATATGGAGAGTAGGTTGTTATTTGCATCGGATGTGTGGGGCCCAAGGATGCTTCTAAATGTCCTCGATACACAGAACAGCCCCTCCACAAGGAATACTGAGGTTCAGAAACCCTACTTTGAACTAAAGCTCCTCCATGCAGTGATTGCAAAGGATTATGAGATCATCTATCAAGACATGAGAGGAAAAAATTATATTTTGGAAAGAAAAGAGAGGAACTCATGAAAATTCCAGCTTGAGCTTTCAAGAAGAGCACAGGGAAAAACTCAGCCCTCCCTGGTGGGGATGGGTCAAGGGCAGACCCAGGACAGGGAGGCTCTAGGGAATTTTGATCTCACTTCTCCATGGGTCTGGAGCGCTGTGTCCTTGTTGCTGTCATAACCGGACTGACAGTAGTAGTTGGCCTTGTCCTCAGGCTGCAGCCCAGAGATGGTCAGGTAGGCAGCACTGGAGGAAGTGTCAATGGAGCCAGAGAAACGATTGGGAACTCCGGAGGGTCGTTGGTCATCCTTGTAGATTACAGTGGTGAGGGCACTGCCCGGGCGCTGCTGGTACCAGTGCACATAGTTACTCCCAATGTTACCGCTGCTGCGGGTGCAAGAGATAGTGACCTTCTGCTCCAGAGACCCCGACACAGAGCGGGGCTGAGTCAACACAACCTCTGCCCAAGACCCAGTGAGGACAGGACAGATCCCATTCCCAGGGAGGGGGGAGAGGTCATCCTCCCAGGTGACAAACAGGAGGCTTCCCAGAATTCCCTGCAGGCATCCACCTGTGCAGTGAGAGAAGAGAGTGAGGAGGAGAGGAGCCCAGGCCATGGTGAAGACACCCCCAGGCTCTGCTTTCTGAGCCTCACAGCCAGGCCTGAGCCCACCAACCCTTCTTATATGTCACCCTGATCCTGAGGGTAAGAGGTCTCCATGCAAATATTCCCCTTTCTGGAGGCTGTTCAAATCCCTCCTTCAACCTTAGCCTTGGCTCCACCTGATAAGAAGAGAGACTGTAGGAGGGAGATGTTATTCACCCCAGTGAGGTCACAGGAACACCTGCAAGAGGGGAGGGAATCAGCTGAGAAACTGGAGAGCATCAAGCAGGTGCATAGGACACAGCGCCCTCTGGTGGATGAAGGACACATGCCGACCCTGGGCAGGTGCTATTGCTCAGGACTCCTGCCTTCCCCAATCTGCACCCCTCACAATTCCAGCGGTGAGTCCAGGGTGTGTCTGTGCAGTGTGCTATGATCAAAATACATTTAAACCTTCACATCTCTCTAGATGCACCAAGGGCCACTACTCTGGTCCAGACATTTAGAGTCACTTTGTGTTAAAGGAGGTGATAAATATCACCAGAATGAGCTCTGTTTGGAAGGAAATGGAAACAAGGACACTCCCCTCTCCAGGAGGGACCATGTGGGGTGAGATTCTGAGCCATTCACTGAAAGGAACCCAGCTATTCAGGCAAGAAGAGCTAGGAATCCTGGAATTGGGACCAGACTTCACCATCAGAAGATGCCAGATGCCCAGAAAGGAGAAGGAATCTGAGGATGCAGTGAGGGGAGGGGCCAGATGTCAATCAGGGGTCAATTCAATCATAGCCCATAATCAATAAGTGCAATGAAGGTTTGAAATAAGACATTAGAATGGAAAGTCAACAGAACCTGATGAATTTGAAAGAGCTTTGGAGAGAGAATCTACAAAGTTAGTGATCAATTGGATACCTGGGTAGGGTAGAAAGAAGAGTCCATATACATTTTAGTTTCTCATTTTGTGGACCAGTTGGGTATTATTACTTTTATTTTTATGTTGAAGAGTTTAAGCCCAATTTGGGCCTTTCTATTAAGGAAATTATATTATTAGAGTTGGCGATTCTGAAGTAGGATGAGGTTAAATGGTATTTGGAGATTCTATGGCCACTATGTTGTCTTATGAAAACATCTATGACTTCCTTTGGTGGCATGGTCATAGCCAGTGTCACCACAGCTGTGGCTTGTTGCCAATACCCTGAGGGGATGGACATGCTATTCTGCCACACAAGGTGAGTGATAATGTAGATGGTATTACCTCCTATCAGTGTTCACACACCCTGACTTCCATTACATACTCCATGCCTATGCTTCAGCAGCACCCTTCATCTCTGGCCCAGCTTCTTTTTAAAAAAATTTTGCTAAAAAACAAATAATATAAAACTCACTGTCTTAACCATTTTTAAGCGTGCAGTTCAATAGTGTTGGGTATATTGACATTGTTATATGACAGATCTCCAGAAATTTTCATCTTAAAAAACTGAAACTCTATATTCATTAAACAATAATTCTCCATCTCTCTATCCCCTCAACTCCCCCAACTGCAATTCTACTTTCTGTTTCTATGAATCTGACTACTTTAAATATTTCATATAAGTAGATTCACACAGTCTTTGTCTTTTTATAACTGGCCTAAATCACTAATCATAATATCCTCTACTCATCCACGTTGTAGCATGTGACAGGATTTCCTTTCTTTTTAAGGCTGAATAATATTCTGATGTATGTACATATACCATACTTAGTTTATCATTCATCTGTCAGTGGACATTTGGGTTGATTCCATCTCCTCCTTAAAAGGAAGGCTGGAGAGCTCTGTGGGAACCATCTTGTGAAGGAAAAAACAAGCAAGGGGAAGAAATTTAGAGTTCTACCAGGTACAAGAAAATTAAAAAGACAAGTGAGAAACAACCCATCTCCCCATCACAAGAAAAGTAACAGGTTATGTGGTAGAGGATAAAAAATAGTAAATTTAACTGGCACATCAAAATCTTTTTTTAAATGACAGAATAGGAAAACCACTTACTAACTTTTTCAATGAAAATGTATAAAGTCAAATATGTGGAAAATATTGAAAACTTAAAATGAAAAAAATCCTAAAGAGATAACTTCCATTGAAAAAAAACTAGATGAAATGTATACATCCTTGGAAAATGCAAAGTTGGTCCCATTAAAGATAAAACATCTAAACAGACTACTTTCTTTAGGAAAAAAATAGAGAATGTTGTTATGGAACTACTCCACAGAAAGACATGAGGCCCACGTAGCTTAATAGAAAACTTCTAACAAATCTTCAAAGATCAGACGATTTCAATTTGTTTGCTTCATAATTTTTTCCAAAGCACTGGAAAAGAGGGAAAATTTCCTAGTTCTCATAGAAAGATTTATAACACTGCTACTTAAACCTGACAAAGAAATACAAAAAGAGGACAGTTACAGATCAATATCATTAAATATGGATATAAAATTTCTAAGTAAAATATTAACAAATGGAATGTAATACCAGATTAATAAATTGAAATGCCATTACCAACTGGAATTTATTCCAGAAATGCAAGTTTTGATCAATATTAAGAAATCTTTTAATATAATATGCCATAATAATAGATCAAAAGATAAGATCAGATTGTCTCAATAGATACTGAAAGAGCCTTTCACCAAATTTAACAACATTTCCTAAGAAAAACCAGTTAAGAAAATAAAAACAGACAGATACATTTATAATATGGTAATACGCTCTCTCTTGCATGTATAATTTAGTCTTAAAGTCAGCATCTCACTTAATCCTTCCACTAAGATCAGGAAAAGGTAAAGTTGCCCATTACCTCCATTATTATTCAACATTGTTCTGTAACCATGGACAACGCAATTTAAAAAGAGTAATCAGGAATTCCCTGGCGGTCCAGTGGTTAGAAGTCGGCATTTTCACTGCCGTGGCCCGGGTTCAATCCCTGGTCAGGGCAACTAAGATCCTGCAAGCCTCACGGCACAGCCAAAAAAAAGATTAGGTCTAAGCTTTGACGGGACCACACAAGTAGACATTTCTAAAGACCCAAATACTTTAGTTCTTCAGGTGCTGGTGGCAGAAGTGACAGCAGAAATATCCCCAGTGAGCTAGTGTTGGTCACATGTTGTGATAGGGAAGTAAATGACTGAGCAAAGGGTGCAGAGGGGATGCCTTGGCCCACTTTCCCAAGGCCAAGATCGTAGTGCAAGGCTATTATTATTCCAGGTCTGCAGTAGTAATCAGTCTTTCCCCTCAGGCCATAGTCCAGGGAACAACAAACATCAATCACATTTACAGTGCTTCAGAATAACAGCTGTTGATGCAAGACTGCATCAAAATTGCTTACATTTCTAAGGCTTCCATTGCAGAAGGTGGTGACCTTCTAATCAAGTGACCAATACACTGAGACAGAGGGGTGTGAGTCTAGTATCAGAGGACTGCTTCTTATAGACCAGAGGATAAAGGTAGAACCTGTCTGACCCCGGGAGCCCCTTCACCTAAACCCCTGGAAAATGCCCCATTTATAAAAGGCTGAGGGGAAAATGCTCTGGGGCACATTGGAGACGCCTCAGAGCTCTGTCTCCAGAAGATCCATGGTGGGGATTATGCCCACAAGCTGTGTTTGCTTCTCTAGCCAGACTCTCCTAGGAACAGACTTACTCTATCCACATTCTGGATCCTCACTGTCTATCAGTCCTTCCTGGACCAGATTTGGGCAAAGACTCTAGAAGAAAAGGATCTGACTCAAATCTGAAGCCATGGGAGAGCCAGACCTAGGATCTCGTAGGGTGATAAGGAGGCATCACAGGTGAAGGAAAGTCACACACTAGTGAGAACACAGTTTACCCAAATACTCTTGAGCAAGCTGAGTGGTTTATCAGCTGTCTAGCACACCTGTGCTCTCTGGACATCACAAGCGCCCCCTGCTGGCCACAGGGGCTACATCCTCTGGTTACTGTGATAACACTTAGCACATGTCCTTTTTGTACTGTAATTTTTTCCTGGTGTCATTACCTCAGATAACAGAGTGAGTAGATGTCTCAGAAGATCCACCACTGGAACAGTGATGCTTTCACATCTGGATTTTTATTTCGATGGAAAAATATCAATTTTTTTAAATGTCAGTCTCTGTCAACTGTACCCCTACAGCTCCAACTTTGCCTGCTGTTTCCAGACACTGCACACATATGTGAAAGGGCAGTTAAAGGGTGCAAAAGGAACACACACATGGGAAATTACCCTTTATGCATGTTGAGGAGCAGAGGGAAGTTGGGCCAAAGAAGTCTCAAAAAAGTCTGATGCATAAGTTTGGATCTGTAGGATGTCAAGCGGTCTCCATGGCAGAAAGGAAGAAAGATCCCTAGAGTCAGATATCACGGCATGTGCCAAGGGCAGAAGAAGAAGGCAGGCTGGTGGCTGATGACCCCAGCATGTGAATCTAGCATCTCCAATTGGAATAGAAAAGAAAAATCTGGAAATAAATATGTTCCCTTAGTTAAACCTTGTATTCCTTTTTACCAATTTTTACTGTGTGTGAATGTATATATCTTTAAGTTGCCACAAATATATTCACAATGATAAATATACGTTTACCGATTGTGTAGGTCCAGTCATTTTAACTCATATTTTTTTCTCTCTCATATTATTTTTAATGCTCCTGAATAGCACACGCTATTGTCAATTGGAACCCAGCCCTTGTCTTTTCATGGGCCAGTTAAACAGTGCTCTGTGAGTTCCCCCAGGTGCTGGGTGAGGCTGGGGGAGCTCAGGGTTTGTGTCTGAAGCACTGTGTGAGCTCTGAGGCTGCTGTACCACACTGAGCAGTAATAATCGGCCTCCTCCTCAGCTTGGAGCCCAGAGATGGTCAGGAAGGCCACCTGCCTGATATGGAGCCCAAGAACCACTCTGAGACCCCTGTTATATTATACTATACTGTACTATAATATAGATTGCATATTATAAATTGTATATTATATATGATATGGTATAATATAAATTATATATTGTATCATATATATAATATTATATAAAAATGATGCCTTTGGGGATCCAAAGAAATAAAATTCTGAACCACAGAGGACCACAGAACCAAGTTAACTATTTCAGAACCAGTAAATCTCAAGAAAAATTGAGTAGGGCTCCCAGACTTCTGCTGAATAATTCATAGATCATCACCTATGACTCCACTGATGCCCCTCCCAGGGGGACACAGCTGCAAAGTCCCCGATGGTGAGCAAAAGTCTCCTGCCCTCAAGCTTGGGGTTCATCCTCCTGGGAGCAGCTGAGAGCAGACTACCCACCATTAGTCCCACAGCACCCTCTGCTGGTTCAAGTTGAACTCCCTCTCTTCCAAAGACCTGATTAATCCTGGGGCTTTTCTTGTTCTAACTGGGTTACAAGAGTTTGCAATGCACATCGTTTTCATGACACCTACCTGTCACACGCTATCCTAGCCTTAATGTTACAACAATTAACACAGCCCCTTACCATATGGCTCTTTATATCTGGGTCTCCTGGAGAAGGTAGAACTTCTTCTAGTTCTAAAGGGATAGCAGAAAGGACATTGTAAGAAGAAATAGAAGGCATAAAACCTCTGCATCATTTAAGGTCAAGGGACATCCAGCAGGTGGCAGAAGTCTGATGTGTGTGCCAACTGCCGAAGGTGGTGAGGTGGGGAAAGCCTAGGCAGATGAGGAAAGGAACAAGAGAGGCTTGTGGTGGGGGAGGGGAGGGGTGCTTTATATGACAGGTAGCAGACAGATGGCATTGTGACTTCAGCAGGGAGATGAGGACACAGGAGGTGGATGGAACCATTCCCATGGACTAACCCAGACTCATATATATGCAAAAACAGTTTTCAAACCAACTCTTCTCTATAGATCTCCCAGAGAAGGCAGTAGAGCTTGTTCCTCTTCTGGAGTAATAAACTAATAAAGTTACTTTACCAATTTTTCCAGACTGGTCAATGTTCAGGAATTGTATACCCACAGGTCTCTGAGGTGTCCTCGTGCCCAGATTCCCTCCTCCTCCTTCTCCCTGTCCCTGGGCATGAGATGAGAGTATGTGAGTGCAGCTGCTGGAACTAGAGAAGCTGAAGCCACATAGCCTAGCAGAGCAAGGGCTTCAGAAGGAAGGGATGCAGCACCTTGAGCCTCCATCCTGCCCACAGGATGAGGTAGGAGCTCAGAGGTTCAAAACTCCAGGCCTATAGGTGAAAGACAATGTGATGCCCAACAGAAACTTCTTACTCAGAAAGAAAAATGATCCAAAGGAGACCTGCTGCTTGATGGGTTTATTTATTCGGTAAAGGCAAGTTATAAATATGTGTCCTTTGGTGGGAGCTAACCAAGTCCTTTCTCTCGTGCAGATTTCCTCATGCTTTATGAGGGTCTTGGACTCAGGTTCACAGAGCTCTCTAAAAAGTGACTTTTTCTTGCCTTATTCTAAGGTTGATCTTTAAATTTTTTTCCTAGTGAGATACAGCTGTGCCGCAAACTTCTTTTATGTTAAATTAAGGTTTAGTTAACTTAGCTCTACTCCTACTTTCCTATATTGGGACCCATTTGATTTTCCTCTCGGCTCCTATTGAGGCTCTTATTTCATCAAGTTTACTTCTTGTCCTGCATTTAATTGGTCAGAAATGCACACAGATGTTGCTTGCAGAGCAGAGGAAAGGACAGATGTGCACGAATGCCTTACGCAGGATAGGATCTCTGGGAGAGTGTGGGAGGGAGCAGTAATGACCTGATCAGATGTCTCAGTCAACAGAACTCCATTATAACCATGAGATGACCAGGAAAATGGTGGACTAGGACATTCCAAGATTTCATTCCCCAACAGAAACATCAAAAAACCAACCAGAACATTGTGGAAACAATGGAAAACAGTCAAAGGTTGACAACAATCAAGCAAATGTTCAACAAAGAAAAAGACATCTTCAAAATGGTATGGGAGTTCATGAGGTGACATCAGCAAGATGGTGGAATAGGAGGTCCCTGGCTAGTATTCCTCCTCAGAAACAATAATGTGGTATCCTTCCGTGGGCAAAAGTGCCTTTGGGAATTGTGTGAATCCCTGATGGAGTCCAAGACCAAGGAGGGAAATTTTTAGAAGGTGAGCCCACGCCCAGGTGGCTGACTCACTGATTGGAGTCCCATCTACAGATGTGAAAACAGATGCAGAAAAAGCATTTAACAAAATTCAACACCTTTTAATGATTAAAACTCTCAACAACTCTCAACTCTCATACTTCTCAGGTATGGAAGAAACTTACCTCAATGCAATAAAGGCCATATCTGACAAGCCCACAGCTAACATCATACTCAATGGTGAAAACCTGAAAGCTTTTCTTCTAAGATCAGGAATCAAACAAGGGTGCCCACTCTCACCACTCCTATTTAATATAGTACTGATAGTCCTAGCCAGAACAATTAGGCAAGAAATCCTAAAATTTAGAAAATCCTAAAGACTCCACACACAAAACTGTTCAAACTAATAAATTCAGTAAAGTTGAGGATACAAAATCAACACACAAAAATCAGTTGCATTTCTATACACTAACAATGAACTATCTGAAAAAGAAATAAATGAAACAGTCTCATTTACAATAGCATCAAAAAGAATAAAATACTTAGGAATAAATTTAACCCAGGAAGTGAAAAATCTGTATACTGAAAACTATAAAACCTTGATGAAAGAAACTGAAGAAGATATAAATAAATGGGACGATATCCCATGTTCATGGACTGGAAGAATTAATATTGTCAAAATATCCACACTACCCAAAGCAATCTGTAGATTCAATGAAATCCCCATTAAAACACCAATGATATTTTTTCACAGATATAGGGGAAAATTCCTGCCACAAAATTTCCAAATAGACAGGGGCTTCCCTGGTGGTGCACTGGTTAAGAATCTGCCTGCCAATGCAGGGGACATGGGTTCGAGCCCTGGTCCAGGAAGATCCCACATGGCATGGAGCAACTAAGCCTGTGTGCCACAACTACTGAGCCTGCGCTCTAGAGCCCATGAGCCACAACTACTGAGTCTGCGTGCCGCAATTACTGAAGCCCACGCACCTAGAGCCCATGCTCTGCAACAAGAGAAGCCACCACAATGAGAAACCCGGGCACAGCAACAAAGAGTAACCCTCGGTCGCCACAACTAGAGAAAAGCCCGCATGCAGCAACAAAGACACAACACAGCCAAAAATAAAATAAATGAATCTTTAAAAAAAGTTTCCAAATAGACAGAGAAATCTTGAGAAAAAAGAACAAAACCGGAGGCATCACACTTTAGGATTTCAAACTAAATTACAAAGTATAGTAATCAAAATAGTATAATTCTGGGATAAAAAGAGACACCTCGACCAATGGAAAAGAATCAAGAGCCCAGAAATAAACCCGAGAAAATGGTCAGTTAATCTTTGACAAAGATGCCAAGAACACACAATGAAAAAGGATAGTCTCTTCAATATATGGTGCTGGGAAAAGTGTATACCATATGCAAAAGAATTAAATTGAATCCCTATCTTACAACATGCAAAAAATTAACTTGAAGTGGATTAAAGACTTAAATGTAAGACCTGAAACTGTAAATTCCTAGAAGAAAATATAGGGGAAAATCTCCTCGACCTTGGTCTTAGCAGTGATTTTTTTGGACATGACATCAAAAATCCAGGCAAGAAAAGAAAAACTAGATTGAGAATACATCAAACTAAAAATTTTCTGCACAGCAAAGAGAACAATCAACAAAATGAAAAGGGAACCTACAGAATAGGAGAAAGTATTTGCAAACCATATATCTGGTAAGGGGTTAATATCTAAAATATACAGAGAACTCAAAAGCAAAAACAAACAACCTGATTTTAACATGGGCAAAGATGGGACTTTCCTGGTGGTCCAGTGGTAAAGAATCCATCTTACAATGCAGGGGTTGTGGGTTCAATCCCTGGTCGGAGAATTAAGATCCCACATGCTGCGGAGCAACTAAGCCCGGGTACCACAACTACTGAGCTCATGCACCTCAACTAGAGCCCGCGTGCTGCAGACTACAGAGTCCACGTGCTCTGGAGCCTGTGCGTCACAACTACAGAGCCAATGCACCTTGGAGCCTGCACACCACAACTAGAGAGAGAAAACCCCCATGCCACAACTAGAGGGAAGCCCGTGCACCACAGGAAAGATCCCACGTGCCTCAACGAAGATCCCGTGTGCCGCAGCTAAGACCTGACATAGCCAAAAATAAAAATTAAATAAATAAATAATAAATCTTTTAAAAAATAAAATGGGCAAAGGACCTAAATAGAAATTTTTCCAAAGATGTATGAATTGCCAACAGGTATATGAAAAGATGCTCAACATCACTAAACATTAGGGAAATGCAAATCAGAACTAAAATGAGATATCAGCTTATACTTGTTAGGATGACTGTTATCAAAAAGACAAGCACTTAACAAGTGTTGGCAAGAATCTGGAGAAAAGGGAACCCCTATGCACCACTGGTGAGAATGTAAATTGATATAGTCATTATGGCAAACAGTATGGACGTTCCTCAAAAAATTAAAAATTACCATATGATCAAGAAAGCCCACATCTGGGTATATATCTGAGTCCTAAGAATCACTATCACATGCTTTTAGGTTGATTCACCCATTGTCAAAACCTCTAATCCGGGCTTCCCTGGTGGCGCAGTGGTTGAGAGTCCGCCTGCCGATGCAGGGGACACGGGTTCGTGCCCCGGTCCGGGAAGATCCCACATGCCGCGGAGTGGCTAGGCCCGTGAGCCATGGCCGCTGAGCCTGTGCGTCCGGAGCCTGTGCTCCGCAACGGGAGAGGCCACAACAGTGAGAGGCCCTTGTACAGCAAAAAAAAAAAAAACCTCTGACCCAGCCCACGCCACAGCCCTGCCCCAACCCTTCAGTATGCAGTGCTCATAGAATCACTTCCCCTTTCCTGCATGGGCCACCACTGTCCTGATGTGTAATATAAAGCTTGATTTATATTACCTGTTCCAAAGAAACATAGCTTGGGAACCTAGGAGATGCAAAATTACTTCACCTTCAAGGGATATAATTCCTTGGTCAGGAATCTTATCTGCTCTGTAAGGGACCCTTACCCCCTGTCCTCCTGACTCTTTTCTGGACCCTTCCCCACTTTCTGTCCCCTTTACCTCTCCCTAATCCTTACTCAGCCTGGTCAAATCTTCTTAAAGACCCTGTTTTTCCACTAGTAACACCCCACTACCCACCTCCAATTTCACCCCATTTCTCATCTCTCACCCCTCCTTCCCACACTCCACCTGGTCCAACATGACTGCTGGAGGGCCAGGGTCTCAGAGCTTCAGAGAAGAGGTTTAAAGGTCCTCCTGGCCAGGAGATGGCTCTAATAATGCTCCCCACCTGCTCAAGCCTGATCATTAACCCAGAGCTCATATGAGAAAACAGCCGTCCCCGGGATGGAGAAAACAGTTCCTGCAGCCATGACCAGCATGTTAAGCCCCAGCACTGTGACTGAGACGCTGGACCCTCCTGAGATATCAGAGTGCAACCGAAATGCTGCCGACATCTCCGTCATTGTTGTCTATTTCGTGGTGGTGATGGCTGTTGGGCTGTGGGTATGTAGGAGCTTAGTGGGGTGTTCAGGGTGGGCACACGTCTTGGGGGGCAAAATGTCTGAGAGAGGGAAAAGTGTGATGTGACAAAGCTGAGAGGACATTACCAGCTGTCACAGGTTTCATTGTCCTTCTCTCACAGTCATTTTCTCATGTGTGACATCAGTAATGCTTGCACTGAGCTAATTTATTCTTCTAACAACCCCATCGTGTGAACGGGGCCAGCAGTGAGACTTCAGACTTATTCTGTTCAGCATCTCCAGCACCTGGCATAATGAATAAAGATGTTGTTTTATTACCTCATTTATTTTATGTTCCTTTGCTCACTTTCTAACTTAGTTGAGTTGGATGCTTAATTCATTTACGTTCATTCTTTCTTTTAAGTCATGACCAGGAGGCTGCAAATTTTCTTCCAAGCACAGCTTTAGCGATACCTCACATTGTTTTCATCAACGAAAATAAACAAAACAGTTATGACAAAAGTTGAGGAATATGATTTCTTAAAGTTCCTTGGTTTCTATGAAGATGTGATTTTGAAGTCCTTTAAAAATTGGTGCTATATCACAGTTTCCAGGATAATGTTTCTCTTTAGGAGTGCTGGAAAAGGTCACTTCCATCAGCACCCTGGCCAGAGCATCTGGGGCATCTCAGGGCACCTGCTGACATTTGACCCTTACATGTCTTCCCTTCTGCTCAGGCAATGTTGAGGACTAACCGGGGCACTGCTGGTGGCTTCTTCCTGGCTGGTTGAGATGCGACTTGGTGGCCGGTGAGTGGGTCAGAGCTTCCTGGAGATAAATTTCCAGTGTGTGTGCGTTTAAGGGCAAAACAGCATGGGGAATACTGATCACTTGTGAGGTGCATTGGTTGCCTATTGCTGGTGTCTCTTTTTCTAAACCCCTGACCTCAGAGCTCTGCCCTGTCATTCCAGTAAATAATAGTACATCAACAATTATGAGAACAGATGCAGTGTGGCATTCTGGAAGAGTCAGTCTGGCTCTGCTTCATATTCTCTAATCCTGGTCCTCATCAAAAATCTTCTGCCTTGGCTCCTTATGATCCCCAGCACACTCCTTCCTTGATCCCAGCCCTGAGCTAATGTTGCTGCCCTCTTGTTTGGATGCGTGTCCCTCTCTGCTTCCCTCCTTCAACACCCAGCTCAAGCCCTGCTTTCTCTGAGAAGCTTCCCCCTGTACAACCACCGGCATGTCTAGTCCTTCATTCTATGCAGTTATGATGTCAGATATATGATGGCGGATATGTGTTCTATGCAGTTATGATGGTGGTCGAATGGTGATGCCTCTTTGATTCTTGCCCAGTTGGTGTCTTCCTTGCTGGGTTTTGATGTCTGGCTTCCTTAGCAAGAGTGCCATTACAGCAAAGGGTGCATCTTCTCCTCTGAACCCATACAGTGTCATCAGTGGGTTGGGTACATGGGTATACAGTGGGTGCTCAGCACATGCTTCCTTCACAGATCTGCTGACTAGGTAGTATGAAGGTAAGTGGAGATTAGGAAATGACCTGGCCAGGTGGTTGAAGTAGACCGACTGCAAGCTCAAAATGGGTATTCATCATGGTGTCCAATCAGACAGTGCCTTCTTAGGACTGTTTTTATGAAACATTCAAGGCTCAACCAATCCCATAGCTACAGACAAGCTCAATCCCATCCCCTGTCCCCAAATACCTGAAGAGAAAAGGTGATCTTACAGAGGGCTAAGAGGTGAAAACAGGAGAAAGAGTACAGCAAGGGTCCCACACTTCAATTCAGTTCTGGCAGGACTAGTGCTCACCCGTGCTCACTCAAGAGATCTCTCTTGATTGTTGAGACTTAAGAACAGTAGACAACATGACAGAAAGGGAGGTGGATGAGAAGAGGGTCATTAGGGTCAGGGGGATGGAGAGGAATTCCCTCCTACCCAGCTTTGGAGTCCTTGAGGCTGACTGAAGGGTCCGATGGGAGGTCTGGCAGTTCTTGGCCAAGGACAGGCTCAACTCAGAGCATCCAAGTAGATAGATTAATGTTCCTCTAAGGAGGGGGTCAGAAAGCTTTGCCAGGGACTTCCCTGGTGGCGTAGGGCTTGAGAATCCACCTGCCAATGCAGGGGACATGGGTTTGAGCCCTGGTCCGGGAAGATCCCACATGCCATGGAGCAACTAAGCCCTGCGCCACAACTACCGAGCCTGCACTCTAGAGCCCGCGAGCCACAACTACTGAGCCCACATGCCACAACTACTGAGCCCACATGCCACAACTACTGAAGGCTGCTCTCCACAACTACTGAAGCCCGCGTGCCTAGAGCCCAAGCTCTGCAACAAGAGAAGCTGCCACGATGAGAAGCCCGCTCACTGCAACGAAGAGTAGCCCCCGCTTGCTGCAATTAGAGAAAGCCTGCACGCAGCAACAAAGACCCAAAAACGAAGACCCAATGCAGCCAAAAATAAATAAATAAATAAATTTACTTTAAGAAAATAAAGAAAGCTTTTCCATAAAGTGCTAGATTGTAAGTATTTTAGAGCTTATGGGCCGTACAGTGTGCTGCAACAACACAACTACTGTTGTAGCACAGAAGCAGCCTTAGTCAATATGTAAAACCAATGAGTGTGGCTGTATTCCAATAAAATTATCTGTGGACACTGAGATTTGAATTTCATATAATTTCACATTTCACAAAATATCATTCTTCTTAAGATTTTTAAAAACTATTCAAAAGTATGAAAACATTCTTATCTACCAACCATGCAAAAACTGGTGACTGGCTAAATTTAGGCCATGAGCTCTAGCTCGCTGACTCCTGCCCTAAGGAGAAGTGATGGAAACATCTCAACATTCACCTGCTTTCAAGAAGTCTGTTTTGGGACTTTTAACTCTGATCCTAGTCTGTTTTCTTGGATTCCAGCTGAACGCCTCTCTCTTTGCCAGTAATATCGCCAGTGTGTCACTTCGTGGGGCTGACAGGGATGGGAGCGGATTCAGGAATCGCCATTGCAGCATTTGAATGGAATGTAAGTGGCATCATAAGCTTTTTTCTTTAAATCAGAACTCTAGGTATGTTTGTCTGGGAGTCTGTATAGGACAAACTCCTCTTTGGTTTGATTTCTGTTTCTCCTTTTCCTAACCCATCCCTTGATAAACCTCAGGGCCTTCCCTGTGTGGCCCATTCTGCCTGGGTCATTCCAGTCACATCATTCCCCCCCTCTGAGATTTCACTAAAGCAGTTATTCCCACCAAGAATGTCATTTCTATATCATTTAATCCCCACTGTCACTTGACCTCCTTGATCATTTTAGCTCTCACTTCTATCTCTCCTCCTGAGCTATTACACTATATATCCAGTTCTGAATTAGATGCAGGAAATTAAAAAATGTAAAAGTAATGATCCCTTCTTTTGAGAAGCTTACATCTCAGTGAGAGAAACAGATAAACATTCACTACAGTGTAGAAACTACAAAGAAAGAAGTATGCATGCAGTGTTGAGAGACCTCGCACAGAAGGAGCATCCATCCTAGATGGTGGCTGGGACTTGGCACATGTCCAGGGAGCTTCCTGGGGCCGATGCCAGATGGATGAGTAGAAATTGACGAAGAAAGTGATAGCATAGTAAGGAGTGAATGATTTAGAGCTAGTAGATCAAAACTTCAAGACTTGGTGATTAAGTTCCTAATTGTTCTACTGCCATCTCAGCAGTAGAAGCTGTGTCTTCTTAATTAGATCCTAAGTTCCTTAAGTACTAGGGACCATTTCCTCTCGTGTCACTCACACTACCCCATCATCCAGCATTTGACTGAGCACATGCTATAAATATTTCTTGAGCTGACTGAGTTTTTTCAGGTCTAGTCTCTTATCCTTTCTAGTGTTTGCACATGCATATATATGCCTATCAGTCAGAGGGAGATGCTTATGTGGAAGAAAGTTGGATCATAGCAAATGTATAAACAGACCATCCCTGGATAGACTCAGAAAGTGACCTTATGTCATCACAAATAACTGTGCCCCTCCCTTATTGAAGATTTTGCCCCTAGTTTTACTTTAGTAGTATCAGAGACTCCAGAATGGACCCAGCCTCCACACATGCCCTATGGTCCGAGTTTTGTTTTGATAGTGCCATGCACTCCAGAAAGGGGCCAGTCTCCAGAAGTGTGGACAAAATACCCTATGGCCCCAGTGGGTGTGACTAACAGGTTGCTGAGAGCCTGGCTCTTTTAGCCTGTGACCTTGGGCTTCCTTAATCTTTGTGAGGCTTGGGTTACCCCTCCACAAAACAGGAATAACTGTGCTTATCACATCTGCCTCACCTGGTGTTGTAAGAAAAGCATGAGTGATATAAGTGAAGGCTCTTTGCAAACATTAATATTCATGTAAGACTATACCATTATCATTATTATATATGGCAAGACTTGGGGGCAGTCACTGGGAATATTCTTCTATCTCTAAATTTCTTTCTCATTGGTTTGAGAAAGAAATTCCTGACATTCAAGAATAATTCCTTTTGGCAAAGATTGTATGACCTTCTAGTGGTCCAGCTGAGCTCATATCTCTTACTCTTTGTCTACTTTTCGCCATACATCTTTTGTCACATCCTAAGCCCCAGGAAACGGTGACCTCTGAATCATGGAAACAGAGGTAAGGGACCCACAGCTGTCTTGGGGTCATAATTGGTTGAGTGGGACAGGATCCAAGTAAGCATTTTATTTTCAGACTCAGAGGTCATGAGGTGAAAAAGCCCACAAGCCAAACCTCTCTAATTTCCACTCTGTTCTTGGTTTCTTGTAGGCCTTGCTGTTGTTGCTGGTCCTAGGGTGGTTCTTTGTCCCCATATACATCAAGGCAGGGGTGAGCATCCACAGGTGTTCTCTGGTGCATTTTTCTAGCATTCATTTATTCACTCATTCTTTCTGCAAAGTCATGAAACCTGGGTAATATCATTAGTCCCAGGATTTCTGGGCTTACATTTACATGAGACCGCTAAGTGCTGCCGGATCGCTCTTGAAAACGGCTGCAATCCACTGTCCTCTTGCTGATCACTGTTGTGAGGGTTCCCATTTTCCCACATTCTCACCAACGCATGGTATTTTCCTTTATTCTGATTTTTGCCATTCTGATGTTTGTAAGGTAGTTTGTTGTTTTTTTTAATGAGGGGTTGGAAATACCATGCTCTGGTGGCTCCCCTTCAACTTCGGTGTTGTCAACCAACTAGGGCACTGCTCTGCCTCTCTGAGCCTAGCTCCCATGCTTATTCCTTCTGCAGCTGGTGCACAGGCTGAGGGGTGCTATATCCTGGGATAATTCCTGGGATGACGGTGTCCAGGGGGCAAGCCTTCTGTCTAGTACCTCTGCAGGTCACTATATAATCCCTCTTTGCTCATCCTGAGTCCCTTCTAGTGCCAGGCTTGAACAAGCTCTGCTCTCCTTGGTGTAAGAATACACACCACAGAACTTATGCATGTGTTCTTGGACATAGCTTACCATCTTTGAGGGGGTTCTGCACAGTTTCTGAGCCCCAAGAATTTCCCTTCTTGCTTTTGATAATATTATATAAATGTTTACTTAACATTCTTTTATACGGGGGGAGATGAAATCATGAGCTCAAACTACTATGAAGGAACCAGAAAAATGCACCTTTTAAACTGATCACATAGCTGATCTCGTATTTCGGTAATGATAACCTCAGAATTTTCTCTACGTAAGAGTTAATATAACTCTCTTTTTTTCAATAAAGATAATCACGTAAATATACACCTGAATATATATCTGCAATTTGTTGAATTATCAATTTATTATGTAATCCTAATTATGGTTCATTATTTATATTGTTTTTGCTAGACTGCAACATTATTGGTGAAAATAATAAAAAAATATTTGTTGAGAGTCTACCATGCATTTGGTGTTGTGGTAGGTATTTTACATCTACCTTCATATTAAAGGCCCACTTTACAGATGAGAAAACAGAGGTTCAGAGAGATTGTCATTTGCCAAAGTTCATATTTCCAGTAAATGTTGGATCTGGGAACAGATCCCAAGATTGCCTGATTCCAATGCCTGTGTGCATTCCAGCCTTGCTGCTTTCCCAAGGGACTGTGCCTTTCTCACTTGTGTCTTCCCAAGGTGCCACACACAGTCACCTGCCCACAGGTGCTTAATAAGTGTTGAATGATCTGAATGTGCTGGACCCTGAAGGTGAATCCCTGCTGATGTCTGTCTCTGAAGGTGATGACCATGCCAGAATATATGAGGAAGCGGTTTGGTGGGAAGCAACTCCACACTACCTCTCCGTTCTCTCCCTGTTCATCTGTGTGGCTTTGAGAATCTCAGTGAGTTCAATGCCCTCTTGGCATTTTAGCTTCATGAGGGATGAGAGTGCTAAGATCAGAGAGCCTTTAAAGGTCAAGCCATATAGATGTTTTAAAACTACATGGGGTCTCTCTACCAAGATTTTATGCAAAAAAAAAAAAAAGGAACTTCAGAGACCCTGCATTTGTGGAGTAAAAGAATTACATGTAGGGCTTCCCTGGTGGCGCAGTGGTTGAGAGTCCACCTGCCGATGCAGGGGACGTGGGTTCATGCCGCAGTCCGGGAGGATCCCACATGCCGCGTAATGGCTGGGCCCATGAGCCATGGCCGCTGAGCCTGTGCGTCCGGAGCCTGTGCTCCGCAACGGGAGAGGCCACGGCAGTGAAAGGCCTGCGTACCGCAAAAAAAAAAAAAAAAAAAAAAGAATTACATGTCACGAGAGGCTCCAGAGTGTAAACCCACCCTTTCATTAAGGATGTGAAAAAAAATGGATGTACAGAAAGATCGGAATGTCTCATTCAAGTAGCACAGCTATTTAGTAGTAGAAACGAGAAGGATTCTCTGGCACCCTGGCTCCCCCCTGCACAATAACCTCTTTATTCTCTTTGTCAAAGCCAGTTTAGGTTTACTTTTTCCTTTTCAGCTTGATTATCTGACGTGTAGACCAGAAGGAAAGTGTTTTGTATTATTATACTGACTTTGCTTAAATGTACCCTATTTTATCGCCCCTACAAAACAAATGTCACAAATAAGTGTTAAAAGAATTCTGGAGGGCTTCCCTGGTGGCGCAGTGGTTGAGAGTCCGCCTGCCGATGCAGGGGACACGGGTTCGTGCCCCGGTCCAGGAAGATCCCACATGCCACGGAGTGGCTGGGCCCGTGAGCCATGGCTGCTGAGCCTGCGCGTCCGGAGCCTGCGCTCCGCAACGGGAGAGGCCACAACAGTGAGAGGCCCGCGTACCGCAAAAAAAAAAAAAAAAAAAAAAAGAATTCTGGAGAGGGTGTGGAGAAAAGGAACCCTCTTGCACTGTTGGTGGGAATGTAAATTGATACAGCCCCTATGGAGAACAGTATGGAGGTTCCTTAAAAAACTAGAAATAGAAATACCATACGACCCAGCAATCCCACTACTGGGCATATACCCTGAGAAAACCACAATTCAAAAAGAGTCATGTGCCACAATGTTCATTGCAGCTCTATTTACAATAGCCAGGACATGGAAGCAACCTAAGTGTCCATCAACAGATGAATGGAATTCTAAAGCTTTTTAACAGTTAAAACCCTTGGAGATAATCATTGAGGAAAGAAGAAAGGAAATTGAAGATTCAGCAGTACGTGTAGAAAACAAAGAAAAAGCTCCTCATGTATCGATGACTAAGGAAATAATCTCCTGCAAGTTTATAGTCTAGGCAGTTCATGAGAGCAGAAGCTCACCATCCTTATTGCTCCTCTGTTGAGTTGAATCATGACTGGAAGTAAACCAGTTGCTTAGATCAAATGGCATGGGCCTTTCTAATGCAATGTGAGTATTTCCCAGCACTTATTATAAATTGTTGAGCTCCATGTCAGGGGGAACAAGATTCCTATTCACTAGGAGTTCACCACGTGGTTAAGGGTGTAAGAATTTTACACATGAAATAGCACTTTGTGACAATATATGCAAATATACTAAACTAAGAGCTGGACTAGGGTGTGTGGACAAGTTCAGGAAATGTGTTGCAGACCAGGAAAGAGGGTGGTAGTCCATGTTGGGTGGAATTGGAATTGGAGGTCATCCTCATTGATGGGGGTTGGGGGCACTTAAGCCCCAGGACAGAAAGGTGAGGAGAGAGCCCAAGGGAGGCAGAGGAGCCTGCAGGTGTCCGGGGCTTTATGCTCACATGCTCCTCAGGTGGGTGGGAGTTAGTGATCTCCATTCTCCCTGGCTCTGACATCTAGAGCTTTATGATCCTAAAGAGCATGAACAAGGTGCTGGAGCAGAATGACGTGGCCAAAGGGGCCCCCAAGGGATGTAGACTCTTGGAGTAGATGGTTCCTGCTTGTGGGGAGGGGATGGACTATTGGGGAGCTGAATGAAACAGCAGGGAAGGCCAAGAGCATGAGTGTGACTGTGCAGGGTCTGCTGTGGTCACCTGGAAAGATTCAGTGGCAGGAGTCCATTCTTACCTACAAGGTTATGGTGGTTTTGGGGGGGGGGGTTGGTTTTTTTAATTAATTAATTTTTTTTTTTGGCTGTGCTGGGTCTTCGTTGCTGCGAGTGGGGGCTACTCTTTGTCGCAGCATGTGGGCTTCTCATCGTGGTGGCTTCTCTTGTTGCGGAGCATGGACTCTAGGCACACGGGCTCCAGTAGTCGTGGCACACGGGCTCAGTAGTTATGGCTCACAGGCTCTAGAGTGCAGGCTCAGTAGTTGCGGCACATGGGCTTAGTTGCTCCACAGCATGTGGGATCTTCCTGAACCAGGGCTCAAACCCATGTCCCCTGCATTGACAGGTGGATTCTTAACCACTGCGCCACCAGGGAAGTCCCTACAAGGTTATGTTTTAAGTGGTATTAATAATCTTAGATACTACCTTTTGTGTACTATTACACTCTATAACAGATTCTGTCCTGGTTACTTATTAAACAGATCAAACTTTCACAGTCCTCCCCTGCCCCAAGTTTTAAAAAGATCATCTTGTTCACTGGTTCTCAACCTCCAATAATACATATACTGAGAATCATTATATGTATTCTATCAGACATCATGCACCTTTACCCCTAAATATTTCAACCTGTATGCCTTAAAGATATTGATATTCTTTTAGAAAAACACACTGCAAATTTTTAAACCAGGAAATTAACTTTGATACAAACTAAGGTTACTAATATGTAACCTACAGACCTTATTCAGATACGACAATTGTCCTACTAACGTCCTTTAAAAGCAAAAGAAAATCCTGAATCATGAAATGCGTCCTTTTTATGAGAAATATTTTATAATTATTGTGAATGTAATTAAGTCCACTGAATTATACACATTAAAATGGCTAAAATGGCAAAATTTATGTCATATATACATATATTTACCACAATAAAAAGTCATTAGTGGGACTTCCCTGGTTGTCCAGTGGTTAAGACTCTGCTCCCAATGCACAGGGGCCGGGTTCGATCCCTGGTCAGGGAGCTATATCCCTGCCGCATGCCGCAACTAAAGTTCCCTCACACTGCAACTAAGACCCTGTGAAGCCTAAATAAATAAATAAATATTTAAAAAATAAAAAGTCATTAGTAATATAAGCTGCTTATTTATAATTTCAAGACTATCAATTTATTGCCTTTCTTGTACTATATAAGAGAAACCAAAGTCAAGGAATTCATAATACAGTAATGTGTGTTTTCATATGTAAATAATTATGCATGAGTACACAAGTCGTAATACTGTGCTTAAATAATTGTACATACAATGTACGTCGGTATGAATGTGACAGCCATAAATGCAGACGGATGCAGGTATGTTTCATGGCAACTCAAATACAATGAGTAACAACTCAGTAGGTGATATCTTTTCTGAAATGATAAATAGACTTTTTGTAACTATCCAGTTATGTAAAAAGTCCAATCTTCCCTCAATTTACACAGTAATTGCATTCCTTGAAAACCCAGTGATAACAACATTGCAGAGTACTTTGGGTTGGTAACACAGAGTTAGGCTCTAGGCTCAGATCATCAAGAACAGGCTTTTCAACAAGACGAATGTCTGGTGAGATGATAAAATACCAAGTTTTATTTCAAATTTCATGGGGGAAAAAAAAGCAACCATCTCCTATTATACACCTTCCAAACCCAAGTTCTACAAAGAAACCTACCTCTAATTCTTCTGATTCTGAATCCTGCCGCCTTATCCTTTGCCCTGACCCCACTCATGCTTTCCTTTCCCTTAGATTCCACAATCCATCTTTATAATCACTCTTTAAGCACATAGCCTCAGTTTCTTTGCCTATCTCCACTTTCATTGAACTCCCCTGGCAAAAAGTCCAACCCTGGTTGAATCCAGCTTCCCTCTGACTCTGTGCCTGTACCCAGAGATTTTATTTCTGTGTTTCTAACATGCTTACATCCTATTTCTCAGGTTTTTGTTTTGGTTTGGGTTTGGTTTTTGATATGAAGCCTGGGAGGATCAGAGTTGAAGAAACACCTGTTGTGTTGAAGAAAGATCAGAGAAGCTGGGAAGCACAATTTGGGGCTATAGGGGTGCCAACAGAGCTGGGTGGACATGACCTTGCATCTCAGCATCCCTCTGCAGGACTCCCTGCTGGCTTCTAAACCTCAACCAATAGTCCTTTTATCTGTGTTTCTTTATGATTTTCTCCCTGGTCCTCTCAATGACTATTCTAAACCATCCACAATGTTTTTACCTCCTGGACCTCTGCCTCTTATCAGAAAACCTCATCTCTCACTTTATCTAGAAAATTTAGGCATGAACCAACCACTCATCCCTCCTCCACCCAAATAACCTTGTTCTTACTTTTTCCCACTACTCTGAGGATGAGGAGTCTTCCTTTTTGTCAAAGGCCAACCCCTTGACCTCTGCCTACTCTTGATCCCATCTCTTCTCAATGCCTCTGGCTATTTGCTTCATAATTATCCTCCTCCCATCATATTTTACCTATTACTTTCTGTTACCCCACGCATGCTCAAGTATCTTCCTTCCTGGCCATAACCATTCGTCTATTCTGTATCTCCTCTATCTACTAGTCTAGTCTTTATTGTTGTTTCTCTGCTGACCATCATTAAAGAGTAGTCTACACAAGCTATAGTGCAAACATTTCTCACCTTCTGTTCAATCACTCATTATTAGCCTCGATGGTCAGTCCAGTAATTGATCCTCTGAGGATGAGATCTGGCTTCTAAGGTGTTCATAATTGGATTGTAGAGGTGACATGTATACTATAGTAAATATTAGTGACATGTATACTATAGTAAATATTAGTCATCAGTGAAGAGCTAAGTGACGCAGTGCATGTTTCTTTTCCATCCTGACTGTTCCCTCTTTTTTTTTTTTTTTTTGCGGTACGCGGGCCTCTCACCGCTGCGGCCTCTCCCGTTGTGGAGCACAGGCTCCAGACACGCAGGCCCAGCGGCCATGGCTCACGGACCCAGCCGCTACGCGGCATGTGGGATCCTCCCGGACCAGGGCACGAACCCGTGTCCCCTGCATCAGCAGGCAGACTCCCAACCACTGCGCCACCAGGGAAGCCCGACTGTTCCCTCTTTAGTCAGACATATTTTCTGGAGCCATATTCATCACACTGGCCTTGGGATTGGACCTTTATCTGGAGATCTTCATCCTCTCGGCTATCACTGCCATTTGCACAACCACTGGTGAGTCCATTGCATGTTTGGCTCAGTCACGCTACTTCTGCTGATCTCACCCCAACCTGCCATTAGCATCCTCAGTGTTAGCCTTGTCACTGCCATGTAAGGATATCCTTTTATTTCCATTGTGAGATTCAAGCACAGACCCAGAAACACAGCTAGAGCAAAGAAAACAGAATCCTCAGTATTTGGTGTGAGCACCTAATGATGTAGTGAATGGGATGGGGTAATGGTGACTGGGCCCAGCTATGTGTTTGGTACGCAGAGTGGCATTTGGAACCCAGTGTATCATACACATGGGAGGTCAGGATAAAATAGTGGCTTAGACCTGAGACTGGCAAATCTAAGGCAGGGCCCAAATGAATACACGATGCCAAGGCACAGAATCAGGAAAGGAAAACTGGGGCAGTGGGTTGGTTGTAGGAGGAGATGTGTGGTAATAGTTCAAGCAGGCTTTCATGAACCAGATATTTTGGTGTAGCACCTCATGCATACTAACTTATGAAAATTAAACTATACCAGCTCAGTTGGAAAAATAAAGAAAAAGTATAGCTGGAACAATAAAGATAGTCCTGAAGCCATTTTAATACTTTGAGCACATGTTTCAGAGTAAGTGAAAGTTAAGTGCATAAATCTCCTATTTTCAGTATCCATCTTGTTTCCCCATGACACTCTCATGAAGGAAATATCTTGTTGACTGAGACTCTGTGAGCCTAGAGTTGAAAGAGAAGTTTTTGTTGTTTGAACAACACTGCAGCAAAACACAAATCAATGACTATATCTAGCTCTTAACTAATGAAACAATGAAATATTCTGACACTAGAGCAAAAACGGTTCTTTCCAGTTTTGTTTTGTTTTGTTTTGTTGCGGTACGCGGGCCTCTCACTGTTGTAGCCTCTCCCGTTGCGGAGCACAGGCTCCAGACGCGCAGGTTCAGTGGCCATGGCTCACGGGCCCAGCCGCTCCGCGGCATGTGGGATCTTCCCGGACCGGGGCTCGAACCCGTGACCCCTGCATCAGCAGGCGGACTCTCAACCACTGCGCCACCAGGGAAGCCCTCAGCTACTGTTTTGATAGAGATTTCCTTGAGTGACAAAAGCTCTCCCAGTCTTTTCAAGTTGACTGTGCTGGGGGCCTCCTTCAACTCCTAGCCAGGCTTGCACTGGATCTGACCAAGGTGAAAGCTTAGGGTCTTCTCAGGCCTTTTCTAAGCATGTGTCTTACCCTGGTCATAAATATGGCTTTCTAAATTCCCCATTATATACAGTTGTTTTTGGATGTCTTAATTTCCCAGAGACACTTTCCCCAGATTTTGCCTTAGGCAGTCTGTTGTGTTTTGACAACACAAGAGTCTTTGCAAGTTTGGCTTGCAGTGTTTTCAAGATTTTCCAGTCTGAGTTCAGAGTTAGGTAAAACAGAGCTGTACCTAGTGTCAGTCCTTCAGGTAGCCTCCCAGACAGGTTAGAAGAGGCATACACAATAATTTGTGAATGTGGTCTGCTCTGCTCCCTCTGGAGCTAGGGAAATGGTTCCACACTGGGGACATGAGCTACCCCTACTTTAAAACTGGTGCCAATTTATGACTGGTGCTGCTTTAAAACTGCCACCACACAGCGAGAGGGTAAGGGAAGGGCAGTAAGATTGCCACAAAATCTTCCTACCATTTTGTAGTGACTTTTTCTTGATTCCATGCTTGTTTGGTCGCTATAAACTTTTATAAATCATTTTCCATAATTCTCACAAAATTGGTTCTGACAGTTTCTGTCAGTTTCACAATTCACAAAATTGGTTCTGTCAGTTTCACAATTCACAAAATTGGTTCTGACAGTTTCTGTCAGTTTCATTTTTCTTTCTTTTTTTTTAAACATCTTTACTGGAATATAATTGCTTTACAATGGTGTGTTAGTTACTGCTTTATAACAAAGTGAATCAGTTATACATATACATATGTCCCCATTCTGCTCATTTTTCAATGTTTCTATTGGAGGATGAGAGTTTGGAGTGGCCTACTCCACCGTATTGCAGACATCATCGTTTTTATGATCTCTTCCTGATTTCTTTTTCTTTGAAGACTTTTTAAATTCTTTGTCCTTTTTTCCCTAATAGTTTCCTGCTATCTTTTCCTCGTTGATTCGCAGGAATTCTTTGAATAGTCTACCTACCAACTGCTTGCTATTTTTTGTATTACTTCCTCACTTCATGTTCTGCCTACTCTCTTTCTGGAACGTCAAAGAGATGAATGTTGGCCTTTCTGGGTCCATGTCTTCTGAATTTTATTTCACAGTTTCTATCACTTTACCTCTTTTTAGTACGTTTTAGGATAATTCATGGGCTTCATATTTCCATCCACTAAGGTCAGTTCTGTCCATTCTGCTATTTAGCCCATCTTCCAAGTATTCTGTTTCAACAAGTTAAATTTCCCTTTTCAATATCTTTGGGTAGATAGTATAGTACAATATTAACAAACTGGAACTCAGAAGTCAGGACCCTGGTCCTGGAGCAGTCAGAGTTGTGGTGTGAGAATGAGAGACAAGGAATGTAAGTGTGTAAAAACAGCTTGTGCTAACTAACATCGTGGACATGGTGTGAAAACTTGTTCTCTAAAATCATAGACTGAGAAGCTTGGCTATTTGAAATGATATCAGTGAGAATGAAATAGCTCACTCTTGCCTGATGGCTCTGAGTCACACAGGTCACTAACAGAGAAACAGCCTCGCTTTCCAACCCAGGCGCAGAGCTTCAGATAGGGGTCTTCAGACATAATATTCCACATTTAACTTTGAATTTCCAAGATAATGGGAACCCTGGGTCTGTTTCTTAGACCAGCCTGTATATTAACCCCTTTACACACTCTCTCTGTTTTACTTTGAGCCAAACACAGTCTCACCTAAATTTTCCCTAAACTCCACACTTCCTCCAAATCCCATGGTAACTCTATCTCTTCCTCTATTTGGTGAGAAGCTGCACTTCTGCTTGATTGTCTCCCTTGCTGAAGCAAGTTGAATCAACCTAGCTTTGTGGGGCCATAGGTGTGTTCCTGGCTTCAAGAGGGGTCAGAAAGTGATGAAAAGTGGTGTTGGGTTCACTGAGTAGAAAAAAATGGAGTCTGCAAGATGGCTGGACCAGGTGAATGACTATTGAGGAGACAAGAATAGAGACAGAGAGAGAAGAAGAGAGGGTGAAGAATAAGAGAGGGTTAAGAAGAAGGAAGGTTGAGAAGAAGACAGACAGTCTTGTAAGGAAATGGAAATGCAATTCCTGATCAAGAGTCTGTCTGATGGTGCCCTATAGACCTTTGAGACAGCTATGAGAAGTGGATCTGTTCTAATAATGTAGGTGTGGGGTATGGTATGGTGAAGTCGATGCAGCCACAAGAGAAGAGAACCAGGCTTGAAAGGCAGAAGTTTATTATAGTCACAGATCCCAAAGAGGAGGGCACTGCATGCCATGCAGGGCCACAGGGGGAAGCACCACTGTCAGTCAGAAGGCAGAAAGGAGCAAGAGGAAGGCCTAGGCCACAGACTTTATTGGGGTTTCTTCAGGAAAGGCAAGGCAGGGCAGGTAAACAACTTAGGATTGGCCGGTTTGAGTAATTCTGGTGCGCTTTGGGCTATTGAGGTGGTCTCTAATTGCCAAGTACCTGGCCCTGGGATGATTTAGGACAGAAGAAATATTGCCTTGGTGTGTGAGAGTTAGATAAGGAGGTGACTGGTGTATAAACATGATTGGTTGGTCAGTTTATGACAGATGTGATCCGGAACAAGCACTTTGCCATCTCTCCCCAGTCTGCAAGGCCTCCAAATGCCAGAGCATCAAAGTACAGAAAATAGGAAAATATAGTTAATATACTTGACCCTGTGATAAATGCCTATCAAACTGACAAATACAGAATCTAAGAAAATGCAGAACAGGATCTAATCCCCTTACAGATTATATTAGTTTGCTAGGGCTGCCATAACGAAGTACCACAGACTGGGTGGCTTAAACAGCAAAAATTTATTTTCTCACAGTTCTGCAGGCTGGAAGTCCAAGACCAAGGTGTCAGCAGGGCTGGTTTCTTCTGAGGCCTCTCCTTGGCTTATAGATGGGCAGTCTTCTCCCTGTGTCTCCCCATGGTCTTCCCTCTGTGTGTACCTGCATCCTGATCTCCTCTTATAAAAACATTAGTCATATTGGATTAGGTCCCACCCTAGTAATCTCATTTTAACTTAATTACCGTTTTAGGGAGCCTATATCCAAATGCAGTCACATTCTGAGGTACTGGGGGGGGTTAGACTTTAACAAATGAATGCGTGAGAGAAGAGAACACAATTAAGCTTATAGCACAGGTAAAGTTAATTATGCATCTTATGGATTTCCAAGTCATGGGTTCCTGTGGAAAAAATAATCTAAAGTGGATGTCATGCAGCAAAAGGAAACAGAATTACAAACTGAACATATAGGGCCTGAGGGTGAGGGAAGGCAGGTGGGGCAGCGCCTTTGTGTGGCTGGATCACAGAGGTTTTCAACAAAGAGTTAATGAGAAAGCATCTGCTGCTCCCAGGACTCAGGCACCTTGACTCCTGGACTATCAGAAAATAAAGCGAAGCACCAGCATTCTAATTTGAATTTTCTCCAATCTGAAATATCTAGTGTTTAGTTTGACAATTTGGCCTTTGAGTGTGATGTAGGAATGCAGGTCCACTCAAGGACCAACTTCTCTCAAGCTGGGGGTGCCCTAGAACCAGAAAGCATCATTATCCATGTCCTGGGAGTCTTGGAAGAGCCCTCATAGAAGAGCAGAAGCTCCTCTGACAGAAAAAGCTGGCTGGGTCAGGGTCAGGGATGCAATGTGGACCTCGGGGACTGAATAACACTCACCTGAATCCTCCAGAGCTAGTCAAATAATGCTGTCCCATTAACCTCACCCACATCTCCCTAATTCCATCCCCACCAACCCATCAATGCAACGGCATCTCATTCAAACAACTTGGTTCACCGAAATCCAACTTGGAGTTTAGAAGGAGTACTCTTCGGGCTGAGTTTGGGGTAATGTTAAAAAAATCTCTCTCCTGCAACTAAGTACACACATGTTTTTCTCCCAAGGTTTGCCTTTGTGAAGCAGAACAAGCTGTAGCATATCTTTTAGGAAATGGTGATTTCAGTACTAGGAAAAAGTGGGTTCTAGTGAGTTTCAGAGGTAGAAATTTTTTCACGTATACACCAATGCCTGACTCAGTTATATGGAAGTAAGAAATGCTCCCAGGTATGTCAAAGGCCCCAGGACCAACGTCACTCTGCAGACAAGGAGCTTTATCTTCTCATTTTGAAAGATTCCTTTTAAAATGGTCATCCATACTTAAAGAAGCTTTATTCCTGACAGTGCCTGGTTTTTCAGTTCTAAAAACTAGCATTAATGAGCAATCACTCTGCACCATAACACACATCTTCCATCTGAGGAAACGAATAGCTCTTTCCTGCATCCCTGAAATTATTCTAGTATAGTTTATCACTTACTGGGCCCTGGTTACCCAAGTGGTTCAGTCTGTTCTAATGGGACATTGTGCATTGAAGGTAGTTACTCACCTCATGTTTACTAGTGGTTTTCAAGTGGAAATCATCTTCAAACTTTGCTACTTGTTGTTAAACTGTTCAAGTTGTTAGATTCTATTCTCAACTGTCCTGGCTCCTGCTTCCTAATCCATATCTTGTACCAACAAATGCTCACCACAGACAAGCTCAGTATTTGTCTAGAATCTCTAGAAAACAGGAAATCAGGATGTTATGGTTTTTTAATGTTTTTATTTTTTACCAAAGTAATAAATTTTAATGTACAGGACTAAATGCAGCTTAATATTACATCTGCTTGGCATCTTTCATGTATGTATTGCTCATCCTCTTTTCAAAGTGACCTCGTCACACCCAGAGGAGGTAGGTAGATGCTATGAGCACCAAGGTCCCCATTTTTCAAAGAGAAAAATACAGAGTTGAGACAAAATAATTTACCACAATATATATAGTGAATCATTGACAAGGTCAGAAACAGAATCTAGGACAATCTAGATACTTTATGATGCTCCATCCACTAGCTTTCAATCCTCTCCCTTTATCCTCTCAAAGCTCAAAAATATCACAAACTCCCCACAAAACTGAGTACTCTAAGTAATACTAGCCATGTGAAATTCTCCACTTTTCCTTGTTTTCTGCCTAGCTTAAGGGGAGAATGAGGGCACATCAAATATTTTCTTTTCCTTTCACAAGAAGAAGCCATTCTTTACCTGTTGAACCATTTTTATACCCAAGGAACCACTCTCAGCTCTTTTCTAAGCTAGCCTGAAATCAGTCAATACTAACATCATGACTTCCACAGGATTATATTACAATATGATTAAGATTCCACAGGTGGAACTAAAAGAAATAAATTAATTAAATTTAATTTTAATTTAAAACATTTCTCCCTAGGAAACAGGTAAAACAAGAAATAAAAGTGTTGAGTGCTACCACCTGGAACAGAGACCACCCACCCCAAACTTGGTCAATGGATGACCACCAATCAAGACACTTAAGAAAAGAAGAGCTGTGGTCACATGAACTCACAGGGAGGAGGATCTCTGGCTAAAAGTTTCAGTGTTTCAGGAGAGTGCAGCTGCTTTGAGATGACAGATGCCCCCAAGAGGCATATGTGCTCTATTTTGTGACACTGAGTCAGTTACTAAGCCTGTATGTCAATATCAGCACCATGAGGAAGAGGAGCCTCTGAAAAATGCACCCCAATTCATTATAGTCACCAGAGTGTGTACTCTGTGCAGCCATAAGGTTAACCAAAAATAAAGCAAGCATTTATTAACAAATACCCGCATCATTCATTCAGTCCACAAACATTACTGAGTGGCTAAGAGAGTCCAGGCACAGGAAATGCTAAAATGAATGAAATCTCAACACAAAGAACTGACAATGGACACTTTTAAGAAAACCAGAAAATCCCCTTGACTCGGAATTATCTGCTCTCCCCGCTGGCCTGAGGCTGGAGCCTAGGTCCCTCCCTTTGGTGTTAGTACTGCCATGTCCAGGCCCCTCTTTCAAAGAGCAAACACCCAGGACAGGGACCCCATCAAGTTCACATCCTCAGCTTCAACGTGTTCATCAGTTTATCAGATTGATCTTTCCTGTGCCAGGAAAACCTTGACTGGGATATCATGAGGCGGGGGAGATTTTTCTTTTAAAAAAAAAATGAAGGGGGAAGTTAGACAGGGAAAGTGGTAAGAACCAGGGAGACCACAACTCTTAACATAATATTCAAGGGTCACAAACAATGTTGACGTGCTGAATCTACCTGAGACAAACTTGCATCAGACATCATGGGCTTCTGTTTCTTAGTCTGCCTTTTCCTAGACATCAGACTGCCTTTTCCTAGACATCAGACTGAGTGGAATTTCCTTCTGCAGCTCCGATATGTACAGATGATTGTATCACACTGGTCTCAAATACAAGTTAACAGCAAAACAGCAATTTTTCTCTAGCTAGCCTGTAATTACAAATGTACACATTTATCAACTGGGCAAACTTTACAACTAGCTGGTGTCCCTTCAACACTGCAGAACGGGATTAAAAGGAGACAGAATAAAGATCCCAGCCTTCACAAGCACAGCCTGCAGCAGAAGGCAGGACTCAGGCAAAATACCCATGACAGAAAACGGCCACGGTCAGCAGGATAATGCCATTGATGTTCACTATCGTCCTCCACAAAGGCTTCTCCGAGGTGTCTGTCATCTTCAGCTTCATGGCTGCCTCCTCTTCCTTTGTCATTTTGGGACCCTTCTGCTGGTCCAGACCACAAAACAGGTCATAGGCCTGCCTGAAGCATCCTTTTTTCTCCTCAGGAACTTCTGTTTCAAGGGCAAAGCATAAAAGGATTGTTGGATACAGAAGCAGGAGGCACCAGAAAAGGTTTCCAGGGGAGATGCCATTCCATGAAACATCTGCCATTTTGCAGACATTTCCCAGTTTTCTTGTTTGCAAGAATGAAAATGGTACAAATTTATGTTTGTATAAACATAATTATAAGATGATGTTAATAGATGGATTCTACATCCTTATGATCAGCTTGCCTACGTTTTATCTCTGTTGGGCCCAATGTAAATACATTTTAATTTAGAACAGTCAGAATCAAACAGGAAATAATAGTTTATGAGAGAGAAATGTTAACAATTGGCTGGGGACTGTGACGTATGAAGAACATGGAAAACCCACCTCCCAAACACAGAAACTCATGTCTGTTTGCTACATCACTGAAAAGCAATGAGATTGGCATGACTCAGGAGTGCACTGGCTACACCTGGAAACTCCAAGGCTTCACAACAGATCCAGCCATGTGATAAGGATTGGTCTGAATAGTCCCTGATACAAGGCAGCAGTGATCAACACTTCCAGGGCTTAAGATCTGATACTGCTGTGTCGAACCATTCAACTGACCTTGCCATTCAAAGTGGATGCCCACCAAGGGAACTAATTCTGTCTGCTGAGCCCAGGTGTGGCATTAGAGGTAGGCAGACCTGGGTTAGAATCTCAGGTTTGTGACTCACTAGATACAAAATCAAGCCCACTGTGTTTTCAGCACCATGGTCAGGGACCACTGCTCTCCACTCTCCCAGTTCTAAGAATCACAGACTTACTGAATTGGAAAGAACCTCAGTGGTCAAGCACATACATGTGTCAGAACTGGAACCAAAACCCAGCTTTATGGCCTTCTTTTTTTTTGCTTTTTTGAATTTTATTTTATTTATTTTTTTATACAGCAGGTTCTTATTAGTTATCCATTTTATACATATTAGTGTATATATGTCAATCCACTTTATGGCCTTCTTAATTCACCTCTCATATTCAAGTATACGTAAAGTTGGATAAATAACATCTTCTTCATTAATAAGATTTCCTGAGAGAGTGCCCAGTGTGTAGTAGGGGTTAGGAAGTGTTAGTCCCCTTCCATTCCCTCTCTTTTCTCTCACACACATAAAAAAGATAGACAAACCTCCTTGTACCCCTCCATTTCAGTAAACTCTACCAAAATAGGAGAATGGGGAGGGATTAGCAAGGAGTTGGGCTCACTAACCAGCCCAAGTGAGAAATGCCTGGTTATCTGGGTCAATAAAAAGTTGGGTGGCCTTGAGAAAGTCTTTATGTCTCATTTTCCTCATCTGTAAAATTGGAAGACTTACACTTGCATTATATGCCTTATAAGTATGATGCAGTGCTAAAATGTATCACTAGACTAAAGTATTCATAATTAAAATGTTATGATCATATCAATATCAGTCATGATGACAATGGTGCTGGTGGTGATGATATGGGGATGATGATGATGCAGCTGCAAGTTTCCTCATGCTGCCATTTCTCAGAGAATGTTGAGGGTCACACCTATTGCCTGCAAAAGCCCTCAAGAGATCTTCATTTTTTGAACTTTAATAGGGCAGAGTGTTCAGTCTGATTTCACCATGAGTTCAAGAAACAACAGAATTCAAGTGCTGCCAGGAACCTCAGAAGTCACTAAGCCAGTTCTCTAGTCAGTGTAGGAGTCTCCTCTATGGCATCCCTGTTAGATGCATACTTGCTGCCCACCCCTTTCCAGACAAACACAGTTAGAAAACTCTTCCTTAAGTATCAGTAATGACGGTGATAACTATAGCCAATTCTTATAGTGGAGGATTATGCTTATAGTGGAGGATTATGCTATGAAGTGTAGCCTATCATTTAGAATACTTTTGTGAGGAACTTGACCTTTAGAAAAATGGAATCTCTTGCCCAGGGTAGTAAGTAGAGAATTCAGGATTCAACCTCAGTTCTCCCCAAATCCAAATACCACACAGTTTCTGCACTATCCTGCCTCCATACTTCAAGTTAAATTGGAAGAGTTCTTTCCACCCATCTGTCTTAAGCCTTCCCTGTGGTGCAGAGCTAATCTCTTCTTCCACATTAAAACATGCAAAATATGCCTCATCCATGTTCCTTTCAAATCTGATATTCTCACTCAATGTGGAGACATTTTGAGGGGTGGGAGAAGTAGGGGGCATGTTCACACCTGCCTGTCCCAAGGAAGCAGGAAGGGGCAGCCTTTTTCAATACCATGGCCAGCTGCCTATGGCTCTAGGTTCCTTCCAGCACTTGCAGGGTTACATTTCAGAACTGAGAGGTCTTTAGAGATCTCAGAGCAGACTACATCAGAGCTGGGACCATAGGCAAAGCCTCTCCCTTCCTGGGCCTCAATATCCATGTCTGTAAAATGAGGTGATAAGACCAAACAATCTCTAGGGCCCTTTCCAGAGCTAGTTCTATGAGTTTCCTGATGGCCAGATTCAGACCTTGTTGTGCAGCATCCATGCTCCCCTTCAGATGGAGTGATGAGACCTCCAGCCCAGTACCAGGTAAAACACATATGACCTTGTGCTACCACACTTCTGCACACTGCACATCACCACAACCATCCTCCATGTGTGCACCCCTCCCATCTAGGGAGGAAAAGCTGCAACACAGAAGTTGAGGAAAGCATTGCTCCATGATCAGGATAAGTCTCTTGGCATTGCCTAAGCATTATCTTACTGGACTTCCAGGGAAATTTGATTTTTTAAATATGATGTGGTAAGCCGGTAAGACACAAGACCCTACGAGCCTCTATCCCATCCCCCTGATATCACTAGAACTGACCATAGCTTTGGTTCCAACTTCTTTCAGCTCACAGGCTATGTCGGAAGAGTCCTGAGCCTTCCCTTGTCCCTAGCCAAGCCCCAAACCAAGTCAGGGTGGCATGTATCTCACCCACGCTTACTCACTGAGCACTAAAAACCAGGGACTGAAGAGCTGGGATGATTTGGTATCCCCTTCCTCCCCTTGGCCAGACCTTGAGTAAACTACTCAAAACCCACTGATCCATCTCACCCCACACCCCACTCCTCACTCCCCTCTAGTAGAAAGATCTGAGCTTTGATGAGGCACTTAGTGAAGGCTTCAGTAAGGTGGTCTTGCTGTTGGAGGAGTAACTCTTTAGGGCTTAGGAATAGGCTCTGAGCCACAAATCACCTGTTTCAATGGTCTCCTCTGAGGTTTCTTGAATGTCCTCCTCTTCTGCATCCAGGTCAATACGCTCCTCTTTGCTGTTACGCAGGCTCCAGCACAGGCGGTAGAGCTGTGGAGAAAGCAGAACAGGTTAGCAGAAAGATCCAAACAGTGTCTTGGGCCAAGAAGTTGAGAGAACAAAGAGATGTATATCAAGAAAGGAAAAGGAATGTGGCTCTCAATACCATAAAGAACACAGATAACAGTTCCCATCCACAGCACTATCTCTAAATATGCTGGGAATGTGGATATAAATCTTACACACGTGCACACCAGCCCCTATGCTATGTGCATATTCAGAGGCTATGAGACTGCCTTGAACATAGAAATGTTTTGAATGAATGATCTCTTGTTACATATGATAAGTGAATTTGTTCCATTTAGCACCTGTGCTGGGAAACAAGGCTAGACACCCATTTATCTAGACCAGCAGTGTAAGATCAGGTTTTCTGTACTATATTATGGGGGGAGAATTGTAGACTCATAAGCCATTTAGAACAGGGAACAGCTGGAGGTGCAGTTTCTATTGACATAAAACCAGAAACTACTTTACTTCAAGAGGAAGCATGGAATTAAATGTGTTTGGGGCTACAATACTTTCAAAAACTGAGACATCAAGAAGCAATTAATACAACATAAAGTGAGCCTGTGACAGATTTGGCCACTAACCATGATGGCGGTTCTGCTGCTATAAAAGCAATATTTGTTTGATATTAAGGTTGGTCACAGTTTTGAAAATTTGGCAGTGAGACTGAAGGTCTCTCAGGGATTCCGTAAGCCCTGTATTTGTCCACGCACCAGAAAGGGATAAACAAAACCCTTTCTCTTTCTCTACAGACAAATGCGATCTTGGGTTAACTCTCTAGCTCTGTTCCTTGGAAAACTGAAAAGGATAGAATGTCACCTGTGCTGGGTTATCAGACTATATTGCTTATGGTAAAAATGACCCATAATTGGTAATCTTCATCTGCATTGGGAGGGCTGCGAACACACCCTAAACCAAGGGTGACATCTAGAGTTAAAGAAGAGTACTTGCGATTTTTAAAGTCTTGAATCAATTAGACTTTGATACTATTTGAAATTTCTTAAATTCTATGGGCAACTGTTTGGAGGCTTAATTGGGAAAAAATAAAGGGTAAATCATACTTCAGATTTCCCTCAACGTGGTGATTTTTATAACCAGGTATGTCCCTTGCTGGGACCCCTGGAAGCTATGACCAGGAGATTGTTACAAGAAATATGTGTTGCTATCTGGGGCATAAGCATCCAAGCCAGGGTGACCCCTGTGCCTGCCCATGTGATCTCATTCCCTTGTACCGAGCTGTCACTTGGGGAGCAGGATCCAGAGAATAGCCTCTGGAGTGAAATGAGGCCTGCTGTGAGGACTCCTGCTGAAGACATACTCTTAACACTGCTCTACTGGGAAACCATGTTTTCTGTCCTGTATCCTTCTACATGACACCAAAAGCAAGGATGGCCTATTTTAGTCATGTGAGTTGGTGACGTCTGATTGAGCCAAAGGCAACCAAGATGGGTGTTGCAGCATGAACATGAAACCAGGGCAGAACAGGTCTCCCAGATGGATACTCACATGCACATCTGGAATGGGCTTGGTGAAGAGGGAGACAGCCAGGATGATGATGAGAGAAATGACAAAGAGGATGATGGCAAAGTACAAGTAGTGTACACCACAGATAATTGTGGGACAGTTGCTGGGCTCCATGCAGCTCCCAGTTCCATAGGCAAACTCAGCAATCATACGGGACACCCCAATCACAAATCCAATGATCAGTCCCCAAAAGGCTCCCTGTGAAAGAAAAACCAGGGTTAAGAAACACTGTATACAGAAAACAGCTGCACATTCACTGTGGGGACAGAGGCAAAAGAATAACAGTGAGAGAAATGAGAGCTCCAGGCTATCTAAAACGGAAACAGTGGAGTTCAGAATACGGCTAGGAATGTTACATCAGGCCTTCAGTGGTTGCGTTTACCACGTTTCAGTAATGTGATTTTACGTAAGTCATAAAACAAGGATTCACAAGATAATGGAGTAAAGTGTCTAATAACTGGTTAGAATAGCAACCTAAGGCCTTAATTCCCTTTAACTTTAAAAATAATTTGAATTTCTCTACCTGCAGCTACTTTTACCATCAGCCTCCAGATTTAGGCACATTCAGATGTACAGCAATTACTTGTGAAGTAATTTGTATTCCTTGAAGACATGGAAAAAGAAATTGGGTCTTTTGGGGACAGAGGAGAAAGGAATTTTCCATCACCCCCTTTTATAGATCCAAAGTCACTGTTTTTAATTTGAGAACATAAAATTATACTGTGTGTTTTTACATTAAATTTTGGGTTTACATATCAGAATTATGGAAAGCCCTTAAGAGACTAGTAACATTGGGGGACAATTTTTCAGGTTTTTAAAAAAACCCTTTCTTTCCTCCCTCCCTCCCTCTCTTCCTTCCTCCCTCCTTTCCTTCCTTCTTTCCTTCCTTTCAGTCAGTTCTCACCTAGAGGACAAGGTCTGAGTCTACAGGTCATATTTTAAGAGGACCAATGACAAAGCAGAGTGAGCACATAGAAGGGTGGCCAAAAGGAGGCTTCGTGATTTTGTCAAGTGTTGGTCTGAACAGCTCCTTTGCTAGCCATCTGTACCCCGACACTGTATATTACAGGTGTGCTAAATTACCAGCTATTCTTTAAACGTGTCATGTATGTTCATGTCCTGTCTCTTTGCACAGGTCATTCTCTCTACTTAGGAGGGCACAGGTTCATCCCTTCCTGGGAACCTTGCCCTAGCTGGAAGGTCTCCTCTCCTTCTGCCTAGACAGAACTGGGTGGGTGCATCCTCCTTGCTGTGGCTGCAGCACTGTGGACACACCTCCACACCAGCACCGACCACACTGCCATGTAATCATGCATTCGCTCCTGTCTCCCCATCTGAACTGGGAGCTTGCTCAGAGAAGGAACCAGGATTCATTCCCTGCGTGTTGCTAATGCCTAGCCCTATGCTGGCATCTGGAAGTGTCTGCTGGATGAATAAATGAATAAGGAAGAAGAAAAAGAGGTCCCGTTTGTCCCTCATACACTTTTTCAGTAAAAAATTTATTTCTTAATTTTAGTTTGTGTGAATAGTATTGATAAAACTCGCTTAGGTTTTCCTTTTCTTTTGGCAATTAGTCTGCTCTTATTCCTTTAGTCTCTATTCTCAAGAGGCTCTTGAAAAATCTGGGGGACTTCCTTGGCAGTCCAGTGGGTGGGAATCCACGCTCCCAATGCAGGGGGACTGGGTTCGATCCCTAGTGGGGGAACTAGATCCCACATGCATGCCGCAATTACAAGTTTGCGTGCCGCAACGAAGATCCCGCGTGCTGCAACTAAAACGCAGCAACAGCCTAAATAAATTAATTAATTAAAAGTAAAAAAAAAAAAAAAAAGTTAGTGTAGCTTAAAATTTATTAAAAAGAAAAAAAGAAAAATCTGGGATCCTTTGAAATTTTCCTCAAGACTTGGTCACCCCTCAGCAAACAGAGTGCGAGATGAGTCCTGAGAATCACTTTGCAGTCTCTGTGTGCTACTCTCCAGAGACTCTGGGCCAGGGCTTCTCACCCTCAGCACTGTGACATTTGGGCTGGATAATTTTTTGTTGGGGGAAGTGGGGTAGGAGGGTGTCTTGTGCATTGTAGAATGTTGGTCTCTACCCACTAGATACCAGTAACATTCTCCAAATCATAACAATCAAAAGTGTTCCCAAATGGGAATTCCCTGGCCATGCAGTGGTTAGGATTCCATGCTCTCACTGCAGAGGGCCCTAGTTTGATCCCTGATCAGGGAACTTTAAAAATCCCACAAGCTGCACGGCGTGGCCAAGAAAAAAATGTTCCAAAATAATGAAATAAGGGCTTCCCTGGTAGCCCAGTGGTTAAGAATCTGCCTGTCAATGCAGGGGACACGTATTCAAGCCCTGGTCCGGGAAGATCCCACATGCCGCGGAGCAACTAAACCCGTGCGCCACAACTACTGAGCCTGCACTCTAAAGCCTGCGAGCCACAACTACTGAGCCTGCGAGCCACAACTACTGAAGCCCGCGTGCCTAGAGCCCATGCTCTGCAACAAGAGAAGCCACCACAATGAGAAACCTGTGCACCGCAACAAAGAGTAGCCCCCACTCGCCGCAACTAGAGAAAACCCACATGCAGCAATGAAGACCCAACACAGCCAAAAATAAATTAAATAAATAAATTTTTTAAAAAAATAATGAAATAAGAGAATGTTGCATTTATGATGTGAAAATTAGTCATCTCATTTCCTAATTAAAGAGATGAATTTAGTGCACCATTAAAAGAAATGTTCCCAATACAGTAGTTATTGGGTGTTTACATACCCAAAAAGCACTCCCTTTAATAACTTGGAATACTTCTGAAGTTAGTTGAAGAGTGGTTATAAATAACTGCCAAATAAAGGAGAACAATGCTCACAAAATGTGTTTATTCCTTTCAGAGTGTCATAGACATGGACATAAAGATATATAGCTATATCTCCTACCAAGGAAATCAAAATAGTAGGATAAACTGAACCTTTCCTTAAGGAATTTTGAAATGTAGGTAATAATCTGGATTTGGGGTATCAAAGAAATTTCTGTTTGACCAAAATTTTAAAATATGAAATATAATTTTAAAATGTTCACAGATACGAAAAAAAAAAGTTCCAAGACATCACCAAATATCCCCTGGGAAAGGGAAAAATTACCCCCAGTTGAGAACCATGACAATCTATTCCAATTCTTAGCCTTACTTTTGTTTTTAATATTTATTTATTTGGCTGTGCTGGGTCTTAGTTGCGGCACGCGGGATCTAGTTCACTGACCAGGGGTCGAACCTGGGCCCCCTGCATTGGGAGCTTGGAGTCTTAACCGCTGGACCACCAGGGAAGTCCCTAGCCTTACCTTTTGAAAGCTCTGGTCCATTGCTGAACTGAGTCTGCTTGTGGCCCACTGCAATACCCAGCTGGGCTTCTAGCCACACTTTCCTTACCTGAATTTTAGAAATCTCCCAGTGAACCAGTTTCTGTCAATCCCTATTGAAACGTATTCCAAGATGTGTGCCAATTTCCCTAACTTGCCAAGATCACTTGCAGGTTTAATTCTGATCTCTCAAGGCCACTTATCCATGCACCCAGTTTTGTGTTCCCAGCAAATCTGGATTATGTTCCTAATGGCAAATGACAAAGGAAGAGAGACACGTGTTGTGATTCACACACCTCAACTCTGGGTCACTGCAGTGAAGTGTTTCCCTGATATATATCTGTCTCTGTCCTATTGAGAGAAAGGGGTTGTCTAACCAAAAATACATCATTGTTTATATTGTTTCAGACAGTCAGCTACATAGTCAACACCCCTACCCCTTCCCAATCCTTCCCAGGCATAGAGATGGTTGGATACAGAGACACTGAGCAATATCCCAGTCAGAAGCCTTATCCAAAGGCATCCTTTTCGTGGTGCTTCAAAATCTGCAACGTTGCCCCACTGATGGCCCAAATTCTTCAGCCTGGCTTTCAAAGGGACTGTGCCTAGTCTAACCTTAACCTGCCTTTCCAGCTGAGTCTTCCATTATCCACACACACAAACTCTCTCAACAGGTGAGATTCCTGACAGTCCCTCATCCCTATCCTGCTTGAGTATCACTACTTAGTCCTTCACTGGGCCCTGAAAAGTGCTGGCTGGAAAATCTAGCTCACTGCCGAACCAAGGAGGTAGCCTGTGCTAGAACTTCCTCTGGAGCTGCTCACCCAGGGGCTACAAACTTCCCAGGGAGTGCCATGCAGTTGGGTCAAAATCACCAGGAGTGGATGGAAAACATACATCATTAGTTGGGAATCAATTTGGAACCTGCAGCAAAGAGAAGAGGGAAGTCCGAGAGAATGTGAACCCAGGAGAGTCCCATGGTCCCTGGAGGCTTTTCCATATAAACCCTCAGCAGCACATTCATTCCTGCTTAAGATCTCTGGGAAATAGAATCCCTCCCAGAGAATATACAAATCCAGATGGGAATTTCTCTTCCAGAATGATTTTTCTAGACATGTATGATACCTACCTGCTCATTGACTCTCTTGCAGAAAATAGCAAGCAGGAAGACAGCTGCAATGGGTGGTCCCAAGTAACTGGTGATGGACTGGATGTAATCAAAGAGCTGCCCACTTTGTGCTGACTGCACAATGGGGACCCAGGCAATGCTGATGCCAATCAGCACCAGCATGAACAACCTGAAATCAAAGCCCCCACAATAGCGTGTCAATAAATGCCTCCACATGAATAAATATATATCACTGTGTGTATATATATATAGATATATAGATATATATATACATATGTGTGTGTGTATAACTAGCAAATATAGATGTACACATAAAAATAGATAGATAGATAGATATAAAGTTTTATATGACCACAGCAAGGAAAAATAATTAGCAAATTCACTGAGACTCTTTTCTTCTGTATTCTGCTTCTTCAGGAAAATCTTCTTCACCTGTAAGTAAAATGCACTTGATTTTCAATAGTAAAGTAGACCCAGTAACCACCAGGAGAGAATCCCACTTTGAGAGGCAGTGGAGTATAGGAACAGAGGTATGGACCTTGGAGCCAGCTCTCCTTTTTTTTCCTTTGGCACGCCATGTGGCTTGCAGATCTTAGTTCCCCAACCAGGGATTGAACCTGCGCCCTTGGCAGCGAGAGCACAGAGTCCTAACCACTGGACCACTAGGGAATTCTCTAGCTTTCCTCCTTTTGAGTTTCACTTCAAGTCCTAAACAGATTGGAGGGTTCCTTATAACCTCTGGATTTAAATAGAAGGAAGGCTGTGATTCTCTTATCTCTCCTACCTGAATTTAAGGCAAGAGTCTTAAGCTAACCTTTGCGGGGCAGTGTTTTCACTCACATATTTCTCCCTCTAAAATGCCCTTCCCACTGCCTCCCATTTACCCAACTCTTATCCACCATTTTGGATGCTGCTCCCCCAGGAGCCTTCCTCAGCTACTGCATGGTGCACTCATCTATCCCTTCTCTGAGCCCTTGATTGCTCTTACAGGTGCCACAGCAAAGTTTGGAATTGTTTCATGTAACTGTAAGTTCATCTAGGACAGGGACAAACCCCTGGGCAGCAGTCATTGGATGCACAAAAAATATATGAGCCCCAACATAATCTCAGGCCAAGAGGTCCAGCCCTGAGCAAAGCAACAAAATGGTTTTCTTCCCCTGTTGCATCTTGAGCCTTATAAATAGCAGAAAAACACCAGTAAACTTCTTTCTAAGGAAAACCCAGTCAGGGTAACCGTGCTGCTTCCGGTGAAGCAGAGTGGTGGACTCTGGCCCAGTGGTCAGACCTCCCCTGAGTGCCAGGTGTCTCATCTCCTGAAAGTGGCCTGCCATTTTCCTTTCCTTCCCTTGCCCAATCTTGCTCATGAGATTTATGAGGTGGCAGCATTCCCTGGGAACCTTTCCCTTGACAGACATCCCAGGGACTTTTTCCACCTCCCTTGAGGAGGTTGGCCTGCCTTAGCCCCATGGAGAGACACAGCAAAGCTTCTGCTAATCCTCTATCCAGAGCATCTGCTCCATGATAATCGGGATAATGGGCACACCTGACCCATGGATTAATGCTTACTGCATTCAGTATCCTGTTGTGCCCATTACAAGCGTGCACATAGTCTGGTATTTTAGACTTTACAAAGCATGTTCACAAGCGTAATATCACCAAATCCTCACAATGGTCCTGAAAAATGTTACAGCAAAGGGTCAAGGTACTGGAGGCACCTGGGTCTAAAAGAAGTCCAGTGAGGAGAGCTGCAGTGTGGAGGGCTGAGAAGCGTGGGACAGCATAAAGGGCCTTGGACAAGGACTCAGTTGGCCATGGGTTCCAGTCCTGCCTCTGCTTCCTGATTTGGGCAGGACAAGCCTCATCTTGTTTATTGATAAACTGAGGTTAGATTAAATGATCTCTGATGTCATTTCCTGCTTCAGAAGGACATTGTTTGATGCTCTCTAATTTAAAGTTAAATGCCACTGAAAGCAAATATAACTTGCCACAGAGGTTACTCCCATTCTAGCATGTACCAATCTTCCCCAGCTTGAGGGAAACTCTCTGATCATTCAAGCTTTCTATGGTGCATGACAGGGGGAGCTGAACTTACCTTCCTGCAATCATGAGCTCTTTCTCAGATGCTCTCTTCCGGATCTTGGTGTAGATGTCCATAGTGAAGAGGGTGCTGGCGCTGTTGAAGATGGAGGTCAGGGAGCTCATGAGAGAGGCCAACATGACTGACAGCATCAGGCCTCGAAGTCCTGAAAGAAAAGGAGGTTCTGAGTGGTACATGGAGAACCTCAGCTCTTTTGTGCTTGGAAAGTGTGAAGACTTAGAAAGTTTTTTGCCTTCTTACACCACACCATATTCTCTGATTTATCTCTTCAGAAAGATTAGAACTTTAAGGAATGGACTGTAGCTTAAAAATACATTGTAAGCCCACAGCAGTCAACAAAGAGCTAGGGACAAAATACACATGAGGTAAATGCTTTGCTGTTGGGTGATTGATGGTGGTGGCGGTGATGGTGGTGGTGGTGATGGTGGTGTGTGTGTGTGTGTGTGTGTGTGTGTGTGTGTACGTGTTTCCATCTGAGCAGACTTTTACAAGGTCTCTCACTCAAAAGATTAATGATAATGAAGAAATAGTTAAACTAGGATTTAAAAGACAAGGTTTCAAGAAAGTGAAAAGACAGCCCATAGAATGGGAGAAAATATTTGCATATATCTAATAAGGGTCTATTATACAGAATATATAAAAAATTCCTACAACTCTATAATAAAAAGACAAATAACCTAATTTAAAATGGGCAAAGGACCTACATAGACACTTTTCCAAAGAAGATAAAGTGGCTAATAATCACATGAAAAGTTGTTAAGCATCAGGGAAATTCAAATCAAAATCACAATAAAATACTTCTTTGCATCCCCTGGAGGGGCTATAATTTTTAAAAAGACAGATAATAACAAGCATGGGTAATGATGTGGAGAAATAGGAACCCTCATACATTGCTGGCAGTAATGTAAAATGGTACCACCGCTGTGGTAAATATTTACTCAAATAGTTAAACATAGAGTTAACATATGACCCATCAATTCCACTCTTAGGCATCTACCCAAGAGAAATAAAAACATAGGTTTGTACAAAAACCTGTACATGGGTGTTCATAACAGTATTATTTATAATAGCCAAAAAGTAGAAACAACACAGGGTCCATCAACTGATAAATGGATAAACAAAATGTGGTATATCCATCCAGTGGAATATCACTTTTAAAAAAAGGAATGAAATACTAGTACATGCCTACAACATGGATGAACCTTGAAAACATTATGCTAAGTGAAAGAAGCCAGACACAAAAGGACAAATATTGTACATGATTCCATTTATATGAAATGTCCAGACTAAGCAAATCCATAGAAACAAAAAGTGGATTCGTGGTTGCCTAGGGCTATGGGGTGGCTAGGATGAAACATAGAGTGATTGCTAACGGGTACAAGATTTCTTTGGGGCATGACGAAAATTGTCTAAAATTGACTGTGGTGATAGTTTCACATCTCTGTGAAATACTAACCAAGGAGAGCACGAGGTTGTCCCTACTGAGGCTAGGAGGCCAGGCCGTGCTGAGGGCCCACTATTGAGAGTACAATCCCAGAAGTAAAGGTAACCTTAGGTGTCACTTAGGCCTACCACCCATCTGATACACAAATCCTTTCCACAACTTTTCTTCTGCCTAAACCCTGCAGCAACAGGAGCCTGCTCCCTCTTGGACAGTCCTAACTAGGCAGATATCTGCCTGTTGATAGCCTCAGCCACCCACCAGAAGCGGTATTACTCTTCATCCACTTTTCCATCTTTCACATATTCAAAGACAACTCATATTCTCTTGAACTCTCTCTTCTCCAAGCTAAACATCTTCAGTTTCTTGTACTATCCCTGTATAATAGAACTTGACATATATCTCTACTAAACTTCAGCTGGTTAGCTTTGAGTCAACATTCCTGCTTCTTGAGATCTTTTTGGAACATGGTTCTGTCACCTTCTAGGTATTGTATCTGTAAATAATTTTATAGCTGTGTTTTCATCTACAGCCTCACAAGAAGAAAAATAAAGGTTGCCTATTCTGATTATTTTGTCATTTGTTGGGACATTTTTTTTAATGGTCCCACTTGAGTGTCTATCATGTAGACTACAGACTATTGGAGCTATAGTAGGAGTTATAAAGACCATCTCATCCAACTATCTCATTTTTCAATTAATAAAACAAAGATCCATTTCAAGGAGTTAGTAGGTAAGGCTTCAAGTCTTAGTTCTGCCATTCGCTCAGAGTTACTTTACCAGTTAATTGCTCAGCTGGGATAGAGTTTTCTTCCCTCTGTATGATACTCTTCTCAGACTCACGTTCATTTATTCACACAACAAATATTTGTTTAACATAATTTTAGAGCAGTCCAGGCAACAAGTAACGGTATATCAGAGTAGAGTGATGGAGATAACAAGAGAAGGAGGTAGATGAATATAAGAGATACTTAGGAGGTAAAATGGACAGAATTTGGTGATGGATTGGTGGGGGAATATTTACTGACTGAGTGAAGGAGGCTGAATCTGCAAGTGAGACAAAAAGGAACAGCTGGAAAGGATGGGGGCGGGGGGGAAGACAAACAGAAGAGGATAGTGTTATGGAATCCAAGAGAAGGGAATAACTCAAAAAAGATGAGTGATCAATAATGCTGAATGCTACTGAGGGACCAATGGAAAATATCTATTTGATCTAGCATGGAGAGGTCATTGGGGAATCTGGTGTTTACAGAAGCCAGATTCCAGCCAAAAGGGAGGAAAGACAATGGTACATGCAAAAGCAGCATTTTGGTGTCCTATGTGCCACACAGCTTTCTGTCATGCACAATCCACTCTAGCACAGTATTCAGAGCTACAGTCCTCACCCAGGATCTGCCAGTCTAAGGAAATAGCATAAGCACGCCACAGAGGCCAGAATCCCAGCCAGAACTCTAAAAGAGCCATGATTCTTGTTAATTGCAACCTTAATTAATAAGCAACCCAGCTCAGTGGGATAGTTAACTATTACTCCCATTTTTATAGAAGTTGAATGCAAAGGGTTTGCCCAAGGTCACCTATCCAGTCTGTGGTTTAAAAAAAAAAAAATCTAAATGCCTAAATTCTAGTCTTCAGCTGAGTTAACAATGCCAGACGCTGAGTTACTGTGTGGCCTTGGAAAAGTCACTTTCTCTCTGTAGGCCTCAATTTCCCCAACTGTAAAATGAACAGGTTTGACTAGATGATCTCCATGTTTCCTTTCAGTAATAAAATTTTATGTTTATTCTAAATTTTCCTGATCAATACCTTTGAATTTTTTGTCTCCTGGGACCCCTAACCTAATGAGATTTCCATCCCTTAAGCCAGAATTAGATTTTTCTTCAACATGAAGATGAACAGTAACCATACAGGTCTACCCCAAAACTAACTATTCTGGACTCTAAGTATTCACTTTCTTAGGACACCACATTCTGTATAATGAGAAACCCCCTTGTATCCAATCTACCTACTGCCTTGAACTTCCTCATTCTAGAGCTAAAATTGCTCTTTGCCTTTCTCTCCATGTTTTTCTTTGGAACAGCCTGGAAGTCAATTCATTCTCCAGGTAAAACTCCATTTAGTTCAAGCCTCATGTTAATGTCTGTTGGAGAGCATCGAAAGACTTTCTAGATGAGCATGAAAAAGTCGTGTTTTTCCCTAACATGTTTTCAGATCATCTCCTTTCCATGCCTGACTGATGGACAAGTGCCAGGACTCATGGAGCCCAACCAAGCCAGATGTCTCCTCCCTACTAAGGCAAGACCTGCTCAAAAACTGAGGATGCCCGGAATGAGGCTTTCCCTACTAGCACCCCAGGCTCAGAAACGGCTTTGCCCCAGAAGGCCCACAGACCACTATGTAGATAGAGCCCAAGCCCAATCAGCCTCCCAAGAAAGACCCTGCCAGCAGGGACAACTCTCACCATTGGGCATGAGCTCCACCACCAAGGTCGGGTAGGCCATGTTGGTACAGCCAACCTTGGTGCCGCAATATTTCTCACACTCCGAGGGCACAGTGCAGGCAATTTTTTCTGAGGAGAGATGAAGAGTCATGTCAGCAAGCAGACATCCGGGAACTATTTCCAAGATTCACCTTCTTAAGACAGGGCTTCAAATAGGATGTTCCTGCCCATGGCCCTGACATGGTTCCACAAAGAGCACAGCTCCCACTAAGCCCTTCCATGCCATCCCCCTGCCCTGCTGGTTCTGACCATTCCCAAGCTCTGCCTGGGGAGGAAAGACAGTTCCTAGGCAGATGAGGGAGAAGCAAAGAAATGCTTACGTAGGAAAGGAGAGGGCATGGTCCTCAGACTTTAGCTAGCTACTCTGCTCAGCAGTGACTGTGTTCTTGTTTCTCTTGAAGATCACAGTGACTTGCTGTTCCTAATTTTGAGGTTTGTTTTCAACAGCTCTTGCAAGTAGGGTTGAACATCTAGACAACTAAGGGAATTCCCCAGCGGGAGGAATGTGGGGTAGAACTTCCCAGATGTGGAAAATCTGGGCTAGAAATAGAAAGGCAGTAACCTGGGAGGGGAAGGGGACATGACCTAGAGACTTGGAGGAAGTTCTAAAAACTGCTATAGAATTCAGATCAACACGCATTTATTAGGTACCTACTACAGGTAGGTCATTTAGTGCTGCCCCATATAGTACCAAATCATCACAGCACCACCTCAAATATTTGTCTGTGTGTTATATCCATTATACTTTAAAATCTTCAGTTAGATATATTTTTCTCGTGACAGGTGAGCCAGTATAGGAGGGTGAAAGCACTATTAGGAGCATGTAGCCAACGGCAACAAGTGGCCCCAGACTGTCTTGTCTTCATTTTGGAAGGTGCTCATCAAACTTTCACTCTGGTGCTCTCTTTTTGCCATTATTTTATATTCCAGGAATCAGTTTGAACCTATGATGGCTGACCGAAAAACACACGCAAACGGAAGTGTAGGAGAGGCCACAAACAGGCCAAGGAAGAATCTAACACCCTGGATAGCAAAGTGCAAGGCTCGGGGCCCCTTCACAGAAATGGTCCAGGAAACAGGGCAGCAAGCAGTTAGAGACTGGCTGCGGTCCTTTGACATTAAGGGCATCATACACACTACTATAGCCTGGGGGTTGGGGAGAAGACAGAGCAAAAAATAAGTAAATATTAGCTAGAAGAAGCTATAGTTGGAGGCACGTCATGACTTCAGAGAATTTGCAAAAGGGGAAAAATAATTGCCAATGTAAAGAACCAGGGAACACAACTCCACACATTCTGTGGTCTCAAGTTGCTCACTGTCTGGGGCAGGGGGATACAATAATGCTTGGTAATCATGGCAAGAAAAGAAGAGGGCAGAAAAAAAGAAACAGGGATCTACAGGACTTTAGAAGTGACTTGGAGCCAGGAAAATGGAAGAGAGAGGCCAGCAAGTCCAGCAGAAGGCATCACCTGTGTACAGGATGCGGCTGATCATCCCTGGCATCACCATGAGGAACATGGGCAGCAGCTTCAGGTACCCACACATGATGCAGCCAGCCTTCACGTGTGACATGTTTTTGGCCGAGAGGCACCGCTGCACAATGACCTGCCCGGGAAAGCCCAGTGAGGGAGGGGTGTAGGCAAGAGACCCCACAACAGGCTCTAACCACCCCAGCTTCCCCCACCATCCCGGGTCTTTGGCCTGGCACTGCGATGTCACCGAGGCTCAGCAGCCCTCAGACCACGTGAGCCCTGCCCTACCTTTCCCAGCCCCACAAGCCACAGGCAGACAGGAGTCTCTGTAGCACCCTGGGGAAGACCCTCTCCTCCCAACACATCCAGCATGGGTACCTGATCTGTGCACCAGTACCACAGGGCGAGGATGGACAACCCAAAGATGAGCCCAGGCCATGGCAGGTCTCCCTTGAGAGGATCTCGGAAGATGTGGAAGGAGTCAGCCCTTGGGGTGTAGCATTCTTTCTTGATGGTGGTGTTTCCGTCAGAAATCACAGTTGGAATGGCATTCATGTATTTCGTCATGAAGGCATCATACCCTCCCACTTCGTGAAAAGCTGGAAAACAGTGGTAACATAAGTCAACATCATGAAACTCTCAACTCTTCATAGCAGTTTCTTCCTGTGGATGCCTGAGAAACCCACAGCCAGAGCCCTCACTGTGGGGTCTTGGGCAAGTCATTGTCCCATTCTGGGCTTCAGCTTTCTCATCCATAGAATGGGATTATTAACCCTGCCCAGCCCCCTCAGGGGGCTACTGTGAGGGTCCAAAGCAACAACCTGTGAAAGTACTCCAACCATAAACTTCTTTACAAAGGGAAAGTATTTGAATTATTAAAAGAAAGACCTTGCTTTTGAACCAGATTCAAAGACTCTGTTTTTCCCCTCACCCCCTGCTATCAGCAGTGGCCTTTGGGATTCTGGACACAGACACAGATCAGGCCCCCAGTCCCAGCAGTGTGGTGGGATGGGAAAGAATGGGTGAGGAAGTCTGGAGCCCTGCCACCTCTTGGCTGTGGGAATAAGGCATTCCAGACCCTGTGCTGCAGAATAAGGCATTCCTTTCCCCTGCTCCAGACCCCTGAGGACAACCGGGGAAAATCAAATGGAAGCTCTTGGAAAACATTGCATAGAGAGAGGATAAGAAGCTTCAGAGGACACACAGAGAGCATAGGCCCCCTTAAAAATAAAATGGCATTTTATGTCCTCCCATAACAAGTACCTCTATTTGTAGGGTTTCCAGTCTTGTCCTTAGGATTTCATAGACAAATAAAATTTCAAAACTGAGAGGACGGGGATTACAGAGTGGCTGATTTTTTTTTAACATCTTTTTTGGAGTATAATTGCTTTACAATGTTTTGTTAGTTTCTGCATATAACAAAGTGAATCAGCTATATGTATACATATATCCCCATATCCCCTCCCTCTTGAGCCTCCCTCCCACCCTTTTCATCTCACCCCTCTATGTGGTCACAAAGCACCCAGCTGATCTCCCTGTGCTATGCAGCTGCTTCCCACTAGCTATCTATTTTACATTTGGTAGTGTATATATGTCCATGCCACTCTCTTACTTCGTACCAGCTTCCCCTACCCCCACCCCCACAGTCTTCTCAAGTTCATTCTCTACATCGGCGTCTTTATTCCTGTCCTGCCCCTAGGTTCATCAGAGCCTTTTTTTTTTATTCCATATATATGTGTTAGCATACAGTATTTGTTTTTCTCTTTCTGACTTACTTTGTGGCTGATTTTTTAAATTTTACCAAATCAGGAAATAAATAAGAAAATGGTCATTCATAAAAGAAAGGACATTTAACATCAAAATGTAGATGACATAATCTGAGATTTAAGATGCAACATTTAAATATATTTAGCCTAATAGATATTTAGCCTTATCCCTTTTAAGTCCAGTTTCTCTGTGGAGAGAAGACCTCTCGTGACATCAGCGGCCCACACTGGGGCCCACTGGCCCAGACTGTCTAGAGAGGGCAGCAAGGAATCCAGGTATTGTCTGGGCCGGGCCCAGCCTGAAACCTCCAGGGCTAGGGAAGGTGTCCCTTGCACACCCACAGTGACTGCCAATCTAGGCCAGTCTACTCCCCTGGGGAGAGCAGAGCATACCCAGCTCACTGTCTAGGACAGCAGCAGACAGGGAGGCTGGACTCGTTTTTTCTCCCTGGGCCTCTACCTCTGCCCCCCAACCTCCTCAGCCTGCCCCAGCCCCACTTACCAAACCCAGTCAGGATAAAAGACCCCACCAGCATGATCACCGTCTGCAAGGTGTCCGTGTAAATCACAGCCGCCAGGCCCCCTGAGCAAGCAAAGGAGACAAGGCATCTAACCTCAGGTAGGAGGGCAACCTGTCAGCCCACCTCTTTTCCCCACCCTCACCCCCACCCGCACTCCTCTCCCTCTGCACACCTTCTGCACCCCTCAGTCTGCCTTCCTTTCCTTCCCTCCCTTGTCCTGTTACAGAGGTCTGCCACCCAGCATGTTCCAGTATCTCCACTTTTCACAGAAATGCTGGAAAGGCCTTGGGGAGAGAATGTTTCTCCCTATTTGAGGACGGAGAGCTTGATGTGACCGCTTTAAGCCAGGAAATGGCTATGGTGAGAAGCATCTGCGCAAACAAAGGCAGGGAAGAGCAAAGAGCTGACATCTCTACAAGATGTCTGGGGACATAACCAAATCAGTCCACTCTCTCTTCTCTCAGGTCATCTGAGTAACTTCTTATCCCCAGCGCCATGGGGCTCCAGCTGGGCAGCAAGCTCCATCGCTGGCCCTGGCTCCCCTAACTGGGCAGAGCAACCTCTGCAAAGGTGCCCCATGGTCACTAGTGCCGCCGGCTTCTCCGGTCACCTCTGGAGCCTTCCTCTAAGGTCTCTGTGTGTCACTCCCTCCCTTCCTCCCTACAGTGCCTCCCAGTCCCTGTCACATCAAATCCAAGGCCTCTGTCTGGCTTCCAAGGCCCCCGCACTGTGACCCCACTTGAACTATCAGGTCTTGGCATCGTCTACACCCCCCACCCTCAGCTACCTCCCATTGATGGCCCCTCCTCCAGCTGAACTCATCTGCTTGCTCACCCTGCCCCGGCACTGCCACTCCCATTCCTGACTCCATTCCCTTGCTCACACCTCTCCCCGAGCCTGGCACTCCCTCCCTGCTTCTCCCGACTCAGCCAAGTTCTCTCCACAACCTGCAAAGCCAAACCCTGTCCCACCTCCTGTAAGAAACTGTCCTGACTGTTCCCACCAGCACTGGATTTTTCTGGGGCCACCTACAACTGTTTCCTCGAACTGTTTCCTGGGTGGATCTCTTCCTTGAGAGGAGAAGCCACGTCTTCACAAGTGCCTAACCCCAAGCTGGGCTTGGGCTGAGTCATTCGAGGGGACTCACCTGTGATTGTGTAAAGGGCAGTGATTACCAGTAAGATAAAGATGGCCAGGTACAGATTCAGGCCCAAGGCCAGGTTGATGAATATGGCCCCAGAGAAGATGTCTGCCTGGAAGGAGAGAAGAGGTGGGGCTGGGGAGAGAGGGGCCACTGGCTGCAGGGTGTACGGGGCCTGGCTGAGGCACGTCAGCGGCAGGGACGAGGGAGGAGAACTTGGAGGGGTTAGCAGAAGCCGACTCCCAAGTAGTGCCGATGCCTGTGATTTCCGAGGCTCCACGTTGGCCCACACCCCTTTGCCCTTTGGCTGAACTCCCACAATTAGAGGTTCATATTTTTATCCCCAGTTGAGAATATGAAAGACAAGTAGTGTACAATTCCATGTATACAAGGTTTCTAAAATAGTCAAACTCATAAAATCTGAGACTGGAATGGCTGTTACCAGGGGCTGGAGGAAGGGGGAGTTATTAATCAACAGGTATAATGTTTCAGTTAAGTAAGATGAATAAGCTCTAAAGATCTGCCATGCAACATCATACCTAGTCAACAATATGTATTATACACTCAAAACCTGTCAAGTGGCTAGAGGGCAAGCTAAGTGTTCTTACCTCAATAAAATAAAAATAAAAACAAAAGGAGGACTTTCCTGGTGGCACAGTGGTTAAGAATCTGCCTGCCAATGCATGGGACACAAGTTTGAGCCCTGGTCCAGGAAGATCCCACATGCTGCAGAGCAACTAAGCCCATGCACTACAACTACTGAGCCTGCGCTCTAGAGCCCATGTGCCACAAATACTGAAGCCCACGCGCCTAGAGCCCGTGCTCCGCAACAAGAGAAGCCACTGCTATGAGAAGCCCATGCACCACAACGAAGAGTGGCCCCCGCAAACCGCAACTAGAGAAAGCCTGTGCGCAGCAACAAAGACCCAACACAGCCAAGAATTAATTAATTAATTAATTATTTAATTATTTAAAAAATGATATGAATACCTGAGAGTCATGCTCTATTCCTAAATTTCCCAACAAGATTTATTCAAGATGATAATAGATATTACATGATAAAAAAAAAGAATTCCATAGTCAAAGAGGTCTGTGAAATACTGGATTAAATAAAGTTAAAGCAGTTTCTTTACCACACAACTTCTCTGAGCCTCTAATATACTGTGAATCCCCAGGAGGAAAACATAGTAAATGACCCTTCACAAACTTATATAACTATGGAACTCTGTTTGCCAAGGAACAACTATTAACACCTTGAGGTTCCTCCCAACCCACTTTGTAGACTGCTGCTCTAGGCTATTATCCTTCATTTACACCTCAGTGTAAAAGGTTTATCTGATCTATTCCCAAAAGCAAGTTTGAGTGCTGGAGGCCATGAGAGGGAAACCCCGCCTCACCCTGGAGTGGAGAGAGATGTTAGCTACATCATAATTTTATCTCCTCTGCACAGATGGGATCCATCTTGACTCAGACACAACCAGAGCATCACCACGAACCTCTTGTGTGGCGGGCTTGTTGATAGGTGGTTTTATCTAGATTATCTCATGTAAATTTAGGGAGAATTGCTCCCTCTTCACCCCCAAATTCACCAGTTCTTGATGCAGTTCTTTTTCTCCCTGCCTCATTTAGCTCCATAAAGAACCTTCTACTTGGCTGGATGGATATATGGCTATACACACATCATGTAGTAAAAATATTAAAAAATAGACCAGAAGAATACATACCAAGTTCAAGATAGTGTTTACCTTTTAAGAAGGAAGGAAATAGGGTCAAAAGGGTATAGATAAGCCTTATCTGTTATGTTTTATTTCTTTTTTTAAAAAATGATAAGCTGTTTAGATCTACAGAATCCTGGTGGTGGTATTAGTATAGTACTTTACTGTATGTTTGAAGCATTTCATTACTTTTTTATTTATAAAAATCAGGGACTGGATAGGGAATATACCACCAACTTTGATATAAAAGAACTCTCCTCTAATCCTATGAGATCATTTATTTCACAGCTCATCTCAGATTGCTCCTTCTCTAAACTTCTCTTAGCTCTTAATAAAGAAGAAAAAAAGGAAAGAAGGAAGGAAAGAAGGGAGGTAGGGGAAAAGGGAGGGAGGGAGGGAATAAGGGAACAAGCAAATTTCCCCAGTGCTGCTAAGCAAAACTAACTTGAAGTGAACTAAACAATTATGGTCCTCTAGGCCAGGGGTCAGCAAACTTTTTCTGTAAAGGCTCACTTCATACATGTTTTAGGCTTTGCAGGCCATACAGTTGCTTTCCAACCTGCTCAAGACTGCCTGCCGTTGAAGCTTGAAAGCAGCCGTAGATGATACATCAATTAATGGGCATGACTGTGTTCCAATAAAACTTTATTTACAGAAACAGGAAGTTGGATTTAGCCCACCACTTTGAAAGTCTGGCTGAACAAGCTCCATGGAACTCACAGGGGACAATAAATACAGATCCAGTTGGAAAACCTCTTAGAGTAACAGTCTCTGACCATAAGCCTTGGGTAGTTTGTTTAGTCTCAGCTCTAATGTTTGAAATCCTGGGATTTTACATGTGTTCATTTGCTGCCCATTCTAGTCCTAGTTGTATCTGAGCACCCAGTAGATCTTGCCTGGCAATGAGGTTTGAGATGGAGAGCCCCATTACTCAAATTTCTCTTTCCATTTGTGAGTGAATGAACCAGGTGATAAGCATTCAAAACTTAAGCAAGCTCCGAAGCTCTTATTTTCACCCAAGGATCCAAAACAGATAGCATAGTTGCTATAAAAGTTTATTACAGTTGTGATCTGTGATAATAGCCCCAGGAAATATAAATAGGGACATTTGGTCATCACATGTAATTCATAAAATCTGAGGCTTTATCTCAAGTGATTGTGCACATTTGAATAAGACAGATAATGCCAGGAAATTTTACAGAACAGAATGCTTCTCCGAACTTGGTAAGGCAGGGTGCTGGGGTGGAGTGGGTGGGCGGGAAGGAGCCTATAAAATTCAGGATTACATGGAGGAATAATCAAGTCTGGGTGGAATAATCAAGCCTGAGTCTCAGAAACCAAAAGGACATAGCCACAAGATGGCAGCCATAGTCAAGACTCCACACCACCCCTGTTCAATGGCCTGGGCCACATCTGGGACTCTCCACCTGAAATGCATTTCACTTTTTCTCTCCTATCAATTACATGCCCACTGGATCCCTGCATCCTCCCAAAGCCTTCCTGGTAGGTCCCTGATTGTTCCCTGTCTGGACATGGATATCACAAGGCCACTCCTCTCTTCTTACCCATGCCTACACACACACACAACAATAGTGATTAATCTCTGTTTGTGTGCAATGTAAATACTTGATTACCTTACTTTGTTAACTAACAATTCTTTCCTTTTGTTCATAAGCCCTGAACTCGTGTATCTTAATGTGAGCTCCTAGCAAGTACAGTCAGTATCAGTGTAATCCTTTCAAAGATTTCATGCTCTGTGACCCATGGTGAACCTGAAGTCAGCCAAATTTACAAAGTCTTGCCTGCCTGACCCTTCCCTGTCCTTCCCCACTGCCTAGATGTCCCACCTTCAGATCCCTTATACACCCAGTGTGCAGCTGATGTTCTCCCTTTACAGTCCTCTCAAATCCTACTCTCAGAAACTCATTTAAATTGGAAGGTCACTTAACTGGCTATTTAAATTTTCCCCAAGGTCTTGAATTTTGACTTGTTTGTACTGGACTTAGAAGGCCAGGGGACATAATGTCAAAAGGTTTTGATTCAGTATCAAGGACTCTGCTTCTCAATCTAGTTCTGCTACTGTTTGACCCCACAAAGCCCCTTCTCTTCTCTGTAAAAGGGGAGCATAGATCATAGAACTAGATGATCTATCCTGTTATCCTATGCCTTCATCCCATCCAAGCACAGAGCAGAATTGTGAGAACACAGACACTGGGACTAGAGAGACCCAGACTCCAGTCCTGGCTTTGCAATACACTAGCTATGTGATTTGGGACAAATTACTTAACTTCTCTGAGACTCAGTTTTCTCCTCCATCAAGTGGAAAATTAAATAAAAATCTTCACCTGCACAGAACTCTTATGAGGACTGGAGATGGAATAAGTTAAGCCCCTACTGGAGACTAAGTAAAGCTATTGGCACCAAATAAAAGGCAGCTATCATCCTTCGTGTGCATTATTCAAGGGTTTGCTGGCTCTGGGCAGCAGGTGGAGCTGGTAGGACATTGGGCAAGGCCTCCAGTAAGGAACCGCAGAAATCACACAGAAAGGGGGCAGACCATACTAAGTACTGTTCAAAAGTAAAATTCAGAAAAAGCCATCTGCTGGGGGATGGACTCCATCAGGGTCTGAGCTGAGGGAGGCTGCCCCTCAGGTACCTGGGGGCTCCCAAGTCCAGGGAGGTTTAATCAGTAACCTGAACAATAGGTGAGGTAATTGGGAAGGCAGGCAAAGATGTTGAGCAGTAAGATTATTTTTATGACTACTGCTACATCAGCTCCAAGGGCAAAGCTCAGCCAACAGACTTTCACCGACCTGAACTGTGGACTTGGAGAAGCCTTGCTTCCAAGAAAGGGGATCCCAGTGCCCTCCTCTACATGCTTAGTAGACAGGTGCTATCTCACAAGCTGAACCAAGGAGCAAGGAGCAGTTCCCTCACCAACCTCCACTAGTGCCAGGGTCACCTCCCCACCCTCCCACTTACATTCTTTTTCTCCTCTTGCACCTGACCTTCCCTGCCTCAGGAAGCCCGATTTCTCTACCCCTCCCAGCAACTCCCAGTCCAGGCTATGCACACCAGTCTCCAAGGAAATAAGACTGAAATGCCCAGGGTTTTCATCTTGTAATTAAAAACTACCCTGAAGGAAAGGAGGAGAAAGTGAAGGAGGTGGAATCACCACATAGGCAGGGAAAGCACACAAGCACCAGTCAAGGGCAGTAGCACTTTATGTCAGGAAGCTGGGCAGGGAGGGAGCAGTAAGGCTGGGTGTCAGTCCCAACTCCAAGACAAAGCCCAATCCCGGAGCACATGTTCCCACTGAGACCATTCAGTGGGGACATGAAAGTCTCTTCAACAAATGGTTCTGGGAGAACTGGACTTTACTTCACATCATATACAAAAATCACTCAAAATGGATCAAATATCTGAATGTAAGAGCTAAGACTATAAAACTCTTAGGAACAAACCTAGAATTCAATCTTCATGATCTTGATTTGGCAATGGATTCTTAGGAATGACACCAAAAGCATGAGCAACGAAAGAAAAAACAGATAAATCAGACTTCATCAAGATTTAAAACTTTTGTGCACCAAAGGACACAAAAGAAAGTGAAAAGACAACCTACAGAATGGGAGAATATTTGCAAATCATGTATCAGATAAGGGTCTAGTATTCAGAATATATAAAGAACACTTTCAACTCAACATCAAAAAAGACAACCCAGTCAAAAAAAAAAAAAGTGTATGCATGTAGAAAGTAATAACATAAAAGTGAAAAATTATTGTGGTAGGCTGAAGATATATATATACATTTCCTCTAAAGAAGCAATAGTCAAATGCAATGTGTAGATTTCATTTGAATCCTGATTCAAACAAATCAACTGTAAGAAGACATTTTTCAGATAATCAGGAAAATCTGGATATGGACCAGGTATTAAACTACTTAAATTAAGAAATTACTATACATTTTGTTAAGCATGATAATAGCACAATTGTTAAGTTCTTTAAAAGTTAAAGGTGCATTCCGAAGAATTTACAGTGAAATGACATGATGTCTGGGATTTGACTTAAAATACTGTTGGAGAAAAAAGGTGGAAGGGAGAGATGAACCAAGAATGGCAAAATATTGTTCATTGTGAAAGCCAAGTGATGAGAATTAGGTCCATTAGTACTCATTATACTATTCTATCTCTGCTTGTGTATGTTTGAAATTTTCCAAAATTAAAAAAATTGAAAATGTTATCTAATATTGTTGTTTTCTCACTTTTAAGTAATCAGGGCAATAAAAGCACGAGCTGCTATTTTTTCATTACCCTACCTAACTAGAGGAGAAGGCTCAGTTCAGATCCAACTGACTCAGATTTCAGCCAGGGCAGATCTTTTACGAGTGCTGAGATTGGTCCAATCTCACCTTTAGTGCTAGATGAGGAAGGACAAGAAAAAAGAGGAAAATTGACGATAGTCAATGAGATAACCCCTCTGATAGAGCAGTGAGTACTTTGTAACTGCTGGCTAAGGGGGAAAGCTGGAACCACTTCCTATGTGAGCACAGAAAATGCCATTTCTCTCTCTGCCCTTGGATTTGGCAATGGATTCTTAGAAATGACACCAAAAGCATGAACAACAAAAGGAAAAAACAGATAAACTAGACTTTATCAAGATTTAAAACTTTTATTCATCAAAGGACACTACCAAGAAAGTGAAAAGACAACCTAAAGAATGGGAGAAAATATTTGCAAATCATATATCTGATAAGGGCCTAGTATCCAGAATATATAGCCTTCTTCTCTAGCTAGGTTAGGGTGCTGAAGCAATCCAGGGAGCTTCTTACAGGGAGCGTCGATGGTTCTCATGTTCATCATCATCATATCTTACATCCCAAAAACGTTTCATGTTTTCAAGAAAATCCATTTGATCCTCACTACCACCCAGGGAGGTAAGCAAGGCAGAATTTTTATCCCCATCCTACTCACAAAGAAGCTAAGCTCCAGAGAAGTAAAGCAATATGCTACTGGCCCCAGGTCACCACTGGCGAGCAGTAGAGCAGAAGCCCAGCTCCTCCACAACCCCATGCTTCCTCCAATTATTCTCCTAGATAGTTTTCTTATCAAGATCCTATTTTCTTTCTGTTATTCTTTATTCACATTTTCCTTCTTTAAAATTTTTTTTTCCACTGTTGCTTTAACCTTTATCAGACTGACAATCTCCTTAGGGGTTAAAAAAAAATTCCAGGCAAGACCTATAAGCGAACTTTTTTCTTCCTGCCATCTTTTGGACTGTCAGGGGGAATATATCTCAGAACTTCAATGATTTCCTGGGTCTTTCACTTTGTTTTGTTTTACCATCAAAAGGAGTTGACTTGAACATTTTCAAGAAAGGAAGAGAAGTAAAGAAGGAATTCAAGTCTTGCTCCAGTGGGTCAGCCAAGAGCTCTGCACAGCTTTCAAACACACCACAATGGCCAGCCAATCCCTGAGAAATCTCAGCTCTGCATATTGGGGCCTGCAGCTCCAGGTTGGCAGGGAGGCAGGCTAAATGGAAGGGGGTCCACCCCAGTGGTTGGGTTCAGAGAGAGCAAAAATCCCCTGGAGGGTTAGCAACTAAAGGCCCAGGGAGCTGATTCTGAATGAATATAAGAAGGCTTGTGCAGTGAAAAGGACAGAGCTGGAGCCAGCAGTCTGGGTTCTACTCCTGAGCAAGAATCTCCATGCCCAGAGTTTCTGTTTCCCTGTTCACGAAGGAAGAGGGGGAATCTCTGAGTTCCCTTCCAGAGTTGCCACTGACTGCCCATGTTTAAGCGCATCAGAAATGTCACTTGGAGCCAGATTCTGACCCTGACAGGGCATAAAGGCTTACAACTACCTCTAAGGTCGGGGCCAGCCCTCAGGCATCCCTAACTCCCTATTAATCTTCTGTTAGAACAGAAGAACAGCTTTCACTGAACCTTCTTGAACCGTTTATGTCTTCAACCTTCCCCACAGTAGAGGATAAGGAGTTCCATGTGTTCACTCCTTGATGTGTGAAATAGGACTTTACCCTCAGAAGCAAAAAGGCCTAAGGGACCAAGTTAATGGAAACATATAGCACTGCCCTTTGGTGGGCCAGCATGTGGTGAGGAGCGAGGGTAGGCAGGTTCTGAGACAGCCAGTGCTCAGCCCCTAGGGCGGAGGACTCACCGAGATCTTGGTGAAAATGTACAGCAACAGGGACAGAACAGAGAGGTAGACCTGGATCCGCTTGCCTCCAAATCGCTTCCGCAGGTACTCTGGCATCGTCACCACCTGCATGGGATGGAAGGGCGGTCACTGCCAGTCTGAGTGATCAGAAGGCCCAGAGCAAGCAGAGCAGAGGCATCCACCCCGGTGTCAGAGGTATGATCAAGGGTTAACCTTCATTGGTCAGAGAAGTCTTCGAGGTGGCCAGATGTCCCCATACTCCATCCATTTGCTCATCTCAATCTCACATGCCCTACCACTGCAGAGGCAGCTGGGTAGCATCCCAGGACATAGAAGGGCCCAATAAACAATTTTTTTAATGAACACATGCCTGCACATAACCAAGAAGGCAGATCCTTGCCCTGAAGAAGGAGGGGATAGATAAATAGATAGATAGTCCTATACAAAGCACCTTCTGTGAACAAGACATCATAACCACGGTGGTACCTTTCCAGTGCACCAAAAAAGGTGTCCAGGCTGGGTGTGTGCTTCACCCTGCTCTGCACATAAGCCTTGCCAAGGACTGTGGCTGCAGGCCAGCTCAACTGCTCTCCCAGTTCCTTTCTGCAAATTCCAACCACACTCTGTCTCATGTTCTCAACCCTGAGCCTGCTGTCTCCTGGAATCAGACATGTATCACCAGCAGTCCATGAGCCTCCACAAGATGCAGAGTCTGCCTGTGCCTCTTTCTTATTGATTTCAGCTCCTAATGTATAGACGTACACATGGTAGGTGCTCATTATATCTCAATGGACAGATGTTGCTAAAGCTCTCTTATGTAAAATGTCAGAGGTTTAGTCAAGAGACCGAGCATGCATTTGGTAGTTGAGTACCAGATGCATGCTCAGCAAACAAAGGCTGCTGATGTTTTTAAATAAAGGGAAAATATGGTTCTTTTTCTCATGTTGCTTCTGTTCCAGGGGCCGAGGCAGACAGTTATGTATCATGTGCAAATGCACGACAGTGCCTTGCAAGTATTCACCCAGACCGAGGGGATGTGATGCTTTCAATGCTGAATAGAGTGAGGTTGCTTAGGAGGGCTTCCCAGAGGGACAAGTCGTGGCCAAGTAGATCTGTTGAATGCCCCTGAGAGCAGTCAGGAGCTTTATAACCCAGGAAAGAGAGACAAGTCATAGGCTCTTATCCCAGAAAGTCTCCTCTGCCCTCCAGGAGGACCAAGTTCACACAGATATTTGCCAGCAGGAAATATATATTACATAATAACAGAGCAAATACTTACCCCTGCCTTAATGTAAATGGGGACAAACACCCAGCCCAGCAGAACCACCAAAAAAAGGGCCTGAAACCAAAAAAGAGGTGGAGTCAAACCAGGAGGAACCTTAGCCCATCCTGCTGCCTGCAGGGCTTGCAGCTGCTGCAGACCATCCACCCAGCATTTTCTCTTTGGGCTCTGGGCACAACTCCCTAAGTGGCCATCAGTGCTTGGAGAAGGACTTTGATGCCTGATTGGTCCACAGGAACAACAGTTGGGCAACAGTGGAGAGGAACCCGGGGGGCTACCCACTGACATCACAGCTCCTTTTGCCTCTTCCCTGGTTTACAGGAGTAAAATACCATTTAGAGAGCTTTTAAAAATAAAAAATAATAGTAATAATGGAAATCTGGTGGTATTTCCAAACCTCTGATATGGCTGAAAGGGTACAGGAGGGGTTGGCTTTTTAAAAGAAGAAAGAAACACTATCGCCATCAAATCAGTGATTTCTCATGGTGGAAGGGGAGCAGGACCCTGGGGTTCCTGAAGCTGTGCCCCTCATCCATCTGTACTCCAAGGTGGCCCTGGGAGGTTCTCTAACATCTAGAACATCTCTGAGTGTAGACTGAGCTGGCTGACAGCTAGAGATCTTTCCAGCTCCAGGACACAGTGTCTCTGATGTTACTCACGTTCCATTCAAAGCCTCCAGTGGCGATGCCTGCAGCTGCTCCCGTTCCCGCCAGTCCCACAAAGTGGCCGCTTCCGATGTTACTGGCGAACAGAGAGGCTCCAATCTGGAAACACAAAGAGAAGGTCGGGTGAGGACTCCATGCTTCACCAGGACTCTCAGGGGTGGACCAAAGATAGAAGAGACATGACATCCAAGAGAAGGACAAGAAAGAGCAGAGGCCAGCCAGAAACTTGACTATGCTGGAGTCTGCCGGGACCACTGGTTCAGAAGGCAGATGTGAGGACTTGGGTAATAGCAAAGATAAAAAGGAGAGGACTGCGGAAGGAGTCGTGGGATGTATCCCCAAATCAGAACTCTGTGAGTCCTCTGTGAGCCCAATGCGCAACAGTCAAGAAGGCATGGGAAGCTCCACAGCCCGACCGGCCTCCTCTGGAAGTCTCCCCAGCGGCGGAGGGCTCAGGAGCAGGACCTGTGCCATTCATCTCTGTGTCCCCCAGCACTCCTGACTTGGGACCTTGACCAATACAGGATCTCAGGAAATGTGGACAGTTTTTTTGAAAGAAATCATTTAAAAGGAAGCTTCTGGACGTCAGTTACTTGTCACTTGTCAAAGAAGGCAGGGGGTAGAGCCAATAATTTCCAAGTGACTCTTAGCTGTTAAATTCTGTAATCCCATGAGCTCCCAAGTAACAAGAGATGCTAATAATAACTCTCTAAGTCGATATAGTAGTTATTTTGGCCGCACCACGTGGCTTGTGGGATCTTAGTTCCCCAACCAGGGATCAAACGCAGGCCCCGGGCAGTGGAAGCATGGAGTCCTAACCACTGGAACGCCATGGAATTCCCTCGATATAGTATTTTTATTTTTTTACAAAGGTCCTATGGATACATGCACAAAACACTGCATTTTTCAAAGATATACATATGTCTATAAACATAGGTTAGAAGACAAATTGGAAGGACATATACTAAATACCCAAGAGTTGACGCCTGGGAGAGGAAAGGAGAATGGGATTTTTGAATAGGAGATGAAGGAGAAAGTATCAGGTGAAACAAGAGAGGGATTTTGAACTGACCAATCATGGTACCGTACCATCAACTCAACCGCCTCTGAGGTCCAAGAGAACTCCAAAAAGTTCTAGAGCTCTTCTGTACCCAGGAGGAGAAGGCATAGCAACATTTGATGATCATCAAACTAGTATAATTATCCCCAGTCTTGCTGAGCAATTGGGGGAGGCTGGTAGTTATTTGTCTAATATCCCCAATATGGTTCAAATTTGGAACAAAACACATATTTCCCAAAAGGCAGATTACTCCAAGAAACTGTCCTAACTGTTCCTTGATATAAAACAGTGGGTGCTTAGTGCCATATGCTAAGTCAGAGGAGAGGGAGATCTCTGAAGGCCGGGCCAGGAGGTCTCCAGAATGATAAGGAGACAGTGGTGTAAGTGCCTTCATTCATTCACTCAACAAATATTAACTTAGCACCTACTCAGTGTGTTAAGTGCCATTCTAGACACTGGGGATTCCTGTACGAAAAGCACCACCACCAACAACAAAAAAGATCAGAGAGTGGTTAAGTGCTGTGAAGAGAATAGAGAAGGTGTGATAGATAGAGTGACTGCTTTAGTCTGGGAAAGGTCCCTCTGTGGGGGGACCTCTAAACTGAGATCAAGATGATAAAAGAAGTCAACCATGCTAAGATCAGAGGGAAAGCTTTCCAGCAAAGCAAAGACCACCCCCCCACACCCTCCCAAGTGAGAAGGTCATCATGGTTGGGAAGCAGAAAGAAGGCCAGAGTGGCTGGAGTGTGATGGGTGGTGTGAGATGAGGCTGGAAAGTTGGGAGGCGATACATCACGTAGGTCCTAGCAAGCCAGGATAGGAGAGTGGATTTTACTCTGTCTGATGGGAAGCCACTGGAGGGTTTCAAGCAGGGGAGGGAAAGGATCTAACTTGTTTTTAAGTATTGCTCTCAAGTATGTGGAGAGTGTATTGTTGGGGGCAAGAGAGAAAACAAAAAAACATGTGGGAGGCAGTTGCTGCCTGTAGGTAACAGGGGATAGCGGCTTGGTCTCAGGTGGTGGCAGTTGAGACAAAGACAAGCATAGAGATTGGGGTACATTTTAGAAACAAAGTTGATGAGCCCTGTTGATGTATCAGACGTGGGAAATGCGGGAAAGGGTAATCAACGGTAACCCCTAGATTCAGGACTTTAGTAACTGGGTGGACGTCATTCATTAAGAAGGGAAACTGTGTACTTTGATTATTGCTGCTTAAGAGTTTAATCTTTTGTTATCTGTACTTTAAAGTGTGTTGTACAACATATGCATGCTTGCCTTTGTTAAAAGAATAGGACCCAGTAAGCTTTGCATAAAGAAGTAAATAACCATTGGCTCTGACCATAAGTGGAATTCTCATTGTGTAAAAATTCTATTGATCTAGACTGCATTTCATCCTCATTATAGCACAAACAGTAAAATGCTTTGTGATGCAGAAGAAGAAGGAGGAGGAGGAGGAGGAGGAGGAGAAGGAGAAGGAGGAGGAGGAGAAGAAGGAGAAACTGAGAGGAAAGCAGGCTGTTTAAACACATCCACCTCCTTCCTCTCCTCACAGCTTGGTGGGGATAAGAATTCACTTTTAATCAGGATTCCCTTCTGCATGTAGCCTGCCTGTCATTACACATTATCTTTTTTTTTTCATTTATCATCTCTCACTTGATAAATTATTAAGCCTAATGTTATACTATTAAGAGCATAATTACTAGTAATGATTAACTGCATTAGATTAACCTTAAGTTCAAGAATTTCTCTCCAAGATCCCCCCAAGGGGGACAGTGGGCTTTAAGCAGTTGTAGGCTTTCCTGAGGCAGCCCTTCACCATCTGATGGAATGGGGGCCAGGGGAGCTTTGCGGATATTAGTCCAGGTTCAGTTCATTTCTATCATGGTCACTACTGTTTTCCAGTCGCTCACCTTGGCCTCATCCGACCTCCCCCGCTTCGCCCCGTGACCTGCACTCAGTCATTTACAAAACCCTGACTCTGCCTTCACAATGGCATAGGCAGCTAGCACTTTTTACATCGCCCTAGTACAGGCTGTCATTGCTTCTTAACAGGCTTCGAGGTGCTCTCCAGTCTCCCCCCACCCACATGACCTCTCCAAAGCACAACTCTGATCAAGTCACTTCCCTATTCAGAGACCCTTCCGGACCCCCAAATGAGCCTGCCAAGCAGTCTTTCCTGGCAGTTCCGGGTTTAAAGATGCAGTCCCAGGAATTCAGCAAGATTTCACACTAAAGTTCCCTCCAGTGAGAAGGCAGCATGAGCTTAAAAATTAAAGTTTGAATGCTCTCTTGCCCTCTTCCAATCTGGGTGATCATAACATCTGCAAGCCTCAATCTTCTCCCATGACAGGGTTGTACAGGAGTCAAAGGAGATTATGAATCAGTAATGACACACTCAGCGGGCCCTCAATCAGTGTCCTTTCTTTCCTCCAAGAAGACAGTCACTTCACCCTCAAAGACAGTTCACAAGAGCTACAATGGACACTGTTATGGACTGAACTGTGTTCCTCCAAAATTTATATGTTGAAGTCCTAACCCTCAATGTGACTATATTTGGAGATTGGGTCTTTAGGGAGGAAATTAAGATTAAATTAGGTCATAAGGGTAAGGCCTAATCTAATACGACTGGTCCTTATAAGAAGAGGAAGAGACACCAGTTCTCTCTATGTCTCCGTCTCTCTCTCTCTCACTGAATGTGCACAGAGAGAAGGCAGCCGTCCACAAGCCAGGAAGAGAGGTCTCACCAGAATCAACCCTGACAGCACCTTGATCTTGGATTTCTAACCTCTGGAACTGTGATAAAATAAATTTCTGTTGTGCAAGCCACTCAGTCTGTTGTGTTTTGCCATGGCAGCCCAAGCGGGCTAATACATACATAATACATACATCATTGCTTTATCACCTACACTCCTCTGACAGGTTTTCACACCACCCTTCCTCTCACTGGAGCTTGTTAACAATGCTTTCATCACTCTGACTTCCCAAAAGCCCTCTCTGTCCACACCTCACCCATGTTCATGTCCACTTGGGAATCATGCCCCATCTAGGGAGTGACCTATGAAGCATCTTGTCCTTCTCTGTAATTTCCTCCCACATTCCTTCTCAGTTCAGGATTTCAGACTTCCTCTGAAATGTTCCCAGCTTGACCTTGCTTCTGACTAACTTCTTTCCAGGCCTTCCTCATTCTCTGATGGGGCTCAAGAAGCCATTCCAAGTATTTAGATGGTTTGCTGTCACAGTGCAAAATGTGCTGGGTCTGACCAAACCCAACAGGTTTCGCAGCATGGTAATTGGGGAAATAATGTAATGTCATTACATTACAAAGAGAAAAAGACTATGTTCTCCTTTGACTTTAGGGAATTCACAATCATACTTTACTGCCTAAATTTCCTATCCTAGATGGTTGGCAGGAGGGAAAAACCTAGGGAGAAATTAGAGAATCACAGAATCTTCCAGAACTGGATCGGCCCATAGATGTCACAGCTTGAATCCCCTCGGAAACACTCCCTCCCCCCCTCCCCCCCGCACCAAGTGAAGGTCAGCTTCTGGATGCGTGCCTCTAGTGACAGAGAATGCCCCACCTCACGAGGCAGCTGAATCCATAGTGGAACAACTCTAATGGTTGCAAAGTCCTCCTTTACCTTGAGCTTAAATCTCCCCATTTAGTCCTACTTGTGCCCTCTACAGTGCAACAGAACAAGTCAAATCTCTCTTCCACAAGCTAGTCTTTCCAGTATCTGAGGACAAGGGTTGTACCCACCCTCAAATCTTCTCCAGGCTAAGCTTCCTCTTCTCATGTGTCTGCTCCTCACTGGTGGCCCTTGTTGCTCTCTCTGTTGCCCTCAGCCCCACCTGTGTCCCCAAATAGGTCTCAGACCCTGGGCCTCTAGACCAGTCCAGACATGGGTTATCCGGAGCTAAGCAGGCTGCCCTTCTTGACTTACCATCTGTTTTTAACATCATGTGGCTTCAAATACTTTTAAACCTGCCTCTCAGCCATGGGTCTTGGCAGTGCTGAGGACAAAGCCAGTCCCTCTTATTCCCATCACTGTCAGAGAATCTGCCTCTAAATTATCTGGACCATTTAACAAGAATAGATTTCCTCTCATTGCAATTTAGATTCCTGATAATGTGGTTTGCCTTAACAATACAGTGGCTCTATCACTTAAATTTTTTTCACTTCAATCCCTCCAGGGTTTGGCACAAATCTGATGTTTTCCCATGAGCCTTCTCTAAAGGGACAACCACTTAAACCACAAGGAAAACATCTGGCCAAATTCATTTCCCCATACCAACTATTAATGTCTGGAGTTGGAAGCTAGCAGGGACTGCATCTACCTCTCAAACCAAAGGCAGACAACAGTCCATCTAGTGATCGCTCCTTCAGTGCTTAACTCAGCCCTAGAAATGGGCTCCCTAAACCATGCTACTCACAGAGTGCTCTGCGGGCCAGAAGCACTGGCTTCACCCGGGAGCTTAGGAGAGCTACGAGTGCTCAGTCCCCACCCCACACCTACTGAATCAGAGAAGTAAGGGTAGTTCTTACACACAGTGAAGTTTGAGAAACCTGCCCTAGACTGCACTGAAAGTCACTGTTCCTCCTTAAACTTGTTTTGACCTCTCTTTGGGAGCAGAAGCCAGCGACTAACTACAAACTTGGGATGCTAAGATGAGAACAAAGTTTGGGGTGAAAGAGGCTCTCTCTCCAAAATCCCCTACTGAACTTCCGGAGTTTACCATGGCATTTGGGCCACCCAGTGGGAGACACTGTCACTTCTCTACATGCCAACATATAGCACATGGACTGAAACAAGCTTTGACCAGTCTCACTGGTGAACCCCAGACCCGGCAGGCTCAGTTAAATAAAGACTTCCCAAGTATCCTCATGCCATAGCAAAGTTACTGAGACATTTCATATGGAAGTCTACAGAAGCCACTTAAAGGCTTTGTGTGAAATCCTTCCACAATTTGTCTCCTCAAGAGAGGGGGTTATAAGAGTTCCCAGAGGATGACCTCAACCACCAGAGTCAATAAATATTGCCGACTGGAGGGCTCCTCTGCCCTGCCATGGCATGAAAATGGGAAGAGGAATTACAGGCTCTCAAGGGTCTCTGCAATCTAGCCTCATCCTCCTTCTCCAATCCCAGCAGCCCCTCCACACTCTTCCAAGTCCTGTATGCTCTAGCTAAATCACACAGACCCAGCCTCCTGGATATGCCCTGTGCTTTCCTACCTCCTGCTTTTGTTTACACCATTTCCTTCTGCTTGGAACTCCCTCTCCATCAAGCTCTACCTGCAAAAACACTGTCCCAGTGACCAAAGGGAAGCCCAGTCCCATCTCTCTGCTGACACCTTCCAGAACCAATCTCTTCCTCCTCTGACCTCTTACCCCACCTGTCATCTGTTGCACTCTCCTGGTGCCTGTCAGGCCCTATTTTGGTAACTGCTTCTGGACAAGTGTTGTCCCCCAAATATCCTCTAGCTCTTTAAGAGCATTTCTGCTTCCACTTAGCATAGGACCTTTCTTGCACATGGCAAGCACTCAGTAAAAGTCTGCTGAGTGAGTGAGTGAGTGGGTGGGTGAGTGACAGCAAATCCTTGGAGTCTCCTCTTGGGGAAATGACAGGAACCATGGTGACCAAATGCCTTTGAGTTGCATTTATTCCCACTGGCTGCATGGAGTCGGGACTCTTAATGGGGACATGCCAAGGACGGCTCTCTCCTGAGGAAGAGCAATAAACCTGTCCTGCCAGGCCCACATGGGGCCCGTTAAAGACAGTGGGGCTGACTAGAAACTCTAAACTGCTCTGAGATGTCAAAAGGGTGACCTGTAAGCTCAGTGTTAGTGAGACCAAGACCTCAAGGGGGATCTGACCTTGAGGGTTAGTCTATCAAATAGGCAAAAAATTTTAAATGATAATATTTGGTATTGGCAAGTAAATAGTCTCTCCCACATAGTTCTGATAGAAATGTAATTCTGGAAAGCAGTTTGTTGGCACAAATCCAAAGATCATCTCCTTCCACCATACGATCCTACTTTTAGTATTCTATCTTAAGAAATTATCAGAGATGCAGAGAAAGTCTTATACGTAAGGATTTTCTTAGTATGTTCAATGCTACCTTATTTACAATACAGGAAAGTTGGAAACAACATCAATGACCAACAATAGGAAAACCACTGGATAAATTAAGGTACATACTTAGGATGAAATATTACACTGCCTTTAAAATTATAGCTTTGAAGAATTTGTTATGAGGAGATGATTGTGACAAAAATGTCAAATAAAAAAACATACAAAGTTATATACCATATGATCCCCAAATTTTTAAAGATAGATAGATATAGAGAGATATCCAAATTAAACAGTGATTATCTCTGGAAAAAAAAACACTAAGTGTGTTTTTGTATTTTTCTAAATTTCCCACAATGAGTTTGTGTAATTTTATAATCAGAACACAATTCTTTAATACCTTTAACAATAAAGGGCAACAATTCCAGGGTGGTCTCAGATTAACTTGTAGAGCCTGAAGTCTTAGAACAAAGCATGCAGGGAAGTTATGTATTTGTTTTTGGGGTTGTAGAAAAAGACATGAAAATATCATTGAATGCTAATTGAAAACTATGTTTTATATGACATAAAATAGAAAATAGGAAATATATGGGAAAGCCTATTACTTGCCAACACTCAGTCATCTGATGTTAGAGCAGGGATTACCTTGGAAATAATTAAGGTCAACCCTATTCTTTCAAGTGAAAACAAAATTAAAGCCCAGAGGAAGAAAGTGATTCAAGTTTACACATTCATTTTTTCTTTACTTCCGCACCCTTAGCAAAGTAAGATAGTATGTGAACACTCAGGACCACGAGCTGAAGAGTCAAGAATTGCCTAAAGCAACAGACAATGGCTCTGTGTGTGTTCCTAGATTTACCATCAGAGGTAGCCACTGGACTGAAAAAAGAGTGCCCTGTATATGCCTTGAAAGCATAGTTAAACGGTGTGCCTGCCCCCCACCCCACCTTCTTCCCCTCCTATTAAGCACACTGAGAGGCTTCCCACCCAGTTCTAATCTTGGTCCAGTGGTTAGGACTCTGCGCTCTCACTGCCGAGGGCCCAGCTTCAATCCCTGGTAGGGGAACTAAGATCCCACAAGCCATGCAGTACGGCCAAAGAAAAAAAATTCTTGGCTCTGCCAGGACAAATTATGTGACCTTGAGCAAGTCATATTACTACCCTGAGCCTCAGTTTTCTCCACTATAAACTGAGGATAAGAATCCTTCTTAGCCTATTTCACAAGGGTGTTCTCTGGCTTAAATGAAGTGACACGTGAGAAATCTTTAGGAAAGTTTTACCCCACAAAGCCATACTAATCAGAAGAAATATTAATGATGCTTTTACATAGCCCGTGTTTTGATGGAGTTCCCTGAATTTCCTTAGACAGAGTGGTCATTTTCTCTTGGAGGGAGCAAGATCTTCATAGCTCAAATGGAAAATACACTCAGCTAATTTCGGGGAACCACTTTCTTTGTTAATGGATCATATAACACCCAGAATGTCCAGAGCTCTGGAGATGGCTTCCTGTTCTCAGCTTCTGTCTTTCCTTTAAGGAATGCTACCAGGATATCTCAGGGCCTCCTCTCCACTACTCTGGGCTGTGCTGGATGCCTCCCTCGAGATATCCTCAGACAGTGGTTCTCAAACTTTGGCATGCACCACAATCTAGACTCAAAATACAGGATGTCCACTTAAATCTGAATTTCAGATAAAAGAATACATTTTTTAGTAAAAGTATGTGCCAATATTGAGTGATACATACTTATACTAAAAAATCATTCACTGTCTGAAATTCAGAGTTAACTGGCCAGCCAGTATTTTTATTTGCTAAATCTGGCAACCCTAGTCAGAATCACCTGGAAGATTTGCTAAACCACAGATGGCTGAGCCCCATCCCCTCAAGTTTCTGATACACTGGTCGAGGTTGGGGTTGGAAATTTTGCATTTCTAACAAGAACCCAAGTTTTTTTTTTTTTTTTGCTGCTGCTGCTGTGGATACCACACTTTGAGAGCTCCGTCCTAGGAGAATAAGAAAGGGAGAGAGGATGACTAACTTACAGTGCCTCCTTGGAGGCCAAGTGTTGGGCCAGGCACTTCATTCACCTTATCTGATCATGCTCACAACAGTCTGTGAAGTGCATATTGTTCTCATCTTCATTTTACAGGTAAGAAGTCTGAGGACAAGAGCAGTGACGTGATTTGCCCAAGGTCCCACAGCCCAATGTGACTTCTGTCCAAAGGACAGAAGAAGAGGCCAGAGCACCACACTGTCTTTCCCCCTTCCTCCCCAGACATTCCCTTCTGAACTTCCCTGAAGGGGCACAATGCAGTCAGACCCCCCAGCCCACCTCATTGACTCATTGTAAATTCAGGAACAGCATGTGTGTGTCTGCATCACACTTGTATTTCGATACTTCCCTCATCCTCTGGGGAACTGGTCTTTAATCTAAATTAACATCTTGGGTCAGGTGGTGGTGGTGGGATGAATTGGGAGATTGGGATTGGCATATATACACCAGTATGTATAAAATAGATAACTAATAAGAACATGCTGTATAAAAAAATAAAATAGAATAAAATTCAAAAAAATAAAATAAAATAATTTTAAAGACTCCAAAGAGTTTATGAGGATTATATCTATCTATATTTATATTGGAGATATAAAATGAGAAATTGAAAGAATATGTATTTGTGAAATCATTTAAAATAACAATAATAGACTTATTATATGTTAACAAAAAATAACATGTATTAATAAAAAGTGACTCTATTTTCCAAACTAAAAATAAATAAGTTGATTAATTAACATCTTGGTTCCCTTAGTAAGGAATCTTTTCACAGGGGAAGTTTGAAAAGGTTTAATCTTTGACCCTTGCCATCTCGTAGGGATGACATTTCCTGGATTGGGACAGAAGAGAAGGTGGGGCTTACATATTCAGGCTACTTAATTTTGGAGATTCGTAAATATTTAGACACAGGCGTTCTCCAGAGTCATCATAATCTCTGTTTACCCTATGTCAACTCAAAATGGACAATGGTGGCCTTTCACTTATTTTCTTCATGAACTCTCTCTTTGCCCCAACAACCAAAGGGGCGTGAAATCAGGAAACGACTGCCAAAGCTGGCATCTTCCCACAGGCTGTTGGCACAAAAGGGGGGTGAGGTCTTCTGTTGGCATTTATAGGTCAAGGAGGCTGAAGACCAACCCTCTCACCAGCTCAGACGGGCTCATCCTTGGGATCATCAACAACTCAGGGTTGCTCACCTGAAGGGCCTGATCAATATGCATGGTCTCTCCCCTATGCTGGCCCTCTTTCAGTTTCCAAGTATCCCAAGCTCCTCCTCACCTCAGGCCTTTGACAATTCTGTTCCTTCTGCTTGGATCGCTCTTCCCCCAGTCTTCACATGGCTGCCTCCTTCTCATCTTTCAGAGCTCAACCTAAATGCCCAATCCTCAGAAAGGCCTTCCCTGATCCTCTTATGTACATAAAGATTCAAACACATTTCCTTCTTAACCCTCACCACTATTTGTAATTTCAGATACATTTTGTAAGAATGTGTGTCACACACACATACACAAACACACACACACACACACACACACACACACAAATATATGCCAACACCTAACACAGAATGTGGCACATAGAAGGTAATCAATATGTAAATGTAGAATGAAATAATAGCAATGCATATATGGATAAATGATTGAATTCACACTTTAAGAAGGAGCATCTGGGGACTTCCCTGGCGGTCCAGTGGCTAAGGCTCCATGCCTCCAATGCAGGAGGCCTGGGTTAGATCCCTCGTCAGGGAACTAGATCCCACATGCTGCAACTAAGAGTTCGCGTGCTGCAACTAAAGATCCCGCATGCCTCAATGAAGATCTCACCTGCAGCAGTGAAGATCCCGCGTGCCGCAACTAAGACCTGGAGCAGCTAAATAAATAAATAAATAAAAAGAAGGAGGATCTGGAGATGAGATACAATAATAAGAACAATGATGATGATGATGATAAGAATGTCCAACTTGGGTAGTACTAACTGTATACTATTCTAAGAGATTTACATGTATTAACTACTTTAATCCTCAAAACAACCCTGTGAGGTAGGTGCTATGACCTCTATTTTGAAGTTGAGGAAACTGAGTCAGGAGAGGGTAAGTAACTCAGCCAAGGCCACAGAGATAGGAATGGATGGAACTGTGGTTAAGACCAAGGCAGCCTGGATCCAGAGCCTATGCTCTTAACCCCAACTCCAAATCACCTCCCTTGCATACAGTTTATCCAGAACAAACATATAGCTGTAGCCAACTCAAAATGTGCCATGCCACTAGTAGACAGGGAAAGCCCAGACACATTTCTAACATGAACAATCCAAAGACTTCATCATGGCTGATAGTTTCAGCACTCTTCTGACCTCAACCAACTAGAGATATTGATTATAACTTACTTTTCCCTTTCTCTGTTGGCAGAATTGCTAGTGTGTTAGAGAATGTTGGGAAGACAGCCAGAGGGAAAGGAGAAGCCAGGAGCTTAGGTACAAACTGGATGACAGGAACTTGGCTACACACAGTCAACTGAGGCCGCAGAACACAAAGGATACATGGGATGGTGAGTGCCTGTGCATGAATCAGAGAAACTCCTCAAAGGAAACCAAGCCTTGAAGAATTGGAGGGAAATGGGTCCACCAAAGAGAGAGAGGGAAGGATGAGGGGGAGAGAGCAAGAGGAGGAGGAAGGCAGGGGGGAGGAAGAGGAGGAGAAGGAAGAGAAGAAAGAGGAGGAGGAAGAGAAAGAACTGGTCCTTCGAGAGTAAGGCAGTCACTGGCATGCTAAGCAAAAAACTCTCACCACAAATGAGACACAGATATATGGGAACTGACAACGTTTGCAAAATCTTGACTTAAACTGAGAGAAGCCAAATGTTTGAGAGAGTGAGGAAGCATGGCCACACCAGACTTTACCAAGGAGTCCAATCTGGGCTGAAATCAGGCACCCTAATTAGGGCCAGGCTTGGTTTTCCAGTTTTACTACCATGAGCCAAGAAAAAAAAAAAAAACCTAAAGGAAAAAAATGTTCTGTGTACATAGGAACAAAAACGTGGAGCACTGCTGGAAGCAGCCTTTCACTTGGACTCAGCACCCTCCTAATCTCCTGAATTCTTTCCACCACCTACACAGTGTAGTCACTGCACCAGAGAGCAGAATGCAGGCTGAAGGCTCAGGTGACATTGACAAAGGGATCCAGTATGAGGGTCTGGGGACATATCCCTCTTCTCCCTCTCATTCCTTTAATTCAGCACATACTAGATGCAAGGCCCTGGACTAGGTGGTGGAAGAGATTTAAAAAAAAAAAAAAAGATTAAGAAAAACACAGGCTCAACCCTGGGACAAATGAAAGCACACACAGCTACATGCAATCAGAGCAGGAAGACAGGGCCACCTGGACTTGGCAGTCACCCGGTCTTATGAAGGTCAAGTACTTGTCTGTCTCCCATCTCACATCTTCCCAACCCTTGCTCCCTTGGTGAGCTCTCTGCCTCTCCTATGTCCATTCGCCTTGTTCCTGCTCTTCCTCTCTCATTCATGAGTTCTCACCTAGGTATTAGGCCTGCCAGGCTGTTCCAGGCCTCCCGGTGGCCACTCCAGTAGCATCCTAAGTGACTGAACTTTGATCTGATCATTAGGTTTTAGAGACTTAATCAGATACATTTTACTCAAAAGAGTCTAAGAAGTATGAGAAGCTGTCCTCTTTCCTCAGAGAAAATTTCCATCAGGGTCTATGGTCAAACCTAAATGAAAGATTGTCTTGGTTTTCAGAGAAACCTGTAGACTGTACCTATAGATCTCATAAATTTCCATCTCAAAGGATAAGGAAAAAGAGACCTGAGTAACCAGAAGAACAGGGAGAACCCTAGCTCTACTGTTATCTTGTGTGAACTTGGGCAACCCATGGGGTTAATCGTCATTCTTGCTGGATCACTGAGGATTCAATCAGATAGATGATTGAAAAAAGAACAAGAGCTAAACCTGAGAGTTTGTGTGCCAGGTTCTGTTCTGAGACTGAGTGTGCATCCTCAAAACAACCTCAAGTAAGTACTGTTATCTCTGTTATAAGAAAACAAATGTAAGGCACACAGATGTTTAGTAACTCAAACAGGGTCACACAGCTAGTAAGGGGCAGAGGCTGCATTTGAACCCAAGCAGCCTGGCCCAGACCTGAACAAGAGGTCAACAAACTAGAGTCTACGGGCCCAATCTGGCCATCCTCCTGTTTTTATAAATAGAGTTTTACTGGAACACAGCCATGCCCATCTATCTATGTATTGTCCATGGCTGCTTTCATGCTACAGCAGCAGAGTTTAGTAGTTGTGACAGAGATATTTACTTTGTGGGCCTCTGCAAAGAAAGTTTGTCAACCCGTGACCTAAACCACTGTGATATACTCCTCTCTGATGATTCTTTAATAGTAAAGGAAGGAAAGAAACTGTGGCTATTGAGAGACACACAGCCATCACATTTCCACTGGCAATGGACTGGCTCGCATGTACACACCCATTTCCTCCATGCTTGTTCCTTCCTCTGTGGTGTGAAATCTCAGCATTTTAGTCCTGGAAGAGGCTTTGAGATCTCAGTCTTACTGTTTCCCACACTGAGAAGACTCTCTGAGACTCAGAGAGGCTGATGATTTGCCTGACGTCACAAATCTAGGACAAAGCAAGTCCTCTGGCTCCTTGTGAGGTCCCCACTCCCTTTAGAATACTTACTTCTTAAAGTGTTTGAAAATGCCTTGGGGGTTGTTGAAGGGTTGGCTCAGCCCTGTTGTACTCGCTGCTCCCATGGACCTGGCTCTGCCAGTGGTCCTGGCTGGTGTGACCAAACTCTCTTCCAAAACAAAAGTTCTCCGTGGGGCTGTGTACCTGGGGCTCTATCTCTCTAAGTAATTTCTGCTGCCACTAGCCAAGGCATGGAGAATTTCCCCTTCAAAGCTCACTTTCCTGCTTTCACGTCTCCCACATCCTCAAAGAATCATTATAGCACAGCACCCAGGCAGCTGTTCATCAAAGGCACCAAACCATGGTGCCAGCCCACAGTTACATAAGGTTTCATTTCACTCACAAGGTTTCGTGTTTCTCAGTTGGCTTGGCTTGCCTCAATGTGACTCAGGTTTCTGGGGCCCTCCCTGCCTGGCCCTCTTTGTGAGTTGACCTTCCTTTACCCAGCCCTGGAGTCCTTGCTCCTCCTCCCAATGGTCCCTCACTTTTATCCCTAGGCCAAGCACAAACTATTTCTCCCTCTTGGCCTCATTAACTTTTTAAGAACGGGGTCCTTTTCTAGAGTGCCTGGATCTCCACCTGTTACAGGTCACAACTGCCACATTCAAAGTCACTGAAGCCCCCAGGAATGCCCCCCAACTGGCGTCTCCTTTATCCAATCTTCTTTCAGATTTTATGAGCTCTGATTTCCACCTGCTTTTCTCATGGGTGACTATCCAAGCCCTCGGGGCCTCAGGTGTATCAATCCAAGGTCAATACAAGTCCTTTCCTCCTAAAAATCCCCTGGGACTATCCTTCCGAAGTTTCTCTGGTTGCTCACACATCCTACAGCACAAAGCAACAGTGCTAAAGGCAGATGAAGGAGGCAAAGTGTCCCCTTGGAGGCTGAGAGAAATGTCAGCTCCAAGAGCCTGTGGCCCCTGTGATGTCCTCCTTGGGCCAGCACATTTGAGGACAGATATTCTGGTTATAAACTTATAGACCGAAGACAGGCTTAAACTGACTTTGTATTTTAATCCAAAGGGAAATTTAGAAGCATAGTTTTGTGAATTCCCTGGCAGTCCAGTGGTTAAGACTCTGCGCTTCCACTGCAGGGGACACGGGTTCTATCCCTGGTCAGGAAACTACCATCCCGCATGCCCCGCGGCCAAAAAAAAAAAAAAAAAAGGAAGAAAATACAGAATGTCTTGGCAGGCCCCAATTATCTGCACTACCTATTCAGGTATTTTCCTCTGAATGCCCACCCAGAAGGATCCCCTCCAGCCTGGCCAACATTAGCACAATGGCCTGAGCGAGGACAAGGACGGCTGGGAGAGGCACGCATCCACCCAAGAGAGGTCCCCAAACCTCTCCTCCCCACCAGGGTGTGGGTCCCTCAAATGTCCCTAAAACCTTGGGGGGGGGTGCCCCATATTTCCCACGCACGTGCTTCTCCTTTGCACCCAGAAGTGCAATTGAACTGGTCAAACCACATGTTCCAATTTGGGGATTGCAGAAGGCAGCCGTATCCATTTTAAAAAAAAAAGAAAGAAATATATTCTTTCTGAAATATAGTTTTGATGCAGTTTAAACTATTTTTCAATTTTGGAGAGAAAGTAGTTTGATTTGCATTTTCTTGCATGCCTTGTTGTTCTTTCAAGTGTGTACTACAATAGTTTTAAAATCATTTTAAATTTTAGAATGGAAATCATCATGCTTATTTTTCTTCTAAATTAGCAGTTTTTAAATTTTGTAAGTCAGCAGAACCTTGCTCTCAAACAAAGTCTTAGCAGATTCCCCTCATATAAAATAAATAAAAGACGGGTTGCTGGGAAGGAGAGTGAGGGCAGCCCCTGAGGCATTTCTACAGCGCCTAAGAGTTGTAGTGAACATATTTTTAAAGACTGCTACCGGGGAGGGGGAAGGGTAAGCTGGGACGAAGTGAGAAATAGCACTGACATATATACACTACCAAATGTAAAATAGATGGCTAGTGGGAAGCAGCTGCATAGCACAGGGAGATCAGTTCACTGCTTTGTGACCACCTAGAGGGGTGGGATAGGGAGGGTGGGAGGGAGATGCAAGAGGGAGGGGATATGCGGATATATGTATACATATAGCTGATTCACTTTGTTATACAGCAGAAACGAACACAACATTGTAAAGCAATTATACTCCAATAAAGATGTAAAAAAAATAAAAGATAAAAACTACTACCTTAGAATATAACCATACTTTACTGAATCAAAAACACCAACTATTGTAAGACATACCACGGAGCACGAAGAAGAAAAAACATTGCCACTTAAAGTATGGCATGCCACTAACTGTCAGACACAGTCAATCTCAGAACTGTAAAAATGCGGTCAATGTGTAGCTGGAATTGATGACTTACAGTAGTATAAATAAATTACATATAAATCGTGTTCATATACTCACACAATGTGAAAGTTAAATTTAAGTGATGTGGTAGCAATATCTTCACATAAATGCTAGCTTCCATTTACTGGGCACCAGACAAGTGCCAGCTGGGGCGTTGCCCTGACACTTTTTTTTTTTTTAACATCTTTATTGGAGTATAATTGCTTTGCAATGGTATGTTAGTTTCTGCTTTATAACAAAGTGAATCAGTTATACATATACATATGTTCCCACATCTCTTCCCTCTTGCGTCTCCCTCCCTCCCACCCTCCCTATCCCACCCCTCTAGGTGGTCACAAACCACCAAGCTGATCTCCCTGTGCTATGCGGCTGCTTCCCACTAGCTATCTATTTTACGTTTGGTAGTGTATATATGTCCATGCCACTCTCTCTCTTTGTCACAGCTTACCCTTCCCCCTCCTCATATCCTCAAGTCCATTCTCTAGTAGGTCTGTGAACATTAACAAATGGAAGGAAGGTTAAGAGCGTCAGGGCATCTTAGGGGTAAGATGCCCTGACGCTCTTAACCTTCCTTCCATTTGTTAATGTCTCCATTTACTGAGCACCTGCCAAGCACAGTGTTGAGTGCTGCACATGCATAATCTCATTTAATCCTGACAAGAACCCTCCAAAGTACATATTATTCTCCTATTTTATAGAGGGAGGAACTGAAGCTCAGGGAAGTTCAGTGACCTCCCCAAGGTCATACAACTAGTAAATGAGGCAGGTCAGATGAGCTGACTTCAAAGCCCATACTCATTCTACTCTAGAATTTTCTAGAATTAGAGCATTTTCAGAGTTGGGAGGGACTTAGAGGTCATTGTATCCCCATTCAAGAATCCCCCTTGCCAGAATCCCTAATAGATGTTGATATTCTCGGTAAATCTGACCATATAGGGAAGAGTCTACCCAAACCAGTGATTATCAAGCCTGCCTGATCATCAAAAGCACCTGGTAAGCTTTTTTTAAATGCAGATTCTTGGGGCCCTCTTCCAAGGTTTTTTCATCTAGTAGGTCTGGAGTGAGGCTCAGGAATCTGTATTTTTAGAAAGCACATCCAGGTGACTCAGATACACGGGCAGGTTTATGAACCATTAACGTAATCTCATGAAACCTTAGATGGAAACTGTTGTTGGAGGAAGAAAAGTCAAATTTCAGCCTCATCAAGGAAACAGGGACTTCTGCACAAAAGCGGAATGATGTCATGTTTCTCTGTTGGTTAGAATAATCTGAGACATGAGTAAGGAAAACAACACCCACCGGAAACCCCCCATTATCTGTTTTGGGTGGGGCTAATCCTCTCATCACCCAACTCTCAGCCCAGATCCAAACCCAGGTGCCATCAGGAAGAAAGACATCATCACTGGTTAAGATGTGATGTGTTCCCAGGCCTAGCCCCAAATGTATATCTCCTACGGGTGGTTCTGCCCCATGCCTCTGCCTTCTTGTTGGCTTCTCCAAGACCCAGAGATTGGAAGCTAAGGCCTTATCCCCAATAAATCAGCCCTAGAAAATTTACATGAAGAGATATGAGTTTCCTGTTAAAGAGGGAGGAAGGAAGAGAAAAGAGGTCAGGATGCAAACCAAGGCTGGATAAACATCCTGGATGGCAGGCTTACTCTTGGGGGCATTGAAGCATTAGATGGGGTGGGGATACACTGGTTTCTTAACAACTAAAGTAAACTTCAAGGTCCTATTCAGTTTTCTAATTCAGAAAATCTCAAGTCCACTGAGATTTCATGCCAGCCTTGGCTGTGAAATCTGTACAGCAGCACTGTCCAATAGAACTTTCTAAAATGATGGAAATGTTCTAGATCTGCAGTGTCCAATATGGTGGCTACCATCTACATGTAGCTATTAAGCACTTGAAATATGGCTAGTGTGACTGAGGAAACAAATTATTTATCTTATTTTAATTTCAATTTAAAAAGCCAATGTGATTAGTGGCTACCATATTGGACAGTGCAGTTCTAGAGGAACTACTCCAACCTTGCCTTGAACTTTGTGATCAGAGCTGCCTATCCAACACCAGCTTTTAGGAAAGCACCAAAGTCCAAAGCATGAGAAGATAAAATGTGTCAGGAGAGACCACCATGAGGGACCCAACACAGAAGTCAGTATCTGCCCAGTATTCTTGGCCAAGGGTAAAGCAGAAATGACTTCAGGGATAACATTAGCAACTGTGAAGATGCCAAATATTAAAATCCATCCCCAAATAGCTGATCAAAGGCCAAGTGCAGGAAGTGGCATGATTTCCTCCTACCTTCCCTCTGTTCTGTGTATACGACAGTGACAATCTTCACTTTCTTGCTTCTCTTCCTCCATAGCTGTCGCTCTCTTCTCATTGTATGTACATTTCATTACCCCTGCCCCTTTCACCAGTCAGTCCTGCTTGTATCTTACGCCCAAAGAATTTCACAATTTGGCCAATCTGGTCAACCAGTAGTTTCGATGAGAACTCTGGATTGAAATAATCATTGGGCTGACTGATAACCCAGCAGAGCCCTGTGCTGTTAGGATGGAAGGGCCCTTCCAGTTTCTCTTCCACCCATGCACACGTCCTTTGATTGGGATACTTCTGCCTATGTGCAAGTGTCAGGGAAAACACCTCACGTTTATACAAAATACAAAATCCACCAAGAGATGAGGAAAACTGTAACTGGGGACAGTAGAGGGCTCCTTCTCCAGCCACTCTACAAATGTTTATTGAGGGCCTCCTGTGTATCAGGCACTGTGTTAGGCTCCTGAGGTAGGAGAGATAAAGTCTCTCCTCTGTGGGTCTTAAAGTAGCAAAAAGGTAGCAAAAGAGCTACTATTTATTGAGTTTCCACCCCACAAGCAGTCTCCGCTTCTCATCATACTCCTGGAAGGCAAATATTACCAACTCCCATTTTATAGAAAGAGAAGTGGAATCTCAGACTTGCCCAAGATCACCTCGGACTGTGTGCTCTTTTTGCTTCTCCACGCTGTCCTCCTTGTGAAGTCTTTCCTCTGTTTATCCCTTGAAAAACTTCCAAGTGTTATTTATTTAAAGGCTATTCCCTTACTGCAAGAGATTAAGGGTGCCCAGAGACCTGGAGAGCAGGTGACCCATTATCAGGGATCTAAGGCAAGAAGAAAGAATAACCATCACCCAAAGCCAACAAGAAAATGGCCTCCTATGGGGAATATCGTGGTTCAGCAAATAGTATTTCAGAGAAAACTTACCGGCCACCACACCATACTTCGTCCTGCCAGGAAGAAGCCTCCAACAGTCCCACGATTAGTGGAAAACATGGCCTGGGGAGGAAGTGTCAAAAATTTAATAGAAAACTAGAACGGAGTAACCTTGCCAGCCAAGAGGATCACCCCCATCCCCCATATACTTGCACTTTCTTCAACCCACTTCACTTTCTGAAACACTTCCACATTCCTTACTTCCTTGAAGCTCAGAAGACGGAGGCAGGAAACTATATTTGACAGGCAATTAACACAGATTTGTTGAGCCCCCTGTGCCCTAGGCAGTGCCAAGGAGAGCATGGCTCAGATATTTCTGGACTCCTGGCAGGGAGGCTTCCATAGGCCATAGTCTTAGGGCCTCTGTAGTGTTTTTTCTGGGAATAGCAAGGGGACCAACAGCCCCAAGGAGCAGGGGAGGTAGCTAGGGCTGAAACAAAAAAAAGTTCCAAGGAATCAGGCTCTGAAAGTTGGTCAGGGAAAGACCATTCTGAAGGTCATTCTGAAGACTCCTAGAGTCCATAAGGAGCTTTCAGATACATCTCTGCAGATCCTCACAGCCACGTGGGGTGTCATAAGAACAGGTAAGATTGTACGCATTGCACATTTGAATAAACTGAGACTGAGTGGGGTTACCAACATCGCAAGGCTGGCATGTGTCACAGCCAGTGCTAAACCTGAGAACCCTGGCTCCTGGCTGGACTTTCCACCATGTCTGGGAAGCTGAGAGTACTGAGCAAGAATCAGCCACACAGATTCCTTGTGACACTTTAGGCTTTCAGTCACATCTGGTTTCTACAATTATTTTTTTCTTTTTAAAAATCAACACTTCCTTTTATCTCTAAAAAAAATCTCTTGGCCATGAAGGGGTTAATGCCCACCCTCCTCTACTCTAAGTCAAACGACTTCAACCACCTGCTAGCACCTCAGCCTCCTGGCCTGCGGTCCCTCATGAAAGCCTTTGAGAGTGACTGGAATATGTTCACACTTAAAAATACCTCTCTTCCAGTTGCTAGGTGTGCCAACGTCTGTCACAAGTGAAATTTCCAAGTTCAAGACTGCTAAGAACAAGTTTCTCTGGTTTGGTGTGTCCCCATAGTCCCAAAAGGGAGCCACACGCATTTCCCTCTCCCCAGCACCAGGCCACCCTCCAGTCTTCCTCCTCCTCCTCCTCTTCCTGGGCCCAGCTTTTCAGCTCTCACTCACTCCAGCCCCTAGATCCCAGGGCACAAGACCTCTCCCAGGTGGGGGACGCAGGGCAGCCCCTCTGCCTTGGGCTGCCCCAAAGCACCTGCAGCTGGCAGAGGCTGGTGTCCTTCTGGATCTACCCTGCTTCTTTCCCCTCTGAAACTGGATGACTAAGAGGCAGGACAGTAGTCACCTTCCTGGGGCTCATTTCCCAAGCCCTGGGATCCTTCCTGCAGCTACCAGCTGGTCCTCTCCTGCCCCTCACACCCCCAGCCCCCAGCCTCTCCAATCTCTCACTCTCCTTCTCTGCTCACAGAGCTGGGGTGGGGGAGCCTCCTCAGGCACTGGCCAGCACCCCCACTTCTGCTCACCCTTGCTTGGCCCCTCACCTCACACGGTGCCCCCTGAACTCCTCTCAAACATTTCCAAGTCATTTCCACCCGGCTCCACACACCCTTCAGCCCACCTTCCCCTCCTTGCAGTTCACCAAGGCGGTGGCTCCTCCGTGTGCCCCCTCCTCCCTCCCCTTGGCCCTTGCCACCTTAGCCCGCGTTTCAGGACCCCTACATACCCACAGCCCGACAGCCATCACCACCACGAAGTAGACAACAATGACAGAGATGTCGGCCGCATTGCGGATGCGCTCATAGGCCTTGAGGGGCTCGGCGGTGGCAGAGGTCGCAGGGCTCCAGGTACTACTGTCCATGACGGCGGCCGCAATGCGTCCCTCCAGCCCAGGCCGCTCGCTCCTTATATGGTCTCCGGGTTAATGATCAGTCCCGGGGAGGGGACCCGTGAAGTCTGGCAGCAGTGCTGTCTTGCAGGAGCCCCAGCGCTGCGCCATCGGGGAGCAGCTCTGAGTGCACAACAAGGAGGAGCTGGCAGAGCTTTGGCGGTGAGGTGGGCGGGTAGATAAGCACTCTCCCTCAAGTGGGGTGGGGCCGGCCAGGGAGTGGTGCCCTCCTAGCACAAAGGCCCACTGTGCTCCCGCACCGGCACTGGGCACGGGGCAGCTTCACCTGGGCTGCTGTGTGGCAACACCCAGGCCAGGGCTCCAGCGGCTCCATTGAGGAGCCAGGCTTCCTGGTGCTGGGGGCCTAGAAGCTTCAGATCACCTGCCACCTGCTGTTGGACCAATCTTGTATTCTCTGTGGACCTGGCTTCTCCATGTGTAAAATGAGTGCGGGACTGTTCCAGGAATCAGCCAAGTTCTTGGCCTCCATGGAGAACATTCTGGTGAGAACCAGAAGTTGCTGGATGTTGCTGGAAGAAAATTCAGCATGATGGCAGTATCTTGGCCACTCATGGGTGAGTGGGATGACCACTCACCCATCCACCTTTCTGCCTCTCCCTCTACAGCCTGCAGCGCCAAGGGGCACTGTTACCCCAGCTATAAGGAAGAAGGAACTGAGACTGGGGAAAAGGATCCCCCTGGGAGCTATTTCCTTGCCCTGTGCCTCACCCAGTAATGTTATTTGGGGCCCTTCCAAGGCAGGTGGGAGGGAGGAAAGATACTACAGAATCCCTTCCAAGGAACTCATCAAACCCTAGCCCTTTCTGGGGGCTCAGCCTACCCATCTGGAAACACATGTCTAATTTGGAAGTCAAGGCTCAGAAGAGAGATGACTGTGAGAAGAGGCACAACTCACCAAAGGTCACACAGTGAGCCAGTGACAGAGGTGACCATGCAGCCCAGACCAAGGCAGCCCTAGTTTAGAGGAGGGTTGGGATGCTCTCAGGGGCTGGTGCTGGAGGCCCCAGAGCAGCCACTTTGGAGAGGGGACCCTTGCTAGGTGATGAGGTGAGGGAGGGGGAAGGACCATCCAAACCCGCCAGGATGCTATTCTGCCTCAGGCCCTCCCTGCCCACCACCAGACATCCATCCACTGCTTAAAGTCAAGCAGCCCATTCCTTTGCACCTTGTTGCCTCTGAGGGCCACTGCCCTCCTGCCTCTTCAGTGCTTGTTTGTCCCCACTTCCCCCACCCATCCCCCAGGACTGTAAACTGTATAAGGGCCCATCATAACACCTGCCCACAGGAAGAAAAAATTCCCCATTTGGGGATCTTGGAAGCAGGGGCTCTTCACCGTGGATGCCTCCCATGACCTAGAGCTCAGCAGTCAGCCACAGCTTGGAGCAGCTTGCCTTCCATCTGTGTCCACTGGTTCCCGCATTCAGCAAAGCTTTTTCACCTGACTCTGCCAAGCAGAGTCCCTGCCCTCAGGGAACTTCCAGTCTGGTCTGGAAGTGAGCTCACCCACAGGAAAAGTCCAGCCTTTAACCACCAGCTGCAGGCTGCCAGCCCATGCCCGGTTCTAAAAGTGAAGTCTGTGGAAATGAGCAAATCCAAAGCGTGAGTGGGAGGAAGGCTTGGAAGTGCTAAAGGACCTCAAAGGAGGGACCAAGCTGTTCTTTGATCTTTCTAGGACAGCAGAACATAGGTGGCCAGAGAAGGAAAGGGATGGGTGGCAGCCAAGGAGAGACCATAAAAGGCATTCATTCATTCATTCACTCTTACAACAAAAGAGCAGCTTCTATGTGCCAGGTCATGTGCAATGACTCTAGGGATACAGCTGTGAACAAGACTCACAGGGCTCTTACCTTCCTCACAGGGCTTCCAGCCCAGTAAGGGAAACAGACCATCATCAAAGATGAGACAAATCATATACCACAATGTTCACTGCAGCTCTATTTACAATAACCAGGACATGGAAGCAATCTAAGTGTCCATCGACAGATGAATGGATAAAGAAGATGTGGCACATATATACAGTGGAATATTACTCAGCCATTAAAAAAACGAAATTGAGTTATTTGTAGTGAGGTGGATGGACCTAGAGTCTGTCATAGAGAGTGAAGTAAGTCAAAAAGAGAAAAACAAATACCATATGCTAACACAGATATATGGAATCTAAAAAAAAAAAAGGTTAGGAAGAACCTAGGGGCAGGAGAGGAATAAAGACGCAGACATAGAGAATGGACTTGAGGACATAGGGAGGGGGAAGGGTAAGCTGGGACGAAGTGAGAGAGTGGCATGGACTTATATACACTACCAAATGTAAAATATATAGCTAGTGGGAAGCAGCCGCATAGCACAGGGAGATCAGCTCGGTGCTTTGTGACCACTTAGAGGGCTGGGAATAGTGAGAATGCGAGGGAGACGCAAGAGGGAGGAGATATGAGGATACACGTATATGTATAGCTGATTCACTTTGTTATAAAGCAGAAGCGGAAACTAACACACCACTGTAAAGCAATTATACTCCAATAAAGATGTTTTAAAAAGAATATCCTTCCTTTTAAAGGCTGAATCATTCCATTATTTAAATAGACCACATGTTGTTTATCCATTCATTTACTAATGGACATTTGGGTTGCTTTCACCTTTCAGCCATTGTGACTAATGCTGCTATGGAATGGGTGTAGAGGTATTTTTTGATCCTCTTTCAAATAAGAGCAATCACAGGATGGGTGGGTGGATGGATGGATGGATGGACGGATGGATGGATGGATGAATAGTGGATGGATGGGTGGATTGATGGGTGATAGATGGATTGATAGATAAGTGAAAGAGCTCCAAACTGAATTAAATCTGTTTCCTGTCCTGTTTGTCACACTTTCTACCTGCATGACACACCGGACATCAGAGATATTGTGACATAACAGTGACCCCATTGTAACAATGGCAGTAGGATTGAGTTAAAGGGAATTTCAAAATACTTATAAAGATGAGTAACTGTGCTATTTCATGATCACAGTTGGCATGTATCAGTAAAAGGATTATATATTTACAAGACCTTAAGGTATTGCTGACTAAGAAGAATGGGATTTCCCAGAGTGGTAATCCTAGGAAGGAAGGGAGTATTCAAGTTGGGTGAAACTCACACTCAGTATCAAATGTGGAACAACCATAACATCAGTCAAAACAGCAGAAACAGAGTCACTGAAAATTCAGGACCTTGAGCCACAGATGATGCTGGCAGTAAATGGATCCAAGATGCAAAGAACTGGGCAAAAATGATGAGTATAGAGAGGATATTTTTGAGAATACTGAGCTCCGCTCTAAACTGGCCCATAGGATTTGTTTATCCTTAGTCTCACCATCCACAGCAATGTAAGAACCAATCCTAACAGAAAAATGAACAAGAAATACAAACAGTTCATATAAAAGAAAATACAGGATTTCCTTGGTGGCGCAGGGGTTAAAAATCTGCCTGCCAGTGCAGGGGACACAGGTTCGAGCCCTGGTGCGGAAAGATCCCACATGCCACGCAGCAGCAAAGCCTGTGAGCCACAACTACTGAGCCGGAGTACCACAACTACTGAAGCCTGCAAGCCTAGAGTCCGTGCTCTGCAACAAGAGAAGCCACCACAATGAGAAGCCCACGCACCACAATGAAGAGTAGCCCCTGCTCACTGCAACTAGAGAAAGCCTGCATACAACAACGAAGACCCAACGCAACCAAAAATAAAAATTTTTTTAAAAAAAGAAAATACAAATGGCACATAAACATACTAAAAGATACCCAGTCTCTCTCTAATAAAGTACATGGAAATTAAAACTACAGTAAGATACTATTTTTTACCTATCAGACTGGAAAAAAATCACAAATAAATTGATAATACATTGAGTCATAGAGGAAACATTTACTCTCACACATTACAGGTGAAAGTATAAATTGGTACCAACCTTAACAGAGTAATTTGAGAACATCTATCAAAATTATATCAAGAGAATGAGGAGACAAGTCACAGACTGGGAGACGATATTTGTAAAAGACACATCTGATAAAGAACTGTTAACCAAACCTATACAAAGAACTTTTAAAACTTAACAAAAAGAAAATGAACAACTCGATTTGAAAATGGGCAAAAGGTCTCAACAGACACCTGTTCAAATATACAGATATATCTTCTGACATACAAATAAGCATATGAAAAGATGCTCAACATCATATGTCATTGGAGAATTGCAAATTAAAACAATGAGATACCACGACACACCTAACGATAGGACCAAAATCCGAAACACTGACAACACCAAATGCTGACAAGAATGTGGAACAACAGAAACTCTCATTCATTGCTGGTGAGAATGTAAATTGGTGCACCCACTTTGGATGATAGTTTGGCAGTTTCTTACAAAACCAAACATAGTCCTACCATACAATCCAGTAACTGTGCTCCTAGGTATTTACCCAAAGGAGGTGAAAACATGTTTGCACACAAACCTACACACGGATATTTATAGCATGATTGCTAAAACTTGGAAACAACCAAAATGTCCTTTAGTAAGTGGTACATCCAAACAATGGAATATTATTCAGTGATAAAAACAAATATTCTATCAAGCCAAGAAAAGACATGGAGGAATGTTAAATGTATATTAATGAGTAAAAGAAGTCAATCTGAAAAGGCTATATACTGTGTAATTCCAACTATATGACATTCTGGAAAAGGCAAAACTATGGAAACAGTAAAAAAAGATCAGTGATTGCCAGGGTTTAGACAGCAAAGGGAGATGAATAGAAGAATACAGATAATTTTTAAGGCAGTGGAATTATTCTGTATGATACTCTAGTTGTAGATACATGTCATTATCTATTTATCAAAACTCATAGAATGTGCAATGCCAAGAGTGAGCCGTAATGTGAACTGTGGACTTTGGATGATAATGAGGTATCAATGTAGATTAATTGATTCTAACAAATGTACCATTCTGGTGCAGAATGTTGACAGTGACAGAGGCTGTGCATGGAGGGAGGGGGATATGGTAACTCAGTACTTCCAGCTCAATTTTGCTGTGAACCTAAAACTGCTCTAAAAAAATAAAATCTATTTAAAAATTTTATATTCACATACCCTTTGACCTTTTTTTCCTAAGAATTTATGCTACAGATAGGCTTACATAAGGGCAAATGACCTATGTTCTAAGTTATCTATTGCAGCACTATTTGTAACGGGCAAAGATTAGAAGCAACCTAAATCCATCCATAAAGGATTGGTTAAATATATTACAGTTTATCCACTTAATGGAATAATAATATGCAGCCATTAAAAATAAAAAAGAGGGACTTCCCTGGTGGCACAGTGGTTAAGAATCCGCCTGCCAATGCAGGCGACACAGGTTCAATCCCTGGTCCAGTAAGATCCCACATGCCGTGAGGCAACTAAGCCCATGCACCACAACTACTGAGCCCGCGCACCACAACTACTGAAGCCTGCGTGCCTAGAGCCCATGCTCGACAAGGGAAGCCACCGCAATGAGAAGCCTGTGCACTGCAACAAAGAGTAGCTCCCGCTTACTGCAACTAGAGAAAGCCTGCACGCAGCAACGAAGACCCAACACAGCCAGAAATAAATAAATAAATAAATTTATTAAATAAATTAATTAATTAAAAAGCTCTTGTATATTGATATGTAGTAGTGATCTCAAAGATATTTTGTTAGGTTAAAAAAGCAAAGTGTACAAAACAACATATAGTATGCTAAAATTAGTATAAAATATCAGGGGGTAAGGGAAGAATATAGGTATATATTTGCTTACATGTACAATTTTTAAATCTCTTGGATACACAAGAAGCTGGCAAAATTTATTGCCTTCAGGGAAAATATTTGGATGACTGGGAGACTTTCTCCATATATGCTTACATATGAACCATGTGAATGTATTATTTATTAGATCAATGGATAGTAAGAAGGAGGGAGGGTGGGAGGGAAAGAGAGAGAGAAGAAGGAAGAACACTACACTAGGATCACTGAATATTCAAGTATTTGGGGACCTCAGGGATCGTCAAACTTGACTCCATAATATATTCACTGGATCAACAAATATATACTGAGTGTCCTATATATGCCTGCCACTGTTTCAGGTGCTGTAGACAGCAAGATGCAAAGATGTAGGAGTACACAATCTAATGGGGAAAGACCTTATTTTTATAAAATGAGAAACCGAGTCCCAGAGAATGAACAGACCTTGTCAAGATCACCCAGATTGTTGGTGGAAGAGCTAGGGCTGAAACCCAGGTCTGCAGGCTCCTGCTTGGTTTTATTATCTACCCTGGGATTTAAAGTACAGTGAGGGAAATGGACTTGATTACCCAGGCAATGCTTACGAGTGTAAAGATAAGTGAACCACAAAACTGGCTTCCCAGAAAGAGCTTTCTTCTTCTACACATGCTTTCTAATGGTCATAGTCACCCCCAACCCATGAAAGATCTCCCAATACTATCTTCATCCTTCATTCACACAAACAATTATTTGAGTCATTATAAATAAATACTGTTTATACACACACACATACACTTTTCCAAAAGATGATTCATTTGTCCTTTTGGTTGAGACACCAAAAATGCTAAGACAAAGTAATTAAGGCACAGACTCCCCTAAAGAATGATCTTCTGTCTGAGCAAGAGGAAAAACCTAATCCTAGTCAAGTATCCCTGATCCCTGGGATTTTCTAAGGATTTTAGGCAAACACTTCAATAGGGTTTTTCCAAGTTTGGGAAATCCTACCAGGAAGCAAGAAAAGAAGAGCGTCATTCTCATTACATTGAATGACAAAGGTGCAACAGTCAATGGCCTGTGGTTTAGCCTAATGTTTTAGACTGACTTTGATTAAAGTATTATAGAACAGGTATAAAAATGAAACCATATATACACAAACACATATAAACATCACCACAAACATATACCCACATAGATGTACACACAAATATCAACCCCAAAGCACAAAATAAAAGCCTGAGATGAAGAACCTTCTATTCTAAATTGGCTACACTTAAAGAAAGAACCAATGTGATGTTTCAAAATGCAAAATCCTGAAATCTCTGTTTGTCTTCCAAGTGATTCTGTGATTGGAGGAGGACCTGCTGGTCAACCCTCCAGCTTAAATTTGGTTCTGACAGGTAGGTAGAACAAGGAATTGATCCTTGGTGAGACTGAAATTGCTGATAGGTGAGAGGAAATGGTTCAGGGCTGTGTTTGAAAAAAGTGGAAAAGGAAACTGAGATTTTTTTTATATGGGCTTAGGCCATGGATCCAACCATAAGGCCTCATTTTTAATGGTGGGCCACCACAAAGTCCATTTGCTCTGCTCTCCAGCCAGGAATCACCACAGTTCCCAGTTTAATCTCTTGTTTTGACTCATCCTGAGTCACTCCCCACTTGTTTCCCACTTCCACTCCTTGTGAGAGCTTCCTTAGGTATTCTCCAAAGTCAAGCCAAAGTCATTGTTTCATGTGAAAGAGCTGTGAGCTCTTTAGGGCAAAGGCCTCTTCAAATTAGAACTGTCATTAACATTGTGATTACACCCACATCGCCCTGATATGGGAGGACTGCTTGTGCCTTCTTGGGCACAGGGAGCTGCTGATGTGAGTGGCCTTGAGGGCTAGTTCTTTTAATGTCTGAATCAGGCGTATGTTGGGTTTTCAATTTCCACAACATGTAAGATAATAGACTCTTCAGGCTGAAAGGGCTTAAGAGCATCCAACCCACCCCTTCGTTCTATAGTGGAAATTGAGACTCAAAGAGGAAGGGTGATTTGTCCATGATCATTGCCTGAATCTGTGCTCCCAATCCAATGCTCTGGCTTCTTCTCCAAAAACATTATTCAGGGCTTCACTGGTGGCGCAGTGGTTGAGAGTCCGCCTGCCGATGCAGGCAACACGGGTTCGTGCCCCGGTCCGGAAGGATCCCACATGCCACGGAGCGGCTGGGCCCGTGAGCCATGGCCGCTGAGCCTGCACGTCCGGAGCCTGTGCTCTGCAACGGGAGAGGCCACAACAGTGAGAGGCCCACGTACCGCAAAATAAATAAATAAATAAATAAATAAATAAAATAAAAAGGGGAAAGACAAGCCCTTATATTTGCAGTGCTCTTTTCTGTTCACAGAGCACTTTCCCACCTCTCATCTCACAACCACCTCACAACAGCCCTGTGAACTCAGCGAGGTACGACTGGGGACACTGTCTCTATTTTATAGGAAAGAAAACTGAGACTAAGAAGCAGCAGTCTCAGCCACCTGTGCCAGGTACTGGAAGCATCTCTATGGTCATAGGACCTGAAGAGCAGAGTCTACCACTCACTTGTCAGACAGACACACTCTGGCTCAGAGGGACAGGAACTTGTGAGTCCTACAGTGAATCAGGGGGCAGGATCAGGATTAGGGTCCTGGACCCCTGGTTCCTGGCTCCATGTGCTCCCTCACCCACTGCATTTTTGCTCCCCTCCCTTCTCTCTCAGGCCAGGGCCTGCTCCTGCTGCCCGGGCTGCCCTCAGATCCCTCTGGGGGCTCCAAGCCTGACTTCCTCAAGCTAAGCCCCAAATCCCAGTTCTGCACTCTTCCCTAGGTGAATTCTGGGCTCCTCGGGCCCTGTTCTCAGCTAGTTGTCAACCCTCTCCAGGGTTCTAATGAATTCATCCACAGGGTCGTTTCTTATGAAAGAATTCCCAGCGTTATTCCACCTAAGGACATCTGCCACAATTGAAAGAGTAAGAATTTATTAATCAAAGAAAAAGTTAAAATAAAAGATCATTTTCCACCTATAAGATTGTCAGATGTCATTGAGGTCTCTCCCAATGGGGCTTTTTCAATTAGTCTACATTGTTGGAAACACCTCACAGAGTAAATATGTGGATTTTTTATTTATTCACAGAATTATGTGAGTAAATTATGTGTTACATCTGTGGGAAATAACTATAAGACAGAGCTGCTAAACTATGAAAGACCTAACAGTCAAACTTCTTTTATCTTAGGTATTGGCATATCCCACCAATCTGTGCTATTCTAGGCTGTGATAACTTAGGAGTGAACATGATTTGAACTTATGCATGTTTAGAGGTTGTCTAAAATTCAGAACCAGGCAAATCCATCTACTCTGACCTTAAACATGGCCCTAAAGTAAAATACTTGAAGAAAATGGCTCCCAAAGATTACAGGTGGGGAATTTTTGAAGTATGTTCATATCCAATTGGAGATCAAAGAAAGCCAACTAAAAAAGTTGTGGATTGACTGATATGACAACTGTGGATTGAGCAGAAGTTCTTTTTAAAAGGACTATCTTGAAGATTATGACTCAAACATTGGAGGAACTAAGGTGATTGGCAGTAGAAGGAATCAGAGCATGCGAAATTCCTTTTTTTTTTTTTGGCTGCGCTGGGTCTTCGTTGCTGCGTGCAGGCTTTCTCTAGTTGTGGTGAGTGGGGGCTACTCTTCATTGTGGTGCGCGGGCTTCTCATTGTGGTAGCTTCTCTTGCTGTGGAGCACGGGCTCTAGGCACACGGGCTTCAGTAGTTGCAGCACGCGGCCTCAGTAGTTGTGGCACGCAGACCCTAGAGCATGCTGGCTTCAGTAGTTGTGGCGCATGGACTTAGTTGCTCCATGGCATGTGGGATCTTCCTGGACCAGGGATCAAACCCGTGTCCCCTGCATTGGCAGGTGGTTTATTAAACCACAGCACCACAAGGGAAGTCCTGAAATTCCTTAAATAAAAATTTATCGACTTTTAAAAAAAGATTGTCAGATGTCTAGAAGATGAATAATATCCAGTGCTGCCAAGGGTAACAGAAAAATGGGCACACTCATACTTTGCCGGTGGGAGTGTAAATTTTTATCGTAATTTAGCAATACCTAAAAAAACCTTAAATGTGGATTCTCTGACCCAGCAATTCCAACTTCAAGGTGTTTATCCTGCAGAAATACTCAACAGGTGAACAAAAATATTTACACATTAGAGTGAAAAATTAGAAACAATCTAAATGTTACTATGGGAGATTAGTTCGAATATGGAACCCTATAGAACTTTTTTCACATAACATATTGAGGAAAACTGTCTTGTAAATTGATAACTGTCTTTTTTTTTTTTTTTTTTTTTTTTTTTTTTTCGGTACGCGGGCCTCTCACTGTCGTGGCCTCTCCCATAGCGGAGCACAGGCTCCGGACGCGCAGGCTCAGCGGCCATGGCTCACGGGTCCAGCCGCTCCACGGCATGTGGGATCTTCCCAGACTGGGGCACGAACCCGCGTCCCCTGCATCGGCAGGCGGACTCTCAACCACTGCGCCACCAGGGAAGCCCCTGTCTTATTTTTTTAATGGCCACTAGTATTCCATAGTCTGTATGAGCAATAATCAATTGAACCACTCCCTTACAAATAGGCATCTGGGTTGTATCCAGATGTTCTTTGTTTTACAAGAGCAACAGCTCTCTAGGAAAGGAAGTGAAAATGTTAAATTTACTTGTAGTGGACTTCCCTGGTGGTGCAGTGGTTAAGAATCTGCCTGCTAATGCAGGAGACATGGGTTCAAGCCCTGGTCCGGGAAGATCCCACATGCCACGGAGCAACTAAGCCCGTGCACCACAACTACTGAATCTATGCTCTAGAGCCCGCAAGCCACAACTACTGAGCCCACGTGCCACAACTACTGAAGCCCGCATGCCTAGAGCCCGTGCTCCACAACAAGAGAAGCCACCACGATGAGAAGCCCGTGCATTGCAAAGAAGAATAGCCCCCATTTGCCACAACTGGGGAAAGCCCGCACACAGCAACGAAGATCCAACGCAGCCAAAAATTAATTAATTAATTAATTAATTAATTAAAGACTTGACCTTTAAAAAAAAATTTAATTGTAGTACATTGAACTGACACAAACTGAAATACGGACAGTGCCAGATTGGCAAATTTTAAAAATAATTCTAATAATTATACAAAAAGATGCTAATATCACTAATCATTAGGGAAATGTGAATTATAACCATAATAATATACCTCTTCACACCCATTAGAATGACTATTATAAAAAAAATTGTTGGTGAGGATGTAGAGAAATTAGAACCCTTGTGCACTTCTGGTAGTATTGTAAAATAGTGCAGCCAATATGGAAAATAGTATGGTGGTTCCTCAAAAAATTAAAAATAGAATTATAATATGATCCAGGAATTCCACTTCTGGGATACCCAAAAGAAATTAAAGCAGGACCATCATACTCAATGGTGAAAAGCTGAAAGCATTTCCCCTAAGGTCAGGAACAAAACAAGGAAGCCCATTCTCACCACCTTTATTCAACATATTATTGGAAGTCTTAGCCACAGCAATCACACAAGAAAAAGAAATAAAAGGAATCCAAATTGGAAAGGAAGAAGTAAAACTGTCACTCTTTGCAGATGACATGCTACAATACATAGAAGATCCTAAAGATGCCACCAGAAAACTACTAGAACTCATCAATGAATTGGTAAAGTTGCAGGATACAAAATTAATATACATAAATCTGTTACATTTCTATGCACTAACAACAAACTATCAGAAAGAGAAATTAAGGAAACAGTCCCATTTACCATCGCATCAAAAAGAATACAATACCTAGGAATAAACCTACCTAAGAAAGTAAAACACCTGTACTTGGAAAACCATAAGACACTGATGAAAGAAATTGAAGACGACACAAACAAATGGAAAGATATACCATGTTCTTGGATTGAAAGAAATAATATTGTTAAAAATGATTATACTACCCAAGGCAATCTACAAATTCAATGCAGTCTTATCAATGCCATTTTTCACAGAACTAGAGTAAATAATTTTAAAATTTGTATGGAAACACAAGAGACACTAAATAGCCAAAACAATCTTGAGAAAGAAGAACAGAGCTGGAGGAATCACCCTCCCTGACTTCAGACTATATTACAAAGCTACAGTAATCAAAACAGTATGGTACTGGCACAAAAACAGACACATATATCAATGGAACAGAATAGAGAGCCCAGAAATAAATCCATGCACTTATGGTCAATTAATCTACGGCAAAGGAGGCAAGAACATACAATGGAGAAAAGACAGTCTCTTCAATAAGTGGTGCTAGGAAAACTGGACAGCTACATGTAAAAGAATGAAATTAGAACATTCTCTAACACCATATACAAAAATAAACTCAAAATGGATTAAAGACCTAAATGCAAGACTGGAAACCACAGAACTCTTAGACGAACTCTCTGACATAAATCGTAGCAATATTTTTTTTTGGATCTGTCTCCTAAGCAAAGAAAATAAAAGCAAAAATAAACAAATGGGACCTAATTAAACTTAAAAGCTTTTGCACTGCAAAGGAAACCTACTGAATGGGAGAAAATATTTTCAAACAATATGACCAATAAGGGGTTAATATCCAAAATATATAAACAGCTCATACAACTCAACATCAATAAAAACAAACAACCTGATTTAAAAATGGGCAGAAGACATGAATAGACATTTTCCTTCAGTCCACGGGCTCTCTTCATCCTCTCTGGCATCTTGCTACTCACCCCCTCTTCCCATATTTCCAAATGAGCCAGACTTAGCTTCTAACTGGGGCCCAAAGTCTAGATGGCCTGTGGGTGGAGGGACAGACGGGAGATTCCCGGGAGTTCTGCTCAGCTCAGGACACTTGGCTCTTTCTCTACGACTTTTAGCAGGGCCCATACATTGAACCTTATCACATAATGAGTTTGGTGCTTTCGTAGGCCAATAAATCACATACTCTCCTCTCAGAAGGTACACAATTTAGGTGATAACCTCAGTCATGCCAACATAACCCCACGGCAAAAATGTTTAAGGGAGCAGAGTTTCTAATTCTGTTATCACAGCTCCCTGATTACACACGTGTCACAAAGCCATCACAGCTACCTCACCTAGGAGCCCAGAGCTGAAGTCTTGCCAAAGATGGCTTACCACCTCCAGGAAGATAACTAGTCTGCATTTCCAAATCTGCTCACCTAAGTTGCAACTCTCTCAGCTTTTTTCAAAGATCTGGAAATTCCAAAATCTGGCTTGACTGTGAGCTCTGGAAAGTCCACTAGAGATGGCATGACTCATCCTCCACCTTTCACAAATGGGACACTGAGGCCCAGTGAGGCCATGTGGCTCAGCTAGAACCAAAGCTTGGGCTTTCTGCCCCCCTGCTGCCTCCTTGATGCTTGCCCCCATTTCACCCCTCAGCTAGTTTCTGGACCCATGGAGTCAGCCTTTGAAATGCCTCTTCTAGTGTTTTCCTCACCCCTTCCCCCACAACCTCCCAGACCATCATCTCTCCCTAGATTGCTGCTACAGACTCTTGTGGTCTCCCTCCTCCAATTCTCCCCTTCCTTCAGTCCACCCTGGGTGTTGTGCCAGGTCACTCTAACCCGAAAATTGTCAGGGGCTCCCCCTTCCTGCCAAAGAAAACCCAAAAGCCTTGATCTGGTGTTCAAGGCCCATCACCATCCAATGCCAACTTGCTAAGAGCTTCCCATCCCCCTCGATCTCCCCTCCCCACAGACCCTAAATCTAGCCCAAATCAACTGGTTGCTGTTCCCAGTATCTCCCTTCTGCTTCTGCATTTGGTCATGCTATTTCCTCCACTGAGTTTGCAGGACCGTCCTGCCCACTGCCCACCTGTCACCTCCACCTATCCGAACTACATTCCTACAAGGCTTGGCTCAAATGCCCTCTCACCCCAAGAAGCTTCCCCATACTCCATTCCCAATGGAAATAATTGCTCCCACCTCAAGACCCTGCGATGGATGGACCTTAAACCTTAGGTATTTATGTACCTGTTTTCTCTCCTAACAATACAAACCTTCTCAAAAACAATACATATTGATTTGTCTGTATGTTTCCCACAGGCCCAGTATGGTGCTTTTTATTCATTGATTAATGTTTTTATTAATAATTTACTGAACAGAGTTTTGGAGTCCAAGAGACCTGAGCATGAGTCCAAGCTCTATCACTTGCTAGTAGTATGATCTTGAGCAAGGTACTTAACCATTCTGAGCCTCAGATTTTCTCCTCTGCAAAATGAGGATAATAAGACCTAGTTCACAATGTTATTGTAATGACTAATGAGGTAACATATGGTCATAGCACAATGACATAGCACAATGCCTGGCACATAGTAAGTATTCAATTAATAAGGCAATACTACTACTAACAAAAATAAACATAGCTCCTGCTATGTGCCTGGAATTGTGGAGAACGCTGGGGATACAGACATAAAGAAAACTAGGCCCATGCCTTTGAAAACTCAGAGACTAGTGGGGAAGCAGACAACAAGGAAACATCTGACCTCCATATCATACAGTGTGAGAAGTGCTATGACAAAGATACCCATAGGGTACTCTAGAGCTTCCAGAAAGGGCATTGAATTGGGGCTGTGCCCTGGGAGGCGGGGGCTCAGGGAAAGCTCCCCAGAAGAGTGGTGTGAGCAGTGTTTGGAAAAACCAATGATAATGATCCAGGGGAAAGGGGCAAAATGGGCAAGCGGGGCAGAAGGCAGAGCACGAGATAGGAGCACAGAGCAAGTCGGAGCACCACAGCACCCTGCACACAGCTGGTGCTTGATAAGTATTTGCCAAATAAGAGGCAGCCTGGGGTGAAGGGCACAGCCATGGGATTCTCTGACAACAGTCATGGCATGTGACCTTGGGTAAGTCTCATCCCTGCCCTGAGCTCACTATCCTCAGGTGATCCATTCCCTGATATCAAGGTTTGGGAAGGAACACTGAGCTTTGGTTGGTGCTCCCTTGTTCCTCCAGCTGCGTCATGTAGGGGCATGTTTTCACCTGCTCAATTCAGGAGGAGTTTGGCCTAAGAGGCTGGCACCACCCTCTTTAGGTCACATCTGTCTCTGAAGCAAGAAACACTAATCACTTTAGGAGCATTGTCACACCCTCTTCCTGGGAAACTTTCCTTTTCACAGCTGGGGTGGGGAGCCCAAAATTCCAGCGAGCTACCTGGCCTCAGATTCTATCCACAGGACACCTGGGGTGGAGTGGGGGCAATCACAGAATTCAAGGCAAAAATAGGCCGCTTCAGTGAGTATAATTTTTGTTAATCTGGTAAGAAACAAATAAACTACATTTTAAAACAATTCTTTTGAATAGAAAAGTACTGATTTATGTAAAACTGGTCAATTTTGTCAATGCAGTACTTTCTTCCAATTTTATTGAGATACAATTGGTATAACATTGTGTAAATTTAAGGTGTACAATGTGATGATGTGATACATGTATATATTGCAAAATGATAACCACATACGGTTAGTTAACACTTCCATCACCTCACACAGTGACCTTTTTTTGGTGAGAACATTTAAGATCTACTCTCTTAGTAACTTTCAAACATATAACAGAGTATTTTTAACTATAGTTCAATTCAATATTAAATTAGTTACTTCATAAAAAAAGTCGTTTGATGAAAAAATTCCATCTGAATTATTTGCGTCATGTAACCCCAAAGATCTGGTCATTCTTTGCATTTTTAATTGGTTCAGTATTGTGTATGGTCCTAGAGAAGAGGTGATAGACCAGATCTCCACCACAGCGCACATTAACAATTGACAAACTCGAGAGCAGCAACCTGAACATCCAGCTGCTCCAAGAAGGGAGGGGAGGGAAGATGGGGAGAGGGCAGGTGTACAAGTTGCCTATGGCTTCTCTAACAAATTATCATAAACTTAGTGGCTTACAACAACACACAAATTTGATTCAAGTGATAGAAATCTAGTCTAAGCTTAAGTAAGGGAAAACACAACAAGCAAAAATCAAAGTGTGAGTAACGTATTTGTATATTCAACAAAATTGTGAGGACAATGGGGAGCTGGGTTTATGCATGACTGCATCCAGAAACCCAAATGATGTCAAGACTTCCTCATTCTAACTTTGTGCCTCATCTCTGCTTCTTCTATGTTGACTGTCAAACTGTAGTTGAGCATTCCCATCTAGCTATTGATCACTATTGAAAAGTATTTTTAAGTCATCCAGGATCCAAAAATAAGCACTGCTAACAGTTTTCCTTCCAGGTTTTATGTATGTTATTGTACACACATATGACACGTCCTAATGAGTGTGCTCACGTGCATGCTCACGCACACATACACAAGCATACGTAATTATTTAGGGAGCATTTATTGTGTACATACGGCTTTGTAGGCTACTTTTGTTACTTAGCACTTTTTTATGAAGATTTTCCTTGTTATTAAATTTTATTTGAAAGTGGAGAAAAACACACATCTATTCTTACTTTTTTTTTTTTTTTTGCGGTATGCGGGCCTCTCACTGTTGTGGCCTCTCCCGTTGCGGAGCACAGGCTCCAGATGCGCAGGCTCAGCGGCCATGGCTCACAGGCCCAGCCGCTCCGCAGCATGTGGGATCTTCCCGGACCGGGGCATGAACCCGTGTTCCCTGCATAGGCAGACGGACTCTCAACCACTGTGCCACCAGGAAGCCCTGTTCTTACAATTTTAACTCCAAGGTCAGAAGTCTGAAATCAGTTTCACTGGGCTGAAATTAAGTAGGGCTGCCCTGCCTCCATAGGCTCTAGGAGAGAATCTGTTTGCTTGCTTTTTCCAGCTTCTAGAACTACATGCCCATGGCCCCTTTTTCCACCTTCAAAGCCTTCTTTGTCAAGTCTTCATCTGTCTGTCTCTTACAAGAACACCTGTGATGACATTGGGCCCACACAGACAATCCAGGATAATCTCCCCATCTCAAAATTCTTTTGACACATCGGCAAAGTCCCATATAAGGAAACATCCACAGGTTCTAGGGATTCAGACATAAATGTTTGGGGGGACCATTATTCAGCCTCCCACCACAGGGAAGCCACCGGCAGCTGACAGGAGGAGACACGTCTCACACTCAGGCCCAGTGAGGAGGAGGCAGCCAAGCCAGTTGCTGGACTAGAGTCACATCCCACATTCTTCTGGAAAGACATGAGTTGAAACTCTTGGCCACCATCCAATATCATGGGTTTGTGGTTTAAATAAACTCTCCCATGAACCCCCACCATACATTTAAAGCAGAAACTCGTGGAGGGGAGTCTCAGAGCCTGGTAAACTTTGCTGCCCCCTCACTCCTGCAAAGGGCCCCCTCCTCCTCCTAGGGTTCCTCACAACACCAGCTGAAAACCACCCATGAAGCCCACCGCCCTTGGTTTTAGACACTACTCATCTGACAGAGCTCTCTTTCCCTGCCCACTTCATAGGTGACTCTCACCAGCCTGCTCTGAACAACATTCTACACATAGCTCAACACTGGGGAGTCCAAAGATACTCAGATACGGTCCTCATCTCACTGGAGAGATGTCACTCACATAACTCACTGTTCCTTCCTCAACAATTTTACTTCTGCCTGGAATGCCCTGCCCTTTAATAATAATATGAATGATAATACTGACACTGCCATGCTAATATCATGGCAGGTACTTACCATGTGCTAGGCACTGGGCTAGGCATTTTTTAATATATTGGCTAGTTTAATTTTCACAAGAATCCTATATAAGGTGAGATCTATTACCAGGTTTCACAGATGAAGAAACTGAGATTCACAGAAGTGAGGTAAATGGCCCAAAATCGGAAGTCGTAAGAGGCAAAGCTGGAATCTGCATTTAAATCTGAGTCTGTGCCTTTGGCATAACCATGATTCAAGTCTTACCTAACTTACCTCACCCAGCAAGGATTCTACCCTTATTCTGGAGTCCCAAAGCCAGATAATAATAATAAACAAACCTGATTTTAAATTTTGGCAAAGGACCTAAATAGACATTTCTTCTAAAGAAGACATACAGATTACAACCAGGTATATAATGATGCTCAGCATCACTAATCATCAGGGAAAAGAAAATCAAAACCACAATGAGATATCAACTTACACCTGTTGGGCTGGCTGAGTCTAAAGTTTGTATGCAGGCAAAAGACACAGAATAGCCAACACAGTGTTAAAAGTGAAAAACAAAGTTGGAGGACTGACACTATCCAACTTCAAGATTTATTATAAAGCTAATTATAAAGTAATTATAAAGTAATTTGATTATCAAGTAATCAAAACAGCATGATATTGGCAAAAGAATAGACAAATAGATCAACGGAATGGAATAGAGCGCCCAGAAATAGATCCACATAAACATAGTCAACTGGGGACTTCCCTGGTGGTCCAGTGGGTAAGACTCTGCACTCCCAATGCAGGGGGCCCTGGGTTCAATCCCTGATTGGGGAACTAGATCCTGCATGCCACAATGCAACTAAAATCCCGCATGCCACAACTAAGACCCGGAGCAGCCAAAATAAATAAATAAATACTTTTTAAAAAAAAACATAGTCAACTGATCTTTGACAAAGGAGCAAAGGCAATACTACAGAGAAAGACAGTCTTTTCAACGAATGGTGCTGGAAAACTGGACACATATACCAAAAAAATTAATCTAGACACAAAACTTACACCCTTCACAAAAATGGATCATAGAACTAAATAAATGTAAAATGCAGAACAATAAAACTCCTAGAAGGCAACACAGGAAAGAACCTAGGTAACCTTCAGTATTGTGATGATTTTAGATACAACAATACAGGTACAATCCATGGAAGAAATAATTGATAAGCTGGACTTCATTAAAATTAAAAACATTTTCTCTGAGAAAGACACTGTCAAGAGAATGAGGAGACAAGCCACAGTCTAGGAGAAAATATCTGCAAAAGACACATCTGATGAAGGGCTGTTATCTGAAATATGCAAAGAACTCATAAAACTCAACAGTAAGAAAATGAACAACTCAATTTAAAATAAGCCAAAGACATAAACAGACACCTCACCAAAGAAAATGTACAGATGGAAAATAGCATATGAAAAGATGTCTAACATTATATGTCATAAGGGAATTGCACATTTTTTTAAATGGTGCTGAAAAAAAAAAGAATGCAGGGTGTCAGCCCCACCCCAGACCCGTTGGATCAGAAGCCCACACACCACACAGAAATATCCTGCATGCCTCAACAAAGATCCTACATGCCGCAACTAAGACTGGACCCAGCCAAAAATAATAATAAATAAATAAATAAATAAGAAGCTGCATTAACAAATCCCAGGTGACATGGTCACCTGAAAGTCTGGGAAGCACTGAGTTAGAGGAAGGCACAGTTGGGACACTGTCGCTGCTCCCTGCTCATTAGACTAATAAAACTTACTTCTACTTGACTAAAAAAATTAAATTTAATTAAAATTTAAAGTAATAAAACAAATGGTGCTGGGAAAATTAGACATCCTTACACACACACAAAAATGAAGTTCAATCTGAACCTCACATCTTATATAAAAATTAACTATCATAGATGTAATTGTAAAATGTAAAACTACAAAACTTTAAAACATAGGAGAAAGTCTTCAAGATCTAGAGCTAGGCAAAGAGTTCTTATACTTGACACGTAAAGCACAATACCAAGTGTTGGAGAGGATATAGAACAATTGGAACTCTCATATATTGCTTGTGGGAATGTAAAATGGTACAGCCACTCTGGAAAACAATGTCATTTTCTTATAAAGTTAAACATATAATTAACATGTGCCCCAGCAAACCCATTCATAGCTATTTACTCAAATAAAATGCAAACCTACGTTCACACAAAAAGCGGTACATGCCAATAATTGGAAACGTGTCCCTCAACTGGGGAACGGATAAACAAATAATACTATAACCATAAAATGGATTATTATTCATCAGTAAAAAGTAACAATTTGCTGATTCATGCAACAACACTGATGAATCTCAAATGTATTTTGCTAAATGGAAGAAGTCAGAGTCAAAAGGCTGCATACTGTATTATTTCATTTATATACATTCTGGAAAACACAAAACTAGCAATGGAGAACTGATTGCGAGGGGTTAAGGGTGGCAGGGGTTACCACAAACTGACAACATGAGGGAATTTGTGGGGATGATGGAAATTTTCTGTATCTTGATTGTGTGGTAGTTACATGACTCTGCATTTGTCAAAATTCATAGAACTAAACACCAGTGAAAGATCTATGATTTCCAATAAAGTGTGAATTAATAAACTACCATTTCTTTACAGTGTAATAAAGGAAAAATCCCCCAGGTGGTTCCAATATGCAATCAAGGTTAAGAACCATAGCCCAGGCAGTGATTTTCCCACACATGTGTGTACATAGATCACCTAGGGCTACCTTTTCTTCCCAGGCTTCTCAAGAGAAGTCCAGGCTCCACTCCCACGCCAGTGGGTCATTAACAAAGACTCACTGAGTCGTAAAAAGTGACCCACGAATGCCTCAGAATGAAAGTGGAGGTTGACTGAACTAGGAATATTTCATCTGGAGAAAAGGAGACTCAAAACACAAGGTTATTGTCTTCAGGTATTTGAAGGGTGATCAGGTGGAAAAAACAGAAGTTTTTGTGTTTCTAGTGGGAAGACAGGAAACAATGTGTGGAAAGGGCACAGAGCCCAATATAAGAGATTTCCAACAACCAGTTAATCTGCAAATAGAATGGGATGCTTCGTGGAGGGAGTGAACTTCTCAGCCTCAAGGACTAAACAACAGAAGTGGATTGACCACTTATCTAAGATTTCATACAGGGGATTCCAGCACTGGGTAAAAGATTAGAATCAATGGCCTCTTAGTTCTAGATCAATTCTAAAATTCATGAATTCCCAAGCACTGCACAGTGGAAGCTGAATTCCCCTAAACTCTTTAGCTGAGTAAAATTTGAGAGATACTATAAGGTCCTACCTGCCCCAAATCTCTCCTCTGCCTGAAATTCCCTTTTACTTCCACAAACACTAAATAGTGCTCACGTGGAAGGTACTGTGTGGAAAAAGTGTTCCTGGGGAGATAAAAAGAGGAAGAAGATATGGCCCAGTTCCCCAACTGGCTACCTCATCCCCCAGGATCTCAGATTAAATGTCACTTCTGGGAAGCCTCCCATTCCTCCTAAAATCTGGCTTATATCCTCCCCATGTGTCTTTAGCCCTGGGTACTTCTCACAGCACCCATCATACTTCATTGCCTGTTCTCATTTGACTGTGAAGTCTGTGAGGACAGGGAATAAACATACACATAAAAATAAACACCCAGAATATCTAAAGATTTCTTACGTTCATACTCTTTTTCTGGAAAACTCTCCACAGGCTTTAAGAGCAACCTGAAGACTAAGCCCTGCCTTTTCATGGCCCCACTGCGTATATGCTAGTATCTTATATAGGCCAAATAGCTAATAAAAAGATAGAATGAAAGCAATGTCATCTAAGGGGCAAGAGGGGCCTAGGGCTCCTGGAGTTTTGCAGGAAGAAGGAAAGACCAGATTATTTCCTCCAAGTTGTCTCTTTTTCAGAGACCTTATAAGAAGGAACCTAGCAGAAATTTCTGGAAAGTCCATATGTATAAGGTGAGGGTTAGGGTTTAGAGCCCCTATACTTTCTAATATATACATTCTGGAAGACACAAAACTGCCATCATCTTAAAAGCACAGCAAAGAAACAATATTATTTGTAACTATCTGAAACGTAATAGAACTTGAAATAGGATAGTCAATTAAATTATCTATTTAAATTGTGAAGCCACACCTTGGTCACAGTTCTATTTGTTGAATGACAGAGTGCAAATTTAGACATTTTCCACCAAGATAAAAGCTAAAAGCAAAGAGGGCTACAGCTCCACCTTGTAGTGAGACCCAGCATTGTGCTGAGATGGTTCCTCTCAAGACTATTCAGTGGCTGTACCTTGTCTGGGTGTGGAATCACTGGAGAGGGATGGGGGTCATCGGAAGCTAAGAACTAGAGTAAACAACAGACATGACCAGGAATCAGGAGACCCTGTTCTGGGGTTGAAGTCCTGCAGGCCTCCCTTCTTCCTAACATACTTCAGGCAAGATCAGGACCACCTAGATCAGAAAGCCTGAAGGTGAATGAAATGGGGGAAGACAGGAGGAATAGTATAATACCACTGATGTTCCCAGGTGGTGGTGTGAGGTGGTATTGATTATCTATGAGCCTCAGGCCTTCTTGAAAAATAAGTTAACCTTTTGGGACTTCCCTGGTGGTGCAGTGTTAAAACTCCTCACTTCCACTGTGGGGGGCGTGGATGCAATCCCTGGTTGGTTGCCCGCATGCTGTGCGGTGCAACAAAAAAAAAAAAAAGAAGAAAAATAAATCAACCTTTTTCTCTATAAAACTGCCTGATCGCAGAAGCAAGGATCACCAGCCACAGATGGCCAATTGTCTTCATCTCAAGTGCCAACTTCAGTTAACTGGTAGTAGCTAGTTAGAATATTGTGTTAAGTAGGATTCTGAGGTAGAGTTTGAGTTCAGTGGAAAGAACGTCATTAATAATTAACATCTGTCTCAGATACAGGAGGGAGGAGTAACAATACACCTCTCCTAGGGAAGGTTCTGTTACTGTAGATCTCTATGTAGCTCTAACTTCTGAGTCTGTTTTTCTCGTTATAAAATGAGGATAATTATGCCTCCTAGGCTTACTTCACAAAAAGAAGACCATGGGTTTGAAAGGTCTTGAAAGATCTAAGAATATATGTATGAGATGATACAAGTATTTCAGTTGACTTTCCTGGATGAGCAAGAGAATTGATGACGCCAGAGTTGCTAGTTGCCTTTCTCAACCTGAACACGACTGAAGGAGCTGAAGCACATTGTCTGAAAAATGTTAGGGGCTCAACCAGATCATAACACTAAGCCAAACAAATTGGTTAAGGTGGGGTCTAAAGAGTTTAAATCATTAGCTGTGAAACTGGTGCTGCAATTTTTTCAGGCCCAGAGAATGGAATAAAATGATATCAAACAGGGCTTCCCTGGTGGCACAGTGGTTGAGAATCTGCCTGCTAATGCAGAGGACATGGGTTCGAGCCCTGGTCTGGGAAGATCCCACATGCCACAGAGCAACTAGGCCCGTGAGCCACAACTACTGAGCCTGCACGTCTGGAGCCTGTGCCCCGCAACAAGAGAGGCCGCTATAGTGAAAGGCCCGCGCACCACGATGAAGAGTGGTCCCCACTTGCCGCAACTAGAGAAAGCTCTCGCACAGAAACGAAGACCCAACACAGCCAAAAAAAGAATAAATAAATAAATAAATAAATTTAAATTTTAAAAAAATGCTATCAGAATCATTGAAAGACCCTTAGATTAATTCACACAACAATTACTTATTAAGGATCCACTCATTTGCTGATTTTACATATATTTATTGAGTACCTACTATGTGCCAGTTCTGTGTTAAGCCTAGGGATAGAGCCGAGGATAAAACAGTTAGGTACCTGTCCAGCTGGAGGTACAACCTAGTGGGAAAGGCTGTAATAAATAAATTACCATTAAAATGATAAGTGTTGTGAAAATATCTGCTCCATCTAAGCTGAGGATGATGGCTATAGATGATTGTCCTATGCTGCTATTCAGTAAAAATTAAATCTATGTTTCTTCTCTCTGTCGCCATCAGGGACATATAGACAGGTAAGATCTTAGTAGTTAAGAACAAAGATTTGTATTCAGGATACAACTGAGTTCAATGTTTGCTTCTGTGATTATACTAGTTGTGTAACCTCCAGCAAGCTATACCACAAGGTGTCTAGACTTTGATATGCATACAAACCTTTGGGGCATCCAGACTTCACCACAGCCTCAGTCTCCCAGTGAGAAACAAGGGAATGGTGAGAGGGCTGCCATGAAGATTAGGTGAAACAATATAATGTAAGATGCTTATAACAATCTCCAGCACTCAGTGAGCACTCAATGAAGGAAAATAATATTCCTATTATTCCTTTATTTAGTCTCTGTCCTACAAAACTTGAGTCATCTGAAGGCTTATGTGTGTGTGTATGTGGTTGATTTGTTTTGATTTTTGCTATGTGTGCACAATTGGATAGAAAAGAGCCCTTGCACGTAGGGCAAGTTCCTCACAAGATGGTTTCTATTTCCAGGAGTATGTGGACCAGTGTAGACACACACCTTGGGAGGCACGTGTTCACATGTTTGCAGCTGAGCAGTGTGTGCATATGTATCTGTGTATATATAAAACACGATTTCCTTAGAAGACTTTGTTGTCAATGAACTAATTCAAAAGTCATTTCCTCTTAATCAGACTCCCTGACTTCAGACTATACTACAAAGCTACAGTAATCAAGACAATATGGTACTGGCACAAAAACAGAAATATAGATCAGTGGAACAGGATAGAAAGCCCAGAGATAAGCCCACACACCTATGGTCAACTAATCTATGACAAAGGAGGCAAGGATATACAATGGAGAAAAGACAGTCTCTTCAATAAGTGGTGCTGGGAAAAGTGGACAGCTACATGTAAAACAATGAAATTAGAACACTCCCTAACACCATACACAAAAATAAACTCAAAATGGATTAAAGACCTAAATGTAAGACTGGACACTATAAAACTCTTAGAGGAAAACATAGGAAGAACACTCTTTGACATAAATCACAGCAAGATCTTTTTTGACCCACCTCCTAGAGTAATGGAAATAAAAACAAAAATAAACAAATGGGACCTAATGAAACTTAAAAGCTTTTGCACAGCAAAGGAAACTACAAACAAGACAAAAAGAAAACTCTCAGAATGGGAGAAAATATTTGCTAATGAATCAACGGACAAAGGATTAATCTCCAAAATATATAAACAGCTCATGCAGCTCAATATTAAAAAAAAAACAACCCAATCCAAAAATGGGCAGAAGACCTAAATAGACATTTCTCCAAAGAAGACATATAGATGGCCAAAAGGCACATGAAAATCTCTAAAATTCACTAATTATTAGAGAAATGCAAGTCAAAACTACAATAAGGTATCACCTCACACCGATTAGAATGGGCATCATCAGAAAATCTACAAACAACAAATGCTGGAGAGGGTGTGGAGAAAATGGAACCCTCTTGCACTGTTGGTGGGAATATAAACTGATACAGCCACTATGGAGAACAGTATGGAGGTTTCTTAAAAAACTAACAATAGAATTACCGGGGCTTCCCTGGTGGCGCAGCGGTTGAGAGTCTGCCTGCCGATGCAGGGGACACGGGTTCGTGCCCCGGTCCGGGAAGATCCCACATGCCGCGGAGCGGCTAGGCCCGTGAGCCATGGCCGCTGAGCCTGCGTGTCCGGAGCCTGTGCTCCGCAACGGGAGAGGCCACACACAGCAGTGAGAGCCCTGTGAACCGCAAAAAAAAAGAATTACCATATGACCCAGCAATCCCACTACTGGGCATATACCCAGAGAAAACCATAATTCAAAAAGACACATGCACCCCAATATTCATTGCAGCACTATTTACAATAGCCAGGACATGGAAGCAACCTAAATGTCCATCAACAGACGAATGGATAAAGAAGATGTGGTACATATATACAATGGAATATTACTCAGCCATAGAAAGGAATGAAATTGGGTCATTTGTAGAGACGTGGATGGATCTAGAGACTGTCATACAGAGTGAAGTAAGTCAGAAAGAGAAAAACAAATATCGTATATTAACACATATATGTGGAATCTAGAAAAATGGTACAGATGAACCAGTTTGCAAGGAAGAAATAGAGACAGAGATGTAGAAAACAAATATATGGACACCAAGGGGGGAAAACGGGGTGGGGGTGGGATGAATTGGGAGATCGGGATTGACATATATACACTAATATGTATAAAATAGATAATAAGAACCTGCTGTATAAAAATAAATAAATAAAATTCAAAAATTTTTTTAAAAAGTCATTTCCTCTTACTTATCATGATATCAGCCAAGGTTAGTGAGTGGCAAGATAATTAAAGATTGATTGCTGAAAGGGGCAGCTCTTGTTCTGATTGAAACCTCTTATTCTACCCAAATATCTCCTAGATATTGGAGATAAATGTGATGACTGGTTATAAACATTCTGGTCTATAGATTGGTGTGGGTCACCAGACTGTAAATGTCACAAGGTCTCCCAGGTCCCCTGCCCAGCCTTCCCAGTCAGAGGTAAGAAGACTGATCTTCAGGTATCCCTTGTCTTGGGATACCCTTTCTGCTGCCCTTCCACAGGGGCCCACTCAAGCTCAGGAAGGCTAAAGTCTAGGAGGCAGGACCCCTGAGTTCTGATCAGCCTCTGTAACCAACTCCCTTGACCATGCCGGGACTCCAAGGTCACTCCTGCAGAGGGGTCACAGTATGATGCGATCGTTTGGTGCACCAGCGTTAAAGTCAGACAAACTTGGGTTTAACTCTCAATGCCTCCATCTGCCAGGTGGTAACTCAGTGATTTCCTCTTTCTGAGCCTCCATTTCCTAAACGATGAAATATAGATTTAAAAAAAAATAAAACCCACCAGGTTATTGGGGAAATTATTTAAGAACATGAAGGGAAAATCCTTAGCAAAGTGCCTGACCTAAGGTGATGTTCATTTAATAACTATAGCTAATATTTATTGAACATTTGCTCTGGGCCTGTCTACACAGGCATCACCTCATTTAACCTTCACAACAACCCAGAGTGGTAGATAACATTATTATTATCCCCATTTTACAGATGAGGAAACTGGGGCACTGGCCCAAGGTCACACAAGTAATAAGAGGGAAACCTGAGCCCAAGTACTCTAACTCTTACACTGTCATTTTCAATATTATCGTTATCAGCAAAAATAATAACACCGAAAGGATTCCAGTGCCAAATGTGGAGGGAATTGCTCTTCCCTCAGGTTCCCTGCAGATCCCTTTTACGTTAATGTTAATGTTCATCCTTTCTCCCTGCTTCATTTCCAGATTTTAGCTACCACTCATTTATTCACTCAGCAGACATTCACTGAGCAGCTACTATGGGCCAGGCACTGTGCTTGGCCCTGAGGATACAGCACTGAACAAAACAGTCAAGGTTCCTGCCCTTAGGGAGCTGGGAACTGAAGAATGAGAGGAGCCAGTCATGCAGAAAACCAGAGGCCCTAAAGTGGGAATGAGCATGACTGGGATGAGCTAAGAAGAATCAGAAGGGCAGAGGGGCTGGAGAAGTGAGTGGGAGGAGATGGCTCCTGCCTCTCCCTGGACTCCAGTTCACAAGCTGATGGCACACACCTCCCTGGTGGTTCCCAGAGCCCCTGAATACAATATGTCCAAAACAGAAGTCATTACTTTTTCCAGCCAAATCCCCCTCCTCTTCCCTGAGCAGCCACTGCACAACTAAACATCCAGTGGCCCAAACTAAAGACCTGTTAAACATCTCTTGAATTTGTCCTTTCTCAATCGCCATGATCCTGCCTTGGTCTAGCCCTCATCATCACTCACCTGAGCTGTGAGACTGGCCCTTAACTGCCTCTTCACTTCCAACAGCTCCCTCAGGCTGCTGCCAGAGATCTTCCAAAAACAAACGTGAACATATAACTCCCCCAGTGTAAAAACCCTCATGGTTCCTTTGTAGTCTCAGGATGAAGTCTAAACTCCTTGGCCTGGCAGATAACACCCTTCATAATGAGGTCTGAAGCCACAGTTCCATCCTTATCTCCCACTAGTCAGCCACATGTCTCAGAGCACCAGCCATATCTAATTACTTTTTCATACCACCAGGAACAGCACACTCTCTTCCCTCTGCTTAGAATTCCTCTTCTGTTCCTCTCTCCCTGAAGAACTACTATTCAACCTTTCAGATACAGCTCATCTCCTCGCTACAACCTTCCCTGATTGCCTCCAGGCAGAACTATCCACCTCACTCTCCCAGGACCCATAGCACATGATATTTATAAGACAGCTATAGCATTCATCAAACATGTTCCTGATTATTTGGTTATATATCTATCTCCCCACCAGACTGAGCTCAGAAGGGCTGGGATACTGCCCTGTTGAGCGCAATGCCTAGTACACAACAAATGCTCAGTGAGTATTTGGTGAAAGAGTGAATTAAAAAATGATAGAGCACAGAAAAAAAAAATCAATGAGTCCCTTAAGAACCAAATTTCCAAACTTGGTCTCATTAGCTCAAAAGTCTACAAGAAAGCCTGAAGCCTGAGAAGTAGCCAAAGCCAAATTTGTCTTGCCACCTGGGAATCACAGATTGTCAGGACTAACCAAAAAGACCAGGGAGATACTAAGGCCTCAAGACTAATGATTTATCCAAGTTCCCCCAGTCAGGTGTCAAGAGAGCAGAACTAGAAGCCAAGACTCCTGCCTCCTAGTGTTGGAAGGGCCCATCCAAGCCAACCTCCATCCACAATTCAAAGACAAGGGCAGGGACTTCCCTGGTGGTCCAGTGGTTAAGAATTTGCCTTCCAGTGCAGGGGACAAGAGTTTGACCCCTGATTGGGGAACTAAGATCCCACATGCGCGGGGCAACTAAGCCTGCGGGCCTCAACTACTGAGCACATGCAATCTGGAGCCCACACGCCACAACAAAAGATCCCACATACCTCAAGGAAGATTCTGCGTGCCACAACTAAGCCAACACAGCCAAAAATAAATAAATACATAAACATTTTTTAAAAAACAACACAAAGACAAGGGAAGCAATGTCATCATGTGCACAGGGTCTCCAAGAAGGTATCCCTAGCTCAAGGTGCCAAATGTACAGTCAAGCTCTGCTGTTGTGTGAACTGTGTCCCACCAAAATTCATATGTGGAAGTCCTAACTTCCAGTAGCTCAGAATGTGACCTTATTTGGAGATAGGGTCTTTACAGAGGTAATCAAGTTAAAATGAAAAAATGAGGTCATTAGGGTGGGTCGTAATCCAATATGACTGGTGCCCTTATAAAAAGGGGATGTTTGGACACAGACACATATACAGGGAGAACGCTGTGAAAACATGAAGATGGCCATTTTATATACAAGACTTGAGCACCCCGGGATTTTGGTATCCGTGGTGGGGGCAGGGGCGGCCCTGTAACCAGTCCCCCATGGATATGAAGGGACAACTATACTTTGTTATGGCAGCAGTAACAAATTGACAGAAGCCCTCTAGAGCAGTGGTTCTCAAAGCGCAGTCTCCCAGTGGGAAACAAGGGAAAAGTAGAATCAGCATCACCTGGCATTTGTTAGACAGGCAAGAACTACCAACCAGAAACTCTGAGATGGGGACCTAGCAAACTATGTTTCAATAAGCCCTCCAGGTGACTTCTGATGCACACGAAACTTGAGAACCATGCTTAAGAGCTACTCTATCTATGCTGGGATGACTAATGTCCCCCCCAAATTCATGTCCACCAAGACCCTCAGAATGTCACCTTATTTGGAACTAGGGTCTTTGCAGATGAAATTAGTTAAGATGTGGTCATACTGGATTAGTGTGGGCCCTAAACCCAATGACTAACAGAGAAAACAGAGACACAGACACAAAGGGAGAACACCATGTGACAACAGAGGCAGAGATTGGAATGATGTGACTACAAGCCAAGGAATGCCAAGGATTACCAGGAGTCACCAGAAGCTAGGAGAGAAGCAAGGAAGGATTCCTCCCTAGAGCCTTCCATCCATGCTAACACCTTGATCTCAGACTTCAACTCTCCAGAACTGTAAGAGAATAAGTTTCTGTTGTCTTAAGCCATCCAGTTTGTGGTAATTTGTTATAACAGCCCTCAGAAAATAATTTCATATTCAATACAAGAGTAACAAGCCACATGCAGCTATTTAAGTTAGTTAAAATGAAATAAAATCAAAAACTCAGTTCCTCAGCTGCACTGGCCACATTTCAAGTGCTCAATAGCCACATGTGACTTGTGGCTACTGTATGTGACAGCACAAATATAGAACATTTCCATCAGAACTGAAAGTTCTATTGGATGCCACTGCCTTAGTGGCCCATGGGCTAAATCCAGCCCACCACTTGTTTTGCTATGGCCCACAAGCTTAGAATGGTTTTTACATTTTTAAATGGTTGGAAAATTAAAAGAATAATAATATTTGGTGACATGTAAAAATTATATGAAGTTCAAATTTCAGTGTCTATATGTAAAATGTTATTGGAATACAGCCACACCCATTCATTTACATACTATGACTGTTTTTGTGCTACAACAGCTGAGTTGAGTAGTTGTGACAGAGATCATATGGCCCATAAAACAAAATATCTACTATCTGGTCTTTTTCAGAAAACATTTGCCCTACTTTTTTCTAGAGCAAGTTTATGCTGCTCTAGAGGATAATGAAGAGTGCCAGGAGAGGATATTGGAACAAATTGGCATGATGTTGAGCACTGAGAGACTCGCTTTGAGATGTCCATCGGTATATACTTCCCAGACCAGAGAAAAATCAAGGAGATTACATATTATCTTTTATTTATATGCATATAGTATACATATAAATAATAGCCACATATATACACTCACACATGTACATTATACACAGTCACATACACACAGAATATGCTTAGAGAAGGGACTGGAGGAACATATATTGTGTGGGCCAAAAAAGTGCCTTCAGTTTTTTAAGTAAAAATAAAAGACACATTTTTCATTTTCACCAAGAACTTTATTGAACAACATATTTACCCTTTTGTTCCACTACCTTCTGCCATTTTTCAGGCAACTTCATAATTCCATCTTCCCAAAACTTTTTATCTTTTTGAGCAAAGAACTGTTCCAGGTGCCTTTTACAGTCTTCCAGGGAATTGAAATTTTTTCCATTAAGAGAATTTTGTAAAGACCAAAATAAATGTAAATCCGAAGGTGCAATGTCTGGTGAATATGGCAGATGAATCAGAACTTCTCAGCGAAGCTGTAACAGTTTTTGCCTGGTCATCAAAGAAACATGCGGTCTTGCATTATCCTGATTGAAGATTATGCACTTTCTGTTGACTAATTCTGGACGCTTTTCATCGAGTGCCACTTTCAGTTGGTCTAACTGGGAGCAGTACTTGTTGGAATTAATCGTTTGATTTTCCAGAAGGAGCTCATAATAGAGTACTCCCTTCCAATCCTACCATAAACACAACAATATCACCTTTTTTGGATGAAGACCAGCCTTTAGTGTGGTTGATGGTGGTTCATTTCCCTTGCCCCACGATATTTTCTGTTTCACATTGTTGTACAGTATCCACTTTTCATCGCCCGTCACAATTTGTTTTAAAAACGGAACGTTTTCGTTACGTTTCAGCAGAGAATCGCATGAGGAAATATGGTCAAGGTTTCTTTCGTTTAACTTACGTGGAACCCAAACATCAAAGCGATTCACATGACCAAGGTGGTGCAGGTGGTCCAGATTTTCAGTACTTATCTGGATATTTTGAGTATGTCGACTATCTCCCGTGTGGTATAACGTTGATTGTTCTCAATTATTGTTTCGATTTGATCGCTATCAACTTCAACTGGTCTACCCAACCGTGGAGCATCGTCCAGCGAGAAATCTCCTGCACGAAACTTCACCGACGACTTTTGACAGGTTCAATCAGTCACGTGCACCTTCTCCATTCACTGCACAAATCTTTTTGTGCATTTCAGTTGCATTTTTACCTTTCTTGAAATAATAAAGCATAATATGCCGAAAATGTTGCTTTTTTCTTCCATTTTCAATATTAAAATGGCAACACAAAAATTCACCAATTTTGATGTCTTTTTTTAAATGCACACTGACATGACAGCTGTCACATACAATCTAACAAAATTGTTTCGAATGAAGTTAAAGAAAACTAAGTGCTACTAGAGCCATCTTATGGAAAAAAAACAAACGAACCTTTTGGCTCACCTAGGTATTAATGATAGCCCTCTAACGGGGGAGGGGAGAATGGGACGGTGGAGTTTATTTCTTCTGATATTATTGCCCTCAGTATTTTCTGATTCTTCTGTAATAAGGAGATACTGCTTTTTTCATAAGAAAAAAAAATGTGCCTGATTCTAAAGCCAAGCTCCTAACCTCTATACCAGATTGTAAAGGCTGGGCCTCCTGGTCTGCCCTTATCTTTTTGTAGCTCTGAATACCTCCATGCTTTCTTTCCCCATCAGTACTGACTCTCAGGAAAGGCTCTGCTTGCCCCATTTACACTGAGCTATTGTCAACTGACTCACAGGTGACTACGTATATTCTTCCTCTCAGGGCAGAACAGCCTAGAGCTGTGGGCATGAAGCTCTACCAGTGGAATGGTAACTATCAGTAGCCAGGTAGGAACACGGAGGGCCTTCTGGTCACCCTGAAATCCCTGGACACAGGGAACTGCCCACCTTGGTTATATGCAGGAGCCTAGCCAGGGTGCAAACTTAGCCTCTGCTTCCAGAACAATCAACAAATACATACAGCTACACTTACAAGGCAGGATCCAAGCTTGAGGCTTATGCAACACTAGACAGAAAGCCTCTGAAATCCAGCCCACTTTTAAGACCCAGTTGATGATGACCTAGACTCAGGAGACCTGAGTTCAAGTTCCTGCTCTGCCACTAACTCCCTGGGAAACAGCAGTCCCTCTATTTTTCCTCTCCTGGCCTCAGTTTTGCCTCTGGTAAAGGGTCAGGCTTGGACGGGGTGACTTCCAAGTTTTCCCTCAGCTCCGCTCTGGGCTACTCTGGATCCTCCAGTTGTGTGTGTAGGCCTGGGACAGGGTCCAAAGAATTCCTCAAGAGTCAAACGATTAACCATTGGGCTGGGTCACTTCCAGAAAGGACTCAAAAATTAACCTGGTTACTCCTGTTTTCCCCTTTAATCTTTACCATCCACACTCTGGTGAGGCATCGTTCCTTTCCTGCCTGCATGGTCCGGGTGCCATCCTGCAACCACCTACCCAGGGTGCGCCAGTCCCTGCCCCCTCAATTCCCCCTCCCCCTAACTAAATTATGCCAATCCTCTCTCCCCCCAAATCTTTTCTGACTTCCCAAGGCCCTGTGACCACAGCCCTCTGTTCAACTCTATATACTGTGCTATATCCCAGGGGAAGGTGCTTAGCACAGACTACCTGGGGTTGTAGTGACCTCTCCTATAGCCACTTCTTCCTACTTGGCTACCCCCCTTGGGGGTAGAAACTGTGCTGTGTTCAATCTTTTATCCTATGCACGGGTTCATTGTTGAAGATGCTGGAACACTTGAAATGCCTTTCACTGAGCTGAGAAACAAGGTCTGACAACGAGGAAATGTTCTTAACTCTTCAGAGTGCTTGTAAGCTCTCTTAGCTCCTTGGATCCTTATGGGAACCCTGTGAAACCAGCCAACCACTTAACTGGAGTGTGAAGCACTTAACATGGAGGTGAAGCAATCTCCTTAAGGCCACGTGGCAAGTTGGTGGTAGAGCACAAGCATATGCCAGAGTTTTTGCCTACGAGTTCTGGGCTTTGGGGTGTGTGGCACGCAGCAAAACCATAGCCTCACCCTCTTTTTAAGGAACTGCAGCCAGTTGCAGCCTCCATACCAACATGTGGACACACACACACTTTATAAATACCTTCACACTGGCTCCAGGCTGCTCAGGGCTTCACCTCTTTAGAATCTCGGGCTGTTTCTCTCCCCACTTTCATCATCACTATTTAACAGTCCAGCACAGTTCCCAGCCAGATCAATACACTTTTCAAAGAGAATACAAAGGGCCAGGAGACACTGAACTTGGTCCCACTTGCTCTGGCATGCTCTCCTCAGCCCCTCCCTGTGCACCAATTGCTTAGCAGGGAGAAGAGAGGCATAAAAGCTTTAGAGTGTGGGCAAGCATCCAAGCACACAAGTGGGAGCTGAGCTTCCCAGTCAAAATATCTTTGCCCTGTCCAGTGCCCATGGAAAAATACTTTCTCCTCACAGCCACCACCTTTGCAGTTTAGCAGGGTCATTTAGGAATCTGTAAATAGATACACATATTCATATGCATAGGACTCTTAGGTGCCAGTGTTTATAGACAGGTGCATTTATGCTAGTGTGTGTCGGGGGTAGGGCAGTGAGGGGGGTGCGTTGTGTAGGTATAATGTGGACATCCGTGGATGACATCTGCAGGTACCCTCCTGAAAATGCATACACATGTAGATGAGTATGTGGGTGGGCAGAAATCACCATTCACCCATCAGTTCAACACAGATGTATTGGTGTTTCTGGCACTGTGTGAGGCTCTGGGATGAATAAGACACAGTAGATGGATAGGTACACACCAGAGTACATGAGTGGTAGGTGTGTTTTTCAGTACTATGTAGATGTCTATGAAATCACTGCACATATGTATGTGTACATCAGGGCCTACAGCAAGCTAGGATTGCATAAGTGAGGGTGCTTCTTCTGTCAATGCTGCAAGATGCTGCTATGCTCTCTCCCCGAGCCCCAGGGATCAGATCTAAACAGCCCTCACCTGAGCCTTGGGCAAGACAGGCATCCTCTGCCCACTGCTCTACCAGGGAAGAAGTCTGAAGTGTTGGGTCTCCCTCAACATTCCAGCCATGCCACCCTCCCCACCCACAGGAAGGTGAGGCAACATTTCTTGATAACAGGGCACCGAGAGTCCAGGCTGCTGGAAACCACCTGAGCTTCACGTGGTTTTATGGTTTCATAGTTAATGTTTGGCCCTGGGTTATTTCTACTCTAGAAGGTAAGCTGGAAAAGGCAGGGGAGAGATGGAGGCAGGGGAGATAAGGTGCCAGGTCACCTGCAAGAGGCACCCACCCCAGCAGTCACCTCTGGCACCACAATACCTGCAGTGTTCCAGGCCCTACCAAAGGAGGGAGCCACCCAAACAGGAGAGAGCAAGGGCTTCTGGGGACAGGGGTGGAAAAGAGAGCCCTTACAAAGTGCATCTCAGGAGCCCAGTGTCCCCTCTGCAGCCTTCAAATGGATGCAGGAAGTCCCTCTACCAACATGTCAGCCGGCCTCTGCGTGGTCACCTCTCAAGACACAGAAGCTCACGACCTCCAAGATGCTCTCTTGAAAATTTCTCTTTTATACTGGGACAAAAATCTACCTCCTAGCAACTTTCATTCATTGGTCCTACATTCCCTTTCAAAAAAATTAGTCTTCCTAGGAGTAACTGTCCTTTGATTAATGTCTCCAGAAGGTTTCAAATGCTAATACATAACCTGGGAAAAATAGAGTATTATTTTATAGTTTATTTGAGTATTTTGCTTTCCCATTTGAAGTCTTTAAACTCCTTAAGAGTATGTATGTATATGGATGTATTTTTATGTATATACATGTACACACCATGTACATATTTTACATTTACTGTGGATGTATATATAATATACTTTCTATGTATATACTATATATATGTGTGTGTGTATGTTTACATATATAATGTATTTACCACCATTTAATTAATGTTTACCATACCAAGGACCATGCTCAGAGTTCATACTATCTTATTTCACCTCCACAGCACTATAGAGCACTATTATTCCTATCATATCAAAGAGAAAACAGATTACCTCAATACCTCAATTGAGGTCTCCCAGCTATGAGTAGAATTCAAACCCAGGTCATTTTGATTTTAGGCATGTCCTATTAAGCACACTATAATCTTTCATATGCCTTGTACACAGTAAACCAAAATAAATGCTAAATAAGTGAATTATTCATTTAATTAATTAACTAACCCATCCATTCCCAGTAACACTTAGAATAGGTGAGTTTATCACATTAATTGGCTGCATCTGGAATGGGTGAGATGTAGGACAAATGAAGAGAGAGAACAAGGAGACAGTCTGGGGTCTGGGCCACTTCACCGGAAGACAGGAACTCTTGACTTCAAGGTTTCCCCAGCATAGCTGGGGAGGGAGAGACAAGAAAGGAAATGCGGTGAGCTTCTGACCTTTGCCCAATCCCTGAGTACCTAGAATGCCCTTCTCTCCCATGTCAGCCTCTCCTCCTTCAAGATCCAACTCGAACGTCACCTTTTCCCTGAAGTTCATCTACCCATTCTTTCTCTCGAGGCAGAATTATTCCTCCTTCAGCTGTGTTCCCACTGAACTTCACACACACCTCGATTATAACACACATCACATCATGTTGTATTTGTCTGTCTGTCTCTCTAGACTGCAGCCCTCAAATGCTGGGCTTTATAGTCTCAGGGCCTAGGACAACGCCCTGCAGAGATGGCACTCAATGAACATACGTTGGGAGTGAGTCAGTGAGTGAGAGATCAGAGAAAGTAAGGGCCATCTTGTGGAAATAAGGGAACCCCTGAGCCCAAACCGGACCAGGAGTTGGTACCCCACAAATGACGTGTAGGTTGTCATTACTGTCATGGGCTACTACTATGAGGATTGGGATGGCAACCTCCTTATTCTCCACAGCCAGGGTCCTCCAGAAACCTCCCTACCGTTTCTGGTGAAAGCTGAAGTATGAATCACCTGCCACTCTAATACCCTTCACATTGGGGAGATCGGCCAGCCAGTCTCCCACCCTTCCTCTAGCTGTGCAAAGAGGAGGGGCCCCCCAGTTGGAAAGTTTACCAACCCAATATACCCAGGACTAAGAGGGAGAGTCTAGGAAACCTTGGAGGCCAAGAAATCTAGATAACTGGGAATGAGTAGACTGTGGACAGAAGAATTCAGAGAGGCCAAAACGGACAGAGGCTACAGCGGGTAAGCTCCAGATAAATAAACAATAAGGAACCTGTCAGGGCAGAGGATAAGAGCTCCCAGAGACACAATTGTTACCCCTTGGGAATGGCACAGCCAGCAGAAAAAGCCAGAAGCCTGAGGCAAGGACTGGGATGCGGCCAGGTAGAGAAGGAGTCACCAGGATGTGTGAGGCAAAAAAGGCTCTTAGACTGCATGTTTAATATCTAAGTCTAGCTGTTTCCCAGAGCCCTTTAGGGAACTCCCACAGTTTTTCCCAGAGCCCTTTAGGGAACTTCCAATGTTTTTCTTATGGAACCTGGGGGCGAATTCACCAGGCTTAGATCAAAAGAATCTCAGACTGTGCCACAGGCATGTCTAAGAAACTCCTCTGGATGATACAGTTCTATCCATCAGGGCTTGATTCTATCCAAACAGGGCTTGATTCAGCTCAAAAACAAGCACATGAAAAGAAGCTCAGCATGACTCATCATCAGGGAAATGCAAATCAAAACCACAATGAGACACCACTGCACACCCACTAGGCTATAATCCAAATAAATAACAAAAGATAACAAGCATTGGAGAGAATCAGAACCCACATACATTGCTTGTGGGAATGTAGAGGTGCAGCTGGTGTGAAAACCAGGGTGGTGGTTCCTCAAAAAGTTAAATGTAGAGTTAGTATGTGATCCAGCAATTCCACTGCTAGGTATATACCCCAAAGAGTTGAAAACATATGTCCACACAAAAATTTGTACATGAATGTGTATAGCAGCACTATTCATAATAGCCAAAATGTGAAAACAAGCCAAATGTCCATCAATTGATGAAAGGATAAACTAAATGTGGCATATGTTATTCAGCATAAAAAGGAATATTGATGCATGCTACAACATGGATGTACCTTGGAAACATTATCTTGAATGAAAGAAGCCACGCACAAAAGGTCACATAATTCCATGTATATGAAATATCCAAAATAGGTAAATCCATAGAGAAGAAAGTAGATTAATGGTTGCCAGGGACTGAGGGAAAGCAGAAATAGGGTGTGACTGTATATGTTTCCCTTTGGGGTGATAAAAAATGCTTTGGAACTAGATAGAGGTGATAACTGCACAACAGTGTAAATGTACTAAATGCCACTGAATTATACACCTTAAAATAGTTAACTTTATGTTGTGTGAATTTCACCTCAATTAAGAAAAAAAGACCTGGGCTACCAAGGCCATTTAAATCACTGCGTAGGCACTGCCTTCTCACCAAAGTGGACACCGTGCCTCTGCTTAACAAAGTCAGGGAGTCACAGCTAGGAACCTTCTCTACCCAGCCAGGCAGTGAGGCAGGGCTCCTCTTCCTCACTCTGTCTCCACCTCAGCAATTCTCTCTCTCTGCCTAATGAGGCCACGGGTGCCCCCAGAGCCCTCAGAAGGTGTCAAAGCAGAAAATCAGGGCAGAAGGGAGCTCCTGAGCACTGACCTTCCTCTGAGCTCACTGTGTGGCTCCTTCACAGTTCCCACAGCCAATAATTCACCAGCTGCCCAAAGCACTGGTCCTGTTAAAGGGGCCCAGGCTGGTGAGGGAGACTTTCTCTGCTTCCCAACAGATAATGACCGTTTACTGATGGCCTACTATGGGCCAGCACAGCACATGTTATTTGACTTGATTATCATAATTAACCTCACAATAAGCCTATAAAGTAGATATTATCAGGGCCACAGTAGGACTTTCATGGATCCTAGGCACTGTTGCCCTCAGGGATCCCTTCCTGAACAAAAAAATGTTTAAAATTGTATTTAATGACTGCATTGGTATAAATATATTAACATTGTCTTAATGTTGTATATTAAGACATTTTCTTTTACCTAAAAGTTTATCTTTTTCTAATTTGAAAAGAAACTAAAACATTTCCATGAGCCCCTAAAAATATCATGGGTCCTAGATGTTGTACTTTCTGTGCCTGATGGATAAATTCAGTCCTAGATATTACTGCCACCATTTCACAGATGAGAAAACTGAGGCTTAAATTACAGAGCTAAAAAGTGGTAGGAATAGGTGTATGGTCGGTTAATTTTTGACAAAGGTGCCAAAACAGTTCAATGGGGAAAGAATAGCATCTTCGACAAATGGTGCTTGGGACAACTGGATATCCACATACGAAGGAATGAAGTTGGACCTCTACCTCACACAATATACAAACATTAACTCAAAATGGATCAAAAACCTAACTGTAAAAGCTAAAACTTAAAACTCTTAGAAGAAAACATAGATATAAATCTTCATAATATTATGGTTTCTTAGATATGACACCTAAAACACAAGCAACCAAAGAAAAAATAGACAAATTGGACTTCATCAAAAAATTTTAAAACATTTGTTTTTCAAAGGACACTATCAATAAAGTAAAAAGATAATCCATAGAATGGGAGGAAATATTTGCAAATCACTTATCTATTAAGAACTCTTTTTTTTTTTGTTTTTTTTTTTGGCTGCTTCGGGTCTTAGTTGCAGTGCGCGGGCTCTTCATTGTGGCACACGGGCTTCTCTCTAGTTGTGGTGCACGGGCTCCAGAGTGCATGGGCTCTGTAGTTGCCTCACGTGGGCTTAGTTGCCCTACAGCATGTGGGATCCTAGTTCCCCGAACAGGGATCGAACCTGTGTCCCCTGCATTGGAAGGCAATTCTTAACCACTGGACCACCAGGGAAGTCCCTGATAAGAACATTTTTAAAACTTTCACAACAATTAAAAACCCCAATTTAAGAATGGACAAAGGAAATAGAAATTTCTCCAGAGATATGGGAATGGCCAACAAACATGTGAAGTGATGTTCAGTGTCATTAGCCACTAGGGAAATGCAGATTAAAACCATGAGATACAATTTCACACTCACTAGGATGGCTTTTTTTTAAAGGAAGTAACAAGTGTTGGTGAGGATATGGAGAAGTCAGAGCCCTCATACGTTACTGGTGGGAATGTAAAATGGTGCAACCTCTTTGGAAAAATAGTTTGGCAGTTCCTCAAAAAGTTAAACATAGAGTATGATCCAGAAATTCTACTCTTAAATATATCCCAAAAGCAATTAAAATATATATTCACACACTTGAACACAAATGTTCAGAGCAGCATTATTCATAATAGCCAAAGAGTGGAAACAACCCAAATGTCCATCAAGTGATGAATGGATAAACAATATATATTCTATCTACTCAATGGAATGTTATTCAACCATAAAAAGGAATGAATTATTGATACATACTACAACATGGATGCAACTTGGAAACATTATGCAGAATGAGAGAAGCCAGATACAAAAGGCCACATATTGTATGATTCCATGTTATATGAGATGTCCAGAATAGGCAAATCCATAGAGACAGAAAGCAGATTAGTGGTTGTCTGGGACTGAGGGGAGAGGAGAATGGGGAGTGACTGCTAACAGTTTCTTTTTGGAGTGATGGAAGTGTTCTGGAATTAGATAGTGGTTATGTTTGCCCAACTTTGTGAATATACTAAAAAACAATGAAATGTGTATTTCAAAATGGCCAAATTTATGGCAGGTATATGAATTAATCTCAATTTTTTTTAAAGAAAAAAGTGATTGTGGTTATGGTTGTATAACTGTGAATATGCTAAACACTATCAAACTGTACACTTTAAATGAGTGAATTGTGTGGTATGTGAATTATATCTCAATAAAGTTATTACCAAAAAAATTACTGTCCCTGGCAGTCCAGTGGTTAGGACTCCATGTTTCCACTACCAGGGGCCCGGGTTCAATCCCTGGTCAGGGAACTAAGATCCCCTCAAGCCATGTGACACAGCCAAAAAAAAAAAAAATTACAAGACTACAGTTCAAGTCCAGGTCTTCCCATTCCCAAATAAATTCTTTTAACCATGACATGACCCAGCTTTATTTGCAGGCTGACTAGTCCCTGAAGAGCTCTTTATCTCCCTCCTTTCCCCATACAAGCTCCTTTTTCACTCCCTACCTTGTCCTGCCCTCTGAACACCAAAAGCTCCAGGCAAGCGGTTTCTTCTTTCTAAGTGGTTTCTTCTTTCTAAGCAGTCCCTCTTCAATTGTTCCCAATTGCCTACAATCTAAAGCCAAATCTCCTCACCCTGGAAATCAAGGCCTCTCAAGATCTAGCACCAGCTTTCTTTTTCTAGTACTCTGCTCCACACCCCCAACATTCTAGCCAAACAATTCTTTCTGCCCTTCCCTGAATTATATCCTTTCCTGATGTCCCATGTGCCTAGAAAACCCTCTCTCCACCCCTCTACAGTACAGCCAAATCCTGCCCCTCTGCTCTGACACCACCTGGTAGCTTCTTTGAGTTCAAAATTTTACACACACACACACACACACACGTACTGGCATTAATTCTTCCTCTAGTTCTCACAGGTCTCTATTTACACCTCTATGCATTTGTCCCTGTGTTAAGGTATTTGGACATATGTTCCTTGAAAACAGCAAAATAAACAACTCAGAGCACCCAGCCCAGTGTCTGGCACACAGTGGTACTCACAAAAGTCATGCTCAACTAACTGAAGTGAATTCAGTCTCACTCCCAATCACCTCACTTCCCTTTTTCCCCTAATGGCAGTTTTCCTGCCAATTAGAAATGCTACAGGCAATTTGAAGAAGGTATTTAGAATACTAATGGATGAAAATGGCTTTCAGCCACGTCTATTTCATATAAATTAATCGCTGTGAGTTTTATGGCCTTGGTTGCCTTGACTACACAACTGTTGGTGGCATACCCTGCTCAACTCAAGGAGTGGAAGTATTCCCCTGCCAGGTGATGTCAGCCAGGGGTGATACAAAGGGGATGAGAAATCAACATCTGAGGTATCAGTATCTTCCTGAGCTCGCTGGGATCCCTCCTGCCTCTTCCTCAGCTCCAACTGAGACAGCCAAGGAGTTGGGAAACCCAAAGGGTGTGCTGCAATTCTGCTCTGACAAGGTCCCAGGAAGGGAGAGCCAAGCCAACAACCCCCACTTTGGGTGTAATGTAGGGCTGCCCTCAGCAGAGGTGCCCTGCAATTTCCTAACCACCACTGCCCCCTTGTGCCCTGACTGGCCACATCCAACAATGTCCCACCCGCCCAAACCTCTAATGCAGCACTGCCCAACAGAAATACAGTGCAAGCCACAATGTAATGTTTAATTTTCTAATAGCCACATTTTAAAAGGTAAGAAGAAACAGGTGAAATTAAGTTTAATAATATATTTTATATAACCCAGTATATCGAGAATATTAGCACTTCAACATGTAATCAATATAAAAAATTATGAGACAGTCTACATTCTTTTTTCCACTTTAAATCTTCAGAATCTGCTGTGGGCTTCCCTGGTGGAACAGTGGTTGGGAATCCGCCTGCCAGTGCAGAGGACACAGGTTTGAGCCCTGGTCTGGGAAGATCCCACATACCACGGAGCAACTAAGCCCGTGAGCCACAACTACTGAGCCTGCGCTCTAGAGCCCATGAGCCACAACTACTGAAGCCCGTGCACCTAGAGCCTGTGCTCTGCAACAAGAGAAGCCACCGCAATGAGAAGCCCGCGCACTGCAACGAAGAGTAGCCCCTGCTCACTGCAAGTAGAGAAAGCCCGCGCACAGCAATGAAGACCCAAAGCAGCCAAAAATAAATAAATAAAATAAATATATTTATTTAAAAAAACAATCTGATGTGTATTTTACACTTGCAGGACACCTCAATTCAGACAAGCCTTTTTCTTTTTTTTTTCTTTTGTTGTACGCAGGCCTCTCACTGTTGTGGCCTCTCCCATTGCGGAGCACAGGCTCTGGACGCACAGGCTCAGCGGCCATGGCTCACAGGCCCAGCCACTCCGCGGCATGTGGGATCTTCCCAGACCAGGGCACGAACCGGTGTCCCCTAGCATCGGCAGGCAGACTCTCAACCACTGCGCCACCAGGGAAGCCCCAGACAAGCCTTTTTCTTTTCCTTTTCTTTTTTTGATGTGGACCATTTTAAAGTCTTTATTGAATTTGTTACAATATTGCTTCTGTCTTATGTTTTTTGGTTTTTTGGCCCCGAGGCATGTGGGATCTTAGCTCCCCAACCAGGGATCGAACCCTCACGCCCTGCATTGGAAGGCGAAGTCTTAACCACCGTACCGTCAGCGAAGTCCCCAGACAAACCATTTATGTTAAGTGCCCAACAGCCACACATAGCTAGGGCTACTGTGCTGGACAGCTCAGCTCTAGTGCCTTGACCAGCACTGTCCCTGCTGGCCTAACCAACACTGTCTCGTGTCCCAAGCCACTGGTAACTCTAGACCAATCCTCTCCCCTAAGCTCCAGGCTCAGAGAGCTAGCTGCCCTCTCAGCCCCTCCACTTGCCTAACAAATCTCTGTAAGTTCTCTAAAACTGCATTCTCATTTTCCACCCCCAAACCTATCTCCACAGCCCACTCAACTCAATGACATCACCATCCATTTGTTGCTGGAATTAAAATCCAAAGAGTTATTCTTTTTCTTCACCCCCACCCCACATCCAAGTAGTCATCAAGTCTTATCGGTTCAGCCCATAAATACATCCGATTACTCGCCTCCATCTCCACTACGACCACCCTCGTCCAGGCCAACATCATCTTGCCTGGACTATTGCACTCACCTCTAAACTGTATCCATTCCTACCCTTCCACCCCCTCACTCCACACCCACAAGGAGCACAAAGGGATCAGACCTCTCACATCCCTCAGACTGCTCACATCTCTCCATCAGCTTCCCAGTGCCTTCTAATAAAATCTAAACTCTCCTTGCTTTGCCACACCATTCATTAACTGCTCCCTGCACCTCGCTGCCCATCACTCTCCCACCAGACTTACACTGCAAACATGCCAAACTCATTCCCACTTCCCTCTGTCTGGAATGTTCTTCCTCCAGACCTTTGCATGGCTGGCTCCTGCTCATCATTCGGGTCTCTGAGCGGCCTTCCCTCACCAACCTATCTGCCAAAGTGTCCTCATCCTTAGTCATTTTCTATCCCATAACCTTGTTTTTATTTTCTTTATAGCATTCATCACTCCCTGAAGTTGCCTTCTGTCTCCTTCCACTAGCACATAAGCTGCACGAGAGAAAGAATTTCCCTTCTGTTGTCCACTTCTGTTCTAGCAACTAGAACAGTAGCTGGCACATAGTAACCTAGGAATGAGAGTGTGAGTGAGTGAATGTTATTCCCTCCATCTGGAACACTCTCCACTGCATGGTTGGTTCCTTCTCCTTCAGGTCTTAGGTTAAGTGTCACCTGCCCAGGGAGCCTTCCCAAACTGCCCTGCTTTATTTTCTATCTCAGCTCAAAGCTGCACTTGTGGACGGCCCACAAATGCTTGTTGGACAGACAGCCTCCTGGCACCTCCCAGCCCCCACCCGGGGGTGTCCTGCGGGCCCCGCCCTCCTCCGGCTCCAGGAGCTGCGGCTCCCACCTCGTGGACCACAGGCCCCGCGCCTGACGGGAGCAGGGCCCCCAGCTTGGGAGAAAGGGGACGGGCCGGGGCAGATGGAGCAGACACCAGTCTCCGGAGCGGGGCCGAGGCTGAGACCCCCTCGCCCCCCTCCCTCCCCGCGCCGGCAGAGCCTCCTCCCTGAGAAGGTCTCGGAAGGCCCACGGGCCGCGCTGCGGGCGCCTTCCGCCCCGGAGTCCCCGCCCCGCCTGGCCGAACCTCCGCCACCGGGTCAAGCTGCAGGCCCGTCCCCGGCCCCGCGCCGTGGCTGCTCGGAGCGCCCCCGCGTCCCGGGGCGATTCTCCTTCCCCTCAGTCTCGGGCCACGGGCTTCGCGGTCCGGCTGCCCCGTCGTCACCGAAGCCCGGGCAGGGGCAGGGACGCGGCCCCGGTCACGCCGTCGGCCCCGGGCGACCTTCAAAGGCGACGGTATCCCCTGCAGCCCAAGTCAGGCCGCCTCCGCCCCCTCCTCCTCCGCGTCCCTCCGTCGCCCCAGGGAGGCCACCGAAGCCAGGTGGTGACCCGCTTGCCCCCGGGCCTCCGCGCCCGCTCCCACCCACGGCGCGGAGCTCCCGCCACCGGCCCCCAGAGGCCCCGCCGCCCCGTCAGGGTGCCGCCGCCCGGCTCCTCCCGCCCCCCCGGCCTCGACACGGCGACAGAGCCCCGAGGTGGCCCGAGAGGCCCAGTGGCTGACCAGAAACTTCGGGGCCCACTAGCCGTGTGACTAGACCAACTGACCTACTGACGGGCTGACTGACTGGCTGACTGGACCGACAGATTGACAAACTGACAGGATTTCTGATGGGATTGACAGGCTGACTGACGAGACTGACAGGCTGACTGACGAGACTGACAGGTTAGCTGACAGGCTGGCCGACAGGATCGACAGGCCGAGTGACTGGACGGCTGACTAGATTGACTGGCAGGTTGGCAGCTGCGGGTGTTGCCGTGGCCTCTCAGCCTCGGCCTCCGCCTCCCGCTCACTTCACGCCAACTCACCCACCACCAGCGGGTTCCTGAACCAAAAGGCGCCGAGGTGGGCGGCCCCGACGTTTTTCAGAGGCCGAGCCGGAGCCCTTAGGCAGCCCGCGGCTTCACCTGGTGGCCGCGCCCGGAACGGAGGGGAGGGGTCGGGGGGTGGCGGTAAAGGGTTGTGATGGGCGGGGCGATGGGGGCGGGGTAAGGGCTGTGGTGGGCGGGGATAACGGCAGGGCGTGATTATGGTGAGCAGTGTAGGTGGGCGGGGATAGAGGCGGGGCTACGGCTGGAGAGTGGAGGGGCGGGACCTTCGCTCTGCCCCTGGGTCTTCTTGTCCTCCCCGGCAGAGCGCGCGGGTCCCCTCTGGAGCCTGAGTCGCGCGGCAGGTCTGTCAGGCGACCGGATGGGGGAGCGAAGTTCCCGGCTTCCTTAGACCCGCTCCCGCCAGCAGCCTGGGCCTCCCGGCTGCGGCAGGGGACGGCGGGACCCTTCGGGGGCCGGGCCGACGCAGAGCTCCGCAGGGGTGAAACCTCTACACACGCGGGGCCCCAGAAGACTCTTGTGGGGCCTGGGGGACCTGAGTGAGCAGGTGGGGACAAGAACCGGTTGAATTTGCCTTGTTTCTGTTACTGGGCCCAGTCCTCACCCCGAGTTGCTCCCTACCACCATCCCGCTGCCTCTCAGCAGCTCACCTGCCCCCTCACCTGCCTTTCAAGGGCCTGTCTGGAGCGTGGCGAACACCGGCAAGCCCCCTAGGTGGCAGCAAAGGCCCGAGAAAGTGCTCCCAGAACGGACCCTCCCTTCCGCCCTAAACCCAGAAAGGCAGGGTAGAATGGAGCCACCTCGCAGAGGAGAACTGAAGTCCAGAGCGGCAGGACCGTGCTCACAGCACGCAGCGATTTGAACTGTGACTTGTGTCCCAGGAGAAGAGGACAACAAGGAGGGGCCAGAGACCTGCCATCCCAACCATGTGACCCGAAGGGTGTCCTCACCTGTCTGAGGCTCAGTTTCCTTACCTGTAGAATTAGGGACAAGAAGGGCACCTGCTTCACAGGATGTTTTGAAGATTAAATGATATGCTGCAGAGAAATCACTTGGCACAGTGCCTGACACATGGTAAGTGCTCAGCAAATAGTCACATTAATAAACGTAAAGCAGCTTCCCATAGGCCTCCAAGACCATACCTAGCTGCTACCTGAATGTGATGGCTTTGTTTAATGTGTCAGCTTGGCCAGGTTACAGTCCCCAATTATGCAATCGAACACTAATCTTGGTATTGTGATGAAGGTAGTCAATTTAATCAATTGACTTTAAGGGAGATTATCCTGGATAATCTGGATGGGCCTGATACAGTCCCATCTGGAAGGCCTTAAGAACAGATCTGAGGGGACTTCCCTGTGGTCCAGCGGTTAAGACTCCGCACTCCCAGTGCAGGGGGTGCAGGTTCGATCCCTGGTCAAGGAACTGGATCCCACATGCTGCAACAAAGATCCGGTGCAGCCAAATAAATAAATGAATATTTAGAGCTGAGGCTTCCCTGAGGAAGAAGAAATTCTGCCTGTGGACAGCAGCTTCCACCCTTGGCAAGAGTTCCAGCCTGGCTTTACGACCACCTAGAGGGGTAGGATAGGGAGGGTGGGAGGGAGACACAAGAGGGAGGAGGTATGGGGATATATGTATAGCTGATTCACTTTGTTATAAAGCAGAAACTAACACACCATTGTAAAGCAATTATATTCCAATAAAGATGTTTAAATAAATAAATAAATAATGGATTGTGGGATTGGAAAAAAAGAGAAAGAGTTCCAGCCTGAGCCTCACAATTTCAAACTTGCCTCACCAGCCCCATACTAACATAAGTCAACTCTTTGCAATAAATCTCTTAATTTGCACCTCCTACTGGTACGATTTCTCTGGTTGAACCCTGTAATACACAGAGGAAGCAAGGGTGTGTGTGTATGTGTGTGTGTGTGTATATGTGTGTGTGTGTGTGTGTGTGTGTGTGTGTATATGTGTGTGCTGGAATCACAGGGCCCAATCCTCATGTTTATTCACTCCTTTTTAAGGTCAAGGTAGGGGCTTCCCTGGTGGCGCAGTGGTTGAGAGTCCGCCTGCCGATGCAGGGGATACGGGTTCGTGCCCCGGTCCGGGAGGATCCCACGTGCTGCGGAGCGGCTGGGTCCGTGAGCCATGGCCGCTGAGCCTGCGCGTCCGGAGCCTGTGCTCCGCAACGGAAGAGGCCACAACAGTGAGAGGCCCACGTATCACAAAAAAATAAATAAAAAATAAGGTCAAGGTAGCCTGTGCCTTTAGGGGTCTGTAGTTGGAGGCTAAAGCAAAACCATGGCTGTTTAAAGGCAGGGCTGGGGGGCGGGCCAGAAGGTGGATGCAGCAGAGGGCCCAGGTGCAGGCCTCTAACTCCCTTGCACCACCCCTGCCCCCAGGCTTTGGCCTCAAGGGTGCGACCTGCTTGTTTCCAGGCTTTTTCTAAGATCCTCTTTTCCCAAGGGAGGCCAGGCTCATCCTCCCCCCCCTGCAGCGGGCGTAGAATTGGAAGGAAAGGTATAAACCGTGCTGTCTCCCCGGGAGCCAGCTGGTGAGGAGGCTTCTCCCTCTGTCACCAGCCAGTCCTCGTGTCCCCGACTCTGTCTCTCCCACCTCTGTAGCACAGGCCGTGTGTCACACGCACACCCACGTTCCCACCCTCCTGCCCTAATCCCAACAGCTGCTGACATCCATCCATCCAGTCTACACTGGAGCACCATGCTGAGTGCTTTGCTCACCTCATTCAGCCTCAGCACAAACCGATGGGGTGGGAACTCCTACTGTCATTATTCCCATTGTACAGAGGGGGAAGCTGAGGCACAGAGGTGGCTCCTCCTGGGGAGAACAGCCCCCAGGAAGGGCCCTGAAGATCCACTGAGAACACCTGTGGTAGAGAGAAAGGGGCTCCGATCATGAAGCTCTGCAGAGCTGAGGGGTCTTGTCCCTTCTCAGACCCTCTGTTCGTGCCTCAGCACAGATGAAGATGAAGAAGGTGGCAGGCCTGAAGGTGCTTGGCTTCCCTTCCTTCCTTCTTCCACCAGGAAACTGGGGAGGCTGTGGAACATGGTCTGGGGGCCAGGGGGTGGACTCCGGGGTCAGCAGGCCTGAGTCTGAGGCCTGGTGCAGCCACCTGCGAACGTGAGTGAGTCCTTCAGTAAGTTCTGAAAGCTGTCTGAGCCTCAGTTTCCCCATCTGTGAGATGGGCCAGTGAGGAGCTCCTGCCCTGGGTTCCTGTGGGGACTGTGAAGCAGCTGGCACTCGTCGGCACTCAGGCTTCAGGCCTCCAGGCTGTTCTCCCCACTTTTATTAGGGGGCTGGTGGAAGTGAAGGCCCTTGTCATAAACACAAGAGGTGGTCATTATTACTGCTCCAGAGACTTGGTCCCGCACCCCCTAAAACCAAACCAAAGCCTGCTCCTCCGAGGTCACGGCATTAAGGAGGCACTCCTTTTAGAGGCCGCCCCTACCACTGCCCCTCATGCCTCCTTAAATGTCACACCCTGGACTCTTCTCTTGCCCACCTTAGCAGAGTCACTCTCCACCCCAAGGCCCTCATGCCATCCAGGTGTCTACCTGACACCATGCCATCCAGGTGTCTACCCTACCTGACCCTCACTCCTGGACTCTTCTCTTGCCCACATTAGCAGAGTCACTCTCCACCCCAAGGCCCTCATGCCATGCCAGGTGTCTACCCTACCTGACCCTCACTCCTGGACTCTTCTCTTGCCCACCTTAGCAGTCACTCTCCACCCCAAGGCCCTCGTGCCATCCAGGTGTCTACCTGACACCATGCCATCCAAGTGTCTACCCTACCTGACCCTCACTCCCTATCCAGTGCCCCAGCAAATCCTGTCAGCTCAACCTCCCAAATATATGCACTTCATCCCTCCATCTCCCTGTCGCCACTCAGCTCCCCACCCCCCAATTTCCCTCCTGGGCAAACTGCTCTCCACTCTGCCCCACACAGATTTTGAAGATGCAAACAGGATTGTGTCTCCTCCTGTTCAAAACATGTCCATGGGGCTGCCCAGGGCTCTGGCCTCTGACGCCCTGTGAGGCCTGGTCCCTACCACCTCTCCACCCTCGTTTTACACCTGCCCGCTCCCTCCTGCCCTGCAATCGGCCACCAGCCTCCTTTCGGTTCCTGCTGCTCAGCACACTCCCTCTGCAGATGCTGTTCCCCCTGCCAAACAGACTTCTCCCCACGCCATTCCAACCCCCTTACTAATTCCTCTCCCGCCCTGGCTGCTTTGGGCACTTGTGTTGAACACGCCCCTGGTGCTCTCTGCCTTCCCTTCTGAGAGCTAAACTCGGGCTGCACAGCAACACTCACCGGGTGACTGCGCCGTTACCTCGGCCCCACCACACACACACACACACACACACACACACACACACACACACACACACACACACACACACACACACACAAGACTGTGAGCTCGCTTAGGCCGGTTTGATCACTGTGGTATCCCTGGTGCCCGCACACAGAAGAGCAGAATCCACGCTTATAGGATGAGCCATAGGCGAGGGAGTGAGGCAAGGCACCTGCCTGACCTGGGCAGGGGACACATGCCCTGGTTTGCTGGGGGAGGCCCAGTTTTCATCTGTCATCCAGTATAATAATAATGGTGCCCTTATTCAATCTCAAGTGTCCCAATCTGGTGACATATTAAATGTTCAGCCTAGTTATTAGAGAGGAGAAGGGCTTCACCCCAGAGCTTCTGCTCCTTCCCAGCCCCCGCCCTGGCTTCCCATTTTTTCCCTACAAGACCAAAGCTTTTACTTCTTGTTCTTGAGATCTTTTTCTTCTGTTAATAATCTCCCTACATTGTCCCCAAGCCCCCAGAAATAAATAAGAATTCTATTTGTCCCTTTTACTGCAGAACTGTCCTCCTGGAGGGTTGCCATGGTGACCGAATGATGTCACTGCCCTGGAAACAGTTGCCTAGGAGATGAGTGATGTCACTTCCAGGAGATGACTGCCATGGAAACCCTCTTGGAACTAGGGGGTGGCCAGGAAAGTGAAGGAGGGGTGGAGGGCGGATGCAAAAGGGACAGATGTGAAAGGAGGAAGGAAAAGGGAGGGGGGAGAGCAGGAAAAAGGCCAGGAAGAGGATGGGGACCATCCCAGAGCAGTTGAAAATAACAGAGAATCACAGAATCTCCAAAATGCAAAAGTGCCCAGAGACCACCCCAAGCACCTGCCTCGTTTTTAGAGGCCGCTGAGAGGTGAGGACACACTCAAGGTCACACCACCAGTTTATAGGTGATGTTAGAACCAAGCTCAAGGGCTCATGGCCCTCGGTTTCTTACATGGCTCATTGGTAGATTTGGGCGCAGAAATGAAGGATTCCTTTCGGTCATTTCTTTTGTCAAAATTCCGGCCTCAGATCAGTCATTTACTCATGAAGTCAATAAATTCTTACCGTGAGCTGTGTGCTAGATGCTGAGAAGAACCTGAGTGGCATTTTCATAGTTACTGTATTATTTTATATTTTATTGTATCCCCCACTAGTGTTAGCCCCACAAGGACAGGTAATTCACCAAGGTATCCACCCCCAGCACCCTGCCCAATGCCTACCACATAGGAGCTCAACATGTTTGTTAACAAGACAGGTGATGAATGCCATCATGTGGTGCAGACCCACAGTACAGGAGCCCAGAGAGGGGCTCACAGTAGCTGGCAGGGAGGTGGGATTTCCTAGGTAGAGTTTGAAGAGGCCAAGATCAGAAAGCCATTCAGGAAGGCAGAGTAAAGACCTGAGCCAAAGTGAGAGCAGGCTGAACAGGTGGGTCCAGCTGGGCATGCTGTGGTCCACGTCTTCAGTCATCCTGTAGCTGTAGCCCCTACAGGTACCTCCCTTCTGGTAGAAGGAGCCCCGAGGATTGGAGGAAGACAAGCATCAAGGTCCATGTCCCTGGATATGCCTGGGGGTGGGGGTGGGGCAGCAAAGAAAAAAAAAAAAAGGCTGATCCAGCTGAAGAGGCAAATGTAAAGAAGGTAACAGAGAAGTGGGCTGGAGGGAGGAAGAGGTCCCATCAATGGAGACCTGGACTGTCAGGCTTCCAGCCTCTGCCTGAAGGTGACACATTCAAGACAAGAGCAAGGGCCTTGGAGCCCCACACAGATGCTCTGCCCCTTCCCAACCGCGTGACCGCATGAAAGTCACTTTTCCTCTCGAAGCCTCCTGACTGGAGCTACAGCCCAGTTCACAAGAATGTTAGCTCTGAATTGAAATGCATGTAAGGCCCCATTTTGCAGGTGATCGCTGAGTCACCCGCAGAAGGCAGTCGGCAAATGTCCTTTCCCTCTCCCTCCTGGCACAGCCTCTGCCCTTCAGACCAACATGGGAGCTGTACTTTGGGAAGATGAACTTGACAGTGGATTCCTTCGTCTTTAGCTCCCCAGCCTTTTGGAGCCCTTCCTTTGCTTGGCAACACAGGGGCCCACGGTCCAGGGGAGGTGGAGGGGAGAGGTGCCCAGTGACTAGGAATAATCAGTCAAGTCTGACTCACAACCGCCCGGCAGGGAAGCCTCAACCAAATCAGAGGTTTCATAAGAGACGCCATTTCATTAGGCCCTGAAGGAAGGATTTGATTTGGGTAGGATGTCACAGAGGCTGGAGAAGAAAAGACAGAGACTAGAGAGGCAGAGGGGTTAGCTATTGTTATGACTTTTCTAGAACTCCTTTTCTCCAGGTGGGGGATCAAAAAACCCATGGTGTGGTGGGAAAAGCCTTGAGGTAGGACTGACCTGGTTTTATCTCAGTGTTACCTCTTACCAGCTACGTATACCACCTGATACCTCATCTGTTAAAAATAGTATCATTCTGGGACTTCCCTGGCAGTCCAGTAGTTACGACTCTGTGCTTCCATTGCAGGGGGCATGGGTTTGATCCCTGATCGGGGAACTAAGATCCTGAAAGCCACGAGGCCCTTGTATCATTCCTACCGTCCAGGGTTGCTGTAAAGACTCAGAGACCATGCACTTAAGGTGCCCAGAACACACAAGGTGTTTGAAATGGTTGTTTCCATCAGCCCAACGGCTGTTCTTTGTAACAGGAGATGATCTGTTCAGTCCCACTCAGCTGTGACTCAGTGCCTGTGCCTGCCCCATAGTTTGGAGGTCTCCTGAGAACTGAGGACCCCCTCAGCCTCTGAACGGCACGTCCTGACTGCTGAACATAGCCTATTTTACAGAAGCAAGAGGCATCCTGAGCTTCCCAATCCCAAGTGACTTAAGATGGCCAAGTATTTACCCGACAATAGCTCCATTATCAAGAATCCTACCCTTTCCTCCAACTCAAACAAATGGACCTTTGAGCAGGGTTTGAGGAGTAATTGAAAATCTGAGCATTAGTTAGCATCAATATATTTAAATTTCCTTTCCAAGTATAATTCATTCAACTCTAAGTGAAAATATTAAAAGCACTCAAAGTGTCCCCATAATAGGATGTGTGTCACATCCATTTTTCTTCTCAACCCCAAGACTGTGGCCTGGTGAAAAGAACCATAAACAAGGATTTAGGGGACCTGAGTGCTAGTTTAGGTTCTGTCACTAACTTTGCAGTGAGACTCTGGGAAAGCCATTCATTTCTCTGGTTTTGTTTCCCTTGCAGTAACACTGAGATGACCCCATCTCATTTCATAAATTTATCTTGACAAGCTTTTTTTGTCTTTTTACTTTGATACTGACAAGTTTTAAAACATCAGAGTGTGCAGAACTGGAAGGAAGCCTTTGAGATCACACAATAGGGAAGGAAGGCTTCAGCTTTACGCCACGTGTAATTTCAAGTCCTCTCAAAGAACCCCATTTACCACTTGCAGGGCTGACTGGAATTGTGTGCCCATACTTCCCCACACCCCATTCCAAGACCCAAGAGGATGCCTTGCACATGGTACTTTGGGTTGAATTAAATCTTATATTCCAAATCCTACTCTTAAAAAACGAGGGGCCTGAGCCTCAAAGGTTGTCGGCTGCCTGGAGCCTACCAGAGGGCAGTTAGGACTCTGAATTTAAAGGTCGTGGGCAGAGGCCGTCCTGTGGCACCAGCTGATTCCAGAGGTCCACCACCTCTGCACCTCAGTTTCCTCCTCTGTAAGGTGGGAACAAAACTTTCCACAAGATGGTTGTGAAATGAAAACGTTGTGCTTTTTCTAAAGCCCTTTCTGTGAAGTGCACTCCAAATGGACGAAGTTTCAACGTCTACGAATTTTTATCAAAGCCAAATGCCTTAGGCACATAAAGCTCATGGCTTTAAAATACCTGACCTGCTAATTGAAGCAAAACCCGTAAGGATTTTTGCTGGCAATTAGGTCAACTTGAAATAGGCTTCCTAAGGACTACTTATTAGCATGTGGGTCATCCCTCTACTTCAGGATGAGAAAATAGGTTAAATGTCCACGCTCCACCACAGTGTAGGTTCAAGGACAGAGGCTGGGCGTGGCCACCTCCACCAGTCTAGTGTCAAGCTTCAGTCAAGAATAAGGTGTTTAGGGCCTTTGTGTACCTGAACCAATCCACTCGACAAGCATGTCCGGTCCCGAGCACCACGCTGGAGGGGACAGAAATTGTGAGTGGCTGGAGTCCACATCACCCGGGGAAGGAAGAGTCCACTTGGTGATGCAGGGCCTCAGGAGTGGCCTGAGGTGCAGGCAGATGGGGAAAGTGCACTAGAGGCCAGGCCATTCTCTTTCTTAAACTCAGAGGGAGGTCTGCTGTCTTATTTTTTAAAGAATACTCAAAGCTTTCTTAATAATGATCACTAAAGTTTATTTCAGGGATCCCTAATTAACATTTTATTCCATCTAGTGCAAAAGAATATTAAGAAAAACTGAGAACATGTACCGACTTTGGGTGATACCTAGCAACCAATGTTCCAGTAGGCCGAGTGGAGCTACACCCTCAAAGTCAGACACACACCCCTTCCAGAGGGGCTGTGCCATGGAACACGGCATTGGGGTCTGCTCGGCCCCTCCCGTACAGGCACCAGCAACAGGAAGAGGGGATCAAGAGAGGCTGTTAGCTGGGTTCACACAAAACTATTTAAAATTCATGAGTCTTTTGTGTACACTGCAAAATGTGTGATGGAATCAGGGGGCACCAAGACTCGCTATTCCAGAAATGCTTCAGGGTTTGATAGATCAAACCAGGATTCCAAGCGGTGAGCCATGATAGGGCTCCTTGAGAGCAGGAAAAACAAAGACCATACACACAGAGATGATATCCCCAAAGCAGCATTTATTTACCCACTGAATTCCAAAACATTTAATTTAGAAGTCTGGCATTTCATAATTACCCATCTTGATCGACATGGGCTGACACACATGGCGCTGTCAGGATACACAAGGACAATAGCCAAATAGTTACAAAAAAATAAATCCATGATTCTTAAACAGTCGCAACCAAAAAAAAAAAAAGTTACAGGTATCAAAACTTTAGATGCATTGCATTGAAAAGAAGGTTTGTGCACATCATAATTTAAAGAGGCAAACAAGGCGCTACTGAAACCTCACGTTAAAGTTTATTAAGCTGATGGAAAGGAGCAAGTGGTCTCTCATATCAGCTTCCCTTAACAGTTTTCCATTAGCTAAGAAAGAGGTGGGAGGGGTGAATTCACTTTTGCATGCACAGATGTACTGCTTTAACAAAACACTAGCAGCTGGTTTTAAGTGGACCATTTAAATACCAACTGTAGCCTGTGTGGTTAATTCTCCTAACTTCCCCGAGGCTTTCGCCTGCACTTCACCTAGATCAGCAGGCATAGGAAAATGCCTCCTTCAGAATGCACCTGTCTGCACAATTCAGAAAGGGAGCTCCTGTGGGCTCAAAGCAACCATCAGTCCAGCAATGCCCATAAATTTATCTGGAACTGCTTCCCGGGGGCAGAGAGCAGATCTGAGTAGCTGTGCTGCCATACAGATAGGTTTAGCACTAGATACTTAGTGACTGTGGTGAGGAAGGACCGGTGGTGATGGGGTCGGGGCGGGGGTGGGCCGAGGCGCTCAGTTGCCTTCTCCGGCTTCCTCGTCCTGCTGGTCGCTCGTCCAGAGGGTGAGGTTGTCTCGCAGCAGCTGCATGATGAGCGTGGAGTCCTTATAGGAATCCTCGTTTAGTGTGTCCAGCTCGGCTATGGCGTCATCAAAGGCTTGTTTGGCTAAGAGGCAGGCCTGCTCGGGCGCATTCTGGATCTCGTAGTAGAACACGGAGAAGTTGAGGGCCAGGCCCAGCCGGATGGGGTGTGTTGGCTGCATGTGCTCCTTGCTGATTTCGAAGGCTTCCTTGTAGGCTGCCTCTGAAGCTTCGACCACACTGTTTTTCTTCTCGCCAGAAGCCACCTCTGCCAGGTAGCGGTAGTAGTCGCCCTTCATCTTCAGGTAGAAGACCTTGCTCTCATACTGGAAGTCATTGCAGTTCTTGATGAGGAACTTGTCCAGCAGGGCCAGCACGTCATTGCACACTGTTTCCAGCTCCTTCTCGATCTTCTCCCGGTAAGCCTTAACCTTCTCCAGCTTCTTCTCATTCCCGTCAGCCGTGGTTTTCTGCTCGATGCTGCTGATGACCCTCCAGGAAGACCGCCGGGCACCGACCACATTCTTGTAGGCCACAGAGAGGAGGTTTCGGTCTTCATTGGAGAGAGGTTCGTTGAGCTCGGTCACCTGCAACATCCCCAAAAGATAAACACTGAGACCCGAGTCTGAAAACCCTGGAGAGAGATCTTCCCTTCAACCCAGTCAACAACCCTCCTCAAAAACAGGATTACGGACAAGCCACTCAAGAAAAACCAACTGGACAAGGATCCTATCTGAAGGGAGACTGCAGTCTAACAGAAGAGATAGATATTAACTCAAAATATTAGTGATAAGGACTCTGAAAAAGTCATAATAATTTAGGCCTTCTAAGATGCCGCCTTCACCTTGGCGGAGGTGTGGGGATAAAGATGTTGATGGAAGGTTGTGAGGTGCTGGTGCACAAGGAGGTGGTGGGGAAAAGCCCTGAGGCTCAGCTATTCTGCGTAAGATATTCTCACAGTAAAATCATACAATTCCTTTGTCAAATATCCAAAGGTTATCACAGACTGGAAGTCCACTTCCAGCTTTCTATTCTAGAAAGAACCAATCACACCTCCCTCAAACACTTATTAACAAAGAAGAGTTTCCCAGATGAGCTCAAACACCACACAGATCTAGTGGCCAGAGTTTCACCCTGGTTACACGTGGAACCCACTGGTAAACCCAGCCCTCCTCCAACCCAAAACAGATGCATTAGTGACAATAAGGTGTCCCCAGCCTCTGCTGAAAGGAGGCATAACTACTCAGCAGCAAGCTTTACTCTGACCTACCTGACAGGAAACCCTGACTGCCCATCAAGGATGGAAGTACCAATTATTTTAAGTGGAAACGTTAAATTTCAAATTCTTCATGATGCCAACTGCAAGCAAGCCAGCTGTGTCATCAGTAGAAGGAACACTGGACTTTGCTGTGTTGAGCTGTGCCACCAAAAAGTCATGTTGAAGTCATAACCCCTGGTACCCATCAACGTGACCTTATCTGGAAACAGGATCATTGCAGGTGTCATCAAGTCAAGATGAGGTCATACTGCATAAGGTGGATCCTATATCCAATGACTGGTGTCCTTATAAGAAAAAGGGAGATCTGAAGATGAAAGCCATTGCCATGTGATGATGGAGGCAGAGACTGGAGTGATGTGTCTACAAAGGCCAAGGATTACAAGGATTACCAGGAGCTACCAGAAACGAGGAGGGGCAAGGGAGGATTTTCCCCTAGAGCCTTCAGAGGGAGCACAGCCCTGCCAACACCTCGATCTCAGACTCTAGCCTTCCAAACTGTGATAAAATACATTTCTCTTGTTGTAAGCCATCCAGTTTGTGGTGGCTTTGTTTGGTGGTCCTAGGAAATTAATACAGACTTAGAATCAGAAAACTCTGGGCCCCAGCAAAGCCACTAACACACTAAATTGGCCTGTATCTTCTATAAAATGGGGGGATTCCTCAACTATGTTACCTACTGGGAAAGGTCTTTAATTTTAAAAACAGAAAAAGAAAAAAGAAGAGCACTTAGAAAACCACAAAACTCAACAAAAAGGCATTACTTAAATCAAACTATAAGGACAGAACTTGCTCCAATGGAAGGGAAAAGCCAAGTCTGATGGAGAAACTTATTAACAACATAATAAAACAGACACGCTTACCATGGATTAAGAAGACTGAGCAGCAGAGAATCAGAAGTTTAAAAAAAATGAATTAAAAAGGATGATAGGTCTATTTGAAAAATTAGTAGTTCAAGAACACAAGCAACAAATGTAATCATTAAACGTGTAAAATTAGAAAACTTGTGCCAAGTTCTTAAAAGTGAAACACGCAACTGTCTACCACCACCTCCCTCCTCAACAAATCCCAGACAAAATAAAAATACCAGCTCCCTCTTCTAACTTCCCCATTTCCCTGTCCCCAGAACCCCTACTCTTCTGCTGCAAATCATTAGCCAGGGATGGCCTCTCCCTCTTTGCCTAGTCAATCAACCCAACCCACTTCCTCCTTCAGCGTGGTCTTCAGCTACAAGCCGCCCCTGACATTCCCCAGGAGGGCTGCCTGCAAGCCCGGCTCCTCATTCCTCCCCACAAAGACAGGAATGGTCTCCACGCTGGTCTGGGGCAATCCCCTCCTCTCTACTAATCCACAATCCATGCTCCCCTCAAGACCTGTAACCCCACTAGTTTTCTCCTTCAGGGAGTGCCTTTAAACACACTTGCTTACTAAAAGTATAAAGAGACATTGTAGATATTTTTCTGATAATTTGGCCTTTTAAGGAAGCAACCCTTATAAATCAAAATTCCATCTCAAATACTAAGACAAATCTCAGAATGCTTGAATCCTTTAGCATGACACTTTTCTAGGCCAATATTCAGTAAAACAAAACATGAGGCAAGAAAAGAATTTGAAAAGCTCCTCAGATCTTCCAATAAGTAAATCCAACTAAGGCCACTTGATGTTAAAATGCAAATGACATCCATAAGGAGCCACTATATACTTCATCCTGCGACCAGTAAAGCTGCTTTTGTTGGACTACTGCAAAGACACCTCATAGTATGTCCCCAGAGCACATCATTAAAATTGAGTGCATATCTGAAATATTTATATATCACACAGTGTTCGCACAAGGGGTGGTATCATTACTCAAAAAAAGTCTTAAGGGCTTCCCTGGTGGCGCAGTGGTTGAGAGTCCACCTGCCGATGCAGGGGACACGGGTTCGTGCCCCGGTCCGGGAAGATCCCACATGCCGCGGAGCGGCTGGGCCCGTGAGCCGTGGCCGCTGAGCCTGCGCGTCCACAGCCTGTGCTCCGCAACGGGAGAAGCCACAACAGTGAGAGGCCCGCATACCGCAAAAAAAACAAAAAATCTTAAGACATCTACAGTTTAGCCTGAGCTAGCTGTGTAACATTCAACAGAACACAGCTTTTCTGGGCATCAAAAGTCAAATAAGGGGGACTAGCCCAAACAGTCTCCAAGGACTTCTTCAGCTCTGAAATCCTAGGATTCCATTTTTCCTGAGCAACTATAACAGGTGTGGTAAGGCCTGAGGTCAATACTATTGAATATCAACATAAATGTGGGTGTATCTGTAGGTTCCAGGAATCCGAGGATCCCTGCTCCATCAGGAATAAAATGCCAAAAAAGGCTACTGGACAATATTTATGACACCTTCACAAGAAAAATCATTGACTAGGAGTGTCAGTGTTTATGTAACGATCACCTGGTGGCCTGCCAGTCTGAATGAATCACTATCGGCATCAGCTGAGTGTGACTAACGGCTACACAAGAATTGTTCTCAGAACCCCAGCCAGGGCCTAACTAGGAAATAACTGGATACGTTTAAATATAGTGTGTTTTAATACTCCTGGATTACAGCTCGGTTAACAAAAGGAAACTTATGGGAGGAAGACAGTTTTATTACTTGATCGGATAACTAAAGAAAATTGGGAGTTTTCCCCAGATTGGAAAATTACGGACTGAAGTAAAATCAGATGGTCTATTAAAACAAGATTTACAGCCAGTCTTGGCTGGTGATACTTACTGCAAATAACCTTCGCTAATGTTAGTTAGCACGAGTTCCCAACACTTCAAATTCCAAAATACGGGAGCCAGGAGACTTCAAGAGAAGTCTCGTCACCCGCTAAGAGGCGCAGACACTGGGAAGCAAATGGTGTAGGGAAAGGAAAGCAGGAACGGGTCCCAACCACCCTAAGACTAAACCAGCGGGATGGCCATCTGCGGAGTCTACGGAGATGATTTACTGCATCTCAATAATCACAAGTTTCCAAATGGTTTCTAATAAGGAACAAAGACTAAACACGGATTTCTCGAGATAGAAGAGACCCAGACAAAGGTTCTCAACCTTCTTTCTACTCCAACTCCAGTTTCAACACTCTCGTTTCCGTCGCACACCAGGTGCGCCCAGTGCGGCCACCCCAGACATCATATCTTCACGTGGCTATATCAGCTGCCAGGGGTTCCACCACCTCTGCTTGCAGCCACTCTGCTGTCTTGTTCTCCTGTCCACCTCCCCACCCCAGGTAATCCTACTTACAGGCTTCCTGAAAACCTTAAATTGATGGACCCTTCCCATTCAGGAAGGCTCTCCTCTCATCTCCTTTGAGGACTGGACTCCCTGCCAGCCATTCTGCTCATGTACATCCTCACCACGCAACCTTTGGCTGCACCAACTCCTTTCACCCATTTTCTCTGCTCTGGACTACACAGCATTTCTGAAAGTCACGAACAACCTGGTCGACTACGAATTCATTTATCTTCCTATGACACCACTGGCTTACTCAAAAATCCCTAAGGGCCTCCTCCCACTAACTCACAAGGCAATAAACTATGTGTTTGTGAGTAAAAATAGACCCACTGCCAAAAACAGCCCACGGACTATTTGGGAAAATTTAAAGTTCTCAATCTGGGAAACATCCAACCTCAGAAGGAACACTGAGCAAACAAAAAAACATCACCCCTGAGCTGCCAAGCCACACTGCTCAAGTTGGGGTTGATGCGACTCCTCCTGAACAGCGCTCTCATCCTTCACAGCTACACACACACAGCACAGCCACCACCCCGAACTTTATAGCTACCCACACCCACATGCTACCAGCAAGCTTGCTTTTGATATAAGAGCTTATAACAGAAAAAAACAATCCTCATGAATAATTATGTAAACATAACCACATCATAAAATCTTTAAGCTTCTTTGGCAGAACCCTGTATATATTAAAAAAAAAAAAAAGAAAGGTGAGCTTGAGGGATGAAAGCTTTTTTGGCTGTTTCCCAAGTTAATGCCCCGAAAGTGAGGATTCTGCCTGTACCCCAGCTGGCAAAGCACCTGCCATTGGTCACCACTTGCCCAAGCCTGGAAAGACTGCCCTCTGTCTAAACCAGGGCGAGACTGCAGTTCTGCAAGGCTGGGAGAGGGGCCAGCTTCAAGCTCAGAGCAGGTGAGTTCAGGTTATGAATATTCACTTTAAGCTTAACATTAGTCAAAATAGCTCGCTTTGTATCGTTAAGAGACCACCTTTGTCTTGCTCTGAACATAAGTAAACATTTTCACAGGTCTTGGCAGGCATTATATATAACCCCATCTGAACAGCGTCACTCTATCCTACTGCCCCTGAGGCACCAGGACCGAAGGCTTCAGAAGCTGTGCCAGTTCCCATCACAGGGAAGTGCCAACACCCACCACCAAGGAGGGGATGCCACTGCGGCGAGGAGTGGGAGGGGCAGCCTCAACCTGGACACCTCGGAGCATCTCACCAACAACCTAGACACTGAAATTTGGGGGCCTCTAGGCTTACAAAATATACTAAAAGCAATATGGAAAAACAATTTCCTAAAACACCACAACTATAATGTAACATAGTCTTGCACTTCTCAATTCATAGCAAGAACTCAAATTCAATTAATACTTTGCTTCTTAAGCAAAAAAACTGGTCTTCAAGAGAACAGCACAATCCAGATGAGTCTGCCTTTCATGCTCCCCTGCTGCAGCTAAGAACCGTAAGTGGTAGATTCTGTTTTTAATCAAACTTGGCAAAAATTACTTACATCTAATAGAGGGAATTATTTGTTCAGTAAGCCCACTTATGTTAATGGCTTGGAACTTAGTCACCAATGATGACAATGGCTAATAGACCAGAAAGTACACTAGAAAGAAATATGATTCCTTAGCCTCATGGGGCATTGTCACAGTGGTTAAAGTGATAGCTCTAAATTTGAGAGTTCAAATCTTCCCTTTACAACTCAACCTTGAGAAAATTAATCTCTTCAAATCTCATTTGTAAAATGGAGTTAATAACAGGATCCATCCAGAGTTGTTCGCAAGATTAAATGAAAATGTACACATGGAATAAAAGCTACCATTTACTAACTGCCTAATAGGTAAAATGATAAATTTCATAAACTTGATGAATTGTAACATGGAAAACACATCTGGGGTATCCCCTCCCAAACCGTTTTTCTGGAAAAGTGTGACACTGCAGTCTACCACTAATATTAAATTCCAGACAATGATGAGAAAATACATTTTTGGTTTCCTTAAGGGAGTAGTGAGGTCCTTGACTGTGGGAGCTCTTCCGGGGATAATGCAGCAACCCCAAATCCAGATGGGGACAACTCCCACGTCAGTGCAGCAAAGCTATGTGAACTGTTCACCAACTGAAGTGTCTTTTAACTGAGGATATTGCAAGAATAATGCAGAGACTTCTTCCTTCCTCAGTCAATACGTGACAAAGCGATACTTACATGGGAAACACGACTTGCTATTTTACATAGATTTCAAACGGTCCTACCAATGTGGCTTTAAGATGTCACACTAACCACAATTCTGGTACACCTCAAAATCATCCCTAGTTTCAATAACTGCAACATGGGTTAGGTCTCACCCTGGGCCACTCAGCTGTGCTCTCCTTTTACATACCACCTGCTCACTTCCCCATTTCCCAGGATCTCACAGCTGTTGGAATAACAGCCTCTGGCCACTGGTTGGACCTCTTCCCCTCCGACCCATTTCCTTAAGCTGCAGCTTTGTTGCCTGCACTTAAGATTGCTACAGATATTCTTCAAGTCCTTCAGACATATTTCTCCCCGTCCTTTGTCAACTTTGTAATCAATGTTAAAACACACCATGCCATCCCAAACAATTTTGACATTTTAAAACTTCATGATTGCCCCTATGTTTTAATATAAAAGATGACCAAGGGCAATAAGTGACATGACTGAATTATGTCTGTCCATGAATATTCACTAGAAATCTATCTGGTTAGTTACTCTCTTTCCTTAGAATCACTTAGTATTATGCACAAGTATTTTTATGCCACTTTATGGGTTTATCTCGTAGTTCTCATAAGATGGTACTGTACTCATTTTATAGAGGTTATGAATTGTATAAGGGCATTCCAAGCCTGGTCTAGAAAGGACTTGGGTTCGAGAATCTTTCACAGTGTTTCTTTCTAGTTAAGGGACAAGGTACGAGATGGGGGAGAGCTGGAAGAAACGTCTTTACTTCACTTCAAAAACATTTCTTGCCTCTTCAAATTAGGACGAAAGGCAGGGAACTGCAGTTCTCAACTGATGTGAGCCAACACCTTTGTTTCCAACATGCGTGATTTCTTAAAGCCTTACTGACAGCATCCTCCAGGTGACGCTGGTAGCATACGGAACATCAATCATTACAGGCAGGCAATATTATTAGCTACCATTTAAATTATAAAGGAAACAGAAAACAAGTTAGAAGAATGAAAGCTGAAAGCCCACTTGATAGTAACACGAACATTACAACTTACACACTTTAGAGGACCAGAAGACAAGAGATGTGAGCTTCAAGGTCACAGAGTGGTGGCATCAGAACATCCCCTCACTCAGGTGCGGTCGAGAAGCCTACTTACCTGCCCTGAAGAAAACCCACACAAGCCCAGAGGGTTATCAGAATTCCAACTCTTTCCAAAAGCTATATTTTAGGTCTATGATATTAATGAAATAGGGACTGAGTCTTCTCAATAAAATTAAGAATTTAACATACAAATATCAACTTAACAGGTAAAACATGAGAAACAGTTTTCCACTGACCCTTGCCAAGTCCTTTCCAATTAATATATTCCATTAATTTAGATGACCAAAAAAAAATTATTTAATAGAGGAAACAGGCATACTGACCAAAAAAGTTCTTATTTTTTAATAGGAGTTACCTTGAGGGAATGTTTATCACAATTCTGAAATGACATAATTAGAGTATGCACTGAATTTTCAATGGCCTATCCAACCCATCAATCATCTCAGATACAGATATTACATATTCCCAATACATGAAAGGGTCCATTAGTTTGCAAAATCCTACCTTAATGTCTCAGAGAAAATCTGTGTACACAAGTAGGTAGCTGCAGGAAAGCATCTTTCAAGCCTGCTTTCGAAGACCAGAAAACCAATTATTTTCTCTCCACAAACTGTATTCCATTCGGTTACATCTCTGTATTCTTTCCTTACTTCCAATTGCAAGTTGCCTCGGGTTTCCTATAGCTCCAGAACTACATTCTAGTCATTTTCCCTTAGCCTCAATTCACTTTGCTTCCAGCCCCATCCCTTCTTTATTCCCCAAAAGGCTCCTAAAACTGCGGCCTTCAAAGTGCCACTTGCAGGATAGGCGAGGGCCTCACTAAAATGTCCAGAAAGCGGCCTCAACCGCAAAATCCCAGTTCCACTCGGTGACTGGGGAGAAGAGGCGCACTTAAGTGTCACTTGCTGTGTGGACAGAAGTGGCTTTATCCCAAAGAAGATTAAGCTCAGGACCCCTTCCAAGGAAATGCACTCAGTCAGTCCTGTTTCTGTGAAATTTGCTAAACTCATATACCCTACTTTTTTTTTCTTATAAGACCCCCAGAATTACACAGACTTCAGGTCCCAAACCTAAATCGTCCCTGGTCTGGATGAAAAGCTCCTACCTGGCCCACAACACCATGATCAACTCCGCATCACCAATGAATCAACAAATGGGTGGTGGTGGTTTCCAAACACCTGGTTCAACGTGTGACGTGAACGACATGGAAAAGATAACACTTCTTACCTGGATAATCCTAAACACGGACCTCAACAACATGTTTCATATATTAATATCAAAAGCTTTAAAAGGAATTTTTCACATGACTCTGAAATTTTACGGAGCCTCGATATTTGTAGTTTTTTCTTTAGGAAATCCCCTCCCAAGGCCCTAAGAAGGGCAAATGAGCTATATAACCCAGGGCAGTAATTCTTGAACTTAAACCCAATAGCACTTGCCATGAGGGCTGGTTCAAGTGCAGATATGAGTCCCACCCCTGCGAGTTTCTGAGTCTGTAGGTCTAGGGTGGGGCCCCGGCGGATCCTCCCACGTCTCAGGAGGTTGTGCACTGGGTGAACATGGCACGTTGGCGGCCGCAGCTGTGGCTCTACCCCTCTGTGACCTTGACGCAGAGATAAGTAATGTTTATTAAAAGAAAACGTGAACTACTGTGAGGAGACAGGGACAGTGGGAGGGTCACCGGAACTCTAGGTCTCAGACACGCAGGTGGTATCTAATCCACCGCATTGGCCAGGGTGTGGCCGGCCGCGACTCCTTCCCCGGAAATGGAGCTGCAGACGAGTCTCCAGGGGTCTCGGGAAGGCAAAGGCACAAGGGCTCGCCTCCCCCAGGCGTCAGGACCCGTTTTAGTCTCCGGGCAGATGGGCGCAACATCCAACCTGGGAGGGGGCCCCAGGCCCGCCGCGCTCCCGCCCGCGTCCTCGTCGGACTTCAGGATGGGGGGTCTCCGCACACAAAGCGGACCCCGGGCGCGGGAGAATGGAACCAGAACGATGCCGGCGATCAGAGCAAAAGCGGATCGACATTACACCGAGTTCAGGTCGTGGCAGAGGAAACCAGGAGAGACAGGGCGCCAGGAGAGACCGGGCGCCACTCACTAGGTGATTCTTTATTACAAGTTGGGGTGTGTGGAGGAAGGCGAGAAGGGGTGACCCAGCCTGGCAGAACGGTCCAGGAGGAGAAATGCGGCTCCCTCACCCTCCCTCGAGCACCCTCCCCCACCCGCGGCTCCGAGCTGGGATGCCGCGACCCCCGCCCACCCCCGGGGTCCCCGCCGCGCCCCCTCCCTGGACACCCCCCAGGCCCGGCCGCAGGAAATGGCTGGGCGCGCGGCGGGCGCGGGAAAAGCAGGCTGAGAGCGGGCGGCCGCGCCCAGTGGGGCGGCGGGGTTGCCCCTGGCCCAGAGGGGGCCGCCGCCCGGCTGCCCACCCCTCCCCTGCGCCGGGCCCCCGGCCGGCCGCCCGGGCTCCCGGCGCGCTCACCGCCTTCATGGCGGAGGCCATGTCGTCGTAGCGCTCCGCCTGCTCGGCCAGCCGCGCCCGCTGAAGGAGCTGCTCGCGGTCCCCCATGTCGCTGAGCCCTGCCTCGCCTCGCGCCCCGCTCCGCTAGCTCGCCCGCTCGTCTTCTCCGGTCGCAGGGGAGGCCGCCGCCGCGCACGCGCACTGGCTCGCCGGCCGGCCCAGGCTGCAGGCAGCAGGTAGCGCCGCTCGCCCTCTCGCTGGCTCGCCCCGCGCGCTGTGGCTCGCGCCGCGGACGCCGCCTAGGGAGGACAGGCGGCCGCGCGGGGGGATGGGAGGACGAGAGGACGCCTGCGCAGTGGGAGCGGCCGGGCCGGGCGGCGCGGTGCTGCGCGAGTGGGGGGGGGGAAGGGCGGGCCAGCCCTAACGGTCTATTTCAAGGTGACGTCACCTTCTATAAATAGCTGAGGCCACCGCCCCGCCCCAGAGCCGCGCAGGCGCCTAGCGAGTGCTGCATTTTACCGCCGCAGAGGTGGAGGTGGGAGAGGGGAGGGCTGGGGTTGGGACGGCGGAGCGGGGGTGGGGGTGGGGGCCTCGGTGATGGCAGCCGTGCAGTCTGCGCACTGTCACGACCCCACCCGGAAAGGCGTCTCTGAGTCCAGGTTAGAGGTCTGGCTTGAGAAGGGCCCCCAAAGCAAATAAACCTAGTGCTTGGGGAAGCCAGGAGGCCGCGTGCTGGAGGGACGGACGTGCCCCGGACCCGCCCCCGCCCAGCCTGGCCGAAGGGTTTCTAGGGGCCACACCCTGAGCTTCGGTCAACACTGGCCGGGCAGGATCAGGTCCGGCCTTTGGGGACAGCCCCAGGTACTTTCACTCACTGCATCCCCTTCCTGGGAAGTGGCCTTGTGCAGACTGTGCCCTCCACGGGAGGAGAGACTGAGTGGCCCCGCTGGGACGGGTAAGAGTCACCACACACTTGCTAGGAGATGGGCCGGTGCTAGGCCTTTCCAGGTATGATCCTATATAATGCTCACAGCCCTCCACCCCTGGTGGGCCCTGCTGGCCTCCCCGTCTGTCAAAACCAGACTAGTGACTTGCTCAACGTTACACAGCCTGTAAGTGGTGGCAGGTTCCTCCTGTGGCAAAGAGGAGAGTGGACCAGCTGGTCACTGAGCCCAGTCCTGGCGTTCCATGCTGAGGACCCCTGGTGCCAGGCGCTGGTCTGGGTCCCGGACAAGGGAGGAAAATCCCAATCACTAAAGCATGGCCAGACTTAGTACAACATGCCAAGGAGAGTGCAGGTGAAGGGGCCTTATGTTCTCTGAGCATTTTATTGAGCACCTACTGCATGCTCAGCACTAGGGGAAGGAGTAGCCACAGAATAACTAAGATACAGCCCCTGCCTCTGAGAAGTGGAGGTCTAAAAACCGAAGAGCAGGTAAGCTGGACCTTGAAGGAGGTGAGAGTCAGCGAAAAGGTATTAGGGAGGGGGGTCCAGCAAGGGTGAGGGCTTGGTAGTGAGGATAGAAACAAAATGGGGAGGAGAGAGGCCTGGCAGTGGGACATGAGGTGGGATAGAACAAGATCATGGAATGTTTTCAGTGCCAGGCTGAAGATTTAAGGCTTTATCCTTAAGTAATCAGGAGCCACCAGAGGCATGGAAGCCATATTTCAGGCCCAGAATCTTGCTCCACAGAGTTAGATGCATTAGAAGGGAGAGGGAGGGACTGGAGAATGGGCCTTTTCTGGACCTCAGTTTCACTGTCTGGAGCACTGGACTTGAAGGACTGTTTAAATCACTGTAGAATAGGAGAAATCCTGGAATGTCAGAGCTGGCAGGACCCTTAGACTCACCACGGTCCAATCCCTTATCCTACATAAGGGGAGAGTGAGGTATCAGGGGGAGGAGAGGCTGACCCCAGTTTGCACAGCCAGCAGAGCTGGGACCTTCATACTAGGTCTCCTGCTTCCTGGGCTGCCTTCTACCTGCTGTGATGCTACAGTGAGGACCTCAGTACCCATGACACAGCGTTTGGGAGGAAACCCCCACCCCAGGCTTCTCCATGCTTTGAGGATTCGCCTTTGCTAACTACAAATGGAATCGAGGTTAACAAACCAGGCTGATCTTTCCCCTAGTGAATATCGTTAAAGAGTGTGGTAGATAATAACTTATCATCCACCGTGGGCCTGATGAGGACAGATTCCCGTGAGAGGTGGAGGAGGGCCAGCACTGGGGGGACCTCCACAGTTCCTTCCAGCCCTTAGAGGGGTTAGAGCCCTTCTAACTTCTTATCATGTTGGACTGAGATTGATTTCAAAACAGTAAAAATCAGATAGACTGGAGCATTCTAAATAACTGATTTTGACATTCATAAATGTCAAATGGGGGACAACTTTGGTTCGCCCATAAAGCTTTGCTTTCTTTCTCACCAAACTTCACTGTCTCCACCTCCTCACCACCCACCCACCACCCCCACCTCAGCCCAGTGTACTCTGGCTCTACCCCCACTCCTCCATCTAGATGGCCCTTGCTGTGGCCACCAATCCAAGGTCACTGCACAGTCCTCACTTTCCTGGCCCTCTTGGCTGCACTTGGCACAATTGCTCGCCCCTCCTTGACAGGCTCTCCTCTTAGCTTTCATGACCTTGCACTCTCCTGGCTCCCCTCTGCTGCTCCAGCCACTCCTCTTCTGTCTCCTGTGTGAGCTTGTCTTCTCAGCCTACCCGGAAATTCGGGGGTTCCTCAGAGCTCTGCCCAGGCCCTCTGCCTTATCCTGAGCGACCTTATCCACGCCCACTCTTGAACGGAAGGGGACATCTACCACGTTGCCAGCACTGGGCCAGGTGCTTTGCAGAGATGGGCATATTTTTTCCCTCAAGATACCCCTGTAAGGTAGGTAGGATTTCCATTCCCATCTTACAGATGAGGAAACTGGCTTGAAGATGTTCCATGTCTTGAGTAAAATCACACAGCTGGTAATCAGCAGAGCCAGGATTCAAGCTCAGTTCTGTCAGACTCCTAGGCCTGATGGCCCCACGATGTCGTGAGGTGTGAGCTGACAAGGGGTCAAGGTGTGACTCCCCTTTGGGGATCATTCAGATTGTAAAAAGCACACACAAGCCTCCCTCTTGTAGCTTATACACTTATCAGCATCCATCTCCTTCACCCTTGGGAGAGAGCTGCCCACTCCCCAAAGTCTTGTAAGTAAAGCCAGGATGACCACCTTGGATAGGTCACCTACTCCCAGGGGTCTAAGTCCTATCAAGCAATGTAGCTTTTGAACAATTTCCAAGAGGGCCTCTGAACCAAGGCAAGGGGGCTGATGATCAAGGTCAGACACACTGTGTGGCCCCCAGAGCTCCGAGCAGGTACCCAGAGCAGGGGCCAAGTCCGCTGCATCTTTACCTGGCAGGGTCTCACTCAGGGAACAGAGCAACACTCTCCCCCCAGCTATCCAAGGACATGTGTGTGATGTGATGGGGAAGAGGATCTGAACTCAGGTCTAAATCCTGCTCTGCCGGTTACCAGCTGAGTACCCTTGGGGAAGCCCCTTTTATTTTTGAATTTAATTTATTTTTTTATACAGCAGGTTCTTCTTTTTTTTTTTTAATTTTATTTATTTATTTATTTTTGGCTGTGTTGGGTCTTTTTTGTGGTGCGCAGGCTGCTCATTGTGGTGGCTTCTCTTGTTGTGGAGCAGAGGCTCTAGGCACGCGGGCTCAGTAGTTGTGGCGCACAGGCCTAGTTGCTCCGCAGCATGTGGGATCTTCCCTGACCAGGTCTCGAACCCGTGTTCCCTGCATTGACAGGTGGATTCTTAACCACTGTGCCATCAGGGAAGTCCTTAGCAGGTTCTTATTAGTCATCAATTTTATACACATCAGTGTATACATGTCAGTCCCCATCGCCCAATTCATCGCACCCCACCCCCAGGAAACCCCTTTTAAATGGGACTGACCATCCTGTTTCTTAGGGTTGGGGTTCGGCAAGAGCACATTCACACCCTGCCTGCACCAGCCATCACAACTGTAGAAATTTCCTTGCTGCACCCCACCCTGAGCCAGTGGTAATGACTGCTTCTCACGCAGGACTGGATTTCCAAAGCATTGCCAGAGCCCTCTGCCAGAGCCCCGTGAATAGGTGACCCAGAAAAGGCACGTCCTGCTTTTTTCCTTGGGTGTCCTGGGACACTCTGAGCTCCCTGCGAAGTCTGGGTGCCAAGGGACGTGTTACAAAGAAGCCCTGGTATTGTTCTGGAGAGATGGCGTTCACACAGTCAGCATGGTTACCAGCTTGAGACGGAGGGGCCACCCACCCACAGGTTCGTGTCACCCAGATAGAATTTTCTTTCCCCTCCCCCCCCCCAAATGCAGACCTCCTGCTGCCCGGGTGAGCCGGCTGATCCCAAGCCAGTGATGATAGCACCACCACCAGGAGCAGCAGCTCTTGCTGTTAATTGCTGGCTGTCTGACTGGCTTGGGGGTAAACACTTGACCCACCTGTACCAGCTCCCCAAATCCTCACAACTCTGGGAAAGAGGCTGTTAACCCCATCGTATGGAAAGGGAGACCTAGAACAGTCAGGTGCTTACTCAGTGGTCAAGGCGGTCACCCGCGGCCTCCCACTCATGGCCACTCTCTGCCAACTGCCTGGGCCCCAGTGTCCTTTCACTGATACCAACTTCCACCCCCTGTGTCTAAGATCAGCCTGAGTGCACAGATTTTAGGATCAGCCAGAGCCTCCCGCCACTCTTTGAAAGCCCGCTTTGGGAGCAGATCGGCTTCCATGGCAGCTTTTGGCATTAAGAAGTGTGAAAATGTCCTGGTAGCTGCAATCTGTGAGCTGGCAGAGCTCAGAGCCCCGTTCTCAGCACCACCCCCCCACCACACACACACACAAGTTTGTTCAAAGGAGCTCAGCTCTGGGGGAGAAAGTGAAGCTGTTGCCTATGGAATCGCAGTTAAAATGAGGGTGAAAAAGGCTTTCGCTTCAGTTCGGCAGATGGTCAAGGAACTTGTGTTTCTTAGCCAGAATTTTCTAGATCCTTTGGCTGGAACCATCTGGATAATTGCCTCAAGCTTCTGTGTGGTTCTCACTAGGTCGCCCCAGGTGGGAGGGGCTGTGGTGGTCCAGGGAAAGCTGGAGGTCAGAGCCTGGAGTGCGGTGACTTCCAGTCTCTGAGCCTTGGATTTCCTGTCTGTGAAATGGGAGACTACACTGGCTTGGATGGCAGAGTTCTGTCTTTTTTCCAGCTCTGAAGTTCTAGGGTATGTCACCACTGGAAGTTCAGCAAATGACATGGCAGCTCAAGAGGGTGAAGCAGGGATGCCTCACAGGCCCAGTGTCTGGACCACATCCATACAAGGAGTGGAGGAAAGTAGCAGGACCTACTCCACAGCAGGCCACAGGCAGCGGGTGGCCAGCACACTCCCACTTGGTCAAGGAAATGTCGGTGTTATTGTTCCGACTTTACAGATGTGGAAGCTGAGGCCCAGGGAGGTTAAGTATCTTGCCCAACTGCAGTGCAGAGAGCAGGGAGCAGGAACCCGGATCCAGACCCACTCCACCATCACCATTCTTTCCATGCCCACCCCGACCTTCTGAGCACCTGAAAACGTTCTTTCAGTCTTTGAGCTGCACACATCAACAGCTGTCATCAACTGCTGCTTAAATCATAACCTTGGAAGTGAGGGTGAGGTTTGCTGAGTTTCCACCAAGGTTCCCTGCCAGGCAACTATGCTACAAAACAGCTTTTCCTCCCCAGTATGTTAGTAGGAGGCAAGCAGATTTCTACAGCCTTCTGTCTTCTTCCAGACAACAGTGGTGGGCTGGCCCTGACTCAGGAGACAAAGGGATCTGGCAGCACCAAAGACAGAGGAGAAGGCTGACTCCAGGGGGCTGGTCTCTGCAGATAGCCCTGAGCTGCCGCTGGGGTCATAGGTAGGAAGGACACGCTTTTCCCCTTAAAAGATACAAGCTCCTCCACCTGGCCCTTCATGGCCTGGCCCTGGCCCACCTTTCCAAGCTCAACACCTACTTGTTGGACATCCTAGGACCACCGGGCTCACAGAGCCTGCCCACAAGTTTCTACCAACCTTCCCATTCTTCTACCTCTTCCTCTAAGTCTTTAATACCCAGCTGAAATCTTACCTCCTCTAAGGAGCTTTCCCAGGTCTCCACCAAGAAGCACTCTCTCCTTCTGCTCACTCCCACTGTGACTCTGGAATCCACCACCTGCATGGACTTCTTTTGGTAGGATTGGTGTTTCCTGGCCAGCTACTAGGCATCAAGCCCTGTGCTATGCAATTTCATCTAATCCACGATCTCATTTAATCCTCATGACAATTGTGAGGTGGGGAATTCCTCTTGTACCCATTTAAGCAGATGGCGAAAAGGAAGCTCTCTTACCCAAGGTCTTGGAGCTAATAGGGGCAGAGTCACTCTTTGTCACTTATACCACCTGCTTCCCACTTCATAAGGAAGTTGGCATTTCCCTCGTAAAATGTAAACACTGGAGGACAGGGCCTGTGTTTCATTCATCATCTGACGCCCTGGGGTGCCCCTCTTCATGAGTGCTGAATCGAATCTGATCACACCTTGTGCCTATTGCAGAAATGCCACCACAAGAGCCCTCTTTGTGAGTGGCCAAGGCCTTCCAGGAGGGAAACGCTTTAAATTGGCTGATAGCTAACTGACTGGCAGCCTCGTGGAAGATAAGACCGGGGAGAGGGCCAGGGGGAGGGAGGCAAGATTGCAGGGGCTAGGAGGGGGCTGAGAGGAGGAGGAGGAGGAAGTCTCCCAGATGAATTTGGCCACCTTGCAGTTACTTGGAGTATAAGATCTGGAGTTGCCAGACGCGGCCTCAAATCCCAGCTCTTCTGCAGTAGCTGGGATAGCCTGGGCAAGTCGCTGCACCTCTCTGAGCTTCAGTTTCCTCATCCGTAAAGTGGGCCTGTCGCTCACGTTGAACCTCCCACCCCCGGGGCTGATGCCAGGAGGAAAGAGGTTGTGGATGAGGGAGAGAGTGGGTGCTGCCTGCCAGAAGCCTGTGACAGTGCTGTTACTGCCTTTATTTAATTAATCAATTTATTCATTCATTCATTCATTCATTTTTGGCTGCGTTGGGTCTTCGTTGCTGCGCACGGGCTTTCTCTAGCTGCAGCGAGCGGGGGCTACTCTTCGTTGCGGTGTGCGGGCTTCTTATTGCAGTGGCTTGTCTTTGTTGTGGAGCACGAACTCTAGGCGTGCAGGCTTCAGTAGTTGTGGCACGTGGGTTCAGTAGTTGTGGCTTGAGAGCGCAGGCTCAGTAGTTCTGGCGCACGGGCTTAGTTGCTCTGCAGCATGTGGGATCTTCCGGGACCAGGGCTCAAACCCATGTGCCCTGCATTGGCAGGCGGATTCTTAACCACTGCGCCACCAGGGAAGTCCCCTGTTACCTCCTTTATATGGGACAGTTGGAGAATCAGCCCAAGCTGAAATGCCCTCCCTGTGAAACCACTGGGCCCTGAAGGCCTGGGGGCAGCATGGAACTCACAGAATCACAGACTCACACTAAGGATCTTGGAGACAGCTCAGGCTGGCTTTCTTTCTCTGAGAGACAGCACTGCATGATGGGCCATTAGTCAGCTCTGCCAGCAGATGGACCTGGCTTCAAATCCAGCCCCCACTTATATGTGGCCTGGTTCCTCATCTTCAATATGGAATTAAAAATAATTCCTCTGCCACAGCTCTTTGGGAGGATCAGAGACCCAGGCAATGAGAGCTGGTTTTAGTGTTAACTATGGGGAACTGAGGCTCAGAGAAGGAAGAAAATTCACTCACAGTCACACAGTAGATTAGCAGCAGAACAAGGTCTATGCCCAGGCTCCACCCCAAAGCCAAGGCCTGGGCTTGTCCTTGGACAGCTGCAGCCTTACCTCAAAGAAGGCCGAGATGGGGAGTGTTGAAGGCCGAGGAATTCACACTGAGATCTCTTGTGATATTCTGTGTCTCGCTGAGCTGAGGCCACTGCTTGGGTTGCCTATGGCCAGAGAATGTCAAAAAGCCCGCGTCATGGGCTTCCCTGGTGGCGCAGTGGTTGAGAGTCTGCCTGCCGATGCAGGGGACATGGGTTCGTGCCCCGGTCCGGGAAGATCCCACATGCCGCGGAGCGGCTGGGCCCGTGAGCCATGGCCGCTGAGCCTGCGCGTCCGGAGCCTGCGCTCCGCAACGGGAGAGGCCACAACAGTGAGAGGCCCGCGTACCGCAAAAAAAAAAAAAAAAAAGCCCGCGTCAGAGCCTGGGATTGTGTGTCCAGCCTGGGGTCTGATCCACAATATTACCCAGGGCTTTGTGATGTCACCCCTCTGAGCCTCAGTTTCTCATCTCGCCAAATCAGAGTAAGCCTCCATGGCACGGTGAGGAATTCTGTGAAGGCACAGAGCTATTTTCATAACAGCTACCGCTGAGCTCTTGTCCTGAATCAAGCCCTGTGCCATCACTCGCCATGGCTTCGTTTGGTCCTCATAACACCCCTGTACAGCGGAAACCCAGCTTGTAGATAAATGGCTGGGAAGGGGTAGAACCAGGGTCTGAGCTCCGATCCTGTTCCCTCTTCCTGAAACACTCACCCCTCCTCTTTCCAGACCTAACTCAGGCTCCTTCTTTGGGTTCAGCATAGTCGTAGCTTCCTCTGGAAGGATCCCTCGGCCACAAGCTGGGTGGGGCACCTGCTCTGGCGCACAGTGCTGGGTCTGCCCCTCTGCGTTGAGACTGTTTCTCCCTCTCCTCCACCAGACGGGGAATCCCATGATGCAGGGACCTTATCACGCTCATGACTGTATCCCCAGAGCCTAGAACTGTGCTTGGCATACAGCAGGTGCTCAATAAATATTTGCCGAATGACTAAAGGCATCGTGCCAGCATCGGGATGCCAGCCGGGCCCCGAGGGAGCAGGGGAGATGGAAGGAAAACTCCTGGACTCCTGCCACGCCTTACATTAGCGGCATCTTCTCTGAGTCCGACAGCCAGCCCCCTGGGACGCCATTTGAGCCAGCTGAATTCCAGGCACTGCTTCACTTTGGAAAGGCAGCCACAGCCCTCATCAAGCAGCCCGGTAATTGACGTCACAGCGGTGCCAGGAGCTGCCCCGTTAATATTTAATGCAGACTCCACTGCGGCAGAGTGGCAGGCTAGAAGGGCTGAGGGGCCTGCAGAGTCCCCAAAGGGTCGTGAGGAGGGCACAGATGGGAAAGGGCTTCCTAAACCGGAAAGCCCCCAGCAGATGAGCATTACACCAATGCGTTTTAGCCCCTGGCTTAACTCAGAAAGAGCCAGGGCAGCACGTGCCTGCCATGGGACAAGGAGACTGCTGACTGAGCCCTGGTGATAACTATGTGGGGGATTAGGGACTCCCGGGGACGTTTCCTGGAGACAGTGGAGGACAGAGCCCTGGCGCCGGCCAGACCTGGACTCCACCCCAGGTTTGCACTACGCAGCTGTGTGACCTGGGCAGCAGCTGCACCACTGAGCTCTCAGTTCCCTGATCTGTGCAATGGGCATAATGATACCCTCCCTGAGACGCTTTTGTGAGAATTAACATGAACGAATGATGTAAAGGACCCAGCTCATCACACAGTAGAACCTCAGCAGATTCTGGAGTGCCTTCTCCCAAACCAGGTGTGTGGGTGTTTCTTGCATTCATCGGCTGAAGTGATGTTGGAAGGGAAGAAGGAGCAAGGTTTGGACTTGTCACCATGGTGGGGCACCACCCCAGAGAGGCATCAGACAGAGGATGGACAGAGAGCCCAAGATGGCAGGAACAGAAGGGCCCTTTTGGACCATCTCTTCTGATTGAACCCCTCATTTGACAGAGGAGGATGCTGAGGGCCCCAGAGGGAGCAGACCAGCCCAGAGGCTCATGCTGCAGAGCCGGGGTCTGACCTGGTCTGCAGTCACCGGCCTGAGACTGCATCCACTGAGGGATTTACCCAAGGCCACCCTCTCAGTGGAGGAGGCAGGTGACATGATAAGATGCTCTGTTCCCTGGCCTCTGCTTCTCTGGCCTGGACAAGGCAGGAGCCTCATCCTCCCCACCCGCTTCCTGGTCTCCCTCCAGCGTGTTTCCCCACAAATCCCGGGAGCTTCACAAAATGTAAATCCGACCACGTCATTCCCTGCTTAAAACGCTTCTGTGGGCCCAAACTCAGGGTTGCCACAGAAAATACAGGAGGCCCCATTAAAACTGAATTTCAGATAAACAATGGTTTTTTAGTATAAGAATGTTCCAAATACTGCATGCACATAATTATACTTAAAAATTATTTGTTGTGGACTTCCCTGGTGGTGCAGTGGTTGAGAATCTGCCTGCAAATGCAGGGGACACGGGTTCGAGCCCTGGTCTTGGAAGATCCCACATGCCGCAGAGCAACTAGGCCCATAGGCCACAACTACTGAGCCTGCGCGTCTGGAGCCTGTGCTCTGCAACAAGAGAGGCCGCGACAGTGAGAGGCCCGCGCACTGTGATGAAGAGTGGCTCCCGCTTGCTGCAACTAGAGAAAGCCCTCGCACAGAAACGAAGACCCAAACGAAGCCAAAAATAAATAAATAAAATACTGAATACATAACTACTTTAAAAAAAAATACTTGTTGTTTATCTGAAATTCAGAGTTAACAGGACAACCTGTATTTTTATTTGCTAAACCTGGCAACCCTACGCAAACTGCATTCAGGAAAATGCTGGAGTGTTTAACTGGCCTCCGAGGCCCATTTGGGCCCCAAGCTCATCCTTTCCCTCTCTTCCACATGAACGCTCTGCTTCAGAAATGGCTCTTTGCCTTTATTTGAGAGTCCCGGGCTCTCCCTCTCCTCTGGCCTTTGCAGATGCTTCCTTCCGCTGGAACCATCTCAGTGCCTCCACGCCTCCTGCTGCCCCACCATGCTTGACCTGACATCCTTCAGGCCTCCGAAGGGTTGCTGCTTCCTCCTGGAAGCCTTCCTGGCTCTCCAGGCCTGGGCAGTACCTCTTCTGGGTTGCCACTGTGCCTTGGGCAGGTCCTCCATCTGTTCTGGTCCCTTGATGGAGAGTAGGGATTCAGCAGACATTTGTTGCATTTGCTAAATTCCACAGCCCCTCGCACTTCCCCTAGCAAAAGTTTCCCCTCTTTCATCCAAGTCCTATGTGCTCAGATGTCACCTCTCCTCATAGAGGCCTTTCCTGACCATCCTGGCTGAAACAGGACACACACACCTGTTGTCCCGCCCCACCCTGCCCTGGCCCCACCAGTCACTCCCTGTCCCGTTACCCTGTCTCATCCTGTCCACGGCTTTTACTGCTCTCGGGAATCACGATTTATTCACTTATGGACCCACCGTCCCTCTCCTCCACTGGGCAGCAGCTTCCACAAGGGCAGGGGCCATAATGGCTCGTTCCTTGCTGTCTCCCTAGCATCTGTGGGGTGTCTAGCCCAGGCAAGATGCTGCAGACCATGGCTCGTGGTGAACTCGTGGACCTGCCCCTTGCTGGTGTGGGCCTTAGGGGAGCAGAGTGGCGGGCATGAGCTCCCACCTTCCGTGTCCTCCAAAATCAGTACCCTTGGGAGGGCAGGAGGGCAGGCCAGGTGGCTGGCCTCTGTTTCAGGGGCAAGAGCTTCTGGGAGCACAAACTGAGCAGGAAGGAAAGAAATCTGCCAAAACATTCATTTTCGGCGGGGGCTCAAATTCAGAGCAAGGAAGTCATTGGGTTTTCTCTCCTCTGTGTTGATTGCCAAGTGCCAGCTGCCCAGCCACGTCCTCCTGAAGGGTCGCAAACCTGGGACACTAGGCAATGGGAGACAGTGTTGGGGGTGCCGGGTCACTCCTTGGCAGCCAAGGATTTCTAAATCCCTAACACAAAGCAGATCCTCTGAGCTTGTCTTTTCCAGCAACAAAAAATAGGTCCAGCCACTGCCTCCACTGAGGGAAAAATGCACACCCAAGAGCAAAAGACTCTGCTCTGCAATGCCTCTTAGAGCTACTGTTCTGCATCAGAGAGCCCATCACACTGTTCAAGCCAGCCTGCTTTCGAGTCAGGGGGCCTCCTGTCTGAATTGTGGCCGCACTGTTGACTGTGTGACCTTGGCACGCAGCCTGACCTTCCTCAGCACCAACCTCTGCATCTGTAAACAGTGGACAGTGACGACCCAAGGCTGCAATGAAGAGTCAGGCAGGCCCTCAGCACAGCTTCAAGCACAGAGCAATGTTAAACTGATTGTAGTTAACTTACTAGTGTTTCTTCTCCTGTCCATGTAGGGGAATGGACAGCGAGGTTTGCAATGAAACAAGGACCCTTCCTGGGGACTAGAGCCAAATTTAGGAGTTGCCTGGCAGGGACTGGGGTTATGATGTGAAACCCTTGGTCCATGTTGGAGACATTGGAATGCTTGATTCTATTCAGCCACTGTTCTCTAAACAGATGAGAGGACCCCTCAGAGCATCCCTCCAACCCTCCTGGAGGCCCCCTGGTATGGATAAGTCAATGGTTTGTGGGTAGAGCCCTGACAAGGATTCAGGAGGCCTGGGTTGGAGTCCCAGCTCTGGCACAAATATGCTGTGTGACATGCAACAAATCACTTGCCCTCTCTGGGCTCTGGTGTCCTCATCTATAAAATGGGTCATTCCTCCCTTACTTACCAAACTCACAGAATTGTTGGGAGGATCAGATAGGAGAGTGTTTTAGAAAGCATTAGCTGTTTGATGAATTAAAGGAAGATTGTTACTAAAACTGAAAGGACTACAGGAAATGTCTGTACCTTCAGCTCTGTGCCTTTGCTATGAACCTAAAAGTGCTCTAAAAAACAAAGTCCATTTAAAAAAAAAAAGGAACCCTAGATTTTCCACCAAAGACCCTCTAAAGCCTTTAAGTCAGGCAATATAATGCGGGTTCAGGTTCTAGCTTGTAACTTGCGTGACTTTGGGCAAATCAGTTAACCGCTGGCACTGCCAGAGGTTTGGTTTTCCTTCTGCAGAGACAGTAGCCCTGGAGCAAGAGAAGGATTGGGAAGATGCTGCAAGATACAGGATAGATGAGATGAGGCAGAGAAGCCCAGCAGCCTCCCAACACCCTGGACAACCAGGGAGGAGGGTTCCCCACCTGAATTTGAGCTGAGGTGGGGGCTACCTGTTCCAGTTTGCATCCCCTGCAAGCAGCCCTCTGGATCTCAGCTCCACCCCAGGTAGATAGTGACTCAAGTTGTTCTGCAGAGACTGGTCCCTCTGCCCCTGTTGCTATGGCGCTGCAGCACAGCCTGGCCAATCAGGAAGGAGATGTGTATCTGAGCCTCTGTTGCTAAAGCCGGAGCAGGACGCCCAGCCAATGGGAAGGGCAGCAGAGTGGAGCCACCGTGGAAACCTCAGCCGCGAGATTCCAACTGGGTTTTTGTCTCCATGCCTTATTTGCAGGGGGTAGGCTGGGTTTTCTACATTCCTTTTTTGCAAAGAGCATCTTGCAGCCCTTGGAGGACACCCAGGGGTCACAGCAGGGGTGCATGACCAGAGGCATCTTCAATAAGTCAGAAAGGACCCCAGCTCAGCAGGACACAGCTTCAGATGTCCCTTCATCACTCTTCTCCCAGATGCTCAGCATCACCTGTGTCTATGATCTTAGCCCATCCCCACAGCTCTGCCTAGCCCCCATCTGTCCTAAGACATGGAGGTAGGCTGCAGAAAAATCCCCACCCCCAAAGTAAGCAGAGGACCATGGGGCTCACCCCAAAGTGTGCTCTTCTTCCCTGTAGCTTTGTGGCTCTACACAAACTGTTCCTTCTCTTCTGCTACGTGCAGGGTCGGGCAGGAAGAGAGAGAGGAGGATCAGACACAGGTGCTGCACCTCTGTAAAATCAGAGGATGGGGCAAGCGGGTTCTGTGAGTCCTTTCAGAGCTCACATTCTAGACTCAATGCTATTTTAACCTTCAGGCTCTGGATAAAGGGGATCTACAAGGAGTAACTTTCCAAGGGGGAGCCCTGTAAATAATGCCAGTGGACACGAATAAGACTCAGATTGCGTTATGCCCTTAAAATGCCTGACCAGCAGGGCTGTCAGTTGTAGAGCTGAAGCCCACAGGGGTGAAGCTGCCCCCTCAAGGTCACACAGCTACCTGGATGCAGAGCCAAGACTGGAAGGCTAGCTCCCCGGCCCAGCTCTTCAGCCTGCAACGTGCAGCCTCCTTAAACCAGCCTTCTCACCCCTGAGCAGGCGTTCAGGGAGCGGTGCACACCCACACTCCTGACACCGTTATTTTGCAAACACAGACTTAACAACAGCAAGGGAAAGTGTGTCCCACCCCTTCCCTGCGCTCTCCTGGCTTTCACTCTGTTGCCTGGCAACAGTTCCATCCAGAAACCTGGGTATCATCCTAGGCAACTCCCTCACCCTCATTCTTCCCACCACACACATCTCCCCATCATGTCCATTTATCTCTTAAATGGCCTCACGCACTCCTCCCCTCCCCAACCCCTTCCCAGTCCGAGGTTCCATCATGGATTTCCTGGACAACTACATTGGCTTCTCACAGGTCTCCTGTTTTACACCTGCCCGTCCCATCCCCCCACTTCCATTTTCTATAACCATAGCCAGACGGTCTTTAAAAAATACAAATCTGATCATGTCACCTGATGCTTGCTTAGAACCTCTAAGGATAAAAATCGAAATCCTGAACATGCCCAGGAGGTCCTGCATCATCGGGCTGACGCCCCCCAACTTCATCTTGCCATGGCATGTGCTCTGCCCTCTCTGCCTGAAACATTCCCCACCCCCAATACACTTCCAATTCTTCTAGTTACTCCAGCTTGCCCATGAGTTCTCAGTTCAGTGGTCACTTCCTTGGGGAGACTTTCCTGACCTCCCTGTATAGGTTGAATTGCTCTGTTTTGGACTCTCCTGGCACCATGAACCCCTTTGACCTGTAGCACTTACCACAGTTGCAGTTTTACACTTATTCATGTCATTATTTGATTCATATCTGTAAGCCCTGCCCCCCTTGATGTAAGCTTCGAGTGGCTTTGTCTTGTTCTCTGCCTGAAACATATGGATGGATGGATAGATGGGTGGATGGATGGATGTGTATGTATGTATGTGCGTGCTATTGGATGATGGACAGGTGTATGGCTATATGGAAGGATGCTCTTATTTTCCCCAGGTCACTTAGAATCTAATCATATCTCCCTCTATTCTGTGGCAGCCAGTCCTGCGCATACAACATGCACCAAGCATCTCTCATGAGCCAGGAATGTGCCCACAGAGCCATGGGAGCCCAAGGAAAGAGATTGCCATGCCCTTGAAATTTAGGTAATAATAATAGCTACTGAACTTCCCTGGAGGTGCAGTGGTTAAGAATCCGCCTGCCAATGCAGGGGACATGGGTTCAAGCCCTGGTCCGGGAAGGTCCCACATACCACGGAGGAACTAAGCCTGTTGAGCCACAACTACTGAAGGCCACGTGCCTAGAGCCCGTGCTCCGCAGCAAGAGAAGCCACCACAGTGAGAAGCCCGTGCACCACAACGAAGAGTAGCCCCCGCTCGCCGCAACTAGAGAAAGCCCGCACGCAGCAGCGAAGACCCAACGCAGCCAAAATTAAAAATAAATAAGTTTATATTTTAAAAAAATAGCTACTTACTAGACCCATACTTAATAGATCACTATATGCTCTCCTCCCTGGAAGCTCCCCACTCCTTCCTCTCTACTTATCCAGACCCAGGCAGCGTCTCAAAGTTCAGTTTAAGTGTTACCTACTTCCCTGATCGCCCATACTCAGAAACGCCCCAGCACAACCGTCGGGGCCACTCTTGCCGGTCCTTTCTCGTAAGTTGCTTCACATTATCCTTTCTCTGTGATTCTGCTGCTCTCTACCAGACTCTAAGTAAGCTCCCTGGGGGCAGGATTCACAGCTCCTAAAGGCCTCACTCCCTTTTTTAATCCTCACAGGACCCTGAGGGTGGTAATACTTACCTCCATTTTAAATAAGAGGAAACAGAATTGCCCAAGGTCACACGGATAGTAAGTGGTGAAACCGGTGCTGAAAGCAGGTTGAATCTAAGACCAAGACCCTTAATTGGTACCCCCCCAGGCCCGAATATTTTCTCCACCAGGCCCCAATGGAGCTGCCCCACCTGTGCCTGAACACTGCCGGGTGGGGCAGCCTTATCTGTTGTTGAATACTTGCCTGTCAGAAACTATTCTAAGCCATGAACGTGCCCACCTGAAACTGCTCCCCAGAGACCCCAAGGGTGCAGGCAGAACAAGCGTGTCCCCTCTTCCACATGGCAGCCCTTTGGTAGTTTACAGCCAGCTCTCATGTCTCTCCTGCATCTTATCTTCTCCAGGGAGGGGCTGCAGAGTGGAGAGACAGTTAAACTGGAACCAGCAAACCTGGGTTCTCATCTCTGCTCAGCTGCTGTCCACGGACCAGGAAATTTCAAAAGAAATTAAGTAGGTGATTTGACAAGCCAGGACATTAAGAAGGAAGAAAGAGAGAGAGAGAGAAAGAAAGGAAGGAAGGGAGGGAGGGAGGGAGGGAAGGAGGGAGGAAGGAAGGAAGGAAGGAAGGAAGGAAGGAAGGAAGGAAGGAAGGAAGGAAAAGAAAGAAAAGAAAGAAAGAAAGAAAGAAAGAAAGAAAAAAGAAAAGCAGGGAGGGAGGAAGGGAGGAAGGAAAACCTATCACTGGGACTTCCCTGGTGGTCCAGTGGTTAGGACTCCACGCTTCCACTGCAGGGGGCACAGGTTCGATCCCTGGTCTGGGAACTAAGATCCCACATGCCGTGCAGGAAAAAAAAAAAGAGAGAGAGAGAGAATCTTATCACTACCTCCATCAACCTTATTTCATAAACGAAAGGGCATCCTGACACACAAAAAAGGAGGACAATCTGAGAATTAATTTAGCCTTATGAGAGCACCCTATAGTGTCCCTACTTTTCTCATTTTGCCATGTCCTGTCTCAGACTCGAGGCAGGGGGATTGGCCCAGGACTGAAGCCTGCGGGGACCTCTGTTCCAAGCAATCAAAGGAAATACCGTCAGCCAGAAAAACCAGAGCAGAGCACTCGGCCTTCAGGACCCCAGAGTTACCCTGTTTTGAGAGGGAAGGAAGAGCTGGATGTCTGTCCATGAGCCAGCAGAGCTCAGGAAGCCAGACAGACTTCCCCATCGCGTCGCTGCTTCACATCCAGTTTCTATCTTGGCTTCACCGAGCAAAGGCTCTCCCAACTTCTGTAACTCTGTGGGCACTGTGTGAAAGAAGGCAGCACGCAAGCAGCGGCTGCCCCAGGCCACGTTGCAAGCAAGTGGACCCTACTGGAAGTCAGGAGGGCTGTTCCAGCTCTGTGGCCAGAGGCCGGTGAGAAAGGCTGGTTGGTTCTGCAAAGGCAGCAGATTTTCTCTTGGGGCGTTGTGTGCCCAGCCCAAAGGCTTTCTCCCCACTCCTTCACTTAATATTTACTGAACACTTACCATGTGCAAACACCGTGAGTACAAAGGTGGGCAAAGGATGACTGGGTCTTTGCTCTCGTGGAGCTTAGGGTCTTGTAGGAAAGGCACGGATCGATCCAGGGAAGGAATGAGTGCCCGCTCACAGCTATGAAAAGGGCTGCAGCGCAGGTTCACAGTGCCTGGGGGCGTGCAGGGAGGCTGAGAGGCAATGGCCACACTGAGGAGGCATCAACCAGGGGCAAGAGGAGGGAAAGGTCATGCCAGGCAGAGTGCCTGGCATGGGACGAGCATAAATCACGCGAAGAACTGACATGAGGCCCATGTGACTGCAGGGAATGGAGCAAGGGGGAAAGTCATGCAAGGTGAGGCTGGAGAGGGAGGTGGGGCTGCCAGGCTGCTTCCAGGGGCTTGGTCGCTTCCCAAGTGGATTAGGAAGCCACTGAAGGGTGCTGAGCAGGCAAAGTGGCCCGGTAAGTGTTATTACTTGAAGGCAGAGAGGAAACACCAGTCAAACTGGTGATGACGGTGGTGATCATGGCAGTAGAGCTAATGGTACTGAACGCTGGGTCCCATGCACTGCAATTAAGCCTCTTTCTGCATTAATGTAATTCTCACATTCGCCCTATGAGGCGGGCACTCTTACTATCCCCACTTTACAGCCGACAAAACCGAGGCACAGAGAGAATAAGTAATTTGCCCAAGGTCACGTAGTTTGTAGGTGGTAGAGCGGGCAGGTAAATGAGCAACCTCTGAGCACTTAAAGAAATTACTGTCTTCAAGAAGTCAAAGGACAGGGAACTGCTCTCCTACAAGAGAGTCCGGGGACAGCAACCCGGGATGAACCTGATTTGTAGCTTAGACCCTTGTGGTTGGTTCTGTGAACAATCACTCACTGAGCGCCTACTGCATGCCAGGCACACTGTAGTAAGTACTGAGGACGTGGAGGGGATGAAAAACAGTCCTGGAACCTGCATTCCAGTGAGGAAAGAAGACAGTGCACAAGTGTGCCAGTGATTTAGGTGGTTTTGGGTGATGACAAGGGCTGTGCGGGGGAGATAACAAGGCAGTGTGATGGGCAGTGGCGGGCAGAGGGGTGGTGCTTCTCTAGACATGGGAGTCAGGCAGGGCGACAAGCAACACCAACAATGAGGAAGCAACAGAGCCATGATCTTGGGAGGAGGATTCCAAGAAGAGGGGAGAGTCATGCAAAGCCCCCGAGGCGGGGGCAACCTTGGGACTTCCACGGAACAGAAAGAGGAGACACTGCATGGTTCAGAATGAACAAGAGGAGGTGAAAACAGAGATGGAGGCTTCCAGAAGCCCAGGCCCCATAGGGCAAGGAGTAGGGGTTTCATCCCAAATTGTTGGGAAGTCACTGGAGAGTTTTCAAGCAGGGGAGGGATGCAACCTGTTATGTGTTTGAAAGACAGTATGTTGGTTGCTGTGAGGAGAATAAATTCTTCAAGGCAAAGGAGGATGCAGGAGGACCAGTTTGGTGGCTGCTGCATCAGATAAAGGTGGAGATGGGAAGAAGGGTCAGATTACAATATACTTTTGCTGATGGATTAGATCTGGGGGTTGAGAGAAGGAAATACAGAATAACTCCAAGGCTTTCAGCCTGAAAAACTGGGTAGATGATGGTACAGTGACTAAAACTGGGAAGACTGTAGGTAGAGCAGGTTTGGCTGGGAGCTGGGAGGACGCAGCTAAATCAAGAGCTGTGTCTGTTTTTTTTTGCTGTTGTTCTTGCTTTTTTTTTTTTTCGGCCCTGTGGCACGGCTTGTGGGATCTTAGTTCCCTGATCAGGAATTGAACCCCGGGCCCTCGGCAGTGAAAGCATGGAGTCCTAACCACTAGACTGCCAGGGAATTCCCAAGAGCTGTGTTTTAGACACAACCAGTTTTTTATGCTCTCAGGTCTCTAGAGACCAGCCAAGAAGGCAGCTGGACAAATGGGTTGGAGTTCAGAGTTCAAGGCTAGAGGTCTACATGGAGACCCACAGGCATGTAGATGGTAATTAGGATTACAGGACCAGGTTGCCCAGGGAATGAGATGCAGAAAGGAGGTCCAGGGGCTCCGGGCTGGGATCCTCCAACGTGCGGAGACTGGACAGGGGCCCAGAGGCCAGCAAGGGAGGTCACGAAGGAGGCACAAGGAAAGCCCACCGGCTCTGCACCAACCAACCCTGTAACCTCAGGCAAGCTGCTCTCCCCCTCCAGACCTCAGCTTCCTCTCTGTAAACCAGAAGGGTGGCCCCACCCATCACTGAGGTGCCTCTAGCTTGTGTGACATTCCCGCAGCCCCTTGCCGGATGAAGAAACCAAAGCTCAGCCTTGCCCACCTCGTTTCCAGGCCTCCTACAATACCCTCACACCAGATGACATACAAAAATACAGCAAAACCCAGCCCAAAGGGCCACTACCAAGGGGCAGGGGGCAGGGCAAGGTCACGGCGACCTGGAGTAGAATCCAGACTCTGCCACTTGTCAGCTGGGTGACCCCAATCCTCAGTTCCTTATCTGTAAAAGTGGCCAGTAATACCCAGCATGAGGGGTTGTTGCTAGAACAAAGCCAGGTAGCAAGCAGAGCACCTGCATGGCTCCAGGCACGTGTGCCCCGGGTCAGGTCCTTTCCCCTCTAGGGAGATTCCTTCCCTGAATGAGAAGAGAGGGATTCCAGGGTGGCTCTACTGTTGCAGAATAATGCAGTCCTGCTGCCGGTCAACCCCGGGGCTGCCAGCTCTGCGTCACCCCCGCCCCTCGCCTGCAGGCACGTGGCTGCCATCACAGAGACTAGCTGATCAGTCATCTGCCGGAACCTGGGGCGCCGCGGGGGCTGGGAGGTGGGAGAGGACATCGGCTCCTAGGCTGGCCATGGCTGTGGACCAGAGCCTCTTCCCAGGCTGCATTAGCGTGGCTGGCAAAGGGCAGTGAAATGACAGCAGGGAAATGCTTTATCAGAGAGCTAGTTGGAACTCGGGCCAACGTGTTCAGCCCCGATGACGGCTCCTGGCTCCGTGTCTCTTAGAAGGAGCCCTGGGCGGGGGGTGGGGGGGTGGGGGTGGGGAGGCAGGAACTGCAGGCACAGCCATTGGAGGGGGAGTCGGGCTGGAGCCTGGATTCCTGGCCTGCCTCGGTCACAATTAGACTAATGGCTGCACTTACAGGGCACCTCCACCGTGCCAGACGCCGCGCCAGTGCTTTCCATAAAGGCTCATCAACACCCCTGCAAGGACTGCAAACATGTTCCTACTGAAAAGATGAGGAAACTGAGGCAGAGGGAGGAGGAGAAAGGCTTGCCCAAGGTCCCCCAGCCTTCAACACTCCTCTTGAGGATGCATCCAACAGGCAGAAACCCTTACATAGCTTGCAAGATCTTGCGTGATCCGGTCTCTGCAGTGACACCAGTCCCCCTGTCCCTCTCCCTCCTGCCCCCCAAGCTTCTTTCCATCACAGGGTCTCAGCCTCTTCCAGCCAGCTCTTCCCCCTCTCTGTCGTCTCTGCCGTTTGCAAGCCCTGCCATCCAACAGGCCTCCACAGAAATGCCCCAGAGCCTCCCCTGAGCCCCATATGTGGTCGGGGGCCCGTCAGACCTCCCACAGTGGCCTCTCCGTGGTCTTTGGAGCACTTTTCACAACTATTCTTATTCCACAGCCATAACCATAGTTATTTGTGTGGTTTTTGTTCATGCCCTTCTCCCTCCTGTATCCACACAATGCCTGGCACACAGATGGTTCTTAATATATTGGTTGATGGGAGAGTGGAGGTTGAGTGTGTGAACAATGAATGAGTGAACAAACCACAAATGAACCTCCCTCGTGCAGCGATGGGCTGGCTGTGGCTCTGCCGGGAGACCGTCTCCCTTAGAGCCTAAATCATAAAAACTGGAAACAGTATCTTGCAATCACAGGGATGCTGCCCAAGGAGGCGTGCACGGTGGGAAGTAGACCCCAGCTCCCTGTGTGGTTCCCCAGACCAGGCCGGCTTCTCTTTGTCGTCCCCCAGTCTCAGATCCCAGCGGTGGCAGCCAGGCTCCTGCAGGAGGTGGTGGTGAGGGGGTGGTCGGACTTGCCTCCTGTCTTGCAAGGGGAAGTGTGCCCCATTTCACTTCTGCTTTGAGGTGAGACACATCCCGTGTGTCAGACCACCCTGGAGTGCTCCCATCCTCCGAGCGCCAACAACCAACGGTGGCTAGTGCGGTGGTCAGGCCCTGGGGAGGCCAGACACGGCCCTCATCACTGTGCAGGGAGTCTAGGCCACAAGCCCTGCCCTCCCTACTTCCAGGACATGGCTGCCCCACCCTGAAAGCCACTGTCGGTGGGCTGCTTTCTCCCACATCCCCCCCTTCTCTCTCTAAGGGAAGAGCTGTGAGGTGGAGAATCCCTGAGCCCAATCCTTCCTCTGCCATGTGTGTGCTCAGTAACCCAGGGTAAGTCCCTCCACTTCCCTGAGAAGCGGGGGAACTGTCTTTAGGCTCCAGCACTAGGACAATGGATGCACACTAGCTTGGGGTCCAATGTTACTTTTCTTCTGTTTTCTTTCCCTCCCTTCTCAAGCTTCCAACCGGATGGTGGTGTACCAGGCTCTCAGTGGACCTCCAGACACATTCAAATCAGAACGTTTGGACGGCCTCAATGCCCCTTTCTCTAGTCTTCCCCAGCCCCCCTGTGCAGAATTAAGCCCCCTCCTCTATTTCTGTAGTGCTTTACATGTCTGCTGCCCTCCACCAAGAAAGCAGGGCCACCTTGGTTCGGCTTTGCATAAATGTTGGGCTGAAAAAATGAATTCAACCGATTCTAAATGAGCACCTTTGTGGGATGGAGACCCACAGTGGAGGATATAAGATGAGCAAGATGTGCTCTCTGCTCTTGGGGAGCTTAGATACAGCTGGAGAGGCAAGCCACGTGTACAAGGGAAAGGAAACACAAGAGCCGCATCGTAGCACGTGGGCGCTAAATACGACCAGGATTCTGACCCTGGTTCTGTCGATAACCTGCTATGTGCCTCTAAGCAGGTCTCTTAGCCACTCTGGTCTTGGAACCCAGCAAGAGAAATTGCTACAGGACATGGAGGATGGGGATGCCATCAAGAAAGGATTCAGATCTCCACCATCAGGGGCAAGTGGCGGGCCCTCTTCCTCCAAAGTCACAGGAGGGAGGGGCCCCCCATCTGGACCTCTTTCCCCATCAGAATCTAGTTCAGGGCTTCTCAACATCAACACTACTGACATTTGGGACTGAATAATTCTTTGTGGCAGGAGCTGTCCTGTGCACCATACGGTGTCCAGAAGCAGCCACTGGATGCAGGTAGCACCTCCCGCAGTGTGACAACCAACTGTCCCCACATGTCCCTTGGCGGTCAAAATTGCCGCCAGTTGAGAGGCCGTGGCTCTCCTGATTCTCCTCCAGCGCTGTAGCCAGGGGCTGGACAAATGTTTCTCGGGCTTGCCTCTGGCAGAGCCCTGCCCGCCCCCTTGAGCTTGTGTCAGCTCAGGTTCTGAGGACACAGGGCTTGAGGAAAGGCAGGACATGACACCTTGAAAAGGGGCCCCTTCCCCAAGACAGCAGCTGATCACGCCTCCCAGAGCTCTCATCCTGGGTAGGAGGAGGACCCAGGATGTGAACCACTAGGGTTGGATGAACATCAAAGGCACTAGGGAAACATTTCTCTCCTGGGATGCCACGGGCTTAAAAATAAAATTTTCTGCTGCTTAAGAGACATTTGAGGATGAACAGGGGTGGGGGCAGGGGGACGGGAATGGAACCTGGATAAACAACCTGGTACGTGAGACTCCATTCCAGTCACAGCCGCCACAAGCTGCTGAGGGATCGACAGGGACGCCAGCCCTCTGGGAACTCAGCTTCCCGTCAGTTGAGAAGGGGAGGTCTGGAATCTTGTGGGCCCCCAGGTTTCACCCAGACTCGCTGCCAAGGGAGACAGCACTCAGAGAGCAAGGGGCCTCCCCTCACCTTCGTGGGGGAAGAGGGCACCTTCTTGGAAGGACAGTGTCGTGATTCCCTGAGAAACAGATGGATCTTGCTGCAGCCAGAGAAGCAGGTGGAGGTCAAATTTAAAGGCTGGTGTGACTGAGTTCATGGCACCCACACATTCCAGGCCAGGCTTGGGGCCAGTGTGAAGGCCAGGAGCTGCCTGAAGCACTTGCAGGCTGAAGTCAGGGGCCAGAGGGGAGGAGCCTGGGGGGAGAGGAAAGACCCCGCCCCCTTCCTACCAGAGCCTTGAGGCCATGTCCACACCTGCACCCCAGCAGGGCCGCACCACACACGGAGCATAGTCAGCCAAAAGGGAGAGAGGGGCCCCCAGGACGGAGCAGAGGGCAACACCTCACTGTCCCAGCTGCAGCCGGAGGGGAGGGGGACAGCACAGCGGGCAGGGCTGGGTTCTGGGGCCCCACAGACCTGATTCCAGCCGCTGTCGGCTCTGTAGCCTGAGGCTCCGCCACCTGGGGCTCCTACCCCACATCTGGCGTGACTCCGCCAAAGATTACAAGATGGAAAGGCATGTAAAGTATGCTACACTGCCCAGAACGCAGGGAACCCTCGAGAAATGGGGCAACCATTTTTATTTCATGCATCTGAAACTATTCAGTCTTCTCTCCCACTCTTTCCACTTTAGCAAAACCTCGTGGTGTCTCAGGTGTGTATTGTGTACTTGTTCCTCGTAATACCTGAAGTTTCCATTTTGTTTTGATGGGTCTCTTCCTACAAATGGGAGACGGGCTTCCGTGCCTCTCCAACATAGAATTTGGCAGTGTTGGCCCATCGTTTGGGGGTCCCGTGCCTGTAGGGGTCCCGTGCCCTGGGAGGTTCTCTGTCCACCCCTGCTGCCATCGTGCTGTCACTTGTCGTTTCACCCTGCTCTTGAGTTCTCTGCCTTCCGGTGTGTGGCGACCTCTGTTCTGCTTTGGTCTGAGAACCAGATTTCCAGGCTGGTTAGGCCTGCGTGTAAAGTAAGAGGGAAGAATCCCAGAGAAGGGGTCTGCAGCAGGGTTTCTCAAATGGACCACCAAGACCGGAGTCACTCGAGCATCTGTTTACAGCGCAGAGTCCAGACCCCTTAAATCAGAATCTCTGGGGTAGGCTGTGGAATCTGTGATTTAAGCAGCTCTTAGGCACAGGAGCCTTGAGGAATCATGGGTGGGACTAACGCAGCTCCTTCTGCTTTGAAGCCCCTTTGGCTGATTTCTCGTTCCTTCGGTAAAGGGATGTGTTTCTTTCCCCATCATGTTTTCTGCAACCCACACCTGTGTGGTTCCTCACCCCAGACTCACTACCACGTCCAGGAGGCTGACTGGCACCGCCCCAGGTGTACAGGGGCCCATGTGCATCCACCTGCCCCCAGCACAACCACAGAACTGAGAAATGTCTCCAGAGCTGCCAGCCTCGGGCCACAACCCTGTTCCCAGTGGGCAGGAGCCAGGAGGCCCTTCTTCCTGCTCTTAGCAACGTGGCACCTCTGCCAACAGAGGAAACTTCCCAGCAGAAGTTCCTGGGACCCAGATAAGGCAGAACAGCCACAGCTGTTAGAGGAGTGCAGCCTCTTGACCACACCGACTCCTACACATCCTACAAGGCCCAAGGCTCCTTCCTCTTTAAAGACTGCCTCGTCCATTCCTGCCCTCTGTGGTCATTCCCATCTCTAATCCCCTGGGGTTCACAGAGTCCCAGGCAGTCATCATCATCGTCATAACAGCTCATGTTTAGGAAGGGCTCACAACCTTCCAGGCACCGTCTTAGCTCTTTATGCGAATTCTCTCGGGCAATTTTCACAACCCCATGAGGGTATTATTGTCTCATTTTTCAGATGAGAAAACCAGGGCTCTGAGAGGCACAGTAACTCACTCAGGGTCACATGCTGGCAAGTGGCCCTGCTGGAATCTGGATCTGGTGCCTAGAAAGGTACTAGGCCAGGAGCCGGAGGTCCTGGTTCCTCCTGCTGGTCCCACCCTGGGCCTGGGGCAGGTCACTGTCTTATCTGGGAGAAAATGAAGAGGTTGGACCAGATGTCCAAGAACCTCCTGCTCTGGGGCTCTTGCCTTATGGGACCAGCCTCATCTCCACCCGCAGTGGGGTGACCCAAGGCATGTCACGCATGTGTTGGGGACTCAATGGCGTCAATTCTCAACACGAATGAGTGCCTTCCAGGAGTCAATTTAGGAAGCCAGACCGGGGATCCTTTCAAGGTGTTTCTCACAGTTCTTGTGTCCCTCCTACATGCTGGACCCCATGAGGGGCCCTGCAGCGTGCACCAGCTCCCTTGATCTCACCAACTCATTCTTCTCTCATTAGCTGAAGAACGTGCCAGAAGAAAGTCCCAGCAAGTGAGCTGAAACGGGTCAGCAAATAATGACAGTGTCGCAAGCACAGAAAAAGAGAAACACTCAGAGGCGTGCTCGCAGGTTTGTGTGTCTGGGTGGGGGCTGGGGAAGAAGCTGAGGCCACACCATTCCTATTTAATAGGGGAGGAAACAGGCTCAAGGGACAGAACCATCCCTGGTTCTCACAGTTAAGAGATGGCAGGGCTGGAATTTAAAGCCAGGTCCTTTTGGGCCCAAGCCCACTGCTTTTCTCTTTCCACCAACTAATGGCTATCACATCCTTACACCCGGTGGTGGCCTTGCGATCCGCACCTGTCCTCCGAGTCTAATCAAACCTTGCCCTCCCCAAAGGCCGGGCTCCGCACCTGGGCAGCAGGGAGGGAGGGAGGTGGTGGGCGGGCCTGAGGGACAGGTGGGAGTCTGATGGAGGAGGACTGAGTTTGACTCCCAGGTTCGGTCTTGGACAAGTGGGTGGAAGGAGGTGTGGAGCAGTGGGAGGAGGGATGCGGGGGGAGCAGTTCGAGGGCACGTGTTTCACGCCCAGCTCCCAAGGATGGGTGACTCGGGATTCTAACTTGTCAGCTGCCCCTTCTCCCACCAAATCATTCTCTGAGCCTTCTCCCGGGTCATCTTTGGAAGAGGGAAGAGGGCAGAAAGCAGGGGCGATTGCTGGCCTTACACGCAGGACACCAAGGATCACAGGTATGGCGGTGGGTGACCTGATCGGAATGGGCCAGCGGCTGCCGTGTCCACACAATGACTCAGGAAGCTGGCTCGGAAGCACATGAAGACTCCCGGCCTGGGGACATGAGGGTGGGCAGCCTGCATTTGTGTACTGCCTGCTGGTAAGTCAGCTCTTTCATATACATCTGTCTTTAGATCCTCCAACCACCCTGGGAGACACCCTCCCATTTTATAAGTGAAGGACACTGATGCTTAGAAAGGAGCAAAGATTCAGCAGAGGGAAGGGAAGGCGAAAAAGGAAAAGAAAATGGGTTTTTATGGAGGACCTGCTACATGCCAGGAATCAGCAAGTGCGGTCTCACATATGTTAACAGACCTATTCTTTCAAAATCTCTACAAGCAGCATCAACACCTGCATTTGCAGAGGAGAAAACAGGCTCCATTAAATAAGCTGGAAGCCCAGGGAGTGAGGGAGAAATTCAGATGGGACACCCAGTGCCTGGCCCTCGAGCCCAGAGCTCATTCATTCACCCCATGCGCTGGGTCAACAACCACTTCTCCAGCATCTTCCATTAGGCCAAACATTTAGGAAAAAAGGATGAACAAAATAGTCAAGCCCCCTGCCACGTGCCGCGTGTGGTGGGAGGAGGGCAAGATGCCGTGGGAAGACATGACGGGGTCCCACGGAGCTTCTCTGGAGAAGGGACCTTTGAGCTGAGGGCGGATGGATGACGGCCAGGATGAGTGAGGAGTGTTCCAGGCAGATGGAACAGCGTGTGCAAAGGGTCTGAGCCCATAAAGAGTTTCTGACGTTCCTGGTGGCTGGAGAGGAAGCCTGGGACCAGAATGTGCAGCTATGTCTAAGAGCTTTGAAGTTCAAGTCACCAAAGACGTCTAAATAGGTGGGAGGAACAATCAGAGTGGTGACTGCCGAGTGGAGAAGGGCCTGGAGGGAAAGCAGAGACCAGGTGGGAGGTGCTCCTAGCCATGCAGGAGGAGGAAGAGGTGAGGGCCAGGCTGAGAGCGGCTGCAGGGCTCCTGGGAGAGGGGTACGGACTTGCAGGCCATTGAGGTGGTAGATCAATAGGGCTTGTGATTAACTCGGGGTGGAGGGGAAGTGGCGGGAGGGGAAGTGGTGGGAGCTGTCAGGTCCCCCACCCTCTACCCCCTGGCCAGGGCGGGGCTGAGGTTGAGGACCATGCGGAGTCTTATCCCATGGAGCAGTGGGTCCTAACCTCAGCCAGAGTCAACAGAGGCTTCCTTGGATTTTTTTCGGAATGCCACATTTGTGCGTCATGCCAGGCTCACCTACTTAGCAAGACTCGCCTCCCGCAACCAGGCCCGCGGGATCCCAGCACCTCGTCCTGTCTGCTCACGAGGCCTGCCCGGAACTCTCCTCTCCTGCCGGAAGGCCCGTGAAAAGAAACCTTTCAGTAAACTCACAGCCAGACCCCCAAGTGAATTCTGGAGTCCTCCCCAGCGTCTGTGGCCGCCTCATCGGCCTCCAGGGCCCCAGTGACAGGGCATGACTGCCCAGCCGAAGACAGGATTGCTGCTGCCCGGTACCAGGCTGGGGACAGAGATGCCACACGGGCCAGTTTATTCCTGTTACTGCTCTGTACAGGTATATACAGTTGGTGTGAGCCTATGGTACATTATTTCACAAAGTTATCTTACATCCTTTGCACACTCCTCCTGGGCGAGAAGTACCTGCGGGCGGTAGAGGAAAGGACGCTCACGGGAGCCACTCTGTTGCTGAGGACGTGCACGGGGGCGCCCTCCCACCTGCTCCCGGGTGCCGGAGGCTTCCGCAGTCTTTCTCCTGGAGCGGATAGAGGCTGGCGGGGGCCAAGCAGCACCCACAGCCCCCACCACCCCAGGCTGCCTGACCCCACCGAGTACCATCAGCAGCAGGACAGTATCCCCCGGCCCCTCGCCGCCCGCCCATCACGGGGCGCTGGCGTGCATCTTCTCCAGGCAGCTCGTCCAGAAGGTCACCAGCCGGTTGTCACGGTTGACGCAGAAGTCCGTGAAGTCCTTCAGCAGCCGGTCAGCAAACCTCTCGTCGCCGGTGGCGCTGGAGCGCCAAGTCTTGGTCAGCATGGTGTTGTAGGCCCAGCTGTAGCCCACCCTCTCCTCGCAGAACAGGCTCTGGCTGGCGGAGCTGGTGGAGTTGCGGCGCCGCCGTGGCTGCCCCGAGAACTTGCGCTTGGAGTAGGGCAGCTGCAGGAACACCGTGCCTGTGGGGACAGGGGCCAGGTCACAGCTCCGGGAAGGAGGGAGGGAGGGTGCCCGGGCCAGCCCCCCGCCCCCACTCTGGGGCTCCCGGTCCTACCTCGGCCGCCCCAGACCCCGCCCCGTCCACACTGCGCCTGGAGCGCCTCACCTGTGACGTGGATGTACTGAGGCTTGGTCTCAGCAGGGAAGTTGAAAGCAGAGGCAGAATATTTATCTTGAACAAACCCAAACCTAAGGGAAGGACAGGGAGACAGGCCGATGAGGGCCCCCTGGGCTACAGGAACATGGCGGGGGGGGGGGGCGGGGGGGCGTGCTGGGGGGAGCGAGAGTGTGGCTAACACGACTCTCCGACGGCCATGGGATCTGGAAAGTCTCTTTCAGGTGGAACATTCAGGCTGCTCCTCACTGTCCTCACCACTTCCCACCATCCCGGCCCCCTTTCCTCTCTGGTGCTGAGAGCCTCTCACCTGCCCAGCTCTCCCTCCTCCAGCCTTCATCTCCACCCAGCCACCCCCCACTCCATCGCATCAGCCCTCCCCCCTGCGCCCACCCCCAAGACTGTCAGCTCCCCCGGGGAAGGCCCTTATCTTAACTCTGCTGAGCCGGGCCCCTCTCCCCTTCCTCTCAGTTCTCCCACACTAAGCACACAGTAGTTCTCAATAAAGGTTTTGCATTGAGAAATATCATAACTGGAGTCCTTTCCTTAAGGCGAGGAAAGCTAGGGCCCTGCCTCGCTGTGTTCTGGAAACAGGCATCCATGGCTTGTTCTATTCCTGGTTTTTTAATTTCCACAAAGTGCATGTATTACACTTTACCTGCTAAGTGCTGTAAAGGATGCATTGGCAGATATGGCCCCTGCCCTGAGTCTGAGGGGTTTATGTAATGAAGCCTGTGATGAGGCAGAACTATAGCAGGGAAAACCCTGTCTCCCTTCCTGGACTGAGCTCCAGGGAGGTGCTGTGTTGCATCCTCTACAGAAGCTGCTGGCTTTACACGGGCACTTGATAATTATTTACTGAAGAACATGTGTAGTCAGACGCATAAACAGATCGGCTGATGGGCACTGCCAGCTCATCACTGTCAGCTGGTTCTAGCACATGCAGGAACGGCTCTGGAGTCTGTCCTTCTTCCTCTCTACTTTCCGATCAAGGCTCTCTATTTACTCAGCGTGGATCAGCAGGACCTGCTGACAAACTCGTCTTCCTCATAATAACTACCATCTCCTGGGGCCCTACTAGGTGCTGGGAACGTCAGGGAACCCTCCCAACAAACCCGGTGAAGGGGGAGAACTCGAAGGCAAAGCACCTCACGGTTCCTCAGCCAGATGCTGGTGGAGGCCGAGGTGAACCAGGCCTGTCCGCTTCCCACATCCAAGTCCTTTCCCACCTACCTCTTCATTGACCGCCCCAAATCGCACCCCCTCCTACTGGACGGAGGAAGTCAGGTGCCCTGGCATTCATTTCACAGCCTTTACCAAGCATTGAAGAAAAGGGCTGAGTAAGGTCTAAGGCAGGCCTGGGCCGGCTTGGGTGGGGGAGGCTGAAGAGTCCGGACTTTATCCTGCGGTTGGTGGGGGGCTGTGCACGGAGGGGGGTGTGCCAGGTGGGGCGGGGACAGCTGAAGGCGCCTGAACAAGATGATATGACACTGAAGCAGGCACAGGAGGCTCTGATTTTCTATGAATAACACAAGGCAGCAACCGGACACTGAGTTAGTGATGTTCTAGAGACCCAGCTGGACCGGCCTGGGGGATACAGCTAAGCCTAGGAAAGGCTCTCCCTGGTATACATATTAGGTACCAGTAAATATCTACTGAACGTATCTATTGCTTTTTAACCATTCATTGTCTTCTCAACATGTGTCAAAAGGCTCCTGACAGATTCTACAGTTTTTCACCTCCTGGAGAGTTTGGCTCCAGGTCCTGTAGGAGGCTGAGGAGAGAGCTCTCTGCTCTCCTACAAACTGGAAGAAGAGGGAAGCAAGTCTGAAAAACTACAGCTCCAGGAACCGGACAGGTGGTGCTCATCTCTGAAACCAAGGCAGAGGGACTAGTCGGAGATAAGCAGTGAATCTGTCACTGGTGGACTGGGTCCATCTCCCCAGAAAGGGAATGAACTGGGCTTCGCTGTGGTAACTGCTATTTGAGACAAACACTGATGCCTCCCCATGCTTCCCTCTTGCTAAGGGACAAACCTGTGTGCAATGGCTTCCTGGAAAAGGTGCATTCGGTCCCAGTATGTTTCTGGTTCAAAGCCTAAAAGGAAAAAAGAGTAAATGCCGAGTTGTGATTCCAAGATTTGCAAATCTCCCTGGGTCCAGCCTTGGGTATCCTTCACTACTCTTGGCAATGCTCCCCCCTTGAGCCTGAGCTCTGCTTTTTCACACCACCTGCTTTCAGAAAGACCAGCCTCCACCCCAAGGAGGGATATCCTAAAGACAGTGACAGCCCTCAAGCTTCATCAGGGTCTAGAAAGGAGAGGAATATGAGTCCTCAGCGACCCGTGTGAGCTACTAGAACTTGGTATAAGACTCATCCTAATGACCGTCTGTGCCAAAAGCGGAAAGGAGCAGGATATTAAAATACAACCAAGAGATAAGCTTGAAATGAATGTCATTTGCTTCTAAGGAGAAAAAAAAAAATCCCAATCTTCCATTTTAGGGGTGGGGAAATTGAAGCAAATCAATATAAAATGATTTTTGGAAATGTGATCAGCTGGGGAGGGGAAGGGAGGGGAGGGGGCAGGGCAGGTGAGTGCCCGCCCCCACCGCCCACTTCGTGCTCCAGCCTGGCTGGTGTGAGGACAGGAGCAGGGTGAGGAGGTGGCAGGGCTGAGGCAGCTGTCACACAGCAGAGGCAACAGGCCGGGGCTGCTCTCGGGATCAAGGTGTGGAGGGCTGGGGCAGCAACCACATGAGACCTCGTCCCAGAGGCCAGGGGTGCCTGCAGGGGCTTTGTTGCTCTTTCTGTATTTGGAATTTTATATCTAGGTTAGATTTGAGGATTCTGGGTAACCAAAGAGCAGAAAAGAGAAAAGACTTTGGCTTTAACAGATAAAAACAGACAGTGTATTCTTGTCAGATTTTTAAGATTTTGAATTCCCTGTTATCAGAACGGGAGATAACAGGAAGAGAGGTGGCACAGAAGCAAGAAAATTGATTTTTAGATTCAAGTCCTTATTCCTTTCAACTAGGACTCCTTTCGTTCAGCTGTAACCATGGCAACCAACAGAGGATGCTGGTCTTGAAGACTGGGTTACGTCTGGCAGGGAAAACCATCGGTTCACACAAAAATGTCCTCCAGTGCCAGCCCTGCGAGCACCCCTGCGCTGTTACAGCGAAGGTGGAAAACCCCAGAAGAGTCTTTGGGTGGTATGGGGGGAGATCTCGCCTTCCCCTCAACATGTTAAAAACAGCAGTAGGAGGCGGTGCCTGGCTTAAAGTCATCAGATGCAGACATAATCACCTGCCATTTCAGGACGGCAAAAAACAGTCCCCCCTCGGCCACACCGTGAGGGTAAATGAGAATGTGTGTGTGGGGGGGTTGGGGGGTGCTTTGTAAACCCTAAAGATCCCAGGATCTTCAGCCTCCAGGGGCCGGGGGGCTCACCTGGAACCCCAACTATCACTTAAAACACTGTGTCTATATACAAATGTCTTCCAAGATGTAAAGAATGTACAGGTGGGCCTTTGGAACAAAAGCTCTTTGCACCCCGGGGGTGGGGGGGCCGTTTCTCTGCCACCAAACACAGCACAGACTCATAAGAACTCAGGAAAAAGCATCTCCTTCACCTCAAAAGTTTTTTTCTCCACACTGATAATTTCTACGCCTGAGAGTCTACAGGGCTCTGACACACCAGCAGCAACTCTAGCTTTTCGTTATAAAAAGATCATCCATGAGCTCATGGGGTGCTTTGTAGGAGCTAATTACATGCTCACTGAAATGAGTGCTTGGTGATGAAAAGTCCGTGCTGTGTGAAGTCAGCTCATCCCTCCATCTGTCTACACCTGCCCTCAGAGTCTGGTAGACGAGGGTGGAGCAGCGGGTGGGGTTGGCCCCATGGTCTCCATTCCGGGGAAGCACTCTGAGGGGGTCCCGCGTCCTCCAGGTGCTGACGCATCTCAGCTTTGCACAACAGCACACTGTGTCCTGTTTTTGCTTTCAATGTCTCCCATTTCTGGCCTTTATTCGTGGAGCAGCAGATCCAAGCCTCCAGTGAGGATCAGATTCCTGCCGCCCAAACCAGTAAGGCTGGAGCAGAGAGAGGAGGGTGTAGGGAGAAGCCTGGTGCTGCTCGAGATTTACAGAGCACAGCGCCCTCTCCCACCCACCGTCCCCTCCAGGCCTTACGAGGGTCTTCTTGAGCTAGTGAGGCAGCTCTGGTCACCCCCATTTCAGGAATAAGGCATTTGAGGCTCAGAGACATTAAGTGACTTGCCCAGGGTTGCTCAGCCACTAAGTGAAGAATCAGGATTGAAACTCTGGCCCCAGCACTTCCCTGGTGGCGCAGTGGTTGGGAATCTGCCTTCCAGTGCATGGGACACGGGTTCGAGCCCTGGTCCAGGAGGATCCCACATGCCATGGAGAAACTAGGCCCGTGTGCCACAAATACTAAGCCCGTACTCTGGAGCCCACGAGCAACAACTACTGAGCCTGAGTGACACAACTACTGCAGCCTGCGTGCCTAGAGCCTGTGCTCCGCAACAAGGAGGGACCACCGCAATGAGAAGCCCGCACACTGCAACGAAGAGTAGCCCCCGCTCGCCACAACTGGAGAAAGCCCGCGCGCAGCAACGAAGACCCAACGTGGCCAATAAATAAATAAATTTATAAAAAACAAACAAACAAAACCCTCTAGCCCCCTGACTACAAGGCTCCTTCTTTTCACTGGCCCGTGAAAAGCTGGCCTCCATTTTACCAAATTGAAAAAAAAAAAAAAAAAAAGCTGGCCTCCAGGCGCCTCGAGAGGCGACCCTGGGGGAAGGGTCTACGTGGGTAACAGGCCCTCCGGAGAGGGGTGTCTCTTACTGTCAAACAGGTGCTCGCTGCCCTCCTTGAGCAGGCAGCTGATGTTGAGTGGGATGAAGAGCTGGGCCCGGAGCGGGTCGCCGTACAGGTAACTGGGCAGCGCAAAGGGACCCTCCAAAACCGGCACCAACAAAAAGCCACAGGAGGTGGCCTTGCGATGCCAACCTTGGACCTGGTGGGAAGCACAGAAACACACAGCGTCACCTCCAAGTTCATTCTGACAAGAGAAGTAACTTCCTGAGGAGTGAAGCCACCCGAGTGATGGCCTGCGTATTGATCCACAGGTTCACTGATTAACGTCCGCCGGCTCCAGACCCACCCTGGGAGAAGGAAACACAGTTGAACCTCCTGTGAATCCTTGGAAGACCGGGAGGTAAGCGCATGGCTCCTCACAGCCTGAGTTTCTGCAACTTCAGGGGCTCTTTCGGGAGGAACAGGCTAGAGAGAGCTATGTCCTGCCTCTTCTTGCTCCATAGGATGTTGGAGGAAAGTCACAGGATATAGGTTAAGTCCTTCTAATTTTGTCCTTTATCAAAAATTTACTAAGTCCAAAGTATCAAATAGGAAAACAATCCACTCAGGCTGGCTGAGAGAGATAAGACGCGGGCTGCAAGATGATCATGGTGGCCTCTGGCCAAAAGTGACAAGCGCTGACCTCGCAGAATGAGAGCTGCTCTCTGCAAGCTCCCAAACGCCATCTGTCTGAAGACTGACCGAGAATAAAAGTTACTGGGGCTTAACGACAAACCTCCCCACTCTTAGCTTTTCTCCCAGGAACACTCCTAACCATGACCAAAACACCAAGGTCTCTGTTTGACCAAGTAATTTCTACGGCTTATGTAATATTTATCTAAATAAAATGTGGTTTATAACAAATGTGGACATGGCCTTAAAATAATAATTAACCTACACTCGAGATTCTTAAAAACTTAATAAAATCATGATAAAAATGAGCAGCTTTCAGTGGGTTTTACATGAATTGATGTGCAAAGGGTACTTTTTAAAAGATAGATGCTAAACTCCTCTGAGGAAATAAATACTCTTCTTCCCGCCAAATTATAACTGTATCTCTGTGTGTGTGAGTGAGAGAGAACACTGTGGCTGTGTGGTTCTGAGACAGTGTCACCTGGTGGGGCTTCTGAGGAGGACGCTATCGCACTGGGCCAGAGGGTTAGTTCTGGCTGGAGGGAGTGGTCATCCCAGCGCTGACCCGCTGGGGAAGAGCTGGTGTCCCCTGCAAGCTGAGCGGAATGGGCAGCTGGGCGTCTTTTTTGATTTGGACCTTAACAATGTTCCCTGGATGGGAGTGTCTCCATGGGAGGGGTCCTCAAAGACAGTAATGCCATTTGGAGGCAGACAGGGGTTGGGCAGACAGAGACGTAGACCAATCTCTTCCACGTCTTATAGGGATAAAACTAGGCTTTTGAGCCCCGGACAAAAAAACCTGTACGTTGCCAGCCGACGCTGTGCTCCTTTCCCTTTGGTCATCTCCTAGGCTCTTCCAAACTCTTTTTGAACTTTCCAGCTGCTTTCAGCTGTGCAATGAGATGTTTGGACCAGTGTTGGAGGGGCGTGGGATTCAGTTGAAGCCACAGAGAAATACTCTTTGGGGCTGAAGGAGAGAGCATATAAAAAAGGGTAGGAGACCGTAAAGATGGCTCACGAAGGCTCCTGGAAGACACTGACAGCTCGGCTAAGGAGCATTTATTTTAGACACACAGCCTGGGATGGGGGGTGGCCAGGAGCAATGAGTGACCTGATGAGGCAGCTGGACCACGGTGGACGAGAAGCAGAAACAGTCAGGAGACCAACTGAAACAGGGCTTCTCAGCTTTGGCACTTGAGACACTGGGGCTGGGGGATTCTTTGCCGTAGAGGCTGTGTTGTGCTCCGTGCTATAGGATGATGGGCTACATCCCTGGTCTCCCCACCACCCGCTAGACCCCAGGGGCACCCCCACCATTTGGGGCAAGTAAAAATGTCTCCAGATATGCCAAATGCTCCTAACAGGTCACAACCACACACCTCCCCCACCCCTGTAGAGAACCAGTTAATAGCAGTGATATTCACGAACAGAGGATTGTGTAGATAAACTATGATACAAACAAGCAACAGTATTCTGCAGCCCTTAAAAATAATGAGGCAATGTCTTCCAAATTGAGCTGATGTAGTGTGTTCTTGGTTACCAAAATACTCAGGTAGCTTTGGAAATTTGAAATGGTAAATATTCATGATGTATAAAAAAAACATGATACAGGGACTTCCCTGGTGGTCCAGTGGTTAAGAGTCTGTGCTTCCACTGCAGGGGGCGCTGGTTCGATCCCTGGTTGGAGAAGTAAGATCTCGCATGCCACACGGTGCAGCCCAACAAAAACAAAACACATGATACATAACTATAGAATCTTAATTACATAAAAATGGATGCTTAGTTGCATAGATACATAAACGGGACCTAGAAGGACGTGTCAGACTCTAAAATACTTGTGATTACGGATGACTTTGATTTTTTACTTCTTGTGTTTTTTAGTTTCCTATTACGCACATGTTAACTTTTAAGAAACAAATGTTATTTTAAAAACTTTCCCCCCAAATGAGGCAAAACAAATTAAAAAACAACTACAGTGAAGCCGACTTATTTATATTGATACAGAAGATATATAGGTGATAGGAAAAGCACAACATGAATAGTAAATATTCTGAGCTACTATGTCTGTTAAAAAAAAAAAAAAAGTAAAAGTAACAGGGCCTCTATATGCACAGAATCTCTCTGCTAGTACCAGCAAAGTGGCAGGGCAGTAGATGAAAGTCCCAGGGAACAGGGTGAGGGTGGGAGAGAGGGTTACATTCTGCTCTACACCAGTGATTCTCAGCTGGGGGCAATGCCTCCCCTCCCTGGGGACATCAGCAATATCTGGAGACATTTTTGGTTGTCACAGGAGGGTATGCTACTGGTATTTGGTGGGTAGATGCCAGGGATGTTGTTCAACATCCTACAATGCACAGGCCAGGCCCCCCCATGACAGAACCATCGGCCCTATGTGTCAGTAGCACACCAAGGGTCAGAAACCCTGATCTACACACCCTTTTCGACTGTTTGAATTTTTCACTATGCTTAATTTTTTGAAAGAGGCTAATCCAACGGTCCACGTGAAGGTAACAGGAGCCTGAAGTGAAAAGAATTTTTTGAGTGACGTGAATCTCTACCGAGCACCCGCGCGCCCGTCTGCCAGGTGAGCCCAGGCCTGACCGCACATAAGGGGGTCTCACCATCTCAAAGAGCACAGCGGCGGTCACCGCCATCCAGTGCAGCTTGATCTCGAAGGCCGCGTTCAGTGAGAAGTTGCCGTGGTAGTAACAGCTGCACCACTCCAGTCGGTCTGTGCGGTTGTTCACATCCACGTCCAGGGTCACGGTCCTCTGCTCTGGGACAGTGGCAGCTACATGGCAGGGGGGGAGGTTGGTGGCCAGGGGGAGGGAAAGGAAGGCAGGGGGTGAGGAGGAAGAGAAAACAACTGAGCATCCAGATGTGAAACTGCAGATTCCAGATGCTTCCTGGAAATCAGCTAGTCCAGGGCTCGGCAAATGCTTTCCATAAATGTCCACGTAGTAAATATTTTAGGTTTTGCAGGCTACAAGGTCTCTGTTTCAACTATTCAATGCTGCCGTTACAGTGCAAAAGCAGCCTCAGGTATTACCTAAACGAGTGGGCGCAGCTGTGTTCCAGTAAAACTTTATGAAAACAAATGGATTTTTAGGGCAGTCAGGCTACTCTGTGTGATACAATAATGGTGAATACATGTCATTATACATTTGTCAAAACCCATAAAATGCACAGCACCAAGACTAAACCCTAAGGGAAACCATGGGCTTTGGGTGATAATGATGTGTCAGTGTAGGGTTGTCGATTGTAACAAATATCCCACTCCAGTGGTGACGCTGATAGCAGGGGAGGCTGTGCATGTGTGCAGGTTGTGCGGGGCGGGGCAGGGAGTATATGGAAACTGTACTTTCTGCTCAGTTTTGCTGTGAACCTGAAAGTGCTCTAAAAATAAAGTTTATTATAAAACAAACAAATGAACAAACAGGTGACAGGCCAGATGTGGCTGGTTAAACCATAGTTCGCTTCCCCTAATCTAATCCAATTCCTGATTTACAGATGAGGAAACAGCAACCCATGGAGGAAAAACGTCTTGGCCAAGATCAGAGTCAGAACCTCAGCCAGGCTGAGCCCCAGATCTTCCAATTCCAGTGACCACGAAGGGACATGATGGGACACACAACCCGGACCACAGCGAGGAGAAGGTCTTGCTTTTCTGGTTTCAACCCAGGAAGGCAATAGTTCTATAATTGTTTCTCAAGAAATGAAACCTCTTAATGAAGGCTAACGCTCTGTCCCAACAACCGTGTGCTGCCCAAGGATGTCATGTCAGTGCCAAAGTGGCTCATCCAATCTGGGCTCCTGCTCAGAAATCCTTCTCAACCAAGACAGGGGTGTTTTAGAGACGGGTCAGACTGTCAAGTTCCTGACCAGACTAAAGGCCCAAAGCGGGCTCAGAAGTAAGAAGATCAGGGCTCTGCTCCACCTGGCTGGGCACTGCCACACATGGGGCTTCCGCAAACTACGATCGGACCCTCTTTCTCCCCTGCCCCCTTGAATCCAGTGACATTTCTCTGCGGCAGTCAGCTTAGTTCTGGGTTCTGCAGGTAGAAGCCCCGAGTGGCTTTTATCACACACAAGTAACAGCTCTTAAGTCAGCAATTTGAATGAACTTGTGCTGGGGGGGCAGTGGAGCTGCCGCTCGGACGCTGAACGGGACCTGGGCAGACCAACACTCAGCTGCGAGGTACACAGCTTGTCATTCTCTCAAAACCAGAACGTGCAAAAAAAAAAAAAACCAGGACGTGCAAAGTGGGAGACACTGTCGACTTGGACTGGGAAGACCTAAGCCCTGCCGTCCAAGCCCTGCGCCCCTGAGAACATTGCTCCACCCCTCCTGGTTTGGCTCCTCGTCTGCAAACTGAGAGGGCGCCCGTCCAGCTGCTCTGTAGAGAAGAGGGGAGGGTCAAGTGAAACATGGATGAGAAGGGCTCTCGGACTCCCCTCCTGCCTTCTCCTCTGGCCACCCTCCCTTGTGACTCTCCTCCTTTCCTCCTCCTCCTGTTATTCCTTCCTCCCAGTTTAAGCCACGGGCTTATCACCACTGCTCCATCAGAGGTCTGCCTAAGACTCCCATGGACGCTGCTTAAGCCTAAAGAACTAGGTGGCTCTGGTGCTAAAAGTCTCATCAGAACGAGTTTCTGTCTCTGCCTCGTGTTCCTGACTCCTGACACCGCCAGAGGAACCCTTTACTGAACAGCCCAAACTCAAGGAAGGAAGTTTGCTCTCTGGGCTTGGACAATGTGTTCTCTGTAGGTGAAAAGCCCCGGTCACAAAAGAAAGGGCACTCAGAAAACACCAGCAGTGACCTTGCACATGTCTCCTTTCCCATGTGGCACGTCAAGTTCAGAACAGGCTGGTCTGAGGAAGCCAGAGGAAGCGCACTGTTCAGCCTAGTGGTTACGGGCTCAAGATACCACTGGCTTCACTCCTCAGTAGGGGAGGTGACAGTGCAGACGCTGCGGGCTGAGGATGCTGACAATGGTGTGAGTCCAGCTGAGGTGCAGCCCCTGGCCAATTCTCTGCATCTCTTCTCGACTTCCATGAGGACCGGCTTGTTCCCCTTGGGATAGGGAGATATAGCGAGGCCAGTGAATAAGGACAAACCCAGGCTGAGCATCCTTCACCCGTGTCACAGAGACGGGTTGTCAAAGACCTGAGGAGGGGATCGGTGTCACAGGAGGAGAAAGAACAGCATCTCAGGGAGGGGAGTGAAGGTAAAGGTAACAACCAGCTCTGCCCACCGACAGAACGAGCGATCTCGGGAGTGAGTGCCACGTGGGTGGGAGTTTTCAAAGAGCGGCTGGCTCCCCACTCCTCAGGGCTGCTGTGGAAGACATTCAAACATCAGGGTTTGGACCGAGGTGCCCTACAGCCCCTTCTGAGCCTGAGATCCGGTGGGCTGCAAGAGAAGGCTGAGAAGTAAAAGGCGTGGGACTGGCTCAAGGGATGCAGTGCTGCCTCTTCCGGGGTCTCGGATCCCCTGAGCTTCACGGCTCAGCGACACAAGATGACAGGGGTGGGGAAGTGGAGCCACCACAGACCAAGCCAGACAGGACCATGTGCCACCGTCAGGCATTTCAAAACAGTTTTCTGCTGCTAACTTCCAACTGAGAATTAGGAATGTCTAAAAAGGAACACATCAAAATGAATGAACGAAAAAGGGAGCAGGTCATAAATGATACAAAGGCCTTCTTCCCCTTCTATGTCATTTTGATTTTTTTCTGAGAAAAAGACTCAACACTACAGATAGACCAATTTCACGTAAGTAAACAATACAGTAAAAGTCTATATTCTAACCTGAAAAAATGCTGGGAAGAAGGATCTCATGTCCTAACACAGAGGTGGGAGGGGTGTTACTGGAGAGAAGTAGCTGTAATAATGCCGTGTTGGGTTTAAAAGGAAAAGAAACCCACTTCCTGTGGGAGGGGTGGTGGGAAAGGAAGCTGATGGAGTAAAATTCCACTATAACAATCATGGGAGCCATTGAAAACCTAGTAAGTGGATGTTTTCCCAGAAAACATGCACATATGAAAGATTCTGCCTAGTTTCAGAACCACCGACCCTCCTGACACCCCTGTACAGGGTGAAGAATACCCCAGGTTGATAAACTACCTGCTGTAGACATAAATCTCTTTGCCCCTACTCTTCCTCTTTTTTGGACATATTTTCCCATATGCTTTTCCTTTTTGACCACACTTTTTGAAGTAACTAAGAACCAAAGCTAAACCAAATGACACAAATCTCATCCTGAGCTTCAGATGATGGCAGTCACAAGAGGGTTGTACCAGCGGCTGCGGGAGAAGACTTTGGAAATGATGATGTCCCTAGAGAGACTGTCAAGATAGCCTCCAGAACCAAAATGATGACGCATTTCCCAGAAGCAGTAACCCTAACCAAGGGGTAAGTGCAGCACACGGGCTGGGACCCTGCACACACCCCCATGGAGAACTTGGTGAGAAGCGGTGGTCTGTCCCCTGCCTCTCGCACAAAGCACTGGCCACACTGGCCCTGAGCAACTCTGAGAATCTGGAAACTGTGATGACTTGTAACGTTTCCATTCCACCAGCTAGGCAAGCATTCCAATTAGCCGGGCACTTCTGGGCTAACCAAGTAGAATGGGGAATTTCCCTGGAGTTTGGCCTATGTTACGTTTGCTTCCCTCCATCCAGAGGGTTTTGAGGGTCTCTCCAACCTGCCTTTGAGGGAAATCTCACGACGCCCTGCCTAGAGCACGCATTTTCTAAAGACGCTCACATCTCGACCCATCAGTCCGGTCCTTGAGAGCAGAGGTCACCACTGTTCAATAAGCAGGTGCTCACCCCATCTTAGGGCTGCAGGAACCGAGGAAGGGAAAGAAGAATCCCGGTGTGCATCCCTTGATGGGGTAAGCACATTTGGGGAGGGAGGGCAGAGAGGAGGGTCACGCACAGGGTGAGTGCCTGGAGTGGACACCTCTGAGGTCTTCTTCTTCTGAGGTCCTAGGATGTTGTAGTCATGGGACAGCCTCTGGCAAGAGCTAAACCAGCAGTGAGCACCAGCTCACGTCCCCTGTGTCCTGAGCCTCTTGGGAAAAGTGACCACACTGTCTGTCCTCTCCTATCCATAGAAGATTAGTGTCCTGCCCTGATCTGACAACTGCTGAGCCCTGTTGGTTGGTTGGGACAATGATGAGCTCGACCCACTAGGCTGGTGAAAGCCGCACAGGAGCCACGGTGCTAACAGTCACAGTGTGACAGCCACGGGGGCCCTAACCCTGGTTCCCGTGGCACCGCCCCTTTGGCTGCCCCTCTGCTCAGCCACCCGCCAGTGTGTCCCCGGGCTCCATCTGCTTGGGCACCTACCTAAAAGCGCAGCCGCCTGGCTCCGGCCCCCGAAGCTGCGGCTGAAGGAGCTGTGCCTGCTGGCGTAGGAGGCTGGCCGGCTGGGCAGCCAGGGCAACAGGAAGGCAGGGATCTCCGAGTGCAAGAGCTCCTCGGCCACGAAGGCCACCTCAAACCACTTGCGCTGGAAGCTGGCGAAGTCGTCCACCGCCGTCGTGTGCCAGGCAGTGGGCTGCTGCACGGCCACTGGGAAGGGCAGAGGGGAGGGGGAGCCCTCAGCACAAGCTCTCGTGTGCTCACCGGTTCACGCCCAACACGGGTGAACCTGAAAACACAACGCTAACGAGCCAGACACAAAAGACCACAGAGTGTGTGAGCCCGCTTGGGTGAAATGTCCAGAACAGGCCAGTCTTCAGAGACAGAAAGCTGACTGGTGGTGGCCAGGGCCTGGGGGAAGAGGAGTTTTGGAGGGAGCCCTAATGAGGGCGGGGTTTCCTTTCAGGGCGATGGAAGAGGTCTGGAACTAGATAGAGGTGGTGGTTGCATGACACTTAGAATACTCCACGCCACTGCCTTTTAAAATGGTTAGTTTTGGGAACTCCTTGGTGGTCCAGTGGTTAGGACTCAGTGCTTTCACTGCAGTGGCCCAGCCAGATTCAACCAAGATCCCGCAAGCCGTGCCCCACGGCCAAAAAAAAAAAAAAAGCCAAATAAGTAAATAACTAAAATGGTTAGTTTTATGTTATGCAACCTCTCCTTCAATTAAAAAAATATTTTATCCCCAGTTTCAGACCTCTAATTTCAGAGCATGTGACAGTAACTGGGGGTTTTTCACCTTGAAGGTAAGGTGGGTGTCTACTGGTCAAACTCAGAATTTAAGGGAAGAGGGGTGATGGACACACTTGGTGTCTACGAGGAAAAAACCTAGACGGATCCACTTCCAATACATGCTTGGATAAGAGCGCCAGTGAGTGGCACCAGCCGCTTCATCTGATGGAGTATTCCCGAAGCCCAGAGGCCGAGAAGCTGTCTGTCTGAAGGGTGGGAGTCACTCCCCTCCAAGGTCCCTGTGTGCTCAGGAGGGACTGGAGATGCTGGTCGGAACCCTGGGTGCCTGCAGCTCTGACCAGGCTGGAAATTGCTCCCCTTCTGGGAATTCCTTTTATTCATTAAAAAACAAAATACTTGAAATTTATCTTGGAAAGCTTGCTAGTCTTCCTGGAGGAAGAGATGGAGTCTGAAGGCCCAGCAAGTAAAAAGTGCTCTCAGTTAGATGAGAGCTGTCATGTTATACTCAGACCCACCTGCACTGGGTGGGGGTCGGGGGCGCCGTGAGTAAAAACAGTGACCAGCAAATGAGCCGCGGGCATTTCCTCATCATTTGCCTCAGCCTCTTTTAGGCTTATCTTCCATCCACACTGTGCTCACCAAGAATGTACTGTGGCTTTAAGAAACCCTTTGTCACTCTGGTGATGCTCAAAGTAAGTACAGATGCTCAAGGAGGCTGACGGATCCGTCAACTTAGAGGACAGCATCACACGAGGAGCTCGAGAAGCACCGTCATTTAACGGAGCATGTCACCAGGAAACACCTGCCCCACGGGCAACAGTTCGCCTCACCTCGCTCAGGCTCTCTGTCCATCACTATCTTGTAGAAATAGAAGCCATATATGAAGGTCCGCCAGACTTCACCAGAGGCGTGTGTGATGAGCTGCTCTTCCAGCATTTTCTAGAAGGAGAGACAACGAAGCTCTGAAATTCCTGCAGGGGAACATCTCAGAGGTGCAGCCCTCAAACCCCACTCTCCACCCCCATCAGCGGTGACGACTGCGCTGTGTTAAATGCTATGCCTGGTGTAAATTATATTATAAAATGCAAATGCATAATACAGTATCATCAGATATTTCAAACACACAGAAAAGTATAAAGAAAATCCAGGTCATGCCATCAGCTAAATTCAACTAATTTAACTTTTTGCTATACAGACTTCAGAGATTTTTGTTTAAAAAAAAAAAAATCTCGGGAATTCCCTGGCAGTCCAGTGGTTAGGACTTTCACTGCCAAGGGTGTGGGTTCGATCCCTGGTCAGGGAACTAAGATCCCGCAAGCTGTGCAGCGTGGCCAAATAAAATAAAATAAAAATTAAAAAATCTCTACGGAGTCTCCCATGTCTCACTCCCCTTCCTCTCTCTCCAGAAATAAATGGTTAGCGAAATGTAATTCTCAAGCATGTTTTTAATAATTTTATTATATAGACAAGTATTGATCAAACAGCACTGATTCCCCATGGGGGCCTCTGTGTGGACAGTACGGTGTGAACCGACCTCTCCCTTTCCCCTTCTCTCGAGTTTAATTCCAGTTCAGAACAGTGTCATTAAATTCAGCGAGTGCTTGCTCAGTGCCTACCATGTGCCAAGCAACACGGCGGGCACTGGTGATGTGGAAACGCACAGTAAGGGATGGCCTGCGCTCGGGGGGCCTGGTCAGGGCGGAGGACGAATGAGATGTGGACCCCACTCTGCTGTGCCCAGTGCTCGACAGAGGACGCGTGGGGTGCCAGGAAGATGCTGAGGCAGAGGGAGGGCACTGCCTGGGGATCCTTCACAGAGACTCCCCCAAGGTTCAAAAGCGCAGATTCTGCCCAAAACATTTCAATTCCGGTGGCAGATTATGCCCGATGTTTAAGTCAAGGTAAAGTAGTGCCTTTCGAACCAAGACCTGCTCTATGATTTGTTGATCCCAGACAGGCCTCACATTGACTAAAAACAGACTCTTACTCCACCTGGTGACCTCGCTACTGGCGAGGGCCCCCGCTCTGTGGTCTTACCTGCATGATGTCGATGGCCATGGCCTGCGTCTGCACCCCATCCACGTTGTTCACCAGCCAGTGTACCACTTCCGCACTGATGAAGCAGCACGGTGAGAGGCCCTTCTGCTCAGGGAGCAGCTGGACTCCTGTCCTGAGTTCCAAGGCGGCAACAAGCAGAAAGAGAAGGTTAAAAAAGAAGGGACCCCTACTAAAACATTTGATATCTGAAGTGAGGATCCCCACAGCTCAATTTCTCCACATTAATCCTAGACTCAGAGAAATCCCTGTGACAGGACAAAAGAAGGTGTTACAGGGGAAAAGGAGAAGGGGGAGGAGAGAACCTGGCCTTCAGAGAACACCTATGCTTGTCAGGCGTTAAACTGGGTAATTTACATGATTATTTCATTCAATCCTCACATCGATCCTGTGAATCAACCATTATAATCCCACTTTACAAACAAGGTAACAGAGGCTCAGAGAGGTCAAGTAACTCACCCAAGGTCTCACAGTTGCTGAGCAGTAGTCAGGTATAAATCCACCAAACCACGCTGCCTGAGCACCACCCCAGCTTGGGCCACGGGATCCTCCCACCCCTGCACTCATTCATGAGAGAAGCCACTTACGAGGGGTGCTTCATGGCCTCCAGGATCTCCACCAGGGTGGAGGAGGACGTCAAGGAGCTGGCCGCCAACTGCTGAGAGCTGTAACAGAGAAGCAGAGTGAAATTCCCGAGTCTTGACCCTCTTGCTTTGCTTCTTACAGAGCTGGAAACCAGGCTGATATGGACACTGAAGGCATTCAAGCAAATTCTGGACAGTTACATCCTGGAGATATCTCACAGGGGGGTTCCTGCTTCCAAAATGTATACATTTAAAAAAAAAAAGGATTCAAAGTGGTTTTCTGTCCAAACTTGCTTCCTTTAATAAGCATCTCCCCTCTGAATAATATGTCAGGCTTGACCCCTTCCAAGAAATCTCTCTAGAAGAATGCTCTGGGCCTTTCACACATCACATCATTTAATCTCACCAAAGAACGCTAGGTAACATGGTCAGAGCACAGGGGGCAGAATCCCAGGATCATCACCATCAGCTGGAGGGCCTCTGGTTTTTCTTGGCCTAAGTTTCCCCATCTGAAAACTGGGAATGATACTGTTCCTGTCTTCCAGGGTTGCTGTGAGGTTAGTGTGTGTAAAATACTGTGCATGGGACTGACACCCACAAAGTCCAAAATGGTAGACCATACTAAACACAGTAACAGTACCATCCACCCTTTGGAACTTGGAGATGTAAAAGGAGCTGGTGAAGGTCAGAGCTGGGAAGCGTCAGGGTCATCATTTGAATCCCGTCTGTCTGCTCCAGCGCCCAGATCTTTCCGTCACCTGCTGCCCGAGTTCTTCCTCGATGGTACTATGGTCCCTTAAACATGCTTAATACTCAGCGACCGAGCCCAGATTACTGGGCATGGGACACACAGGGCCACCCATCACACCAAACCTGGGGCTTATCCGGAAGCTCCTTAAACCCCTCCCATTCCTCAGTCCCAGCCTCCTCTTCCTACTAGGCAGGTCCAGGACCCACTGGAGCATTTCAGAATCTCAGGGTTAAAGAAGACTTTAAAGACCCTGGAAGTGAACTAATGCCTGAGTCCTCGCGACAAGAGTCTGGACAGAGGCCGCTCCACTGTGTGAACATCTTCAGTGGCAGAACCAGCTGCTTGGGAGCTCTTTATCGTGAGATGGAGTGTGTTCTCTGTAATTCAGTCATTGGTCCTGATTCGTGTTGTTTTTGGCCTTCTCATCTCCAGCCTAAACATTCCCAGTTCCTCTTCCAAAAGCAGAAGAGAACCTGCCACGTGAGCAACAAGGAAGCAGAGAAGTGCACGCCTTTCCTGTGCCCTGGGCTGCCGGAGCCGAAGCGTCTGCCAGACTTGGCAGGGACGTGGGCCTGGGGAGACGACAGAGGCCAGACAAGGCCAGGCCTGCGGCCGCCTCCAAACTGACCACCTCTACCAGCCAGTATAGACGAGATGCAGGTAAATCCAGCACAGGATGTGTGACGTGCAAAGGAAACTGCGTGGCCGCTGACGGGGACCAGCCAGGTGAGCTGCCTCAGATGACCTTCTGCGCTCAGGTGAAAGGTCCAAAGTCATGTCTCTTAGACCATTTAGCTGAGGACCACTCAGTCAGTGCAGTGAGGGAACAAGAGCAGACTGGACAGAATTACGATAAACCAAACGCAGCTCGGAAGGATATAAAAAAGAAGTTTCTCAGATTTGACAACAGCATTAAAAGCTGGGCACTTCCTCCAGCAAATGAGCTCCAAGCAGCTTCTTTTCCCCCTGGTTATTCAGGAACAAGAAAAGAGTCACGGAGGGACTTCCCTGGCAGTCGAGTGGTTAGGACTCTGCGCTTCCACTGCAGGGAGCACGGTTTCCATACCTGGTTAGGGAACTAAAATCCCACATCCCACACAGCGCGGCCAAAATAAAAAAAAAAAGAAAGAAAAGAAAAGAGCCACATTGGGGCACAATAATCGACCCATTCACTGTTCGTCCATTTCCTCAGGTGGCGTGGACTGACTGCACCTGACATAGGCAAGGCATTGGGCCATGGGCGCCCCGTGCAGCAGGACGGGTTCGCTCTGGGCCCCCTTCCCGAAGCCCACTCCTGCACAGTGCCTGCTGCTTCTCTGTGTCTCTGCGGCAACCTCTTAGCTGTCCTGTGAGGAAGGCAGGGCACTGACCACTAGCCCTGTCGAAAGGTGCTGGTGAGGACCGGCTGTCTGGGCTCCCAGATATAACTTGTGGCCGAGTCAGACCTCGGGCCTGGGATCTGGACCCCTGGTCTCTGCAGCCTTTGAGGTCAGACCAGCCTCACTGCCCAGGAGCATGAGTTTGGCCTTTCTGGGTCTCACCTGCTGTCACTGGAGTTTGCAGAGGGGAAGCCCTGTTCCCCTGAGCTCTGCGAGTTCCCAAAGGTCTGGCTGTTGCCTCTGTCCACGGACTGGCCTGTGCTCACCCCCAGACTGGTGCTGTCCGACATCGGGGTGGCCGTCTGGTCCACGGACACCTGTAGGAGATTTAAAAGTTAACACCAAAGGGAAAAAAAAAATCTTTCAGGCTATTCACACGCACGGTCCTACCCATTCCTCTCATTCCCAGTCCCCACTAGTCCCTGGTTGAGGAGCTAAAGGAGTCCAGGGACCACCCTGCTGGCGTGTGCCCCCTTCTATCGGAGCCAGTGGCGGGAGGGATTCCTGTGCCGCAAACTGAGGCCACGGGAGGCCAAGGTGCACAGTGAACCCCTGGGACCAGGACCTGACTCAAACCACAAGATTTGCACTAAAGAAAACCCCCACCAAGGGAGTAAAGAAGTCAACATCATTCCTCAGGGCTGGGAGAAGGGAGAGAGCACGGTTAGAGACAAGCAGCTCTCCTGGCCCCCAGTCTTCCTCACTCGCGCCTGTCGCAGGTGCAATCAGTCTTCCCATTTGCCCAGGTTCACAGCTCAGGTGCATCTGAAGCTCCCTTCTCCAGCTTCACCTCTAGAGGCCTCGTCCTGTGGCCTCCCGTCTGCCGACTCCCACGACCCCTCAGGCGTGCCTGCCCCACCGCCTGGCTCCCACTGACCCCCCCCACCTCACACACACCCTACCTGTGAGCACTCCAGCTTCATCTTCCTAAAGGATAGCTCCAATCTCATCACTCCGTTACTCTGAAATCTTTCAAGCCTCCCCACAAGCTACCGAACTGAGAACCGACTTGCGGCACCGGAGCTCTGGCTCAAACTGCCCCATCCACGCTCACCCACGGCTCTGTTTCCAGCCGAGTCAACCCTGTGTGTTTAAAACTGTCTGTGTGCCCCACCAACCTGGGACGCCCTTCCCCACCACCACAGGCTACAAACGCTGTGTTTCAAATGCTGCTCCCTTAGTGAAACATTCCCTGACTCACTCTGCCCCCATCCCCAAACAGAAACTGTCTCTCTACTTTGGGTCTCTGACCCCTGCCTGGGAGCTGCCAGGTTTTGCTTCATGTCATGGTTTTCTATCTGTCTCATTCCCTTTAAACGGCCTGGAGGGCAGGACTATGACCTGCCCACCTAGAGAGGCTGCACCCCACAGCAAACATCTGGAGAGAACAGCAACCCTTCCAGAGCACTTCTGGAAAAATCTAAGACTCCTAGTCCCTCTTACATGGGGTTCTAGAGTACTTCCAGAATGGAGCCTTATATTATCAGATACTCTATCGGATGATGGAAAAATCACTCCTTCTAAAACAGGGTATCTCGGGACTTCCCTGGTGGTGCAGTGGTTAAGACTCCACACTCCCAATGCAGCGGCCCCGGGTTTGATCCCTAGCCAGGGAACTAGATCCCACATGCATGCTGCAACTAAGAGTTCACATGCCACAACTAAGGACCTGGAGAACCACAAGTAAGGAACCCACCTACCTGCTGCAACTACGACACAGCTCAACCAAATAAATAAACAGTAAAAAATAATAATAATAAAATAAATAAAACAGGGCATCTCAACCACGGCATTATCGCCGTTAGGGGCCAGATAAGCCTTTGTTGTGGGGACCGTCCTGTGCATCCTCGGGTGCTGAGCAGCTCCCTGGCTCCTACTCACCAGATGCTAGTAATGACCCCCTTATCATCGCCCTCTGCTCCAGCTGTGACAAATAACAATGTTTCCAGGTATTACCAATCGTCCCCTAGGAGACAAAATCACCCCTGGTTCTAAAAGAACCAATTGGCTCTCCTACATCAGGTTCAATGAACTGCCAAAAAAACTTTGCCAGCACCATAAATACTGAGAAATGCAGCAAGAAGCAGTTTGCAATTACCAGCCACCACCTGCCCCCAACCAGTAAGACTTAGGAATAGATGCTACACCGAAAAATTAAGTTAGAAGCTAAAGGAGGGGACTAGATTCAGTTCTCAGGCACAGAAGCCTCTAGGTGCTGCCTCTCTGGTGGGGTCATCTCTCGTCTACTGCCCCTGAGAATTGCCCCACCAGCCTGAGCGAGGAAGTGGTTAAGAATTATCCTCTAAATCAGAAATTGGCAAATATTTTCTGTCAAGGACCAGATGGTAATTATTTTAGGCTTTGTGGGCTATAAAGCCTGTTGAAACTTATACAGTTTCTGTATAAGTGAAAAAGCACAAAAGCAGCCATCAATGATGTAAATGAAGGGGGTGTGGCTTTGTCCTGATAAAACTTTATTGACAAAAGCAGATGGTGGGCCAGATTTGCCCCACCCCTGCTCCATATCACACAACATCCATGTTTCAAGAGGCTGCTCAGATGGGACTCCTCTGGTGGTCCAGTGGGTAAGACTCTGCACTCCCAATGCAGGGGGCCCAGGTTCAATCCCTGGTCGGGGAACTAGATCCCACATGCATACCACAACTAAGAGCCTGCATGCTGCAACTAAACATGCCTCAATGAAGATCCTGTGTGCCACAACTAAGACCCAGTGCAGCCTATATAAACAAATATTTAAAAAATAAAAAAGAGGCCACAGAGAAAGGCATTTTGCTCAGATCTTAATACCAGGAAAAGTTATGCTTCTCCCCAACAACTGGTTTGTCTTTATCTCATGACCACTCTGAATCCTGGAACAGATGTTTCCCACTTTTCTTTGGCTACCAGGAAGTGCAGAGCTGAATTTAGCAGGAAACTCTAAGTACGTTATAAGACCTCGTAGGATGTCCTGTCTTATTTTTTCTTTTCCTGAATTTCCCCATCTAGTCACATTTTTATTCTGGAGGTTGCATTTATTTCCATAATCCACCCGAAGAAACTTTTTAGAATAAGACCAGTGGGAAAAGACAGACAAAGAGATGGACAGAACCACCGTTGTCTCACACGGAGAGCTGAAAAGAGCCAATCAGAGGGAGGTGCTTGGTCTGGGATGGGTTTTGTCTTAGGAACCTCATTCAAAACCTTCCTTACAGAAGGACCCCATTAAACCTGTGCAGATGGGACCTTCCAGAGGTGAGTTTAATCTCCTGTCTCCTCTTTGGAGTGGGCTAGATTTAGTGACCTGCTTCCAGAGTATAGAAAGGGGAAACAGCAGCTTCACAGTGGAGACAGCTGGCAAGTACCACATCACCAAGCGATGACGGTTCACGTCACCAATGATGTTGTGTGGACCTTGTGGGCCTCCATGGGATGTGATGAGATGGGTACTTCACCTCTGAGGATTCTTTTCAAAAACCTATAACTCCCGTCTCGCCATGAGAAAAACATCAAACCAACCCAGATTTGGAGACTTTCTACAGGATATCTGGCCAGGACTCATCCAGACCATCAAGGTCATTAAAAAAAAAAAAAAAAAACCAACCCAAATAACAAGAAAAGACTGACAAAATGTCACAGACCAGAGGAGACTGGGGAGACATGGCAGCTAAATGCAACATGGTGCCCCGGATTGGACCCTGGAACAGAGAGGACGTTCACAGAAAAACCAGTGAAATCCAAATAAAGTTTGGCATTTAGTTAATTAAACAAACAAACCAACAACCCTCAGCAGCAACACCAACCCCTTCTCCTCCCACCTTCCCACACGCCCAAAGCTGTGGGAGAAGCTGAGGGAGGGGGCTTTCCCAAGGACGCCTCTGAGATGAGCATCAACCACAACACGTGCCCGCATGGCCCCCAACCCCATGCCTGTCAGAGCCCTGCTTGCTCCTGCTGGAGGACAACCAGCCACCAGGACACAGCAGGACCCGCCAGCCCAGCCCTCAACTGTGCATTGAGGCCAGTGTCCCACCTGGAGACGAGGTGGGTTAAGCAGGGCTCCTGGCCTCCAGCCACCCAGCACCATCCGGGCACAGAGAGGCCTCGTAAAAGCACTCATGAAGGAATCCCATATACCTTGCAGAGCTGGAGAATAACCCCAGCCCCACAGCCAGGATGTTTTCCAAGGTTTATATCATCAGAGAAGGAAGGAATATCACCCCTCATCAAAACCCTCCCCTGCAGTTTGCGATTGACATGTACACACTGTTATATTTAAAATAGATAACCAACAAGGACCTATTGTATAGCACAGGGAACTCTGCTCAATATTATGTAACAACCTAAATGGGAAAAGAATTTGAAAAAGAATAGATGCATGTATATGTATAACTGAATCACTTTGCTGTTCACCTGAAAGTAACACAACATTGTTAATCGGCTATACTTCAATATAAAATAAAATGTTAAATAAACAAACAAAAAAAAACCCCCAAAAAACAAACTTCCCCTGCCCTCACGGTGCTCACCCTCTGGGGGTGAGGAGGGGGGAAGAGACATCAAACAAGCAACAACCACAGGGTGTCGTGTTCATCCCTGTATCTCCCACGGCACTCAGCACAGCTCAATTTAATTTCATGTCAGTACAGAGCGCTCCCTTACTACATCTTACACAGGATCATTTTTTTTTTTAATGGTGGGTAACATAAACTCCTCATCTCTGTTTGCTGTTTCCAATTCCAGGAACTTATCCACTTCTGTTCTTCTGGTGAATTCCACCACGTGAACCTGTGTGGAGTATTATAGGATGTATAAAACAATTCTCTCCCGCTCTGTTGATTTATCTTAGGTTAAGTTCTAATCTAAGTCTGAAGCTTTTCACAAGAGGGTCTATTGTTAGAAAGTAAAAGGTTAAAAACTCCAACCGGAGTCTGTTTTAAACCACAAGGGCAGGTTGCCTCCTACGGATGGTGATTGCTGGATTAGGACTCAGAGGCCCCAACGGGGACCTGCCCAGGGTCGCGCTTTCACTGGGAAGAGCCCAGCACAGACCCAAGATGCCCTCTGGCCTCCCAAGAAAGGGAAGACACCAGTGTGAACTACAGAACAGTGGAGGGGCTCTGCCACTTGCTAGTTCCGGGCCCTTTGACCAGGCAACATACTTAAGCCTCAGTTTCTTCATCTGGAAAATGGGGTGATAGTACATGTACCTCATGGACTCACAGGCTGTTTGCAAAGCCCTTTGCACAGTAGCTGGCGGAGCAGGTCCTCAATCCATGTTGGTTTTCTCACTTCCATCAAATAAGGGTTCCTAAACCTTTGCCCCGAACCTCCCACGTCCATCCTCCTGAGCCTGCCCTGCTCTGCACAAACCCTCTCCTCCCTTTCAAATCTCTGTGACCAGGTCAATCACATATACTCAGGGGCCTCAATAAAGGGCAGGGAGCCCAGGTTCTCTTCACCAAGATCTGTCAGCACAGCAATGACCGATGCTAATTATGGGGTGGGGGTAGTGAATCAAGCATCTTGGTCTTGATTTAAATCCCAGCTCAACCCTGTACTGTGTGAAGCACAAGTTCTTTGGCCCTCAATTTCTCCATCTGTAGAACTGGGATAAAACTTCTGCTTAACTCATAGGCTACGCTGTGAGGATGAGATGAAATAATACTATGAGCCTGGCGCATAGTAAGTGAAGAGTTTTAAGGCTTGGAAGCCCCTTGAGGTGGGTCCAAACCCTTTATGTGACACGTGAGTTCAGGACAGTCCAGAGGCAAGCTGCCCAGGGACGCACACCCTCAGTCTATGACAAAGCACATGCCTGGTAGTAATTGCTTGCTCTGTTCTTCACCACTTCCTGCCGCACTGCTATAAATTTATCTGCTTGTACTAGGAAGAAAAAAATAAGAGTTCTGTCCTTAAGTCAGCATGTATCATGTTGCTTATGTCATATGGCCAAAAACACCTAAATAGGAAGATGCTGCCCCGCGGCCAAGAGTCAGTGGCAGCACATGACAAAGACGGGAACACATTAAGCCACACGTGCCAGCATGTTTTCTGACGTTAATCTCCTCATCCCCCTGTGTCACCACAAACACCAAGAAAGGAAATGCACCTCTGAGACTGAATTCAGTTTCAACTGCCCCTCAAACTCGGCTTCGGCCCAATTCCACGCGTTCAGAGCCGAGCTGAAGGCCAGGTCGCGGCTTCTGCGACGGACAGGCATGCACGGGCCTCGGGGCCCTGGGGTTGGACTGACCTGCGGGTAGAAGGTGGACGATGCTGTGCGTGGGCTGCGAACAAACTCCATAAAGAAGGCCCCGTCCTGAGGTCAGAGTGGCAGGAAGCGGCAGCAGGTGCGAGGGGGCGGAGGGACGGAACGTGGCCCAGCAGCGAACCATCGGGGAAGGAGGGGGGGATGAGAGCAAAAAACAAAAACAAGGAGGGAAGGAGAGAAAGAAGGGCACATGAGGGGAAAGGGAAAAAAAAAAGAGAGGGAGAGAGAGAGAGAAAGAGAGAGAGATCCACCCAGGAGGAAAATATCCAAATGCGAAGCATTAGCAGAAACTCACACCTTCCTGGGCAGAATATCCCAGTGGGGTGGGAGCCAGCACCTGGGGGAGAAGGTGTGTCCAAGCGCCTCAGATCTCATCAGAGCCTGGCTTGGCTGCTTGCGTCCTCCCACATAGCTCTGAACATCCTCAGACCTATGCCGAAGGGAGGAGAAGGCCACAGGGCAGCTTGCAGAGGGGGGCATGGGGCAGGATTGGGGGCAGCGTCCTGGCCTCCCGCCTGGCTGGGTGACCAGCAGGCCTCTGGGAGACGCACGGAGGCCTGACGTTTGCGTTTCCGCCTGTAACATGGCAGCCAGATGGGAGAAGAGGATTCACTGCAGGAAAAGTTCTTTTTTTTTTTTTTTTAAATTTTCTATATAGATCATATATTGAAAGTGATGATATTTTGGATACATTATGCAGGAAAAGTTCTTGTTTAATTTTCTGAGCAACCTGGGAACACAGGAGCAGCAATACCTTCTCCCCCACTGGTTGTGTAACAAAATCATATGCAGTCCCCGGGAGGGGCTCCTCAAGCAGCTTTCCCCTCCCCACCCTATTCTTGTGGGGTTCAAGCTGCCGTGTACTTGAAACATAAATGACAGAGAGAACTTTTCCAAAGACCCACTCCCTCCCTCTTTCTTAAGGTCAAGAAGTGTCCTCTTGTCCCTTCAAAATCTTTTTACTTTTTATGCTTTATTATCACTGAAATTCGGAAATGCCACTTGATACACCTGAAGGTCCCTGCTTTCCTAAAACTTTTTAAATTCTAAAAGTAGAATCACTGAAGTATCTCGGTGTCCATTTTACCAGGACTGCTGCCACGCCCATCAGCCACTACGAGCTCAAGTAACAAGCTGAGGAAACACAGGTCTGAGGAGATGCACACTCGGGTACCCTCTACACATCCTGACACAGCTGCTGCCTGGAGAGTGCTGGGCCATCTCCTAACACCTCTGCTTCTCCTGGACCACTTGGGAATCTACACCCAGCAGACCGATGGCTATCCACATGGATTTCAGTGTCCAGCTGGAAGATGAAGGGAGTGTTCTAGACCACGATCTCCTATTTGGCTATTGGTGTATTTTAACCATAATGCTTGTGGTTCTGTAATTTCTGTACTTCTCAGTACTGTCCCCCGCACTGTTTCTAATCCTCAAAGACGGCAGTGGGTGGACGTAACAGCTAGTGAACAGCACACAGGCACTTGTGTGTTCTCACGTTCTATTTGCGTCCCTTCTCTGCCAGAACATACAGAAGCAGAGGTGCTCACGCTGCTGAGATGATGTACCCGTGAGTGAGGACAGGTGAAAAGACTTTCTTCACCAACAGGTCATTCTTGACGCACAGACTATCCTTCGGACTGTACCTAGAGTCACTGCCTTAGAGCTGGGTTTGCGGAAACGACAGCCTACAGCCTAATCCAGTCACCTGGTTATTCCAGCCTGTGAGCTGAGAACCATTAAGATTTTAAATGGTTACAGAAGAGCCCACACAATAGCCTTGATCTTCCCTCTCAGCCCACAAAGCCTAAAATATTTATTGAGGTTTGCTGTCTCTGGCCTATGGATGCTACACACTGCCTGCAGCCTCAGTTGCTACTTTTTCTCAGATTTTAATCCCTCCATCCTAGAAGTCTAATTCTAGGAACTTACCCTGTAGAAACAATCAGAGATGTGATCAAATAATTATGTGCAAGGATGTTTGCAGTATTACTTGTAATTGTGATACACTGCAGAATAATTATACAAACTTATGGAATAATTGCCAAAAACTATTTTTAAAAATCTGAAACCACCATTTTTTTAACAAAAAATGAAGTTATAAACAAAGGTCTAATCATATGATGAAATATTATATAGTTATTTTTTAAAATCAAACTTTGGAGAAATAACGACATGGGGAAATTTTCACGATGTGAAAGTAAAATAAATAAATATGCAGATGGATATACAAGCTGACCACAATGTTGAAAAATAAAATACATCTATTGAATCTCCTTCATTTCCGAGTGAGAGAAACCAAGTAAGAGAATGTGTAGCCAGCTCACCCTGCCACATCAGAACGATATCAGATTCTGAATTTCCAAGGAGAAGGAGTTGGCAGAGACACATCTATTGGTCTTAAAAGCTACAACAAGCCTGACCTGTGGAGCTTTCAGCTCCTCTACTGTACTTGCTATTCCGTATAGAGGCCAAAGCCTCAGGTTTTGGTTTCCATCTCCCAGGATGCTCCCGTCTGACTACTTCTTAGGAGTCTAAGCAAACTGATGGGAATTTCATTCACCAAAGAGTGAGCTCTCCCAGAAGCTGCTTCAGTCATTTTCTACCTCCCTCCCGCCACCAGGAGGGCTGAAGATGGGGCTGAAGGAAAACCAGAGGCCAGTGTCACAGCTTGAGCCAGATCTCGGATAGATAGAGTTTAGCTTGACTGATTTACATCTGCTTTCATCTAGCAGTTAGCGTCCTTACAACCGTGAGCAGGCAAGTCCCTGCATCAAAATAGCAGTGCTGCAAAGGATTCCTCCAAATCCTCAGCACACTTAGTCCTGGACTCATGGGCTGCGTGTTACCCTCCATACTGGGTCCCTGAGCGCACACGCCAGCCCCCCCACCGGAGGGGCTCCTTTACCTTTCGTGGGCTGTCCACGTAGGTGGGAGTCATGGCTACACCGCTGCTCTCGGCTGGGGGGGCGGAGCTCTTGCCCCCATGCACCGCCACCTGCTGTTCTCCCAGGCACCTGAAAGGGGGGAAAACACAGGGCGGTCCTTGCTCAGAGCCCCCTGGGGAAGGACCCATGTTAACCACAACGAAGCGAAGGCAGCTCTGTTGCCAGCACCTTCGAAACACGCTCTTCCGCTTTGTTAATCCTCAGGCCCTACGTGGTGCCCTTAATTTCATTCATTGTCCTGAACAATCACCAGCTGCCACGGAAAATCAGAAAACAGCTCAATTTTAAAAGCCTCTTGGCAGCACCTGGGCTTATGTATTACTTTGAAAAGGCAAGTGACATGGTTTGAGTGACTCTGTCCATGAACACCATTTTTTTAACTCTCTGGGAGAAACTTTTTCTCAGTTTTTATTAAATATACCAGCAGAAGCACATTCTGAACGTTAGGGCTGCGTTACCATTCCGCATTAACTAAACAGGGTGAAATGTGTCGACTCTTTATACATTTTGAAGATCCGTTAATCTTGCAAATGCACACACTTGAGCCCTCCCCACCCCCCAAAAAAATGCCACACACTAATCTAACAGGCATTTATCTCAGACACAAGACAACTATGGTTTTCTTATGACATCTCCTCCCATCTCAGTTCTGGTATCCATAAATGCCTACTTTCACATATATTTTCCTAACTTTTTTTTCCGTACTAAGATAAGCCATGAACTATGGTAACGTAAATGCTACCCCCAAATTAGACTGTTTTAATATACCATTGAATTTTTATTTGGTAAGTTCCAGGAGGCTCACATTACAGTCTAAAGTGCTTCATTGTTACCATAACACACACTTCTCGTGGTGGGAACTTCGAGGCGCCACCCAGACCCTCTGCCGTGGCCCTGCTGACACAGGAACTGGGCATGTTGTCCCCCTCCAGAGACGGCCCAGCTGCACAGCCCGAGCCCCTCCCTGGGCTGCCTGTGGACAGTGAACCATCACCAAGGGGTGTAAAGGCCTGGCCCTGTTGGTCCAACCCGGCTCATCTCCGAACGTGGCTCTAGCTCCAGGGCTTGAGGGAGTTGCCTGAGGCCGTCACTGGGCTTTCCTGCATCTCAGCGTCTCCCTCTGTCCCCTCCGCCTTCCGCCCCCTCCCTCCCACGGGGGCTGAGCCCACGACTAAATTCTGTCTCCATCCGTTTCCCCGGGAAGCCAATTTGTGACATTTCCCTCATCTTAAAGCCTGACACATCTCTTACTGATGGTGAAGTAACCTCATATCGGAGATTAAAAATCAGTTTCCATAGTAACCTGTTACACTCTCTCTTTTTGGTTTTTGTCATGGAAAATTTTCAAACCCATATGAAAATAAGGAGGATAATGTAATCGAACTCTTATCTACCTAGACCCCAGAATTATTTATTGATAGAGCCAATCTTGTTTCATCTATCCCTATCCACCCGATTATTTGGAAGCAAAACTCACACATGCTATTACTTCATCCACAAACACTTCAGTATATATTGTATCTTTAAAAGATTTTAGGACTTCCCTGGGGGCGCAGTGGTTAAGAATCCACCTGCCAATGCAGGGGACACGGGTTCAATCCCTGGTCCAGGAAGATCCCACATGCCAGAGAGCAACTAAGCCCGTGTGCCACAACTACAGAGCCTGCATTCTAGAGCCCGCGAGCCACAACTACTGAAGCCAGTGCACCTAGATCCCGTGCTCTGCAACAAGAGAAGCCACTGCAATGAGAAGCCCACGCACTGCAACTAGAGAAAGCCCGCATGCAGCAACGAAGACCCAACGCAGACCAATATAATAAATAAAGTTTTTAAAAAAAAGATTTTACTGTGTGTTTGTTCAAAACAGGATTCAGTTAAAATCCCTACAATGAAGTCAGTTATGTCTCTCAAGTATTCTTTAAGCTAAAAGCTCCACTCATCCCTCCATCTCCCTGCAATTTATTTGTGGAAGAAAGTAGCTCACTCGTCCTGTAAATTTACAGTCTGGATATGCTGATCATATCCCTTTATTGCTTATCGTGTTCCTCTGCGCCCCATACTTCCTGAGCACTAGAAATTATATTTAGAGGTTTGAGCACATTTAGGTTTGATGGGGCAGTAATTCTTCCTCAGTGTGTTGTGTGCTTCTACATGGAGGCCCACAGCATCTGGAGATGTGAGCGGTCACTGGTGATCTCTGCTAGGTCCGTGAGCGCATCAGAGCCCACATGTGGTAATGTTCCAGCGCTCCTTCTGGACCCATTAGCTGGAATATTGGAGAGAGACACCTCCTGCACCAATCACCTGGGGACTCAGAGGTGTAATTCATATAAGAAAAGCAGACTAAAAGCCTGACTCTGCCTGGTCCACGTACAGTGCACTGTCTCTGCACCACATCGTGGTGTGCTCCTCTGGGCCTCATCCGCAAACACACACTGGGACGCTCTCCTGCGCCTCCTGGGGGCTGTGGCCTAGCCCGTGGCTGGGACAGTGGTGGCAGGAAGCCTCGGTTGCCCCCCAGGGTCCCCTCGTCTGATGCACATGACAACCCCCAGGTACTGAGCTGCCATCTACGTGCTGACCCGTGGACTAGGAGTCGGGGATTCAGAGACAAGTAGGACCCGTCCTTGCCCTTGGAGGTTCCTTGTCTCACGACTCAGGAGAGGGGATGTCACAAAAGGACTAGCTGTACTGTGCAAGTCCACACGTGAGAATACGCATGGGGCACGCTGCCTTCTTCCCAGAGGCCGTGACAATTGCCACGTGGGCTCTCTCCCTGCTCTGACTCCCTGACATCAGTTTATCCCCATCTAACAGGAGCCGCAGAGCTGCGGACTGGCACCTGCAGCCCAGACTGCCCACAGCCACGCTCCTGGGGCCTCTGCCTCCCACGAGAGCCTGACAACAGGTGCACGCCTCCAGGTAAAGACCCAGGAGAAATGGAGGAAACAGACACGCGTGGTAAGATGACAGGACTACGGGTGAAACTTCTGACACTCTTCTTCGTATGGCTATAACAGTTTTCCATAATAAAATTGGATCTGCTTGGTGTAGCAAAACAATAAAGAAAAACACAAAGTAAAAAATGCCGTGTGAGCAAACGTCACGTAAAGGTCTCGCTCCCTCTGCTCGGCCTCCGGCTCTGAGAAATCACACCACATCACCCAGGAACGGTCATCTGTCCTGCCTCCTGCTGTGGGGTCAGCTGAGCTCCCCACACACACCCAGGGACACTGCCACCCCAAAGTACCCGTGCTCTTCAAGTCTGAGCAGAAAGAGGCTCCTTGGGGTGCACTGAACGATGACTCACTGACACATTAAAATAAGATTCCCCTGCCCCCAAATTCGCACCCCTCCCAGCAACATATGTTCCTTGTTCTTTTTTCCAGCAGGAAAGGTCTGTGATTAGCTACAGGGACAACCTGCCAGGTGGAGTTCTGGGGTCTTTCCTTGGTCAGATAAAGGTATTTTCTGGAGGCCCCAGTGCCCTCAGTAATGAGCCCGACCTACCCCAGCTCTCCTCCTCTCATCTGCTCCCCTGTCACCATGGCCACGCTCTTCCCTTCTCTCCCCGCATCCCTTCCTCTCCATCCCATCCTCACCCTCTAGCCTCTTCTACCTCTCGCCTGGACTAGTGAGGCCTCTGCCTCCTGGGCCCACCCACCAGGCCTTCCTGTACACAGAACCCATCTCTGCAAACACCACTTCTGCCAAAGATGCTGAATGAATATTACATGATATTAAGGAACTGCTGTGACTTTTTAGGTAAATTATGGTATTACAGTTTTGCTTTAGGAGTACTTATCTTTCAGAGATGCACACTGAAATATTATAGACAAAGGGGTGTGATGTCTGGGATTTCATAAGAAATAAAAAGGAAGATATGAGCAAGCAGGATATAAATGAAACAAGATTGGCCGTGAGTTGATAATCATTGAAGCTGGGTGATGGGTAAACAGGGATTTAATACACGAGTCTACTTTTTTTTAATCTGTTTGAAATTTTCCATTAAAATAAACTTTCAAAGGGTCGCTCTTGCTATGAGAATGTGTAAGAAGAGCCTGGAATCCGATTTCCCATGCTGTCTTTGCAACTGCATCTCCCACTGGGCCTCGGGCTCACTCATGTTACCTTCTGAAAGCTTAACATATTTGGGCTCCTGTGGGCATGGCACAGACCCCCTCACCAGACAGACACCAGGAAGTACAGCAGGGATCTGATCTGGCTGGAAGGCTGGAGGGGGCAGGGAAGACCTCCCAGAGTAGGTCCCACCTGCTCGTGGCAATGTTTTCTCCTTTTCCCCAAGTCCTCCCCCTACCCCCCATATAAATGCATCCCTTTCTACAAGGACATCTTAAATCCTACCTTCTGTGACGCCGTCCCTGCCCTCCCAAAGCAAGATGTGGTCCCACGGGGGTCCTAAGAGCTGCAGCACCTACTGTTTACAAAGGGACCACACACTCAAATGCCTAGAGAAGCTGGTCAGGTGGCCCTTGTCTGAGGGGCCAAGACAAGTCCAAGAGCAGACGGCGTGCTGGTTCTACAGTAAACCAGGGGCACTAGTCCACCTAAAGTGCCAGCCCGTCGTGGCTGGGCTTGAACGTGGACCCAGTGGTAACTGAGCCTCCACCACTTAGAGCAAAGTTGGATGTTACATATTACCCATAATATGATTTCGTATTACATTATCTATATTTTTTATACAATATAACCATGTTATATATTTTTTCATGTAAGAATTCATTAAGAAATCAAGATTTTTATATGAAATCTTCAAACGAAAAAAATTTGGCTCAAATATTTAAAAAGTATTTTGTGTTTTTAGGGCAATGTTAACTACTTTATAACGGTGGCTACATGTCATTATAAGTTTGTCTAAACCCATAGAATGTGAAACACCAAGAGTGAACCCTGATGTAAATAAACTGTGCTCTTTGGGTGACTACGATGTGTTAATGCAGGTCCATTGATTGTAACAAATGTACCGTTCAGTGAGGGATGTGGATAATGCGCAGGGACAGGGTGTAGATGGGAACTCTCTGTACCTTCCATTCAGTTTTGCCTTGAACCTAAAACTGCCCTAAAAAAGAAAGTCTATTAAAAATACAAAACAAACAAAAGCCCAACCAACCAACAAAAAAACACCTTGTGGACCAAACCAACTGTATCTGTAGTTCAAATCAAGTCCCAGACTGCAAGTTTTTAACTTCTGACCTACTTCATGACATTCGACACTTACCAGGTATTAACCTAGCTTTCTTTTCACATATGTGTCTTTTTGTCAGTTACTGGCTCCTTGGTAGACAGAAGTCACATTTCACCGCACTGGGGCCTGGGGGATGGGAACGAGTCTCTGTCCACCAGGTACTTACTTCTGAGTGGCTTCCATTTCCAGCAGGGCAGACAGAGCTGAGGTTCCCTTCTTCCCAACCGTGGGGCCGGTCGACTCGAGGGAGTGGGTAGGGATGGGCCCAGCCATCTGCAAGCCTTTCATGGCGGCCCCTTTCTAAAGCATAGAGGAGGAGACAGGCCATCAGATGCTGCTGCGTCTGCTGTGCCTCAGGCTCTGGGAGCCCATCAGTGCACTTGGGGAAGATGGGGTCTCAGGATCAGGAAATGCCAGGAAACGGCTTTTTGCTTGAACTGAAGGTCCCAAATAGCTGTGGACTCAAAACACACTGCCTCCTTGAGGCGGTTTACGTACAGCATCTCATTTTATTCTCAATCAACGGCTCAAGGATTTCTTTGTAAATAACATCACATCTAATTTATGGAAAAAGAAGCTAAGTCTCAGAGAAGTGAAGTAACTTATCCCAAATCGCACGGCAGCTGGAATTCAAACTCCAGTTAACTGACTTCAAAACCAAGGTCTGGGCTTCCTTGGTGGCGCAGGGGTTGAGAGTCCACCTGCCGATGCAGGGGACACGGGTTCGTGCCCCGGTCCGGGAGGATCCCACATGCCGCAGAGCGGCTGGGCCCGTGAGCCATGGCCACTGAGCCTGCGCGTCCGGAGCCTGTGCTCCGCAACGGGAGAGGCCACAACAGTGAAAGGCCCGCGTACCGCAAAAAAAAAAAAAAAAACTAAGGTTCTTTCCACTACATAAGCTCTCCCAGAAATGATGCTGTGTACGAGAGGCAGCTGGCCTGGGTTAAAGAACACTGAACTTGAGGTTAAAAACAAAAAATAAAAACACGGTTGATGATGGAACACTACTCAGCAATGGAAAGGAATGAACCGTGGATTTCAGCGACAAATTGGATGAACCCGAAAGGCATTATGCTGAGTGAAAGAAAGCAGCCTCGAAAGGTTACGTATCGTATGATTTCACTTATAGGACATTTGGAAAAGACAACAGTATAGTGATGGAGGACAGACCAGTGGCTGCCAGGGGTTAGAGATGGGGGACAGTGTGACTCTAAAGGGTAGTGTGAGAGTTTTTTTGCACTGATGGAACTATTCCATGTCCTGATTATGGTGGTGGGGGTGGTTATGTGAATCTACACATTTGTAAAATTCACAGAGCGGTATGTGTACACACACACACACACACACACACACACACACACACACACACTCTCTGAATCATCCCAGATCAGCCCTTTATTAGCTTGGTGTCCTCAGACACATCCCATCACCCCCACGAGCCTCAGCATCCTCACTGGGGAGTGAGTGGTTGAATGAAGGCCCAAGGGTGCAGGAAACACTACAAGTGACATTGCCGCTGTCACCCTCTTGAGCGAGTTTCTATCCAGCAATCCAGCACCAGCAATCCAGTCACATAAGCAGCTGTGCCTGACGCCGGGTCCCCAGTGGGGAGCTCACAAAGGGCTGTATCCTCGGGTCAGATGCGTGGCCCCAGCCCGGTGGCTGGCTGTGTACCCTGCTTCACCCTGCTCTGGAGGAGAACCCACTTCTTTGGACTGAAGATAAACGCTGGGCAGCTGTGGAGTAAAGAAACTGGCCGGCGAGAGGCCTCAGACACAGGAGGAGACGGTCCCTGCATCCCAGACCGGGCCCAGCCCCCAAGGGGTCCGTGGTGCCTCACCCGCATCATGCGATCGGAGCGGTGCCGCCGGCGGATCCGGTTTAGGCCCTCCACGAATCGGATGAAGCCATCCAGGAGCTGCCACTCCTCCTCGTCTGCCCGAGGCCTGTCCCCGTAGATGTCACAGTGGGCCTCCCCCTCTGTGATGCGCTTGGTGGCGGTGACACAGGCTGGCAGCAGCAGGAAGCGGGTCCTCCAGAACTTCAGAGACTCAATTAAGCTACAGAGGGCCAGAGGGGAAAAGGGGTGGTGGTGAGAAAAAGTAGATGATAAAAGCACCCCAGTAAGCATCCCATCTCAACACCCACGCCCCCGGAGTGAGGGTGCAAGCGTCCATCTGCCAAGGAGCACGTGCTCATCTGATGCTGCATTTCACGCAGGCTGAGAGGTAAGAACTCCAAGGCTGCTTTTACTTTCTATCCCAGAGACGTCAGAATGCTTCTGTGCACCCAGGCCCAGTGCCGCTGTGGCCTTTTATCATCACAACCATAAATCATGCGTAAAAATGAAAAATTAAAAACAAGATGTCACAGGGAATTCCCTGGTGGTCCACTGGTTAGGACTCGGCACTTCCACTGCTGTGCGCCCAGGTTCAATCCCTGGTCAGGGAACTAAGATCCTGCATGCCTCGTAGCATGGCCAAAAAAATAAAATAAAATAAAATAAAAACAAGACGTCACAAAGCTTTTATATATAGAATGGATAAACAACAAGGTCCTACTGTATAGCACAGAGAACTATATTCAATATCCTGTAATAATAAAAAAAACAGTGAAATAATGCTATTTGCAGGGATATGGATGGCCCTAGAGATAGTCATACTGAATGAAGTAAGTCAGAGAAAGACAAATATCATATGATATCACTTATATGTGGAATCTAAAAAAAAAATGGTACAAATGGACCTATTTATAAAATAGAAATTGAGTCACAGATGTAGAAAACAAACTTATGGTTACCAAGGGGGAAAGGGGTGGGGAGGGACAAATTGGGAGACTGGGATTGACATATACACACTATATAAAACAGATAACTAATAAGAACCTACTATAAAGCACAGGGAACTCTATTCAGTACTCTGTAATGACCTACGTGGGAATAGAATCTAAAAAAGAGTGGGTATATGTATATGTATAACTGATTCACTTTGCTGTACAGCAGAAGCTAACACAACATTGTAAATCAACTATGCTCCAATAAAAAGAAAGAAAAAATCTATATTTATATGAAACCATCACATTGTACACCTTAAATATGTACAATTTTTGTCAGTTATACCTCAATAAAGCTGAAAAATGATTTTTAAAAAATCCTATGATAAACCATAACGGAAAAGAATACAAAAAAAAAGAATGTATATATGTGTATAACGGAACCACTTTGCTCGACAGCAGAAATTAACACAACATTGTAAATCAACTAGACTTCAATTAAAAAAAAAAAAAGATGTCACAAGCAGTCAGGAAAATGTGAAGAGCACTGACATTCCACCAAAGAGCACATCTTGGGACTTCCCTTGTGGCACAGTGGTTAAAACTCCGCACTCCCATTGCAGGGGCCCAGGTTCGATCCCTGGTCAGGGAACTAGATCCCACATGCATGCCACAACTAAGAGTTCACATGCCACAACTAAGGAGACTGTGTGCTGCAACTATGGACCCAGAGAGCCACAACTAAGGAGCTCATGTGCTTCAACTAAAGAAGCCCGTCTGCTGCAACTAAGGAGCCCATGAACCACAACTAAGGAGCCCACCTGCTGCAACTAAGAGCCGGTGCAACCAAATAAATAAATAAATATTTTTTAAAGAAAGAGCACATCTTCACCAGGTTTTTTGCTGTTGTTTGTTGTTTCATGCGGTAAAATATACATAACAAATTTACCACTTTAATGATCTCTAAGTGCACAATTCAGCAGCATTCAGTACATTCACACTGTTGCACAACCAGCCACGTCCATCTCATCACTGAGTTTTTAACCCAATGCAGATGTGCTATTTCCCTCCATTTTCTTTTTCTTTTTTTTCTTCTAAAACAGGCATCATTTTGCAATCAGGAGAAGGGACAGAGACATTAAAATACGGACACACACAAGGCGGCGAGGATGGAAAGTGAAATCGGGGTCTCTGACCTGAAATCCTCGGAGCCGGCAGAGCAGATGTACTGGTCTAAGTAATTCCACTTGTACTCCTCCAGCCGCTCGTGCGAGAATTCCACCCAACAGGAGACAAACTCCGAGTCTGAGTGGGAGGGGCAGAGGCTGTAAGTGTAGTGGATCTGGGCAGATTCGTAAGGGTACCTGAAAAACAAAGGGTGTGGCCTGAGGTCCAAACAAGGATCCCCCCCTCCCCCCAAGTCTCCTGTACCTTTTCTGTCTCAAGACACTTAGCAGTATCCTTGGCACTCAACCCTCGACCACAGTAACCAAAACTCATCCCACGGAACTGGTAATGGAGATTTCTCAGTTCTTAAACTTTCTCATTCTTCTAGCCTCATACTCTTTATTTTTAATTGGCATGTTAAGACTCATGCTAAACATTATAAGCTGGATCAAATCCCTTTTGGAAGCAGGTGAGCTACAACCATAAAATACAACCCTAGAGAGCAAAACAGTAACTCTGAAAGAAAAACCAATTACTCAACCTCCTTGGTTTGAATTACGTGTTATACACATAATTCAGTATGTGGACAGTATGTGTTAGAAACATAACTTAGTAGTTTGACATAATTTAGGACAGAGCTGGAAACTTTAAATACCCAAGGACTCACTTGGGAAGGTATCGTGTCACTGTGATCATCTTATCCTTCAGTGTGACTTTGTGGAAAGTTCTGCCCATGCTCAGCCAGTACTGGTCTTCCTCCTCAGGGCGGTTTCGGGACACAAGGCCTAATAGGGAAAAAAATAAATAATTTCCTCCATCTGGTTGAGGGTCATTCCTTTAACAGGCAATTGCTTCTCTTCCATATAGATTTAGAAAAGGAGAAACAAAAGAGGCAACACTTTCTTTCCAGGGGCAGTTTCATGGAAAAGAAATATTCTTGGTTTAAGAAAAAAAGAAAAGCCCTGAAGTGGGCAGATTTTTCTGTTACTGAACCAGCCAGCAGGAGGTTAGAGCCTGGGGGTGCCTACAACAGCTGGCTGAACAGCCCAATGCCTCGTCCTCTGTGAAGGAAAGTTCCGGAGTAGATGTTAATTGGCTAAAATGGAACTCCACTCCCCTCAGGCACAAGCTGCCACCCGGCATCTGAGGCCCTCAACCGCGGGGGTGGCCAACCTAGCTTTCGGCCCTCAGCCCCCGTGACGCCCACACTGCTGCACCACGTTTCAGACTTATTTGCTCGAATTTCCTTCTCCAAACATTTGCTCCTGTTGCTTCTTCTGCCTTCTCTTCCTGGGCGACTGTCGAAATCCTAGGGATCATTTAAGGTCACCATCAAATGCCACTTCCTCCAGAAAGCTATCAGACCCTATCAGCGGTGAATTCTACCCTGGATGTAGCTCCTTGTGTGCCTCTGTCTCACACCCTGACAAACCAGAAGTTCCAGGAGGCCGGGACCCAAATCTTGTTCGTCTTTGTATTTTCAGTAGCACCTGATAAAGTGCTATTTCACAGAAAAGGAAGTAGGCAACCTGGATGGAGCCACTGACACGAAAAGCAGATTCATCCCACTGCTCTTGGGATAAGAACAAAATCCTTCACGTGGGCCTGTGCAGACTGGGTCTCCTGACATCTCCGGCCACATTGCTGGCTTATTCCCAGTGCTCTCCACGCCAGTCTTCTTTCGGGTGCCTAGAAAGTCTCATGAGGTCTTCCAGCCAACAGGGCCTTTGCACATACTAACCCTGCTGCCTGGCATGCTTGGCCCACCTGTTCCTGCCCTCCACTCCTCTCTCACTAAAAACTCCTGCATGTGTTTCAGGTACAGCAGCAGCTCAAACATCAACTCCTCAAAGAAGCCGCCCCTGACTCTCCAGACCAGATCAGGTCCTGTATTAAATATTCTCGCAGCCCTCTGATTTTTCCCTCACAGTCTTTATTGCAACGTGGAATTGTATATCATAGTTTGACTAATGTTATTTTCCCCCACAGAGCAGGAGCTTCAAAAATATTAATGAGGGGCTTCCCTGGTGGCGCAGTGGTTGAGAGTCCACCTGCCGATGCAGGGAACACGGGTTTGTGCCCCGGTCTGGGAAGATCCCACATGCCACGGAGCGGCTGGGCCCATGAGCCATGGCCGCTGAGCCTGCGCGTCCGGAGCCTATGCTCCGCAACGGGAGAGGCCACAACAGTGAGAGGCCCGCGTACCGCAAAAAAAAAAAAAAAAAAAAAAACTAATGAGGACTTCCCTGGTGGCGCAGTGGTTAAGAATCTGCCTGCCAGTGCAGGGGACATGGGTTCGATCCCTGGACCAGGAAGATCCCACATGTGGCGGAGCAACTAAGCCCGTGCGCCACAACTACTGAGCCTGCGCTCTAGAGCTCACGTGCCACAACTCCTGAAGCCCACGCACTCTAGGGCCCATGCTCCACAACAAGAGAAGCCACCGCAATGAGAAGCCGGTGCACCGCAACAAAGAGTAGCCCCTGCTCGCCACAACTAGAGAAAGCCCGCGCGCAGCAATGAAGACCCAACAGAGCCAAAAGAAAAAATACTAATGAACGAATGAATGAACACAGTCATATATTCATCAAGGCACACTGTCGTACACCAGGCACAGTGGTTTTCGTGGTGGAGGACAACAAGATGCAGCTGAAATCATCCTGGCACTCAGAAAGGTTACTATTCAGTACAGTCTATAATGTGCGAAAAAGGCATCACGTGATACATATCACAAGGGGCTTTTAGAGAAAATCCAGAGGGAATCCAAAGCTTTGTCGTGAACAACAGGACCTGGACCGGAGGACTGCTAAGCTCCCATTAACAGGTCCACACTTCTTTGATCCTCTAACCAGAGGAGATTTTTAAAAAATTTTTGGTTGCTTTGGGTCTTCATTGCTGCGCACGGGCTTTTCTCTAGTTGCGGTGTGCAGGCTTCTCATTGCAGTGGCTTCTCTTGTTGCGGAGCACAGGCTCTAGGCAAGTGGGCTTCAGTAGTTGCATCACGCAGGCTCAGTAGTTATGGCTCCGGGCTCTAGAGCGCAGGCTCAGTAGCTGTGGCACATGGGCCTAGCTGCTCCGTGGCATGTGGGATCTTCCCGGACCAGGCTCGAACACGTGTCCCCTGCATTGGCAGGCAGATTCCTAACTACTGCGCCACCAGGGAAGTCCCCAGAGGAGCTTTAATGAAGCCAAAGATGGCCTGAGGTTTGGTGCTGGCTGGTTAGGGAGGAGGGAAGCTCATTAGCTACAAGGAGGAAGCAGGGGACTATCAGATGCTCAGTGATGGTTCCAGGAAGTGACCGCCGCCGTGTGGTTCCAGGCCCCTGCATGTAATTCTCGCTGCCCGACTTGTTTCAGAGGAGCCCTCCAGAGCCCAGCTCTGACTCAGCCGGTGCCACTGAGTCTCCGCCACTCACTAGCCTCTGCCACTCAGGGACAAACCATCCCGGCTTCAAGTCACTGAGCTGCAGTGACAAACAAGAGAACATGAATCCAGAATAGGAAAAAAACCCAAAAAACAATAAGTATAAACTTGAGATTCAGGTAACATGAGAAGACCTACTGTGTCAGGCACTGTGTGAGACATAAACCCAGGCTCCTGGGTCTGGAATATTCACCCTGTAGTTTGACAGCTCAGCCCCTGCTTGGCTGCCTGGGACCCCGAGGTACTGCTCAAGCCAGGCTGGAACTTCCTGAATTTGGTCATACCCTCTACCTTAAAAGGAGAGTTTTAAGATAACTCTGAACCTAGTGGAGAGTTTAATTCTCATGTAAAGTTAGATTTAGAGGGGAAAAAAATGTGTGTTGAAAAACAATGACTCCTAAATGTATGTATTCCCTACTATCTTGAGAACCTGCTTGCACAAACTTAGTAGAGAAGAGAAACTACAGTCCAAAGAGGACAGCTCACCACGGCCATAGAGCGGGCTGCTGCTGAGCGGGGGCGGGCCAGCGGGGCTGGGCTGCTGTGCCCTGGGCTGCACGATGATCTGGTAGCCCTGCATGAGCCGCTGGCAGACAAACTCCTCAAACACCTGCTGAGCCGTCATCTGCACACCTTCCTCGTCCCTCCTGAAAAGACAGACGGCTGTTCACAGGACATGCCTGGCCCAGGGCCGTGTGACACTCATGGAGTCCCCCGGTCCTTGGCTTCATCCCCACGAGCCAGCCCTGATGACCCTTCTGTGGTGGTAAGTGAAACTAACGATTTGTAAACCAGTCTTGGGAGAAACAAAAGCTGCGCGCTTTTCCTCTGCCACCAACCTGTCGATGTCGGCCTCTGGGAGGAGATCGTAGCAGCCCTCTGTGTAGTCATTCTGCAGGCCCTGGCGGTCGGGGAAGTAGTCCGTGGTGAGGGGGAGGCACGCCGGAGTAGTGAGAGACTTCCAGTCCACGCCAACTGTGCAACAGAAGCCTGGCACTACAGGGGGAGCAGACAGCGTCAGAACTGCCTCGTGTGAACAGGGAGGAAGGTACGTGTAGTCACCAGGCAGGTGTAGGATGGCGGGGTGGGGGGTGGGGGACGGGGGGAGGGAAGAAGGGAGGGGGAAGGAGAAAGTAGGTGGTGACAGGTGATAAAATTGCCAGGAAAGGGGTGGGGGGGGAGAAAGAGAGAGAAACAGAGGCTGTTAGACAACGCAGTGCTTATCCAATCCCATCATGCAAATGGGATGCACAGCCGATACTTTTCATTTTCTGCTGATCATGAGCTACAGCCGCGATGCCAGTGAGGTTACCGCAGGGCAGGCCAGGCCAGGCAGTTACACATCGAAGCAAATCAACATTCCGAGACCGGAAGAGAGACTCGAGCTGGAAGCCTCCCCTGGGCTGATGGAGAGGCTGGGTGGGGAGAGGAGGAGAGCGCAGCTGGATTTTGGAGCTGGATTTTGGAGCGAATAGCACACGGGAGCAGAATTCAGGAACGCTTTCAGGATGGCAAAAATAAGTCACAGATCCAAAAGGGTAGGAAGAGGAATCAAGGAAGGATGTCTGGGAGTTACAAGGCCGGAACTTTAGGAGACAGAGTTTAACAATCTAGAAATGAAAGCTGCCATCAGCAGAGTGGGCCCGACCACAGGGGTCTGTCCAAAACCTCCTGCTCTTTGGGTAAAGCAGAGTTTCTCCACCTCGGGGCATGAAGGCTATTCTAGACCAGATAACTCTTTGTTGTGGGGGCTGTCCTGGGCATTGTAGGATGTGAGCAGCATCCCTGGTCCCTACTCACTAGATGCCAGTGACATCTTCTGGTTGTGAAAACCAAAAATGTCTGTAGACATGACCAAATGTGCCCTGAAGTGCAAAATATTCCCCGGTTGAGAATCAGAGTTAAAGTAATGGGGCGGTATTCTCTCTTAAGTCATTTAAGTGAAAATTATTTGTCAAATCTCCATGCGAGGGAGCAACGAGCAACAGAAACACTCCGCGCCTCTGCCTCTGCATTCCCAGTGAGACCCTCACGCACCTCACTTCTCGTGGTGCCCTGTGACTTACCGTGTGCTGTACCCCCTCACATCACCTCCTCCGAGCAGGTGTGGAGGCATCATCGGCCCCTTTAAACACCTGGCCGAGCCGAACCCACCACAGGTCACAGGGCCAGAAGCCACTCTGCTCAGGGATCTTTCCTCCATACAGTGACCGACACACACCACCCAGGGCAACAGAGCCTCCCTGAGCCCGGAGTTAGGGACAAGAAGGGGATTGCACCCTGAGTCCCAGCAGGAAACATGCCCTGTGTGGCAGCCCTGCTTTGGGGAAGATGACTTGACCTGCAACAGGCCTAACTCCATGGTCTCCACTCCAGGTCCTGGGCTGACTTTTGGTTGGTTGGTTTGAATTTTATTTTATTGTGGTAAGAACACTTAGCGTGAGATCTACCATCTTAGCAAATTTTTAAGTGTAGTGGAGGGTAGGGTGAGGCAGGGTGGAATGAATTGGGAGAATGGGATTGACATATATACACTAATATGTATAAAATGGATAACTAATAAGAACCTGCTGTATAATAAATAAAAATAAATAAAATTTAAAAAAACAAACAACAACAACAAAATTTGTAAGTGTCCAATTCAGTATTGTTAACTGAGGACAGTGCCGAGCAGCAGGTCTCCAGAACTTACTCATCTCCCAGGACTGAAGCTTTACGCCCACCAATCAGCAACACCCCCCCTACTGCCCACCTCCCCACAGGTCCCAGGCAATCACCACTCCACTCTCTGAGTCTATGCGTTTGACTCTATACAGGTCTTGTTAACTCCTTACTACTTCAAGAACTCAAAACACAGCCAAGGGGGAAGGGGGGAGGGAGAGGGATGGACTGGGAGTTTGGGGTTGGTAGATGCAAACTATTACATTTAGGACGGATAAACGACAAGGTCCTAATGTATAGCACAGGGAACTATACTCAGTCTCCTGTGATAAACCATAATGCAAAAGAATATGGAAAAAAAAAGTCTATATGTGTATAACCGAGTCACTTTGCTGTACAGCAGAGATTGGCATAATGTTGTAAATCAACTAGACTTCAATTAAAAAATAAATAAACTTTTTTAAAAAAAGACACAGCCCACGATAACCTAGTTAACACCCCAATTCCCCATAGGGCAGACGAGGGATGAATTTGTTCACATTTCTTGGTTAGAACCAGCAGCAGAAGGTGGGCACACAATGCAGCCCCCGTGGGGAGGCCAGAAACAGAAGACACTCTATCACTGTGCCTTCTTACATCGTTCTGGCCGTCACCAGCTTCCTGACCCTCAAGATCATAAAAACCTTTTAGAAATGGTGTCTGCGGGCACACACTGAGATACGGAGAATTCAAACCCCGTGGTGAGAAAAGCTCCCGATTCTTAGCTTGATGATGTTCTTTTCATGGGTAAAAGGTCTGTGTGGCCTCTTTTCTACCTCCAGTATCTTCAGGCCCTGCAGAGGCCTCTGAGGAGGTCCCACCTCAGAATCATTCAGTTAACAGTAATAAACACAGATGACAAAATCCAGTGCTGGGGTTGTAGAGAAGAAACAGGCTCATCTATTCAAGGCTGGCAGCTTTCTAGAAAACAATCAATCTGCCAACTATTCTTTGGAATATATTCCGAGGATCTGAACCAAGAGAAAAAAACACACCCACTGCACCATGCATTATATGCTAAAAAACTAGAAATCACCCAAATGGCCACCATTAAGACATGATTATCCAAAGCACGATTTAATAATGTGTTTGATATTGCCATGAAAAATGACCAGTATGCCAGACCTGGAGAAGTAGTGAAATGATTGTTAAGTTCCTTAAAAGTGGGGATAAAAAGACTTGGTGATGTACATATATCCACTGGTCACAGTGAAGTAAAGCAAAATCGACCAAGCAGTAGAATTTTTTTTTTTCTGGTCTTTTGCTATTGTTGATATTTAGATGTTCAGCTATTTCAATAGACAAGGATGATCAAAGCAAATGCAACCCAGACAAACACTTCCAACTACAGGGATGTAAACAGTTTCAGGTCTTATTCCTTCCGACTTCTCCCCAGAGCCATCATTAAGCATTTGAGAGCCAAGGCCAGCTCTGGGAATTCCGCTACCCTTCCTGTGTGGCCCCGAATCACATTCCAGAACAGGCCCCGAATCACATTCCAGAACAGGTCCCTGCCACTCATGTTCCATCGGAGAGGCTGCAGAGTCTCCCCTCTCCCCTCACCACCCAGAGACATGTGAACTTCCAGACCATTCTCTTCCCAAAGGGCTCCCTCTTGCTCCCCCAGTGCCTTGACCATCCACCCCCACGCCCCCACCTCCCTGCCACCTTCCCCCGTCAGCAGGCCCCTCTTACTTGGGTCTGGAGAGGTAGAAACACTGTCCTCTAAAGAATCCTTATTCTGGGTCCTAGGATTCATACCTGTGGAAAGATGAAAAGAATCTGTGTCAGTGAGACTCATTCTGCAATAAAACTTCTGACCAGTTATGGTTTTAAAAAAAAGCCCCAAACTGTAGCTAAAAATAAAAAACCAAGTACAAATTCTGTGCTGAGTATCTCCAACAGCACAAAAGAATCCATCAAAGAAAAACGAGCAATCTAAAGTTCGGGAAGGAGACAGAACTTTACTCTGAAGTTATCAATACTGTTCGCCTAATGGGACCTTTAGGGCACATGCACAAAAGCAAACAGCAACCCACCACTTAGAATAAGAAACGGGACGGGGCTTCCCTGGTGGTGCAGTGGTTGAGAGTCTGCCTGCCGACACAGGGGACACGGGTTCGTGCCCCGGTCCGGGAAGATCCCACATGCTGCGGAGCGGCTGGGCCTGTGAGCCATGGCCACTGAGCCTGCGCATCTGGAGCCTGTGCTCCTCAACGGGAGAGGCCACAACAGTGAGAGGCCCGTGTACCGCAAAAAAAAAAAAAAAAGAAAAACAGAAACAGGACGAATTTCAAAATAATTTCAACTAATTAGAGCAACCTTTAGCAAACACAAGATGACCTATTTAAATTTAGTCCACTTAACAGTCATCCTCTGAAATTTTCTTTCCTGAATCATGGCTTCCTGGAATATAACTTATGCATTGAAATGCAATGCATTTCAATGCAACTTATTGACTGAAAAGTAATAGAACTAATTTCAAAACACACATTTCAATATTTAAATGTCCCTTTCAGGGCTTCCCTGGTAGCGCAGCGGTTAAGAATCCGCCTGCCAGTGCAGGGGACACAGGTTCGAGCCCTGGTCCGGGAAGGTCCCACATGCCACGGAGCAACTAAGCCCGTGCGCCACAACTACTGAGCCTGCGCTCTGGAGCCCGTGCTCCGCAACAAGAGAAGCCACCGCAATGAAGAGTAGCCCCCTCTCGCCGCAACTAGAGAAAGCCCGCCTGCAGCAACAAAGACCCAACGCAGCCAAAAATAAATAAAAATTAAAAAATTAAATGTCCCTTTCAAAACACCTTTACTAGGGAATTCCCTGTCAGTCCAGTGGTGAGGACACCGCGTTTTCACTGCCAAGGGCAGGGGTTCAATCTCTGGTTGGGGAACTAAGATCCCGAAAGTCGCGCATTTACATTTACTAGAAAATTAGGATAGGACTGGAAAGATCCTCACAAAACTGTCAACAGTGGCTATCTCCTAGAAGAAAGCTGGAGGAAGTGGTGGGAGGGAAAGGAGATCTTTGGCTTTTTACTGTAAATACTTTCGTGTCAGCTGAATCTTTTCTATCAAGAACAAATACTTACAAATCCCTTGTGAAATTTTTGAAAGGACAAGCTACGACCTGTGAGAAAGTATTTGCAAATCGCACCTCTGGCAGAGGACATGTATCCAGAACACATAAAGAACTCTAAAAACTCCAGAGCAGGAGAACAACCTGATGAGGAAATGGGCAAAAGATATGGACACACATACAGAAGGCACGTGAAAAGATGCTCAATGTCATTAGTCACTAGAGAAATGGCAAATCAGAAGTTCGGTGGGATACCTCTGCACCCGGGTCTCTTGGGATGGCTAGAAGGACTGCTCAAGCCAAGTGCTGACCAGGATGTGCAGCAACAGAAACCCTTATCCACTGATTGTAGGAATACAAAATGGCACACCACTTTGGAAAACAGTTTTGCAGTTTCTTTAAAGGTTAAACATATATTGACCATTTGACCCAGCAATCCCACTCCTAGGAATTCACCTAAGAGAAATGAAGATTGATGCTTACACAAAAACCTGTTATGTAAGTTATGTAAATGTGGCTTTATTCACAACCCAAATGTCTTCCACCTGGTGAAGGGATAAACTAATACATCTATACAATGGAATAAGATATGGCAATAAAAAGTACTGAACACGACTGGGGATGCCGGCAACAACTTGGATGAATCTCGAATTATGCTCAGTGAAAGAAGCCAGACTCAGAAGGCTTCAAGTTGTATGATTCCATGTGCAAGACTTGCTGGGAGAGACTAAAGGGACAGAGAACAGATCGGTGGTTGCCAGGGGAGGAGGGAGGGATTGAGTAAAAAGAAGCAGCACAAAGAATCTGAGGGGTAATGGAAATGTTCTGTATCTTGATGTTTTTGTTGGTGCTTATGACTCTATGCATTTGTCAAAACTCATAGAACTGTACACTAAACAGAGTGAATTTTACTGTATGTAAATTTAAAAGTAAATATATATTTTTTTAATTCAGAAAGATGATGTCACTTGGCCAAAACAATTTTAGAACTTCTTTTTTGGAGCTGCCTTCAGTAGATTTTTAAAAATTACTAGCCATCATAATAAGAAGATACAATCTATTAAGTCAGAAAAATAACAGTGCTTCATTTTATTCAAACCCACACTGAGGCAAATGTGAGGTAGGTGTTATCCCTTTTCCACAGATAAAGAAACTGAGGCACAGAGAAGTTAAGTAAGTAACTGAAGATCACACAGTAAGGAAGTGACACCTGCATTTAGACTCTTTCTGCGCAACTCCACAGATGCTTTATTTCCTGACTATCCAAATGGGGCACCAGTTTTCATCTACTGAAAACGTTATCTGTTCTCTGCCAACAGCCAAAAGCCATTTGTAGCTAAATTTTCTGAAAAAGCTAGCCTGACTGACAGCATCCATTTTCACACAAACACAAAGCATAACAAAGAAGAAGCAATGGGGTGGTTTTTCTTGTCTGGCCTGAGAACTGGTATGAAGGCAATTATAAAACCGGCATTCTCCGAGCGATGTGAGCAATAGGAGAATTACTAATACATCGCCTCATGGGTTTGGATTCTAAATTTCATCATCAGAGCACCTTTTTTTTTTTTTTTAACCCAATCCAGACTTCGTCTACAAGAACTGAAATTCTTACCCTCATAAAGAAACAGTTCAACTTAAAAATTGTGTGAGCAATTGTTTGAGTTCAAAGAGGCAACCCATCAAAGGGTTCTCGGAGCACCTCTGGCTTCTAGGCCCAGAGCAGACCTGCCCATCTCTAAGGGATAAAGCATGTTCAGCCTTTTGTGCCTCCCCTGTCTTCCGTCCCCAAACACATTTTATTTGAAAGAAATGAAAAGAATTTAATGAAAAGAATTAGAAGAAATACATATTTTAAAGGCTTCTTCGAAGCTACTTTCACAGTTTCCTTGCAGCTCAAGCCCAGCACACAGCCTCTCCCTGCAGCTCTGCCTCTGAGGCTCAGCTTAGGCCCACAGACTTACCACTGGCATGTGAAGAACCCAACGACCTGGGAGGGCGGGGGGGAGACCTCCTGGGCGGGCGGCTCTGCTCCAACCCAACATTTGGGAATGAACCTCACTCTCAAGGTTGAAAGCCAGACGCACCGCTCGGGGAGCCAATGCTCAGAAGAGTCAACTCAGCTCTGTCTCTTTTGACAGCTGTTCGGAGTCAAGCAGTGTGAATGTGTTCTCTGGTTGCTAACGTTTGGCCAAAAAAGGTAATCTGTGTGGGGCCTTTGGGGCTGCTTCCAGGGGACACCTGTGCCTGGGGCGAGTCACTTCTTCTCTCTGGGCTACAGAGATGGTACTTCCCCACAAACACCCAGCCTGGCCTGGGTGAGTAACTGTGCGCTCTGATTTACTTTGCCTGGTAGCTCTCGGTCCAAATCTGCTGCATGTATCTAAAACTCAACACAAACACCAAGTTGCAGATTCAGAGTCCCGACAGTAAAGAGAAAGAAAACTTGGTGTCCACTGATTTTCTTTATCAAAATTCTCTAGCACAGTTACCCCCATCAGGGGGATGACACTGACAAGTCTTATAAACGGGTGCCCAGTTAAAGAAACAGAGGGATAAACGCTGCCTGCCCAGACCAACCAACAACCTGGTTCCTGCTGGGCAGCACAGGGCCAGGAGGGAAACCTGCAGAGATCCCAGCCCTGTGAATCACAACTCACCTATGAGTCAGGTCCAAATGCAGGCGAAATCGGAGTCACGCCTGCATGCCTGCTCATGGTGCAAACCGCCAAGGCCAGAAGGCAGAGGTGGGTCACAGATGAGGTTTTCCCGTTTCTCTTCCATTTTTTAATGAGGGAAATGTTCACTAGTTTTGTTTCGGCCCCCACTTTGTCCCCAGACAAGGACCCAGTGTGATAATTTTGCCCTGAAGGAACCCGATCTACTTCTGGTCCTTCAACAACTCTGTGAGGCAGGCAGGCAGGTGAAGATCTTTATGTCCATTTCATGATCTAACTTCTATTTTCCAAGGGTCACTCTGAACCACTGTGCTAAAAATAAACTCTACGGCAGGGCAAAGGGAGGAGGCTGAGAGACCAGTTAGCAGGCCACTGCAACAATCCAGGTGAAAGATGAAGGCCTCTTGGGTTGGGCTATGACTGGTGGAGTGATGAGACATGCTAAGATTCTGGATATACCTGAAGGTAGATCTGACAGTAACTGGTCATTGCACACGGTAATACAAATTAGAATGATTTTCCCTAATTTCTCTCTGTGGCTAGCTGACATAATTGATCAAGAAGTACAAGAGCAGGCTTCCCTGGTGGCGCAGTGGTTGAGATTCTGCCTGCCGATACAGGGGACACAGGTTCGTGCCCCGGTCCGGGAAGATCCCACATGCCGCAGAGCGGCTGGGCCCGTGAGCCATGGCCGCTAAGCCTGTGCGTCCAGAGCCTGTGCTCCGCAACGGGAGAGGACACAACAGTGGGAGGCCCACATACCGCCAAAAAAAAAAAAAAAAAAAGTACAGGAGCAAAGACTAGAGTCAGTTCCCACGCGAGGCCAGTGCTAGACCACCTCCTCACGAGCCCCGGCCCCTTAATTTTTAAAATTAATTATTAATTTATTTTTCTTTGGCTGCGTTGGGTCTTCGTTGCTGCACACGGGCTTTCTCCAGTTGTGGCGAGTGGGGGCTACTCTTTGTTGCGGTGTGCAGGCTTCTCGTTGCGGTGTGCAGGCTTCTCATTGCGGTGGATTCTCTTGCTGAGGAGCATGGGCTCTAGAGCACAGGCTCAGTAGTTGTGGCGCACGGGCTTAGTTGCTCCGTGGCATGTGGGATCTTCCCAGACCAGGGCTCGAACCCATGTCCCCTGCATTGGCAGGTGGATTCTTAACCACTGTGCCACCAGGGAAGTCCCAACCCTGGCCCCTTAGAAAACACATGCTCCTGGTCACAAAGGGACTGGGCAAGGGTAAGGATGACCCTATTTAACTATATCACCCTGACTGGAGAAAGAACCCAAGGAGCCGACACCTGCTCTAAGAAGCTAAACACTGTAGGACATATTTACGAATTGATAGCTCGTATACCAATTAAACAGAATAATTATGTGGGTTGTTCAAATGCTGTCATTCTGGCAGCTTGGTTTTAGAAGTATAAATGTCTTTGTCAATAAACACACTAAACACTGTGAGGAGAAGATAAATAAAGATAAGCTCTTTCAGTCTAGTGGAGAAGCAGACGCAGAAACAAACAGTGGGCCCAGGATATGCCAAGTGTACAACTGCGTCTGGAGTTACGTGGAAATGTGCCTCACACCTCCTGGGAGGAAGCAAAACCACCAGGGAGGGCTCCAAGGAGGAGGTGTTGTTGGAGCTGATCCATAAAGACCAAGTGGATGTTTACAAGGCAGAATCAGGGGTTGAAGATAAAGGAAAAAGCATATTCTGTAGACGGACTAGTCTATGCACAGAAACATCAGGACAAAGATCTTCTGAGAAGGCACAACAGCTGGAATATAAACTGTGTTCATCTAATAAGAGTAATGACAACAACAGCTCTCGTTTGCTGAGTGCTCACCATGCGTGCCAGGCACTGTCCTTAGCGCTTTGCGTGGATTATTATCACACTTAATACTCAACCCTCCTCACAGATGAAGAAACCGAGGTACAGAGCAGTTAAGTACCTGGCCCAAGGGCCTCGCCGCTCTTTAGAGGTGGAGTCAGGACTCATGTCCTAAGATTCCAGAGCCTGTGTTCTTCCCACATGCAGGGCTACGTGGGAGTAGAGGCAGGTGAAGGTGTAAAGGCAGGTGGGGCCCAGGTGACGACAGGCGTTACAAGCTGTGAAGAACCAATAAACGGTTCATATGTGGGACAGAGAGGGTGATCAGACCAGACCTGCATTTGGAAATGGCTCATTGGTGACAGTACAGGAGATGGATCGGAGGGGACACGAACAGAGCAGGAGGATGATTTGAAGGCTACGGTGACAATCGTGGCCAGAAATGACACGGGTCTGAAACAAAGCAACGGTGGTGAGAATGGAGAATGTGGCCCAGAATCAGAAAAGGAGGGGCAGGTGGGCAGGCGGGGGGGACAGCAAGACGTGAGCTCAGCTGCCGGTAATTAAGGATGAGGTAGCCGGGGGTCATCCAGGTGGGGAGGCCCGTCAGGTAGATGGATCTATGACTCAGGAGCCCAACAGGGAGAAGGTGAGCCCGAGGTGCAGGGGGCAGCAACCGCTTTCCCAATGCATGTGCACCAGGGAACTCTTAGCTCAGAGGCCTCTAGGATGGTGTCATTCGAGGATCTTCCACACCAATCGCTGAATAAGGATTCTTTGCAACTTCCTGCTTTTCCCCAGACTAGATTGTAAAGTTCCAAGACTCGTCTTCTGAGGAATCATCTGGTCTTCGTGAGCTACCCACCCCAGGCCCGGAAGCACTCCACGACCACTGTGGGCAAATCCTGGTGCTGTTACCACCTGAGCCCATGGTTCCCCAGCTTCAGGTCACCAGGAAACTCGCTCAAAGTGTGGTCCCACGAGCCCCAGAGCAGCCCTCCTTGGTACAACCTGACCCCAAACAGCCAGGAAGGTCAAACTCTGGGTTCCTATAAAATGGCTCCTTCTTTTAGCAAAACAATAGAAACGTTGCCTTTAGCGTATTCTGAAGGTACTTTAAAGGAGTCTGGTAGACAAGTAACATTTTTAGCCCCCTGAGTACAGGGATAAAAAGTATCTTACTCACCCCCAAATTTTTATTCAATTTGTTTTCTCATTCAAAATAATGACAGAAAAGATGCACTAGAAATAGGAAGGAAATAAGTATAATCCTTTAGTAATTCTCTCACTGCCAGTCCAGTTTCTGAGCCTTAGCTATAGGCCTCTAGAAACGTCGCTGGCTGAATCCACCCGTGAATGGAGGAAAACTTCATTCACCAACTTAACACAACTTCACTTTCATTACGCCTTCCTTAAGCCAAGTTCCACAAATGCAGGTTAACTGATAGAAAACTAAGACACAAAGTAGCAGCACCATTTTTTCTTTCAGTTTTAATGTTTTTCATATTCATTTTGTATAATTATCTGCCCTTTGAGGCTTTCCAAAATCTGCCCCCCACCCATCCAAATTCATGTTCCCCTACCCCTGTAAAGGCTCTCTGAACACTGCTGCTGAAATCAGAAACAGCAGGACACCTGGCTACTGGCTTGAGCGATTAGTGTAACATCTCCACACCTCTGGGTGCTATGCTGCCGTATATGTAAAATATACTTAATAACCTACTCCCTACTGGGATGATCGCGTAAGATAACAGATATACAAGTGCTTCTAAAAAGCATAAACCCTGTATTAATACAAGTTCCTACTCTCCCTCCACTTAGAATCCCTTACCTTCTCACTCTCCTCCTGACCAAATTCTACCCCTTCGCGTCTGAGATGCGTGCCCACTTCTGTAGGCAACAACGTCACCCTTCTCTGAACTCGTAGGTGGAACCACACTGCTCCCTCTGGGTCTCTCCTGATTGTTTTTATGGGGGTGGGTTTGCCCACACACACACATGTAATTTAAAGCTCTCAGGCCTGGTGTTGCCCACTACAGTGATCTCATAAGCAGCCCTCAATCATGACTCACTGACAGTCCAATGATAAATGTGTTCTTGACCAACACGTTCTCGGCTAAAAACGTAAAGTGCAGCCCATTTATAATTCCATGCATTCTACAGCACTGCTTCTAAATAGGTCACCCGAAATTGTGGCTGAAATGATCCGGAAATAGACATGGCCCTGCTTTTCTGGTTCCCACCTCGCTTCTAGGTGTGGGCCTGCTCTGAGCATCCCCACTCTGTTACCTCTTGGGTTGCTTACCTGCACCGCTGCTGCTGAGCAGGCTGACAGGAAGCTCTTCTGTTCCAGTGAAGTTCAAGAAGGATGTGCCATCGCCAGGCTGGTGGGAAGCGCCGTGCCTGCAGAGAACAGAGCCCAGCCGCCTGGCTTAATGCGGATCATCACCTCTTTTATCCTGCTCACCCTGTCTCCAGGGGGTTTTCATCAAAACCAGGCCTGAACATTTGGCCACACAGGCTGGCAAACACTAAGACCCATACCATGGCCGCCAGGCTGCGGGGCTTGGAGTGTGTGCCAACTCTGGTCTCCTGCCCTGGCACCCCAGCTGCTTCCCCACTGCCACGTCAGATGCCTGCCCCCTCCGTCCTAAGCCTCCCCTTGCTGATACCCACAGGACAACGTGAGGTGCTTGAACAGAGGGACCAAGTTAACCTGGGAAAGAGGTTATGCCCTGCCTGTATCCCTCATCCATCCCATGGGATGTTGGGATGACTGAAAAGGGATCAAAGATTGCTCTTTGCAAAGGTAACAGATCACAGCAACAGCGGGTAGTGTAGCACGGACTCGAGCATGTCAAGGCTTAAATGACTTGCTTCCTAGGCTGACTCTCCTCGGATGCCTTGTAACACATTCAGGATCCTGGTTTGAAAAGACTTGTTTCTATAAACACAGGCCTTGGTTTCCATTGCTTTTAGCATCAACTTCTTCTAAACCCAACAGTGGAATTCCTCAATGACCAAAATGACAAAAGTCATAGACTGACTGCCCAAAACACACAGCGGGAACCACCTGCCTTGGAACTCGTTTTCTCCCATGACCGAGGATTAGGAGAAACTCATGTCTGAGGTTGACAAAGCGTGTTTTGACTTAAAGCAGAAGCTAAAGCAGGGCCTGGGGAACATCTCTGGCAAAAGCATCTCAGGCTATTTGCTGTGCACTGGCCTGGTGGCAGGGACGACGCTGACAAAGGAAAGGCCCGCACGCGTGCACACGGTGTCTCCGAGTCTCACGAACGTGACGTTTCGCGGGCAGTCTATTCTGCTGTTGCCCTGGGTGCCCGAGCGCGTTCTCGCAGTACCTCCCACCCAGTACCCCGTGCCCAGCCTCACCTTCCAGTGGCTTCATGGTATGCCAACTCCAGCAGCTCTGCAGAGGAGTGGGTCGGGTCCCTCTGCCCGCTGCCCTGCAGCTCTGCCATGTTCTGTCGGGTCTGGTGATGGATCTGGATGGCCTCTCCAGATGGTCCTGCCCAGACAAAGATCCACTGAGCATCATTCCCCCGACAGCCAGTGCTGTGTACTTCACCTCAACCTTCCTTCCTTCCCGCTGCTGGGACGCGGGTGATTGAAAGGCGACCACACCACAGAGGCATGTCCTGTCTGTGACCCTCTGGCTCCCAGATGGGACATCGCCTCTTCCAAGCAAGGCTCATCCTCCTGTGAGGCTTCAGTCTAAAAATATTTTGGGGTCCTCTGTCTCGCACATGTCAACTGAGACACAGTAAAGAAAGATAACAGTATGGGAGACAAGGGTCCCTCCCAGGAGGGTCAACATGGGCGAAACGAGAAGGGACACACGAGAGAAACACCGATGACTCTGTTAGTACCTGAGATGATAACAGCTCCTACTTCAAGAGCAGAGGACGCACAAGGGCAAAACGGACATCGAGTAGGAGCTAAGTGAGAATTAGTTGCGTCTAAGGAAACATGCTTCCTGGAGAATGATAGGTTTCAGAGCTGACTGTCCAACCAGGTTAGCGGGGATTGAAGAAGAGGGTATTTGGGCAAACCCCAAACGTGGAAGAGGCAAAACACAAGCTGGAGGCCACAAACTCGCTTGGGAAAGAGAAAAACCTCTGAGGATGGGGGTGAGGAGGTGGGAGGTTGGGGAGCCTGGCAGAGGAGGGCCTCGGCTCTTAGAGGGCCAGGTGGGCAGAGTATTTAGTAAACACATTTAGCTTTAGAAAAGCATGGGTGATGGGGGTGGGGGGAAGCACAGAAGCAGGAAGAGCTGACGGTCATGGAAGAAACATCAATAGTTCTCGTAAGAGAACTTGAAGGGAGCCGGTGGGAATGATGATGGGGAGGAAGGGACACCAGAAAGAAACAGGTAAGGTGACAGATTAGGATAGAGATAAGAGGGGCAGAAAGGGGGTTGGGAATGACCCCCAATTACAGCCAAAAGAACCAGATTCATTGCTCACTTATTTAACTTGTAACTCAGAAAGCAAGTACCAAAGAAAATAACTAGACACTTGCAAGCATTCAGCAGGATGGCTTCATGAAAACACCCAGGAGGTTAATGTACCTGTTCCTCCCCAGCCCAGTAACAGCCCATCAAGCTGAAGTTTAATTTTAGCCACAGCTTTATAAAACCTTACTGTCATCTTCTTTAGGACAGAACACAGATCAAAAAGGATGAGCTCGGAAAAACAGTGAATTTGAAAAAAAAAAATTTATTTTTTAGTTTTGATTGGCTTTGAACTTTATTTAAATGGTATCATACAGAAAGTACACTTTTATGGCAGGCTTCTTTCATTATGTTTGTAAATTTAAACATGGTTTGGAATATGGCTGTAGTTTGTTTTTATTTCAGCTTCCCATTATAAAAAATAGAACTCGTTTATTTTAAGCTTTTTTCCCCCAATTTATTTAAACTAAAAAAAAGAAAAAGAAAAAAAAGAAATTGTTCACCCATTTCTCAAAAAAAAAAAAATTTTTTTTTTCTGCTGTCAGAGACCCTGAGAGGAAACAAAGTAACATAACTCCGTGTAACCAAGACTGTAACACTGACATCCAGAGAGTAAGGAAAGGAAGGAGTGAACAAGAAGAGGGACATTCGTCTCAGGAAAGAAAGCAGGTGGCAAAGCACAGTCCCTGTCAAACAGAAAAAGGAGCCCTTGGGTCTACACAGCTGGCTAGCTACAAAGTCCTCAAGGATCCTCACAAGAGCCCCGGGACAGACAAAGTGGGCGTGGCCACCCCATCTTCCAGGTGGGGCACCACAGGTGCAGAGAAGATGACACCCTTGACCAAGGCCACTCAGGGGACGCCAGGACTAGGAGTTCCCAGTCAGGGCTCTTTCCCGAGCGCCCAACTTACCCACAGGAAAAGTGTGCATCCAGCGCCTCCTGTTGGACGTAAGCTTCATGGGCATCCGCGAGGGTGCAAAGGGGTTGATCAGTGCCCGCTGGGGCATGTATCCCCCAGGTCGAAAGTGCAGCATGGACTCTGCGCTGCCCACGTGGAACCTCCCCGGCGCACTGGAGTCCCGCTGTGGTGGCTCCATCATGTTCTCCAGGACATCTGCCAGTTACCGTGGGGTGGGGGAGGCACAGAGAGAAAGCACAGGGTCACGGTGAAAGCAGAACTAGGAGGACAATCTGCGGAGGCTGACAAGGACCTTGGAGAGCGTACATGTTAGGGAACGAGGGAAATGAGTGAAATCGCCAAACTATAAAGGAATGAAATAATGGGTTTACTTTTTAAATACCTGGGAGAAGGAGGTTCTGGTTCCTAAATTACTGGCCCAGTGAAGCCACACCCAAACCTGATGGGGAGGACCACACATTGCCTGGAGACCTTAGATGTTGAGCTGGATGCAATGACTCAATAGTGGGTCTTGAGTTGTCTCCCTTTGGGGATGGGGCGGGTGCATTCCGCATGTGGGAGGAACAATACATGTAGATATTTGGTGACCAGAAGGGCAGACCCTAGCAGAGATAGCCAATGTGTTCACTAGACCTGTTTGATTTTCCTCTGAGACACACAAGGAGACTGTAGTTTCCAGTCCCTTTGCACTGGGGCCAAATAACTGAGTTCCAGCCAAGAGAACACAGGCAGAAGTGACATGCTCCACCCGAAGGCCTGGACCACAAACCTCTCCACGCATGATCTCCATTCTCCTCTGCCCTGCTGTGGAAACTTTGGAGACCAGTGTTGATGACCATGGCATCCCGGGATGGAAGGACCATGGGGCCCTGAGTGACTGGGTGGATCAGAACCCCCTCCCATTAATGCAGTGGCCTGGAACATGAGTAAGCAATCAAACATTACTGTGTTAAAAAACCTAAATTCTTGGGAGAAAAGAATGAAGAAATGGATGCATCCAGCCTTGACCAGGTAAGGAGATGGCATGATATTTAGACTCAACCTGTCCCATTCAATGGCAGACAGGTCCCTAACCTGAGTAGATCAAAGAGCTGAAACCTACAACCAACTCTGTTGGTGAGCATCCCATGTTTACTAAGCAAACACCCAGGTTAGAAAGTGGGTCCAGCAGATACAAATTCCATGGCATCAAGGAATGTCTTGTCCACCATTATCTACCCAATTCCTACCAAAGAACATGGTACATAGTAATATTTAATTCCTCAAGCCATTGTGCATGCAAGAAGAGAACATTCAGTTCTCCATGAAAACTATTTTTCACTGTAAATTAATGAAATTGATGGTCCAATTTATCAAATAAGAAAGAATACAGTCTAGTTAGTTATCATGGAAATAAAAGGAGAGAACTCAACTTTAAAAAAGGTGAGTACACACTTTGAAAAGGATAAGAAATAGGACTAAGGGCTAAAATGGGTCAAAAATATGGGTAGAGGAAAGGGGAAATGTTTCCTATGCTACACTGGGTAGGTGGATGGGTGAGAAGCCCTAAATATAACAGAGAAACTGGAAACAAAGGCCATGTGGATGGCATTGCCTGACACCGTTCCAGTGAATTGCTTTTTGGCTTTTCCAATAAACTCTCACATATCATTAAGGATGTTGAAATCAATTCTACCATTCAGATAACTTTTAAGAAAACTTGTTTTCAGGGGCTTCCCTGGTGGCGCAGTGGTTGAGAGTCCGCCTGCCGATGCAAGGGACATGGGTTCGTGCCCCAGTCCGGGAAGATCCCACATGCCACGGAGCGGCTGGGCCAGTAAGCCATGGCCACTGAGCCTGCACATCCGGAGCCTGTGCTCCGCGGCGGGAGAGGCCACAGCAGTGAGGGGCCCTTGCACCGCAAAAAAAGAAATACTTGTTTTCAAAGCTACTTGGATTGGGACTTCCCTGGTGGCGCAGTGGTTAAGAATCCGCCTACCAATGCAGAGGACACGGGTTTGAACCCTGGTCCGGGAAGATCCCACATGCCGCCAAGCAACTAAGCCTGTGCGCCACAACTACTGAGCCTGCACTCTAGAGCCCATGAGCCACAACTACTGAAGCCCACGTGCCACAACTACTGAAGCTCGCACACCTAGAGACCATGCTCCACAACAAGAGAAGCCAACGCAATAAGAAGCCCGCGCATCACAACGAAGAGTAGCCCCCGCTCACCGCAACTAGAGAAAGCACACGTGCAGCAACGAAGACCCAATGCAGCCATAAATAAATAAATATATATATATATAATTTAAAAAAATAAAAAGCTACTTGGATTAAGAGCAAATTTATCTCCTCAGAGGAGAACTGGCTTTTAGAATAACAAAGGTTTTTAAAGGATTAATGTGTAGTTTAACTTTTACTACAGACCCTTCTAAGAATATGTTTAACAGAATGGGAATATAACTGTCATGCAAACTCAGAAATTTCCAGAAGGTGGGAAAAAGCTAACCTAGAATTTTTTTTTTTTTTGGCCGCAGAGTTTGTGGGATCTTAGTTCACCAACCAGGGTTTGAACCCGAGCCCTTAGCAGTGAAAGCGTGGAGTCGGGGAATTCCTAGAAATCTTCAAATGTATTAAAATTCTTTTGAATACTAACCCTAATTAATGTAGGTGACATAGGTTATATTCTATAGTTGTGTCATTAAATATCTCCTTTCTCTTTCAGAATTTCCTTTTTATACTTTGAACCAGTTTAAAAAAAAAAAACTTTTTTCAGCAGTCAAAAGATTTCTGGCTGTTGGCTCAGTGTCTATGGTGCCTAATGAATGAAAGATGAAAGCGCCCTGCTCCTCGGTCCTCAGGCCCCAGGAGTCACCAGCTTCCCCTTCAAAGTGCTGGGAAACACCCCTCACCCTTTGGGAATCCTTCCAGGGCAACAGGAGGCAGCTGTGTGCACACAACAGTCCTAAATCAGTGATTAAAAGTCAGGAGGGCTACTCCTCCATTTAGAAAACATTCTTGAAATATCAAAATTATGGAGGAGAATGATTAGTGGGAGGGTATGGCTCTAGAGGGGTAGCAGAAGAGAGGCCGTGAGGATGGAATATCTTAATTGTGGTGTGGTTACATATGTCTACACATGTGCTAAAACTTCACAGACACACACACACCCACACACACCCACAAATGCATGTACGACCAGTGAGCTCCGAATAAGCTCTGTGGATTGTACAAAGGTCATGTTCCTGGTTTTAATACTGTACTAGTTATGCGAGATGTTATCACTGGGGAAAATGAGTGAAAGCTACACAAGACCTCCCTGGATTTTTTTTTTTTTGGCATTTCCTATAAATCCATAATTATTTCACAACAGAAAGTTTTCCAAACAGGCAGGAGGGGGCTGTATACTTGAGTTGCAGATGCCACTGGATGGGTAAGATAAGATATAGGAAAAGCAGCACCTGTGCTCCCTGGGCCATGCCAAGTTAACAGGTCACTTGAAGTGGAATAGAGGAAAGAGGCTGTTTTAAGTGTGGCTCGAATGGAAATGCTAAGGAAATAAGTAAACACTTTAACCTTAGGCCTAAGAAAAGCTCTACCTTAACATATGGAAAGGTAGATATTTATAGGGAAGAGAGAAGAAAGGGCAAAGATGAAAATAGTATAACACACACACACACACACAAACAGCTAAGGCCGTTCGTACTCACTGCACCTGCATGGAAATAATTAACACATGGGACTTACAGCCCACACCTATCCATAGTCCCGCCCATCCCCGCTACAGGAAGGCAGCTATCCCCACCCTGCCCAGCCCTGCCCTCTGACCTCGAGTGCTGGTGTAGCCCAAGGAGCTGCTGACTTCATACTGGTGCAGGTGGGGGTGAGGGATCATCAGGATGTTGGCGCTCCTGCCCAGGGAACTGTCGTCAGAAGCCTGGCTCCTCACCTCCTCTGTGGGCAGCGGCTGGCCAGGCAGGGAAGGGCTGGATGAGACATCACAGGAGCTGGCGCTCTTCCGACTGTGACTCTCCCGCTCTCGCACGGACCTGGTGGGTAGAGACCAAGTCACACCAAGCGGGGGGTGCTGTCCGACCTAGAGTTACAACTCCCAAATGGATCCCCAGCCTGGGCTACATGGGAGGCCAATAACGAAAACCCCCAATGGGATCTCCGAGGAGGTAATGTAGGAGGGACTCTGCCCTGAGCAGCTGGAGACGTCGTGGAAGAAACGGGGGAGATGACTGACAGTCATCCAATGGCCGGAGTCCCAGGATCAGAGTTGTAAAGAAGCAATTGCTCAGCCTGACCCCACCTCATCCCACCATCAAGCTCGTGTCACTGAGAATGGGGTTGTGAACCGATGTCACCCAAGAGGAAACACACAGCACAGCCTGAGATGTCTTCCGGCATCAAAAATTGAATCTAAATCTAACCAAGCCTCTAGAGATAATTGCCAGTTTACAGCAGATTCAGAGACAACAGGAAAAGTTAAATGTCATATGGAAATAAACAAAGGAAGAAAGCAAGACACTCTGCGGTCACAGAAAATGACATAAGAGAAAATGCAACATGTGCATCTTCTTCAGATCCCAACTCAAACTAAGTAACTGTAAAAATCACAGTTTTGAGACCATTGGGAAATCTACAGAGGGACTGGCTATCAGGGATATTAAGGAATTAGTGTGAATTTTGTTACCAGTGACAAGGGTACTGTGATCAGATTTTTTTTGTTTTATTTCTTATTTGTTAGAGAGACACATGCTGAAATACTTACAGGTTTAAAAAAAAAGAAAAGGGGGCTTCCCTGGTGGCGCAGTGGTTGAGAGTCCGCCTGCCGATGCAAGGGACACGGGTTCGTGCCCCGGTCCGGGAAGATCCCACATGCTGCGGAGCGGCTGGGCCCGTGAGCCATGGCCGCTGAGCCCGCGCGTCCGGAGCCTGTGCTCCGCAACGGGAGAGGCCACAACAGTGAGAGGCCCGTGTACCGCAAAAAAAAGAAAAGGATACCTGATATCTGTTTTAGAATACTCAAGCGAAATTTCAAATGTGGGAGAAGTGATAAAACAAGATTGACAACACACTGATAACTGTTCATTTCACTGGTCTGTTTGAATGTTTCCTTAATAAAAATTTTAAAAAACGTATGCCCTTATTAAAACATGAAACTCCCTGAGGGGAAAACCTCTGGAAACAGCAGGAAGAAGGATCAGCAGGAGAGGAGCCCAATGGGGTACAAAATTTCAGAATGGAAGAGTCAGCAACCGCCGATAGGGCCACCGCTCTGGCATCAGAGCTGTTCTCTTTCCACCTGGAAGGATTTTAAGGGAGAGCTTAAATGGAACATGAAAATAGATCCCATGGGCTGACTACACTTTTCATTATTTCAACAGTAAATATTTAAGCGCCAGCATATGCTCAGCCCAGCGTGGGGATAGAGCACAGATTAGGGCACAGTCTGTGCCCTCAAGGAACACAGCCTGAGTCTCTGAGACACCAGGTCTTGCCGTCTTTGATCAGAAGAAAGAAAACCAAGGATCTTGGACCATGAAAGGGTTCTTAGACACTCAGAAGAAAAGCACCGCCGAGGCCCTAGGCAGCATCTGTGTGCAGGGGAGCTGCTGTTAACAGCACTCACTGTGAGCTCTAAGCATTCTCGGGACCAGACATCAGGATGGGATGAGGGGAAAGGACAGAAGAAGAGCACGTGGCCACTCTAAGCCCATTTGTCACAATGTGAAGAGACGGAATATTCCTCCAATCAGTGATTCTTCCAATCAAAGCACACTTTCCATGTCTAAGAAATGTGGAAAATGGACTCGCGGTACTTGGTCAACTAGGGAAAAAAATAAGCTAGAGCTCTGTTTCACATTTCATTAAAAAAAAAAAATTCTATATAAAGAACTAAGTATAAAAACCAAGACCGAAAAAGTATTGGAAGAAAATACAAAAGACACGTTTCTAACCTTGGAGTGGGGATGGCTTTCTTACACAAGACCCAGAAATGAGTATGTTGGTAAATCTGACTATATCACAATGAAAAACTACTACATGACCAAAATACCATGGAGCAAATTTTAAAAACAGGAATAAAGAAAGAAAAGTCTCTCGCCCTCTGGGAATAATAAACCTAAAAGAAACTCTGGGCCCTGGGATCGATCGGTTGATCAATCTATCTATTTACCTATCTATTATTTATTAGTGGCTGCCTATCTATCTATCTATCTATCATTAGTGGCCTCCCAGTGAAATGAAAATTCCAGAATTCACGAATTGCTTCTCTTGGCTAGAAAAAGCAGAATGCTCTCCTTATGAGGGGACAATACTTCATAGCAAACATAGCTAACAAAATGGCTGGGCCAGAGAACCAGAAAACAGACTCCCTAATGATCCACATACTACGGCTTCCACTTGGCTAATTTTAATTTAAGATGTTTTCAAGGTTGCTCTCATGCAGGTCCCTACTGGGCCTCAGGTTTTCCTAATCAGCTTCTACATCCACCCCAAAGTGCATCTGGCAGAAAACCTGCAGGTGGCGAGGCGCTGAGCCCGGGATGGGCCTGGCAGCCTGAAGACTTGCGCGTCATAAGCATCGTAATCCACTTGGATGGGAAGGGTGTTCTCAGATTCTTTGGGAGTCCCCAGAGCTGAAACACACAAATAATACAAACTGTCCTCAAAACACATTTCAACAAGAGGCCTTCGGATGGTCTTCATGAAAATCTGCAAGATATAGGTCATCACCACCATCTCCCCCTGAAAAAAATGGGATAATAACCCATTCGTCAGGTTACTAAGATTAAATGATTTATATGTCAAAGCGATATAGAGATTACTATTTACTAGCATTAAGTAAAGGCAAGATGATGGCAGCATTTCCTTCTGTGATCCCACTTTAAAAATATCATCTTGGGCTTCCCTGGTGGCGCAGTGGTTAAGAACCCACCTGCCAATGCAGGGGACACGGGTTTGAGCCCTGGTCCGGGAAGATCCCACATGCCACGGAGCAACGAAGCCCGTGCGCCACAACTACTGAGCCTGCGCTCTACAGCCTGTGAGCCACAACTGCTGAAGCCTGCACACCTAGAGCCCGTGCTCCGCAACAAGAGAAACCACCGCGTTAAGAAGCTCGCGCACCACAACAGAGTAGCCCCCGCTCACTGCAACTAGAGAAAGCCCGCGAACAGCAACAAAGACCCAACGCAGCCAAAAATAAATTAATTAATTTAAAAAAATAAAAATATCATCTTAATGTGTATATTTAGTCCTTTAAAACTTTCCACCCGATCCCTACAATTGACCTATGGAAAAGAAAAATAAGGTTTTGTTATCACCCATTTTGCAGCTGACAGGACAAAAATATACAGGATCACTAAGGGACCTTCCAAAGATCACACAAGGGGAACTCTGGTCTCCCAAACTTGGCTGTGAATTTTTTACGCAACCTCACAAAATCTTGTTGCCATGGGTTAGGTGACTCTTTCTAAAAGTGATGAAAGGAGAAAAAAATACTCACACGTATCACGGCCATTTTTTGCTTTCTCAGAGGCAGGCTGCAAAATTAAATAGAGTTTATCACTCCTGGGATTTGCTTTGTTGTTTATTTATTTAATGCAGAAAACTATAAAGTACTAAGACAAATTTCTCAAATGCTATTCATGACCACTGGGGGATAGGAGGTTTCTTAGGCCCAAAATAACAACATCAGTGACAGTCCCTAAAGGCTCTGCTGGTGGGTGAAACCTACCTTCTTTCCGGCCAGTTTTATTCGTGGGGTGAAACTATTACAAAAGAGCTGGCTTTTGGATGTGTAGAAACTGCAAAAGAAACAGACAGGGTCATTCATCTAAACCCCTTTCTTTCTTTTTTTTTTTAATTAATTTTTTTTTTTGGTCATGCCACACGGCATGCGGGATCTTAGTTCCCCGACCAGGGATCGAACCTGTGTCCCCTGCAGTGGAAGCGTGCAGTCTTAACCACTGGACCGCTGAGGAAGTCCCTAAACCCCTTTCATTTTAAACCTCAAGACACAGCTGGAATCCCAGCCATGGATCAGCCCTCCCAGGAACACCTTTGTCTCAGGCCTCACTGATCTTCCCAATTCTTTCTTTTGTAATTACTACAAAACATTAATTATGTTTTAAAATATTGTTCTATTCCTTTTTTTCCTATAAAGTGTCTCATGTGCGCTAGTCCTGATTCCTAACTGGATTAGAACCTCCTCCTTGAGCTGAAATTAGCAGGAACACTGAGGCCTGGTCTCATGTGAAGAGGAGGCATGGGGATTTTTCTACAAATGGAGAGGCCCAGGCCCTGTGCTGGTCCACTATGGTCTGTGTGAGTTGGGAACAGGGGGAATTGGGAATAGTTGTGGAAATAAGTCCTTCAAACTTGTTTTTACGTTTTTCACCATAGACTGTTCTTATGTCACAGCCATGGCTTTGCATATAGAGATGCTTTAAACAAATGTTAGAACTTTGGTTTCCACATTCTCGTCACAAAAGATTTTGTAGTAAGAACTTAACAGGTTTGAAGAAAAAAATGGCAAGGAAGCTAATGGAATCCCTGATCCTCTACGGCGAATCCAGATCTCACCCACCTGTGGTTTATCCAGTGAGGGATATTGTAGTCGTCACCCAGGCGAGAGTCGCGAGGGCCGCTCCGATTGTGCAGCTGAAAGGGAACAAGGCAGGGCCCAGGTCAGCTGGAAAGCAGGTAGGGCCCGGAACTGTTCCAGCTTCTCTGATTCTAACTATTCTCAAGACCACCCTGCACTGGAACCTGGCTTTTAGTGAGCACTGCAAAATCAATCACCTTGAACAACGGGACAGCATGCAGTGGCTGCTCCCCCATGCACACCAAGTCCACACCAATTCCTAAAAAAGGAAAGACAGAAAGAGTTGGTGGGGGGGGCAGGCAGTGTAGAGATACGTATCCCAATCTATTAGCCGTGTGATTTAAGTGGGTCAGGGTACAAGGCACAGCTGACTTATTCTCCTCACCAGCTCTGCCCACGTGGTTAAGAAGTAAATAGGTGCATTTTGTCTGTGTCCTCTTTACCAAGTCCCACCGCATCTGCCACTAATCAGTGCTTGACAGCTTTTGACGGCCTTGCAGATCGTGATTTGTCAAACAGACCGCCAGGCCTCCATGACTACAGTTTCAAGGCCCGAAAGGAAAGGGAACCTTGTCATCTCAGTAAAAAGCAAAATAATCCACATCATTCAACAGAGTTTCTTTACTGGCCACCGGGATTTACGTTCCCAACTCCATCTTGTTGTTAGAACACAAATCAAATAGGGGGAGGGGGTGCAAGTCGGAGACGCACGGCACATCACAGAGGGAGGACTGGATGATCCTGTGGCGCTTCCCAGGATGGGCTGATGGACGCTGGATCCCGGAAACAATCCCCCAAAGGGGTTCTCCAGCGTCAAGTATGTTTGGGAAAGTCAGAGTGCCAGTTATGTCCTCTAGAGATAAACAAGATACACTAACATATTCAAATTGGCAATTAGGAACTGTGCCGAACTGTGCATGACCCAGCATGTCCCAAACCGACTGACCATGGAACTCTTTTTTGTCACCTGACATTACTCATGTCCCCAGATCCCGATGGGTAAGGGTAAATCAGGCTATAAACACAGCAGTGCCCTGGAAGCATTACCGTTATCTATCATCCGCTGCTTGGTCAGGATCATGAGTAGCCGGTCCACTTCGAACACACCCACCCCGGGCGTGATCACCACAGACATCTGCCCAGTTCGGTCAAAGTTGCGGTTGATGTAGTGCTTGTCAAACACTTGAAACAAAGTAAAAAGTCCTCCTGTGAAGATGCTACAGCTTATCAGAAACCAGCCAGTGGCAAGCGTCTCCATGCTCTCGGACCATTTCGTCCATGTTTCTGTTAGAGCAGTTGTCACCGCCCGGCCTGAATTCACTTCTGTCCTTCCCCTTCTACAGTAAGAACTGCTTGAATACAGGTCTATGTCCCTGTTGCCTTTGTTAATACCCTTCTTCAAGGCTGAATACTTGCCTTGTGTAGCCTTAAATATCCAAATTTCATGTTGCTAATTTAAACCATCCATAAATGGATCTGTATTGAAACTTAGAAGAATCAAATATTGATTTAAGACAATATTTGAGAGAGTTGACCAGAATCTTGTGATGACTTTTTAAATTTGGCAAGTTAATTCTTACTTCTTGTTTTTTTTTTTGGCCGTGCCATGCCACGCAGTTTGCAGAATCTCAGTTCCCTGACCAGGGATTGAACTTGTGCCCTCAGCAATGAAAGCAGAGAGTCCTAACCACTGGACCGCCAGGGAATTCCCTAATTCTTATTCCTGAGCTGTGCGGTTTTTACTATGGAAATTTAGTGCCATTCAAATGTGACAAAAAGGCTTACTAATAAAAGACCCCATGCTCTAGAATCCCTAGCACCTGAGTACAGACACAGGGGCAGGCGATACACACAGTAAAGTGACCACACACCATCTCTTCTGTCAGTTGCCAGTGATGGACAGACACCTAACCAGAGCTGGGAATGTGGAATTCTAACCAGAGAGCAGAGACAGGGTCACTGGGAGCTGAACTCGTGTCTAGGAATTCCTGCTGCTGCGGTTCCCAGAGCCACCCTCATTCCCACCTTCCTCAACAAGGTGTTCAAGCCTTTTCTGGCTGCCCCAAGAGCCCCTGTATCCTTAGAGTAAACTTCCTTTTTTGTTTGAATTCAGTAGGTTTCTGTTATCTGCAAACAAAGTATCTCAGCTAACACATAAATGCAGGGAGAAACGTTTGGAAGAAATCACATCACGCTGTTAACAATGGTCCCTCTTGGAAGGGTCTGACAGTGGAGGGAAGGGGGAGATTTTCATTGTACTTGATATACTTCTCTATTATTTGAATTCTAGGAACAATGGGCTCCTTCTGTAATTAAAAAAAAAAAAAGTAAATTAAAAAAAATTACCTGGAAGCAACTGAAGGATGCAGTGGAAAATAATAAGAACGCAGTTTTTAGGAAAAGAAAGGGCCCAAGGAGGACTTTCTCCAGCTCTTTACTCTTGGATCACCATGAGAAGCAGATGAGAAGAGGAAGTTGATTCCCAACAGAAAACCCAAGAGCTACATGGTGGCCATTAAAACCATCCAAACAGAAGTTACTGCTTTCAGTTAATCTGGGGGGTAGGTAGGTGGGGGCATCACCAGCTAGGTCTGGGTCTCTGCACATTAGTAAAAAGAAGGTCACAGCCATGTGGTCAGCAAGACATCCGCTCACTGTGGCTGGCGCCCTTACTCACCATTGAATGACAGATTGATGGCCTCTAGGTAGTTTCCTTGTGCTGAGGTAGAATTGTCTCCTTGAGGAAAGCCCTCTGAAGCAAAAGACACAAGAGAAGGAACAACATCTCATGAAAGATGGACTCGTAAGAAGCAAGTGGGGGGATTTCTCTGGTGGTGCAGTGGTTAAGAATCTGCCTGCCAGTGCAGGGGACACAGGTTCGATCCCTGGACCAGGAAGATCCCACGTGCCGCGGATCAACTAAGCCTGTGCGCCACACTACTGAGCCTGCACTCTAGAGCCCACGAGTCACAACTATTGAGCCCATGCGCCACAACTTTTGAAGCTCACGCACCTAGAGCCCGTGCTCCACAACAAGAGAAGCCTCCGCCATGAGAAGCCCGCACACCACAACGAAGAGTAGCCCCTGCTCGCCTCAACTAGAGAAAGCCCGAGCACAGCAACGAAGACCCAACGCAGCCAAAAATAAAATAAATAAATTTATATATAAAAAAAAAAGAAACAAGTGGAAGGTGCCTTGATCCACAGGCCCCTCCCCCTGCAGAAGGGAAGTGACTGAACTTACTGCACATGCAATGACCAGTGGGACCCAACCTGACATAGAAACCCGGCCAGAAGCAGAAGCCATACTCAACACTGGAAGGGAAGCAAGCAGGAACCTCTTGGTCCCCCAGCCTCCAACTGACACCTCCTCCCCTGCCGCACCTTCCAGCACATAAATGCAGTACCTGCCTGTTCCAGTCGCACCAGCACTGGATACTGGATGAAGAGCTTTTTAATGGTAACGAGGAGGGAGGTCCACTCTTCTCTCCTCTCATTCTGCACCACCACCCTGAAAGGAGCACGATCACAAAATAGGTATTGAGCAGTGATGACACACAGGACATAGGGTCCCTTACTGGGTTCAAGGAAAGGAGAAGAGGGGACGCCTGGAGCTGGGGTCATTTATCATATAGCAATATGTAGTAAAGTCGAATGCCTTTAACAAACGTTAACAAAGAAATGTAATCACATCAAGAGAGTGAAAATTAAAAATTGAAAACAAAAAATATAAAAACATTTCAAAATTGCCTAGAGATTATATAAATGCCCAGTGCTGTGCAGGGAAATGAACATTCTTACAGACTGAATTACAATTAGGTAGCATATACGAAAAGCCTTAAATGAAAACATCCATATATATGTTTTTACACAGACAGCCAATAAACATATCTAGGTCAGGGAACTAGATCAGTGGAAAAGGATGGGTGGGAATCTGCTTACTGTATACCTCTGAACCTTTAAAATTTTGAACCATGTAAATGTATTCCAAAAAATAAGTAAAATTTAAATTGAAGAAGAGAAAGATACATTTCCATTTAATGTTAGGAATTTATCCTAAAGAAACACACAGGATCCAGAATAGCCAACACAGTACAGAAGAAGAACAAAGTTGGAGGACGGACACTATCCAACTTCAAGACTTATATGAAGTTACAGTAATCAAGACAATGTGATATTGTGAATGACAAATAGATCAATGGAACAGAATGGAGCCAGAAATAGACCCACACAAATATAGTCAACTGATCTTTGCCAAATGAGAAAAACAATACAATGGAGCAAAGATAGTCTTTTCAACTGGTGCTGGAACAACTGGCCGTCCACATTAAAAAAAAAAAAAAAAGGAAGGAAGGAACAAGGAAGGCAGGAAGGAAGAAAGAAAAAAAGAAAGGGGAAGAAAGAAAAAAATCTACTTGCAGTCTACCAATCAACAGCATTGGGATCATCAAACTCTCAGGATCCATCCCAGAACTTACTGAATCAGAACCTACATTTTAACAAATTCCCAGGGATTCATTTGTACACAGCGGTTTTAGAAGCACTAGTACAGTGGACCACAAACACTAAAAAGGTGCTTTATAAATAACTCTACTGAGCTGATATTTAACATACTCTCTACAAAAAAAAAAAAATCTAGACACAGACCTTACAGCCTGCATAAAAATTAACTCAAAATGGATCACAGACCTAAATACAAAACATAAAACTATAAGACTCTGGAAGATAACACAGGAGAAAACCTAGATGACCCTGGGTATGGTGATGACTTTTTAGATTCAATACCAAACGCACAATCCATGAAAGAAAAATTGATAAGCTGCACTTCATTAAAATTAAGAAATTTCTGCTCTGCAAAAGACAGTGTCAAGAGAATGAGAAGACAAGCCACAGACTGGGAGAAAAGACTTGCAAAAGACACATCTGAATAAATGACTATCATCCAAAATATACAATGGACCCTTAAAACTTTACAATAAGAAAACAAACAATACAATTAAAAAGTGGGCAACAGGGCTTCCCTGGTGGCGCAGTGGTTGAGAGTCCGCCTGCCGATGCAGGGGACACGGGTTCGTGCCCCGGAGCGGCTGGGCCTGTGAGCCATGGCCACTGAGCCTGTGCGTCCAGAGCCCACGCTCCACAACAGGAGAGGCCACAACAGTGAGAGGCCCGTGTACCGCAAAAAAAAAAAAAAAAAAAAAAAAAAAAAAGTGGGCAACAGACCTGAACAGACACCTCTCCAAAGAAGATAGACGGATGGCAAATAAGCAGATGAAATGATGCTCCACCTCATACGCCATCAGGGAAATACAAATTAAAACAACAATGAGACAACACTATATACCTATTAGAAAGGCCAAAATCCAGAACGCTGACAACACCAAATGCTGACAAGGATGTGGAGCAACAGGAACTTTCATCTGTTGCTGGTGGGAATGCAAACTGGTACAGCCATTTTGGAAGACAGTTTGGTGGTTTCTTACAGAATTCTTATCATATAATCCAGCAATTGTGCTCCTTGTTATTTATGCAAATGAGGTGAAAACTTATGTCTACACAAAAACGTGCACATGGATGTTTACAGAAGCCTTATTTATAACTGCCCAAATTTGGAAGCAACCAAGACTCCTTCAAGGGGTGGATAGTACAGCCAGACAAAGGTCCATTATTGAACGCTAAAGAGAAATGAGCTATCGAGCCATGAAAAGACATGAAGGAACCTTAAATGCATACTACTAAGTGAAAGAAGCCAATAGGAAAAAAATTACATATTATATGATTCCAACCATATGACACTCTGGAAAAGGCAAAATTATGGAGACTGTAAAAAGATCAATAGTTCCAGGGGTTGCGGGTGGAGGAAGGAATGAGTAAGTGGAGAACAGAGGATTTTTAGGGCAGTGGAAATACCCTGTAAGATACTATAACGATGGAGACCTGTCATTATTCATTTGTCCAAACGCAGTGAATATACACCACCAAGAAGCCCATTTTTTCATCTTGTTTGTTTTGGGTCTTACCCCTGGTCTGACTTTGCAATCCAAAGGGAAGTACTTTTAACACTATGATATGTGTTTCTCCAGACCCTTTTCAGTTTAGCCTGTTTTAAAATTGGACGTTCCTCTTTTTAAATTTTTGTTTTTAATAAAATCAAATATACTTTGGTAGAGAAAATAGCACTGTGAGCCTGCATGTACCTACCACTCATATCCAACAATTATCAAAGAGGATTACATCATTTTTAATGGGATGGCTGTATAATATTTTGTCAGTCTGAAATTCTACCATAATTTAATTCTTTATTGTTTGATATTTAATTTTTTTCTAATTTTTAAAATTATATGTCACTGTGAGAGACAGATACACAGTTATGCATCCCTGAGTGTTTCCTGCTTTTTTTTTTTAATTCAGACTTTTTTTAGAGCAGTTTTAATTTCACAGCAAAATTGAGAGGAAGGTACAGAGATTTCCCATATACTCCCTCCCTTAACACATGTTTCATGCCCCCCTCACCCAATTATCAACATTCCTCACCAGAGTGGTACATTTGTTGAAATTAATAAACCTACAGTGACACACCATAATCACTGAAAGTCCATGGTTGCCCTTATTCTTTAGGAACAAAATGTTTTAATATCTATAGTTTGCTCTTAAGTAAAATGTAGCCAAAAACCAAATGAAGCGGGGCTTCCCTGGTGGCGCAGTGGTTAAGAATCTGCCTGCCAATGCAGGGGACACGGGCTCGAGCCCTGGTCTGGGAAGATCCCACATGCCACAGAGCATCTAAGCCCGTGTGCCACAACTACTGAGCCTGCACTCTAGAGCCTGCGAGCCACAACTACTGAGCCTGCGTGCTGCAACTACTGAAGCCAGCGCTCCTAGAGCCTGTGCTCCACAACAAGAGAAGCCACCGCAGTGAGAAGCCCGCGCACTGCAACGAAGAGTAGCCTCCGCTCTCTGCAACTAGAGAGAGCCCGCGCATAGCAACGAAGACCCAATGTAGCCAAAAATAAATAAATAATTTTTTTAAAAAAATGAAACAAATATGGCATGATAATAACTGTTTAATCCAGGAATTGGGTATATGGGTTCATTATATTAATTCATTATTCTTTTCTGTGAGTTTGAAACTTTTTACAATAAAAAGTTTGGAAAGTCTAATTGCAATGTGGTATCCTGCATTGGATCCTGGAACAAAAAAGGTACATAAGCGGAGGGCTTCCCTGGTGGCGCAGTGATTGAGAGTCCGCCTGTCGATGCAGGGGATACGGGTTCGTGCCCCGGTCCGGGAAGATCCCACATGCCGTGGAGCAGCTAGGCCCGTGAGCCATGGCCGCTGAGCCTGCGCGTCCGGAGCCTGTGCTCCGCAAGGGGAGAGGCCACAGCAGTGAGAGGCCCGTGTACTGCAAAAAAAAAAAAAAAAAAGGTACATAAGCGGAAAAACTGATGAATCTGAGAAAAGTCTGATATTTAGTTCATAGCAATGTACCAGTCCTCATCGCGTAGTTTTGATAGATGTACCTTGGTTAGGAAATATTCACAGAGGAAACTGGGTGAAGGGTATATGGGAACTCTCTGTACTATCTTTGCTACTTCTCTGTAAACCTAAAATTATTCCAAAGTAAAAAGGTTAATTTTTTTTTTCTAAGTTAGGGAAGAAACAACCAAGGGAAAACAAAAGGCAAAAGCAACCCAAACATACTTATAGAAGTCTTCATAGAATCGCCCCTTGTGATCCTGCCTAATTGAGGCTCGGTTTATTTCAGGAAATTCATCTGAAATAGAGAAAACAACATATACAGATCAGATTAAAAAGAGAAATTCAGTTTCTCCGCTTCCCCCTTCTGGGTTGAAGAGTCGCATCACACACACACACACACACAGACACACACACACACACACACACACACACATCTGTTAAGTTGGTTTTAAGATGAATCACAGCCCACAGACTCCTTGAATCTGCTAATGGACTGTGTCATTTTCCACTCTACCCTACCCTCTAACAGAAAAGATGGGACAGATGGAGCAGTGCCAAAGGAAAGAAAATGATAAGGAATGAATTGGGATGGGCGTGTGGAAAGCTTAACAAAAAAATAACTGTAGGAGACTTACGCACCAAGAGATTTTGCATCATAGAAAGTCCTAGAAAATAGGACCACTGTCACTTCATGACTACAGTTCTTCTCCTAGGGATGAGTAGAGAAAAAGAGGACTCAAGTTTATTCCATTTACTTCAATTCTGGGAGGCTTGGGGGCTCAGGCATTGGGTAGCATCATGTAATTGTAGACTGCGTAATGCAGTAGACACAGCTCTGCCAGAGTCAGAAGGCTGAGACTGACTCCTGCCTCTGAAACTACCACTACATGACCTTGGGCAAGTTATCTAAAGTCCTAGGAATGTGGAAGGTGTTTTGAAAACTGCAAATCACGGGACTTCCCTGGCGGTCCAGTGGTTAAGACTCCATGCTTCCACTGCTGGGGGCGTGGGTTCCATCCCTGGTCAGGGAACTAAGATCCTGAATGTCGCACAGCACGGCCATTAAAACAAACAAAACCCTGCAAATCACCAATAAGTTGGGGGTGCTGTCTCCCAGCTCTTGATTTGGCATAAAATAGATCAGCCCATTGTCAGAGGATCACGGTATTTGTACCTGCTTCATGGTGTTTTTTAATTTCTTCAGGACTGTGGTTTAGGGAAGAATGGAACCCATGGTGGTGGATGTAAGCACCAGACACTCCCACCTACTGCCAGGGCCATAGGACGAGGACTGGGTGCTGCTCAAGATGCACAGGTTGAAACCAAGGTAATTACCTTTGGACTGCGATGGGGACGAGTGAGAATACACATTTCCATGCAGTCTGGAGTTCAACATTCTACAAGTAGGGTGTTTACAGACGGCATGAAATTTGGCTTGCACCAGTGAGCCAGAAAGCTCAGTTTCAGTTCCTCCTGGGTCTTTGAAGACAACAGCCTATACTGACCAACCCCATCTCGAACTGAACTTACTAACCACACAATTCAGCATTCACCGTATAAGACAACATAATGAACATAACATGTCACCTTATATTCTTCCACCGATATCTCTCAAGTAGACAGAAATTCCTAAATACAAGCCACAGTACCAAGAGCAGACCTTCACTAGCCACCAACTAATTTATTGGACGCCTAGTGCTCCAAACACAGCTCCAAACTCATCTGATTTTGGTGTAAGTTTTACACAGGAAAAGTGCCTGACAGTGGGCTGGTGTGGGCATGAGAGCCTCTCAACTCATGTTTAATGGAGGAGGTAACATACAACAGTGGTGACGTGACTCAGGATTACAGAAACAAACAGGACGGCCCAGGAGTTACGACCTCAGGTGAGCACTGGATGAATGGATGGAACTGGATTAGAATCCTCGCTCTGCTTTTTCGGGCTATCGATCACAGGCAAGTTACCTAACCTCTTTCAGCTGTACTTTCCCTACCTGTGTAAGAGTGACAAGAGGATGAAGTGAGATAAGGAGGGTAAAACACTTCCCACAATACCTGGTATGTGCTCTTATATTTAGGTCTCTGATTCACTTTGAGTTAATTTTTGTATATCATGTGAGGTAAGACTCAAAATTCATTCTTTGGCATATGGATATTCAATTGTCTTGAATCCATTTGTGGAAGAAGCTATTATTTCCCTCACTGAGTGGACTGCACATTCTCATCTAAAATCAACTGACCATAGATGTATGGGTTGATTTTTGTACTCTCAATTCTATTCCATTGATTTACATAGATACCTTTATGCCAGTACCACACTGTTTTGACTACTTTGGCTTTGTAATAAGCTTTGAAATTAGAAAGTGAGAGTCCTCCAACTTTCTTCTTCTTTTTCAAGATTGTTTTGGCTCTTTAGGATCCCTTGCAATTCCACATAAATTTTAGAATATTTTAACAATATTAAGTCTTCTAATCCATGAACACGAGTTGTTTTTCATTTATTTAGGTCTTCATTCATTTCTTTCAGCTATGTTTTACAGATTTTAGTGCATAAACCTTGCCCTTCCTTGGGTAAATTATTCCAAAGTATTTTATTCTCTCTGATGTTCTTGTAAATGTAATTGTTTTTTAATTTAATTCCCTTTAAAATTTTTTATTCCTTGTTTTAATTTCCTGATCAGATTGTTCACTGCTGATGAAACACAAATGATCTTATGTGTTGATTTTGTATCCTGCAACTCTGCTGAATTTATTAGCTCTAATAGTTTTTGTTTTTGTTTTTTTATGGATATTTGGGGGTTTTCTACATACAGGATGTCATCTGTGAAGAAAGATAGTTTTGCTTTTGCTCTTCCAATCAATATGGATGCTATTTCTTTTCTCTTTTCTTTCTTCCTTTCCTCCTTTCCTTCTTTCCTCTTTCCCTCCTTCCTCCCTCCCTCCCTCCCTTCCTTCCTTTCTTTCTTTCTTTTTTCTTCCTTTTTTCTTTCCTACTTGCTTTGGCTAGAATTTTCAGTAAAAGGATGAATACCAGTGGTGAAAGCAAACATCCTTATCTTGTTCCTGATATTCTTAAGGTGGAACATTTTCGGTCTTTCACCATTGAGTATGATGTTAGCTGTGTGTTCTTCATAAATATACTTGACCATGTTGAGGTGATGAAGGTAATTTAAATCTAGAGTCTTATCAATTTAGACTTTAGCTAAGGTACCTCAATTAAATTCAGCTTAATAGAAAGAGTAAGTTTTTAAAATCTGAATTGAATAATGTTTACGCAATGAGATTTAGTGCATGAGAAGAAACGTACCTTCCATTTGGTAAAGAGATCAGCAAGGAAACCATTCACAGCTTTCTCAAAATACAGATCCCCTGAAAAGAAACAATAGAAAGAAGGTGGGAATTATCTTTATTTCTTGCTTACATTTTCTTCTCTCAGTAAATTAACAGCAATAGGACTAGTCAAAGAGAAGGTGGTACTGCTACATCCTAAAAGCATTTTCAACCTAGACTTTCTATGGAGCCAAATTTAATATTTACCTCACTCAGTAAGAGGTCATAGCTTCAAGGTAAAATACAAGATTGAAAAGCTTTGATGATTGAAAAAGACAGTGTATCTTCAAAACGAGAGAACCGTCTAACTTTTAAATATAATTATTCTCACAGTGACGCTTCCAGTTTGTTTGAAGGTGATCTGGTAGCCCCTGGGCCTTCACTAAATTACCATTTGCAGTTTCTGCTGTTCTTGAGTATCCAAGATGCCCTACATCAAAAATTAATTTGTAATTTTGCTAAACACAAATTAGAACTGCATGCACCATGAGGCTGGTGTGTCGGGCACAGTGTCCACACCTCATAGCAGCTTTACTGTACTCCACTTATTGTGTAGTAATTCTAATAAAATGAGACAAACTTGGTGATTTCTGTGAGTGATAGGACATAAGATGAAAGATATCAAAGAAGTGCTGGTTCCTGGCCATAGAGTCACTCCCTCTATGACTTTTGATCTATGCTTATAGAATAATTGAAGATCTGAGAATTCAGATTTTTCATTAATGCTTTACTACATTTCATGCAATTCACTAGATATATAAAATATTTATCTATTTTAGCATTTGAGGATTTGTTAAGATCTCAGGACATATCTTCAGAGAATGCTAAGAGATTGCTGTAAATGATACCAACTTGGGGGAAACCAGAAACTTCTCCCCATTAGCAGTTATGACCCGCACTTAGGAACAGTACCATAAATATCAAAATCCCACATTTCACAGCTCATCTGAATAAATATGTAAACCATAGCTGACGTAGAACGGAATACCACCTGAAAGAAACAAAGACATAATTGCATTAAAAAGCAATGATGGATAGAATTTCAGTTCTGCAAAATGAAAAAGTTCTGCAGATCTGTTTCACAATGATGTAAATATACTTAAAACTGCTGAACTGTATATTTAAAAATGGATAAGATGCTATATTTTAGGACTTCCCTGGCAGTCCAGTGGTTAGGACAAGGTGCTTTCACTGCTGGGGCCCGGGTTCAATCCCTGGTCAGGGAACTAAGATGCTGTAAGCTGCGTAGCACAGCCCAGGAAAAAAAAAAAAAAGCTAAATTGTACATGTTTTTTACAAAAAAAAAAAAAAAAAGCAATGCTGGAAGATTTCTCTTAATTGTGAGACATGGAACTTCTAAAAGCAAGCTCCATCCCTGGCATCACAGGCCATGAGGGGAAGATTCTGTCCCTACCCTCTAGGAGCTCACGGCAGAGGATAAAGACATGCAAAACATTGCAACTATATACAAACATTCCTTGAAGCTTCCCACAAGAAACGTTGGAGAAGGGGCAGTGAATCTACTGGGAAAGTCGATGAGACCTCATTACAGAAGGAGAACTTGGGCTAAGATGCACCAGTTGATGAGTTGTTGATCTAATAACTAATCCACATCATACCCCTCTCCATACCCAGAATGCCTCCAGGAAAAGCCCTAGTGGTTTCCCTGACCTGCGTGCTTTACCACAAAGCCCTTTCTTTACCCAGCCCTTCCCTCCTCCAGCAGACTTTAAAGAGCTTTGGTGGGAAAGCAAAATGTATAAAATGTGTAAGTTGCAGGCATCAATACTCCCTTTCCTTTTACATTTGCTCCTTCGAATCTTTTGTGTGCCAGGTAATTGAACTGATTATAAAGATTATCTCAAGTAAAAGAGCCTTGGGACATTAAGTGCCAGGAGGTATGCCAGACAACTTTGGGATATGAAGGTAAAAGACACAGTCCTTGCCCTCAAAGCGCTTGCAGTCTGGTGGCAAGGCAGGTAAGAAACGCATTCACCGGAGTGTGACAAGTGCTGATATAGATATATGTCCCAGGTGCCACGGGGGCACTTCCAGCCTGGTGCATCCAGGGAGGCTTTCCAGGAGCAGGGAAGCCTGAGACTAGTGCTGAGGGATGGATGAGAGGCTTGGGAAAGGGGGAAGGCGAGGAGCAAGCACCGCAGGCGGGAGAGAGCAGCACGCAAAAAGCCACGGAGGCAAGAGAGCACGCTGCCATGTTGGAGGGATGGTGAGCGGTTCCCGTGGCTGGATGGGATGGGGGGCTACATGGGAGAAGTGACAGATTAGCTCCAGACTCAACTGCCTCCCCTGATTTTTCCACTCGGCTGTCCAGACATCTCACAAACTGAAGTTCCCCTGAACGACTCCTCCCTGGCCTTCTCCATATGCTAAATGGCACCGCCATCTCTCCACCAGCTGCTCAATTATTCCTTTCTTCACTCTTCACACCCAACACATTAGCAAGTTCTGTGGACTCGACCTCAGAATGTTTCACCAATCTGCCCATCTCTCCCCTGCTCCAGTGCCCAGCCTAGCCCACGCCACCACCTTCTAACTTCCTAACTCATCTCTCTGCTTCCACTCTTGCCCCGACAATCAACTCTCTGCTCCAGAGCCAGAGGGGCTGCAGCGGGTACTGTGGACGCCTAGCCAACATCCTTCCTTTCTAAGTCAGAGGAAGCTGATTCTATTCTGGGAGGCAAGGGACCCGCCAAGAAACCAGACCTCCAGGCATGCTGAGCAGTTCCACATGACTCAACTCTGGTCAGTAAGGTATAAATGGAAGTGTGTCCTGAAAGGAAGCTGACTCGGCTGGAGCGTGCCCCGTTGTTGTCTTTCCTCCCTTCTTCCCTCCTCTGCCTGGCATATGGATGTGGTCACAGCAGCTCCAGCCAGACCACGGAAGCCCAATCCTGATAGGCAGAAAAGGAAGGCAGAAGGGGCCTTAGACCACCAGTAACTGTGACGCTGTCACACCAGCCATAATTTGCCTACCCATGGACTTCTTTTATATGAGAGAATAAAGCTGACCTTTAAGTATCAATTTGCCACCGTAACTCTGGGAGTTTATTTTTTTTATACAGTATTATTTTTTTAAATAAATTTATTTATTTTTGGCTGCATTGGGTCTTCGTTGCTGCATGCGGGCTTCCTCTAGTTGTGGCGAGTGAGGGCTACTCTTCGTTGCGGTGCTCGGGCTTCTCATTGCGGTGGCTTTTCTTGTTGCAGAGCGCGGGCTTAGTAGTTGCGGCTTGCGGGCTCCAGAGTGCAGGCTCAGTACTTGTGGTACACGGGCTTAGTTGCTTCGCAGCATGTGGGATCTTCCCGGACCAGGGCTCAAACCTGTGTCCCCTGCATTGGCAGGAGGATTCTTTAACCACTGCGCCACTAGGGAAGCCCACTTTGGGAGTTTTGTTCAACAAAATCCAACTGAATGAATAAGTGATCTCTTAAAAGCGTAATTCAGGTATCATTCCCCCACTTAAAATCCTTCAATGGGGAATTCCCTGGCGGTCCAGTGGCTAGGACTTGGCGCTCTCACCGCCATGGCCCCGGGGTTCAATCCCTGGTCAGGGGACTAAGATCCCACAAGCTGCTCAGTGGGTAAGCATGTGCCAACTTATGGTCTTTATAAGCCATACTTAAGAGTCAATTCCCAGAAAACTGGGGGAAAGATCACTGTAAAATACCAATGTATGCCCAGTAGAGTGGCAAAAACTTTCAAAATCTAAGACCTGGTGTTGTAAAAAGTGAAAAACAAGATTTTATATATGGCTACTAGGAGTTTAAAATGGTCCAAAGAGTTTGAAAAATAATTTGGCATTACCTTACAGAGTAGAACCTATGACCCAACAAATATATTCCTAATCAATGATGAAAAATATAGTGAGTACAAACGAGATAGCTAAAGTGGGGGGGGGGAAGAGAATACATTTTAATCCACTTTAATAAAACTTAAACGTGAGCAAAACAAATAATATACTGTGTAGGGTAAAATACATATGTATTATCACTATGTAAACAAGGGAATTACAAAAATAAAATTCAGATAGTGGTTACCTCTAAAAATGGCCCCAAGTTCTCAACTATTTTGCTTGCCCAGGGGACATCTGGTAATGTCTGGCGACATTTCTGGTGGTTACGACTTGCAGGGGGTGGGGATGGGCGCTACTAGCACTTAGTGAGTAGAAGCCAGGGATGCTGAACACCCCACAATGCACAGGACAGTTCCGCACAATGTTACTGCCCTTGGGGCCCAGGTGACCCTTTGTTCTGGAGGGCTGTCCTCTACACTGTAGTGCGTTCAGCAGCATCCTCCACATAACCCCAGATGTGACGACCAAAGATGTCTCCAGACTTTGTCAAAAGACCCCTGGGGAGGCAGGATCACCCCTGGGTTGAGAACCAAAGGGAGGCTGGGGGATAGGAACACGGAAGAGAAGACAGGTGCTTTCACCAGCGTGGGTAACGTTCACAGCTGTTCAGTTTGGATTTTTCCAACTGGAACAGAGTCACAGGAGGAGATTCCTTGGCAAAGGTCTTTCTTCGAGTTTACCAACACAATCTTTTACTGAATTTAACTTTCGCTATGTATTAGTGGGCACAGAAACCTGCAAGCTAGATGTTCCATCTCTACATCTGATATTAAACAGAAGACAATGAAGATCAACCCCAAACTGGAGAGATCCAACTGTAAAACACTAGAATTTCAGGAGTCCCCAACTATATTACAATATTATCCAGCTGAGCAGATAGTAGCTGGTCACCAGCTTGATCATGAGATCAAGTTTTTGCTGGTTTCTGTTTTGTTTTTTGATTTCACAACTTATAGACATAATACCACGGGGAAACAAACCGAAAAAAGCACTTTATCACCCTTACCCTGGTATCTTCGCTTATATAACCACACATGACCTTCTCATTCTTGACCCACAGTTCCCCGGCCTGCGCCCTGAAAGGAGAGGCACACACGTTATTACGAGTCCTACATAAACCAAGAAGAAACAGGGGTGCCTTTGGGGTGTCTCTCTCTACTCTATCATTTACACCCAAATGACCTGGCCAGTTACAGATTTCCAGAGGGCCATGAACAGATTACACAACATAAAGAATTCTCAGAGTATGCTGAATCTGTACAACAGGAGCTCTTAATTTGGGGGTCTGCAGACAACATGTGGGTCTAAGGAAGGGCTTCGGGGAACCCACGAACCTTCTGAAATGATGCAAACTTTCCTGAGCACAGAATTGTACCTTCTGGCAAACCTCAAAAGGGCACACGTCACAAAAACAGTTAAGAGGCACTGATGAACAAATTTGCTAACCCCAGCTTTGAGTCAATGAGTTTCAAAAAAAACAAGATCCACTGCAGTATCAAATTAGAAGATAAGAAAGAAGTCAGGGGGCACAAAGGGACAGGGTCCCTATTCAATGAAGGCCATTTTGCTGAAAAATTTTTATGTCAATATTCAGTAATGTAATATTATGTCTTTTCCCCCTGCTTCTTTATTCTGTTCTTCATATTGTCTACAATGAGCAAGCACTGTATGTAAAAATACTTAGCATAGGCCTGACACATAGCATGTGCTGAACAAGTGGTACTTGACAGTATTAATTCTATAATCAGGACAGGTGTGTTGAGACTTGACACCATAGAATCAGAGCTCAAGTCAGAGAAGATCCCAGAAGATCCTCTGCAGTGGGGCAGATCTAGCAGGAAAACACCCAAACTGGATGTTCCAATGGGCTTTAAGTATGACTCTCAAACAGATCTGTCTGCCCCAGGACAGCTGGGAAGTCAGGGCCAGAAATTATTCAGTGTTGCTCCCTCTGGCGTGTGAGTTAGAAAAAAACAACAAAAAAAATTTTTTTTAAGTTAAAAAAAGTAGGCAGCTAGTCAGTAATCTCCAAAATTATATCTGGGAAAATGGTATCTCTTCACAATAAGATCAAATAGACTAGGTTTCTAAGTTCAATTTTTAAAAGATATTTATTTTTTTACTGAAGTATAGTTGCTGTACAATACTATATGTTACAGGTATATAGTATACTGATTCACAATTTTTAAAGGTTATACTCCATTTATAGTTATTATAAAATATTGGCTATATTCCCCCCGTTGTATGATATATCCTTGTAGCTTATTTTACAGCTAATAGTTTGTACCTCCCACTCCCCCCCAGCCTATAATGCCCTTCCCCACTTCCCTCTCCTCACTGGTAGCCACTAGTTTGTTCTCTATACCTGTGAGTCTGCTTCCTTTTTGTTATATTCACTAGTTTGTTGTATTTTTTAGATTCCTCATATAAGTGATATCACACAGTATTTGTCTTTCTCTGTCTGACTTATTTCATCTAAGTTCAATATTTTAAAAAAGCAGAGTGCTGTTAGGAGATAGATTTTAGTGCAATATTTTTCTTTAAAATTTTTCTTCAATTTTTTAAAATACTGATTTTGAAGGTTTTTTGTTTTCTTTTTAAAGAATACATTGTGAATTTACTGAGAGCAAAACAAAATGTTTACCTTTAAGGAAAAATAACATTTCAAAGGTAGGGTCTCAAGGTAATAAAACTACATCCTTAACTGTTGACTAAATTACCAGATTAAAAGGCTAAATTACAGGGAAATTCTCTAATAATTTATTATGATTTGATTTTATTTTCTCATATGAGGCCCAGAACACTCTTTTTTTTTTTTGGAAAAGAAAGTGACTTTTGATTCAATGTAGAAAGACTATAAATTTTTTGGAAAAATGATAGAAGATTTTGTGGTTTACATTTAACCATGAATGAGCAAAATATTAGGACAGATCTTGAAAAGTCTAAAACTGACATTATGTCAGGGTGTATGAAGGCACTTACATGGAGAAACAAGGAATTTAATTATGAAAGGGATTCTGAGAGGGTTTCTAAACCAGGACTCATCAAACTGTAGCCTGCAGACCAAATCCAGCCCATCTCCTGTTTTCGTATGGCCCACAGCTAAGAGTAGATTTTACATTTTTAAATGTTAAAAAAAAAAAAAATTGCAACAGAGACCTGAGACTCACGTGGCCCAAAGTCTAAAATATTTACTATCTGGTCCTTTACAGAAAAAGATCCTAAACCTACCACTTCATTTTGCAGAGGAACAGATGCAGAGACTCCCTGAGCTGTACAGCATCACCCTGCTAACCACTGGTGCTGCAGGATGGAATACAGGTTTCCTGACTCCTGGCCCACCACCTGGGAGAGACCAGCTTGTATTTGATGGCATAAATAGGTTGCATTTCTTGTTCTGCTTGAGACTTCATCACTTCTTGAACTGTGCTTTAGTTGCTAAAATTTTCTCAAAGAATTTTTGACCTTATAACAACTTCTAAAACATCCCCTTTCGGAAAGAAAAAAATGAATCTTTTATCCTTTCTTTCTTTCAGGATCAGTAATTCAGACTAACCAAATAGCCCTCATTGCTGGTGAAAGGTCTTTACAAAAGGATTCTGGACAATAAAGGTAGGAGGAATGGCTGAATTAGAAAATCACCATCTTGCAATAATCATCAACAGATGAAACCATTCTGTGAAAACCTGATGGGGAATTTCATAACAGGGGACCAGGCTGCATCACCAGAATCCAGTGGTCAATCTCACATTAAAAGTGAGTCAACCAGATGTAAATATGCTTGAAGTATATACAGTAAATTTCAAGAAAGACACAGTTTCCTCTAGGGAAAAGGACATATTTCTAACACACTTTTTTGTGCTGTTAAGCCTTCACTATGTGGATATTTTGATTTTTGAATTTAGAGGGGGTTTCAAAAAGTCCCCTTTTCTCTCTTCTTCACAAACTGAAATACAGAAATCATTTTAATAAATCAAGAGCAGTGTGATATCTCTAAAAAGGCAGCAAGTCAGGAACTATTGTGCTAGTCATTTTATGTCTCCAAACCTGTTTCTTAAACTGTAAAACAAGAAAGTTTGATGAAATATGTTCATCTAAGGCTTTTTCCAGTTCTAAACTTGTGAGTCTATCCCTCCTTTGTTCAGAATACAAGGCGGCTTCAGCAACATCCACCCATCTTAAAACTACTATAGTGCATTTCGGGGTCTTTTGGATTGTTTTAGCTACCACAATCTAACGTTTTAAGCTATTGTGTATTTTATTATAAGGATGTCCTCATGCCTCAAAGGTTGTATGTAGCAGTTACTGCACTACATGCTATTCCCAGTTACAAGCTAATAAATCAAGAGTGACATAGTATCTACCTGATGCCAGCAAATTCCACCTTCTGAGTGATATAGGCACATGTGCTGACCTAAGGGAAAAGAGAGAGAGAGAGATTCAACAATACATCAAGGCCATGAAAGGTCACAAAGAACATCTCCTGGCTTTCGAATCTCTTCTATTAACCCAAAGTTCAATTAACATGGGAGTAACAGATTTATCCCATAGGAAAACGTGTTGGGGCAGGTATAACAGTAGGTTCTTACGGGTTTGGCAAGTATAGACAATAGTAAAGACCAAGTGGATAATAAGTGGCCAGCTTCAGTAATATACTTATGTTCACACACACTTGCATACATATGTACATTTACATATGGAACATTTATTTCTCAGTTTAGAAAATGGAACCTTCTCCCACCAAATAAAATATGAGCAAAGATATCTCTTTCTGAAAATATACACTGTATGGACATTCTACCTATGATTTGTTGTTTCATAATAGCCAAAAAGTCCAAAAGGAGAATTTTCAGCAGCAGCTCACAATTCTGATGAACTGATCATGTTCAGCGGAAAATGTCCATTAAAAATAAATAAACAAGGGCTTCCCTGGTGGCGCAGTGGTTGAGAGTCCGCCTGCCGATGCAGGGGACACGGGTTTGTGCCCCGGTCCGGGAAGATCCCACATGCGCGGAGTGGCTAGGCCCGTGAGCCATGGCCGCTGAAGTCTGTGCTCCACAACGGGAGAGGCCACAACAGTGAGAGGCCCGCGTACCGCAAATAAATAAATAAATAAATAAATACACAAGGAAAATGGAAGGAGGGTAAAGCAAAAAAGCAGTCTAACCTGGAAGGAACAAGATCTGGGTTCCAGGGACTTCCCTGGTGGCGCAGTGGTTAAGAATCCGCCTGCCAATGCAGGGGACACGGATTCGAGCCCTGGTACGGGAAGAGCCTGTGCACCACAACTACTGAACCTGCGCTCTAGAGCCCGCAAGCCACAACTACTGAGCCTGTGTGCCACAACTACTGAAGCCCACACGCTTCGAGCCCATGCTCCACAACAAAAGAAGCCACCGCAATGAGAAGCCCGCGCACCGCAATGAAAAGTAGCCCCTGCTTGCCGCGACTAGAGAAAGCCCGCGTGCAGCAACGAAGACCCAATGCAGCCAAAGATAAATAAACAAAATAAATAAATTAGTTTTTAAAAATGTTAAAAAAAAATTAAAAAGATCTGGGTTCCAGCCCAGAGTCAATTGCTTACTAGCTTTCTCATCTTAACTCCTCAATCTCAGTTTTCACATCTATAAATTCAGGATAATAAATGCCTGTCCACAAGAGGAGATGCGAGGAGCAAAAGAGATCAAGTGAAAACCTGAAAACCAAAGTTCAAATGTAAAATAATATTACACTCTCCCCATTCAAACCAAAAATGCAGAGTTAAAACTCTCTGATAACAAACAAGCAAAACAAAGCTTATAAAAACCATGAAAAGAGAATGGGAGGAGACATACAACATGTTTACAGTAATTGTCTGTGATGCTGGAATCAGAAAGGATTTTATACTCTTCTCCATACCAGATCTACATCTCCCTGGTGACATGGATTATTAACATAATGGAAAAAGTAACACACTTTTAAAAAAATAATATCTTACCAAACTTTTCTTCAGTCGCCACATATCCCCACGGCCAATATATTGATCCTTAAAGGTTAATTCCACTAGGTCAAGGGTCACATCCTAAAAGGGATAATCAAATATATGTCTCTGCTTTTCTCTGCCATACTTTATAGTCTAAGATAACACTCACTCACCATGGAGAAACCTTTTGACAAAAGGACAACTACTGGAAGACCATTCAGTAGTAGAACCCTGACAAACAGAATTTTACCCTGCCCAAGAAGGCTTTGGAGGACAGGTAAGTCTCCAACAGATACTATAGCTGCTGTATCATGTGTGGTTAAGTGCAAAGGGCACCAGAGTAGTGATTCTGTGTTTTAGTCTTGATTCTGGCACACAAACACGACATTGAACTGTGGGCTCTATTTCCCTAGATAATGTCAACAATATCTTTTGGACAATGATTTTTACCTCTTAATTTTATAGCATCATTTCTCAAAGAAAAAAAAGAACACATAAAGAAATGTTAGTATTTTTATAGAAAATTTTACATTTAGCTTCACAAACACACATATACATACAGAATCTTTTTAGGACAAGATTTTTAAAGAGGGGTGAGGATTTTAAATGCAACCTACATTCTACCTATAATCTAAATGACCTATGTATGACCACATATTTAATAGCCTAACACTATACTTAAGTAACTCATTATTTCCTTAGAGACCTAATCTTGAGGAAGGGTGTTAATCATTCCTCAAAAGATATTCAAATCCAGAACAAAGACACACCTTAGGGTCTACGACATTCACATACACATCTTGATAAGGTCTTAGCCGAAACACTTGAGTCACCGTCTGGTCCACACTGATAGTTTCTGAAACGGGAGAAGGAACCTGGATCAGGTAAATATATTTGAATCCATAACTACTCAGACATTCAACAAACAACATCCTTTGCCAAGGGCAAGACATGTTGTCAGCCTTCAACAGCTTAAAACTTAGAGAGTTCTCTGCTTTTCAGGTGAAATAAGACCTGAACCCAAGCAATTAAAAAATGAGAGAGACAAACAAATAATACAGAGAGACAGAGATAGAGACAGACAGAGAGAGAGAAAGGAAAGAAATTAAGAAGGAACATAAGAAAGTTCGAAGGGTTGTGAAAATTCAGAAGAGGAAATCATTCTTTTGGAATGAAAGTAGCAGGGGTAGTTAAGGAAGAAATAAACTTTTCAATGAGCCCTTAAGTCTGGTAAGTAGGAAACTTAACAGGTGGCGGGAGATGAGGTAAGAGTAAGAAGGACACTCAGGGTCTAGATTTTACTGACTGTTTTCCCAACAAGTTAAAAAATAACAAAAGAAGTGGTTGACACCAAAATCCTTTAGAGCAAATTAAAAGTTTTTCCTTTTCTTTTAAGTGCCAGTTAAGGAAATACTTTATTAGCTATCAATAAACATTTTAGTTCCTTGATCAGTACGGTATAGTCATTAGAGGAAGAAAGAAAGGATTTGGATCCAGAATGAATAAGTAGAATCACTGCTCTGGCTCCTTCACTTACTGACTCCAGGCAAGCCCACTCATACCGGTAAGACAAAGCTTCCTCACTCTCTCAAGAGTTGGTGGGAAAATCAATAATGATAAATGACAAACAGGGTTTCCCTTGTGGCGCAGTGCTTGAGAATCTGCCTGCTAATGCAGGGGACACGGGTTCGAGCCCTGATCTGGGAGGATCCCACATGCCGCGGAGCAACTAGGCCCGTGAGCCACAACTACTGAGCCTGCGCGTCTGGAGCCTGTGCTCCGCAACAAGAGAGGCCGCAATAGTGAGAGGCCCGCGCACCGCGATGAGGAGTGGCCCCCGCTTGCCACAACTAGAGAAAGCCCTCGCACAGAAACGATGACCCAACACAGCAAAAAAAAAAAAAAATTAATTTTTAAAAAAAAATGACAAACAGCTCCCAGCACAGTGCCTTGCACAAGTGGCAGGTAATCAACAATATATGTTCCTCCCCTGCCCCAACCCAAAGTAGGTACTTAAATATTTTGTGAAGAAAATATAATATTGAGAAAAGCATGCTTTGCCAACAATCTTTAAGTGTAAAGCTTCACCTATTCAGATTAACCGTCCTCTTGACTCTAAATATAGTTTTTTCAGTGCCCTCAAGATGCTAACAAATGAGATTCCTTGGCAATTTTGATATCTGACAATATTTTTTTTTAGCAGGAACACAATTTGATAAGGAGAGAAGTACTGTGCCCTCATTCCCAGAGATTGTGAAGAGGGGTTTCTTACAGTTTCTCAAACAGTAAAGTGTAAAAATCTTAGAGAAGCGAGATGGAATTTTTACCTTTCTGCAAATCCTCCTTAAGTGACTTGACCTGCAAAAGCAGAGGGCTGGGGGAAAAAAGAAAAGCAACAGAGAGAAGGGATGTTGTCAGCAGTAACTAACCAGCTTTCTTCACCACCCACAAAACACAAACAGATCACTCTGGACATATTCTAACTGGCAGCACAACAATGGGAGACAGTTCCCTTAGAAAACAAACCCTGCACTTGTATTAAAGGAAATGGATAAATGCTACAGAATTGTTCAGCGTTGTCATCTCAGCTTTAAAAACAAAAAGAATGGACCACTTTTTAAAAGATGATTGGTTTATCAAATCCTGGAGGGCAGGAGCATTTTTATCCAAAGGCAAAGAGCCATCTTCCCCTTCAATCCCCTTAGACACAATATCACCTGGAAAGAGAGGGCTGCCCAGTTAGTTCCCTGCTCCTGTCGGAAGCTCACCTGTACTCATCGTTGGGGTGAGCAATCTCCACAATGTCTCCAAGCTTGATGTAAGGAAACACTTTGGGGTTCACGACTAGCTCATCATCTGAAAGACAATTCAGCCATCTCAGGCAGCAAAGAACTCACTTGGGCAGCAGGTTGCTGTGTATGTTTTCACGCGGGGTCCTTACAACCCCATCATTTGGTATTATGACCCCATCTCGCAAGATGAAGTTCCATTTAAAATTGAGATTTAGCTCAACTGAAGGATTTGCACAGGAATCCAGAGCTAGTGAGTAGTTGAGGGGGCCGGTGTTCGGGGACCTTTGTCTCCAGAGCTTTTCCTACTAGCCCACTGCTCCCAAGGAGAGGGTAACTCTTCTTCTTTGGGAATTAGGTCTCTGCGGCAATCCTTGACTCCCTCAAATAGCATGTATCTGGCATATGCCAGGAAGAAAACAGCCGGGGTCCCACATACAGCAAAATCCTTTCTATTTACAGTGTTCACAGAACTTCTAAAAATACTGTCTGAATGTGACCCTCACAATAAATATTTGGATCTAGCAGAAGCAAGGAAATGACCTAGGAGATAAAGCAACTTGCCAAAGGGTAGATAGCTAGTAACAGTACACCAGGACTGGTTACTAGTCCAGGGTTCCTAAACAAACCTCCTCTCACACATGAAAATCAAGCCAGAGAAAACACCCTGGACTTTGGAGGGCAGCACCTGATCAGGGGAAAACTTCATGTATCAGTTCACATTAGAGTCCAATGAGACCCTTAAAATGTAAGGAGAATGTGATTTCATATGTTTATCTACCCCTGCCCCCCACTGGGGGTGGGGGAGAATTCTTTCAAATATAACAAACTCAGGATCATAAAGATAGGGTGATTTTTTTTTTTTTTCTGTTTTAGCTTTTAGGGAAAGACATGGCCTTCAGTTATGCTAAAACCATGACAAATAAGTATGTCCAGATTTCAAATATAATCAATCAGACCCAACAAAAATTCAGGCTAGGAAAGCGAAGTACTGGGTTAATCCCACAGTTGCTTTTTTTGTATATTGTTTCCATTGACAGATGTATACCAAATCCTCTATGAAGTCTTCCCCTAACTTCCACAGTCTGAATTAAGCTCCCTGAACACATATTCCTTCCTGCTCCATTTTATCATTTCCTTTTTGCATGTCTGTCTCATCAAGCTGAAAGCTCCGTAGGGAGAAGGGACCTTGTCATATTCAAAATCTTTATGTTTGGTACAGGTATGTACTTAATAAATATTTGTTGGATGTATTTTTTTTTGGATGTATTTTTTAAATTTGATTTTTACTTTACTCATAGAAATACAGTTGATTTACAATATTGTGTTAGTTTTCAGTTGTTCAGCCTAGTGATTCAGTATTTTTGCAGAATATATTCCATTATAGGTTATTACAAGATAACAAGTGTATTCTCTGTGCTATGTAGTATATCCTTGTTGCTTATCTATATATAGTAGTTTATATCTGTTAATCCCATACGCCTAATTGTCCCTCCCCACTTCAGTAACCACAGGTTTGCTTTCTATGTCTGTGAGTCTGTTTCTGTTTGTTTTTTTTAATAAATTTATTTATTTATTTATTTATGGCTGCATTGGGTCTTTGTTGCTGCGTGCAAGCTTTCTCTAGTTGTGGTGAGTGGGGGCTATTCTTCCTTGCAGGCGTGGGCTTCTCATCGCGTTGGCTTCTCTTGTTGCGGAGCACAGGCTCTAGGTGTGCAGGCTTCAGTAGTTGTGGCACGCGGGCTCAGCAGTTGTGGCTCTCGGGCTCAGTAGTTGTGGCTCTTGGGGTCTAGAGCACAGGCTCAGTAGTTGTAGCGCATGGGCTTAGTTGCACCGCAGCATGTGGGATCTTCCCGGACCAGGGGTCAAAGCCCTGTTCCCTGCATTGGCAGGTGGATCCTTAACCACTGCGCCACCAGGGAAGCCCTGTTTCTGTTTTACATGTACATTCATTTGTATTATTTTTTAGATTTCACACATAAGTGATATAATATAGTATTTGTCTTTGTCTAACTTATTTCACTAAGCATAATATTCTCTACTTCCATCCATGTTGCTACAAATGGCAGTATTTCATTCTTTTTTATGACTGAGTAATATTGCTGGATGTATTTTATTTATTTATTTTTCTTTATAGTCCTGCAGCAGACTGGGTACAGCACAGAGCTACCTTTGTCTTGTACACGTGAAAAAGAAGACTCGCATACATTGTATATACACTGTATATACTGTAGCCTTGTATCTTTCCCTCCTCTGTCAAAAGTTATTTCTGTTGTGCGTTCAATTCTGCTCCACAAACGTTTAGGCAGCTTCAGCTGCATACAAAGTACAGTGTTAACAACAGACTGTGGTTTTAGCAGAAATAGTGTTTTAAATATAGCAATGCTTAGTATATCCTTCCTGGTAATTACAATGGTTACATTTATTAAGCAGGTAGAAGGAGCCTGGTACTCTACTAAATACTATACATACATCATTTTACTTTATTCCCGTAAGACCTTATGATATAGAAACTATTATTTTCCCTTTTTGGCAGTCCTGGCCTTTGGGTGGCTTATACATATATAACACAGGAGCAAATACATACTAAAATACAATTTTAAAAACACTCACTGTGTTGTTAATTCTAATTTCTGAAGTAAATAAGGTTGTTAGGACAGAGGGAAATTTATTCCTTTACGAAAGAAAAAAAATCATATGAGTAGGTGCTTTCCTATTCTACAGGTTTATAGACTCAAGGTGCTAAGAGAAATGGAGAAATTATTCTAAAGAGCTGGAATTTGTAGTTAAGGTAAACTAGGGGCTTGCCTGAGGTCACAGGGAAAGTTAGAGGCAGAGCTGATACCCGGATTCATGTTTAACACAGGACAAGATGCTGTGTCCTGCCCCATCTCACCGTGCTTCAGAGCCAGGCAAAGGTTCATGCTTTGATCATACCTGTCTTATGCACATCCACTACTTCTTTCATTAAACATAAGTTTCTCTTATCTGCCAAACCAGTGCATACTGGAATTTTGCTGAACATACACAGTAAATAAGTAATAAAAAGATACAAACAAATCAACAAGGACCTAGCACAGAGAACTATATTCAATATCTTGTAATAACCTGTAATGGAAAAGAATATCTAAAAAAAAAATCTATATATAGGTATATATATCTATATATCTGAATCACTTTGCTATATATCTGAAACACAACACTGTAAATTAACTATACATTAATAAAAACATTTAAAAAACAAAAACAAATGAAGAGTAGTAAGCTGGCAATATTCACAAAGTTTGTTAAAATGCAGGATGGAAATGCTTCTAGAAGGGGCCTGCTACTCTCCCCACTACAGTATCACTTGCTGCTTCACTCAGTTAAGCTACCTGCTTAGCCTCGATTGTCACGAGTCAGTTTGAAAATTTCAAGGCACCGGACACATCAGAACCTCGGCCAACTTACGCAACCCCCCTAAGACCAATCAATACTGACCACTGCCCCCAAAGCCCTTCTTGTGGATGACAAGTTTGTAGACCTTTGTTGTTCTCATCTTGTACTGTTGTTTCCTTCAGCTGTTCCAAGCTTGGGGGAGAGAAATCATCTTGCCTCCCTGCCAGTGAAACACAAACAAAAAGGCTGGAATGTCAGACTTTTCTTTGCAACTGCTCTTTGATTTCAGGGCAGTGAAAATACTGCCCTTGCTCAGCTGAGAGGTGGCACCAACCCTCGGATGAAATCACTCCTCCAATTACCAGGAGGGACGTTGAACAAACAGAACCAGTGAATCTGGAAACGAAAGGGAATTCGGGCCAGGGTCTAGTCCAACCTCCAAGAAGATATTTTATCACACCCTAAAGGGAAAACTTGGAGTGAATGAGGCATTCATTACCTTGCCTCTATATAAACCAATAACACCCAAATATTAAAGAGATCTTAAAAGAGATTAGGCACACAATCTGTAGATGAGGAAAGTGAGAGCCAGCGCAAGGGACTTGCCCAAGGTCTCTGAGACAGAGAGGCATTCCCACTGCTCACGTTTCGCCATCGATGTCCTGGGCAAGAAGAGTGTAAACAGAGGAAGGCTCATTACCCAAACCTCCATCTGCACAAACTCTCAGTGGTTCCTCCCCGCACCCTCCACCCCCATTTCATAGCGGAAGCCACGGAGGCTCAGAGACGGAGAGAGACTTGCCTAAGGTCACACAGGGGGTTGGGGGTGGGGCCAGGTTTCGAACCTGGGCCCCGGCCCCTTTCCTCCTGCTCCCCAAACCCGGGCCCCGGGCGAGCAGCTCCACTCACCCGCAGCTCCGGAGCCCCTTCCCGCTTGAGGCCGGGGTTCCGGGGTCCGGACCCTGGCCAGGGCCCCCGCGCCTCCTCGGGACGCCCCGCCTACGCCCGCAGAGCCTGTGCAGATCCCGAGCCAGAGCTGCAGGCGGCAGCCGCCCCGCCCCGGCCACCGAGCGCTCACCTGAGAAGCCGCGCGGCTCCGGTGGCTCCGCCCCGGGGCACCGCCCCCTTCCCGCCCACCCGCCCTGGGCCGCTCTGGCCGGGCCTCCGCCTCGTCTCGGTGTCCGCGCCACTTCCCCATCCGGGGCTCGTGCCGGGGGCGGGGCCTCGCGTGAGGCCTGTAGGTCGGGCTGCCCACCTGCGTTTCCCGGTCCCGAGCCTGAGGGCCGTCGTCCCGGGAAAGGAAGTCCTTTTCCTCCAGACGTTCCGAAATAGATCCGAGCACAAGCGGTTCTCTTCCGACCTAGTGATTTCCTCAACAGGGGAAACTCGGGCGAATGTCCCCGGATCTGTAAACGATGTTATGGACCCTCACCAGGCCTCTCAGGGCTACTGAGAGGCACAAAATAGAGTTTCTGGGAGAACTTTTGTAAAATGCAAAGGGCTAAGCACGTGCGATGGCCCCTGCTGGGAAGTATCCACTTGAGGGGCTTTTCAAATCTTTCCAAACCCCAAGTGGTGTTCCGTGCTTCTCTGGTTGTTACCAATAGTTACCAGAGCTGTCACAGACATTCTTATGTAATCGTCACATCTCTTTTAGGTGGCATATACTATCTCATTTCACAGACAGGGGAACAGGCTGAGGACACCAAACTCCTTCAAGGACAGATCTTGACCCAGTGGAGTCCAACTTGGCTCCGAAGGCTGAGCGTTTAACCAGCAACCTCGTGTCTCACCCAAGGGTTCAGCCTAAGCCCTTATCTGTTGGGACATCTTTCTCTTCTCGAGTTAAAAATCAGAGCTGTGTGGGCAGTGCCTGAAGCTGGCCAAGGGCTGCTGGCAAGTTGCCAGCTCCATCTAATTGACCAACCGTTTTCAGAAATTTTCTGAATGTTGAAATAAAAAAAGCATCACATACCACAGAAGGACTAGGGAGTGAGTGAAGGATTCGATTCGGAAGTTAACTCTTAAATAATTGCAATTTTTTATTTTTTTATTTATTTATTTTTGCGGTACGCGGGGCTCTCACTGTTGTGGCCTCTCCCGTTGTGGAGCACAGGCTCCGGACGCGCAGGCTCAGCGGCCATGGCTCACGGGCCCAGCCGCTCCGCGGCATGTGGGATCTTCCCGGACCGGGCACGAACCCATGTCCCCTGCATCAGCAGGCGGACTCTCAACCACTGCGCCACCAGGGAAGACCTAATTGTAATTTTTTAATAGTAAAGAAAAACATGTAATCAAGCAGACTGCAACAGTTGCAAAACCTGTCAAGGATAAAATGTTAAATATAAAATACATGTTTATGTTGCCAATTCGGGGGGCACACCCAGATCCCCCAGGCTGTTTTTCAGTAGCTGAAGTCCTTCCATCCCAGAGTTTAGGGGACTCGCTGTCCCTGGCCCTCAGGGGAATTTGATTCCGTCTCCTGAGAGATTGGTGTGTCGTATCTTGGAAATACAAATATTTCACTTTTTAATTTGGCAAAAATTTGTAAAAAACCTTGACGAGTTTTGAGATTTTAAAAAATTGCCTAGGGAATTCCCTGGTGGTCCAGTGGTTAGGACTCCATGATCTCACTGCCGAGGGCATGGGTTCAGTCCCTGGTGAGGGAACTAAGATCCCACAAGCCATGTGGCCAAAAAAGTCTAGAGCTGGTCAAAGTTAGGGGTTAGGGAAGGCTGGAGGGGGTAGCTCCCAGACTGGAGAGCCAATGGCCTTCGTTCTACAATGTACAATCACTGTGCTACAACCACATGGAGGATTGCCTGTTTTTAGCTGTGTGGCTTTGCACAGGATACTTCTCTTTCCTCAAATTTCTCCCCTGACAGATGGGAATAAAAAGTACGTGTTCTTCCTCCTTCACAAGGTGTTTGAGGGCCAAGCAAGGTGAGGGACATGTTAAGTCTTTGAAATTAGAAGAACTTAAAGTGCCAAGTAAATGTCACCAAAAGCATGGAATTTGTCAGGAAATTGGCTCTTCTCGACTTTTAGGGGATTGAATTATATATATATGATGCTTCTTTGGGGTCCCTTTGTGCTTAACACAGAGCTAGGAGCAAGACTGGGACTAGGGTGTGGTAGATGGGGCTAATGAGACACTTGCCTTATTTAGAGCACAAAATGCTAAGGGGGTCCCAAAAAACTCAGCAATGTAAATAATGTGATTTTTGTTTTTAAAAAAAGAATACAAAAAATCCATGTTGAACAAAATATCACATTTTTAAAGACGAGATCAATAATGGTGCTGTGCAGTAATATTAGATCCTGAGGGAAAAGACAAACCAGTAATACTGAGTTTCTCAGATCCTCTTCTATAGGCACATAGTTGCCTGAGAAAGAACTTGAGGACTTGGCTACTATAAGTGTAGAAATGTTCTAAAGTGAATTTCTAGTTAATTCATCCCAATAGCATCTGTGGTAGCCTGTATGTGAACTGTGTATGTATATAGACGATGGATGGACTTACAGGCTGTAAACAATAGGGTTGGCCTTTAGGTGTGTATATCTCCAGCCCTAACTAAAGCTGGGAAAACCACTGTCTTAGATAAAATGGTCCACATGTTGACTGGTTCAAGGATACGTTGATTAGAGAGGAGAAAGTTAAAATCTCCCACAAACCACCAAACCTCTAGCTCTCTACTCAGCCAAGTTGATAAGCTCCAAGAGACAAACAGATTTCTGTTTAATACAGGGCTGTGTGATTTGGGGATTGATTGCATTCTCTGGACCGTCTCAATTCCCTCTTGAATAAACGTTCTTTTCCTTCCTTCAAATATCTGTTGAGTGCCTGCTTGTGCAGGACACTGCTCTAGGTGCTGAGCAAAGAATGATGAACAAAACAGACAAGGGCGCGAGGGACAGATGATAAACAAGTCGATAAACATGAAATGGCAATTTTGGCTACTGTTAAAGCTATGAAGAAATTAAAACAAGATGCCAGAAAGGAGATGTATCAGGGGAGTGACATGATCTAAAATACTGATTCCAGGTATAAAAAGATATCTTGGGCTGCCAGGGTAGAAGCCGGGAGGCCCGGAGAGTTGCAGCCGTTCGGGCCAGAAAAGAGACTGGACCAGAGTGGTCTCAGTGGAGTCAGACACTGGACCTGAAGCTCAGCAGGAGCGGAGTCAAAAGATGTGTTCCCCTTTAAGAGTCCTGGCCGCAGGGGCGGGGCAGAGGCCGCTGGAGCTAGCCGAGGGCGGGAGGCTACACGCGGGAAGAGCCGCCCCAGGAGAGCGCGCGCGCAGTGCGGGGGCGGGACCTGGGCGAGTCCGCATGGCTAGCTCGGGCCCCGGATGAGGAAGTGCGGGGCGACCATAGAGACGAAGAGGCGGCGGCGGCCGGAGCGCCCCCGGGCTCTCGGCTCCGCAGGCTCAGGTAGACTTGGAGGCTACGGGGCAGTGGCTGCGGAGGCTGGGCTGGCGGGGCGAGCGCGGGCCGCGGAGCCGACCTGAGGGTAAGAGGCCGGGGACGGGAAGGCTTCGGGCGTAGCCGCCCCGCCGCACTCCAGTCTGAGTGGACCCTTCGCCGGGCGGTGCAGGCTGAAGGGGAGCCCGGGCCCCCCGCCCTCTCGGGGCGCCGAAGGGAACGCAGGCTGCGCTGCGGGCGCGGAGCGACCCGGGGAGAGGGAGGAGACCAGGCCCCGCGTCGCGAGGGGAAAACGGCTTCTCCGAGTCATGGCTCCGGCGGGGGAGAACGATTCCTCTTCGACCTCGATACGGCGGGGGACCCCCAACTTCTCTCCTTGGGGCGGGCGACGCCCCTTGTCGTGGGCGAACGCGCTTCTCCGGCTGCGGCGCTCTTGTCAGCAGAGGGAGACTCGCTCCCGGGGTGCGAGAGGGCGATTCTGAACTTATTTTCAGGAGGGATAAGATCGCTCTCGATTTGGTCATCGCCCCCCAGGTGGAGAGGAAGACTCAAGTTGCCTAAAAGTGACAGGGGGCTCTTCCTTCCCTGTAAAAGATAGACTTATCTTCCCTTCTTTATTTTTTATCTTTACCCTGATACAGAGGGAGGAAGACCCTGAATTTACTTTATGGTGTTAGTCAGCCTTTCTCCCCTCCCCCAGTCGTGTCCACAGAGGGAGCCTCGCTTCTCCGCCCCCGAGCTTCTTGGTGTGCCTGGAGCTCTTTTCCCTCGCACAGTGAAGAGCGTGGCGTTTGAAGTGTGATGGATGCAAGCCCGCGTGTGTCCCACTTCCCACCTTTGTGACCTTGACTCATTTCTTAACCTTTTGTCAGTCCTCCCATCTCTAATTTGGGTACTCTCTTCAAAGAATTGTCCTAAGGGCTAAAGGAAATTTTGTTTAAGTGCTTAGTACGTAGTAACCTTTTGGAAAACTGTTGCTATTACTGTTACTTAATTTTTTTTTAAAGGAAACTAGTATCTTCCACAGAGAAACACAGATTTTTCCATGCATGTCTCTTCCTCCCATCCCTCCCCACCCCCATCACTTTCTGAGGAGGCATTTCCCCGGGGCAGAGAGACACTTTACTGTCTTAGATCCGACCACACTTCCCAAATTAACAAAGAGGGCCTCAGTTAGAATAATCTGCAAAAAAGACTGCTTTTGGAAGCAGGTCTGTACTCCAAGAGGGAGACCTGATAGGAGAAGCCAACCTTTCCTTTGTCCACAGAAGCTATCACTCCTTCCCGACTGGTTAGAGATGCCCTCTCCCACTCCCCCTACTTGCTCTAGTGACGAAAAAGCTTCCTTCTATCTGATGTGCACACCCCCCTACACCCAAGATGGAGATTCCAACTTCTTTCTCTTGCTCTCCCAAGAAAAATAAGACTCTAGACCTATGAGAGAAGGACGCTTTCCTGCTGTATATTTGGAGTGGCACAGATGGTTTCTTTTCTCCCCTTCCTTTGAAAAAGGAATGAAAATCTTTTATGCAGACTCTTTGTCAGTAGAAATCAGGAGCATTTTCACTGTTTCACTCCCCATGTGGAGACAGAGGGATCCTTTTTCTGCATGCTGATAAAGGGAGGAACGGGGGAAGCCGTGCTTGATGCTATTGAGATTTCTTGTGCACTCCGTGGGGAAGAGCCAGGCCCTGTTCAGTATATGGACTTCCCTGCCCCACTTTCAGTTTGTCTAGAGATCTTCTTCAAAGATTCTTCTTTATCTGTTACTCAAGAAGAGGCCCCCTTCTCCGAATTCCCTCAGGGAGGGATTGGCTACAGTGTCCGAATCTTTGGAAAAGAAAGCCCCTTTCTCAAGGTGAAAGGAGTGTGGTGAACTTCTGAGGGCCTGATCGTTATTGTGAGTATTGTCCCTTGTCACAAGTGTGGTAGTGCCTAGTGTTATTAACTGCTTCGTTTGGTTAAGAGCAGCCCCTTTGCTTTTGGAATTAAAGGGAAGGGAGACCATCAGATGGGATTATTGGGGCACATGGCTTTCTGTTCTGTTGTTTTCTTTGTTTGTTTTTTTTTCTTCTTTTGCTTACTGCTGTAAACTTTGTACCCCCAGAACTTTTGTTTTGGGGCATGTTTGAATGACGAAAGTTGCCCCTTTGTCAGGTTTTTAGTATTATAAAATGTATTCTAATGAGGCCGAGAGCTACAATGTTAATCTTTCATTCGTAGTTTCCCCATCCTCCCCTTGGCTTTTGTTATTTGGTGGGATGGGAATTAACACTTCCAGATTGCCTGAAGACACACTGAAGAACAGCTTTCTATCTTTTTCGTATGTAAAGTGTTCTTAAATTACCTCGTTTGCCCTTGAGTACTTGCAGTGGGGATTAGTCTGAGCTCTGTACCACTTTTGTTGGTGTCTGTAGGTCTGCTGTGCTGAAACAAACTGGAATAGAAAAGTTATTTAGAGTCTTGGGATTTTTACGGGTAACACAATGTTTTGCGATTATTTTGTTTAATTTGTCCATTTTACATGTGAAAAACAAGCCCAGGAAAGTTCAGTGACACACTCAAGGCCGTGCAGCTAGTAAGCGAGAGGCAGGATAGGGACCCTGATCTCCCAGCTTGGAGACCAACAACTAGACTGCTTCCCAGCACTGATTCTGCATTTGAAGCAGAAAGACTGGGAGATGATAATTCTCAATTCAAAGGGCTTTCTTCTTTTATTGGAATAATTATACTGCATACTCCTTATAAACGTTAGTCTTCACCCCCATCCCCACCCCTGGGATAAATCCATCCCCTAAACAATGTAATTCTTATTTGTGTTAATGGTAAATATGACAAGCTAATAGCAGCAGGAGAGAGTTGTTTGTGAATTTATGGGTTATTTTCTGCTTACACCTCAAACTAGGTAATTATCTGTGTCTTCACCCAGTAGCTTGGTTATAAATCATTAGTAAGGATTAAGCCATAAATCCCTGTCTACATTTTATAAGCATGTGTTACTCTTTCCGCTTACTTCAAGTTTATTTAACACTTTAGTGTAAAAACTTTTATGATTGAGGGAGAGAGCTGACATTTGGAAAGATACTGATAAAGGGATAATATACTTACCGGTTATTCTTTATTGCTTCATATTTGGATCTTGAGATATATAACGTTTTAAAAAAATTTTAACACGTGTGATAGACGCTCATTGTTAAAAAAAAAAAAAGTACAGCCTGCAGATAAGTTATCCATGGTCCCATCACCCAGGGTAACACTGTTAATATCTGGCTTATAGTATTTAAAACAATTTTCCTATATGGATATATATTTTTCCAAAATAAAAGAATCCTAATATTTATCTAGCTTGATAAGACATCTCAGGCAGCTTTCTATGGAGAGGTATATTTCTGTACCATCATTTTTAATTTCTCCATTGCATTCAGAAATTTAAAGAACTTGAATGGTAGAATTCTGTTGTTTCTGCAGTCTTGTGGCATTACCAATGTCTTGATAGAGGGAGAAAGTTGAGAGGACAGTTTAGTGATGCGAGCTAGTGAGTTGAGAATAATTGTAAACTGCTGCTCTAGGCTTGCATCTAAATATGACTTCACCTCTGAGGGTTCCAGCTGAGGCACTTAGCTGTTCTTGGTGACTCCACTTCACATACTGCTGAGAAACTTGAGGACCAGAATCACGCTGCAAAAAGGAGGGAGTGTCTGTTTTGCTTCGACAGCCGACGTGCCTAGTTGTTTTACAGGTTAAAAAGTCTTATAATTATGTCTCTACCAAACAAAGGTATCAAGAGATGGTAGTTTTGTGGCGTTTGGCTTTTGTATATTGGAAGTTATCTTTTGGTGACCAAGCTTTACAATTCTGTTTTGGTCCACACCAGTTTACAACATAGATGGAGGTGTAGGAAAGGTAATGGCACTGTTTCTCCTGAGGAATATTTTGAGCCATTTTATGTGATTATCAACATTGCCTCTTTGTGATAAGCATCTGCTTAGGAAGCATGTATTTGTGCGTGATTTTGTGTTCAGAACAAAATCTTGAGTTAGGACTGTGGGGTTGGAAAGGAGTGAGATTTGTTAGAGACACAGCTGGAGTTGGGACCGTTGGTACAAGCGCTAATTGAATGGCATGTGGATGGTCAGACATGATTACGTCTGAGGATTCAAGTCTGAGCTCTGGGGTAACGGGTGCCATTACTAAGAGAGGCAGTGGGATCAAAAATAAGCATATAATGCTACCAAGAGCCTCTTACTCATCCTGTTTCTCATAGCTGCTTGCATGTAGCAATACTCGATTATTCACTGCGTTGAATGGGTTCTATTTTAGGCTTGTTACGTTTTGGGGGGGTGCCATCCTTGTGAGTGAAACGTAGGTCACAGCTTGAGAAAAAGTTGGGGCTAGGGACAGATTTCTTTCTTTTAAAAAAAATCAGCTGTATTAAGATGTAATTCATATAACTTGTAATTCATCAACTTAAATTGTACAATTCAGTAGTGTTTGGCATAGTCTGAGTTGTGCAGCCATCACCACAATCAATTTTAGAACACTTTTATTGCCCCCAAAGGAAAAACTGTCCATCAGCCACTCCCTGTTTCTCCAACTCTTCCAGCAGTAAGTGGTCACTAATCCACTTTCTGACTCCAGATTTGCCTGCTCTGTACATTTCGTGTAAGTGAGATCTTTCGTGGTCTTTTGTGCCTGGCTTCTTTTACTTACATAAGGTTTTCAAGGTTCATCCATGTTGTGTCATGAATCAGCACATCATTTCTTTTCATAGTTAAGTAATACTCCATTGTGTGGATAGACCACATTTTGTTGATCCGTTCATCAGTTGATGGACATTTTGATTTGTTTCCACTTTTTGGCTCTTGTGAACAGTTCTGACTCCACTCTGAGGAACAGTTTTGCACATGTTCCTCAGAGTGGAGTCGCTGGATCATGTGGTTACTCTGTGCTTAAAGGGACAGTTTTGAGTCATCCTGTTAGCAGAGAAGCTGCACGAAAAGGTGAGGTCATCAAAAAAGTGAATCCTGGGAAGGGAGGTGTATCGAGGGTTGAACTTGAGAACACCCGCACCCTGGCAGGCAGGGAGACCCACGGAGCTCGTCTCCACCTTCTCTTCTACAGTAGTAGTCTTTCCTGCAGTTACTCTTTTGGTGCATATGTGGTGTGACAACTAAAAGCTGGATTGTTATCTGTCGATGGGAAAGGGAAACTGAACCAAATTAAAATGGAGCACTTCCAGCCTTTTGGGAACGGGGGCATCAAATAGCAATTTCACTTTATCCCTTAACCCCCACGTATACACACACACACACACACACACAAAATGGCTTAAAATCTAAAGTACCCCTAGAAATCCAGGAGCTAGAGGAGAAAGGGGAAGACTAGCTCCAGAAAGGATGCCTTTGTCAGCACGGTTTATGAAAGTCCCCTGTGAGTCTCACCTCACTCCTTTGCACGCCAGTGCATCTCTCCTTGCTTCTCCTTTGGATTCAAGTTTCTTCACCAGCCCTCCTGTGTTACCTCAACCTTATGGACCAGCAGTCAGCTTTCCTGTAATTTCTAGTATTCGTATTTAAGTTAGTGGTATTGCGTTATGTCCTTTCACCTTTGAGTAGGGTTCCTTGAAAACACTAAGGCGCTTGCTCAGCAGATGAGAGCATAGGGACGTGAGTAAACCAGCCACCACAGGTTGGAAAACCAGGAGGAGGGCAGAATGGTCTGGAATGAGAGGACCTGTCATCTGCCCTTCCTCAGCCCCAGCTCCAGTCAAGACAGCACAAGCCAGTGTAGGGGACCTTCTGTCAAGGAGGAACAGTCGTCAACCCAGGAGTGCTCAAGGAGCGGGCTGCTCATTGACGGGGGAGGCAGAGCGTGTGCCTTTGTGTAAGCGGCATCGGTGGACTTTCCCCTATAATCAGGGTACAAACAGACAGGGCCCAGGGCCGCTGGGTCGTAAGGAGGGAGTTACGTGGTGTCTCGGAGAGTCCCTCATGCTCAAAAATCTGATCGTGGTCGGTGGAGAGACGACTGTCAAAACAGTTCAGTAGCAAGCTCTGGGTATTACTTGTATGTAACATGTTTATTTTGGAGAAAGATGGACATTAGGAAGTGGTGAGAGTACATCTGAAACATCCTTTCCTATGTACATTTCGGCCAAAGGAATCTGCTGTCGGTACTTCCGATAAATTCTTGTTATGAACTCAGAGATTCCAAAGATTTCTCATCTTCTCTCTCCTCCTGTTTAGGGTTAAGGAAAACATCAAGAACGAAAGTGTGCAGTATCTCATTTGGTTATCATTTCCGCCTTGGTCAGGTCAAGTGGATTTTGTGGTGGAAACCACACGCGTTTGGTAGACTAAAATGGAAAAGTTACCGGCCAGGAGACCCTGGTTTTGGGTGTACCATTCCCAATCTGTGTGTGTTTGTTTTGATTACTTTAATAATACAGTATCATGAACTACTTAAATATGTACATTTTAGCAAATAACCCATGTTCCCATTACCCAATGTGAGAAGTGAAACATGACCAACACAGTGGAAGCCCTGGGTGTCCCCCCTCCATCCCTCAGTTAACCATGTAATGTTTTAGGCAGGTCACCTTTACCCTCTTCAGGTGTGGTGTTAGAACCTGTAAGAGGAAGACAACAGCCGCCCTGCTTAGCTCACTGGGTTGTTATGAGAATCAAATGAGTGGTGTCTGTGAAGGCACTTGGAAAATCTCGAGGTGCTGAGTTGAAGTCAGGAGGGATTTGCCCAAGAGCTGATTTAGTCGTGTTGGGTGCCAGCCTGCGTAGACACGGCTCAGGTGTTTAGTGAGCACTTTTCTCTATATCTTCTTCCAAAGAGAATTCTTAATGAAGAAAAGTCAGTGAATCGAATTCTTCAGAGTCCCTCAGTATATGTTAATTCAGCAAATAATTTCTGAGTACCTTCTATGTGTGAAACAACTATTCCAGGCAACAGGGATATAGCAGCGAACAAAACGCGCAAGGTTCACAACCTGAAAACAATTCAAAAACAATCTTTATTTTCTTATTTACATTGGGTCTATCCTTGGACTTAGACATGTCTTATTCTCATCTACATTTGATGAGATCTCACTTAAATCCAGATTTATACTAAGAATTGTTCACAAGGCAGTATTTGCATTGAAATTAGACATGTCTATTAAAGGTTTAAGGTATTTATTTTCCTCAAACTCAGTCTCTTACAGAGAATTTTTTGGTGCCAGATAATGTTGGCATTTGAGTTAGAATTTTTTGCCTTTGTTTTAGCCAGTTTAAGCTGAGACAGCTTTCTACTACCGTGCAAGGTTTTAAACTTTTATCCCTTCCTTTGATTTGTGTCAGGGTGAGCCGTTTGGTGTAAAAGACTTGACTCCATATCTGCATCTGCCCCCATGCTGTCATCCGGCGTAGAGACCCAGCCCGTTCCACTCGATTCCTCCATGTCTGCTGAGGTGCAGGAATTATACTCTGAACTCCCAGTGAGTGTCTCCAAAGAGCTTCATGCTGACCCTGAGCCAAGTGCGATTCCAGATGTAAAACCTGGAGCCTCAAGCTCTCGTATAAGTCAGAGTAGGGCAGTGCCCTTGGAGCTGCAGAGGACTCCTGTGGAAAGTTGTCGCGAAGAAACCCCTGAGACCTTGGACCATGGGGGTGAGCCTGGGCGGTGTGGGCTGGTGGACCCCACAGCAGAAGGTTCTGTGGCTTCTGGGATCTTGGATAGGGAAGTGAAAGCCAACAGCATGGAGCAAAAGGTCTTCAGAGATGGAGGGGACCAGGCGGAGAGTGTAAGAGACCCCTGTGAGGGAGCAAAGGAAGACACACGTCAATATTCCACAGCTGCTGAAGAGAAGCTCTGCCCCAGCCAGGTAAGAAATGAGATCTTGATGCAGATCAGTTGAGTGGGAATGGCATCTTTCCAACTGGACTAACACTTCTTAGAATAAAGTACAGAGTCTGACAGGTAGCTTATGATTTATTCTTGAAGCATTTCCAAAATGTTGATTTTGATGTTAACCTTCTTTTGATGATTTTTAAAAACATTCGTGTCGCATCAGACACTTGAGGAGAGGAAGTGCTTATCTCATGAAAACGTGTCAGTCCTCTGACACAGCTACTGTATATGGAATGTTGAGTCTCTTTGTGATGGTCGTGTGGGATTTCTGTGTCTGATGTTAAGGAACGATGTGTACTCGTTCCTTGGGTTTTGGTAGCGTCATGGTTAGGATAGAGTGAGGTGTCACAGGGGTATCTTTGAGGGAGGCTGTTGACCCAGCTAGGGCTTCATAGGATGGATACCCTCGCAGGGTCTCCATATTTCAGAAGTAAGTCCTAAGCTTTGCAGGTCTAGAAACTTGACTTATATCTTTTGTACGTCAGAGGTGATGATCTCCAAAAGACTGATCCAAGCTACCCCCCTTCATGAGAGGTTGAAGCTTAAATCAGAAAGCCAGTTCTTTAACTAATACACAGTGAAAAGTGGAATCACTGCTTGGTGTGGCATGGAAAATCCCATCTCTGTGAATTTGATATTGGAATAAGAGGGATTAGTTAGGTGAGACTAATGGTTAGTGAGCTAAGGTAGCCTGATGGACCCCAATTCCTAAAGGAAGTTTTACCTGCCAAGTGGACTAGAAAGCTTACTCTTTGCCCTGGATGGTGTCTTAGATCAAGAGTTAGTAAACTTTCTGTGTAAAGGGTCGTAAAGTAAATATTTTAGGCTTTGCAGGCCATATGGCCTCTGTTGAAACTACTCAACTCTGCCATTGTTGCTTGAAAGCAGGCATAGGTGATTCTTACAAAAATTAGTGTGGCTGTATTCCAGTAAAGTGTTGTCTATAAGCACAGGCTGTAGTTTGTCAACCCCTGCTCTATGTACTAATAAATTCGTATTCTCTGGGCTTCCTGGGCTAGGAAGCCCATTCCCCACCTGATAAAAATACATCATTTCTTTACACAGGTTGCAGGGCAATTGACTGTCATTAGTAGGCTGCGTATATTAACCATAATTAAGAATAGATAAAGCGTGAAGTAACAGTTGAAAAAAATATCAGATTTTATGCTGTGATGCCCTATCCTTAAAAATATAGTTAAATGAGCAAGGTAACAGACCCAAAGTTCCTTACTCCTTGCTATGGTGGGCTGCATCTAACAAGATGGAAAGTTTTCTTCGTGTAGAATTTGATATAAAATGAAATTATGAGTATATAAATGAACACAACATACTTATATTAGTACGTGTATATACATACATATATACGTACCACCCAACTCGAGAACTAGAAGATTACTGTCTCCCTATTCCTTTTCTAAACCATTCCCTTTCTCCCTTTTAACTCCACCAGAGGTAAATTCTATTTTGAATTGTGTAAAGCAAAATGAAATTTAATAGATATAAATGCAAGATTTTGTACTTGGTTTTCATAAAGGGAACTACACACAAGTGGAAAACAGAAGTGAAAAACAGAAGCCCTACACGTTTTAACTGGTTAATTAGAATTGACTCTGTAGCTGCCAAGAAAAGCCAGTTTGCTCTTAATATACATTAACAAAATGTGTTGCCTGGACAGAGGTGGTGGTTGTGTGCTGGTTCGCCTGTACCTAGAGTATCATCCTCATGGTTCTCTCTCCCCTACCCGCCCCAGCATTCAGATGAGCTCAAGATACAGGGAGGATGGGGTGGGGAGCAGAGGGGAAGCAAGGAATGAGTCAGTGTTGGGGTTCCTGGCCAAAGCAGAGCCTGTCCCTTCCTTTTCACATTGAGCCTGGGGTCATGTGGGAGGAATGTATTCATGGATAAGAATTCACACTAAGGACACAACGTGAAAATACCCCATTGGAAGCCGAGTTGCTGGGTCTTCCTGAAAAATCAGGAGGAATGAGAGAAGCCTTTGCAACTTTGGAGGGTTGAGCAGAGCAGTTCTGTTGGGCACAGTTAAGCTCAGGGGAAGACGGGTGGGACGGTGGCAGCTCCTGACATTCTTAGGTCACAGCACCATTGGAAATCTGGATGAATGCTGCAGGCCTCTCAGAAAAGCAGACATGCCATCCCGGCAGGTCTGCAGACTCCAGACATCTTTGGACCCCAGGTTAACTCTTGCTAGATGGCAAAAACACCACAAACATAGTCAAAAGACAACTGACACATTGGTAGGACATATTTGCAACGTATATCATGGATAATGGGCTTATATCTCTAATGTATAAAGACCTCTTAAATTGGGGAATGAAAAAACCCAATAGAAGAATGGAGGAGACACTTGAGTAGATAAGTCACTGCGTGCATGTGTGTTTGTGTGTGTGTATTGTGTTTAAACACATGAAGATGGCCAACCTCACTCATAATTAGAGATGCAAATTTAAACAACCCATGATACTACTTTTATGAAACCTATCAGATTGGTGAACATGAAGAATTAGGACAACACACCTGGTCGGCAAGGCTGTGAGGAAAAGGGCTGTTCTCACACATGGCTGGTGGGAACGCATACTGATACAACCTTGCAGAAGAGGAATTGGGCTACACTTAACAAAACTATGCCCTGACCTGTTGACCCAGAACTCTCATTTCTAGAGAGTATCTACCCTGAAGATACACCTCCCACAGCATAAAAATATGTATACACAAGGGTATTGTTTGAAGCGTAGTTTATTATTGCAAAATGTTGGAAGCAACCTAAATGCCCACATATAGGAGACAGGTTGAATAAACTATGGTATATAAACATCCTTCCCTGGAGCCCTGTGCAACTGTAATAAAGAATGAAGATCTCCATGTACAGGTACAGGTGTCCCCTAGACCGCTTCTGTGTTTGGTGATTCTCTGGAATTCACAGGACACTGCACATGGTCATATTCACAGCTAAGATTAATTACAGTGTAAGGACATAAAACAATCAGCAAAGGGAAGAGGGGCATGGGGGCAATGTCTAGAGGAAATCACGCACAGGCTCCCAGGACTCCTCTCCGAGTGTAGTCACACACACTTCACTTCCTCTGGGAACAAATTCTGCTCATACACGTGAAATGTCTACCATGGAAGCTTGTTAGAGTTCAGGCTGGCCACATGGGCATCCTCTGGCTGGCACATACCAAAATCCCAGACGTCACAGGAGGAAAGCAGGGGTTCCCTATGAATCACATTGTTGTATAGGTGTTATGAGCCACTCTGATCATTTAGGAAATAGTGGAGACTCTCCTGCAATCTAAGTTCCCAGATGCTAGCCAAGGCTACCCTTGTAAGCATGCCTTTCTTAGAATAACAGTTAGGCCTGCTGCTGTTAACTCTTCTGCAAAGGAGGATATACTAAGTGAAAAGAGCAAACTGTGAAGGACTTTCTACAGTATCCTCCCTTTCATGCATGAAAGAAGGGGAAATAAGCAAGTGTACAAGTGTATGCTCATTTGTATAAAACACACACATGTGTACACACAGGAGGGATGAGCCAGAGAAGAACCATGTCACTTCTGTGGGGTTCCTGCCCCCCAGATGCACAACCAGGATCTAATCATGAGGAAACATCTGAGAAACCCAAACCAAGGGACTTTCTTTCCAAAAGTTATGAAAGATGAATACGTATGGAACCCTCTCAGTTGAAAGGAGACTGAGGAGACATGATGACTAAATGCATTCTGGGAGCCTGGATTGGATCCTGGTCCTGAAAAAGGGTGTTATGGAGCCATTAACAAGATTTGAATAAGGTCTTAAGACTAGTTAGTATTTTATTAGTGTTAATAACTATACTGTGGTTATTTAAGATGTTAACATTAGGGAAAGCTGGATGAAGACTATACAAGAAATTTTTTTGATCAATATTTGCAAGTTTTTGGTGTATGTAAAAGATATTTCTAAATCAAATGTTTAAAAACTTTAAAAATATTATAACAATTAAAAAACAAAACAAAAACCTCTTCTTGATAGAGGGAGACAGAATTTAACTCAGTATGAGAGGTGCTTTTTAACAGCTAGACCAGTCTAGACATGGCTTAGGTTACTCGGGGAAGTCCTATTTATGAAGAGGCTCAGTGACTGTTTGTCAGGAATATAGCAAAGGGGATTCTAACTCAGACAAGCAACCTCAGAGGTGTTCTTTTCCATGCTGACATTCTGTGATTTTGTTCTAATAGTTGATTTGCCTTTAGCAGCATTCCACAAAACTTTTTCCTTCAGCTGTTGTTCGTCTCAAACCAACAAAGAGGCCCACAATCGTGCACTGGCTCCAGTTTGGGGAAAAGTACTCAGAGGTTATCACTTAACCCACTCTTCTCTGTTCCCTCTGAACCAAAATCAGTCAAGGCGGAAGGGTACTGACTTCAACAGAGCTCGGCTCCAGGAATAAGAACTTGCTGTGGTTGTGAAGGACGGCCACCTACACTTTCCGGCGTGGATTGCAGGAATTAAATGAATTTAATGAAGTTAAGTCTGCTTGGTGAATTTCCCAGTTCATGGAGAAGAACAGCACCAATATTTAGAATTAGAAGTTTACGCTTTTTTGTACCTTGGGCCCTGATGAAGCCTAAACTGTTTTTGTTAAATATTCATTTCATTCACTCATTTAACCTCTCAAGGTCATTATTAGTTGTGTTTTTGTTTTTCTGTTTTTTTTTTGGTTGTTGTTGTAAAAGAAAAACAAAGTACATGTTATTTTATGAAGCAACTTATTTTTAAATGTTGGTCTTAACTTTTTTTTTTGGCTTTTTTTACTGTGGTAAAATACATATAACATTTACCATTTTTATTATTTGTAACGCTTCAGTGACATTAAGTACATCCACATTGTTGTGTAACCATCACCACCATCCATCTCCAGAACTCTTTTTATATTCCCAAATTGGAACTCTGTCCCCATTAAACAATAACTCCCCATATGCTCTCCCCCAGCCCCTGGTAACCCCCGTTCGCCACCTTTCTATGAATTTGTCTGCTCTAGGGACCTCATACAAGTGCAATCATACAATCTTTGTCCTTTTGTGACTGTACTTGACATTTTCTTTAAAGATCCACGTGGGGCTTCCCTGATGATCCAGTGGTTAAGACTCTGCGCTTCCACTGCAGGGGGCAAGGGTTCAATCCCTGGTTGGGGAACTAAGATCCTGCATGTTGTGTGGTGCAGCCAAAATATTTTTTTAAAAATTTAATAAAAAATAAATAAAGATCCACTTAAAAAGTTAAAATAAATATTCCAGCCATGAAATATTTCAATCATGAAAAGTTAAACCAGCAAAAAAATCATTCTTTCTTGCCTTATGATTGTGTCAAAAAGTTATAAGGACCTGTAACTGGTACTTTTGTCCTTTGATCTGGGATATTCTGTTATCGGGAGGGGAGAAGAAAGGCAAAAACAAGAAGGGGAAAGAGTCTGGGAACAGATGCGTGGAAGGGACAGCTGCAGGAGCCACGCTGAGTGGTGAAAGAACCGTTCAGCTGTGACCTCTGCACTCACAGGAGGAAGGTCAAGAACTACGGTGCACACAGAGGTTACGGACCAGGATACGGAAAAGACTGGTCTTATTTAAGAATAAAGTGGAAAGACGGGTATGCGACATCCCACACAGGTGATTTGACATTGAAAACTTTTTTTTTCTTGATTTGAACAACCAACTTTCTTTTTCTTTTTTTTAACTGAAGTATAGTTGGTTTACAACGTTATATCAGTTTCTGGTATACAACGTAGTGATTTCGTTTTTGTTTTCTTGGCTGCGCAGTTTGTGGAATCTCAGTTCCCTGACCAGGGATTGAACCCAGGCCATGGCAGCAAAAGCCTGGAATCTAACCACTAGGTCATCAGGGAATTGCCCAATGTAGTGATTTTTGACATTTTTATAGGTTATACTTCATTTAAGGTTATTACAAAATATTGGTTACATTCCCTGTGCTGAACGTTACATCCTTGTATCTGTGAAAACTCTTTATACCATGCTTTGTTTGTTTTTCTTGGTGCTTAGATGTAAGCTGTACACAGGGGTAGATCTGCCGGGGTGAACGTGTTGTAAAAGCTTTGGCTTCAAGATACATCATTCATGCTCAACACAGACACAGAAAAAGTTCTGAATTGTCTGTTAGCGGAAACATATGAAGACTCAGTATGCATCTTTTGACAGATATTTGAAAGCATATGGACAGGAGACATCAAGTCAGGAAGCACAATGGCTGTTGATCACCCGAGGCATGTTATGCTATTGGAGAAACTTCTTATTTAATGGCATGTTCAGAAAAGACCCAATCTTGTGCAATTTATGTGACTTTACTTAAGGGAAAGGCTGTTATGCTAAATGCCCATTAAGCTTCCTTCCTCATCACCCTAAGCGTCTCTGATCCTAAGGGAAATTTGCAATAGTGTGAAGCAGCTTGCTGTTTGCTTAAAAGGAAATCTTGTTGGAAATAACTCATTTTCAGTGATTTAAAGGTGAAAAAATCTGAACTTCACACTCTCAGTAGTACAGTTGGTGGCCATAAGGTGTTCTCCCGGTCTGCCAGGGTACCATGGTCCCCACAGTGATGGTTTGCCGTGGTTCTCAGCTCATATTGTTAAAAGTGTGTGACAAACAAGTGCCCAAAGCACCATTCACATACTGCTGGGACTTAAGGTGGAACTTTCTCCTCATTAGTTTAGCAGTTCTCTTAGATAAATCCTTGTGGCGGACTGTTACTAAATGCCTTACCCAGCTAACGTGATTGGTGCCTTATTTAAAGTTTCTCTGAATTGAGATACATGGAGGAAAATTCCTTTTTAGGCTCAGTAAAGATTTAAAGTTACTGTCCTACAGCTCTTCCTTTCTAGATGTGCAAGCGTAAGAAACTGAAAGGTCCATCTAGAGATCCAACATCTTGTTTATTTTCAGTGTTCTTCACTGTGAACATGATCACTGCTGTTCCCACAAGTGCCAGGAAATAGGAGGTATCTCATTTGCTCTGTGTTGGGGCCCTATTGTGTGTTCAGTGTGTCGGCAGTCCCACCTGAAGCTGGGACCACCACTGCTCCAGCTTAGGAAGCTCAGTCTTGGAGGGGGTCAGCGAGATCTGCTTACAACCAGGGCTCATGGCTCAGGTGTACCTCAGGCCCTGAGGAGCTTATAACTACCCTGCTTATAAAAGCTGAAGGACCTGGTGCATGTTCATTTCCCTCCTAAAGATATTTGTGGGTTTTTTTTTTCTGGCTCAATACTAGCCTCATAGGAATGAATCAGTATTGCGTCTTTTCCAGGATAAACAGCCAGCTTTTTTTTAATTATTATTATTTTATTTAATTTTATTTATTTATTTTTGGATGTATTGGGTCTTCGTTTCTGTGCGAGGGCTTTCTCTAGTTGCGGCGAGCGGGGGCCACTCTTCATCGCGGTGTGCGGGCCTCTCACTGTCGCGGCCTCTCTTGTTGCGGAGCACAAGCTCCAGACGCACAAGCTCAGTAGTTGTGGCTCACGGGCCTAGTTGCTCCACGGCATGTGGGATCTTCCCAGACCAGGGCTCAAACCCGTGTCCCCTGCATTGGCAGGCAGATTCTCAACCACTGCGCCACCAGGGAAGCCCCACAGTCAGCTTTTAATGGGAAATAAGATTATAGATGAACAGTAAGAATGGTTTTCAAGACCCTCCTAAAATCTGCCTAAACTTTGGAGAAGTATTTTAAGTTGGTTTTGATTCCAAGCAGTGGGCAAGAGGATGACATGTTGGCTGTGCCAGGCTGAGGCAGAGAATTTGCTGTCAGTTTGACAAATTGCACTATTACGTGGCATTTCGTATTTTATATAGTTTATATAATGCTACAAACTACTGCAGTTATCTCATTTGATTTTGCAAGAGGCATCCACATGAACTTTTATCTTGGAAACAGATTTTGCAAGGAATGTTAGGATATTAACGATCAGATGTCAAGATTTAGTAAAATCTAGATGGTAGAGAGAAGTGTTTAGGACTTTACCTCTAGGAATCCTGAAACTTAGAACACTTAGCTGATAAAATATTGTGGGAAAAGGACATTGTGTCTGATAAATTTCTGCAAGTGTTTCTTACATGGTTGGTTGGCTCGAGGGGATGGAGGGAGTTAGTTGCACACAGGATGCTTACGCTACACGGCCATTGCTCGCAAGTGGTCTGTTCTGTTCCTTCATCTGCGTTTGGGACCCAAGGCTGGTTGAGCTCCCACCTGATCTGAAGATCACCCACTGCCGTGGTGCTGGTGGTTGGGGGTCCCTCACATCTGAACTCAGCCTCACACTGTTTTTCAACCCTGTCAATTCCTGATCATATCTAGACTTAAAACTTTGTAGGGTCCACAGCCCTCTGTGAGGGGAAACTTGTTTTTCATAACTCAGAACCTTTCAGGAGAAGTCAGCAAGGCAGGGGGAGAGAGGAGTCTGTCACTCCTGGCTTCTGCTGCTCCCTTTCACTGTTAGGAGTCGTGGCTAAGCAGGGAGACGGCGGCGGGGGGGGGGGGGATGGCTTGAAGCAGTCAGGTAGGCACTCCACCAGGGTGTGTGCAGGCTCCAGCTAAGACACCTCCTTAGAGCAGCAGGTGGGGCCAGACTAAAATCCCAGCAGTCCCTCCAGGAGCCGGAGCCCTTAGGGTTCATCATATGAGCTTACCAGAGTCCATGGGAATCTGAGGGGACCTGTATGCTGCTGGCAGGTCAGCTCTCACTGCAGTCTCTTTTAGGCCCAGAAGAGCTTAGGGTGGTCACTCCAGATGACACTGGGCTCTGTTGGTGACAGTCCTATTGGCTTTTCTCACAGGAAAGTGAGATCTAAGGTCTAAGGTCTACTGGATGGTGAGAGCTTCTGCTCATGGAGCACCCGTCCTGACGGGGCATCTTGCGAGGTGTCTGTGGTCCCCATTTATAAAACCACGTGTAAGCATGCACTCTGTGCAGCAAAGCTAGCAGGTGGGAGTCCTGCGGCTGGAACGGAGCTGCATCTGACTCCTCACCCCTTGGCTTTTGCTCCAGCACCCGGCCTTTCCCATAAAGTATTAACCTGAAGAAATACTCTAAATAGCATCTAATCTAACACTTCAGACATTCAGTCTGAGAACTGGAAGTGTGGAGGGTAGTATCATTTTGGTGAAAGGATCAAAGGTAACTACAAATAATGATGTTTTCTTAACCTCTTATTTTGAAATAATTTGAGACTTACAGAAAAGTTGCAAAAGTAGTGTGAAGAATTCCCATTACCCTTCACGTGTATTCCTCACATGTTAACATTTTACCACATTTGCTTTTTTTCCCTTCTGAATAATTTGAGCGTATAGTTGCAGACGTGATGCCTAAATACTTGACTGTGTATTTCCTAGCAAACAACGGCATTCTGTCAGGTGACCACAGTACCCTAATCAAAATCAAGAAATTAACACTGATCAGAGTACATTTGGCCAATTGTCCCACTGAAGTCTTTTGTAGCAAAAGAAAAGAAAATGCTTTCTTGGTCTAGGAAAAGTCCAGGATCATTTGTGGCATTCAGTTGTCATGTTTGTTTAGTCTCATTTAATCTGTAACATTTTCTCAGCTCATGACCTTGGCACGTGAAAGAGTACAGGCCATTTATTTTGTAGAATTTTCCTCAGTTTGGGTTTGTCTGATGTTTCCTCATGATTAGATCCTGGTTGTGCATTTGGGGGGCAGGAACCCCACAGAAGTGATGTGATTCTTCCTGTGCATCCTCTCAGCAAGCGCCTGGCATTGAGGTGCCTCATTCCTGGGCAGGGGAACTGCCATCACCTGGTTCAGGTGGGGTCTGCCAGGCTTCTCCACTGTGAAGGTACTATTTTCCCCTTCATAATTATTAAGTATCTCATGGGGAGATATTTTGAAACTATGTAATATTTCTGTTTCTCATTCAAACTTTTAGCAGCTAGTTTTAACATCCATTGATGATTCTTGAGATAATTATCACTGTGATGGTTGCCAAATGGTGATTTTCTAATTCCATCATTCCTTCTACAGTAAGTAAGAGCTTTTCTTCTCCCCATTTACAAATAAATTGGACCTGGCATCACGCTAGAATTTATACTCTTTTGGCCAAACGTGGTAACACGTAAGTTCTGTGGGAGATGGTTGTTTTAAGTTCATGCTGTGCAAAAGCATTCCACGCTGAAGTTGCAATAGAAAGTGAAGGAACAGTCCAGCTTTGTACATGACACTCCACGCCAGGCCTCTTCTCTCACTTCCAGTGATGATGTTTTATTTCCTCCTGTGTCCTCCTGTATTTGCCATCACTTTGATCTTCTGTTTCCACCACAGAACTTTGCTTAGAAATGAAATGGTTTTGCTTGTTTGTTGTTGTTGTTTTTTTTTTTTTTTTGGTATGCGGGCCTCTCACTGCCGTGGCCTCTCCCGTTGCGGAGCACAGGCTCCGGACGCGCAGGCTCAGCAGCCATGGCTCACGGGCCCAGCCGCTCCGTGGCATGTGGGATCTTCCCGGACCGGGGCACGAACCCGTGTCCCCTGCATCGGCAGGCGGACTCTCAACCACTGTGCCACCAGGGAAGCCTTGTTGTTGTTTTTGTTTTGGGGTTTTTGGGGGGGGATTTTTTTTGGTGGAGAATGTGGGCAGTGATTTTTTTTTAAGTGCTGTAAAAGTTATCAAGCATTGTAGCAGTGATTTTACCATCTGTCAGTTTAAGTGAGTGCTGTGTCAGAATCTTTTACTTACCAGTTAAATCCATGTGGAAAAAAAAATCTTCGGACAGAGAAAAAGGTGACCCAGAAGGAAACTTTGATGTGAGCAGCCATCATTGGTCTGTCAGTGTCTCCAGCTGGTCAGCCTGGTCGGACCCTTTCCTCACGGGGCCCCATGCCACACATGCGCTGCTGCTGCTGCCCCTTCCCATTTTCCTGAAGTCCCTCTGTAGGTTGTCATTGATGGTGTTCCTCCTTATACCCTCCTCCAGTGAACAGGGATGAAAAGGAAAAATAGCCCTTCCAGGAAGTTTGAGAAAAAAATGAGTATGTGATGCTGAGAATGGTTAGGGACTGAGTTACAATCACTTCCTGATAGTTTCCATTCAGATTTTCACTTAATTAAGATCACATTGCATCAGTGTGTTTCTTGATTCGGAGGATACTTACAGGGTTTTGTTTGGATCTGCAGCCCAGCATTCTCAACCTCTGTTATTGTCCAGACCTTGGGAGACTTGGCTTTTCAAGCTCAAATTCTAGAGAAGTGGAAGTTTTATTGATTATATTAATTTGAATTTGAGGTTTGCTTCAGTTCCCAGTCCTTGTGACTGCTAGCAAATTTCCAGGAGTTGGAAAGAAGACTCTCAGAGAATCATTGGCATTGGTGAGCTCGGGTGTCTCTGGATCCTCCCTGACGGCTGGATTTTCTTACCGCAGGAGGACCTCCTGATGCAGGCAAGCAAAGAACATCTATGCACGGACCTCCCTGAAGATGGTCTGAGGAACAAAGGTATTTATTTCTCTCACATCTTTTCCTTCTTCCATTATTAAACACACAATTTTAGTTCACACTGGGAACGTGAGGATTTTAGGTCCCTGCCTTGCCAGATGGACTTCACTGTAGCAGCTCTTGATATCATTGCCCACGGACGTACTCGGAGGCCCCTGGTATGATAGAGCGATGCCTCATTTGTGACAAAAGTTTGCTTCCCACTTTTTCTATAATGAGTCCCCATTGACTGTGAGTTGAACCTTAATGCTGGTGTGAAATCTTCCATTTGACTTTATAAAGCTGCACTGCTGTGTGGAAGGGTTCATGTGGACGGGGAGGAACCACTGCTGGCTGTGTAGGGCATCCTGCTCTGTTCTTGTGGACGGCGTGTCCACTCCCGGTCACCATGAGAGTTTGCAGAACAGTTTCTCACTTCCGTTACCTCGTTTACTCTTCAAAACCATTGTTGAATATGGGCATCTGAGATACTGCCTTTAATTTGATTGATTGATTGATTGATTGATTTGATTGAGGAAGAAGCCGAGGCCCAGAAGAGTGCTGAGCCAAGATTCTTCTCCCACTGCCCCAGGCTGAAAATAATCTTAGGCAACTTTAGCGAGGACTCTGTGTATCTATTTTATAATTAAGGTTAACAATGTAGAATAATCAAAACTGCAAAAAAAAATTCAGCAAATATGTTTGTGTGAACATTTTGTTACTGTGATACAACGTCAGATTTGACTCTGCTTCTTGGCAGCCTGGACAGAAAAGGAAGCACAGACCATCCCTATGAGAAAGGACGCTTGTCCCAGTTTATCACCCTGCTTCCTGCTGCTGGAGATTCTCTCTGTGGCTCAAAGCCTTGGCTGTCCAGTAGAGAGTAAAGTTCTGAAGATGAGAAATGTCGCTTTGTGCATGTCTCACCCAGTCTCAGGGCTTTACTAGGGATGCAGTTTAGTGCCATCACCTGTACCCGCCTGGATCTTTTTTTTTCTTTTTTGGCGGTACGCGGGCCTCTCACTGTTGTGGCCTCTCCCGTTGCGGAGCACAGGCTCCGGACACCCAGGATCAGTGGCCATGGCTCACAGGCCCAGCCGCTCCGCGGCATGTGGGATCTTCCCGGACCGGGGCACGAACCCGTGTCCCCTGCGTCGGCAGGCGGACTCTCAACCATTGCGCCACCAGGGAAGCCCCCACCTGGATCTTTTTAGTGGGGCTCCAGTACTGGTATACTGAGTCGTAGGTGTGTTGGTGTATTTTCACCCACATCTTATCACAAAATTCACTGTGTATGTTATGAACTACATTTAACTACTTTCATTTAACCACTGAATGGACCTTTTAAACAAGAGAACCAGAGTTATTTTCTATGACAAAATCTGCATTCTCAGACTTACCTGGGTACTCTCCACCTAAAAAGCTGGTCCCCACTGGACCTGGGTAAGTTGAGCTCTTCTGAAAAGTGTTCTTAGATAAACTGCTCTGTGGCACTTTTCTTCCTGTCCTAATGCCATTCTTCTTTAGTGACTTAAATTGGTAAAATGAAATTGTTTTCCTCCCAAGCCATAGGGAAGGTTCTCAGGTTGATGTGGGGGAGCCTGGAAATGGCAGCTCTGCCTGACTTTTAGCAGCGATGGCCTAGTGCCCGACTGTGAGACGTTCTTCCATGCAGCCCCCGAGAACCTTGCAAGTTGGCCCTGTGTTACACTTGCGGGAACCAGCTCGGCTGTCCAGTGTCCCAGGCAGGCATGGCCAGGCAGAAAGGAGGGTTCTAAGCAGGCAGGTCTCCGCAGGAATTGAGCCCTGGGAGTGCGAGCAGGCCGTGCAGCTGCCACCACGGATTTGAGTTAAACAGATGCACATGCTCTACTGTCTTGTGACCAGCATTTCAGCTTGCTTTGCCAAGGTCAAGGTCAAACATTTACTAACTTACCATTTACTACAGAATTGAGAAGTAAATGATGTTTCTTGGAAATCTGGTTGTACTGTCTCTCCAGGGGCCCCAGCGGCCAAAATTTTCACTCTGCCGCGGATTGTAGCTCCTAGTTTTAGACATGTTAGATATTTTAAGTTTTCCTGATGGAAATCTAATGGATCCTTGCTACCTTTGTTGTGAGCGTTTGTACCGTTGAGCACTGTGCAAATTGCTATACATAGTTTTGTTTATACTAAGTTTTGCTTATTCTGAAATGGGGGCACCTCTGAGGTCAGTGTTCTGTAATAATTTATAAATTTGCTGAGGGGTGAATTTGGGTCCCCCGTACTGAGCTATCTAGTAAGTGACCCTCTTGCAGCTCCCTTCTCTGTGTTGTTTTTCCTTCTCTCTATAAATGTCCCGTTCATAGCACACTCCCAGGTTCACATGGGATTCCAGGCTTTTGAGGCTCTTTACAGTCGTTCTGTCTGCTGTGGTTCAGTGAAGTAAAATGAGAACACGATTGACTTTAATAAAAAGGACCTTTGTGTTAACCAAAAGGAGTCTTTAATTTGTAGAATGCTATTTTGCATATCATTCCCTATTTCTTGATTGCCGTAAGGCAGATCCGAGAGAAGCGGGCATGGGGACCAGTGCTGGGTGTTAGTCAAGAGGCCATTTCACAAGGGAAGAATGTCTCATCAGGCCCTCTGACTGTGCTTCTCCCTCCCTGCTGTTCTGAGTGTTAACCTGGCTGTTTCACCATAATTTTCTGTTCAATATTTTATAAAACTAATGTTATCAATTCTTTTTTCCTTGTAACTGGGCTTGATTGGGAAGGTTGCGTAAGAAAGATGGAATGGGCTCCAGGAAAAATACAAATATTAGTTCCCACTAATTACTGTGAGACTTAGTTCCCATAGTAACAGTCTCCGTTAAGGCTTATGTGGGAATCCTCTGAAATAGTAGGGTCACCAGAAATTGGAAGAGTGTTGAGGAAGTAATCTTTGATGCAGAGGTGAAAGCATCAAGGAGGGAAAAGCTACCTTATATAATTTTTGGAACTAGATAGTTTAAATTATTTAGAATAACTGAAGTTGAAACAATCTTTTCATAGCCTCTATTTCTATTATGTGAATAAATTAAGCATTTTAAGGAGATGGAATGAACCTATCAATAAAGCCCTTAGGTGGTATATGCATCCAGATTCTTGGAGTTTACTGATCTGTTTGTATAGTTTGGAATTACTCTCTCATGTTTTGTATTCCCTGTTTATGTCATTATGCTCCTATAATTTACATTTTGGGGAGTGGAAAGTTGAAAAATCAGCCAGTACCACACCCATTTAATAGGCTACAACGAGGAGGTGTAGACATTTGGGGAACTAGTTTTTCATTTTAAAAAAAATTAAGGTATAACTTACATATACTGAAATTCACCCTTGTTTTGGGTGTGTATATGGTTCTGTGAGTTTTGAAAAATACATACAATTGTGTAATCACAACTGTACCAGCACAATCAAGAAATAGAACATTTCCATCATGCAGCAATCTCTTGCAGGCCCCTTTCATAGTCGGTCCTTGCCACCCCCAGCCCTTGGCAACCACTTATCCATGTTATTTCCCTATCGTTTTGACTTTTCTAGAATGCCCTATACACGTAATCATGCGGGGGAAGTCTGTGAGCCTGACTTTGTTCATTTAGTATAGTGCATTTACAATTAATCCACAGTGCTGTGTGTATCGTAGCTCATTGCTTCTTACATCTGAAAGGTATCCTGTCATCTAGTTGTATCACGATTTATCTGCTGCTCATTCGAGGGAAATTTGAGTTGTTTCCAGTTTTGGTAATTATGCATAATGCTGCGGTAAACACTTTCATACAAGTTTTTTTTTTTAATTTACTTTTATTTATTTATTTATTTATAGTTTATTTTGGCTGCGCTGGGTCTTAGTTGTGACATGCAGACTTCTTAGTTGCAGCATGCATGCAGGATCTAGTTCCCTGGCCGGGCCCCCTGCACTGGGAGCATGGAGTCTTACCCACTGGACCACCAGGGAAGTCCCTTGTACAAGTTTTTGTGTGAACTTGAGTTGTCATTTCACCTGGGCAAATACCTAGGCTTGGGACTCCTGGGTCATTTGGGAAGTATGTGTTTAATTTTACAAGAAATTACCAAACTGTTTTCCGGGGTGCTTGTACCCTTTTTTATTCCCACCAGCAATATATAAGAGTTCCAGGTGAGGAGTTGAATGCTATCTCATTGTTTGTTGACTTATCTGGAATTCAGAAAGCCAGGTGTCCAGTGGGCAGTACAAGCATAGGAGGTGACGGAACTTATAGGGCTCTCTGCCGCAATCCTACCACCAGTAGGCAGCCTTTGTGAACCTCCACCAGAGAGCTTCCTTTTATAAGGCATTTCAACATTGCTAACCCATTACACATCTTTCCAAGGACAAGATGCAGGATAAACCAAAACTTACGTCATATTTAGTTTCCATGTCTAGCCACTTAAATTTTGATCCAGGAAAATGTTGTCACGGAAATGCTATTGAATCTTTGTCAACCTCCGGCATGTCTATCCTGAAGTAGGGTCATTTGGAGATAACACCAAAAAGGTGTCTGAGTTTTCTGATATAACTTTTATTATAATTGGAGTATGAGCACTTTTTGAAAAAACAATTTCATGGAGATATAATTTATAGACAATAATTTTCACCCATTTAAAGTGTATACTTCAATAATTTAATTTTTATCACTTCCCAAGGAAACCTTGTACCTGTTAGCAGTCATTCCCCATCCCCACATACCCCCAGCCTCCTCCAGTCACTAATCTACTTGTGTCTCTGTAGATATGCCTGTTCTGGACACTGTATAAATGAGACCTTACAACATAGGGTCTTTTTGGTTTTGTTTTGTTTTGGCTGCATCCTGCAACTTGCAGGATCTTAGTTCCCTGACTAGGGATCGAACCCGGACCCCAGCAGTGAAAGTGCCGATCCTAACCACTGGACCACCAGGGAATTCCCAAAATGTTCCAATTTCTCCACATCCTTTATCAGTTATATTTTATTTATTTTTGGCTGCATCGGGTCTTGGTTACTGCACGCGGGCTTTCTCTAGTTGTGGCGAGCGGGGGCTACTATTCCGTGTGATGTGCGGGCTTCTCATTGCAGTGGCTTCTCTTGTTGCGGAGCACAGGCTCCAGGCTCATGGGCTTCAGTAGTTGTGGCATGCGGGCTCAGTAGTTGTGGTGCATGGGCTTAGCTGCTCTGCAGCATGTGGGATCTTTCCAGGCTAGGGCTTGAACCTGTGTCCCCTGCATTGGCAACCGGATTCTTTAACCACTGTGCCACCAGGGAAGCCCCCAACAGTTATCTTTTGTTTTCTTTTGAATAATAGCCATTTTAATGGGTGTGAATTGACATCTCATTGTGGTTTTGATCTTCATTGCTCTTATGACTAATGATGTTGAGCATCTTCTTGTGTGCCTATTACCGTTCATATGTCTTTGGGAAAATGCTTATTCAAGTCCTTTTCCCTTTTTGTTTTTCTTTTTTAAAAAACTAATAATTTTATTTGTAAAGCAGTGTAGGATTTACAGAGAAATTGAGCAGATGACACAGAGGGTTTCCTTCCCAACCTTCACTCCCCTCCCCACCCCACGCCCTCCCACGCCCCCCCCCCGTTTCCCCTATTGTTAACGTATCAGTATTGTATATTTGTTACAGCTCATGAACCAGTGTTGTTATACAGTTCATAGTTTATTCTGATTCCCTTAGTTTTTCCCTAATGTCCTCTTTCTGTTCTAGGGTCCCATCTAGGATCCCACCTCACATTTAGTCCTCTTAACCCCTTAGGCTCCTCTTGGCTATGATGGTTTCTCACACTTTCTTATTTTGGGTGATGCTGAGAGTTTTGAAGAATGCTGGTCGAGTGTATTGTAGAATGCCTCTCCATTGGGGTTTGTCGGATGTTTTTCTCATTAAGACTAGGGTTATTTATGGGTTTGGGAGAGGAAACTCCCACAGGTAAAGTGCCACTTTCATCACATATCAAGGGTACTTACTATAAACGTGAAGTGGTGTTTGTAAGGTTACTCCCCCTCCCCCTTTCCATACTGTCAGCTCTTTGGAAGGAAGTCACTATGTACAGACAACACTTGAGAAATGGGGAGCTCTGCTCCCTCTGCCTATTTTTAAATTAGACTTTTTGTCTTTTTATTGTTTAGTTGTAAGACTTCTTTATATATATTAAGTACAAATCCCTTATCAGATGGTTGATTTGCAAATATTTTCTCCCCACCAGTGGTTTGTCTTTTTGCTTCTTGATGTTGTCCTTAGAAGCACAAAAGTTTTGGGACTTCCCTGGCGATCCAGTGGTTAAGATTTCAGTTCCACTGCAGGGGGTGTGGGTTCAATCCTTGGTCGGGGAATTAAGATCCCACATGCCACATGGCACGGCCAAAAATTTTTTTTTAATTAAAAAAAAATGTTTAAAAAGCACAAAAGTTTTAAATTTTTTTAAATTGATTAATTTAACTTTTTTTAAAAAAAATTGAGGTCTAGTTGATTTACAATATTATTTTAGTTTCAAGTATGAAAAGTTTTTTAGTTTTGATGGAGTCCAGCTTATCAGTCTTCCTTTTTTTAATCACTTGTGCTTTTGGTTTCTTAGCTAAGAAATCATTACCTGGGACTTCCCTGGTGGCACAGTGGTTGAGAATCTGCCTACCAATGCAGGGGACACGGGTTCGAGCCCTGGTCTGGGAAGATCCCACATGCTGCGGAGCAGCTAAACCCATGCACCACAACTACTGAGCCTGTGCTCTAGAGCCCTTGAGCCACAACTACTGAGCCCGAGTGCCACAACTACTGAAGCCTGTGCGCCTAGAGCCCACGCTCTGCAACAAGAGAAGCCACCCAATGAGAAGCCCGTGAATCGCCATGACTAGAGAAAAGCCCACATGCAGCAACAAAGACCCAAGGCAGCCAAAAATATAAATAAATAAATAAATTTTTAAAAAAGAAAGAAAGAAATCATTATCTAACACAAAGTCATGAAGATTTACTCTTGTGTTTTGCTTGTAAGAGTTTATTATAGTTTCAGCTCTTACATTTAAGTTTATGATCAACTTTGAGTTGATTATTTCGTGTGATGTGAGCTAGGGTTCAAATTTATTCTTTTGCATGTGGATATCCACTTTTTCCAGGACCATTTGTTGGAAAGGTATTCTTTTTGGTCCCTTTGTCAGAAATCAGTTAACTGACTATAAATGTTAGAGTTTGTTTCTGGACCCGGGGTTCTGCTGCATTGATCTTTATGTCTCCCCAGCGCCAGGGCCACACGGACTTGATTATTGTAGCTTTGTAGTAAGTCGGTTTTTTTTTTTTTTTTTGCGGTACGCGGACCTCTCACTGTTATGGCCTCTCCCGCTGCGGAGCACAGGCTCCGGATGCGCAGGCTCAGCAGCCATGGCTCACAGGCCCAGCCGCTCCACGGCATGTGGGATCTTCCCGGACCAGGGCACGAACCCGTGTCCCCTGCATCGGCAGGCAGACTCTTAACCACTGCGCCACCAGGGAAGCCCTGTAGTAAGTTTTTAAAGCAGGAATTATGAGTCTTCCAGCTTTGTTCTTCAAGATTGTTTTGGCTGTTACGTGTCCGTTGCATTTTCATACCAGTTTTAGGATGTTTGTCAATTTCTGAGAACACAAGCACCATTAAGCAGTTATCATAGAACTACAAATCCAGGATCTTCAGCTGAGGTCATGAAACTCCTGTGCTTCTTAAGTGGGCACATACCTCACAGAATACACATTTCACCCTCCAGTGTACCTAATACTTCTAACACCTTCCCTCATTTAATTCTTCTTTCTGCTAACATCTGTATGTACCTGCCAGTCTCCAGGGTCACGGTTGGGTACTGAGTACACAGCGATCATTAAGATCCAGTTTCTGCCCTCACATACCTCCAGTCTCATGGAGCTGATAAATGAGACACATAATTGAGAAACAGCCTTACAGAGGCTTTGATAGAGATGTTGTGCAAGGGAGTGAAGTTCCAGGGGAGTGGTTCGCACTCACTAAGCGTGGACTCCGTCTGGCACTTCTGACAGTTTTACCTGTCAGAAGTAACGGACAGGTCACCGACTCATCTAATCTTTACAAGTCCTGTGATGTGGATACTCTTTTTCTCCCACATTACAGATGAGTACCCAGGTCAGTGTTCCATGGCCTTTTGAAAACTTACTAATAAATAGAAAACTTTCTTAAAGGCTCCTTTAAAGTTCTTTGTGATTTCACAATAAATGTGATTAAAAACAAGCCAAAAGAGTAGGCAGAGTATCATTTTGCTTTCGTGCTGTCCACAACCCCTCTTCCCCACCTGCCCCTCTGCTCACCACCTGGGAAGTAGCTGCTCCCCGGCCTCCCCACTAAGACTGGACGTGTGGAAAACAGGCGGTCTTCCAGCAGGTGGGGACTCTAAGCATGAATCTTGCCTCAAGTGCCTTGCACAGTAAATGGTTTGGGGTTGGATGAAGAGTTTTAGTGTTTTCCTGAGTAGATATAGTGAGGGATAGGACTAGTGTGGTGAGGGGAGTGGGGGAGGGGCCAGAATATACATGACCGGTTTCATGAATGCTGCTGCGTCCAGCAGAGAGACATAGTAAAACCATTTGGAGTATTTTGCTTAGAAATTCATGAATAGGTTAGAATTGTCTGCTATGATATGGAAAGTGGGTCAGTTTCAAAGATAAATACTCAGTGGACCATTAGGATTTCAAGGCTGCCTTTTGTCAGTGATTGGTAGCTTTGCACACTTATGGAATGCAGCACACATTTATGTATCTAGTATTTGGTGACTCTGAGTATTTCTAAATGCTGTGTCCTAGCCTAGTTATTAAGTTTATCATTTAAGCTATTCTCAGATTCAGTAAAATAAGAATCAGAGAGAGCAGAACAAAGGAAAAACACTTCTCCTTTATATGGCAGGCACTGTACCAGGTGGTTTGTTTGTTTGTTTGTTTTGCGGGACGCGGGCCTCTCACTGTGTGGCCTCTCCCGTTGCGGAGCACAGGCTCCGGACACGCAGGCTCAGCGGCCATGGCTCATGGGCCCAGCTGCTCCGTGGCATGTGGGATCTTCCCGGACCGGGGCACGGACCTGTGTCCCCTGCATCGGCAGGCGGACTCTCAACCACTGCGCTACCAGGGAAGCCCCCAGGTGGTATTTTATATGTATCATTTAATTTAATCCTCAGAGTAACAGAGGTAAGTATACTTACCCTCTTTTTACAAAGGAGACTCAGAGAGGTGGGTGACATCACAGAGCCCAGCTGGCTTGCCTTCAGAGTCACTGCTCTTTCTCTCAAAATTGCTGCTCTCAGAACTAGTTAAGAAATGGCCAGGGAAGCCCTAGGAAGACATTATTAATAGCATTTGCTGATGTCACCCAACTGTAGTCATTTATTAACTTCACAAATATTTATTGAGTGCTATTACATACCAGGTATTATTGTAGACAGTAGGGAGGTGGAGAGACTAAAACAAACTTGATCTTTCCCCTCGTGGAGCTTATGTTCTAGTGGGAATTAGATTTGTAGATGGATTTGCATTTTGCTTTATCTGCTTAATGCAGGTGTCCTGTTATGTACATGCATGTATACGTACATGCATATACACATTTACATTTACGTTAATGTGAATAGCTTCGGGTTTGTTTTCTGTAAAGAGAGAAGGATGAAAAATCTTTTGTAGATTAGCACGTTTGGGGAACTTCTTTATATTACATCGTGTGCCTAGAATTTCAGAGAAACTCTGTGCAGTGAACTCCTTCTTTATGAATGTGTTTATATTCTGCTTAGAAAGGTTTTTTGTTTGTTTTTTAACATTTTGTAACGGAAAATTTCACATTTATTCAGCAGTGGAAAGGAGAATGTATTAAACCGCTGTGTACCTATCACTTACCTTCAATAATTACCAACTAATGACCAGTCCTGTAGGGAGGCAAGCGTTGCAGGTAATTGGGTTCAAGACTAATATTCAACTTAAAGAGTAATCTCTTTTACATAGGTTTTATGTATAACTGTTCTTTGTCAAAGAGATAATTTTATCTATTGTTTACTCAAGTATTAAGAAGATGGTCATTTAGTAATATAAGCTATTTTATTGTGAGTCTACTTTATTAATGCTTTAGGATGGAAGCTTCCTAAGATCTGAATTAGGCATATGTCTCCCCATTATATTCATTTGTCCAGCTAGGTAAGTGCATTTAAGTAAGTAACATTTAAAGAAAGGCATTTGTTCAGAGTAACCTCTTTCTTCCAGGTACTCTTTTGGCCCTCTGTCATATTTTGCAGAGAAGAACAGGCCAATCGTATTGTAACACTAACTTTGCAATTCTCTTTGTGAGTTGGGTCTTTTTTGTTGCTGCCGTTTGGTGCATGATTAAATTTATGATGATATAGCAAATGGTTTGTTTCTTTTAATGATTACATATTGATTTGGATTTCTTTCTCTTGTGCAGAAGGAAATGTACAAATTACAGCTGAAACTCTGCTAAAATCTACTGAGGAAGTACAAGGTATGAAGGTCAGTGGGACTAAGACGGATAATAATGAAGGACATGAGAATGGCCATGTAAGTAAAGGTCTCTCAGCTGGGTGCAGCGGATACCCAGAAATAGACAAAATCACGACCAGTGGTGAGGTTTCAGAGACTAGCACATTAGTTTCCCTAGAGCCTTTAAACTCTGTGGACCCTGGATTAATAGAAGCAACTAAAGAAAAAGAATGTGAAGAACTAAAAACCTGTCCTCCTTGGTTGTCATTATTACCAGGGAAGAGTGCCATTTCCAAAGTGGATGATGGAAAGGAAGAGTTGTGTACATTAAAACTTGTCTGTGAAGCAGATGACAATCGCCAACAGGTTCCTGGCCACCATAGTGAGAGACACAGTTCTGCACATGGTAGTCCCAAAGCCATGAGAAAGGTGGTTATTGTAGAACCCTTAGAAGAAAATTCTGAAGTTTCACATTTCACATCATGTTTGTCTGGTCCAGAATCCAGAACAACATCCTCAGAAAAGTGTGGTTTTGATGGTGATAGCTTGCCAAAGGGATCTGCTAAAAAGACAGACAGTTCCTGTTTTGATGGGGATGATCAAAGCAAGAACTTGGCTTCTAGAGAAGAAAATGAACAGCCTTTGAACCCCAGGAGTGAAAGAGAGGAACTGTTTCTTGTTAATGCCAGGCAAGCAGAAGAGGATGCTAGTGGTCCCTATTCTGGAAAAAAAGAGGCTGTTGACTTCCCCAAAGAAAATATCCACGATCACTACTGCCCTCACGGCAGTATCCGTACAGACTGCTCTAGTTCTTTAATGCCCAATTCTTTTACTGAAGCCACGGAAATAATGTTTAAAAAAAATGATTTAAAAATCACTTTAGACATTCAAGATAACTTGGCAAATCATGAGGACCATAGAGGAACTTTTGCTAATATAAGCTATCCAGGCACACACTCTGAAGAGAACCATTTTTCCTTCTCGATGCAGATTGAAGAGCCAGAACAGACAACCACTATAGAGCCCGGTATGTTAAGGGAAAAGATTTACAGTAAAGACTCTGACTCCTTAGTCAGCACCCAGAGAAATCTGGAAGGCAGCACCCAGTTAAATGAAGCATCACATGATGGATTTCTGATTGAAAGAAAATCCCCTGTGAGTTTAATGCCAGAGGACCAGATAAGTTCTATAAATGAGGTGTTGAAACCCAAGAAAGACATTGCTCCGTTACTGCCAGCCCTAGAATTTGATGACAGACCTGAGTCAGAAATAGCTGTACAGAACTCCCAGGACGATGGTCCCCATTTAGAGAAACAGAGCGCTGCATGGGAGGTGAATGAACTTCCTTATGCCAACAAACTAGTTGTAAACAAAATAGGAAGTGAATGTGTTTTAAATCAAGTGTCCCTTAATTCTCAAAACCATGCGAAGTTGCCAACTGACAAAGAGATGCCTGTAGCAGCGAGCGTGGGCTCCCAACAGAGCCAGCACCCTCCGTCAGAGGATGGAGCAGATGTCACAGCTGGTACCCAGACTGTTCCTGTAAAGACAAAAATGAAAGACATCTCTCCACCAGGTGACAGAACCTGTGGTGCCTCTTCAAACAATCCCACCTTAAACAGCAAATCAGAAAGCCTAGAAAGAAAAACTGAAACAGCTGATTCAGGAGCAGAAGGTCTGCATTCCAGACTTCTCTCAAATCAGAAAGAAGCAGCAGGCTTGCCTCAAGAGGTCTCTGCCATGGAATGTCAAAGCATTCAATCTCGGGATCTCTCTAGCTGCCCTTGTGTAAGAAAAAACGTCCCAGAGGAGAGCGCGTGTTCTCCCCATGCTGCCCTGGAGCCCAGCGAAACCATCCTGGGAGTTGAGAACTGTCTGATAACCAAGTATGAAAATGCATTTCAGCACAGCGATCACCGCCCCCAAGGGAGAGAAGCCTCCGTGGAAAGTTGCATCCATAAAGTGAGTTGTACATCGGCGCAAAGTGAGCCAGATGGGGGAGAAACTGAAGGCAGGCTTCCAGGAGGTAAGATCAGAAACGAAATGACGGCAGGCATGTTAAATAGTGAAGCTCCAAACAGGACCATCCACTCCACCTGTCACATCCATCCCAGCGAGGAAGGGCTAGAAGAAGAAGAACAGGACACACCCAAAGAGACTGTGCTTTGTAAACATAACATCTGTGATTGTGCCGCACAGGAATTAAACCAACCTGCAAACATTCCAAGTCCTGAAAAATTGTTGGACCAGTTTCCTACTGTTATGTTCCCCGGTGTTAAAAACATGAACCAAGCAGCTGAAACTCCTGAGCAGAAGGCAGATGAAGCCCTCGGCTGCCAGAGTAACCCAAACAGATCCAATGAATGCAGAAGTGAAGATAACCCAGCTAAGGAGACACTAGGCAGCGACCAGAGAGAGGTGGTCGCAATACCTAATGGAGAGGTGAGCCATAGCCTGAAGGATCTGCCAGCTGGTTCAGGCAATAACAGCTCATCGTCTGGTGGAAGCCTGAAGAAAGGGGCCTTTGAAAGGATTTCTGGTTGTGAGGAGCCCATAGACGGTATGGCAGACATGGTCTCCACAGGCTGTAGTGTTAAGGACACAGAAGGCGTTCTGGACATAAGGGCGTCTAGTACTCTTGATGGGGGTGCAAGGCAGGATGGGCCAGTGTTAAAGGAAACCTCAAGGAGTGTGCTGTCACAAAGAGGAGAGCCTATTGCTGCATTTATGGGAAGGATGGACCAGGATTCAGATTCCCAAGATGCTGCTTCCTCGACAGCAGACTCTCTCGAAATTAAAAAATCACGTGAAGAGAAAGTATGCAGATTGTTAAAAGACTGTGAAATGGAAGTGTGTCCAGACTCTTGTGCCCCTGAGACAGGGTCTGTGGCAGATCATAAACCAAGTGTAAGACTATTGGATAGAATAAATGTGTCTTTAAATTATATTCATCTTGAACAGCAAGCTAAAGAAGCATCTCTGAGAGAAACACAAGGAATGATTGAAGGATCAAGACTAGAAATAAATTCTGAGCACGACAAGGGAAATGCCATTGGAATTTCCTCAGAAGAACTGACATCTTCTGGACACCAAGATGAGAACTCTGTTCCCCCGGGAAGCCTGAAATCCACTGAGATAATTCCTTTGTATCCGTTGTCTCAAGAAAAATCAGAAACAATTATGAATAGTGAGGAAACTGACCTGAAAAACCTTTTTAAACCAAAAGATGGTGAAATGCCCTGTGAGAATGTAAAGGACTGCATGGTCCTGCCTGAGATGAAAGGAAGAGCACCAAGGGATAAGAGTAATCCTAGCAAAGAAAGCTGCACAGCCCTCATTGCGGAAAGTTCGCCTTTGACGATGGAAACAGAAACCGAAGTGAAAAGAGAAGAAACTACAGAACACCAGAGGGGACCACGGGGTCAGTTTCCTGCTGTGGAGGAGTCCGAAGAGATGACTGTCAGAGAAGGTGTTCATGGTGATAACATGAGCCAGGTGTCTCAGACCCATCTTAAACCCCCGAGGGTGCTGCGTGTTGCTGAGGACCAACAGAGCCAGAAGGTTTCGGACTACAAGGAAGAGGAACAGATGCATCAAAAAGAAGCACATGCAGCTTTGGAACGATGCACATCATCTAATATGTTGTCAGATGAGGTGCAAAGTAAGAGCCAACCTAAGGATTGCAAAGCTGAGCCCACCGTGGTGAAAAATATCACCCTAGCAAAGCCAACCACAGGCGGCGACACTGCTGCAGGGTTTCAGAAGCTGAAAGACCCAAAGGAGGAAAGCTTGTGTCGCCCATCAAAAAAGGACATTGAGTCCTGCGCAGGCCCTTGCCTCCATGATGTCCCCCGGAAAGCACAAGACCCCAACTCCGCTGGGCGTGATGAACTACACGGTGCCTTTGGGAACACTTCACATCAGAAAGGAGTGCTTCCCTTAAAGAAGCAGCCCCACCGAACGTGTAAGAAAGTTTCCTGCCAGGAGCTAGTCAACATGGGGAGGAAAATAAGTAAAATCAGAAATTCTACATTTTTAAAGAGCTCCTCTGAAACCATCCCCACAAACGCATACAGATTTCTCAGTTCACATACTGTGTCTGCACCCACGCAACTGGAACCTGAAACAGCCCCTGCCAGGAGCCTTGTTAGCCACGTACCAAAGCAGAAGGCCACTCCAGGCCAGCCCTCGCGTAGCCTGAATGTTCGGAAGCCTACCAAAGAATCAGCCTTATTCAGCAAGCTGTCCATCCTTGCCTCCAAACTGGCCCCAGCCACGAAGACCCAGAAGCTGCGGTATCGGCGGTGTTCCTCTGACCTTCTTCCAGTGGCTAAAAGCTACAAGCGGCTCAGATACAAAAGGCTCCTGGATGGGTTTTCCTACAGCACAACACAGCTGAATCCATGGTTGGCACATAGTGATTGGGACAGGAGGCCTAACAGTAAACCCTTGACGCTTTATTCGCTCGAAGCCATCAAAATGAGCTTCATAGATTTGAGCGACAAGATGCCATCCCTGTTGTTTGGTTCCGAAATCTTCCCAGTATCCTTTCACGTGAAGTCGGGCTCCGAGTGCGGGACCGAGTCCCCAAGGACTTTTCCCGAGCACTGTGCACCCGCGAGGCTCGCCTTAGGAGAGGCCCGCCGGTGCCCGTCTTCACCTCCCAAGTGGACCTTCTCTTTCTTCTTGGCCCACGACTGCCCTGGGGTGGCCATGTTCAGGGAAGACCCTGGCCTGTACTGTCAAGCAGGCGCCCAGCCTCCACTGCAGCCTCCAGTTCCTCTCCAAGACCATGGAGCCAGCACCATAGTCCAGACCAGAGCGGGCTGCTCCGTCCTTGGCCTTCACACACTCCTAGCACTTTGTTCCCCAGGATGTTACCGAATCTGGACCAAAAAACGGAGCTGCTCTAGCCACATGCCCACCATGCAGAGGCTCTTCCTGACCCAGTTTACCCAGGGTCTGAAAGGGTTACGGTCTCCCACCTCCATAGCAGACAAGGTCTTCTGTTCTCTGCCCTACTCGGTGGGCCGAGTCCTGTCCATTTGGAGCCAGCACGGGCCTTCTGCCTGCCCCTTCGAAATCTCTGCTCTTGATTCCTCTCACAGCAAGCGGCAGCCACCTCTGGGCACCATGAGCAGGTAAAATCCGTCCCCTGTTCTTTGCTGAAGTCCCATGTTTGCATCCTTCCATTGGGGGGAGGAAAGGGCGTTCCTGAAAATTCAGGGCACAGAGTCTGTGCCTGCCATTTCCTGTTTATTGCCCAATCTCTGCTAGGAACATGCAGCAGTAATTCTGAAGTGTAGCCCCCTCTAATTTTCCTGAAGGGTCTAGATTTCTTGCAGAACCCTTTATTTTGTACCTTCCTTTGTTCTGTCCATTTAATTCTGTGAACCATTAAATCTTGAATCTCTCCTTTTCTCCTCTTGCTCTCACCTTGCAAAGAACATATCCCATTACTATAAGTAGTGACTTGTGACTTGTAACTATTACTTGTTCACAAGGTATTATAACAGCCTGCACCTAACTCAGTGGTTGGTGTGTAAAGGATACAGAAGAAATATTTTTTAAATAAACTAATTAATTACATAGGCATCACCAAATCTAGTTTAGGAATCTATGTGTTTCTTTCTGGAGCAGGGAAGCTTCAGAGATTGGTGTTTACATATTAATAGCTATAGAATTTATAGAATTTTAAGTGAACTGGAAAAGAGTTCTTGTGGTTTGACCACTGAGAATAGTTGAAAATAATTTCACCAATATCATTTTACCTTCTAATAGGAAATGAGAGAAGAAAAAGAATTTGGGAGTTACATCCCTGAAGATCTGCTTTAGGCATAATAGTTAAATCCTCCTATTTGTAATCCTCTAGATAAACAGAAACTTTAAACATCATTTGGTTTGCCCTTATCATTGCTGTAGTTTAAAACTTCAACACCAAAAAAGCCTTAAAATTCCAAACGGCCTGGGAGAGGCCTTGTTGTTTGTGTGTCTGGGCAGAGTCTCTCATGCAGAATCATTCTGTCATTGAAAAGCTTCTGGGGCATACTGTGAAGTTACCCAGCATCTTAGCAGAAAACTAACTAAATAAAAGAGCTTCAGAAAGGCACCCCAGAACCTGAATGTGGCTGATTGTGAGTCTTGTCCTGTAGGAAAACAGGAAAATGTTCACTTCTTATCAGGCAGCCATAAAAATAAAACAGGATGAATCAAATTGTTTTAAATGATGGTGCACTGCTTCTGTTGCGTAGTTTGTTTGCCTCTACAACAAACTCTGCTCTGTGTCTGTAACACTCAGTTTTAAATCATGTTATCTTCTTTAAACTATGTCCAGTCCTAAGGTAGCATGGAGGGTAGTTATTCATTTCACCCTGTGAAGGTGAATGACCCTATGACCCTTTTCCCTCTTCCAGAACTCTTTCCCACCTGACTTTTCTGTTTTCTGGTGGGGAATATTTTCTCTCTCCCTTAGATCCTGTATCTGACATTTCATTTATTTTATTTTTTAGCTTACTTTTAATTTAATTATATATATGTGTGTATATATATGTATTTTATTTTTTTATTATTTTTTAAAATTTATTTACTTATTTTTGGCTGCGTTGGGTCTTTGTTGCTGCGCGCGGGCTTTCTTTAGTTGCGGCGAGTGGGGGCTATTCTTCATTGCGGTGCGCGGGCTTCTCATTGCGGTGGCTTCTCTTGTTGCGGAGCACGGGCTCTAGGCGTGTGGGCTTCAGTAGTTGTGGCATGTGGGCTCAGTAGTTGTGGCTCACGGGCTCTAGAGCACAGGCTCAGTAGTTGTGGTGCACAGGCTTTGTTGCTCCGTGGCATGTGGGATCTTCCCGGACCAGGGATCGAACCCATGTCTCCTGCATTGGCAGGCGGATTCTTAACCACTGCGCCACCAGGGAAGTCCCTGTATTTTAAAGATTTAATTTTTTAAAAAAATATATTTATTTTTGGCTGCGTTGGGTCCTTGTTGCTGTGCGCAGGCTTTTTCTATTTGCGGCGAGTGGGGGCCACTCCTTGTTGCGGTGCGCGGCCCTCTCATTGCGGTGGTCTCTCTTGTTGTGGAGCACGGGCTCTAGGTGCACGGGCTTCAGTAGTTGTGGCACGCGGGCTTAGTAGTTGTGGCTCGCAGGCTTTAGAGTGCAGGCTCAGTAGTTGTGGTGCACAGGCCCACTTGCTATGCGGCATGTCGGACCCTCCTGGACCAGGGATCAAACCCATGTCCCCTGCATTGTTGACAGGCAGATTCTTAACCACTGCGCCACCAGGGAAGTCCCTATTTTTTAATTGAAGTGGTAGGGGTGGTGTTTGTGGGAACTTTTTTTCTCATTGGCTCTAAAAGTGCCTTAACATCATATATATCCTTGGCTTAGAGCTTAGAAGTTTGCTGTGTTTGTAGACACACTTAGAAATGTTAAGCGTGATAAATTGGGGAGCCGCAGAAAGCAAGACTTAACCAAGATTAAATTAACTTATGTTTCCACAGCGTTTTCTCATTTGAACCTCATCCTCCAGCACTCCATAATATGGGTCAAACAGACATCTTTTTTGCCTTTTTTTTATAGATGATGAGACTGAGGCACATGGTTTTTTCTAACTTGGGTCACTCAGCTGGTTGCTGTGTCAGCTGAGCTAGACCCAGATGAGGCCTCTGATTTGGTCGGCCCCTTTCGCAGTATTCCAGATTGGTGCTAAGCTCTCTAACAATCTGATTTATCTGTGTTTCAGCCATTGAACAAATTTCTCTAACTTCCCAGAGGAGATGGATTATATGGTCATTATATAAACATCTGATTAATTAAACCTGTACTGTGTCTAAATTCAGTAGAAATGGATACAAGCTTTACTTTGAGGGGTACCAAAAGCTCTCCATCAATGCATATTAATGTATCTATAAGTGATTAATACCATTTTTCATCTATAAAAATCAAAGCTTAATTATAAAGGAACTAGCCCTGTGAACAGTTTTCATCTACATGGCCATGTTTTACATGGAACTCGGCTTTAAAGATAATAAGGTTTCTTCACAATTTTTTGTAAGTTTATAGAAATTGGCAGATTTTATTTTAATACGGTTAATACAGAAGTGAGGAGTGTATTTTTATCTTTAAATTACTTTTTAAAAACTTTAACATACACGTTCAACAACTTGATTAAAAGGTATAAGGTTAAGGGTATTCTTGTCCTCCTCCTTTCTCTTACTGTCCTCTGTATATCTCTCCCTGCCTTCTTTCCATTTAAGTTAGAATATAATCCTCCTGTCAGCCTGCCTCCATTCCAGTGATGGGCACGTACATGTAATTCTCATGCCTGGGAGGGAGGTTTTCGTCTTCCTGGGTGACTGACACTTCTCGTCTTCCTTGGGCTCTGATTGAGCATCCTTCCAAACCCACGGTACACCAGAGCCTCTCCTGCCATCCCGCTGCCCTAACCTGCCTCTCGTGTACTTTTGCTCCACTTCAGCCACACTGCGTTACCGTCCGTGCCTCTTCCGGACCTGGAAGCTGCTTACAGCACCAGCGGCAGTCATGTGAGGTGAGGCTCCAGTGGCGCCTGGCACGTGAGGGCTTGTGGTTTGCAGTGTGTGTGTGAGTGAGAGAGAGAGAGAGAGAAGTGGGGGAGGAGGGCACTGGTGGCTGGTGTGGGTCGGGCATGGTATAATTCTGACCTCTTGTTCTCCTTCTAAGCCTGATCTACATCTCTCAGATGAACAATCTGAGGTTCAACCTGTGTAACTAAAGTTGTGTGATCAATCCCATTTATGAAAAAAACGTCAAAATCCCTAGCCAGCTCATTGTACCACAAGTCCCCTTAAGATACTGCTCAGTCATTTAGCCGATTTCAGTGCCTGGATGGGATTGATGTCGTCTGAGCACAGTCCCTTTGTTCAGTTCACTAAATGTCTTCTTCCCACAAAAAACCTGTTCCTTTTTACGTTTTTCCTTATTCACTGCATCTTCCTTGTTCGTTATTCCATCACAGTGAAGTGGATTGACCACATTCTCGTCGTTTTTTACATGTATAGACACAGGTGTGTCCAGAAGTGTCAGGAGGACAGGTTTACTGGGAACGTCATTCAGCTCTTGTCTGGATGTTAAGACGAATGTGCCAACATAGAAGGTGAACCCATCCCATGTCGTTCTTCTCTGTCTGTCTCTCCGTGGTGCTAGGCTAGAGCCTCCATTCCCTGCCTTGGTACCAAAGTCTCGCTTGGTAACAGACTCAGCTGTCAGCAAGCTCCTGCTTTCAGCCTCCGAGTTCCCGGTTCCTGGATTTGATGAGCTGGATGGTGTGACAGCCCCGTGCCCCCGACCACAGAGCAGCCCCCCAGAACAGAAAGAGGTAAATTTAAAGTGCCTGTGGGGTCAGGTGGCAGTAGCACCACAGATGATGTGACAGGTACAGATGGGCCCCTGAGTCTCTTTGCTACCACCTTACCTTCAGCTGAGTACGGGAGGTTAGCAAGACACTAAAGGATACCTTGAATCTCTTCTTCCTCGTCGCCTTCCAGACCCTTTTCTCTTGATGACACATTTAACAGTGTTTAGAGAACCGAACCACAGAGCGAGAAGCTTCATGCATTCAGAGATGAGTGAACAATGGTGTGCTTCAGTTTTGCAGTATCTGCTGTCTCCAACAGTTGCAAATTTCCATATTGATAATCTCAGTATCTGAACTGCATGTACAGTAACATAAAGGGGGTGGTTGCTGAAAACGCTGTTGTCAGGAGTGGGGGCGGCGGGGGGTGGGAGCTTTGTCATAAACTACTTCCTGAAGTCATCTGTACACTGAGGAAGCAATGCGATGGGTGTCAGGAAAGGGGACTTCATATATTTAGAATGTCTTACAACCTGACCATCTTTCTTCTTAAAAATAGACTGAGCCGGAGAAGAGGCCAAAGAAGGTCTCACAGATTCGCATCCGGAAAACCATTCCTAAGCCAGACCCTAACCTTACCCCCATGGGCCTTCCTCGACCCAAAAGGTGAGCGCCTTCTCTAACATGCATGTGTGCACTTTTTTGGAAGTTGGCAGAATATAATGACCTTTTGAATGATCATATACTCTGAGCTTTTGTTATACTTCTAGGAATTTATCCAAAAGAATTCATCGGTACTGTGGCCAGAGATTTGTGTGCAGGGATATTTGAACGCGTTCTCGATCACTTTTCCTGAGCTCTCTATGCCGGGTGCTGTCGCTCTGTGTACACAGTCCCAGTTCATCCTCCAAGGGTGCTGGAAGGTAGGCACAGCCGTCGTCCCCAGGTTTAGGTGACGGTGCCAAGGCTCAGTAGCTGAGAAATCTGTGTTAGGCCTGAGTGTCCCTCATGACAGAACAGGTAGTTCCTGTCTCTCACAGGTCTTACCCGACCCCACAGCCCAGGCTCACAACATTCTGTGCACAAAACTGGGAAGGGACCTACACATCATGAAGGAAAGATGTCTTTTTTTTTTTTTTTTTTTCCCAAGAAAATGCTAGATCCATGTTATGGTCCATAGTATAGCCTTTAAAAATTTGGATTCTAAAGATTTTTATGACAGAGCTGATTGCTAATTCCTATAAAGTGAAGTGGAAAGGAAAAGATTACTAAATTATATATTGGTTGGGCGTGATTCCAAATTGTGTATTTGACATGATTCCAGTTTGGGGATGATGTATATTACACAGATACTATGAAGATATAAACATTTTTAAAAGATCTCCAGAGTTATGTTTTCTTGTGATGGATTTCACTCCTTAATTTCTCATCAGCAAATGGAAGCCTGTGTCCCTTGATTAACCCAAGGTAAGTTATTTCACCTTCCTGAGCTTCAAGGACTTACCTGTAGAATGTGAGTAAGAATTCCCAACACTTAAGATTGCTGTACAGTCCAGTTGAGAAAAAAATGTGCACTGTATCTATTTTATTGCTTCACACAACACAAATGTGATAGTTAACTGTTACTATGATTTACGTTCCACTTTTCCCATGTGGTTCTTATCTTAACGTGTTGTGTTTTTATACTATAGTTCTTTTATTGATCATCCTACCATGTCTTTTCAAGAGAAATTTTTAAAGTATTTCAGATGTCCTGGGTTGAATAGTACTTTTTACTAGAATGAAATAGGGTTCAGAATCATGGTATTCTCTCTTGAATTTTTGTGTAGATAGAAGTTCTGGAAAACCTTATTAATAAAGATAGGTAGTTGGGAGTGCAAAGAGTTTTAATAGAACAATGACATTCAATCCTTTCAACTTCTGTCAAGTAATATCAAAAAATCACAGAGTGATCTATCATCAAATCATATTTAATGATTTATCACCTAATCTTTTTTGAAAGCAAAGAATCAAACAGTGCTGACTCACTTGGGTTCTGTCACCCAGCCTTTGGAGGCCAGCAGTGGCTCAGTTTATGGGACGTGCACCGAGAGGATCTGACCAGTTTCAGATACCTAAGAATTCTATGTTACTTTCTCACTTAAGGGCACTTTATTTAATCCTATATAATGAAAGGGTTGAAAAATACAAGATCTTCAGTAAATCTTTACCTAAGACATCTTGGTAAAATGCTTTTATTACTTCAAATACACTTTTGTATAGACACTTTGAAGGTGCCGATTTAGGGCATTAAATTTATGGAAAATTTTTGAAATACAGCTTACTTGGTGAAGGCAGTTTTTATTATTCAAGCCCATTGGCCAAATCATTCTTACTTCCTAACTTTTCTGCCTTCCAATTATAATATAGTCATCCCTCAGTATCCTCGGGGAATTGGTTCCAGGAGACCCCCCGATACCAAAATCCACAGATGCTCAAGTCTCTTACCTAAAATGACCTGGTACAATGAATACAGCCTCCCCTCCATGTCTGTGGGTATGAAACAGTAAATATGTTAATATTTACCTTCAAGAAAATCATACAGACCATTGAAAAATAAATTATGGTACACTTCTTGTAACGTAGATTTCTAAAAGCCGTAAGTCAAAATTAAAGTTATGTATAAGAATTTTCCATTTTTTGAATTTGTAATAAAGCAATGTAATTTATAGCTAAAATAATAAATTATGAAGTGAGTATGTTAGAAAGCATGATATTGCTTCAGTAAATGTGTATACATGCATGAATACTCATTATTAGACTTTTAGGAACAGTTAAGAATCATGTAAAAAATCAGAAATAAATCCATCAATTTATGTAAATCTCATGATTGCTTCAATATTTAATGTAGGAGAAAAGTGTATCACTGCAAACCAATTGGCATGGCAGCTCATATAATTTTTGTTGTTAACAGGAAGTAGAAGTTATAATATTTTGTAAGATGAATGATTGACTTAAATATTTCCTTATATGATTTGATTAATGTTCTTCTAAGTGATAACAGACTGTGCATGAGAGTTGAGAATAGTTTGAAAAGACATTGTGTACGGTTAAATACATGACCAAGCTATTTTTGGTGTTTGAAGCTCTCTTTTTTTTTTTTTTTTTTTTTTTTTTGTGGTACACGGGCCTCTCACTGCTGTGGCCTCTCTCCCGCTGCCGGAGCACAGGCTCCGGACGTGCGGGCTCAGCAGCCATGGCTCACAGGCCCAGCCGCTCTGTGGCATGTGGGATCCTCCTGGACCGGGGCACGAACCTGCGTCCCCTGCATCGGCAGGCGGACTCTCAACCACTGCACCACCAGGGAAGCCTGAAGCTCTCTTTCTTAAGTAGGCATTGTTTGATGATAGTCAGGAGGTGAGTGAGGCCAAGTCCCTCTGACAGCCCCATTCCACACCATATCTGAAATTAGGCTGAGTCCCCTCTTGCTAAAGCCGCTCTTCTCTTAGCGGAACCGTGTGTAAGGTGGGGAAAGACACGTCCAAAACACGTTTACGGTGATTTCATTAATATCTGAGGAGGGCCTAGTGAGATCAGTGATTTTATTCAGATACCAAAGTAGAATTCAGGGTGGATGGGGGCTGTTCTAAAAGAATTTGTGAGGGAACTTCCCTGGTGGTCCAGTGGTTAAGACTCTGCGCTTCCACTGCAGAGGGCATGAGTTTGATCCCTGATTGGGGAACTAAGATCCTGCGTGCCGTGTGGCGTGGCCAAAAAAAAAAAAAAAGAATTTGTGGGAATGGAGACGTTTACATGAGTGTAAGGACACTTCTCAGGTGTGTCACGTGCAGGAGTTTAAAGATCAGGAGATTGATTACCCTAGAGCTGGGTTTCAGTGTGTCTGTGGAAAGTCTTCTAGTACACTGGTGTGAGGACCCCTGGTCTAGCAAAACCTTAGGGCTTTTACCTTAGTATCATGTTATTAGTCTAGGTCCAGTCAGGAGATGGAAACCACACAGTATTTTAAACAGGGGAAGTTTAAAGTGTTAAAGTATAACAGGAGAGTAACTGTTAAGGTGTACCGGGAATTCTGAAGGGCATCCTAGGGCCAAGGGAGAAGGGGGCCCTCTCCCCAAGATTGGAGTCTGACTTTGTTAGAGAAGGTGTGGTTGCAGCCCATCGGATAGCCAGGTTGCTAATGCCAGAGCTGGGCGAGCAGGAAACAACAACAGTAGCCTTCCAGGGCTTGAGCTGAGGCTGGAGGGCAGGCACCCGGGGTGTCAGGGTGCTGCTGCAGGTGCGTGGTCTGGGGCATGTGGCGTTTGCTCCAGGAGAGTCACAGGAAACAACCCTCAGGATGTTGGGGTCCCACTATGGGCTTCAGTCCCCGAATGCCCCATCTGTGGTGTGGTGGTCACCAGGTTAGTGCTGCAGGGGCATTGGGGAGGGCTCCACGCTCTGGCTATACAGCTGGGGCAACTGTCCCCATCCAGCCCCGCCCCAGACATCCCAGTACACGTGCACCCATGATGGGCCATGTGGCAGCAGCAAGAAGAAAAGCTCCTTTGCTCCTCCAGTGTCCTCCAGTGCCTCCTTCTGCCGAAGCTCAGCACCAACTCACTGTGAAGAAGAAATGCATTAGGAGTCCAAGATGCCATTGTCACAGAGCAGGTACTGAGGGTGCATTCTGAGCTGAGAAGCAGTAATTAGATAACTGGTACATTCCAGTAAACGGTAAAAATTTAAACACATTCACTTGACCAAGAACTGTTCTTTTAGGAAGAGATATGAATAAATGGAAAGGAATGTATTTAACACAGTTATAGAAATAAAGAAGCAAGAATAGCCTGGAAAATTCAGAAAAGGAGCGAAATAAGAGTACTAGTCTTAAGAGATCTTAAAATATATTGTTGTCTCAGTAATTAAGACAGTATGATGCCAGAGCATAAATATACAAATTGGTAAAGCAAAGTCCATAATTAGATACAAATACATAGAGAAATTTAGTATGTGACAAAGGTGTCCCCTCCAATCAGTGGTGAAAAGATGGACTATTCAGTAAAATGCTACTGGGACAGCTGGATGGCCATTCTAGGAGTAATAAAGCTGGGGGACTTCCCTGGTGGTCCAGTGGGTAAGACTGTGCGCTTCCACTGCAGGTGACACAGGTTTGATCCCTGGTCCAGGAACTAGATCCTGCATGCCGCAACTAAGAGTCCATATGCCCCAACTAAGACCTGGCGCGACCAAAATTAATAAATAAATAAATATTAAAAAGAAGAAGAAAGCTGGATCTCTACCTTAGACCTTTCATCAGAATATCTTCCAAATAAAATCAGACTTAAATGTAAACAAATGAAGCCGTAAGAATAATTGAAGAAACTGTAGGAAATGGTTAAGTATAACACAAAATTCAGAGCCATAAAGTAAAAACCTGAAAAATATGTCATAAAAATCTATCACTTCTGCTGGGAAAAAAAGAAACCAACTATAAACAAAGTCAAAACACAAACTCTTAATTAACTAGATAGGAAGAATCCTCTCACAGTGTATACATATATCAGGTCATCACAATGTACACTTGAAATGTCTTACAGTTCTGTGTGTCAGTTACACCTCAGTAAAGCAGCATCTAAATGAAAAATTTTAAGCAGCTTTATTGAGAAATAGTTCACATACTGTGTAATTCCGTGTGTTTTAGTATACTGGCAAAAAACGATACTAATCCCATACAGGATCAATAAAAAGAATTTCATACCTAACTTCAGAAAGAAGTTAAGTATGAAAACTTCAGACTTCCAAAGACAAAGAGATAACCTTAAAAGAAGCCAGGGAACCTTATAAATGTATACATCAAAATCTTCAAAATAATAGCAAATGGAATCCAGCAACGTATTAAAAAATGATTATACATGTGACCAAGTGGGATTTATGCCAGGAATGCAAGGTTAGTTGAACACAGGAAATTAATCAGTGGAGTATACCACATTAATAGAATAAAGGGGGGAAAGCACATGATTATCTCATTAGATGCAGAAAAGGCATTGGACAAAATCCAACACACTTTCATGATAAAAACACTCCATGAACTTCAGAATAAATAAGAGGGACTTCCCTGGTGGTCCAGTGGCTAAGACTGCGAGCTCCCAATGCAGGGGGCCTGGGTTCGATCCCTGGTCAGGGAACTAGATCCCACATGCTGGAACTAAGAGTTCGCATGCCCCAGCGAGGATCCCACACATAGCAGCGAAGATCCCACGTGCCGCAACTAAGACCTGGTGCAGCCAAATTAATATTTTTTAAAAAGGGAGAGAGAGAGAAGTAAGAACTTCCTCAAATGAATAAAGGGCATCTACCGGAAAACCCGAAGCAGAAATCCTACTTAATTGTAAAAGACTGAAAGATGTCCCCTAAGATCAGAAACAAGACAAGGATATTCAGTCTAGCCATTTCTATTTAACATTCTGCTAGAGGTTCTAGACAGGGCAATTAAGCAAGAAAATGAGATAGCACTCAGAAAGGAAGTAAAACTATCTTTTCAGTATCTTGTATATAGAAAACCCTAAAGAATCCACTATTAGAGCTAGTGAATGAATTCAGCAAGTTTGTAGGATATAAGATCAAGATACAAGAAAAAGAAAAATAATTGTATTTCTGTACATTAGCAATGAGCAATCTGAAAATGAAATTAAGAAAACAGTTCCATTTACTGTAGCATCAAAAAAAAAAACCTAGGGATGAATTTAACAAACGAAGTGTAAGGCTTGTTCAGTAAACACTACAAACTACCAACTACTGTTGAAAGAAATTAAAGATCTGAATAAATGGAAAGACATCCATTCATAGATTGGGCTACTTAATGCTGTCAAGAAGTTAGTACTACCCAAGGCAACCTACAGCTTACTGCAATCGTATTATAAAATGTCGACTACCTTTTTTTGCAGAAATTGACAAGCTGATCCTAAAAATCCTGAAAATACAAGTGGCCCAGAATAGGCAAAACAACCTTGAAAAAGAGGAACAAAGTGGAAGACTCACATTAACCCATTTCAAAACTTACTACATGCACAGTTAAAAATAATTGAGGGCTTCCCTGGTGGCGCAGCAGCTGAGAGTCCGCCTGCCAATTCAGGGGACACGGGTTCGTGCCCCGGTCAGGGAAGATCCTACATGCCACGGAGCGGCTAGGCCCGTGAGCCATTGCCGCTGAGCCTGCGCATCCGGAGCCTGTGCTCCGCAGCGGGAGAGGCCACAACAGTGAGAGGTCTGCGTACCGCAAAAACTAAAATATAAATAATAATAATAATTGAAATTGTTTTGTATATTTTACCACAGTAAAAAAAAAAAAAAAACACAAACTTAGTACAAAGCTTCAGTAATCAAAACAGTGTGGTGATGTGTAAGGATTGACATAAAACCAACGGAGGGGACTTCCCTGGTGGCGCAGTGGTTAAGAATCTGCCTACCAATGCAGGGGACACAGGTTCGAGCCCTGGTCCAGGAAGATCCCCCATGCCGCTGAGCAACTAAGCCCATGCACCACAACTACTAAGCCTTCACTCTAGAGCCCGAGAGCCACAACTGCTGAGCCCGCGTGCCACAACTACTGAAGCCCGCGTGCCTAGAGCCCATGCTCCACAACAAGAGAGGCCCACGCACTGCAACGAAGCCTGCGCGCAGCAACGAATACCCAACGCAGCCAAAAATTAAATAAAATAAATTTATTTTTAAAAAATGGAATAGGGAATTCCCTGACGCTCCAGTGGTGAGGGTCTCCATGCTTTCACTGCCGAGGGCCCGGGTTCAATCCCTGTTTGGGAAACTAAGATCCCATAAGCCAAGCCATGTGGTGTAGCCAAAAAAATAAAAAGTAAACCAATGGAATGGAAGCGTTTGGTGGTTTCTTATAAAACTAATCATACTCATACCATACGATCCAGCAATCATTCTTGGTATTAACCAAATGAGTTGAAAACTTATATTCATATAAAAACCTGCACAGAAATATTTACAGCAGGTTAATTCATAATTGCTAGAATTTGCAAGCAACCAAGATGTCCTTCAGTAGGTGAATGGATACTAAATCATGGTACATCCAGACAATGGAATATTATTCAGTGCTAAAAAGAAATGAGCTCTTAAGCCATGAAGAGGACATGGAGAAACCTTACTGAAATACTACTAAGTGAAAAGCCAGTCTGAATAAGCTACATACTGTATGATTCCAGCTATGTGACATTCTGGAAAAAGGCAAAACTATGGACACTGTCAATGAATCAATAGTTGCCATGGAATAGGGAGGAGGGAAGGAGGAATAGGCGAGTACAGTAATTTTTAGGGCAGTGAAAATGATTCTGAATGATACTGTAATAGTAGATACATGTCATCATACATTTCTCCAAACCCACAGAATGTGCAACACTAAGAGTGAACCCTAATGTAAACCATCGACTGTGGGTGATTATGATGTGTCATTGCAGGTTCATCAGTTGTGACAAATGTTCCACTCTGGTGCAGGCTGTTGATAATAGGGGTTGCTGTGCTTAGTAGGGGAGTTGCAGGGGCTTCTAGGCAGGGTGTTTATGAGAACTCTGTCCACTCAGTTTTGCTATGAACAAAAACTGCTCTAAATAAGTCTTTTTTGTTTTGTTTTTTTATGATAACAGATAACCCACAGAATCAGAAAAAGTGTTTGCAAGTCATATATCTGATAGGGCTCTAGTATGCACAATATATAAAGACTTCTTACAACTCAACAACAAAGTGACAGCAATGCAATTTTTTAAAGTAGGCAAAGATTCTGAACAGGCATTTCTCCAAAGAAGATGCAGACGAATGGCCAAAAAATTTTGCTCAGCATCATTAGTCGTTAGGGAACTGCAAATCAAAACCACAAGATGGCTCTCACCACTAGGATGGCAGTAATTTTTTTACAAATAAAAACAACAAAATAAGTGTTTGCATTGAGGATGGGTAGAAATTGGAACCTTCATACATTGCTTGTGGGAATCTAAAATAGTGTAGCCACTGTGGGAAATAGTTTGGCAGTTCCTCAGAATGTTAGAGTTACTATATCACTACTTCTAGGTATATGTCCAAGGGGAATTGAAAACATGTTCACACAGAATCTTGTACATGAATGTTCATAGCAATATTCTTCATAACAGCTAAAAAGTAGAAACAATCCAAATGTCCATCAGTTGATGAATAGATTAAGAAAAGGTGGTCTATCCATAGAATGTTAAAATGAAGTACTGAGACATGCTACACCATGAATGAACCGTGGAAACAGTGTGCTAAGTGAGAGAAGACTGACTCCAAAGAGCACATACTGTATGATTCCATTTGTATGAAGTGTCCAGAATAGGCAGAACCATAGGGGCAGAAAGTAGATACGTGGTTGCCAGGTGCTGGGGTAGGAGAGGGTGGGTGTGACTGCTCGTTGGTCCAGGGTTTCTTCTGTGGGTTGTGAAAATGTTCTGGAATTAGTGGTGATGAATCACATTGTGCCTCTACGGAAATCCACTGAACCGTAACTTTAAAGGGTGAATTTTAGGGCCACCATCACCTGGCTGTGAGGAGAGCCTATAGGTGCTCCAGCACAGGATCGGGGGCGCTGCACCCACTGACCACCAGGCCCCGCCACATCTTTCCAGGAGCCAGATCTGCCACGGCATGAGCACAGCAATGTGCTTTGGGGGTCACAGTGGCATGGTCCTCACAGGAGACCCCTGGGACCAGGGCTTGACCCCCGAGCGAGCCCCTCAGAGCCTCAGTTTTGTCAATACTAGAATAGCACAGCCTTGCTTCAGAATTGTGTCAAGATGCTTCTTTACCAGGGGGAAATCAAGTCGTAAAAACAGATCAAGAGGCGGAGGGAGCAAGGAACCACCAGACAGAAGATGCTCGAGCGTAGACTCTTGCCAGAGCCACTCTGGGCAAAGTGGCATCTGCACAGGAAGTGTCTACTTTTGAGGACATCTACACATCCCACCACCTCCAGTGAGTGAAGCCCCTCTGAGGAAGGCAAAGCTTGTTGAGAGCCTAGGAATCCCAGAAGCTGAACTTGGCGCTTCAGCAGTCACCTCAGCTCAAAAACTGGACATGGGTGCACACTACCCTGATTTGCTCGCCAGAATGACTGTCAGAAGCCTAATCTTTCACTTTCCAACTACCCATCCGACATCCTTAATCTAACGTAGCTATTGCTGTCGTTAAGAAGCAAAGTAACAGTTGTTTGTTGGAAATCCCTGTGAAAAATCTTATCCATGCTATTATTTATGTATTTTTTCCACAAGTATGTTCTTTGCTGAATTGGAATTGAACCAAACTGAACCTCAATTAAGATTTTCAAAAAGCCGGGAAGAAACTAAAGCACAATGCTGAAAAGTTTATTGCTGTGCTGTTCAGTCACTCCTTAACTTATCTGAAAAAGGTTTAAAGCACAGAAACTTTATAATAATTTGCTCTTTTGTAATAAAGGTATTGTGCTGTCTGAAAATAAGTTTCTACTAAGAGTGGTGGCCTGAAGGTTGAAGCTATTATCTTCTACATAGTACCAAAAACTAAGAGTGAACAAACAGATTGAGCACACTCATAAAAATAAATAATAGGGTGGCTTCCCTGGTGGCGCAGTGGTTGAGAGTCCACCTGCCGATGCAGGGGACACGGGTTCGTGCCCCGGTCCGGGAAGATCCCACATGCCGCGGAGCAGCTAGGCCCGTGAGCCATGGCCGCTGAGCCTGCGCGGCCGGAGCCTGTGCTCCGTAACGGGAGAGGCCACAACAGTGAGAGGCCTGTGCACTGCAAAATAAATAAATAAATGAATGAATGAATAAATTGGTGAATTTTATGATATGTGAACCAGGGCTCCTTGAAGACTGGCTACAGGTCTAGGGCAGGAAATGCATGAGTATAGACTGTCTTGTGCCAGAAAGTGATGAGCTCTCAAGAGGCGACTGGGGTCATGTTGGAGAGACACAGGAACCAGTTTGAAGAGACTCTCAACTGCCACAGATGAGACTGTCTGAGCATCAAAAGGAATAATAACTGCAGTAGATTGAAGCACATGAGATATGTTTCAGTCCAATAGTTCATAATGAATGAGTTCACAACTCTGGCTGTATTTGGATGATAATAGGGAAACAATTCATTGTTTTGTAAACTGGTAAATAAAGGGAAAGAACCAAGCATACAACCCACTTTTCCTGTGCAAACGGTACGTCAGGGTTACCAAAGCATGGATGAGCATGAAGTTTTCTTTAGATGGAAGAATTCTCCCAGAAGAATGATAGACTGTCACCATGTACAATCCTAAAGAACTAATAAATATATTCAATGTTTATCAGTGGCTGGCTGCTAATACACAAAAAGGGTGACAGCTGGGTATCATGTCCCTCGTGATGGACACCTAGAAGTCTATCAGAAAACCCAGAACACCTAAATCTGATCATACCTCTCTATTTAATTACCAGTCCATAGGAAATACCTGTAGTATTTTCCATATGTTTGGGTCAGAGGCGCATGTTAAATGACATCAGTGGGATGTAATCAAGAAAATCTAGACTGGGGAAGCCACAGACTAAATGACCTGATTTCTTACACAAAAATTTACAAAATAAAAAGGCAAAATAGGACACTACTAACATAAATTGGGACAGTATTGATCAGACTTAGAGGTTCCAGGGACTTTGTGTTGTTTGAGAGAAGGGTTTATAAGTTAAATATGCTCATTAAAATTTTTGTCAACCACTAAAAGAACAGAATATGTATAAATTTCAAGCCAGGAGAGGAGAATATAAAAAGAGCAGTCAATTAAGCAGAAGAAACATTGAAAAAGTAGGACGAGAAGAAGCTGTAAACTAAGATAATAGGTACAAATCCAGTTATATCCCTCCAAGTAAGTATAACTGGACCAAATCTCACAAAGTTGAAGATTGATGCCCTGGAAAAGAAGATCCCGTACTCATTGTTCTCATGAGACACATCTAGGACTCGTCTTTTACTCTTGGAAAGTAAAAGAATGGAAAACATAGAGTTGGGAAACCAATCTTGTCTCTCTTACGAGACCATGAAGAATTTATTTTTTTCTCTTTTCAGGTTAAAGAAAAAGGAGTTTAGTTTAGAAGAAATATATACCAACAAGAATTATAAATCTCCTCCTGCAAACAGGTAAGTACCTATGAGCAGGAAATAATAGATTGGGGGGCTTCCGAAATGATCGATGTAAATCTCCAATCCTTGTGCTTTGGAAGGGGTTTTATGTTCAGTTCTTCCAATACCGGCGTCTTGAAAATAACTAGAATTGGTATTTTTAGTTCCCAGCACTTGAATTGGGATCAGTGGTAGGATGGGAAAGAGATGTGTGTCAGGTTAGGTAGTCTCCTTTTCGTTTGTACTTGGTTTTTAGCAAATATGCCGGCTGTCTTCAGGACCAATAAGCACTGATCTTCAGATATGACTCCAAACCCAAGTACAGAAGGCATTTCACTTGGCTACCTTTGCGTCTAAATCAGTTCAAGTCATTGAACATTTATTAAATTCCTGTAGCGTCCAGGATGTAGCAGGAGAGTTTTATCCTAGAGATAAAACTCTGAGGCATTGATATAAGACTATTCATTACAGCATTGCTAAATAATAGGAAAGGATTGGAAACAACTTAAAATATCCATTAATAGGGTTCTCGTTAAATTATAGTCCATCCTTGTAATGGGATACACTGCATAGCCATTTAAAAGAATGAATCAGATACCTGTGTACCCAGCTGGGGCAATCTTAAACGTTATTGATAGGTCAGAGTGGCACAATGCATAGGCCAGTGCATGTAGTTTGCTGCCATTTGAGTAAAGAAGAAACCATAGATGCTGTGGGTCAGCAAACTACAGGCCGGGTCCAACCAGCAACCCGTTTTCTTTCTTTCTTTTTTTCCAGCCCTGTGAGCTAAGAATGGTTTTTATTCTTTTAAAGGGTTGTTTAAAAAACAAAAAAGAATATATAGCAGAGACTTGTGTGCCTCGTTAATTTTAAGATGTTTACTACCTGGCCCTTTACCCAAAAGGGCTGACCTCTGATGATACATGCTTACCTATGCACATCTGTACGTTGAGTGACTTTGGGAGGATACACAAAACACTGTTGCTGCTGTTGCCGGGGTGGGGAGTGGGGGGGGTTCATCTTACTTTTATTCTTTACCCTCCTGTCCAGTTTAAATTTCTTCACTATATTGCTTGTACTACATATTCATAGATATATGTGTTTTGTCATCAAAAAATAGCTGCAGGCCAGAGGAAAGAGCTGTCAGGAGCAGTTAGCCTTTAGCGCCCATTGACTGGGAGGGTTGGTGGCCCCCAGGGTGAGCATGTTGGTGATTCTGTTTTGTGCTCCACCCTTAGGTGTTTAGAGACCATCTTTGAGGAACCTAAGGAACGGAATGGTACGCTCATCTCAATCAGCCAACAGAAGAGGAAGCGAGTTCTGGAGTTTCAGGATTTCACAGTCCCACGAAAGAGGAGGGCTCGCGGTAAGGTCAAGGTGGCAGGCAGCTTTACCCGGGCCCAGAAGGCGGCGCTGCAGAGTCAAGAGCTGGATGCTCTGTTGATACAGAAACTGATGGAACTGGAGACCTTCTTTGCCAAGGAAGAGGAGGAGCAGGAGCGGTCATCCGGTTGTTGAGAAGCGATTCAGGTGGGGGGGTCTCAACTTTAGACTTTCCCGGCCTCCTTGGAAGAGGTTGCCTAATTTTGCCCTACTGCCCAAACCACTCAAAATGCAGACTATGGATTTTTACCTATTTCAAGGTGCAGCCTTTTTAGGAACTGGTGAAAGAGGGTCCTCTAACTTGTACTGCTGAGTATAGAACCTCAGGAACGCTCCCTTTCTCCTGGAAATGGTCCTGAATGATGTCGGCCTCCTCCCCACACTCTCTGCCATCCACGGAGGAGGACACCACATACCTTCAGTAACACTAGGTTTCCAAGGACTCACAGCATTTGCACGTCCATGTGAAAGTTCCGCGTTGTTTACGGTGGTGCTAGACCAAGGTTATTTAGACATGTGGCCTAGGGAGGGGGACCTGGCGTCCTGTCCCATGTCTCACCGGCTCATTTCAGTAGTTGAGGAAAGATGAGCTGCTGTGTTTTCTAATCCTTTGAGCCCATCTGTCCAGAACCAGGTTGTGTGTGTGTGTGTGTGTGTGTGAGTGAGTGTGAGTGTGTGTGTGTGTGTGTGTGTGTGTGTGTGTGTGTGTGTGTGGCTTTTCCCCATCATTTTCTCCCCTCTGTGACTGTGGGTCACTAGTGCCAGAGGAGCCCGTCCAGGCCCCATTCGAAGTAAGTTGCACTTTTTAATGTGGTAGTGTTGATTATTTTCATTTGTTTTATTTCCCTTTTTTTGTTTTAATTATTGCTGCATGTTTGGAGCCTTTAAATGTGATTTTAAAGCAGTTTTTTAAGACATCAAGGAGAAAGACAGTACACGTCTTCAGAACACATGACAGGCATTTGACCTGGTTTGTCGGTGCGTGGTGTGGGGCGGCCGAGAGCCGTTTTCCCGTTGACGTGTTCAGGCAGCCCCTTCCCCGCCTCCAGCTCCTAGTGCGACTCATTTCTCATCTGGGTTCTCATTCTTGCTTAAGTAGTTGTATTTATTTTAATGACGGAAGTAAGAGCAGGTCTCTCCCCCAGTCATTTAAAAAGTTGGAAGCTTGGGTGTGGTCTTAGTTGGTTTCATCTGAAGTGGTGGTCCATGACAGAGGCATCCACGATGGCTCAGGTGGTGATTAAGCCAACCCAGAGCGTTTGCAGCTGCCAGAGCAGCCCGCTCCATAGTGGGGAGGAGGACAGTCTGGGGTCACGAAGTTCCATGGCCAGCCCTCTTGGAGGGCAGCTCACTGTACTTTGGGCTCCTGCGTCAGACCTACTGTAAGTTTGGTAGAATGCCAGACAAAGGTCTCTGGGTTTCTCCGTTTCTGCCTGCAGCAGTCTGTGGGCAGAGGACCAGAAGCGTGCTGTGTGAGGCCACAAGCCCGGAAGTTTCATTCCTTTCCCACTTAAGGCCTATGTGCCCTTGCCTTGCTTCCCCTCCTCCCCTTCCCTTGTGTTTTATCTTTTCTCTCTCTCTCTCTCTCAAAACAAGAGTGCAGAGAATTAACATTCCTTGGCTGGTGAGTGGGATGCTAAGCCCAGCCTCAGGACATTGGTCACCTCTCCCATCCTCCCAGGAGCCACTGCCGTGGAGCAGCGCCAATGGGAACTGTCAAAGCTCCAGAGACATTTTCGAGTCATTCTGTGAGAGGAGTGAGTGGTGCCGTCCTGGATCATGTCTCCTGGGTCCCTTTGGTTTCCCTGTCTGTCAGGGGATGGGAGGGTGGGGTGGGGGTGGGGGTTTCTATGTGCCTTTCCTTTGCAGGTTGACAGTCTGTGCCACACTGGAGCAGAAAAACTGACAGTGCGAGAAAAACGAAGTGCCACGTCTGTCTTGTAGGTCCAATGCCTCAGACAGAGCATTTAGTAAGTGAAATACACACCTGGTGATCCATGGAGGCTTCTAAGGCCACAGCCACGTAGCATTAGAGGGGAGCCTGGCTTCCGCACCAGCTCTGAACAGTGCAAACCAGATGCTGCCATCGTGCATTCGCTTTGCCCAGACTGTGCAGACACGACCTGTGTTTCCCCTCAGTACCTCTCCCTTCCTGGGACAGGGTCCTTAGACACAAATGCTTCTCTCTGTCTTTTTGCTTAAGGGAGTGAGATGAATTTGTGCCCTTGTACAAACGTTTTTAGGAATCTCCTGCTGCACAGCTTGCAGACTCCCAGCAAATCTACAGAGCCCTGTTTGCCAGCTCCATTGCCAGTGTAGATGGGTCTGCAACGTGGCAAGCGTGGCAGACTGAAGTTGACGTGGGTGCAGCTGTGGCATCACCAACATTACAGAGATACAATTTCAAGTTTGCCCGTTGCAGGAGTGGCACTTGTCAGGGCCAGGAGCAATGATTTGGAACATTGGCGTTTGGAATGGGGGCTTGGGGGAAGTGGAGACCTGGGTTCCTTCCTTGTCCTGGGAACATAGGAAAAAGCTCCGCTGAGGCCAACCCTCTCCTTGTAATTCTTGGCGAGCATCTGGCCGAGGCCCTTCCTCATTCCAAAGTTAAGAAGGGGCCCCCACTGCAAACTTGAAATTGCGTACCTGAAGTTGCCACATCGTGTTCTAGCCGTGCTCAGCCATACCTGTCTTGACATCCATTTTTACCATTGGCCTAGCCAGCTGCAGTGCTGTCTGTGGTCCTCGGAGCCAGCCACCTGCCCATAGCTACAGGAGGTCTGGTTCTGGGGTGGGACTTGGTACAGTTTCTGAGTATGGGAACTTACCACCCAAAGACACTTAGTGTTTTTAATATGGGAAAGAGAGGAGAAATCTCAGGTCCAATCAGGGTTCTGCACGTCAGCTTTTCACTGAAACTTTCAACTATAGTGTTTTCCATCTGTCAGTTTATAGCTATATTTGCCCCCCCACCTTCCCCCTCCTCTTTTCTTTTGGTTTCATTTCTCTATTAATTTAAATGTACCTCATCACCTGTTCAAGCAGATTATGTCCACTTTTTTTTTACTGACCTTATTCTAAGAGCTACAGCTGAGGGAGGTACAGTGGAGAGACATACAGCGTTTGCCTTACTCGGAGCCTGAAGAGCTCAGAAACTCATGCTGTGAATCCTGAAACAGCGCTCCTCCAAGAGCTGTGAAAAACATGACACTTTGTCACAACTTTGCCTGAAAGGGTCTTTTGCGCGAGTGCCAGAGCCAACCTGAGGTAGATTCCAGATCCCACCCTCTGGGCGTGATCCTACCCCTGTGGCTGGTTCCCTGTCTGCCAGGCTAAGGGCTGCACAGAGTGCAGGACTGGGGCTGCCGGTCCAAGGCTTGGTGCGGCCTGATGGAATGCAGAGCCAGTGCTCCGTCTCCAGGCTGGGATTTCATCTCATAATCAATGTACATCAAGATCCGCGAAAGACGAACTTTTAGACGGTGGTACTTTTCTCCCATTCCCTGGGGGCAGAGTATGCAGTTGGTGCTTTCTTTAATTCCCTTGTGTTTTGTTTCTGTAAGCTTCCCTCACCCCGGTATCATGGAAAGGACCTCTGAAACACCACATCATGGGTGGCTGTATCCAAAGTCTTTAAGTAGTTGGCCAGAGGTGCAGAGTATCCTTTCCTGGATTCATGCTAGGGAAGGGCTCCTTGCCACGACTGAACTTCCTGTATAAAAAGCTGGCCGGGAAGAAGGCTTGATTTACTGAAATCAAAGTTTAGTACTATTATCTAGCCACAAATTGATCAGCAAAGGCTATTTATTTTTATTGTGAAGTGAGGGCCCCCACATAGCCTGCCATCTAGCACAGCACTCTCTCAGATTGGATGTTTGTTCATTGTGTGTCTCCACGAGCCCCTCTCTGGTGCTGAATCGGATTTTAATTCTTGGCAAGAGGCCTCAGCATCATTTCCTTGGGCTGGTCTAGGCCAGTAAATAGCTGCCTGAAGTGTTTGTATATTATCATGGTCAATAGTTCAGTGAAATTTGTACATTTTTGGTAACATTGGCATACATGATGCCCCTGCAGTTCCTTTTCTGTTTGGTAGTTTGTGACTCTAAAATTCCCACTGTTATGTGTGTTAATTTATGAAAATAAAAAGGAATTTTTTTTGGAAAACCTTTCAAATAACTCTCAAGGCTGTTACTTTATTCTTATGGCTTCATAATAAGTTAAAATTCTACCTGTAATATCATGAGGTTGCTGTTGTTGGTTTTTAATAAAACATTCCAAAGTTATATATATAATCCCACAAGCATTTTCTCTTCCAAAGTGGTCACCATTTTCTGAGGACGGCGCTGTGCTCAGAACATGTGTAGAGCTCCACCTCTGGGTGGCCTTCCAAGACTGTCGTGGAGCTTTTAAAATTTACTCAGGTGGCAGATCATCTCTTGGGAGGGACTTTAGTATTTGGAAATGCCAAGACTCACTCAAATGAGTCACACCCAATTAAGTTAGGTAGGGATGCCGAGCCAGTATTCTAGGTGTGATTTTTGAATAGTGTTTATTTTCTCGCATGGCTGAGAAATGAAAAAGCAATAATAAATTCAGGTCAATGGGGCTTCCCTGCTGGCGCAGTGGTTAAGAATCCGCCTGCCAATGCAGGGGACACGGGTTCGAGCCCTGGTCCGGGAAGATCACACATGCCGTGGAGCAACTGGGCCCGTGTGCCACACTACTGAACCTGCGCTCTAGAGCCCGTGAGCCACAGCTACTGAAGCCCACATTCCTAGAGGCTGTGCTCCACAACAAGAGAAGCCACCGCAGTGAGAAGCCCGCGCACTGAAACAGAGTAGCCCCTGCTCACCGCAACTAGAGAAAGCCTGTGTTCAGCAACAGACCCAACGCAGCCAAAAATAAATAAGAAAAATTCAGGTCAAAATGTCAAATATTAGCAACATATCTGGAATAAGAGCTTAGCTTGCTAAGGAGGCTACTTGGGAGAGTATAAATATGGTGGAGCACATTCATTTACTTTTTTTTTTTTTTTTTTTTTTTTGCGGTACGCGGGCCTCTTACTGTTGTGGCCTCTTCCGTTGCGGAGCACAGGCTCCGGACGCACAGGCTCAGCGGCCATGGCTCACGGGCCCAGCCACTCCGCGGCATGTGGGATCTTCCCGGACCAGGGCACGAACCCGTGTCCCCTGCATCGGCAGGTGGACTCTCAACCACTGTGCCACCAGGGAAGCCCCATTCATTTACTTTTTAAAAGGTCTTAAAAAAAATAAAAAGGTCTTGCCTTTTAGCTCATATCCTTCCCAGCTGTACATGAGGTTAGGTTGCGAGTCCTCTGATTCTCAACTCTTTGTTTAACCAGTGGAAACTGGTGAAAGAATGACTGAAAATAAGGCTGTTTAACACCACGCCTACGTGTTCCAGAAAGAAGCGAGATTCCTGAGGATGTTCTTCCTCTGTCCAGAGGGAAAGCAGTGCCCAATGTGCCTTCCTGGCCTTCTTCCAATTCTTGGATTTCTACAGTCAAGACCTCTCTCTGTCCTCCTGCCTGGCAGTTGTGTTTCTGCTGCTTAGGTTTCACAATTACCTGGAGAAGAATCCTCTCTGCAATTTTTCTTGCTTTAGAAGGAAGAGGCCAGTGATCACCTACGGCCCTGTCATTCCTTTAGCACCCCCATCACAGAATCTTAGCCTTGGTAGGGCCTCCTGAGAGTAAGAGGTCCAAACCGATGGGAGAATCCTCCACCGTGTCCTGCCCTCTTCACATGGTGGAGACCTCATTTCTTCAGTTCCTTCTGTGACTTCTCTTGAGAAGTGTTCTAGAAAACTCCCAATACTTCAAGCAACTTTCAGGGTCACCGGTGAGTCTTTCTAACATCCTTCTCAAACTTACAGCGTCTTCTCCCTCCTTGCCGTCAGCTGGTGCTTCTGCTTCCGCGTTTTCCTGAGGTGGAAGCCGTTTGTATAGGACTTCCATGCGGACGCTTTTTGCAGTTCCTTGGCCAGCGCCGGCATGGTCCTCCCTGATATGTTCACCCAGCGCTCTCTGTGCCCGGAGGGCTCTTCTCCCACACGGCCACATGGTTCCCGCAGGCACTGTTCAGATCTCTGCCTTCCCAGATCACTCTTCCTAAAAGTGTATCTCCCCCCACCCCACATCCTCCTTCTGATGCTTTCTTTTTCTTTTTCCTTTTTTTTCAGGCCGCCCCTGCGGCCTGTGGGATCTTAGTTCCCCGACCAGGGGTCAAACCCGTGCGCCCTGCATTGGGAGCATGGAGTCTTAACCAATGGACCATCAGGGAACTCCCCGACGCTTTATTTTTGAGGCTCCTCTCTGGTCCCTCCTGTGACCCCTCAGGCACCTAAAACAGTGCCTGGTATAAATCGTAGGGGCTCAGTAAACACTTGATGGGTGAATGAATGGCCGCCTTCATTAACAGACCCTGTTGCTTGACAGAACGGCCGAGGTCCTCTTCCTCCTGCCGATTCTGAGTATTTGAAGACCTCGTAATTCCCCTCCCTTCAATTACTCTTCAAAGGACCAGTCGCAGGTGAACCGGGAGCTTTTCTGGTGCAGCCACACCCACTGCTGACCTCGCGCCGTCTGATTGGCTGTAGCTCACAGGCTGGGCGGGGCCAGTCGAGGAGTTACCACCTCCTGTGAGATCTACCTGGAAGGTAGGTTCACGCGGCCCAACCCGGAGCCTGCATCCCTGCCTCTGGGCACGGGCATGCTGGGATGCTGAGGGTGGAGGCTCATGTGGATAAGAATCGGCTTAAGAATCTTTCTCCCTTTTGCATTTTCATTTCAGATTTTGGGAGAGGGTAAAATGGTCTGGAAGAATACAAACGCGGCGGCAAATAACCCAGGTGCTGCAGCAGCCGATGAGTTTTTCCCCTACTGCTGCCAGCCTAAGTGATCTTCGTAAAATACAACTTCGCACTTGTCAGAACCACTGCCCTAAAATCCTTCTGCGGGTTCCCCTCGCCCCCACATAAGGATAGTAACTCGGCGTTTGTTGAGCTCTGACCAAGTGCCAAGCATTCTGTGTTTATTACCTTCTTGAATCCTCACAACAACTTGATGAGGTAGATGTTTTTAATCCCCACTTTGTAGATGAGGAAACTGAGGCTTAAAGACATTAGGCGGCGCCTGTGTGGTAAGTGTTAGAGCCCAGGTCTATTCCTGCCCCCAGGATCTGCTCTAGCAAACCAGACACCTCCCCCGACACCTGCCTCTCCAGCTTGGCTTCCCACAGGCGCTCCACACTCTGAATTTCCTCTAGTTCCTCAAATCCTCCATGCTGTCTCTTGCCTCGAAGCTTTTGCACAAAAGCTGTACCATCAGCTGCAAATATTCTTTCTCCCACCCCTTCACTTGACTGCCTCCATGTCTTCAGATCTCTGGAGGTTTCCCCCACCTGTTCCTTCTCCCGCTCCCCTCCCTGTCAGGCAGGCTTCTTAGCTGCTCCCTCAGCCCACACCCCCCCCCCACCCTCTGAACTGCCTGCTGTAACTTCTGCACCCCACACCACCCTGTGAGCTTCCGGAGAAGCCCCACCGGCTACATTTATCTGCGTACAGGTCACGCACCACAGTTAGGTCTGCAACACAGCTTTGGAACAACTTTCACAATGTTCTCTAAGAGGCCGGGCGCTGGAGGTGAGGCCCCCCACCCCCCCGTGAACCCGCCGCCTTCCTTACAGTCTCCTTTTTCTATCTGCAGCTCCTTATGGGTGTGTTTGTTTCCATCGCTGCTTCTTCCTTTTCTCCCAACTTCTCTCCCTCCCCCTCTCTTTGTCCAATACCTCTCCCTTCTCATTAGACACAATCAAGAACTGATTTATTGTTTTAAAAATTTATAGAACAGAATCCCAAATCAGGCACATATTGCCTTAAAATCGTAGAACTTTATAGCTGGAAAGAGGCCTTAAAGCTTTGATATATAAATAATTTACATACACACAGACACATATATGTATACTTAAAATTTAAGAGGGTTGGAACACGTCCATGTGTATACATATATATGCATATATATATACACACGTCCACGCTTATATATATACTTAAAATGTAAGGGGTTGTATCTTGATGTCTTTTAATTTGTTTTGTTGTTGTTCACTGTTGAAAAGTGTTGATGACCTTCCCCTGCAGAATTGTGCTAGGGATTTCTATAGGAAGTTTCTGTGCCCACAACCTATGTGGAGCCTCAGATATGAGATGAGGTGCTGAAAGCCATGACCTCCACTCCTCTGGACTGGCTGGGTACTTGCTTGTCCCTTTACCACCTCTGAACTCGTCAGCAAGCCTTCCCTGGCCTTTTCCACAAAGATTTCCAGTTCTCCAAAGCCCTCTGTGTCTTTCTCCACCAGGACAGTTAACCTGATCCAGGTTCCTCTGATTCAAATCTGAATTCTTGGTAGTAACTGAAGGTCAAAGAGCATAAATCATCCTATGGAGATACTTTTCCCTTTTGGTAAACTATATCCAAACCCTGTCCTTTATGTTTTTTTGTGAGGCTGTGGCCGGCCCCTATCTCTGATGCCAGGACAGAGGCCCCCCAGGGAGGGTGCTCTAGACCACAGTTGAGCCAGCTTTCTCTATGAAGGGTGAGATAGTAAATATTTCAGGCTTTGCAAGCCATATGATCTTTCTTGCAGCTACTCATCTCTGTGGTTGTAGCAGGAAATCAGTTGTAGGTGATATATGAACAAATGAGTGTGGCAGTGTTCCAATAAAACTTTATTTACAAAACAGGCAGTGACACCTAGTTTGCCAACCTTCACTCTGGAGGATAAGCATCTCTACTTGTACTCAGGAAACTCCTCCCCCTAGGATTTTACCAGGGGACTCACCAATCTAATGTGTTTCTAAATGAGATGACTTAAAGGAAAAATGAGATGAAACAAAATCTGTCAGCACATGAAATCCATATACTTACCTTGACCAAAGAAGACCATTGTCAACACAGAAGTAGCTGGAAGCCTCTAGTCCAGTGCATGTCAAAGGGCTGCTGGGAGGTAGTCAGGGGAGTCTGGAGCAGAGGGTTCCATCTGACCATGGCAAATTCCGTGGAATCTATCTCAAGCAGCTGCACTGTTTCCTCCTCTTTTTAATACAACTAGGACCTGGTGTGACAGTAGGTGGGCTGGAAAGAAAAGGGTCCTGTCCCTCACTGTACATCGAGCCTGGGCTTTAAAAGGATCATTCCAGAAATGGTCTCTGGAAAACAAAAGTAGAAAACTGTTTTTTCAAAACTTGCTTGGCTGCAGTACAAGTCAGAGAGAAAATGGAAACGTTTTCATGGAACAAACTAATAAAAAAAAGAAAAAGAAAAAAAAAGTAAATCAGTAGTTTTTGGTTTTGGTTTTCCCAGATATTTTCTTTTTCTTGATGTATAATTTACCCACTGGAGAATGCACAGAACTAACATTTATTATTTGATGAGGTCTGACAAATGTATACCCATGTAACCACCACCCAGATATTTCCATTGCCCCAGAAAGTTCCCTCAGGCACCTTCCAGTTAATCACTCCTGCCTTGAGGAAGGCAACTATTCATAATTCTATCCCTCTAATATTATAGTTTTGCCCGCTCTTAAATTTCATAGCACTGCAACCAGACAATGTTACTCTATGGATGTCTGACTTATTTTGCTCAATGTAATGTTTTTGAGATTCATCCTCCTTGTTGCAAGGAGGATGTGAGTTTGTTTGTTGCAAGGAGGATGTGAGTTTGTTCATTTTGTTGCACAGTCACATTCCATTGTATGAACACACCATGATTTGTTCATCCATAGTCTCGCCCGCTGATGGACATTTGTGTTGTTTCCAGTTTGGGCATCTTACGAATACAGCTGCTATGTACATCCTCATGAAAACAAAATCTAATAGAATGAAGTATAACAATGTCATCACAAAAGGCTGGAAGAGAATAAATAGAATTTAAATGTTCTAAGGTGCTTGCATTTGCCAGGAATGAATAAAAGTATAGGCAAACCTCAGAGATATTGGGCATTGGGTTCCAGACCACCGCAATAAAGCTAATATTGCAATAAAGTGAGTTGCACATGTTTTTTTGTTTCCCAGTGCATATAAAGTTATGTTTATGCTATACATTAGTCTATTAAGTGTGCAATATCATTACATCTAAAAATATACACACCTTAATTAAAATTTTATTTTTAAAAAGTGCTAACCATCATCTGAGTCCTCAGCGAGTCATAATCTTTTTGCAATAGTAACGTCACAGGACACTGATCACAGATCACCATAACAAATATAATAATAATGAAAAAGTTAGAAACAGTGTGAGAATTACCAAAATATGACACAGAGGCACAAAGTGAGCAAATGCTTTTGGGAAAATGGTGCCAGTAGATTTGCTAGACAGAGGGTTGCCACAAACCTTCAATTTGTGAAAAACCACAATATCTGTGAAGCACAATAAAGCAAAGTGCAATAAAATGAGTATGCCAGTACTAATTTACATACCATATTTTTGGTTGTAAACAGTCAAAGATGGAGAGATTTATCAGGTCCATGGATTGGGAGGCTCAATATTGTTAAAATGTCAGTTCTCCTCAAATTGATCTCTCGTTCCAACACAGTCCCAATCAAAATCCCACCAGGCATTTTGCTAAAATTGACCAACTGATTCTAAATTTTTTATGGAAATGCAAAGGACTTATAAAAGCCAAAATAATCTTGAAAGTGAAGAACAAAGTTGAAGAATCCATGCTACCTGATTTCAAGACTTATAAGTAAAGCAGCCATGATTAAGATAGATCAATGGAACAAATGGAAATCTTTGGAACCCAGAAATAGACCCATGCATGGATGTTCAGTTGATTTTGACAAAGACACCATGCAATTCAATGGGGAAAGGAAAGTCTTTTCAGCAATAGTAGTGGAATAACTGGATAAGTGTATGGTGAAATGAACCTAACTTCATACACCTGAATCAGTTTGAGATGAAAATAATAGTCCAATTCTCTCTCATAAAGTAGATACAAAAATCCTAAACAGAATATTAGCAAATTGAATCCAGTGATAGATAAAAAGGATAATACACAATAACCAGCAATGTCAGGTTGATTTAACAAACGAAAATCAATCAATGGACAACTGGATAGCCACAGGCAAAGGATGAAGTTGGATCTTTACCTCACACCATATACAAAACTTTTTTAAACTTTAAAACTCTTAGATGAAAACGTGGTATAATCTTCATGACCTTGGATTTGGCAAAGGATTCTTAGATATGACACCAAAAGCACAATTAACAAAGGAAAAAATAAATGAGATTTCATCAAAATTAAAAACTTTTTGCTTCAAAGGACACCATCAAGAAATGAAAAGACAACCTAAAGGATGGGAGAAAATACTTGCAAATCATATATATGATAAGGGAATTGTACCTAGCATATATAAAGAACACAACTCAATAATAAAAAGATAAATAACCCAATTTAATAATAGGCAATGAATCTGAATAGATATTTCTACAAGGAAGATATGCAAATGACCAATAAGCACATGAAAAATTTCTCAACAGCATTAGTTATCAGAGAAATACAAATCAAAACCACAATGAAACACCACTTCATACCCATTAGATTGGATATAATGATAGTCATTTTGAAAAGAGAGAAAATAACAAGTGTTGGTGAGGATGTGGAGAAATTGGAACCTTCATACACTACTGGTGGGAATGTAAAATGGGGCAGCCACTTTGGAAGACCATCTGTCAGTTCCTCAAATAATTAAGCTATACAACCCAGCAATTCCACTCCTAGGTATACACAGAAGAGGAATGAAATTATATGTCTATACAATAAACTGTATATGAATGTTTATAGCAGCATTTTTCATAATTGCTAAAAGGCGGAAATGACTCAAATGTCCATAGCTATGACTGGATAAAGGAATGTGGTCTATCCATATAATGGAATACTATTCAATCATGAAAAGGAATGAAGTACTGATACATGTTACAACATGGGCAAACCCTGAAAATATTATGCTAAATGAAAGAAGCCAGTTACAAAAGTCCACATATTATATGATTCCATTCATATGAAAATGCAGAATAGGGACAGAAAGATTATTCTGATTTCTCCACATCCTCATCAACACTTGTTATTAACTGCTTTGTGTGTGTGTGTGTTGAAATATAATAAAATTTACCATTTTAACCTTTTAATTCATTTTTAACTTAATGTATAATTCAGTGTCATTCAGTACATTCACATGTTAAAGAACCATCACACTATCCATTTCCAGAACTTAATCATCATCTCAAACAGAGACTCTGAACCCATCCCTCTTCCCTGTCCTCTCAGCCTCTGGTAACCTTTATTCTAATTTTTGTGTTTATCAATATGCCTATTCTAAGCACTTCATATAAGTGGAATTAAACAATATGTGTCCTTTTGTGTCTGGCTAATTTTACTTACCATAATGTTTTCAAAGTTTATTCCTGTTGTAGCATGTAACAGTACTTCATACATGCTTTTATAGCTGAATAATATTCTATTATATGGATATATCACATTTTATTTATTCATCTATTGAACCACTTTCTGGCTATTGTGAATAATGTTGCTATGAACATTGGTGTATAAGTCTCTATTTGAGTCCCCGCTTTCATTCTTTTAGATTATACCTAGGTGCTGGATCATATGATAATTCTGTTTAACTTTTTGAGGAATGACCGAATTGTTTTGCACAGCCATTTTACATTGTTACAGCAATGCAAAAGTGTTCCAATTTTTCCACATCTTTGCCAACACTTGTCACTTGTTATTTTCCTTTTTCAATAATAGCCATCCTAATGGGTGTGAAGTTGATATCTCATTGTGCTTTTGATGTGCATTTCCCTAATGATTAGTGATGTTGAGCATCTTTTATTGGTCATTTGTATATTATTTTTTGAGAAATGTCTGTTCAAGTCCTTTGCCTATTTTTGAATTCGGTTATTTTTTTTTGTTGAATTTTAGGAATTATTTATATATTCTGGATACCAGACCCTTATCAGATATATTGTGACTATTTTCTCCCATTCTCAGGGTTGTCTTTTCACTTTGTTGACAGTGTCCTTTGATGCACAAAACTTTTTAACTTTGATGAAATACAATTTATCTTATTTTGTTGTTGCCTGTGCTTTCGGCGTAATATCCAAGAAATCATTGCTGAATTCAATGTCATGAAAATTTCCCTTATATTTTAGGAGTTTTATAGTTGTAGTTCTTAGCTTTAGGTCTTTGATCCATTTTGAGTTAATATTTGTATATGGTGTAAAGTAAGGGTCCACTTCATTCTTTTGCATGTGAATATCCAGTTTCCCCAAATGCGTTTCATTTTGAAATAATCTCCCCCTCCCATTTTTTTCTTCCCCCTGGTTTTGAGTTACTACTCTCAATTGAATAGTAAAACCAATTCTATACTTTTTTTTTTCCTCCTCTTCAGACTTTTGAAAACCATAGAGGGAAGTGTCTCCTCTCCAATAGGAAATCTGCTCCCTGTTAGGCTCCCTGTAGGGCCCCGTTATGCCCTAGTTGAGCTTAAATAACCATGTAGAAATAATTGCAGTTACCAGGCAACATACCCCTCCTCCTGTGTCAAACGCTTGGTGAAGACAAGTGCTATTAGCAGCTTAGGGGAGAAAAAAGAGGAGCTGTATTCCTTCAGTTTGGGGACCCATACTCAGCCAGATTGTAGGCAAAGGGCTTAAAAGGAAGGATGTTAGATCATGGGTTTTGGAATCAGAGATGTATGTTCAAATTCTAGCTTTTCTCCTTTATAGCTGTGTGCCCTTGAGCGTTCTAATGGTTAACTTTCCTGAGCTCTGTTTTCTCTATCTTTAAAATGAGAATAATTCTCAGGGCTGGCTGGCGGTCTCTAGTCTCTGCCCACTAAAAAAAAAAAAAAAAAAAGCTTATACTACTGAAAAGTCTATTTTTCCTTAAATCTGAAGATCAGGAATCTTTGCAGGAGCACGCGCTATCACACCCGGCACCTTGTTCGACGACTAATTGCACTTCCAGGTGATCCAAGACCTCTGGTCTCTGGACTCCCAGATAGTACAGCGATGGGAGGTAAGAATGAGACACCATGCATGCTAAGTCATCAGCACAGAGCCTGGCACTTAGGAAGCGCTAAGTCAATGGTAGCTGAGTTGTGGACGCTCTCAGTTTCCCCATCCGTAAAATGAACGATTTAGCTCAGTTGATCCATTCTCGGACCTTGAGTAAATCAGATTTTCCAGGCAGATGCGGAAACGCACGTCAGAAGGAAATAGGAGAACTGGCAACGCTGTGCCCAGGTCCAGATTTAGCACTGTAAGCACCGCCACCGGCTGCACCTATCCGACCTAGCCCATTAGCTGCCGGAAGTGTCAGGCAGAGGGTACCCGGAGCAGCCGGGGGAGGAGCTTAGACAGCTCCGCCCACACACGCTCCGCGTTCTTCATTGGCGCTGTGAGTTCGAGCTCGTGACGTCACGCGCGTGCGACCAGCGTGTAAAAGGGGGCGTGTCCCGCCGAGAAGCTAGGGACAAGATGGCGGTGTCCGTGAGGCTGGGTTGTTTGAGGTTGCTGCGCGGGGTCGCGCCGTGGCGGAGCAGGTACAGCTGCTTGGGGACCTGCCGGGGGGTGGCCCGAGCCAAACTGGGGTCTGGAGAGAGGAATCGTTTCTCTGTCGCGGGCTCGCCCTGAGCAGAGCTCGAGTGGAGACGTAGGCACTCACCTTAACCTGGAGCTCTCGAGCAGGTGCGACTGCCGCCGGGTAGGGCGTTCCGCGTCTATCCTAAGCGCTCTCTCCTTGCCCTTTTCACAAGGGACAAAAAACAAAGATATAAACAAAAAGACCCAACCAGTGAAATAGGCTGTGTGCCCGCCACTTATAGCCGAGGCAGGGCTGGACTCCTCTTTCTCAGGGATTCGTGTTGCTGGGAGGGGCGGCGTGATGTGGGAAGAGCACTGGACTGGGAATCGGGCGGCTTTCACTTCGGATTCTTGGTCTTTGAAGCGAGAGGGTTGGACTCGGTTATCTCAAAATCGTCCATGATGGAAATGGGGTCTTAGTTACCCTGGTGACTCCCAACTCTTAGGTTGTTAGAGGGGTCATCTAAATCAACCTCTTTTTGGAGTTAGCAAAATTGAGGCCATGAGAGAGGAAGGGACTTGCTCAGTTTCACCCGGCCAGTTAGTAGCAGAGCCGGGACCCCTACCCGGATACCTCTGTCTCTCTCAGGCAAGGACCTTTCCCTCAGGCTGCCCACCGTGAGGACATTCATTATTCGAAATAGCTTATGTAAGAACCAGCTTGGGAACATTTGGACTCTCAGAAAATGGATTAAAATGTTGGTAGCTATGACTCAGAGTCTGCTGTTCCGTGTCATTTCAAAGAGCTAAGGTTTGAGAGACACACAGTACTTTTGTGTTTCAGGCAAGCTTCATTTTGTCAGCGTTGACCAAAGCTTGCGCTGTAATTTTGGGAAGTAAGGACACGGGTTTCGGACTGAAAGGGAACAGAAACTGTCATTGCCCTGAACAGGAAGCTTCACTCTATTATTAACTACTCAGAAATGGTGTAACTTTCTCAGGAGGGGGCTCTGCAATGTGATGGTAACTGTTAGGACTTGGACAGGAGAGTCTCTGTGGTTTTAATATTGTTACCAGGTGTGCTGTTTATGAGTCAGTAGTGAAATCATCTAAAATGTGTCATAAGTTGTGTCATAAGTTGGAAAGACTAAAAAATGACCCTCCTAAAATTTTTTCTTTTTTTGGTTTTTGTTTAACGATGGTGAGGAGGATGTACTTCACTCATTATCATTTAAAAAGGGAAAGGGAAAAAGAGTCATAACTTTAGTACCAGTGTAGGTAGATAAGACGGGATTTAGGTGCAATTTAAGGAGGGTGAGGATTTGGGTACAATAAGAACTCAGTTTTCAAAGGTATTACATATCCAGGTGGGAACTATATTTAGATGCAGAAAAACCCCGAAAGAGAACATTTCCATGATCTTTAAGTAAAGCAGTGTCTGTGAGACATATGTTTGAAATCCTCATATTGCAGGGAAGTTTTTCAGTACCTGGGTGATAGGTGACAGGTGAGAGAACCAAAAGAAGGCAATTATGGGTGATAATTTAGGGCCATGTTTCCCAAATTTGTTTGATGAAAAAATGGGGTGGGTGTTTATCAGAAAAAGAGAGTCCCAGGTATATCCCCCAATACTGCCAAATTCAGGTTCAGTAGATGTAGGTTGGGGCCCCGGCAGCTGTGTTCTTTACACGTGTCCTGGATGATTCTTAGGTTCAGGCAAGTATGGACATAGTGCCCAAGGAGTGGTTGCTTGTGCAAGACTTTCCTTCAGGAATACTTATGACATTCCTACCACTGCCAACTGCAGTGCCAGGGATCGGGAGGGGGAGGGAGAGCAGGGGAAGAGAGAGGAATTAAAAGATATAGGCCTCATGTTTAAAGAACTTTACAGTTTAGTAGCAGAGCAAGGAAACATTACTAAATAATATGAGATAGAACGTGGAATGAGGCCTTCAAGAGGCCTGCCCGTTCATTTTCAGAACTTTCACAGTTCTAAAAAGCAGGAGAGACACAAGGACTATAGTTAGTGTTACCACCAGGGGTGATGTTAAAAATAATTTAAAACTATGACAGTGTGGACACAAACCATTCAGAGTGGTCACAGACAGTTAATATGGCCATCCCAGTGTGTGCCAGCTGAATATCAACTCTGTTACTTTTAATAATAGTAATATGTAACTAGGTGCCAGGGCCTGGGCTTAAGGTTTTATGTGATTGTCTCATTTATTCCTAATGAGGTAGGTCCTGTTTCTACAGGTGGAGAAACTGAGGCTTAAGATTAGTTAAGAAATGCCTTAAGGTCACACAGCTAATTAATAAGTGGCAGGATGGAGATTTGAGCCCCATAATCAGACTTGAGTGCTTAATCCTGGGCTTTAATTGCCCTCTTGCAGGAGGCCCACGTGAGTTCACCATGTAGACGGTACATGTGATTGAACCTAGCCAGCCGTTCATTTCTCTGAAGCTTAATCTCACTGCTGAGATTGAGGTCCAGGGGGAAGACAGACAAACCCCTGCATTTGAGGGGTACAGACAGTAAACAAATGAGTGAATATATATAAAATCTGTTCATTTCGGGTAGTGAGAAGTGTTACGAAGAAAAATAAAGGCAGGTAATTAAGGGGTTAGAGAACGCTCCAGAGGGACAACTTTTGGGCTTGTGGTGAGGAGAAACCAACCAGGAGGAAGCATTTGAGCAGAGAACTGAATGAGGAGGGACTGAGCCAGCTGGAGGGGTATGCCCAGCAGAGCAAACAGCAAATGCAGAGGCATGAGTGTGCAAGGAATGGGGGCAGGTGAGTGAGAAGGGAAGCAGCAGGAGGTCTGAGGGTTCAGCGAGGACCACTTACATAGGGTCTCGTCTTATTTTCTGTTTTGAAAAGGTCACTCTGGCTGTTCTGTGGTGAATGGGACACAGAAGCCAAGCAGGGAGAACAGGCTAGTGCAGTCCTTCAGTGCAGTGATAGATCTGGTGGCTCAGGCCAGAGTGAGAGTGGTGGCAGAGAAGTAGGCAGATACGGGTATATTTTGAAGGTAGAGACTTCATGCCTTGTCACTGGATTGAATGTGGATAGTGAGAAAGAAAGGACTTACAAAAGGAGTCCCTAGGGTTTTGACTTGTGCAGTTGGGTGAATGGTGGTGCCTTTTTTCTAAGATGGTATATTAATTATAGCAGTGTTGCTGTGGTAACAGGTAAACTCCAGCATCTCAGTGATTTAACACAGTAAAAGTGTTGGTCTCAATCATGTAAAGTCCCAGTGGGTGCTCCTGATCTGCAGGACAGCAGTGATTTGAGGACCCATCTCCTGACATCTTTAACACATGGCTTCCAAAGGTCTGCATGTTTGCATCAAACAGGCTGAAACCGGACAGCCTGGGAAGCCTGAATGGTTCTTACAGTGGTTAGAACTCAGTTATGTGGCCACACCCTATTGCAAGGGAGGCTGGGAAATGTAGTCTGTTGGGTAGAGGAAGTGGATTTAATAACCATCTGGCTAGTCTCTGCCACAGATGGACAACTCTGGGGGTGGAGCAGGTTGAACGGGAGTGAGGGAGTGTCAGGAATTCTGTTCTGGACAAACTCAGTTTGAGGTGATTCAGAGTGGGGATGTTGGGTAGCCAGGTGGAAATATGGTCCAGAGGTCTTTGAAGGAGCAGCGAGGGAGTCCTCAGTATCTGGCTATTTAAAGCTGCAGGACTGGGTGAACATGTCTCAGGGAGAGCACAGACAGAGAAGAGGTCTGAACCCTGGGCACGGCAGCTGTTTGAAGTTAGGGAGAGGCTGGAGAGGTAGGAAGATCAGGGTCCCAAAGGCTAAATGTGTTTCAAGAAGGAGAAAGTGAATGAAGTCAAAAGATACAACTTATAAAATACCTAAGTCCTGCGGATGTAATGTGCAGCATGGTGACTACAGTTAACAATACTGTATTGTATATTTAAAAGTTGCTAAGAGAGTAGATCTTTTTCATCACAGGAAAAAAGTTTTTGTAAATATGTATGGTGAGGGATGTTAACTAGACTTATTGTGGTGATCCTTTCACAATATATGCAAATAGGGAATAATGTTGTACATCTGAAACTAATATAATGTTACATGTCAATTATACCTCAGTGGGGGAAAAAAAAGGAGGAAGGGCTCACCAGTGGCAGATGCTGCTGAGAAGTCACATAACACGAGGTCCAAGAAATATGTGTTGGGGTTGACAATGTGGAAGTTGGTGACCTTGACAAGAGATGAGGTGGTGGGAACAAAAGCCTGGTTGAGTGGGATGAAGAGAGGGGGGGAGGGGAGGAAGTGATGACAGGGAACATTGCTCTTTTAAAGAGCCTGCAGTGGGGTGGACAGTGTTTCTGTAAGATTGGAGAAAGTACAACATTTATATGAGGATAGGAATGATCCAGGAATGAAAGACAAGCTGATGCAACTGGGGCGTTTGCCAGGCACTTGTTCCAGGAGCTGGGGCTACAGCAGTGGACAAGAGACCAAGACTCTGCTCTCAGGAAGATCCGTATGCAAACCAGCCACCTGAGTGCCGTGCATTGGGTTACAGTGGATAAATGATTATCTCCCACTTGTACCTCCCCCAGCCCACACCCCCTTCCCCACAAAAAAAGCCTTTTTCAACAGTCTGCAAACGTTCTTTCAGTTAGGGGGTTCAGCAGCAATTCTGGAACACACAATGTAGCAGTGTGCACAACACAACAATACAGCCTTTAGTCAGATTTTACACTTCTTGTTCTTATTCCGTTTGGAAAGCAGGGTTTTAGGCACTTAGCTTTTGCAGTGGGAGTGCCCAGTCTAAGAGATGAGCATTGTTCACTGCTGAAAGAACATTCAGATACTGCAACACACCCTCCTTTGTGTTAATAACTGTCCATCCACCTGGCCTCTGAGGGGGTGGTGATTGTCATGGTCCCAGCCTTGTTCTCCATACAGACCTTGCTTGCCTGTAGGAGAATCAGAGTCATCATGTTACCACCATGCTGTGAGAGTGTTGTTAAGTCAAGGAAATTTCATGTGAAAAAACGAAGGTGTTTAAATCTGATAAAATCTACAGGATGTCTGTGTGAGACATAACTACTGACTATCCATGAATGTCAATATCATTGTATGAAAGTCATAAATGCAGTTCTGTTCTCCACAGAAATAGCAGTTTAGACATTTATAGAGTAAATTTCTGCTTCTCTCATAAAGGGCTTCAAGGGAAAAAAAACACTGACAAGGACATAGTTTCTTTACTTTAGATTTCAGGCCAATATTTGGGGGAACTTAAGTGCTATCTGAATTGAAGGTGGGGTGTTTGCTTTTTGATTAAGGAGAGAGCCAGTTCACTAAAAATTCATTCATGCTTTCCTTGGGTAACTGGGTAACTGGGTATATGTCCAGTTTCCCTGGGTGAAGAGGAAACAAAGAAGAGAAAGAATCGGAAATAATATTTTCTTAGAGCTTGAAGCCATGAAAGTAGTCATTTTTTTCTCAGAATGCCTGAAAACCCTCTTCACTCTTTGAAAGTAGCTTTTGTGGCAAAGTAGCCACAAATATTAATTTAAAAATTCCAAACCAGTTGAGCCTTCCAAACTCAAAGTAGATTAGAATAGTTCAGCCTGGTTTGTGTCATTTCTTTTCCAGGGCAAACATTTAAAGTTTAAAATTTTAGGGAATTCACTGGTGGTCCAGTGATTAGTAGGACTCCACACTTCCTGCTGCAGGTACCATGGGTTCGATCCTGCAAGCTGCGGCGCAGCCAAAAAAAAAAAAAAAAAAAGTTTGAAATTTCAACCACTTTATTAGGTTCTTTAATGAGTAGGGGTTAGAGGCTACAAGGCTGTGTATAGCTCTTTGTTTGTGGTGAGGAAACGTATGGCTTTGTGTAAGTGCCGGGTTTACTTCTTATTATGCTCTTATACTTAATTAAGAAAAGAGCAGCTTTGTGTGTGAAAAAATTTTAGACTTACAGAGAAGTTATAAAAATAGTACAGAGTATTCCCAAATACCCTGTCCTCTGATTCCCCAAATATCAACTATATTTGCTTTATCATTCTCTCTCCCTTTTTTTCTCTTTGTGAGTGTGTGTTGGTATATATTTTTTTCTGAAACACTTGATGCCCCTTTACCTTTAAATATTTGAGCCCTTTTTGTATAAGGACGTTTTCTTATGAAAACCACAGTACAATGGTCAAAACCAGGAAATTAACACAGACACAATACTATTATTGAATCTATAGACTATATTCAAATTTTAGAAGTTGATCCACTAATTTCTTTTTAATTAAAAAAATATTTAATGCTTCATTTTTGCTTGATTGTAGGCGCCGTCACTGTGAAGACATTGCCCTGAGCCATTTCCTTCAGTCCTTAGGGAAGCTGCCTCTCAGAACCTTTTCCACAAGTAAGTAGCAATTAGAGGCAATGCTGGCCTCTCTGCTTCAGTTTGTCAGTAAATTGGGATAAACACAGCACATATTTCATAGGGTTGTTGTTAGAATCAGATGGAATTGTGCTTGCAAAGTGCTTAGAGTACCTGGCGTGTAGGTACCACTGAAGCATTATCTGCTGTTATCTGATTGTTCTTACTGGCTGTGTAGTATTCCGTCGCATGACTGTACTGTTTGGTGTTGGACATTTAAGTTGCTCCTAGTCTTTTCCTATTACAGACAGTTCTGTACTAACATATTTTTGTGCATCCTCAGGATAAATTTGTAGACTTAGAATTACTGGATCAAAAGGTTTATGTATTATATAATTTGGTATTTAAGCCAAATTACTCTTCAGAGAAGGTTGTCCCAGTTTACACTCCTCTGAGCAGGATGTGCTCATGAGTACATCAGTTCCCCACACCCTCATCAGCACTGGATTATGAACTTTTTGGATCTTGTAAGCAGCTATTTGAACCTGTACAAAAATGTATATTGTCTTTATTAACTAAAAATCCTTTTTATTCTATCATACTGGAGGCTATTTTTGACTGTCCAGTAATCATACCTTGGGAATAAAATGAGATGGTTAATGAGAATAAAAACAAAAGGCTTATTAAGGTAGTTAATAGGGGCACATCTGGGTGTTACTTATTTAATTAGGACTTGCAGGCTGGAACACAGGAATCACTTGAAGGGTTCAGGGGGAGCCTCAGAAATCAAGCCAGAATCTTGGATCTGCAGAAAAGCTGTGCTTTTTTAAAGTGACAAATGCAGCAGAGAGGCGGTCAGGAGTGGAGGGCACCCTCTGCTTACTACTTCCTGTTGGAGGAGTAAAGTAAGCCTGTGGAAGGTAAGAGAAAGACCTATAGTTGAAGAAAGGTCCAGTGTAGCAGAAGCATGCAGGAGAGTGTGACCAGTCAGCCTAGGGTGCTGGTTCAGTGCAGGTAGGGAGTGTACAACAGTTCTCTCATCATCAAATATTTCAGAAAGAGGGAAAAAAAATGTTTCTTGCTTTTTGACAAGATTTTCTGGTCAGAGGTAGAATATTTAGTTGTTAAGTAGTAAGGGTTCATTAGGAGTAATCAGAAAATGGAGGAGATTAATGACATCTATACTTGTTCATTTAAAAAAAAGAAACAGGGCTTCCCTGGTGGCGCAGTGGTTGAGAGTCCGCCTGCCGATGCAGGGGACACGGGTTCGTGCCCTGGTCCAGGAAGATCCCACATGCCGCGGAGCGGCTGGGCCCGTGAGCCATGGCTGCTGAGCCTGTGCGTCCGGAGCCTGTGCTCCGCAATGGGAGAGGCCACAACAGTGAGAGGCCTGTGTACCGCAAAAATAAATAAATAAATAAAAAATAAAAAAAGAAAAATAAAAAAAGAAACAGCAGGAAATTCCCTGACAGTCCAGTGGTCAGGACTCCACGCTCTCACTGCTGAGGACCCAGGTTCAATCCCTGGTTGGGGAACTAAAATCCCACAAGCCTCTCGGCACGGCCAAAAAAAAGAAAGAAAGAAAGAAAAAGAAACAGCAACAACCAAAAGGTGGTGGAGGGACAGGGACAAATGGGCAGGATGATTTCCTTCCATTGGAAGCCAAGGACAGGATGAAGGTTTTGTGCAGGCTACTGAGAAATCAGCTCTTGAGATTTTGTTTTAACAATAATTGAGATACAATTTTCATACCATAAAGTTCACCCTTTTAAGTACGCAATTCAGTGTTTTTTTTTATACTTACAGAGTTGTACAACCATTAGCACTACCTAATTTTAGAATATTTTCATTCCCTCCTCGTCCCCCCCACAATAGTAGCACTTGATCCATTAAACTGTCACTCCCCATTTCTCCCTACCCCTAGTCCCTGGCACCCACTAACCTACTTTATATCTCTCTAGTATGTTTCCTATACCAGACACTTCATATAAGTGGAATCATACAATATGCAGCCTTTTGTGGCTGACTTCTTTTACATAATGTATTCAGGGTTCATGTGTAGCATGTGTCATTACTTCATTCCTTTTTTCCTTTTTTATTATCAATATTCCATTGTATTGGTGTACTACTTTTTTATTCATTTGTCAGTTGATGGACATTTGGGTTATTTTCACTTTTTGGCTATTACGAATAATGCTGCTGTGGAGCATGCATGACAAATTTTTGTGTAGATGTATGTTTCACTTCCCTAAGAGCTGAATTGCTAGGTCATGTGGTAATTTTATGTTTAACATTTTGAAGAACTGAAGCCCCATTTTACAATCCCATCAGCAGTGTATGCGTGTTCCAGTTTCTCCACATCCTTACCAACAATTATCTGTCTTTTTGATAAAACCATCCTAGTGGGTGTGAAGTTGTATCTCATCATGGTTTTGATTTGCATTTCCCTGATTACTAATGATGTATTGGTTTGCTAGGGCTACTGGAACAGAGTACCACAAACTGAGTGGCTTAAACGGTAGAAATTTATTCTCCCATAGTTCTGGAGACGAGAGGTCCAAGATCAAGGTGTCATAGGGCTGCTTCCTTCTGAGGGGTGTGAGGGAGAGCCTCTTGTCTAGCTTCTGATGGATTGCTGGCAATATTTGGCTTTTTTGGCTTGTATTATAGAAGCATCACCCCGATCCCTGCCTTCGTCTTCAGATAGCATTCTCCCTGTGTGCGTGTCTGTCTCCAAATTTTCTCTTTTTATTTTTTAATTTATTTTTTAAAAATTTATTTACTTATTTGTTTTCTGGCTGCGTCGGGTCTTAGTTGCAGCATGCAGGATCCTTCATTGCGGCGCATGGGCTCTTCGCTTTGTTGCTGTGCGTGCACAGGCTCCTCTCTAGTTGTGGCGCTTGGGCTCAGTGGTTGTGGTGCGTGGGCTTAGTTGCCCTGTGGCATGTGGGATTTTAGTTCCCCAACCAGGGATCGAACTTGTGTCCCCTGTATTGTAAGACAGATTCTTATCCACTGGACTACCAGGGAAGCCCCCAAATTTTCTCTTTTTATAAGCACACTAGTCATATTGGATTAGGGCCCACTGTGCTGACCTTATGTTAACTTGATTACCTCTGTAGAGACCTTTTATCCAAGCAAGGTCACATTCTGAGGTGCTAAGGGTTAGGACTTAAGCATATGAATTTTAGGGGGACATAATTCAACCATAACAGATGTTGAGCATCTTTACATGTGCTTACTGGCCACTCATATATCTTCTTTGGAGAAATATCTATTCAAATTCTTAGTACGTTTTAAAATTGGACTATTTATCTTTTATCGTTGAATTGTTAGAGCTTACGAGATTTTGCATTTGGGAGAATACTACTGTCCAGTCAGAACTGGGCCTGGATCGTAAAAGTAAAATCAGAGAGCCTGCGTGAGAAATGGTACCTGTCCCAGTCCTGGCCCTGTTGGTATCCAGCGGGGCAACCTGGATTCGTTTCTTGACCTCTTTGCAATTCAATGTTTTCATCTTAAATTCTGTAATTATGGTGGCATTTGGGGTGCACTGTAGTGTCACAGGAAAGAAGCTTGTACCTTACTAGATAGAATTTGGAGGCAGCAGGGTCTTTGCAGTGACTCAGGGCTGCACCTCCCTGTCAGATCCCTTCCGGGTCCAGTCAGCTTTGCTGAGGGCTTTTCCCAGCCCTCCTGTTGGTGCTGTGTTTGCGTGACTCATACCCATCCCTTTTCTCAGGCTCAAAATTTTCCTGCTTTTTGTTACAGATGCCAGAAAAGTCCACACTGCCCCTGCCCGAACCTTGTCCCTGCTGCGCCCCCTGCTCTTTTTGGTCACGACGGGTGGCGGGTACGCAGGTTACCGGCAGTATGAGAAGTACCAGGAGCGAGAATGGGAGAAGCTGGGCTTGGAGATCCCGCCCAAACTTGCTGGTCACTGGGAGGTAACAGGATGGAACCACCTTGGGTTCTCATGGAGCACAACTGCCTGTCACTTTGTAAATTGCTCCAAAGTTAAACTGTTTGAAAAAGTGAAATGTGCTTTCTTGGAGCTCACATCTCCAGTGGTTTTGGGGCTATTACAGAAGTTATACCTTGGGCATCATGTTCGGCTTCCCTCTGTCTCCAGATCCACCCCTGGTCTCCCCAAGGCCTCCGAGTGGAAATTTCCTGCTGTTGAAATATTCAGAGCTCGTGCCTTATACTCAGGCTGGCGTCCTGACAGTTCACGCCTTCTCAAGTCTGAGGATGAGCTGGAAGGGTTGGACTTTTGTGATGTGGATAAGTTCTCACCAGAGACCAGACTGAAATCATCAAATTCCTTTATCGTTACTGCTCAAAATGCTCTCCCCGCAATTGGGCCATGCAGTTGGGGCGGCCTTCGGTGTCGTTGTACCTTGTGTGATACGTAATGAACTGTCTTACTCATCTGTGCTTCCTGAGGCCCAGGATATCTGACTCAGAGCAGACATTCAGTAAATACTGAAATTGAATATAAAGGTGTAAGTTTAAAAATTGCTTTCTTTTTACCCATAATTTAACAAGTGAAATATCTGAAATATCAATAGACCCTGATAGCTTGGGCAACAGAGGGGGTGAAAGCAGAGACGATGGTATTTGGGATGATGCATTTGGATTTCCCCATGAGCTGCGCCATATCAGTAATCCAGCTCAGCTGCACCCAGCAGCCAGGGTCCCAGTCCTGAAGGCAGGTTCTAACCATGCTCCTAGTAGCTGTGTGGACTTGGACACGTCACTTGCCAAGTTTTCTGTTTTTTGGTTGTATATTACAGAGTCCTTTTTTACAGAATTGTATAGTATGTGAGTCATACTTTTTAAGTATGCTGAACACTGTTTCCCATAACATTGGTTGTTTCCTCTGTAAACATATCCTTCTCCTTCAAACTAGTAAAGTACTTGTTAAGACTGTGATTCATGACCCCACTCCAGTGTTAAACCCAAGCTGGCTTCGCTCTGACCCCAGGCATCTGTCAGGCTGACCCACCTGGTGACATGCCCACCTGCTTTCAGGAAATTCCCACTCATTTCAAAGGTATCCCAAGAGAATCTACATTTGGAAGAAATTTGCTGCTTCCTCATTCATAAAAGACTAATATCAGTAGTTTTTCATAGCATCCACTGTTTGTATAATTGGGATTACTGCCATATATGAGTCAATACCTGAAAAATGATTATTTGTAAAGAGGACAGGGTTGATTAGCTTCTAAGTTCTAGGCTCTGGACAGTGACAGGACACAGGAGCAGAGTGGCCTAGTACAGTGAGAAGTCTGAAGCCCCTGTTGGTAAAGAACTGGGCTTAAGTTAGGTCCTGTTCTTTCGGTGGAATAAGATGCCTCCTGGGTTTGCAAGTTGGGCAACATTTCATTTATGAAGGGGAAATGGTCTGGGCTCAGAGTAGATGCTGTAAGATTTCAGGAGAGGCAGCAGGTTTGGGGGGGAGGGGCAGGTTTGGGGGGCAGTTCTTGAATGGGCAGATGGGGGCTGGATCTTAGTCCCACCCCCGGCTCTACCTAATCACTGACACCTCATATGAAAAATGAGAGAGTACCCCAGTCTGGCTGATCCTCAGAATTGTTTGGGGAGCTTTAATGATATGGACTCTTTGGTCTCAGCTCACTCTAGAGATTTAGAAACTTTGGGCAAGGCTTCAAGATCTTTGTTCTTAACAAGGCCCTGCGGGTGATTCTCATAAGTCAGATTTAGGAATCATGGGCAGATGAGCTGTAAGGGTCCCTTCAGGGCTCCATTAGTATGTGGCAGGTGAAAATTTCTGGTGGCGATTTTGCTGGAATATAATCCCTTCCTATCCCTGAAGTCAAGTCTGGCATCTCCAGAGCTAAGAAAGAAGACAGGTTGGAAGTTACTGCTGAGATGGCCTCTGGGGTCAGTGGCACAGTTGAGGTGACTGGGTGATTTTTTCTTACCAAATAGTGTTTTCTGGGTTTCCAGGAGACAGACGTGGGCTGTATAGCCATCCCCACACATGAAGCCTTCCTATTAGCCCCTCTTGGTCAGAGTGCCAGCAGGAAGCCTTTGTCCTTTCCTAGCTTGTGAATTTCTCTTGTTGCAGAGAACCCTCTGGTCTTCCCTCTGTATCAAAACTCTCAAGAGCATGGTTGTAGTACCTTATGTTGAACAGCACCTTGCAGTTTTTCTGAACCCTTTTAGTTACAGCAGTTCACTGAGGTAGGAAGGGCAGGTGTTAGAGCTATTTTACAAATGGAAAGACTAGTTGGTGGCAGAATAGGTTCCAGAACAGAGGTCTCTCGATGCCAAATGCCGTACTCTTGGAACAATAAATACCATGTTGCTCATAGAAGGTGCTCTTAGTATAGGAGCTCGACGGTGGCAGTGAGAGATGGAGGGAGGGCTTGCTGTGTATTTGAGGTACCTCCATTCTCTGGGGCTGACTGTTTAAAATGGGAGGTGAATTTGAGTGGCCTGACTTGAACAGTTGTCTGCGACAATGTGACGAGCATTCACATTATCCACCGCCCCCCCGCCCAGCCCCCAGCACAGCACTCCTGAAGAATTCATGCTCACATCTTTCCTTCATGTAAATAGAATTTCCTCTTTTTTTTTTTAATTTTCTCTTTTTGGTAACAGTTTAGAGGAAACCATAACTCCAAAATCTATGCTGCCTCACTCCCTGCAGGCTGTCCTCTGGGCTGGGGTGGGTGCAGCGCTCACGTAGGAGCAGTAAGGAGGGAGGGACAGGGTGTCAGGAGACTTGAGATCTGGGCACCAGCAACTGCGAGGCCTTGGGTGAGTTGTGTCACCTTGGGGCTTCTGTTTTTACACATTTAAGAAAATGTTTCTAAGATTTTTGCCTGATCTAAGATTCATGTTGTTTTTATGGTAGAAAAGAAGAAAAAAAAAGTTCATGCAGGGACTTCCCTGGTGGCAAAGTGGTTAAGAATCCGCCTGCCAATGCAGGGGACATGGGTTTGAGCCCTGGTCCGGGAAAATCCCACATGCCGCAGAGCAACTAAGCCTGTGCGCCACAGCTACTGAGCCTGCGCTCTAGAGCCCGCAAGCCACAACTACTGAGCCCGCGTGCCACAACTACTGAAGCCTGTGCGCCTAGAGCCTGTGCTCTACAACAAGAGAAGCCACTGCAATGAGAAGCCCGTGCTCCGCAGCAAGAGAAGCCACTGCAATGAGAAGCCTGCGCACTGCGACGAAGAGTAGCCCCTGCTCGCCACAACTAGAGAAAGCCTGCGCGCAGCAAAGAAGACCCAATGCAGCAATCAATCAATCAATAAATTTATAAAATTTAAAAAAAAAAGTTCATGCAATCTGCTGAGTAGAAATGAAACCTGTGTGTTTGCTGCTGTGGGATTAAAGGGAATTCTGTAACTAGCAACAAAGTAACCTGTTAAGGAGAGTGGAGTCTCTGGAAGCTTTCAGGAGCATCCAGGTTCCAGTAGCTCCACTCTTTCTCTCTCTATATATATGGCATCACTTTCCCCAATGTGGAAATAGCTTTGTCCTTTATCTACTTATAAAGATGTGTTCATCTACAAAAAATAAGGAAGTGTTGCAAAATATGAAGATGAAAAGAGTTGATGACCTGTAATCCTACAACCCACAGGAAACCAGTTAACATTTTGGTGAACATCACCCTTCTAAGCTTTTGGCTCTGTTTAGGAGTATGTATTGTTAAATTAATTTTTATTTTTAGTAAGATAGTTTAAAAATTTTAAATAAAATATGATCATGTGAAAATTCAAATAGTAAAGAAGGGATTACATAAAAATGAGCCTTCCACTCTCCACCCCGTCTGCTAATCCCATTCCTGCTCTCCAGAAGCAAGCAAGAGTTTTTCATGTTTTTTTTTAAATTTATTTGTTTATTTTATTTTTGGCTGTGTTGTGTTTTCATTGCTGTGGGCGGTCTTTCTCTAGTTGCAGCAAGCGGGGGCTACTCTTCGTTGTGGTGTGCAGACTTCTCATTGCGGTGGCTTCTCTTGTTGCGGAGCATGGGCTCTAGGCATGTGGGCTTCAGTAGTTGCAGCACGCAGGCTCGGTAGTTGTGGTTCACGGGCTCTAGAGCGCAGGCTCAGTAGTTGTGGCGCATGGGCTTAGTTGCTCCGCAGCATGTGGGATCTTCCCAGACCAGGGCTCGAACGTGTGTCCCTTGCATTGGCAGGCGGATTCTTAACCACTGCACCACCAGGGAAGCCCCAAGCAAGAATTTTTAACATTTCTTGTGTATCTTCCAGAAAGTCCCTCCATACTTACATATTTATTGAAAGTTGATTTAATTTTTTTCCAATTTCATTGAGAAACAATTGATATATATCACTGTATATGTTTAAGGTGTACAGCATGATAGCTTGATACATTGTGAAATGATTACCACAGTAGGTTCAGCTAATATCCATCATCTCATATAGATACAATAAAAAGAAAATAAAGAAGAAAAGAAAAAAGGAAAAAAAAAGTTTCTCCTTGTGATGAGAACTCTTAGGATTAACTCTCTTAATTTTCCTGTATGTTAATACAGCAGTGGTAACTATAGTCATCATATTGTACATTACATCCCTAGTACTTATTTCTCTTATATCTGGAAGTTTGTACCTTTTGGCCACCTTCCTCTAATTCCCCGCTCCCCCTCCTCCTCAGTCTGATCTGTTTTTCTGAGTTTGGTGGGATTTTTTGTTTTGTTTTTTGTAAGATTCCACATATAAGTGAGATCATATGGTATTTGTCTTTTTTTGTCTGAGTCATTCCACTTAGCATAATGCCTTTAAGGTCCATCCATGTTGTCGCAAATGGTAGAATTTCCTTATTTTTTATGGCTGATTCCATTGTAAATATGACTCCATTGTAAATATATACACCATAACTTCTTTATTCATTCATCACTTGATGGACACTTAAGTTGTTTCCACGTCTTGGCTACTGTAAATAATGCTACTGTGGTGATTTAATTTCTTTTTTTAAAAAAAATTTATTTATTCTTTGCTGCATTGAGTCTTCGTTGCTGAGCGTGGGCTTTCTCTAGTTGCAGAGAGCAGGGACTACTCTTCGTTCTGGTGTGCCGGCTTCTCATTGTGGTGGCTTCTCTTGTTGCAGAACACAGGCTTTAGGCACGGGCTTCAGTAGTTGTGGCTCGCGGGGTCTAGAGCACAGACTCAGTAGCTGTGGCGCACAGGATTAGTTGCTCTGCGGCATGTGGGATCTTCCCTGACCAGGGCTCAAACCCATGTCCCCTGCATTGGCAGGTGGATTCTTAACCGTTGTGCCACCAGGGAAGCCCTGATTCAATTTCTAAGTCGACTTTACTGAGGTATTGTTTACATGCAATAAAACCCTTTTTAAGCATATAATTCATTGGTTTTAATAAATATATAGACTTGTGTAATCACAACCACACTGGAGATATAAAATATGCATCCCTTTGCAGTCAGTATCCACCCATGGTTCCAGGCAATCACTGGTCTGCTTCCTATCACTATAGATGAGATTTTTCTTTTAAGAAATTTTATTTAAATGGAATGTACTCTGTTCTGTGTGGTTTATTTCACTGACCATAATGTTGAAATTCATTCCTCTTTATTGCTGAATAGTATTTCATTGGGTGGGTATGCCACAGTTTTTTTTTTAATTTTACTTATTTATTTTTGGTTGTGTTGGGTCTTCGTTGCTGTGCACGGGCTTTCTCTAGTTGCGTGAGCGGGGCTTCTCTTCATTGTGGTGCGCGGGCTTCTCGTTGCAGTGTTTTCTCTTCTTGTGGAGCACGGGCTCTAGGCACGTGGGCTCCAGTAGTTATGGCACGAGGGCTCAGTAGTTGTGGCTCTCGGGCTCTAGAGTGCAGGCTCAGTAGTTGTGGTGCACGGGCTTAGTTGTTCTGCAGCATGTGGGATCTTCCCGGACCAGGGCTCGAACGCGTGTCCCCTGCATTGGCAGGAGGATTTTTAACCACTGTGCCACCAAGGAAGCCCCACATATTATTTTTAACCCTTCATCTGTTGGTGGACATTTGGGTTGTTTGCATCTTTTGACTATTATGTATAAAGTCTATATGAATATTTGTGTTTAAGTCTTTGTGTAGACATTTGTTTTCATTTCTTTTGTGTAAATACCTAAAAGTACAATTACTATTCATAGGTAACTGTGTATTTATAAGAAACCACCAAACTGTTTTGAAAGTATTAATAGTTTTACCATTTTGTATTCCCATTAGCAATATATGAAAATTTCTGTAATGTTATTAGATTCACTTATTCTAGTAGCTTTTTGTAGAAATTTTCATTGAAGACATTCTGGTTTTCATTTTGGAAGTTTCAAGTTGTTCTTTTTTATGTCTTCCATTTCTCTCATTATGATCATATTTTCCCGTAAATCTTTGAGCATATTGTGCTTGTTTATTTAGCTGTCTCAAAGTCCTTTTCTCCTTTTCATCATCTTCTGTCATTTTGGGGTCTATTTCTTTTTCTTTTTTTCAAAAAATAAATTTATTTATTTATTTTTGGCTGCATTGGGTCTTCGTTGCTGTGCGCGGGCTTTCTCTAGTTGCGGTGAGTGGGGGCTACTCTTCGTTGCAGTGCGTGGGCTTCTCATTGCGGTGGCTTCTTTTGTTGCGGAGCACAGGCTCTAGGTGTGCAGGCTTCAGTAGTTGTGGTGCACGGGCTCAGTAGTTGTGGTGCACGGGCTCAGTAGTTGTGGCTTGTGTGCTCTAGAGCTCAGGCTCAGTAGTTGTGGCATACGGGCTTAGTTGCTCCATGGCATGTGGGATCTTTCTGGACCAGCAATGGAACCCATGTTCCCTGCATTGTATTTTTGGCTGCGTTGGGTCTTTATTGCTGCACGCGGGCTTTCTCTAGTTGCGGCAGCAGGGGTACTCTTTTGTTGTGGTGCGCAGGCTTCTTGTTGAGGTGGCTTCTCTTGTTGCAGAGCACGGGCTCTAGGTGCACGGGCTTCAGTAGTTGTGGCTCATGAGCTCTAGAACACAGGCTCAGTAGTTGTGGCATACGGTCTTAGTTGCTCTGCGGCATGTGGGATCTTCCCGGACCAGGGCTCGAACCCGTGTCGCCTGCATTGGCAGGCAGATTCTTAACCACTACGCCACCAGTGAAGCCCCATCATATTGTTTTGCAACCATTACCACTATCCGTTCCTAGAACTTTTTCATCATCTCAAACAGAAGCTTTGTACCTTTTAAATAATATTCCCTAGTCTACCTCCCACCCAACCCCCTTAAGCGCTGTTCTACTCTGTCTCTGTGAAGACTGTTCTAGGTTCTTCATATTAGTGGAATCATACATTTGTCTTTTGGTGTCTGGCTTATTATTTCACTTACCAGATTTTCAAGATTCATCCATGTTTAAAGCATGTTTCAGAGTTTCTTTCCTTTTTAAGGCTGAATAGTATTCCATTTTATGGATGGACCATGTTTTGTTTATCATCTATTGATAGATAGTGGGTTGTTTCCACTTTGGCTGTTGGAATAGTGCTTCTGTGAGCATTGGTGTACAAGTATCTGCTTGAGTCTTTGCTTTCAGTTCTTTTGGGCGTATAACTAGGAGTGGAGTTTCTGGATCATATGGTCAATCTATGTTTAACTTTTTGAGGAACTGCCAAACTTTTCCACAGTGGCTGTACCATTTTATATTCCAATTCGCATTGTATGAGGATTCCACTTTCTCCACATCCTCACCAACACCTTTTTTTAAAAAAATTTTTGAATTTTATTTATTTTTTTATGCAGCAGGTTCTTATTAGTCATCAATTTTATACACATCAGTGTATACATGTCAGTCCCAATCGCCCAATTCATCACACCACCATCCCCACCCTGCCCGCCGCTTTCCCCCCTTGGTGTCCATATGTTTGTTCTCTACGTCTGTGTCTCAACTTTTGCTCTGCAAACTGGTTCATCTGTACCATTTTTCTAGGTTCCACATACATGCATTAATATACGATATTTGTTTTTCTCTTTCTGACTTACTTCACTCTGTACGACAGTCTCTAGATCCATCCACGTCTCAACAAATGACCCAATTTCATTCCTTTTTATGGCTGAGTAATATTCCATTGTATGTATGTACCACATCTTCTTTATCCATTCGTCTGTCAATGGGCATTTAGGTTGCTTTCATGACCTAGCTGTTGTAAATAGTGCTGCAATGAACATTGGGGTGCATGTGTCTTTTTGAATTATGGTTTTCTCTGGGTATATGCCCAAGAATGGGATTGCTGGATCATATGGTAATTCTATTTTTAGTTTTTTAAGGAACCTCCATACTGTTCTCCATAGTGGCTGTATCAATTTACATTCCCACCAACAGTGCAAGAGGGTTCCCTTTTCTCCACACCCTCTCCAGCATTTGTTGTTTGTAGATTTTCTGATGATGCCCATTCTAACTTGTGTGAAGTGATACCTCATTGTAATTTTTTTTTTTTTTTTGCGGTATGCGGGCCTCTCACTGTTGTGGCCTCTCTCGTTGCGAAGCACAGGCTCCGGACGCACAGGCTCAGTGGCCATGGCTCACGGGCCCAGCCGCTCTGCGGCATGTGGGATCCTCCTGGACCAGGGCACGAACCCGTGTCCCCTGCACTGGCAGGTGGACTCCCAACCACTACGCCACCAGGGAAGCCCCTCATTGTAATTTTTGATTTTCATTTCTCTGATAATTAGTGATGTTGAGCAGGTTTTCATGTGCTTCTTGGCCGTCTGTATGTCTTCTTTGGAGAAATGTCTATTTAGGTCTTCTGCCCATTTTTGGATTGGGTTGTTTGTTTTTTTAATATTGAGCTGCATGAGCTGTTTATATATTTTGGAGATTAATCCTTTGTCCGTTGATTCATTTGCAAATATTTTCTCCCATTCTGAGGGTTGTCTTTTCGTCTTGTTTATAGTTTCCTTTGCTGTGCAAAAGCTTTTAAGTTTCATTAGGTCCCATTTGTTTATTTTTGTTTTTATTTCCATTACTCTAGGAGGTGGATCAAAAAAGATCTTGCTGTGATTTATGTCAAAGAGTGTTCTTCCTATGTTTTCCTCTAGGAGTTTTATAGTGTCTGGTCTTACATTTAGGTCTCTAATCCACCTTTTAATTTTTTTATAATAGCCATCCTAATGGGTGTGAAATTGTATCTCATTGAGGTTTGGATTTTCATTTCCTAATGACTAGTAATGTTGAGCATCCTTTCACATGCTTATTGGCTATTTATATATCTTTGGAGAAACGTCTATTCAAGCCCTTAGTCCATTTTTAAAAATATTTATTTATTTATGGCTGCGTTGGGTCTTCGGTGCTGCACGCGGGCTTTCTCTAGTTGTGGCGAGCGGGGGCTACTCTTTGTTGTGGTGCGCGAGCTTCTCATTACGGTGGCTTCTCTTGCTGCAGAGCACGGGCTCAAGAGCACAGGTTCAGTAGTTGTGGTGCATGGGCTTTGTTGCTCTGTGGTGCGTGAGATCTTCCCAGACCAGGGCTTGAACCCATGTCCCCTGTATTGGCAGGTGGATTCTTTTTTTTTTTATTATTTTTTTTATTTATTTGGTTGCACCGGGTTTTAGTTGCGGCACGCATGTGGGATCCAGTTCCCCGGCCAGGGATCGAACCCAGGCCCCCTGCATTGGGAGCATGGAGTCCTAACCACTGTACCACCAGGGAAGTCCCGGCAGGTGGATTCTTAACCACTGCACCACCAGGGAAGTCCCCCTTTGTCCATTTTTGAATTGTGTGGTTTTTCGTTGCTGAGTTGCAGGAGTTCTTTATTTTTCTGAATACTAGACCCTTATCTGGTATATGTATTTGCAAATATTTTTCTCCTATTCTATGGCTTATCTTTTTACTCTCTTGATCATATCTTTTGATGAAGTCCAATTTATCTATTTATACTTTTATTTCTTGTGTTTCTGGTGTCATATCTAAGAAATCATTTCTGAATCCGGTGTCATGATTTTCTCCTGTTTTCCTCTAAGAATTTTATAGTTTTAAGTCTTATGTTTAGGTCTTTGATCCATTTTGAGTTGTTTTTTTATATCGTGTAAGGTTAAGTATCTGACTTCATTCATGGGGATGTGCAGTTTTCCCAGCACATTCCCATTGAATGGTCTTGGCCCCCTTCTGGAAGTCAGTCTCATTCTCTTGTAAATGACAGAGGTGATGTAACGCTCTGACAGAATGTTGGAGAACTGGGAGGACAGTCATGATTCCCATCCCTTCTCACCTGACGACTTGTTGCATAATCACGGGCTTTATTTTTCACTTGATGTCTGTCTGTTTTTTTAAATGGATATACAGTTGACCCTTGAACAATGCGGGTGTTAGCGGCACTGACTCCCCTCCCCCCAGCGACTGAAAATATGCGTATAACTTTACAGGCCGCTCTCGGTATGCGTGGCTTCACATCCTCCAATTACGTAGTACTGTAGTACGTATTTATTGAAAAAAGTCTGCTTATAAGTGAACCTACGCATTCAAACCTGTGTTGTTCAGGGGTCAGCTACTCCTGTTTTGTATCTTGCCTTTTTTACCTTATACATATTGCTACGTATGATGATTTTGCAAGACTTCATGTAACTACATACGTTAAGTGGCTCTGCTACCATAGTGGATTCTGGTGCCCTGGTGGTTTTTACCATCGTGATTAACGTTGTAGAGCACATCTTTGCACGTAGGCCTTTTCCTCAGGCTGAATGCCTCAGTGTAGAATTGCTGTCTGAAGGGGTCTGGGCACCTGCACGATTTTTGCTACATGTTTGCCGTCTAAAACTATTGTACCTGTTTGTAATAGGCATTGTTGGGTATATGAACCACACTGGGTGTTACTGAAACAGTTGTCATAGATGAACACCATTCCTCTCTTCTTGCATTTGCTGCTTCATTCAACAGATCTTTGAGCTCCTTCCATATGCCAGGCCCTGTTGAGATGCTGGGGATCCACTGGTAGAGCTAGAGCTCCCATCCTCAGAGAGCTTCCCTTATTAGGGGCTGAGATAGCTGAGAAACAGATGGACACATGGACATGTCTAGTGGTTGAAAGGCCGTGGAGAGAACATAGGTAAAGGGCACAGTGTCTCAGGCTGGGGCAGAGCTGGGCTGGGACCAAGGCAGTCAGGGAAGGAAGGAAGGCCCCGCTTAGTGCCGTGTGGGCTGAGAGGGCATCTGAGGGGCCAGGAGAGTGGTCCAAGTAGAGGCTTGAGATGGATAGAGAACACTTGTCTCTGTTTAGGGAGAACAAAGAGCCCCTGTGGCTGGAGGCACAGAAGGCAGGAAGGTAGGAGGGCAGGAGGACCCGTGGCGCCAGCTCAGCCTGTCCTCTGAGCGAGTGCTGAGTGATCTGGGTTCTGATCCAGTTGTCTTGGCTGCTATGGAGACAGATTAGGGGACCTGTTGGGAGGCTCTGACAGGATCCCAGCAAGAGAAGGTGGTGGCCTGGATCAGAGTGGGGAGCAGTGGAGTTGGGGCAGGGGGGAGGCACTCGATTCTGGTATTTTTTTTATTGAAGTATAGTTGATGTACAGTATAAGTTACAGGTGTGCAATATAGTGATTCATAATTTTTAAAGGTTAAACTCCTTTTAAGGTTATTATAAACTATTGGCTATATTCCCTATGTTGTACAGTATATTCTTGCAACTTATTTAATTCATTAACTTATTTATTTTTGGCTGTGTTCGGTCTTCGTTGCCGTGTGCGGGCTTTCTCTAGTTGTGGCTAGCGGGGACTACTCTTCATTGCACTGCGCGGGCTTCTCATTCTTCTCATTGCGGTGGCTTCTCTTGTGGCGGAGCGTGGTCTCTAGGCATGTGGGCTTCAGTAGTTGTGGCACGCGGGCTCAGTAGTTGTGGCACGCGGGCTCAGTAGTTGTGGCTCTCGGGCTCTAGAGTGCAGGTTCAGTAGTTGTGGCACACAGGCTTAGTTGCTCCGTGGCATGTGGGATCTTCCCGGACCGGGGCTCGAACCCGTGTCTCCTGCATTGGGCAGGCAGATTCATAACCATTGCGTCACCAGGGAAGTCCTTGTAACTTATTTTATACCTAATAGTTTGTACCTCTTACTCTCCTATCCCAATATTCCTCCCCACCCACACTCCCCTGCCACTGGTAACCACTAGTTCTCTATATCTGTGAGTTTGCTTCTTTTTTGTTATATTCACTAGTTTGCTGTATTTTTTAGATTCCACATTCGATTCTGGGTATGTTTTGAGGGGAGAGTGGACAGGATGCACTGATGGATTGCATACAAGGGGAGAGAGAAATTGAAAATGACTCGTGAGTTTTGACTTGAATGGATGCGAGGGGTGGAGTAGCTCTTTACTGAGAGCAGTGGAGGAAATAGGGAACATCAAGAATCATACCTTAATACAGTTTGTAATTTGCTTTTCTTTAAATGTGAGTCCACTTCAACATTTTCATGTGTTTATTCTCTGTCTATACTGGCTCAGAGTATTTGTAAGTTTAACGTTTAGTCTGAATAGCACGGAACAAGGAATCCACCACATTCCTCTGGCTCTGGTCAGACCAGGAGTACGCCCTGCCCTTAGAACTGGAGCCTCGAGCAGGCCGAGTGCCGCGCATGAAGGAGGGGACGCTTCCATGAGTTTCTTTTCAGGAACTCATGGTGTCCTTCCTGAAAAAGGTCAGGGTTTGGGGTCAAAGAGCCCGGCTACCTTATTTGGGCTACCTGGGCCTGGCGTTTGGCCTCAGTGGGGAGGGTGGTCGCCACCAGGCCTCTCTGGAGAACTGGCTTCAAGGGAGCAACACTGACCGGAGCTGGAAGGCCACCGCCTGTGCCCGAGCATCGCAGTCTGCGTTTGTGTGGCAGCTATGATTTCAGATATGCTGTCCTTTTTGGCCCTATAAGTCAAAGGGGGGAACAGACCTTCATAAGTGCTTCTTACCAAGAGGGGTTGAAGGTGTGTAGCGTCTGTAAGCCCAGGTCACCAGGTGACCTGGATGGCAGGTGTGTATGGGGGGAGTGCCCAGGTGTGCCGCCCCCCTCCCGCCGGGGTTTCCTGTTCCATGAAGGGTGGCATCTGGTGGCAGATTTCCCTTGGTCTCTGGTGCTTCTGAGGAGTCCTTTTTGCCTTCACGGGTCTTGAGGACAGAGGTGCAGGTGGTGGGGAAGCTGGCCTGGTAGAAAGGGGGGCCCTTTGGGGAAGAAGCCGTCCATGTGTCCCTCCTCCTGCAAACCAAGGAGCTGACTCTGCAGAGATGGGGCCCTAGGCTGCAGAGTGGGCTGTGGTCATCGGAGGGCTGCTGCCTGGACAGGAGGGAGGGGTTCGGCTCGGAACTGCCCCACCCGCCTCATGAAGCAGGAGTGGTGGGCATGATGCTGCCTCAGGGCCAGAGAGGCGCTGTGTGCTGAGTGTGGTCTTGAGTTTTTCTCCCTAGTAGAATTTAGAGGTTTTTCTGTGGCTTAAAGCAAAGTCTTCCAGTATTTTATTGTGAACACTTTTGAACAGAGTAGAAAAGTTGAGAGAATTGTTACCCACACACACTGCTTGAGTGACCAGTTATTAATGTTTCCTTGTATCTGCTTTGTGCATATGTACAGACTCTCCTCTGAGCCACTGAAAGTACATAGCAGACATTATGAAACTTCACCCCTAAACACTTCAGTCCACATCTGAGCACATCTGGTTTGTTATCATCTCGTCTGGCCATGGGGTGCGTTAGCACTGCTTCCTTGTTTCTGCCCTCAGTTTAGTATTTTTTAAATGTGAGGTGTGACTTTACAGTTCTGAAAAGGAATAAAGCCAGATCAGCCTGTCAGGTCTCCCACGTCGCTCACCGCTACCCTGTCGATCTGCACTTGGCATTTCCTTCGCTCCACGAGTCCATGACCTTGGACAGTGTAGAACATGTTTTGCATGTTTTTAAACTTCCTGTAATTTTTATAGCTTTATTGTTCCCCTCTGTGAACAGGCTGCTGTTAAATGAGAATGACATAGGTGTAAATAAATACCTGGTCCTATGCTGGCAGGGGGTGGAGATTCAGTAAGTACTATTTTACCTCTTACCTAATAGGTGTTGAGAAGACAGTTCTGGATGTTAAAATGGGCAGACAGTCAAGTTGGTGGGAAGTAGACCCTGCTGCCTGCCCAGCTCTGACCTCAGAGAATCCTGGCCTCATTCCAGGGCAGGAGGACATCTCAAGGCCTCAGGGACCTCCTTCGTGGTATGTGCCAGGAGCTGTGGCAGCCACTCCAGCCTTTCCTCTCCCTTGCCTCCTCCAGCCCAAGGGGGTGCTCTGTGCCTGCACCACTAAGGGGAAAGGGAATGGACAAGGCTGGGCTCCTGCCTGGAGGGAGCTTTCTGCTGGGCTTCCTTACCCTGCTGCACCCTCCTCGCTGCCTGGGTGGCAGAGAAGTCATCTGGGCTGGTGGGATTGCTAGGAAACATTCGAGAACACGAAGGGAGAATTTGGCAGGGCTGTGAGAAGCCTTCAGATGAAGGAATCACCTGAGGGTAGTCCGTGCTTGTCTGGGCTCCTGCCCAGGCTTCTGTGAGGCTGATAACCTGCCCCTGGCTCCTCGTGCCAGCCTTGGGACACCGACCATCACCTCTCTTCTTCGAGGGGCCTCCATCGGCCCCCAGGGAATGAGAATTAACAGAGAGCACCTGCCACCCCTGCCCCGCCACTCCCTTCTGTCCTCTGGCACAGCAGGGCACGGAGTTCACTCTGCAAGGAGCGGGGGAGTGGCAGTGGGTTGCCTGAGGAGGTTGGCCTGTCCACGGGTGCTGCGGCCAAGTGGCCTGGGGCCTGCAGAGCCTCGCAGTGGCACTAGGTGGCACTCCCGCCCAGGGGAGTCCAAAGAAGGTGGGAGGACTAGAAATTAAGGACCAAGTGTGGGTGGCCGGAAGGGACCTCGTTTGGGCTGGGAGAGTAAACTTTCCAAGGGGGTTTTTCTTACTCCCAGAAATTATGTTGAGTATTGTCTGGAATATTGTCCAGAAGGCATTTCCCTCCTGAGATGTACGTGGTGGAGGGCAGGTTAGAAGGCTGGGCGGGCTAATCTCAGGGCAGACCTGTGGGCTGGTTTATGAGTTTCCTAGACACCAGTCAGCCTGAGAGGCTTTGAATGATTACAGAGGAGTTCTGGTCCACGTGGAGCGGCCTAGTTGGTCATTTTACAGTGGAGAGCATCAGCGCTCCACAGGCCGCTCAGCGAATAAGAATCTGGGCTTTTGATCCAGACTTGTTTTTCCCCCTTAGGTCTAACTTCGGTCCTGCTGGATGCACTGCAGGCTTTGGGGAAGTCAGGACGGTCTTCCTGGATTTCTGGTTCTGGAATTTAGTGTTGCTAAGATTGTGTGTCAGCATCTTCCTGTGCTTTAACTCCTTTTTATTCCATCTCGAGTGGTGGTTGGTTGGAGCTCTGAGGTGAGCAGGGGTCTAAAGTCTCGCTGGGGCTCCGAGAATGCTGTGAGCCCAGGCTAGGAGGCTGAGTGGGCTGTGCACCTCCCTGCCTCCCAGTTCCTACTGGCGTCCCAAGGATCCCTCCAGCTTGTTATGGAGCACTTGGTTGGGCTGGATCCAGATGAGGGGGCAGGTGTGTGGGGCTGTGTCTGCATGTTGCTGTGTCCTCTTCCAGGCTGCTTTGGCTGAGCTGCCCATCTCTTCACAAGCCCTGTCAGCTCTCTTCCTGGTCTAAATGATGCTTTAGAAACTAAATTCCCAGTGGTCAAAAGAAGCTGGGGTTGTTCAGCTAATCAGGCTCCTGAATTCCACATGCTTTTTGTGGTTGAGTAGTGGTGGTGTTCCCCACTGGACCCTCCCCCTCCCCTAAAAAGTGTTAAGCTGGTTCATTCCATCCCACGTTGCCTGCTTTCAGTGGGCATGGGGGTAGGGTGCTGACCCTGCAGTGGGGTACCATCTAGTGGGGTAGAAAGATAAGGTGAGAATCACCCCACAGGTCTTGATCCCCGCTAGGAAGCCTACGTGCTGGGCGGGGGTGGACCTTGCCCACTGGGTCTTGTTTGCTGGTCTGCACCAGGGGCTTTTGTGTGTCAGGGTGTGTCTGCCTGGAGGAGAGGGGGTGGGGTGAGGAGCAGCCTTTGTCTTCAGGGTCGGGTGTATGAAGGAGCGAGGGCTTTGAGGGCTAGAAAAGGTGTCTGGAGGTGGCTTTGTGTTCAGTCTAGAGAAGCCGGCCCTCGGGTGAGGTCCGCAGCACGTGGAGGCCCTGGCGGCCCGGAGGGGTGTGTGGGAGGCGCTCACGGCCCAGGGAGCCCAGCCCCGCCCTCAAGAGGCACCCGCGAAGTCCTGTGGCCGCCTGCCGGTCGCCTGTTCCCGCCGCTCCCCTGGCCCCGCCCCTTCCCTTAAAGGAACCCCAGGCTGGGGGGCGGGGCGCGGCTGACTAGCGAGCCTGGTGTCCGGTCTCCTGCCGCTGCCCCTGACTGGGTGGAGCCGAGCCCCCGCACGCAGTCAGGCTTCCGAGGAGCGAGGAGCGGCGCCTCCCTGCGAGTTCAGCCGGTGCGCGGCGCCGCGGAAGCCAGCGGAGCGGACCACCTGCTGGTGAGTGAGCGGCCGCGGCCGAGCCGTCCCGCGCAAGCGGAAGGCCTGCTCGCGTAGCCGGGAGGCCGGTCGCCCCTCACCGCTTGGGGCCTGAGGAGCCCACCCCCCAACCCCGATCGAGTGTGGCTTCCCTGGCCCCACACGGTGGGTCACGGGGCCGGGCAGGATGAGCTCACTTCCTTCGCGTCGTGTAGCATCTCCTTGCCTCCCGGCCCGGAAAAGGGAAATGTGGGCGTTGCGGGCGGCTCGATGTCCTCCTGCGCCCATTTCCTCAGTTCTGCCCGAAGGGTCTGGGACGGGCGCCAGAGGGGGAGGGAAGCAGCAGTGTTCCTCGGTGGGACCCGGACATGCTGCAGTTGTCACCATGTACCAGCCAAGGGGCAGGAGGGGGTGACACTCTGCCCTTCCCAGGACCCCGTTCCCCGCTAGTGCCAAGGATTGCCCCAGAGAAGGTTGCTTTCCTTCAGGGGATTTAAGAAAGAGTCTTGCCGAGTCCTGTCCCCATCTCTACCGCCCTTGAAAGAGGTGCCTCTGGATCCTTCTCTCTGCTTCCTCTTCTCTTGCCCAAGGCTTCCCCAAGATGGCTCACCCGTTTCACCTGGGAGAATCCATTTTCCTGGTTCCCTACTTCTGACATTTTGTCAGCTTCTAGCCTTGGAACTCAGGGGAGGAATGGTTGGTGGCCCCACCTGGACACAGCTACCCAGCAGCCCTGCCCTCCAGAGCCGGGAGTGTGCACAGCAAGTCAGGCTGGGGACACATGTTTTGGGGGGCACTGGGGGTTTCTGCTGAGGCTTCAGGCCAGGTAACTGGCACCCGGTGAGCTTTCCACTCGGAGCAGGAGCACATCCTTGGGCTCTCGGGCTGGACACGTGCAGGGTTGCAAGGCCTTCATCTAGGGCGGTGAGGGGTGGGTGGGGATGTTGCAGCACCTCTGGGGTGTGAACCCCCAGAACAGCATGTCCTGACAAAGGTGAGCTCCCCCCAGCATGGTCCTGTTGAGCCATCCCTTCCTACTCACATCATCGCTGCCCCTGTGGTTTGGGCTCCTCTGTCAGAACTGCCTCCTCTGCCCTGTTCCTTCCATCTTCCCAGTGGTAGCAAACTTCTGTCCTCCCAGAGCGTGGGTTTGGAAAGGGAGGGGAGGCACTGGGAGCCAGGTCTGGGGGGTGAGGCTGCACTAAGCTCTTGGATGGAAGAGAGGCATGGGGTTTCTAAGCAGAGTTGTTCTTGGCCTTGGTCACAGCTTTGATGTGAGACTCAGGGCGGGTGAGCAGGAGGAAGGACCCTTCCCATTTCCAGATGAGGAAACTGAGACTCAGAGAGCACGTGTGACTTGCAAGGCCTTTCCTAGCTCTCAGGGCGAGGGTGGGGGGAGGGCGTCCAGGATCACAGTAACCAGATTGTCCTTGCCCCCCACCAAAGCCTCTGTGTTCTCATGTTCCATATGGCCATGTAATGACTTTAAAGTCCTACTGGTCATAGCCCCAAACTCACCTCCACAGAGTGTCCTTGAGACTCTCAGGAGAGAGGGAAGGGGTCTGTACTTCTCTGCTTCAGGGCGCTCTCCTTGCAGGCTCCTCCTTCAGGCCTGAACTCCGCAAGTTGCACTCAGGGAACCAGAAAGGGAGAAAGCTCTAGCTTGGCCTCCAAAGGCCACTGTAGGCGCAGAGGGCAAGTGGGGCTCTGAGATGGGGATGCTGGGAGCACTGTTGGTTGAGGAAGTGGCTCTGCTCCTGGGAAGTGAAAAGGGGTGACCTCTAGGGACCCCCTTCCCTCCGTCCTGCGGCTCTGAGCTAGTCAGAGGGAGTTGGCCCGTTTCCTGGTGGACAGCTGAATTCATGTCAGCTTGCTGGGGGCCTTTTGGGGAACACTGGTGATTTAAAAGAAACCAGACCCTGGTCTCAGTGTCTCATTTTCGAAGAGGAAGTAGAGTAGTGACAGAGACAGGACTGAGGCGTGAAGACCTCCTGCCCAGCTTCTCAGGGCAGTTCCTGGAGTCTCTCCAGGATAGCAGCTCCTTGGGCTGGTCCCCCAGAGTCCCCTCCACTGCCCTGGTGGGCTGTGTGGCCCGGTCAGGCCCCTGGACTGGAGGCCTTGGGGGAGAATGCAATGCAAAGGCACACACGGGGGATCTGCTTTGAGGTCCTGAGGTCTTGGGCCAAGCTGGGTTTGTCTGTGGCTTCCTGAATGTGCCTTTCTGACAACATCCTGCAGCGGTCAAGGTCCCACTGTGGAAAACTGGGAGGAGGAGGCCTGGCTCCCATCCCCGCCCACAAGGCGTCACCAGCCCCCACTGTGAATCCCGGGTGTGCGAGCAGCCCAAGCTTTCTAGAGTTTCTAGAGTCGGGGGAGAGAGCCTTGTCCTGGAGCCTAGCTTCAGGCGCAAACCTGACTGCCCATCACCCCGCTGGGCCTGTTTCCTGGGGAGCCACCGGGAGGCGAGTTTGCGGCCCGAGGCTGGGAGGGCGGGGCAGGGCTGTGCTCCGCAGGTGGGTGGGGCTGTGCTCGGCAGGTGGGCTGTAGGAAGGGACTTAGCGGGACCTCAGCTCGAGCCTGGCCAGGCAAAAGCCAGAGTGTCCATGGGGCCTTGGGCAGGAGGAGGCCTGTGCGGGCACCCTCCTGCCATTCAACGGCCATTCAGCGAGGCGGGTAGCCTGGGGAGATGAGCTTGCCGAGGGGTCCTGGTCTGAGGTGGGGTGGGCCTTGGCAGGGGTGGAAATCCATGCTAACGTCCAAACCTTAGTCAGCCTCATCCAGCCCCATGGCCACTCACACCTAGAGATCTGGCAGGTGTCAGGCTGGCGGTTTTCACCTCCTTGGCTGAGGTGGGTTTGCCCAGGACCTCAGAAGTTCAGCCTGTGAGGGTCGAGCTATGTCCGAGTTGGGGCCTCCTGTTCGGTCTTGGCGTGGGGGTCTGGGCCGGGTCAGTTCTCTGCCTTCGGAGCAGCCCTGGGACCCCGCATGTCTTCATCTAAAGACGACGTGGGGCACGTGGGTTGGGGGCTGCGCTGGGCGGGGCTGTGACTCCCAGGCTGCAGAATGTTTGCTCTCCCCCTGCCTGTGATCTGCAGAGGCTGGGCGTCCTCTCAGGGAGCTGGGCGGCCGCGGACCAAAGTGCTGTTCCTCCCGAGAGAGATGGGAAGGCGGGGTGGCCGTTTTCCCTGAGGTCGCCCTGGTGCCCCTCTTCAGAGGAGGCAGGTATGGGGGACCCTGAGGCGGGGGCTGGGGACGACGACGAGGAGAGAGCCGGAGCAGGCCAGATGCTGGGGTCTCACTGCCGTGCCTCTCCCGCCTTCCTGCGCCCTCATCCCTCAGATGCTACTTTGTCATCTGAAAGGAAAATGGGTCAGGTCCCAGCGAGGGAGGGGCCGCCGGGGCCGCAGACAGGCCGACGCTGGGCGCCCGCCTGGAGCGCGGGGCTCAGATTCCCGCTTGTGCTCCTGGGTTCAGAGGCCCCTCCCTGCTGGAAGCAGGCAGGCAGCCAGGCCAGGGACAGAACGGGCCGAGGGCGGGGCCGGTGCGCAGGCCGAGCAGGTGTGTGATGGGTGCCTGTCTCTGCAACAGCCCTGATCCGTTGGACTGGACCTAGCCAGGGAGCGGTCCCCCAGCCGCAGCCGCCGGGGCGAGGAGCGGTGACAGCGCAGGAGCTCCGGGGGGGAAGGGAGGAAGGAGGAGAGACAAAGGGAGCGAGCCTGGCACTGCCTCCCTGCGCCGCCCACCATGTGTCAGTCAGAGGCGCGGCGAGGACCGGAGCTCCGCGCGGCAAAATGGTGAGATGCTGCGGGCCACGCCTGCGTCCTAACCTGGCCTCGCCCCGCCTTGGCCTCCGAAAGGTCAGAGTTCACGTCCAGCGGCCCCGTGGTGGAGGTGGTGGCGGCAGCAGGGGGCCAGGGTACCAGCCCCCGCGGCTGGAGGGGCCCGGCCTGGGGGACCTGAGTCGGAGAGCCCATTTCAGGTACTGGGGGGCCAGCAGGCTGGTGGGCCAGTGTCTGCGCTGCGCCCCCACCCCGCTGCAGCGCAGCTCCTCCGAGATTGGTCCCTGTACTTCTGCAGAGAGCGAGGTGGATGGGGGGAGCCCAGGGGAGAGCAGTGATGTGTCAGGCTTTGCTTGGCCCCTACCCACTTGCCAGACCTTTTTAAAGCTGGAGGGGGTGGGATGGGAGAGACAGTGGACACAGGGGGTCTGGTGAGCAGTGGAGAAGCAGCGCCTCCCAGGGCCACCATTGAGCTGCAGGGCCTGGCCTTCGGCTCAGTTCTCCATTTTTTTCTGCTTTTCATATCAGCTGAGGTGCCTCTTTGTTCCTTGGTTTGTTGAGCAATTGGGGGCAGAGGACAGAGCTTCTCTGAGAGCACACAGGCACAGATGGAGCCTTATTCTCCAGTTGAACGCAGTGTTTCTGTAGATGAGGAAACCGAAGCCCCGGGACATTCTCAGAGTGGGTAGCAGTGTGATCTTGTGATGGCCACACTGGGGCCTCAGGAGCACTTTCTAGGTCCTAGGCATGTGGCAAGGTAACTTGGGCCTCAGTGTCATGCCTCAGGAGGGCCAGGGTTCCGGTGGAAAGGCTCATCCCAGAGTCTGGCTCCCTCGAGGCTGAGCCTGGCTTAATGCGCTGAATTTGAGCTGGTGGGGTCTGGGGAAGGCCCACCTACCTTTATTGGAAGGAGGGGCCTGGGTCAGGTGTATGTGGCCCCAGCAGACCTGGAAGGTGGCCTGAGGGTTGGCGGGGAGCTTATCCCCACCAACCTCTGGATCGTTTTGGAGAACCTGACCTGATGCAGAAAGAGCACGGGGATGGATGGAGCAGTAGCGTGCGTGCGTGTGTGTGTATGTGTGTGTGTGTGTGTGTGTGTGTGTGTACACGCGCACTAGTGCTTGTGCATGTTTGTGTGTTCCTTTGTGATCTTGTCAGGCCCCTCAAATGAGGAAATAAGATGCTTGGAGCCATGAAGAGATTTTCCCAGATCCTGCGCTGCCAGGGGCTAAGGGGGATCAAACTAGCTCTCCTTGGAGCCTGTGTGGGCAGAGCTGGCCCCAGGCCGGTAGGGAGCCGCAAGGCAGGTTCTGCACCATCTTCCTGGTGCACTCAGCCCCAAGGTCCTCTCCGGGGTCCCTGCCAGGTTCAGAAGCTGCTCCATCTGAGAGGCGCCTCACCCTGTGTGTCTCAGCTGACAGGCAGGTGGGGAGACTGGGAAGTGAGTCTGCTGACCAGAGGCAGCCAAGCCCCCACCTCAGAGTGGGGTTGGGATGAAGGAGTTTGGCCGGTGCTGCCCGACTCCATCGAGAGGCGAGCCTGCTGAGGGTGAGGTGGGGCCCCCAGTCCTCCACTGACCCTGGCTGTGTGCGGACATGTGCCCTGCAGGTTGTACTTCCCCCAGCTGGCCCTGAGGCGAAGGCTGGGACAGCTGAGCTGCATGTCCAAACCCGCCCTGAAACTGCGCTCCTGGCCCCTGACGGTCCTCTACTACCTCCTGCCCCTTGGCGCCCTCAGGCCACTCAGCCGGGTGGGATGGAGACCCGTGAGCAGGGTAAGTGTGCAGGGGCTGCTGGCCTGGCCTCCCCCCAGGCAGGCCTGAGGTTGGGGCCCAGGAGACCGAGCAGGAGAAGACATTTGTCAGATCAGAGGTGGTGCTGTGGGGCCTGAGCGCTCCAGCAGGGTCACATTGGAAGGCGAGCCTGTGGAGAGGGTGGGCTGCAGACAGGTGACTGTAACGGCCCACCGTCCACTGCCTGCTGTCTCTGCCTGCATTTCTGCCATGTGGGGACTCTGCTTCTGGAAAGAACCCACATTGGGCATTCAGAAAATGGTGCCTGAAAAGAGCTTAGGGGTGATTTTGAGAAGAATCCAAATTAATTTCTGGACGCCAGAGGGTGGTTCAGGGAGGCTGGAGCCTGTGTGGGCCCCTTTGAGTGAGGATGCCTTTGAGGACCCAGGAGCCCCAGGCAGGGCTGCGTGAGGGAACGGCCTGGCTGCGCCTGGCTCTCAGGCAAGCTGGCCCCAAGGAAGAAACCCTGCTCCCAGGCCCTTGGACAGCCCAGGTGGGCGTTGCCAGGGCTTGAAAGCTCAGGGGTACCTCTGGGCATTAGGCCTGGGGTCATAGGGCAGCCCTGGGCTGCCCCCGCGGATGGGCGTCAGCTGGGAGTGCTGGGAGCCGCTAACTTATTGCCTCTTTAAAGGTGTTTAAAGTTGGAGTGGAATTGCTTTTATGCTTTGGGGACTTGGTGTCTTGGTTGTGTTCAGCAAGCAGCAGCCACCAATTAGAAGCACGTCCCACTATGGCAGAGGCACTTAAGGTTTAAGAGGCTGCCCCTTCTGGGTCGTCTGGCCCTGAGTTTGGCTGGAGGGTCCGACTGAGAGGCCGAGTCCCCTCTGCCTCCTGGAGGAGCACCAGGTGGGGACAGCTGTGTGGACAGGTGGGCTCGGCGGGCGTGTCCAGGTCCTCGGAGCGCAGGTGTCAGTGGTCAACCCGTCTGCATGAGTCCCCAACCTCAGGGTGGGGGGCGACGAGCACATGCGCTTTGGGCTGTGGACTTGTCCACACACCAGAGGCCTCTCCTTTCTGTGCTGGTCTGGGACTCGGGCAGTAGTGCCCGCGCCACGGCCTGTGTGACTGTGTCAGATCTGTTTGCCCCTCCCCACCTCAAGAAGTGAGGCTGTGTTGGCCAGTCTCCCCGGGGACTGGGGAGGGAGTGGGGTAGCTGCTGTGGGAAGTCTGCAGGAAATGGCTGACAGCTGAGCTGTAAGTCACTGTGTCACAGGCCTGGCCAGTACTGTGTGTGAGAGATGAGAGATTTGGAAGCTCAGTCTGGTTCCTGGTGAGAGACGACCATGTCACAAAGCCCTCGTGGGGACAAGCTGCTCAGGCCTCGGGAGGTGGCCCCCATGGGGAGGGGAGAGGGTACCGGCTGATGGGGAGGAGGGGGGTTGGGGGGTGAGCACACCGTGTGGCTGACTCACCCGGTGTGGCTGACTCACCCGGTGTGGCTGACTCACCCGCCTGCCCGCGGCCTGCAGGTGGCCCTGTACAAGTCGGTGCCGACGCGCTTGCTATCGCGGGCTTGGGGCCGCCTCAACCAAGTGGAGCTGCCGCACTGGTTGCGCAGGCCCGTCTACAGCCTGTACATCTGGACTTTCGGGGTTAACATGAAGGAGGCCGCCGTGGAGGACCTGCACCACTACCGCAACCTCAGCGAGTTCTTCCGGCGCAAGCTGAAGCCACAGGCCCGGCCAGTGTGCGACCTCCACAGTGTGGTGAGGCCCCAACCCCACCTTCTACTCCTGCCTCCGTACAGGCAGCTCTTGGCTGTGCCTTTAGGAAGAGGTGGCCTGGTGGGCACTCCTCCCAGGCCAAACCCCAAGAAGGAGGTGGCCCTGCCCTCTGCCCCCTGCCCTCCCCCACAGCGAGCCTCTCCTGGCCTTTCCAGATCAGTCCATCGGATGGGAAGATCCTCAACTTCGGGCAGGTGAAGAACTGCGAGGTGGAGCAGGTGAAGGGGGTCACCTACTCACTGGAGTCGTTCCTGGGCCCTCGCATCCCCACTGAGGACCTGCCCTTCCCACCAGGTGGGTCCTGGCCTGGTGGCGGCCAGGCAGCTGTGCTGTGGCGTGGCTGCGCTGGATGTCAGAGGGTAGAGGGTGGGGATGGGAGTGGGTCCGGGAGGGAGGCCTGTGGACCAGTAGTTACTCTGCCCGCAGCTTCAGGCCTCCCTGGAGCCAGTGTCCAGGCTGCACGCAGGCTCCGTGTTGGGTAGCATCAAGTGCTTGTCTGAGCGCCTGGTTCGTGTCTGCCCCACAGCCACCTCCTGTGGCTCCTTCAGGAGCCAGCTGGTCACCCGAGAAGGGAACGAGCTCTACCACTGCGTCATCTACCTGGCCCCCGGGGACTACCACTGCTTCCATTCCCCCACTGACTGGACTGTCTCCCACCGGCGCCACTTCCCAGGTAGGCCTGGGCCAGCACATGGGTGGGACCTGCCCCTGGGGGACTCAGAGAGGTCCTCAGCTTCTTGGTATCAGGAGACGCAGGCTCCAAAGCTGTGAGGTGACTGCTGGGCACGGGTGGCAGGGGCAGGCTGGGAGCCAGCCTGCTCTGCATTTGGAATGACATGGGGGTACAGTGGGTCTTGGGCCCTCCCAGAGTAGACACACTGGGCTCTGGGAGGCTTGTCCTCCCAATGGGCAGGGAGTGGCAGTGTCTGTCCCCACAGGCTCCCTGATGTCCGTGAACCCCGGCATGGCCCGCTGGATCAAAGAGCTCTTCTGCCACAATGAGCGGGTAGTCCTGACTGGGGACTGGAAACACGGCTTCTTCTCACTGACGGCTGTTGGGGCCACCAACGTGGGCTCCATCCGCATCTACTTTGACCGGGTAAGCAGAGCCCAGACCCTGCCGAAGCCCAAGGGCTAGGCCACTTGCACCGTCTCCTGTGCAGCCAGATCCATCTGGACTGTAAGTTCTAGGAGGGCACATCCCCCACCAGGCCTGGCTGTGCAGAGCAGCTGCCCTGAGGAGGGGCTGGGCCCTGAGCTCCTGCTCTGCTTATCCCCCACCCACCCCTGTCTCGAGGTGGCTGGTGAGGGAGGGAATTAACTTCCCTTCCTGGCACTTTGCTTCTGCAGAAACCCAAGGGGAACTTGGGTGGGGCATGCTGATGGAGGCCAAGTGTGTGAGGGGTGCCAGTACCCATGCCCGCGGGGCTTCCCCTCTTGGTGTCAGTTTGCCCCTCAGCCCCCCGGGTGCTGGTGTTGTGGCACCGTTCGTACTAGTGAACAGTTGGGGGTCTGAATCCTCCATTTCCCTCCAGTTCAGAGCTGGTCAGGGGCTATCAGGTTAGGCCTAGTCCATGGCCTGAGCTGCTGTCCGGACCTCCCTTTCTGAGCAGGGTGGGGGACAGGTTCGGGACGGCAGCAGAGGTGTGTTCAAGGTCCACGTGCTCTGCCTCCGCCTCCCACAGGACCTGCACACAAACAGCCCACGGTACAGCAAGGGCTCCTACAATGACTTCAGCTTCGTGACGCACATGAACAAGGAGGGCATCCCCATGCGCAAGGGCGAGCACCTGGGCGAGTTCAACCTGGGCTCCACCATTGTGCTCATCTTCGAGGCCCCCAAGGACTTCAACTTCAAGCTGAAAGCGGGACAGAAAATCCGATTCGGGGAGGCTCTGGGCTCTCTCTAGAGCCTCTTTCATGGCCACAGCTGCTGAGGGGTCTTTTCCACAGAAATGTGAGGGTCTTTTCAAGGGGAACCTCTGAGGCTATCTAGGGAGGGGACCATCGGGTCTGACCAGGCAGGACCTGGGTGACTTCTGTTCCAGGGTGCAGACAAGGTTGTCAGAGCCCCTCTCATGTCCTAGACCTACATCTTCCCCCTACCCACCTGAAGAGAAAGTGCAGGCCAGGACGATTGATTCCCTCTTGGAGATTTTCTAACGTGTTGTATAAACTGGAGATTCTACATGTCCTGGCTGAGCATTCAGTTGTTCTGATTTCCGTTTTAAGATAAGTGGTAGTTAAAGTACCTTCTTGCTGCTCCTCCTATCACTGCTTTTTGGCCTCCCTTGCATGGGGCGAGGTGCCTCCTGGCACTGACTGTGGGTCCCAGACCAGGGCCTTTAATGCAACTGCTCCCAACCTGCTTGTTGGGAAAAGCTGTCTTCTCTCTTTGCACTTATGGCTGAATGCATCACCTCCGACTCTGCCATCAACTTCCGAGGGTGCTCACTAATGGTTCAGGGCGTTGCAGGCCCCGCTGAGTGACCTTCTGGAGCTGGCAGGTCCTCTTTCCAGTAGGCAGGACCCATCACCAAAACCCTCAGTGGTGTCCAAAGCAAAAGGGGCAGGCAGCTAGCTGGTGGTGGCCCAGCTGGGGCCAGGGGAGAGCTTGGGTCCCCTCCCTGTAATCCAGACCTACAGAAAAGTTGCTGCTATTGATCAGGGGCTTATGTTGGAGGCAAAGGAACCTTGGTGGTGTATTTGATGTGTGGGGGAGGGGAGAATGTCAGTGCCTAGAAAACCCGTCCCCAGGCAACAGGTACGCAGTCCTTGGGGAGCCACTGATTGTGGGGACAGGGCCAGATTTCATGTTTCCTGGGGATGCTGTGAATTTCTCCTGCAGGAGAAGCCATTTGAACTTTTTCAACTGTATCAGTAGCACAGTATTTTTGTATGAAAAGTGGGAGACTTCTGAACAGTAATTCATTTAATTGCAACATTTTGAAATAAAAAAACTCGCTGCAGTTTTGCATTCTGTTCCTGGACGTGGGGTGGTGACTAGCACAGAGCCTGCCGCAGGGCATGGATGCGGGCGATACAGGTGCGGATGGGCTGGCGCTGGGCCTGCAACTTGGAGGCCAGCTGCTGGATCTGCGCTTCCACCTGGGGAGGTTGAGGGGGCAGGCTGAGAGGAAGCCCCGCCTGGGAGCCTTCCGGGGGCTGCCCAAGGTCTCACCTCCTGCAGTTCTTCCTGAACCTGCTGCTCTGCTTCCTGGTCCTCGGGCCTGGGCTCCTCCTGGCTCAGCTCCAGCCACTGCCGCAGGCTGCTCGCTTGCCGTTGGCAGGACCTGAGGGAGTAACGCACCTGCTGCCTGGCTTGGCCCCAGGCAGAGGCCCAGCACACTTCTGGTGTGGGTGGAGGGAGAAGGGCTGCTGTTCCACCATCACGCAGAAACGCCCTCTGTCCTCTTCCCTGTGCAGAGCTGGCCGTGTGGGACCTGCCCGCTTCCCTCTGATTAAGGTTGCTGCTCACACTGAGGGTCCCAGGCCTGGCCGTGGGGTACGTGGGCTGTGGACCCAGACAAAGCAGGGCGGCTCGCTGCATCATCCTGTGTCAGTCACACTCGCCCGGTAGACCACCGGCTTCCACAAGACACAGGTGTAAAGTTTTGCTCAGCTTTTCCTGAAGGTAAGGCCAACCTGGGCCTTCCTGAGCAGGACGGAAGGGGAGAGGTGCCGCCTGCATGCAGGGGCCATCACTGGGCAGACAACTCCCCCTGTTCCCCATGGATGGGTGCCACGCGGGTTTCTGGGTCTCACCTGAGATTCTGCTTCGTGGTCTGGTAGTCCTGCAGTTGCTGCTGGATGCCCTCAAGCTCGGCCTCCAGGTCCATGTGGCCAGTGGCAATAGGAGAATAAGCTTGATCTTGACCATCCTCCTGTCTGGGCCCGGGCTGAACCCAGGGATTCCAGGTGCCGGGAGTGACCTGAGCACTTGAGGCACTGACAGGCCCCAGGTACACACCTGCAGTGTCAGAGCCAGGCCCAGGCCTGGTGCCTGTGAAGTCCCCAGGAAGGAGCAGACGGGGGTTGGGGACACTGGCCAGGGATGAAGGGGCCTGGGACTTAAGCCCAGGTATCGTCGGCTGGGCTGATGCCTGTAAAGGAAGGATGAACACTGAGCAGGGAAGTGGGAGAAAGGTGGGGAGCTGGGGCTCCCCACACCTGCACCTGCTGCGGCCAGCTCACCTGGTCCTGCCCCTTCATTCAGCACCTGACACCAATAGAGAGTCCCACGACCACCCAAGCAGCTGTTTCCAGCCTTACTGACCTTTCACACCCACTCCTGCAATGACTGTGCATTTCAGTGGCAACTGTTCTTGTCCAACCACAGCTACAACCCTCCTCCCTTTCCTCCTGGTGACAATGTCCTCTGGTGGGAATGGACACTCTCCCATCCCCCACCCTCTCCCCACCCCTACTTAGGTCGCAGCTCTTCAGGCACCAGCGCCTTGGGGGGCCCAAGCCCAATGCACACTCCTGCTTCCTCACCTCCTTGCCCGAACTCCTTGACTCCTACGTCACAGGCCCCAGAGTCTCGGCCCCACTCCTCCCCATGACCTCATCAGTTCTTTACCTTCAACCTGTGCTGCGAATTGTTAACTTTGATCTTCAGCCCTGACCTTGTTCCTGAAGGCCAGGCTGAATCTGTTGCGTTACCTCAAATCTGACAGGTTCAAGACACACTTGTGATGCTTCAGCTGCTGGGTTCCCACCCTCCGTCTTCCCTCTCACAGTAAAGAATGCATCACTCCCTGAGCTTTTCAGGCCGGAAACCCAGGAGCCATCCGCAATTCCTTCTTTCCCTCTTATCAGACTCATCAGAGCAAGCCCTACATAGTCTGCCTCCCACGACATCCACAGCCACCGCCCCCCAGTCCCAGCCACCAGCACCCTTTGCTGGACCCGAGCACAGCCGCCAACCATCCTCCACAACTTCCTGTTCTTAAAGTCCAGACTTATCACCAGGGCTTGTATGATCCTCCATGATCCAGTCTCTTCATTCGTCTGCATGCTGGGGTTTCTTTTGTCTCCACCACCATGTAAGTGTCACGAGCAGGGATGGGCCTCGGGGGCTGTTCCCCGCTGTGCCCCTAGGATGCTGGCCCCTGCACAGGCCTCCCTGCATCTTCCTGAAGCAATGAGTACTGCTGTGGCTACAGCACCAAGCGCACAAAGGAGAGCACTGGCACGAAGACCAGACCAAAGAACAGGACCCCAGGTAACCAGGGGGACTTACCCAGGCGTGTGCTTCCGCCCCATGCAGCATGAAGGAAGAAGGGGGCAACAGCTCCAGGCCTGTACTCGCTGTGGGCGGCGGCTTCAGGCCAGGGGCGCTTGGCAGGGGGCTGCTTGGGTCCAGTGCTGTCTGGGCCTTTGCCAGGAAGGGTGTTGTCAGCGCAAGGCCTATTGGCTGGACCTCGCCTAGGCCATGCTCCCACAGTGCCTCAGGCCTGAGCAGAGGGAAGACAGGAGCTGGTCAGGCGCGGTACCCTCCCGAGGAGGACAGAAGGGGGGCCACTGGCCCTAAAGTCCCCAGAATCACACCACCTACCCCTGCGCCCCGAGGGTGCCACACCCCAGGGGCGTCTGGCTCTCAATGGGCTCCAGCAGGAAGCTTGGGCGTCGCGGTTGCTTTCTTGCCCAGCGGGCAGCATTCCTGGGAAGAAACACAGGCTGTTCCTCCAGGCTGCCCAGGGGCTGCTTGAAGCCTGAGACCTCTGTGGGGCGGGGTAATCCAGTCCGACCCCTTCCATCTTACAGGGAGACTGAAGAGAGAAGGAAAGGCTCCGCCCCAGGCACCCTACTGAACTTCTAGTAATTCCAGAGAGCCTGCTGGCGACAGGTGCTCCACCCATGCTGTCTCACTTGACCCAGGCAACCAGGCTGGAGCAGGCTCAGAGATGGGGCCCTTGTCAGCTACAGCAGCACAGCATGTGGGGATGGGGTGGGGCCAGGTCACAAAAAAGTGGGGTTTCCAAGAGGGTACCTGTTTCCTGGCTGTCGCGGGAGATGTGGGGAGACTACCAGGTCTTGCGGGGGAGGGGGGCTGCCCAACGGCCCATTCCTTTGCTAAGGAACCGTACATTCTCTCCCATGCTCAGGAGGAACAGAGGCTGTGGTCCCTTTAGTTAGGGCCGAAGAATGGGGGCACAGGATCCTGTACAGAGGGTTCCGAGTGGCTCGGCCATGACCCTCGGGGCCCAGTGTCATTCCTGTACCATCCAAGCTTTGCCGCAGGTGGAAGCGAGGAGGAAGAGGTGAGGGAAGGGCTACTCACAGCTCCAGGAGTTGGGTGTCCCCAGCGGCCGATGGTAGGCTGTCCAGAGCTCCCCGAAGCCCACGAGGAGCTGTTGTCCTCTTGGTCTCCAGGGAGGCATCGCCAGCCCCAGCAGCAAGGTGGCTGGGAAGGGGACCCTCAAACGTCACTCTCCTGCTGCACACAGTGGACGTAGGGGGCTGAGGCTCCCTGCCCAGGCCCAGCGCCTTCTTCTTCCAGAGCGTGGCACAGCGACGGACCACGCGGTGGAGACTGTGGGCCGCCTGCAACCAGCCTCTGGTCAGGTCGTGCTGTGCCTACCCGCTCCCCACAGAAGGGTGGGGGACCCCGGCCCACCTGCACCTGCTGCTGGGCGTGCAGCTGCTGCCGGAATGCCTTCATGCCCGCTGCAAAGCACAGGAGGCGCGTGACGCCCTCCCGGAGGAGCTGCTGGTGGTAGGCCTGCACTGCCCGCTCCTGCCGCGCCTTCTTTCTCCTCATCTCCAGCACGAAGCCCAGCCACGCAGCCCACACCTACAGGGAGAGGAGGAGGTGAGGCCCAGCCCTCCTGCTCAGGCTCCCTCCACCGGGGCACGGTCCGCTCCTGGGACAGGGAGCCCATTACCTTCGCCTGTAGTGAGAAGGCCCAGAACCACAGGGCCCGCGCCGTGTCCTGCTGCTCCCGCCTCCTGTCTGCCAGCTACGGGCCAGAAAGGAAATGTCTCCTTAGGGAGGCCACCCTGACCCCATGGCCCCGGTCACTCTCCGACCCTCTCTAGTCAGGCCTGCCCTGAGGTGGGGGGGGTGGTCAAGGAAGCTCTTCAAAGGCCAGGAGCTCTGGGGTCGGGAGCAGTGAGGCAGTGCGCCAGGCTCCAGTGAGAAAAGCTAGGACTGCTTGCACTGCGGGCCCGAGGGTGAGGGACCTGGCCCACGAAGGGCCAATAAGCAGGACGCAGCCCCACTGGGTGTTTTATCAAGGCCTTGGCAAAGACCTAAAATGCATTTCCTATTCATTTCTGGATATTACCCTGACAAGTTTTCAACATGACACTGTAGAAACATGGCCCTGAAGTGACTTGGCTTTAAACAGATTCCAAGTGAAGGAAGCTGGTGGTGCCAGGAGGTGGCTGGGGGTGAGGGAACCCTGGGAAGAGGGTGGTATGAGAAATGATGAGCTAGAGGCAGGCTCAGGAGGCAGCGGGAGGAGGGGGAGCGAGAAGGGGCTTCTCCACGGCTCCCACCTGCTGTCTCCACTGGTGGAAGCAGGTCCGACTGAGTGTCTGGGCCAGGAGTCGGGCAGCCTGTCTCTGCAGAAGCTGGGGAGAGCGTGCGCACAGGGGGCTGTGTGCCCAGTGCAGCCAGGTGCCCACACCTGGAGCCCCTGTGGGTGGTGCAGGCTCCAGGCCCAAGTGAACCATCCTCCCACCACCAGGAGTCATCCTGGTTGAAGCCAAGGGCCTCCTGCCCCAGACAGGGGTGCCCAGATGCCTCAGTAGGTCACCCAGCTCTGACAGGCATGGTTCACACTGAACCAAGTTCTTTGCTGAGCCATCTTCCACCCGGAAGGCCGGCTTCCCCAGCCTTCACTGAACACCCAGAAGGGCAGCCTTGTGCCCGCAGGACTCCAAGCATCCACAACAGAAGCAGTAAGTGCTTCTGGAAAGACCTTTCCTCCTCGCGATGCGGTCTCCTGGCCGAGACAGCCCCGCCGCACAGGGGAACTCGGGGGGTTGCCGTCTGCCTCACCCTCTTCCTGATGCAGCTCAGATGGTGCACCTTCCACCGGGCCACGGCCTGCAGCAGCAGCTGCCGGCGGTAATGCTGCGCGACCCTCTCCATCTGGACCCTCTGCTGGGCTGCGCTCCAGCTGCGGTCCCTCCAGCGCCGAAACCAGATCCTGAGACAGCCTAAGGCGGGTCGGAGTCAGTTTGCTCTTTTGGAGGAAGTATCAATATATGGACGACTATGCAATGGTGAAAGTTTAGAGGGTGGAGAAGGCTGTGTGGGGACAGAACTAGGGTGTCAGCCCACACTCGGTGAGACACCACGTGTGGACGGTAGCCACCCTGGGAGGAGAGCTCCGGCCACCCACCTTCAGTGACTATGCACTCCCTGACTGGAACCAGATATGCTGCTTACCACTGGGCCCTCCAAGGACCCCCCGCCCCCAGCCATAATCCTGTGCACAGCGACCACAGGTGTGCCAGGGCCCCAGCGGAACTGCCCACAAGATGCTGCTGGGCACATGAACGAGAAGACCCTGGGTCTGAGGGAGTGGGAGGCAGTGGCCCCATTTTCCAGAGAGGAAAACGAGGCTCAGAGGCCCAGGCAGCCTGAGACAGGCTGGGGAGAAGCAAGGTGCCTGCTGGCCGTGTCCTGCCCGGGCTCCACAGGCAGGCAGGGGCCACACCCTGCACTGCATCTGTGTCACCAGATTCTCTCTTGAGGGAGCGAGCACTCTCTTCTGATTTTTTCCTCTTCTTCAGCCCCAAGAGAAGTTTCTTTTAGAGAAAACAGAAGAGAGCTGACCCCAAGGCACAGAGGCCAAGATGGGGTTGTCCTCCAGGACCTGCCGGAGGTGGGCAGGGAAAGCCACGTTCACAAGCTTGGAGGCGTTAGCACTAAGTGCTGAAATTTCCCAGGTCCTGCTTTATGCGGGGATATCTTAGCCTCACTGGACCCTCGTGATCAACTCCAGAGGCAGGTACTATCATCCCCATCCACAGACGGAGACACCAAGGCTGAGAGGAGGCCGTGCCCGAGGTCGTATAGCCAGCAGGCGGCCCTGCCTGCACCTCTCAAGCACCGATCAGCGTGAGTGTCCACGACTCTGTCCTCCTGCACCACCTAGCCCAGCCCTGGACCGCTAAGGTGTGCCTGAGACTCAGAGGCCTTAATTAAGCCAAGACATGGTCCCACAGGTACTGACTGCACATCTGCTGTGTGCTGACAACACAGTGTCTTCTCACATGGTCTCCCCGGTCCTCTGTACCAGCCCTAATGGACACAGCGAGCCCAGGGCCAGCCACGTGCTGCCACCCCGTCTAAGGAAAGCTGCCGCCTGCAGGCCAGCGGAGGGAAGAAGCTTTAGCTGTGTCCTGTGCCTATCACCTCTCCACCGTGGCCGCCTGACCCAAATTGGAAGGCCCATGCAGCGCCGGTGCCAAAACTCTGGTCCAAGCAGAGGCCAGGGACGGGCTGAGCCCCTCGGCATCTTTCCTGGGAATGACTAGAAACACAGCCCTGGTTTCCGGGGCAAGGGGCAGCCTGAGGACACAGAGAAGCATGCTGAGGGCGGACCAGGTGCGGGATTCTGGACCCCAGGATTCCATTCAGGGGGAAGCAGGATCTGTGTTCATCAACACAAGAAAATAGTCAGAACCAAACCTAAGTGGATTGTCCTGGAACAAATGCTATTAAGCCAATTTAACAACGTGGTCCGTTTTCTCTCTGGTCTGATTTAAACCATTTCCATTTGTTTTCTCATTTATTCTAATAGGAGCTGCCTCTTTAGAGCATCAGACTCCCCGCAGCAGAGCCAAGGGCCTCTGTTTCCACGCGTCTCTTGAACAGAGAGGCTCCATCTGGACCGTTTCCCAGGCTGTTTGTTCGGCAGGTCACGGGACTACCTGGTGCCAACCAGGCAAGTCCCTGCTCCCTAAACGGGCAAGGAAGCGGACTCTGACACGACGGGGCTCACTTGACAAGCAGCCGCCGCCTTCCCATCAAAGCGCCCCACCCCGGCAACCCCCAAGTCCCCCGTTCCAGCTCCGTGTCTGCATTTCTCTGTAGGTCTCAAGCCTTGGCCTTTCATTTTAATATAAACTGGTTGGCAATCAGTTGGGAAGAGAAAGCGAAGATGTACTGGACTGAATAGTTACTCCCTACCAAGTTCATGTCCATCCTGGAACCTCAGAGCTGATGTTATTTGGGCAGAGGGTCAGTGCAGTGCAGTAACTGACAGCTAAAGTGGGCTGGGGCTGGGCCCTTAATCCCGTATGACTGGTGTCCTTCTAAGGAGAGACACAGATACACAGGGAAGACAGCCATGTGACAACAGGGCCGAGGCTGGAGTGACCTGTCTACAACCTGAGGAACAGCAAGGATTGCCGGGAGCCACCAGAAGTTGGACAAGGCAGGAAAAGGGGCCTCCCCTAGAGCCTTCGGAGGGAGCACAGCCCTGCCGACACCCGAGTTTGGACTCAGAGAACAATTTTCTGTTGTTTTAAAGTCTGTGGTCCTTGGTTACCTCAGCAACAGGAAGCTAATACACATGAGAAAGAGACTGAGGGGAAGCACCTTGGGAGAATAAAGAAAGCTGTGTCCTTCACAGCCCTCTCCTCAGCTTCCAGGCCCACTTACCCCTATTCAGCGCCACCTGGGCGTCCCTGACAGCCTGGCCCTCCTGCTGTCGGTAGTATATCTGCACTGACACTGCCTCCCGCCACGCGATCAGGACCTATGGGCAGAAGAATAGAGGGGTGATCACGGCATGTCCCGACTCCCCGGGGTCACCCCAGCTCTGCAGGCAGCTCCTCGTGGAATGAGGCCAGGTGTACGGCACTCACACACGTTCCAGAAAGTGCCCGCCGTCCACGCAGATGGCAGGCAACCATGCCCAGCACCCTCGCTGGAAGCCCTGTATCTCAGGCGACGGGACCAGAGGAGCTAAACTTCATACCATGTCACGAAGAAGTCAAGTCCTCACGTGGGCTTTCATTCTACTATTTGTTAAATGGAAGGCTTACGTTTCACGCACTTTCACATATGAGGTACATACGAAATCACAGTAGCAGAACACAGTAGCAGAACCAGAACACAGTAGCAGAACACAAATCACACGCCTGCTCCCCAAACAGTCACGAACTCCATCCCCCCACAAAGGCCTCCTCCCTTCTGAGCCCTGAAGCCAAGCAGAGTCCTGACCGTCCTTCCAGGGGGAGGGGACACACATGCTGGCCTCGGAGCATTCCTGAGAGCAGACTGCACCCTGACCATGTGTAATTAACACTCATCTGTGGAGGCTCCAAAGCTGTCAGCACCAGTCCCGGCCTGCCAGTGCGGGGCTCCCAGCGAAGTGCTTTCTTCTAAAACACCCCAGAGTCCAGGGACCACCTCTGTCATGTCATTTGAGTCTCCTGTCTAATGACATGTCTTCTTCTCATAGCCATGTCCCTCCCCCAGCACGTGGGCCCAGGCCACACCAAGTGGCATTTGGGGGGCCACTTCCCAGCGACAATGACCAATGACCTCACATTCCTGGATGTTCTACAGAAAGCCCGCACAGTCACGAATCCCGCAAGGCCGATGAGCAGGATGGGGGAAAGGGGGCACCCAAGCATCCTATGCCCACACAAAGGGACAGAGGTGTGGTGACTTACACGATTTGTCCCAGAGGAAAATTCCATGTGTGTGGGAAATACTGGTTCTGGTAAGAGCTGGTTCATACTCACTACATGCCATGCTTTTGTTTTAACGGATATTGGTCCATACTTCAGTACAATAAACGAGTGAAGAAACCCACCTGCGGGCACAGCTGTGTGTGCTGGAGAAGGGAGCCATCTCGTTTTCTAGGCTCCTCATTCAGCTCAAACCTCCACAGCCACCCCCCACGCCACCCCTCACAGGAACACGGCCCCCACCCCCCGGCGACCAGCTGGCTTGCCAGGGCTCACCTTGGAGCACAGGGTCCTTCTGTAGTGAGCTGCTGCTCGAGAGGCTTTCTTTGCTTCGTCCGCTTGGGCCACGGCATTCTCTCTCCAGCGACGTAATGCACCCCTGCGGGTACATGGGGGGACAGGGTGATACGGATGTGAACAGTGCGAGGCTCTTCAGCCTGGTCCTGAATTGAGGTCTCCCTGTGCCCAAGTGTATCTGTTGCGCTGACAGCCACGTTTACGTTGACTCCACACCCTGCACACGGCTGAGCTGCTCTGTGCAGGTGCCATGGGAGCACCACAGGCACTGCAGCCTCATGCATTCACGCACCACGGGGAACGCTAAGCCGTTTCCAGGTGACGATGACACAGGTGATGCACCCATGATAAGAGAGGTGGAGACGGGGAAAATGGAGGAAGGGCACGGGCAGCCTGGAACAGCACATGCTGAACAAACACAGAGGCAGGAAAAGAAAGAGCGGAAATGAGGGAGGGAGTAGTTTAGAGATTGGCTCAGCAGGAGCTGCGGGACAGGCTTCGGAGGCAGTGGAGCCGAGGGGTATAAGTGAGTCCACGGGTGTGAGAGACACAGATGGTCCCAGAGGCTGGGAGAAAGGCCTGGAGAGCCGGGGGTGGGGGGACTGACTGGGAGCTGAGAGGAGGTGAAAAGGCGAATCCTGCAGGTCTGAACTGGGCAGGGAGAGGCGCTCAGACGAGCAAGACACACAGGAGATGGCTCAGCTGCTTCCCAGAGGCCCTGCTCTGCACACAGTGTGGGTGCAAGACATGAGGGGCCCAGGAAACGGTGCTTGCTGTGGAAAAGCCAAAGCCACGCTCTAAGCAGCACGAGGCAGCCAGGCCCCATCGCCTGGCCCTCGTCAGGCCAGGGTCTGCAGTCTGTTCCCTGTTCCTCAGGCTGGGCTGGGGCCATGGAGACTCACCGCAGCAGCCGCCTCTCGTGCCGGCTCTCCCTGGCTGCCACCTCCTGAAGGACGCTCCGCACCCGGCTCTGGTAAACCTGCAGACGACCAGGAGGACTGGAGGCTACCCCAGGCCCACACCACTCCCCACTCTCAGGCAGCCGCAGAGGTACAGGGGCTGTGATGCCCAGAGCGCTTACCACAGAGGGCGGGGAGCGGGCAGGAGCCCACCCAACAACAGGGAGATGACTTGCTAAGCTCTCACCTGGTGAGTTCAACCACTGGACCCCTGACAAGGAGTCCCCCTGGTGGTAAGGCTGGTACCCTGGGCAAGGATGGGAGAACTTAGCTCTGCAGTTTAAGACCCACTGGCCAGGGCACTTGCCCTGAGTCTTGTGGAATTACTACTCTGTTTTGGGAGGGGCAGGAAGAAAAAGGAAGAGAAACAAAGCCTCCAGAATCCCCCTCCCTACCAGGCAAGGAGATTTGGAGGAAAGCAGCATCTCCTACCCCCCAGGTCTGCAGCGCCCTGTACAGCAAGGTGTGCTGGCGATGCAGGTCGGCTCGCATCAGCTTCTGCTGCTCGGCACTGTGCAGGGCCAGGCGCTGCGGACACAGGAGACAGCTGGCTGCTGTGGGCCCAGGGCCAAGAAGGGCTCGGACGTGCCTCCGTTTCACACTTCGTTTGGGGGAGCTTGGGTAAGGTGCTTATTAACCTCCGAGCCCCAGCATCTGCCTCTATAAACGTGCTCCTCTTAGGGGTTTGTGAGGCTCACAGGGAGCAAGTGCCTGGCTGCGGGTAAACGCTGACCAATTTCAGCTTTAACATTTTTCATCCTGAAGAGGATGCCTGTGACCAGTTAGATCAGGAACTTTAAATTCAGAGCGTTACGGAAGAACAGCCTGGCAGCTAACAGAACATGGAACTGTGAGCCAATCATCTCATGAAACCAGGTTAGCACTGCACCTGCACCCTGGCCTCCTCCCCACACTCAGAAGCAGGTGGTTTCCAAGGGACCGTGGAGGAGACAGTATGTTCGCCCTGAGCCTGACACATGGCTCCACCTGCCCATAACCCCACATGGGCCGCACTTGTGCCAAAGCCTCACCTCCCTCCACCTGCTCCAGGCCCAACACAGGAGCTGTGCCGCGTGGAACCGTGCAGCCCGTGCCCTGCCCGTCCTCCTGTGGGGAGACAGTCAGTGCTCAACCCAGGTCCTCCAAAGGCCCTCTCGAGGGGTACTTCTTCGCAGCCCCTGGCCCCTGCTCAGTGGTTCTTCAACATGGACGGGAACCAAGACCCTTTCAGAAGAGCTGCCAAAGGATTTAGGTTCTCCACCCAGAAAAGCACACATAAAATCAAATTTTTGTGGACAACTTCACAGGGCTCTGTATTCGTGTGCTAATAGGTAACTGAAGAGGAGGTTAAATGTGGCCAGAGTTTGAGAGGTGAGAGACCCTCAGAGCATGAAGTAGATCTAGAGAGAAACCAAGGCAGGATGACGCCTGCAGGGAACACAGGGGCACCTGCCCTGGCCCCTAACCACATGGCGAGGTAAAAACTGCCACGACCTGCCCCTGGGCACGGTTGCTTCGAATGGGCCCCAATCAGTGAGCAGGATGTAGCTGATGGACAGGACCTAAGATCCACAGGCACATCTGACCAGCCGAGTTCCTGAGTCCAGAGATCCATGTGGTGCCCCAGGAGCCTCTCCCTACAGCCCTGGTCTTGCTTAGACTGTTTCAAGTTGAATTTCCAGAACTTAAGACCAGAGTCTACGCTAACACGACCCCTCAGACTGATGCTCAGTGCTGCTACTACAGTCAAAGCTGCCCTGACCTGGGAAGGGCTTCAAAGGCAGAAGCGGCCACTCACTCTGTTCTGAGCCCTCGGGCACTCTCTCTCCAGACACAGAAAGCCTTCCTGAGCCACCTGAGGCGGTGGTGGGCACAGGCCACTGCTTGTCGCTGCCGCTCCAGGCGATGTGCTACTGCTTGCTGGCACCACATGGACCAGGACCTCCGCAGAAACTGCCGCTCTGCGTGGAGTATGGCCTGCGGCAGGGAGAGATCAGAATGGGTCAAGTAGGAGGCGACATAGAAGCCAGGGAGTCTGCAGGCCACAAAGGATGACCAAGGCAGAAGAACTGGATGTGCAGGAGCTGCTCTGGCCCAGAAGCCATCTGTAAACTCCACTGACAAAGGAAACAGATGCCCAGACCCTGCTCCTGCCTCATGAGTCCTGGTCACAGGCAGGTCGCCCTTCAGGGTGGGTCTGGGTCTGGATAGCGTCCTAGGAGGGGAGGCAGTGAGTGCAAAGGCTTGAAGCAGGTCCTCCCGGTCCCAGTACCTCCTAGGGGAGAACCACTTACCATTCTCTCTGCCAAGCGGTGTTCTCGATGCTGAGATACCTTCTGACACCAAAGTGCAAACAACCGCTTCTCTAACATCACCCTAAAAGAACCCAAATGAATAAGAGTAAACAACTCCAAAAGAATGAGAAGTTCCAAATAATTGGATTTTTTCTTTTATACGCTTCCATTAAGAGCGAAATAAGCCTAGGTGGGGAGGAAGGAACGCATACAATAGACAAAAACCCCACAAATGATCCAACACATTCCACATTATTTCTGGCCTCACCCAGACGGTACAAAAAAGACTCAGACTTTGAGACCCTATTTCTTCATCCACCCCACGTTGAATCACCAATGGTGCTCAACGCTCACAGTGAAAGTCTTTCCAGTCCATGCTGAGCAGCCAGGCTGCTGCTATACAAATTCTTCGGGGAAGTAGTTAAAAAAACAGATGCCAGGGCTTTCCTGGTGGCACAGTGGTTGAGAGTCCGCCTGCCGATGCAGGGGACACGGGTTCGTGCCCCGGTCCGGGAGGATCCCACATGCCGTGGAGCGGCTGGGCCCATGAGCCATGGCCACTGGGCCTGCGCGTCCGGAGCCTGTGCTTCGCAACAGGAGAGGCCACAACGGTGAGGGGCCCGCGTACCGCAAACAAAACAAAACAAAAAAAACAGATGCCAGACCCCCAAAGCTGAGCTGGGCCCTAGGAAATGGAATTTTAAACAAGTATTCCAGGTGAGGTGAAGAGAGAGACAGGTTTGTCACCTTTGCCTACTTGCACACCATAATGACATCAAAACCTGCAAAAGCAGCACTGGGATGACTGGTCAACAGCCTGCAGGGGATGTGTCTCGGCAAAGCCATCAGGACTGACACTGTGGGACAGAAGAAGACGGCTCCCCTGGCATTTAACCCATCAGACACACCACTCAAAACACTTCCAACCACGACACAGCAACTGGTCCTAGGCCTGCCCTCCAGCCATGTGTATTACAAAATGGGACAAGCTATATGAAGCACCTGCTTCCAGGCACTGGGCAATAGGCAATGCACACGTGATACTTAAGAGATGGGAAACATGCAAGGTTAGCCCCTTGGCTGCCCAGGCCCTCTACTGGGGGCAGTTTCTGGGCACTGGGGGCAGGGGAGGGAGTCCAAGGAGAGCACGACAGTCTCACTGAGCTGAGGCAGAGACTGGAGTTCGAGACCAGAGAGGAGGAACTGGGTGGACATGTGTGGCCTTCCCAGGCCTGGGCGGTAGTGACCCTACCCCACCCCCAGGCACGCTCATGGACACCTTGTGCCCTCCACAGATGAGGCTGCACAAGCAGACTCCATGAGCCCTAGCAGAGCAGCTGCTGCAGAGCTAAGAGATGAATGGAGATACCAGAGGTTGGACAGGGCTGGGAGAGGGAGTTCTGGCCTAGTCAGAGTGAAGAGACCTCCCTGGGAACCTCAGACTCAGAAAGCCTAGGCCCTAAGAATAAAAGTCATGCCCTAACCCTGAATACAAAATCAAAAAAGACCCACACAAAGAAAGAAGAAAACCACACTGGACAGGATCAACAGGAACCACCAGAATAAACATGAACCATCACCTGCCAGAACAAAATGCAACACATTGAAAAGAAGCTGAAAATAATGACCCAAATGTTGGAATTGGCAAACACTTAAAAAGAGCTATTATATGTAAGTTTTGTATTTTAATGAAAAGATGAACAAACTTAGTTACCAGACAGGGACTCTCATAAGAGAAACAAACTACAAAAAAAGAACTAAATGGTTTGATGGTTCCTCAAAAAGTTAAACACAGAATTACCATATTGATCCAGTAATTCCACTCCTAGGTATATAGCCAAAGGATTAAAAGCAGGGACTCAAACAGGTGCTCACAGCAGCATTATTCACAATAGCCAAAAGGTGGAAACAACCTATCTATCAACCTGACCTATCTATCAACACATGGATGGAAAAACAAATTGTGGTATGTCCATACAATGGAATATTATTAAGCCATAAAAAGGAATGAAATTCTTACATGTGCTACAATACGGATAAACCTTGAAAATGTCATGCTAAGTGGACTAAGTCAGGCACAAAATGACAAATATTTTATGGTTCCACTTACGTGAGGTACATAGAATAGGCATTGCAGAGACAGAAAGTAGGTTAGAGGTTACCTGGGCTGGGAGTAGATGAGAGTGAAAAGTTACTATTTAATGGGTACAGAGTTTCTGTTTAGGATGATGAAAAAGTTCTAAAAGTGGATAGTGGTGATGACTGTATAATATTGTGAATGTACTTAATGCCACTGAATTGTGTACTTGAAAATGGTTAAAATGGTAAGTTTTAAAAAAAATTATCTTAATGATTCAGAGTTTATTTCAGTGGACTATTAGAACTGAAAATAGATGCATATGTATATATACATGTTTTAATTTAAAAGTAAATGGAAAATAAAGCCAAACAAATTGAAGAGGAAAGATTTGAGGAGACTAATCAACTAAGCATCTTGAAAACGTAACTTCTCTTTGAACTAAGAAATATTATATCCTTTTGGCAAGTCTTTCCTTTCAGTATAATAATAGCTACTAAGACATATAACTTATTTATTTTAGGTCCAAGAGACATTCACGGATTAAGATTAAAAGATAAATTCTTTCCCATTCCTCTCTTCTCCACATTTTCCTTCCATTTTCTCAGCTTTTATTTTACTATCTGCTGTGATGCTATGTGGATAACTCATTTTTTAAAAAAGAATTTATTTATTTTTCGCTGCATTGGGTCTCTGTTGTGCACACAGGCTTTCTCTAGTTGCGGCGAACGGGGGCTACTCTTTGTTGCGGTGCACGGGCTTCAGTAGTTGTGGCTTGCGGGCTCTAGAGCGCAGGCTCAGTAGTTGTGGCACACGGGCTTAGTTGCTCCGCGGCATGTGGGATCTTCCCAGACCAGGGCTCAAACCCGTGTCCCCTGCATTGGCAGGCAGATTCTTAACCACTGCGCCACCAAGGAAGTCCCCCACAACTCATTTTTGACTGAAATACTTCCAACTATCAAACGATACAGTAGACAAAAACACCAATTGACAAGACAATTAATTACCTTTACAGAAATCTTGCCACTTTATACTGAAATATTTAAAATCATGTTCTTCACACCAAAATGAAACTAATTTTATATTTTTAAAAAATTAATAATTACAATTCCTCTTTGGTTGTTTCTTTTGTGATTGTAATAAATACATAAAATACTGAGCAAACTTCACCTTTTAAAATATAAAATGGTAAGTTTTATGTTACATGTTTTACCACAATTTTAAAAATAAAAGGAAGCAAATGAAAATCCCAGAACTGATAAGTACCGTATCTGAAGTAGAAAAGTCACTGGATGGGCTACAAATTAGAAACTGCATAAGAAAGACCACTGAACTTGAAGACAGATCAAGAGAAAAGTATCCAATCCAAACACCAGAGAGAAAAAGGGAAGAAAAATATTGAACAGAGCCTCGGTGACCTGTGGGACAATATTAAGTGGTCTAACATAGTATAATTTGAGTCTCAGAAGGAGAGAAGAGCAGATATAGGGTAGATAAATTACATGAAGAAATAAAAGACTTCCCAAATTTGGTTGGAGTGGGGGTGGGGTGACACCTCTGATCCAAGCAGCTCAGTGAACCCCAAGCAGGACAAACATAAGAAAACTACACCTAAATACATCACACCCTAAATGCTGAAAACCAAAGATTGGTAAGAACATCTTAAAAGGAAAGGAAGAGAGACAGATTACATTCAGGGATACAATACAAATGACACGTGACTTTTCATCAGAAATAATGGAGGTGAGAAGACAACAGAACACTGTCTTAAAAACACTTGGACTGATTCACTTTGTTATAAAGCAGAAACTAACACACCATTGTAAAGCAATTATACTCCAATAAAGATGTTAAAAAAAAAACAAAACAAAAAAACACTTGGAAGTGGGGGATGGAGAAAACAACTCATTGTTCCGTAGCCAGGGAAAAGTCCTTTAAATATGAGACAGTGAAATGAGCATAAAACAAAAGCTGAGATGGTTCATCTCCAGCTAACCTGTACTCTATAAAAATGCCAAAGGAGGGCTTCCCTGGTGGCGCAGTCATTCAGAGTCTGCCTGCCAATGCAGGGGACACGGGTTCATGCGCCGGTCCGGGAAGATTCCACATGCTGCAGAGCGGCTGGGCCCGTGAGCCATGGCCGCTGAGCCTGTGCGTCTGGAGCCTGTGCTCCGCAACAGGAGAGGCCACAACAGTGAGAGGCCCATGTACCGCCAAAAAAAAAAAAAAAAAAAAAAAGCCAAAGGATCTTCTTCAGGATGAAAGGAAATGATACAAATAAAACCCACAAATCTACAAAAAGAAACAAAGTACACCAGATATGTAAAATATGTGGGTAAATATAAAAGACTATATTTTTTCTTCTCCTTATTTTAAAAAAATAATTCTGATTGTTTAAAGCAAAAATAGTAACATTGTATTGGGTAAAAAGTATTGTAGACACAAAATATATGACAACAAATACCATCAAGATAAAGAGGAAAGGAATTTTACTATTTTTATGTTCTTACATTTAACATGAAGTAGTACAGTAGTGTTCTAAATAGGGCTTCCCTGGTGGCACAGTGGTTAAGAATCCGCCTGCCAATGCAGGGGACACATGTTCGAGCCCTGGTCCAGGAAGATCCCATATGCCGCGGAGCAACTAAGCCCGTGTGCCACAACTACTGAGCCTGTGCTCTAGAGCCTGTGAGCCACAATTACGGAGCCCACGTGGCACAACTACTGAAGCCCGCACACCTAGGAGAAGCCACCCCAATGAGAAGCCTGCATACTGAAACGAAGAGTGGCCCCCGCTTGCCACAACTAGAGAAAGCCCATGTGCAGCAACGAAGACCCAACACAGCCAAAAAAAAAAAGTATTCTAAATAGAGCTGTAATAAGTTAATGATGCATACTGTAATTCCTAGAACTACTTTAAAAAATACAAAAGGTAGACCCCGAAAAGCCAAAGCAATCCTGAGAAAAAAAGAACAAAGCTAGAGGTATCATACTCCCTGACTTCAAATTATACTACAAAGCTATATTAATCAAAACAACATGGCACTAGCAGGAAAAAAAAAAAAAAAGACACACAGATTAATGGAACAGAATTGAGAGCTCAGAAATAAATCCACACATATATGGACAACTGATTTATGATAAAGAAGCAAAGAACATACAATGCAGAAAGGATAGTCTCTTCAAAAAATAGTGTTGAGGGCTTCCCTGGTGGCGCACTGGTTAAGAGTCTGCCTGCCGATGCAGGGGACACGGGTTCATGCCCGGGTCCGGGAAGATCCCACATGCTGAGGAGTGGCTGGGCCCGTGAACCATAGCCACTGAGCCTGTGCTCCTCAACGGGAGAAGCCACAACAATGAAAGGCCCGCATACCGCAAAAAAAAACCAAAAACAAAATAGTGTTAAGAAAACTGGACAACCACATGTAAAAGAATAAAACTAGACCACTATTTTACAGCACACACAAAAATTAACTCAAAATGTATTAAACACTTGAATGTATGACCTGAAACCATAAAAATCCTAGAAGAAAATACAGGCAGTACAACCTCTGACATTGGTCTTAGCAATATCTTTCTGGATACACCTCATTCAGGCAAAAGCAAAAATAAACAAATGGACTACGTCAAACTAAAAATCTAGGTAGAAAGAACAAAATTAAGAGCTTATATCAATTAAAGAAAAATAAACAAGAAAATTAGCAAAAGTTGGCTTTTTAAAAAAACAAATTCTTAGCAAGACTGATCAAGAAAAAAAGAGAAAACACACAAATTACCAAAATCAGGAATGAAAGTGGTGGTATCATTCCAGATTCTACAGACAATAAAGGGCACCTTTTTAAATTAAAAAAAGAAAAAAAAGAAAAAACAGAAACTCTAGGCCCAGATAATTTCACTAGGAAATTCCATCAAAAATTTAAAGAAATAATACCAACCTTAAAAAGCCTTTCAGAAAATAAAGGCAAAACATTACAAGAGAACTATAGACCAATATCCCTTGTGAAAGTATATGTAAAAAATTTTAACAAAACATTAACAGACCAAAATCAATATGTAAAACGGATAATACATCACGACCAAGTTGGGTTTGTCTCAGGAATACAAGGTTGATTTAACATTTGAAAACCAGGAAAACTATATGATCATCTCAGTAAATGTGGAAAGAGCATTTGGCAAAATTTATCCACCATTCATAATAAAAACAGTCAGAAAACTAAGAATAGAAGGGAACATTCTCAGTCTAATAAAGGGCATCTATAAAAAGCTAATGCCTCAACAGTGAAATACTAACTACTTTTGTTTTCCCCCTAAGATTGGGAAAAAGACAAGTATGTACCCTCTTATCACTTCTATTCAATACCTTATTGGAGATCTTAGCCAGTGCAATAAGAGGGGAAAAAAAGCATACAGACTGAGAAGTATAATTAAGTTACCTTTGTTTACACATGACATGGTTATTTATGCAGAAACCCTATGCAATTTTAAAAGGAAGGAAGGATGAACTAAAACTAGTAAGTGAATTTAGAAATTTAGAATGGTCATGGAACTCAAGGTATCGACTGTACTTCTATATATTAGGACAAACAATTAGAAAATGAATTTTAAAAGTAATTCCATTTACAACAGCATCAAAAAAATTAGATATTTCGGAATAAATTTAACAAAATATATACATAACTTCAATACAAAGTTACAAAACACTGCTGAGAAAAATTAAAGAAAACCTATATAAATGGAGGATGTACCAAGTTCTTTTTATGGGAAGTCTCAATATGGTTAAGATATCGAATCTCCCCTAAATTGATCTATACAGATTCAGTGTTATTCCAAACAAAATCCCAGGAAGAATAAACTGATTTCAAAACCTGCTATAAAGATACAGTAATCAAGATAGTATCTTAATGGCATAAGAATAAACACATTAAACACATAGATAAATGAAACAGAAAAGAAAGTCCAGAAATAGATACAAACATATATGGCCGGGTTTCCCCGGCGGCGCAGTGGTTGAGAGTCCGCCTGCCAATGCAAAGAACACGGGTTCGTGCCCCGGTCCGGGAAGATCCCACGTGCCGTCGAGCGGCTGGGCCCGTGAGCCATGGCCGTTGAGCCTGCGTGTCCGGAGCCTGTGCTCCGCAACGGGAGAGGCCACAACAGTGAGAGGCCCACATACCGCAAAAAAAAAAAAAAAAAAAATATATGGCCAATTGATTTTCAACAATGGTGCCAAGGCAATTCAATGGGGGAATGCAAATCTCAAGAAATGGTGCTGGACTGCATGTTGCAACTAAGAGTCCGCAAGCCGCAACTAAGAAGTCCTCATGCTGCAACTAAGAAGTCCGCATGCTGCAACTAAGAAGTACGCATGCCACAACAAAGATCCTGTGTGCCACAACTAAGACCTGGCACAGCATGCATGCATGAATGAATAAATAAATAAATATTTTAAAAAAAAGAAATGGTGCTGGAAAAAACTGAAGAACAGAAAAAAAAAATCCTTGACTCCTACCTCATACCATATACAGAAAAAAATTCAAGATGATCACAAACCTAAATGTAAATGCTAAAACTAGAAAGCTTCTGGAGAAAATGTAGGAAGATATCTTTTGAGATCTTGGAGTAGGCAAATTATTTTAGAGAGAACCCCCAAATCGCTAATTATAAAAGAAAAAAACTGAGGAAATGGACTGTATTAAAAAATTTTTTAAACCACCACAATATAATTTTTCTACTTTTAATTTTTATTATTATTTTTAATTTCTTTTTTTTGGCCGCACTGTGCAGCATGTGGGATCTTAGTTCCCTGACCAGGGATTGAACCCGGGCCCCCTGCACTGGAAGCACAGAGTCTTAACCACTGGACCACCAGGAAAGTTCCCCTAGACTGTATCGAAATTAAACACTTCAACTCATCAAGAAAAAAAAATATATATATATATTAATTCATTTCAGTACATATATAACCACCTACTTTGCTCTCAATTAAAAAAATACTGTTAAAAAATGGAAAAGCAAGCCACACACTGGAAGAAAATATTTTTAATACCTAGTCCAATAAAAGAAATAATACGAACCAGAATATATTTTTAAAAAACTTCTACAAATCAATAAGAATTTTAAAAAGACATATGACCCAATTTTTTAAAAAGCGAGGAAAAAGACTTGAACAGACACTTCACAAAAGATATAAAATGGTCAATGAGCACATGATAAAGGCTGAAAGAGTCAAAACCTGTCTGGTATTCAAAGAATGAAAATCAGTTCAGATTGAAAAGAAAGAACAAGTCTACCATTCATCAGTCACACAGAAAGCCAACTGCAAAGAAACACTGTTTCTCTCAACATCATGCAAGATGCCGTAAGGACTCCCTCTTTGGGTTGTTATTGCTTCCTCACCAGTGATGCCCCAGACAAGCTTTGCTATGTCCATTCACTCCTGAGGATACTCATGACAGCTCTCCCTAGTGAGTCCCTCCTCAACTTGCCTCAGAAACAGCAATCAATCCAAAACAGATCCCTGTTTCTCTTAGAGTCTCCTCAGTTCCTTCAGTGGGAGCCCAAATATTACAAATTCCCTTCCCTCAGGTACAGCAGCAATCCAGAGTTCCTCTGGAATTCCCTCCTTCCTGGCAATCAATCTGACTTGGTCAAATTACAGAGGCTTCTGTTCCTGGCTCATTAGGCTTTAAAGAAATGCTGGACAATCATTAGTCATCAGGAAAATGAGACAGCACTCCACACCCACCGTAACGGCTAAGTTAAAAAGACTGTCAAAAACAAAGTTGGTGAGGATGTGGAGCAACCAGAATTCTCAGATTTGCTGGTGGGAGCATAAAATGATGCAACCACCTGTAAGATTAAGCATAAACCCACCCCTGATCCAGAAGTCTACTTCTTGGTATCTACCCAAGAGAAATGAAAACATATTCCACTAAAACAAATGTTCACGGCAGCCTTACGCATAATGGCCTCAAACTGGAAACAACTCCTCTGTTAAAATGGATCAAAATACTGTCTTAGATTCATACAATAGAATACTACTCGGCAAATAAAAAACAGCTACAGATACATGCGACAACCTGGCACAATCTCAAAAACATTACGCTGAACTTTAAAAGACTTGCAGGCACAAGAGTACGTACTGCATGATCCCACTGTACAAAGTTCAAAAACATGCAACATTAACCTAGAATGCCAGAAATCAGAACAGTGGTTATTTATGCAGGATAGGAACTGGCTGGAAAAGGGCTTGAAGGAGCTTCCTGGGGTGATGGAAATGTTCCGTATCTTGACTGGGGTGTTGATTATCCAGAGATGTAATTCGTAAAAACTCATCAATCTCTTTACTTAACATCTGTACCTTTCACTGTATGTAAATTTTAGCTCAACTAAAAAAAAAAAAGGCAAACCAGTCTTGTCTCATTCTCAGTATAATATTTCACTGGCAGGTTAATAAACTACCATTTTTATTCATAATTCGAGATTCCACCATAAATTCCATCCGTATTCCTAAAATATTTTTTTAACTACCCTAAGAATTATGGAAAGATAGAACATACACATTTATTTAGAACTTTGATTTGCTAAACTCCAAACCAAACCTATGGATATTAACTTACCCTAAGAGTCACAAATCAATTCTAGGGGTCAGGGGACAGTTAATATTTTATGCTGGGCACTCTGCTTGTATTTTACATGGATTATCCCACTTAGTTTTCATGACAACCCTGTGAGATAAGGACTATTATCAAATCATCTCCATTTTAAACTTGAGGAAACTGGGGCCCAGAGAGACTGAGTGACTTGTTCAGGGTCACAGAGCTGGCAAGCATGGAGCAAGGGTCGGAATTCGGGCAGGCCTGTCGGCTTCTAGGCCAGGTTCTCAATCACTCTGCCTTCTTGTGAACCAGGACGGTGGGAACCTGAAAAACTAACTTTTCTAAAAAGATCTCACTAAACCCGAAAAAAATAACGCCTAGATCCTCTTCGCCATCCTTCAAGCCTCTGTGCTACTTCCTGCCTCTGATTCACCTTCCACCCTCTTGTCTCAAGTGACGGTTCTAAACTCACCCATGCCTGCCCCCCAGCAAAAGCCGTTTTAGGAGCTCCTCTTGGCTGCTTTGAAGGTACCCTCAATTTCTGGTCCCCACAACATGCCAAAATACGAAAAAGCAATAGAACCAAACATGACTCATTTGTAAAGAAAACAAAGGGGTGTGTATGTGTGTGTTTTCGTAGTGAAGCCATTTTTTGAATGAATCTTACACTAGACCTCAACACAGGAACTAAGGAAAGGCGCAGCTGCTCTCTGCAGGGCAGGGGGCAGAGGTAAGTGCTAGCCCACGTCAGCCACTTTTCCTTGTGGCTACCCCCTAGAACATCTTGAACTTCGTGTAAGGAGCCCGGGGTTCTGGCTGATCCTCTCAAACCAGCATTCAGAGTCCTCCAAAGCCAAGTTCACTGCAACTTCTCCCAATGAATGTCCCTCCCCCTTGTTTCACTGTCCTAAGTTGATGCACACTGTCCTCAGGGCAAACTCCCAAACTGTCAATGTACTAGTTCCATGCACCTGCTCAAACACCTGTCCATCACCTACCTGTAGGAGCAGGCAGCCCCTCAGTCTGGCCCTCCTCATCCCGCCAGCCATCCTCACCCCCAGCTCACAGAGAGCCCCCCCAGGGCACTTCCCTCAGCACCAGCTCTGAGCTCTGGAAGAACTTGTGCTGACACCATTGAGGACACATGGGTCTATTCTCTTGAATTGTTCTTCAATTGTCCCTTGTATATCAGTCTCTCCTCCTCACCAAGATTTAAAGTTCCTACCCAGTCATCAAAAAGATATTCCTCTTGATCCAGTAGCAAGTACTTGGACTTTGGAATCAGGGAGACTGAATGTAAACCCTAGCTCTGCCACTTAATGGTTGTTACAAGGGTGAGTCATTTATCACTTTGAACCTGTTCTCTCAGGACTGCTGTGAGAAGGAAATTATTAGTGAAGATGATGATGTCACAGGCAAATGAGCTTCTATATTTTCCTTTTTCCCATCACACCGCACCCACCACAGTGGCCAACAGTTAGTCATTAATAATCTCTTCATGAGATTCCACCAATAGGTAGCACGGACCTGGCTCTGGGCAAGTTTGCCCCTGTGAGAGCTAAAAGGATGGAGCTCTGCTCCTTGCCTGTTCTAATTTTGTTGACAACGATAATTTCAAGACTTCAAAAAGCCAGGTCTAGCCGAACAGGAACCAAGCGTTTCAGGGAAATCACGCTCAAGAAAGCCTGCCAAGGCGATGCGAGGTCCAACCACACTCTGATCCAGAAAGCTAATGGGCAGCTTTAATGCGGCTCACTGCGGCTTGTAACGAGGGAACGGGCATAAAACCAGGGCTGTTCTGAAAGCACTTGCTACACAGATAGACACAAGTTTTCCCAGGAGAAATACTGTCTTTTTCTGCTAGATGAGCTCAAAGAGCCCACATTATTGAAAATCAAGGAAGAACCAGGGTGTAGGGGACTGGCAGGCTAAGAAACAAAGCAAATGGCTATGTGGGTGGCAGAACTGAACCTGAGACACCTGGCCCAGGGCAGACAGGAGCCACATGGTGTACCTGTGAAAGCGTGCTGCTCTGGCATAGAGGACTCTCTCCTGCTGGTGCCACTGCCAGAGCCTTCTCCATGCCTGGAAGGCCCCAGGGAGGGCTCGCCGCTGAAAGTGACTGTCTGCTCTGGCCTGCAACAGCTAAAGTAAAACAATGAATGACCTTTATTTGTACTTTACATTAAAAAGAAAAAGACCTTTCAGGGTCACACTCTTGAGGAAGGGATGCTTCCTACACAAACATTTTTTAAAATGAAAATCATTATTTCTAATCTTTGCCAACATGACAGGTGAAAAATGAAATATGATAGGTGAAAATGCTTCCCTTTAATTAAAAGTGAGTTAAGCATCTCTTTATACATTTGTCTATGTATGTGTGTGTATAGAAATATATTTATCTAAACTTTTTTCCTATGGCCTAAGTGTTCATCCTCATTGCCCATTTTACTGATTGTCAGCATTTTAACTCTGATATATATGGGCTTTTTCAACCTTAAATTTATTAGTCCTTTGTCTCATGTGTTATCAATTTTGTTCCTACCCTGTAAAATATCTTTTGATTTTGTTTATAATGTTTATTTGTAGTACAGATTCTTTTAATTTGTATGTAATTATAAATTTCACTGATACATTAGTAAGAAGACAGACAACTGACATAAGACTATATATGCCTCCATGATCCAAAATTTGGGAGGAAAAGCATATACACGTGTGGTGGCTTTTAAAACAGGACTGCAAATTCTTTCATCCTCCTTCCCTTGAATCTGGGTGGACAGTGACTACTTTGACCAGTAGAGTATAGCGAAAGTGACACTAAGTGACTTCCTAGGCTAGGTCTTAAAGGGCCACACAGCTTTTGTCTTGTTCACTGGAACACTCACTTTTGTTGCCCTGAGCTGCGACACAGGAAGTCTGGCTACCCAGGGGCCACCATGCTGTAAGGAAGCCCAAGCCTCTTGGAGAAGTCATATGCAGGCACTCTGGTTAATAGTCCCAGTAGAGCCCCATCTTCAAGTAATTCCAGCCCAGGAACCAGACTTGTAAGTGAAGAAACTTCTAGATGACTCTAACCCCCTACCGCTAGGTCTTCCCAGTGGAGGTCCCAGTAATCACAGAGCAGAGACCAGCCATCCTTGCTATGTCCTGTCACAATTTTTGACCCACAAAATCCTTAAGCATAATAAAATGGTAGTTGTTTTAAGCCACTGAGCTTGGGGTGAGTTTTTACAGAGCAACAGAAAACTACAAGCATTCCTATGTGTGTGTTTGTGAATACATGGGTACACACATTCCTACCCACAGAGGAAAAAAAATACCAGGTTTACTCATCAAATGTCATCTTAAGAGGCAGGATTATGGGTGTTTTAATTTTTTCTTCTTTATGTCTTCTTATACTTCCCAAATTTTCTGTGATGTCTACATATTGCTTATGGGCATTTTCAAATGTAAACAAGAGTAGAAGCAATAGTATAATGAATCCCCTCAAACTTATTGCCCAGCTTCAACAATTAACATTCTTGCCATTCTTTATATATTACTTTTTAAATAGAAAGAAACCCATAATAAATAATATTTTTATCTTTTCCTAAAATAGAAGGAACTGATGAGCTCCTTGGATATCTAAACCAAGAGATAACATTCAGATTGTTAGCTAAAGATTTTTTAAAAAACAACAGCTGAAAAAACCCAAAACAACAGCTGAGCAGGGCTCTTACTATTTTTCAGACCTTCACTGTGCAGGCCATGCTGGAGCCCTGTAAGAGATAAGGACTCTGACCCTCGACCTTCTACCAGTGCTGGGCGTCAGGGTCGAGGAGATCCCTTTTTTCAGGGAGAAACTAAATGAGACCCTTTGCTTCTTTTCCACCTTGAATAAACATAACCTTTCAACTCTGGGGCTCATGTTCTTTTTCTAAAAGGGCTCTTTCTTCACATTCTGTTGTGCTTGCATTCAATGAGCTTAAGAGACCCAGTGGCAATGTCCTTTCCGAAACAGCCACATAATCCAAAGGGACGTGAAAGAATGTACCAATTCTAAACATTTTCTAGGTGTGGAAGGCAAAGGTGACACAAAAACAAGCCATACCCTGGGTTAGCCCCATCCAAACACCAAGAACTGAGGTGATCCTTGGGGAAAACTCTGAAGCAATCACCGGCAGCTCATCTGTTTGTTCACTCGTGTGTTCATTCACTCATCCAAATACTAGTCAGCAGCTACCCTTTGTCAACAGTTCAGGAGAAGAATGAAGCAGGACAGGCTGTACCCTCAAGGAGCCCCCAGCCTGGCAGGGAGGGAGGCCAGCCAACAACATGCTATGAGAAAGCTGCACGAGGGGTGGAGCAGGGGGAAGAGGTGACACCTGAGCTGAAAGGGCAGCAGGCAGATTGGGAAGCAGGAGCTAGCAGAGAATATTCAGGGAAGGACCGGCAGCTTGACTGAGTGCAGCTGTGAAGGGGCAGAGCGGTAACAGGAATAGGGAGAGAAGTAGATAGAACCAGCTCCCAAAGGAGTCTGTATGCCTCCCAAAGCTGAGGAGCCAGCCAAACTCTTTAGATTCACTGTTAGACTCGAGCAGCAGATAGAGGAGGGGGTGGAGAGGACAGCACAAAAATAACCAGGAGGAGCTTTGTTTGTGTCCTCCCTGTTTCACCGCAGGGATGGCCAAACAGAGGCCTGCGTAGTCTACCTCCCACTGCAAGGCCTGTGCAGACATCATCAGTTGAACACACACTCCCCTGAGCCTGAACGTGGCCTGGAAAATCCTTCTCGGTTCAGCGCTCCAGACGGCTACCTACCATCATTAGAGCCACCCTGGGGCTAAACTACAAGCCCCCCGAGAGCAGGAACTTTGCCTGCTTTGCATCACAGCTGTATCCTCAGTTCTTGGCCTGGCATCTAAGGCATAGCAGCCGCTCAGTAAGTCTTTCTTAAATGGAACTGAATCCATCTTTTTCTACCTGCCTTCATTAATCACTCAGCCTGACCCCCACCTCCTCCCACCACTGTGGGCACCTGTGTCTCACATCATTTAGCTCTGGGATATGGCACTCAGGCTCTGCACCTTCCCCAACATCTCCTGAAGGTCTCAGGAGGGGCTGGCTGAGTAATATAATCAACAATTTGGGTCAAGATGTGAATGGAATGGCTGATACGCTCACCACCTTCAGAGAGCAGCTGCATTTTCAAAGCAGATGAAGGGACAGGAGTTATGCAGACTTTCTGACATCCCTGGGGGGGTCTGGGGCAGATACCTTTGAGCTTTTCACAGTACCCTCTCTTCCAAATCAGAACACCAGACCTCTTGGTACAGGCCTTTCCCGAGAATCTTTCCAAAGCAAACGCATCCAAGAATGTAAGCCAACAGAGCTCCCTGCTCTGAGGAACTCCATACCTGCTGGGATCGCCTCTTCTGAGTATACTGTAACCACAATTTGAAACACTTGCGTAGCAATGTTATTCTGAAATGAAACACATAACACCAAGGTAACTGCCCTCCCACTTTCAGGTTTCAGGTTTTCAGAATTTTGTTTTGATTTTAAGGAAGGTAAATCTGGGCATAGGTACCTCTTGAGTGGTAAAGGCACCCCAGGGGTTTCATTCTAAGGGAAATAAGAACCTGTTTTCTGTCATGAAATCTGCCAAACCCCCACCTCGACTTTGGACTGTGGCTTGCCCCCAAAATTTGACAACTTTCTTGTAAAGGTAATTAGACCACCAAGCACAGTGTCTCTGGAACTCAGGTAATATGTATGAAATCCCCCAAATATCCTGAATTTTCTGATTTTACGGCCAAACTCTGGGGCCTGTTTAGGACCACCTGGGTCTGTGACATGCTTTCACACAGTGATACTGAGAGTGAGAACCACATTCAGCTTTATAAACCAGGATTTAGAATAATGATACATCCTGACAACTCCAAATTGACTCAGTTAAATATTGTGATTCTCACTGACTCATTAAAAAGTGCCCCAAAATTATACCTACAACTATGCAAAATAAGTTAATTATACTCTTGGGAGAGGGTTTACCGAACATTTCTTTTCTTTTTTTTTTTTTTAATTTTATTTTTGGCTACATTGTGTCCGCATTGCTATGTGAGGGCTTTCTCTAGTTGCTGCGAGCAGGGGCCTCTCTTCATTGTGGTGCTCTGGCTTCTCATTGCGGTGGCTTCTCTTGTTGCGGAGCTCAGGCTCTAGGCGCATGGGCTTCAGTAGCTGTGGCCCACGGGATCAGTAGCTGTGGCTCGCGGGCTCTAGACCGCAGGCTCAGCAGTTGTGGCTCACGGGCCCATGCTCTGAGGCATGTGGGATCTTCCGGACCAGGGCCTGACCCGCGACCCCTGCATTGGCAGGCAGATTCCCAACCACTGCGCCACCAGGGAAGCACTATCGAACATTTCTTGCAGCAAGAAAGTGAACAGCGGTTCCCTCTGAATAGTAAGACTAAGGGGTCGAAGGAAGGGGTCCAGGCATACTTTATTTTTAACTTTCTACTTCTTTCCTATATATTCTGAGTTTTTCTTGTGGACATGTGGTGCTTTTATTTATTTTAACTGAATGATTAACTCTAAAAAATTGAGGACACACTCTACACCCTCCAAGACCAAGCCACAAACACCCACTTGCCTGGGCCGTCTCTGTAACACTATCAATGCCTACATTCCACGATGGAACGTCACTAACATCTGAAAACTGAGGCAGTGGTAGCCGAGCACCAGCACAAACATCCTCATTCTACCTCCCATCCCATCAACCAAAAGGAAAAGGCAAGCTCAGGAACACTGGTTTACAGCAGGGCCTTTCTCAATCTGCCGCAGTAACACTGAGGGTGATGATGACTCCTGGAGACCAGCCAGTCAGTCACAACAGGCCCCTGGGGAGCCTGAAGGCCACAGTCCCTACCTGTAGTGGTCCCAGGCAGCACACAGGAAGGGGAGCTGCTCACTTTCCTCCCTCTGTTCAATCTGAGACTGCCAGAGGTTCCAGAACCTGTGCAGTAGCTGCAGCAAAACAGGAAGGAAACAGAAGTTGATTAAGGCAAAAGGTAAAATGATCTCTCTTGACCCATTAGTTAGCAAATCTGTAATTCCAGAAGACTGTAAGCTCCCCCAAAGCAGGAATTACCTCAATTTGAAGCACCCAACATATAAAAGATTTGCAAAATAATTATGGCCAAGCAATATGGAATTATTCTGGGCCAACATAAAAGGCAAAAAGCTGGATCTACCAAATCTATGTAAATCAGAATGAAGAAGGTATTCCTAATCTGGGCCTCATGGAAGACAAAGCCATTTTAGAAGTTAAAACTGATCTTATCACCTACTACTGCCTATAAAGTAGTCTTGCCAAAAAGTGTTTAACTTCAATCCAATCAAGCCCTTAGATCTAACTTCTAGTTTATAAGAGCTACACAGGAAAAAGGAAAATCAAATGACGTCAGAATGAAACAGAAAATTGGAGAATATGGAAGTCTGTACAAAATAATTGGCATTCCTTTTCAAAAGGTTAATGTTATTAAGAAAGATAGTGTACGTTATGCTAAGTGAAATAAGCCAATCACAAAAGGGCAAATACCGTAAATATGAGGTACCTAGAACAGTCAAAGAGACAGAAAGGAGAATGGTGGTTGCCAGGGGCTGGGGGAGGAGAAGGAGAATGGGAGTTATTGTTTAATTCACAGAGTTTCAGTTTTGCAAGATGAAAAAGGTTCTGGACGTGGGTAATGGTGATGGTTGCACAATAATGTGAATGTACTTAATGCCACTGAACTGTACACTTAAAAACGGTTAAGATGATAAATTCTGTGTATTTTACAATTAAAAAATAAACATATTAAACAAAAGAAGTGGGGGTGGGGGGACTGTTATTGACTAAGAGTCTTAAGAGATATAACCAAATGTAGAGTGAGCCATCAATCCTTAACTGAATCCTGGTTTTAATAAAACAGCTATAAAGACATTTTGGGGGCAACTGGGGAAATTTGAATATGGGTTGGGTATTGGTTAATATTAGAGCATTACTGTTCATTTTGTTAGGGATGATAATGATACTGTGGTTATGCAGGAAAATGTTCTTACTTTTGGGCAATGCATACTGAAATGTTTAGGTGTAAAAGTGTCATAATGTCTGTAATTTACTTTGAAATGATTTGGGAAAAAAGAGCAAATATTAACAACTGTTGAATTTAGATGGTAAAATAGAGGTTTATTACACTATTCTTTATATTTTTCTGTATGCTTGAACATTTTCACAATTAGAATGCCCCTTTCTCCTACACTCAGAAACACAATCTACAGGGGGAGATAGAATGTTTGTTGCCCTCAGGTAAGTTTAACCACTAAAGACAACAGACTCACAGTGCAAACATAACCAAAGCCTCCTGGAATGCAAAACTTAAAGTGTATTCCCTAGGTCAAGGTTGGAATCCACAGTCCCTGACCTCTGATTCAACTATCAATTTTTTTAGCAAACAGATAAAAAAATGGGATTAAACAAGAGAAGAATAAGAGTTTCTCTAGCCTCTGGCATAGATTACTAAAGAAAATGGACACTAAGGATTTGGCGTCTAAAGGTCTGAACAAACCTCTAAGCACAAAGGTTAAAAGAAAAAGAGAATGGCCATCAGAAGAGGTGCCTTGATACAGAAGAGGACTCTCACCGTGACATCATGTTGCTGGTGAGCAAGATTCTTTCTTATTCGTTGGAGATGGGCACGGGCCACATTGTCTTTTAGGGCTCTAAAGCAAAAATGCTGTGAAAAGAAGAATGGACACAAATCAGTGGTGTGTCTGTAACAATAAGAGCAATGCCCAAGAGGGTGGCAAGAAGCTCAGTAGTAGCTGTTCACAGCTGCTCCCATGTCCCAGAGAGTGTTTCTCTGTTTTGAGATTCAACTGAGAGCCTGATACAAGCCAGCCTGCACAGTAGACACTTAATAAATAGCTGTGGGACCACTCCCTGCGGTCCACAGATACTGCACAGGAACAAACACACCCGCACCTCTGACCACTAGAGGTCCCTGTGACCCAGATGGAAACACCAGACAAAGGTCAAAACATCAACTCTGCCTCTCAGAAAAGAGACAGACTTCCAGCCTATGGTGGGTTTTTTTTTTTTTTTTTTTGCCATGTGGGGTCAATGTGTATGCTTACACAATTATAAATGCAGTTTTGTAAGAGTAAAATAGAAGGGAGAGAAGGAATTTTGAGAGAAGGTGACTGGCGGTGGGGGTGGGGTAGAGGCAGGACATGCTGGCCTGGCTCCAGCTCTGTCAAAAATGCCTCATGTGTGACTAAGCAAAGCACATTCCCCCACAGCCTGGCTTCAGTTTTCTGAGACAGAAGTGAAGCAACTAGGGCTTTTCATATCGTGCTCTGTGGACCCCCCGAGGCTCCTGAAAGTGTTCGGATGCCACCTCATGTGGTGAGGGTGGGGAAGAGCAGCCGGTAGAACAGACACTACTCCCCAGACCTAGCTTTGTCCACAGCATCTCTACTTTGATTGATTTCGAAGACTAGGTTTCCACCACTTAAAAAGGGGGTCTGCCATGTAGAACACCCCAGGACTAGATCACTTCTAAGGCTCCTTTGCAGCCCCAAAACCCTCTGATCCCACACCATCACCATCTCTGATCCAAAATGAAAATAGGGACATGACAATGAAGGGAGGCTTCATGATGGAAGCCATCCACACAACCAGATGCACTTAAGGAGCATGACGTGGGCCAGGTCCCCCAGGAATGGCTGCCTGAGCGAGGCTGTAGCGCCCTTACCAGCAAGCCTCGCCTGTGGTGCTCTTCTGCCACCTTCCGCTGCACAGCTGTTTCTGCGCACAGCAGCACGTCTACCAGAGTTAAGGCTTCTTGTCTCAACAAGGTCCCACCCCAGCCCAGAGTGATCCTAGTGACCCATCTGAAGGGTCCCGGCTGCAGGAGATGATGGGCATGCCAGGTGGGCTGGTGTCCGCCTCTGTCTCCCCCTGACAACCCAGGGAAGAAAGAACTAAGGGGAACCATGTGAGTTACTTATCTGCCTTTCTCCCCTCTCATGCCCATTTCATGAGAGGCAAAAATAGTTGAGATAAACTGCCACCAGTTTGAGTAAACATTTCAAAATCTAAGCAGAACCTGCTCCAAGTTCTCCTGCATTCTGTTTTGGCATCACAATCCAGTCAGAAGTTTGTGCTAAAAACCTTGGAGTTATTTTCAAACCTTTTCTCCTCCCACCCCTTCCATCTTCTCAACTGCCAAGTCCATCTGCTGCCCCCCTAGGTCTCCCCGGTTCTGTCCCCACCCCCAGCACCGTGCAGTACACTTGACTTGGCCCCCTGTGCCAGCTTTGCTGCTACCATCGAGCTTTAGCCTTTCTAAAGTACAGATCTGCTGCATCACTTCTCTTCTCAAAAACCTGCAGAGGATCCCCAGCGCCACTGGGATTAAGCCCAAATTCCTGACCACTGCACACAAGGGCCCTACAAGCCGGTCCCCAGCCTGCATCTACCTACCCTCCATACCCCACAACTCACTGCAGACCCCGGTCATCACCCCTGGCTGCTCTTCCTCACCTACACCTGCGTAAACGCCACTCCTTACACCTGAACCACCCTTCCCGACCTCCCTGTTGGGAGAACGTGTCATCCCCCAAGGCTTAAATTCAGCTCAAACATCACCTCCTCGGCTAGACCTCCACAGTAGCCCTAGCAGGACTTGATACAAACTTTTATGATAGCACTTATCACGCCACATTACAAAGACTGGTTTTCATGTCTACTTTCCCCACTAGACAATGAGCTACTGTTAGTCTCTAAGTTTCCCTGTATTCCAGAATTTAGGCAGGAGTTTAAAACAAAGCAAGAGTTCAGTGAACAAATAAAAGTGTGGGTGAACACCCAAGGCGGTCCAAATCCCACACCTGGGCACGTATTGCAGCAGGGGCAGTGATTAAGAAGGTGCGCTGGAGTCAAAAGCCTGGCTCTGCCAATGAGTTTGAAAATCACTTAGCACCCCCCAACCTGTTCCCTCATCTGTAAAATGGAGACGGTGAGACCTACTCCACAGGATTGCTATGAGGATTAATGAGATAATGCAAAATGTCTGCACACAGTAAACAGCTCAGTGAATGGAAGCTAGGATCATAATGACAGGGCCATCAAGGACAGATGGCTTTCTGAAAAAGCAATGAAATGAAACAAATTTGAAACAGAAATGAAATGAAGCAGAAATGGCTGTGGCTATTTCTACCATCTAATGGGTAGAAAAAAGCAATGAAATGATAACAAAATCAGGGCAGTGGCAATGCCTCTGAGGGGGAGGAAAGGGAATGTAGTCAGGGAGGAGCAGACTGGGGTGTGAGCAATGTTCTAATTTTTTGAGTTGTGCTCATTTTACCATTATTCTTTAGACTATAAATGTTTGTTATATGCACTCTTTTGTATGAATATTCCCAAAATGAAACAAAATATTTTAAAAAGAAGTCAACAGAGATACGAATTGTCTTAAACTGCTGGGTAATTACTTCCTATGTATCTCCTGACTCTTGTCTTACAGGCTGATGAGCTCTTGCTGTTCTTGCTGTACAGACAGGGCTGGGTGGTGCAAAGGATACAGTGTTTCCAGTGAATAAAGGCCCTCCGCAGCACCATCCTCCTGGCCAGCCCCTCTACCCGCTCGTGGTGGATGTACAAGCTCTCCCTCCGCTTCCAGGCCCACCGCCAATCACAGAAGTGTGTCTGGAGCACAATGACGCAGTGGAATCCCTCAGCCATCTCTGCAACAGAGAAAATAGCTTAAGTGCTGCCCCCTCAAGGTTGGGCGATGAGCTGGAAGCACCTTTAAGACAGGATGAAACCCACTACTGGCAGGCATCAGGGCTTCAAGGCTGCTTGAAGAACGTTAGAATAAAAGGTGTTTTCCTGGTTTTTTTTGTTTTTTTTTTTTTTTTCGGCCGTGCCATGCAGCATGTGGGATCTTAGTTCCCCCACCAGGGATCAAACCCATGCCCCCTGCACTGGAAGCGCGAGTCTTAACCACTGGACTGCCAGGGAAGTCCCAGAATAAAAGGTTTTTAAACATGGGAGGAATCCCTTAGCTGTCAGTGTATCTCTTCTCTCCCAGCAAAGAGAAAAGGGTTCTATCAAAGGGCTGAGGCTCCTAGTTAGCTACTGAGGAGCAGTAATGGCGACTGCTGCTTTCAAAGAAGACTCCATTTCACTTTTGCCTCTTTATCAGTGTTTCCCGGATGGGATTTCAGGGTCTGAGTCAATGACACACAACTTGGTCAACATGCTGTCAAAGGCTTTTGTGAGCTTTCAGCCAGGCTGCTACAGGCTGCCAGCTCCATCTCCTTTTAAGACTAATTAGCAACTGGCCTGATGAGCTTAAGTCCAGCAAGTGGAAGGGAACTGGTCCTGGAATGAGAATGCCATAACTGGAGGCATGTTAGTCGGCAGCTCATCATTAAATAGCTTCATGCCTTCAACTTCCAGGCTTGGGCAACCAGACAGGTGGTCCCCCGTCACTATTTTCACACAGACACATTCCCTCTCCCAAGAGACAGTGTAGGCAACCTAGGAGGTCCCACAGGGAGGCCTAGGGTAAGCAGGAGAGCCTAACCCTGCGGCCAGCACAGTGTTCAACTCACTGCTCTGTGGGCTCAAGAAACTGAAGTACAAAAAGTACCTACGATCATGACCTATTTATCATTACTTCTGACCTCTCTCGGGGAAATAAAACCATCAGAATAGTGTTCAAAAGCTCAACATCATAAATCACATGCATCTGCATAACTGAGGACAAACAACCCAAATATCTATTAATACAAGAATGGCTAGGGACTTCCCTGGCGATCCAGTGGTTAGGATTCTGCGCTTCCACTGCATGGGGCATGGGTTCGATCCCTGGTCGGGGAACTAAGATCCTGCAAGATGCACAGCGAGGCCAAAAAAAAAAAAAATAAGGTAAGCCCCTCTCCTGTAAAATACAATCATTTAAAAACTAACATTTATTAAGAACACTTAAAGACACAGGAAAGTATTGATTAGTTGTGTGGAAAAAAAAAGCAAGATACAGCCTAGATGGGAGAGGAGTCTAGGGGAGAATGGATACATACACGTATATGTATGGCTGAGTCTCTTTGCTGTGCACCTGAAACTATCACAACATTATTAATCGGATATACTCCAATATAAAATGAAAAGTTAAAAAAAAGATACAAAATTGTGTGTATCATACTAATCATAATAATCACAGTATTTATAGCATAATTAAAATCCTATTGAATTAAATATTGATTAAAAAACAGAAGGAAATATCTTAACTGTGAATTGAGGATGATTTATCTTCCTCCTCAATCTCCTTTTTGAAAATCTGTGGTGTAACACGGTTATATCTCCCCTTAATAAGTTACCACCCTATTGGCAGTAACAGGCAACAGGAGAGTGGGCACTCTGACCAACCCTCTGTCCCTGGAGCCCAGGACTTCCTGCTCACCTTTCCGCTGCCTCTTCTCTCTGCGCACCTGCAGGTATTCCAGCCAGGCCCTCAGGGCTCTCCACTGTTGCCAGTGCTGATGGTGTTTCACTGCGGAGACCATCTTCTGCCTCTCCCTCCAGACATGCAGAAGCTGTTCCTGCCACCGTGACCAAGCCTGAAAACCAGAGAAAAGACAACAGTCAATGGAGGCAGGAAAACAGAGGTGAAGTACTGGTGAGGGAAAAGAGAAACACACACACTGGAAAGGCTAAAATTAGATACCCACACAGGAAAGGCTAAAAAGGAGGGGAAATTCCCAAGGAGAATCGTAAGTGATGGGAGTCTGGGGTGAAAAGATCTTTAAGAAGGGCATTCTCTGCTTCCAAAAAGTAATTTTTTTTTGGATTAAGAAGGGGGAAAAAAAAGGACTAATAAAATCAATGCATATACAAGAAGCAGGGACAATCCAAGGGGTGATATAATTAATTCAGATTGGGGATAGGAGAGGAGGGTCTGCCTTTTCTTTCAAAGTGGGAGGAAGCCTACGGTCAAGAGGCCCTTTCTCAGGGACAGTAGTCTCCAAGACGTGGACCTACAGAAACTGAGGGTCTACAGAAGGATTCCCTTAAGATTATCCATAAATGCACACCCTTGGGAAAGTCTTCGTGCACACTCAACAAAACGCATGCCCTACTTTGAAGGTGACTGTCATAGATGACTTGTTACCTTCTCTTATACCTTATACCTTTTTTTTTGGTTTTGTGTTTTTTTTTTTGCGGTACACGGGCCTCTCACTGTTGTGGCCTCTCCCGTTGCGGAGCACAGGCTCCGGACGCGCAGGCTCAGCAGCCATGGCTCACGGGCCCAGCCGCTCCGTGGCATGTGGGATCTTCCCAGACTGGGGCATGAACCTGTGTCCCCTGCATCGGCAGGCAGACTCTCAACCACTGCACCACCAGGGAAGCCCCCCCGCCCCGCTTATACCTTTTTAAACCTATAACACCTCTTCCCCTTTCCTTCCTCTCAGCTGAATACCATTTTTCCTATTTCACCAAGAAAATAAAAGCAATCAAAAGACAATTTTCTCAAGCTCCCACACGTCCCCCACCTGCCAACAGGCTCTGCCTTCTCTCCTGTTGCTCTGGATAAATTGTCCACTCTCCCATCACAGTTACCCCTGCCATGCATACAGCCCATCTTCTCAAGTTTATCACTCTGGCAATTCCCCCCACTCCCTTCTGCATCATCAGTTTCCACTCTCTACTAGATTTTTAAAATCAGCATTCGAGTGTGTTGTTATTTCTCCCTTAGGGGATGTGACAACCAAAAGCAATGGGTGACCTTTGATTGTACCCTGCACCTGACACTAAAAGAGCAACAATATACAGCTGCAATATGAACTGTATTCTAGATATTACTATATCAACATTACATTTCTTAGATATGACTGATATTGTGGTTATATAGAAGAACATCCTTATTTTTAGGAGATACGAGCTTAAGTATTTAGGGTAAACTTTATGTCTGCAACTTTAAAGCAACTCAGAAAATGTAAAAAATATACTGATACACTTGAGAGAAAGCAAATGTGGAAAGATGTTAAGGATGGGTTAAACTAGTGAAGAGAACCCAGAATCCACCTTTTCTGTGATTTGTTATTTGTCAAAATTAAAAAGTTGGGGATGAAAGATTATTGTCACACAAATACTTCCTGAAGGGAATAAATCAGTGATCCTCAAACCAACCACCGAACACCCCTCTCTAGACCACTATGCCACCCAGCTAACACCCAAGTGCTTTCCTTTCCAAACTCTTCAAAAGGGCTCTCTACCTTTCTCATTTCTCGTCTAAGCTGGTTTTCTTGAATCCTCTCCCCATTGGGTTCACTGAAACTGCTCTTATCAAGGGCATCAATGACCTCCACGTGGCTCAATCCGAAGGCCAAATCTCAGTCCTCATCTGCCCTGGCCTGCCAGAAGCACGTGACACAGCTCATCACACCCGCCTCCACCCGGCTTCCAGTATACCTTGGCCTCTCCTCTGTTCCTGCCGCTGATTCCCATCACTTCACCAGACAGGCTCAGTTCCACTGGCTATACCCATTCCCTTTGTGCTTTCACCTAGTCTCATGGCTCTAAATGTCATCTGCATGCTGAGGACTCCCAACTTTACATCTCAGGTTTGGACTCATCCTCAAGACTCCACACATATATCCAGCTGCCTCCCTGACACCCCCTCGTGGACATTTGGAAGGCCCATCAGGCTGAAGATACGGAGCTCAGAATGGAGCTCCTCCTGATCTTTCCCTACAAATCTGCCTCTCCCTCCAACACCCCCATTTCAGTAAATAGCAACTCCATTGTTCCAATTACTTAGGCCAAAAACCTGGGAGTCCTCTTAGACTTTTTCTCGAACACTTCACATCTTAACTATCCACTAGCAAATCCTGTCGGCAATACCTTCAAAACATACCCAGAATCCAAAACCATCTTCCTATCATCCTTGTCCAGAATCTCTCGTGGAACTTTGTAATCGCTTCCTAACTGTCCTCCCTGCTTTTATCCTTGATTTTCTGAGGTCTGTTCTTAACACAACAGCCAGAATTGTACTTTCTCATTTGTTGTGGTTATGTCACTTAAATCTCTCCATCTTATATGACAATTTCCCTCCCTGCCTTTTTTCTCTTCATGCTACCAATTTGTTAGAGAAACCAGGTCATGTACGCTATAAACTGTCCCACGTTTTAGATTTGTCCGATTGTCTCCTCCAGATGTCTCTAACTTGTCCCTCTGATCCCTGTATTTCCCATGAACTGATAGTCAGATTCATGTTTGGCTTGGTGGGAGTCATGTTCAAATTTTAGGCAAGAACATGTCTCAAGTGCTGCTGGGTACTTCCTGTTACATCACATTGTGGTTGGCTGCCATAGTTTTAGCAATGCCAAGACTGTTCCAGTGGCTTCAGATGGCATTAATCTGATTCCTCCCTTATATTTCCCTGTTGTCTTTCCTCTGGGTGATTGCTGCCTAGATCCATTTTCTCACTGGGGTGGCAATTTTATAATTGTAATACTCCTGCGTTTATTAACTGAAATTCTATAAAGAAGCCTTACTCTCTCATTAACCCTCTCGTTTTTCAAAGATTAGTTTGTATAGGAAAGGCAGGATAAATGCTTGACTTTGGCCTTCATTAATTTCCAAAGAGTTGAATTAATGCTCTAACAACCCAAAATTGTGACCAATGAGCTTTTTTTTCTCATTATGAATGCATGAATTTTTACATATTTGATATGTTTTCAATCCACGGCAGTCATTATTCTTTTTGATGCTCAAATTGTTCTATCTTAAGCCTATGGGAGTCCTTCTGACACAACCCCATGTTAATTTCCTCATACTCCTGCACACTATCTCCTAGGCTTATGACGTCTATTTCCTGCTCTATACCTGGAATCAGCCATTTCTCCAAAAAGCCTCAGTTCCCTTTAGTGGGAAACAGAAGAGACCACAACTTGGGCACTGGGGATGCTAGAAGCAGTGCCAGTAACAAAGCATTTAAGTCTTTTCAGTAAATAGAGTTAGAAATTCACTATTTTAGAGGAAAAAAAACCATGAGTCCATACTGATATTGACATTTCCAATTTCAGATAACAGGGCTTTTGTTTAATTTCTGATTTTGTACCTGTAATCTTTCCTTTTACACTGAAAATCATGCTTCCTAATGACACAGCCATAGTTATTTGCTTTATCTTACTGTAACAGATTCAACCCAACAATCCAAACCTGCTACTTACAATAAGACCACTGAATGCAGTTTTAGATCTCTTAGTAGTTCTTTGTGTCCTTAGAACACATCCCACTCGGGATGAACAGCCAAAATATTGTATTTTAAAGTAATTCTTTTCTCTTTGTAGTCATTGCTACAAACTTGGTATGTTTGTTTCAGCGTGTCCTAAAATCCTAGGGATTGGTTCTTTTCCTTTTTGATTTTTTGTTTTTAATTATATCAAATATTTACATGGTTCCAAAGTTAAACCTATGTAACAAAGTAAATTCACAGAAGTACTTTGTTCCCTCCCTTCCCCCATAGGTAACCACTTTTCCTTAGTTTTTGGTTTATTTTTCCATTGTTTCTTCTTGAAAACAGAACACACACACACACACACACACACACACACACACACACACACACACACTCTCTCTCCCTTTCTCTCATATCTCTCTCTCTCTCCCTTCCTTCCTCAAAAGGCAGCACACGATGAACCAGAGGGAGCCTGTTAAGAGGTGGGGTGTGGTCACATCACTCCTCCTCTCAAAGCCAGTAGCTTCCCCCTCCCCTGGAAAAAGAGCCAAAGCCTTTATGGGCACAGCCTGCAGAGCCTTACTATTACATCTGCCTCCTTGTCACCTCATGGCCTAATCTTTCCTACTCTCCCTCTCACGCCCATCAATAGATCACAAGCTACGTCAAGCTCACGGGTGGGGTGACTCAATATCACAAACATGACAATTTTCTCCAATCTAATGTAAAAAGTCAGTGTACTATAATAAAAAATCCTAGTAGCCTTTGTTGTGGAACTTGACGAGTTGATCCTAAAATTAATAAGAGTAAAGAACAACTGCCAAGACAATTTTTAAAAAGAACAAGAATAAAGAAGATCTCTTTCCACAATATGAAAACTTAAGAGCTATACAGTAAGATCAGGAGTAGTAATGAAGAGTTAGCATTTACTGAGGATTTCCATACTCAAAGCATTGCTCTAAGCATATTACATGTATCACTACACTTAATCCTCAACAATCCTATGAGGTAGGTACCATTATTATTTACTTACAGATAAGAAATATAAGGTGGGGTGGTGGTGGGATGAATTGGGAGACTGGGATTGACATATATATACTAATATGTATAACCTGCTGTATAAAAAAAATGAAATTAAAAAATAAAATGCAATAAAAACCAAAATGCAATATTAAAAAAAAAAGAAGTCAAGGTACAGGGAGATTAGGTAACTCATTAAAAAAGGCACAAAGCTAATAGGTAATGGCAGCAGAATTTCCACCTGGGCAGTCTGACTAGAGAACCTCTGTTCTTTCCTACCTGCTTCATTAAATCATAATCAAAACAGTGTGTACTGGCTCAGAGATAGACAAATAGACCAATGGAATACAGAGCCCAGAATAGACCCATGAACAAATGGGACGTTGCTCTATAATGGAGGTGGACTAATAGTCAGTATAAAAAAGATAAAGGATAAACTAACCAGTAAACAGTGCTGCAGAAATTATCCATAAGGAAAATGACAAACTAAGACCCTGTTACACACAATTTATAAAATTAAACCCAAGATGGATTAAAGACCAAACCATAAGATACAAGAATTAGGTACACTGAAAATAATAACACTTGTATGAAAAAAAACCCACCATAAACAAAGCAAAAAAACAAGCTATGGACTAGAAGAAAATACTTGCAATGTACCTAATAGTCAAAAGATTAGTAAGCAGAATGTATGACAATGTCCACAGAGCAGAAAAAGGCAAATAACCCAACAGAAAAAAAGGAGTGAGGGATAGTAACAAGCTGAAAAACAGAAACTCAAATGGCAAACAAGCGTCTGAAAAGATGCTGGGCTTCATTAGGAATCAGCAAAATGTAAATTAAAGCAACAAGGAATTACCACTTCAGACCTATCAAACTGGTGAAAATGACCAAGTCTGACAATGCAAAGCGCTGATGAGGCCAAAAGAAATGGGAACTGAAATGTTAGCACATAAACTGGCACAGCACTGGAGCAAATAGGTGATGCTTGATAAGGATGACGAGATGATACCCAAAGAAGTTTCACTTCCAGGAACAAGAGAAACTCAGACTCTTGCACAGGGATCTGTGTTTAAGAGTGCTGTCTGCCACATTGTTTGTAATTGTAAAAAACATAATCAGAAGGAATCAACAGGTCAGCAGCACTGAGCAGGTAAATTGAGCCTTATTCAGTACAAAGGCATATTATAGGTAGTTAACAGATCTCTATGTATCAACATGGATAAACCTCAAAAATACACTGTTGCATTAAAAAAAAGCAAGCTGCAAAGTAAATGTACAGTATGACACCATTCATAAGTTTCCTAACAACACAAAGTCAGAACACATATTCTTTTTATTTATTTATTTATTTATTTATTTATGGCTGTGTTGGGTCTTCGTTTCTGTGCGAGGGCTTTCTCCAGTTGTGGCAAGCGGGGGCCACTCTTCATCGCGGTGCGTGGGCCTCTCACCATCGCGGCCTCTCCTGCTGCGGAGCACAGGCTCCAGACACGCAGGCTCAGTAGTTGTGGCTCACGGGCCTAGCTGCTCCGCGGCATGTGGGATCCTCCCAGACCAGGGCTCGAACCTGTGTCCCCTGCATTGGCAGGCAGACTCCCAACCACTGCGCCACCAGGTAAGTCCAGAACACTTATTCTTTACGTATATGTATGCACACATTTTTACAAGTGCAAAAGAACACAAGAAAATGGGGACTTCAGTATCAGGGTACAGGTTATCGCTAAGGAGGAAAGGTGGCGGAAGGAAGGAAGTGGGGGGCTTAAACTGTGAATTTAATTACATTAAATTCTGGGGCAAGTATGGAAAATGCTAACACCTTTTAAACCTGTATGTTGGGTACTTGGATATCTTTTAATATTTTTAATAAATGTTTTATATTTAATGTTTTTATTTTTGAAGTACATAATTTAATTTTTTAAAATTTCACATATCTCATGACGTCTTCCCTGCTTAGTTCAGAGATGCTGTGAGGATTAAGAGAATGACTTAAATTTAAGTTCTTGGTAAATCATATGGTACTTATCAGGCACAAGGATTTTATTTACAATCTGCACTATAAAATTTGCCTTAGAGTCTCATATAGTGTGGTCCGTATCAGTGTTATCTTGATTGCTCACGTTTTTCATTGGATTTGATTCTGAATGACTCTCGGCTGTCTTCTAAGTTAAATCTAACCTCAAACAATGAAAACCTGCTATCACTAAAAATATTCATTCAAATCTGTTGTTGCAAGCTTTGAAGGCAACAGTAAAAAAGGAATTCTAAAAGTGTTCTGAGCAATAGCAGCACCAGGAGAACGAGTTTATAGGTTCTCAAAGTGACTATCTGAAAGGGACGATAGCTGAAGTCCATCAGTGACAGAAAACCAGCCTCATTATGTTCCTATGCTTCTGGCATTTTCACATTCATAGCTCCCTCTCCCTCCTGAGAGCACAAGTCTACTGAGGACAAGGCAGCATGATAGTTAAAAGAACAGCTTTGCACTTTTCAGGCTGCCTCAGTTCAAATACTGGCTCTGACCTTTGCTAGGTGCATGACCCTCATTTGAGTTATTTAACCTATAATAATACAGGATTTAAAAAGTAATTTTGAAAATTGAGATAACACATATAAAGCACTTAGTCCAGCACCTAGGACAGTAAGACCACAATAAATACTATTACTGCTCCTGCTGTTCTTGTTACCGTTATTATCACTGGCAAGAACTATGTCTATTTCCTTGCTACTGCTTCAGAAGACCTTATGAGTTCAGAGGTCAGCAAATTTTTTTCTTAAAGGGTCAGATAATACTTTTTTTAGGCTTTGCAGGCCACATGGTCTCTGTTGCAACTACTCTACCGTTGTAGCCTGAAAGCAGCTTAGACAATACATAAATGAACAGGTGTAACTGCGTCCCAATAAAACTTTATTTACAACAACAATCAGCTGGCCAAATCTGATCCATGGGCAAGTTTGCTGACCCCAATCTATGCTGTCTGCATATGATCTCTATATACTGCATATTCTTCCATGGATGATACAAAATGTTGTCAGATTAAAAAGCTATTACTCCTACAGGGACTTTCCTGGTGGTGCAGTGGTTAAGAATCCGCCTGCCAGTGCAGGGGACACAGGTTCGAGCCCTGGTCCGGGAAGATCCCACATGCCCTGGAGCAACTAAGCACATGTGCCACGGCTACCGAGCCTGAGCTCTAGAGCCCACGAGCCACAACTACTGAGCCCATGTGCCACAACTACTGAAGCCTGCGTGCCTAGAGCCTGTTCTCTGCAACAAGAGAAGCCACCACAATGAGAAGCCCGCTCACTGCAACGAAGAGTAGCCCCTGCTTGCTGCAACTAGAGAAAGCCTATGCACAAAAACAAAGACCCAACGCAGCCAAAAATAAATCAATAAATAAATGGAAAAAAGAAGTTATTACTCCTACAATATAGTAACACGCACTTCTTTTTCTCCTCCTCCCTGTTCTATTCTCTATGACTGACTTGGCAGCCCTATAAGTACCCAGGAGACACTAAAAAGTGACTGAAGTTCAGAAAGCTTATCAAAGGCCATAAAAAAGCTTCACCAGAGCATACGTTTGGTACAGATGTTAAGCCTTTATAACTGACCAAAAGCTAGTGGCTTTCCCAAAAGGAACTCTAAGAAATAAGCAAAATTATATGAAAAAGCCAGGTTTTCTTTTCAGTCTTAGTTTCTTTTCTGCCCTCGTTTTCTAATTTGCTGTAGGAAAAGAGTAATGAGGAAATAAAGAATATACTGCTGTTTCTTTAAACATATTTATAATTAATTCATAAATCCCGTTCCGGCTCCACAATTAACAGGAGCTCTCTAAAGATTACTGGAAATCACATCTAGCATATTCCTTCCAGCGGCCTCTGTCTGTTGAAGAGTCCAGCCTTCCAAGTTGCCTCGCACCCCACTTCCATCCCTTGAGCTGCAGGGAGGGCCCAGCAGAGAGGCAGCAGCATGACGGTCAGCTTTCTGCTTGGGAGTCCGACCCCACCTGCCCAAGTTCCCACTGTGGGTATGGTGCCTGACGACCTGGACAGAGGACACCAAAGCCCGAGTCTGCTGGACTCACCTGCAGCTGGAGGCTCCGGGCCCTGTGCTTCACAGCTGAGGCATGGAGGGCACGGCCCAGGTGAACCTGTCCCAGTTGCCATCTCCACGTGCTCCACCACACCCTGTCAGAGAGCAAATCAAAGATGGGACCAGTCAGAGCAAGGCCAGCCAGAAAAGAGAAGGGCAGTGAGGGCTGGGCCTCAGACCCTGAGCTCAAGTCCCTCTCCCTAAACAGCCAAGAAACAGTTCTAGAGCTGCCAGTTAAGGGTTGGAAACGGATGGTTCCTAAGGTCAGATCCAGCCTTAGACACTACAGACATGCTCTGGAACTGAGCTTTTAAGACACTGCCATTTGGGACACCAGAGGACCACTGGGAACAATGCACAGTGGAATCAGTCCCATTATATAGCAGCTCATTGCTACACACACCTGGCTTTCAGAGTGGACTAACTCACCCTCCAATGTGTGGACAATGCTGCTGAGATGCAGTGCAAGGCAGCAGTTAAGAGCATGAGCTTTGGCATCAGAGAGATGGGTGGGTGAGCCCTAGTTCTGCTAATTACAACTTATACAGTAAGTCTCAGAAAGGTTGAGTAACTTGCCTGAGCTCATATATCTTAATCTGTGCAATAACAGTATTTCATAGTTTATGGTAAGGATTAAATGAGACACTTTACATTAAAAAATTAACACACACAGAAACTTAACACAGGGTTTTCTAGTAAGTACTCAATTAGTGTTACTTATGATTTAGTGAAAACCTGATCTCAATGTTGAACAAGTTATCAATAAATATTTATTAGGTATCAATTATGTTCAAAACATTGTTTTGGGGTTTTTTAAAAAATATTTATTTGGCTGATTGGGTCTTAGTTGCGGCACGCGAACTTCTGTCTAGTTGTGGCGCGCGGGCTCCAGAGCGTGTGGTTTTAGTTGCCCCGCGGAATGTGGGATCTTAGTTCCCCAACCAGGGATCAAACCCACGTCCCCTGCATTGGAAGGCAGATTCTTAACCACTGGACTACCAGGGAAATCCCCAAAACATTGTTTTAAGGTGGGTTTTTATGCTGGTTTTCCAGTAGCATAAAGCAAAGCTGAGGTAAAGTGAACGCTGCTGATCTGTAGGGCAATGGAGCACACTCACCACAAAGTACTCCGCTGTCTAAACTCCAGGGCAGTGGTCTGCATCCGAAGTTTGGTCCTACGAAAAACCACGTAGATCAACCAGGACTTCCAGGCCTGTCGCATCTTTTGTTTTGCATCTAGATGGCACCAAAGAGATTTTCAAAATGGGGCTGGGGGAGATGGATCACTCTGGGTTAAGACAAAAGTTCAAAAGCTCTGACATCCCTCCTTTGAATATCTAAATTCCTCCAGTCTTCTAGTGCCCTCTGCTGGAAAACTTGTGAAGCTCTACAAAATTAATAAGGATGCAGGATGTGAAGAATGGTTATATAAGTGATAACATTTACAAAACTTTTAAAGGAAAATCAGTGTACTGCACTGTTCAGAAATCTTTTATTATAAAAGTCCTTATTTTTTTTAGAGTTATATTCTGCAATATTTACACATGAAATAACAGAGGAAGCAGAGAAGTGAATGTGGATATGGATATATGTGAGTCGATAATTATTGGAAGCTGGATGATGGGTACATGGAAGTTCATTATTCTACCTTTCCATTTTGTAGATATTTTTAAATTTCCATAATATAAAGTTAAAGAAGTCATGTTATAAAATTTGCTGTTTGAAACAATAATTGTAAAGTAGAATAAGCAAGACAAAAGGAAAGGATACTATATGTATCTGTTTGAGAAACAGAATAAGAAGGACCAGTAATGATCCTGGAGGAAAGAGAATTTACTAAATATGGGAGGCACAAAAGTCCATAAGTCTCCCTTTGTGGTAAATTCCATTTTCATTATGAAAGTCATCACTGATGACATAAGTTTCTTTTCTTTTTAGAACACAAAGGAGAAAATAAAATTATGTAAAACATTTTGAGGACATTCTCCAAAATGTGGTCAGGATGACTAGAGCTATACTTTATATTTCATAGTTGTTGACAAGTCAAGTCAAAATATGAAAAAGAATTTAACATGCAGCTTCTTTGGGCCCACCTCAGACCTCATGAATCAGCACATCTCAGGCAACAAGGACTAGTATGGTGCTGTAGCTTAGAGTTTAAGCTCCTGAGTAAGATAAGCTGGGCCTGAGTACTGACCTTGTCACTGAGCTAAGTAACCTCACACCAGTTCCTCATCTGCAAAATGGTGCTTCCCTTCAAGGTATGTTTGCAAAGAGTAAACGAGATTATCTATAAAAAGAAGAAAATAAATCCAAGGAGATAAAAGAAGAGGTACTTATAATATTCTGGGGAAAGAGATGAGGCTTAATCTCAGGCATTGGCAAAGAAAAGATGAGTGCAAGGGACACCTCAGGGAGGCATGTTTTAAGAGAAGATAACTAAATGCTGTTACGACGAAGCCATTCATAAGTAAGGTTTCTTGCTTAGCTAGGAAAAGTAGGAAGAGCAGGTCTAAACGGGGAGCAGTGGACAAGCTGTACTGGGGACTTGCTGAGTTTGAGGTGTCTATAGGGCATTCATGTGAAATGGCTATGAGAAACAGCAGGCTGCATTATCATTTTGAAAGTTAGTGCCTTTTTCCCCTTAGGCTCCCCACATGGGTTTCTGGGTTCAACTCGAGGAATCAGACACTGACCAGAGCTAAACTGTCCACAAGATCACTAAGGGACAACCTGGACAAAGAAGATCAGAAGTAAGCACTGCAATGTGGCACATGGCAGCAAGACAGACAACAGTCCCAAGTGCTGCGAGAGAAACACAGCCAGAACACTGCACCAGCAGGGCAGGAACAGCCAGTTCACACAAATCATGCTTAAGTGAGTGGTAGGTGCCAAAACCATGCCATATAGAGAAAACCATAGGGATATGATCACACAGGAGTTCCTGCTCAGAGATCACACATCCTGGAAAACAGGAAAGGGAATCGAACAAGTCTTCCCTTTGACTTGGAGTTATTCTCTCTCAGAGACAATGTACTCATCCTTCACAAAAGCTTCTGAGCTTTTGTGAAGGCAAAAGTAAATCTGGGCTCTCAGTAAACTAGGAAAAGTGGGGATTTTCCTCAACTTGATAAAGAATATCTACAGAAAGCCTATAGCATACTTAATGGTGAGAAACTCAAAAGCTTTTCCACTAATCAAGTATAAGGCAAGGATGACCCCTCTCACTCCCTTTCAACATCATATTAGAAGTTCTAGCTAGTGCAACTAGACAAAAGCAATAAAAGGTATACAGATTGGGAAGGAAGAAATAAAACTGTCTTTGTTTGCAAATGACATGACTGTCTATGTACAGAAGCCAAAAAGAATTGACAAAAAAACTCCTGGAACTAATAAGCAATTCATAGCAAGGCTGCAGGATGCAAGGTTAATATACAAAAGTCAACTGATTTCCTATATAACAGCAATGAACAAGTGGAATTTGAAATTAAAAATACACCACCATTCACAGTAGCACTCAAAAAAATGAAATATTTAGGTATAAATCTAACAAAACATATATGAAATCTGTGTGAGGAAACTACAAAACTGTGATGAAAGACATAAAGGAAGAACTAAATAAACGGGGAGAGAGTCCTTGTTCAGGATAGGAAGACTCAATATTGTCAAGATGTCAGTTCTTCCCAACCTGATTCATAGTCAATGCAACCCCAACCAAAATCCCAGCAAGTTATCCTGTGGATATCACAAAATGATTATAACATTTATATGGAGGCAAAAGACCTGGAATACTCAACACAATATTAAAGAAGGAGGCTGGAGGACTGACATGACCTGAGTTGAAGAATTACTATAAAGCTACAGTAACCAAAACAGTGTGATATTGACAAAAGAAGTGACAGATCAGTGTAACACAGCAGAGAGCCTGGCAACAGGCTCTTATAGTCAACTTATCTTTGACAAAGGAGCAAAGGAATACAATGGAGCAAAGATAGTCTTTTTAACAAATGGTATAGGAACAACTGGACATCCACATGCAAAAAAGACACAGACCTTACACCCTTCATAAAAATTAACTCAAAATGGATCACAGACCTAAATGTAAAACACAAAACTATAAAACTTCTAGATGATAATGTAAGAGAAAACCTAGATGACCCTGGGTATGGTGATGACTTTTTAGATACAACACCAAAGGCACCATCCATGAAAGAAAAGATTGATAAGCTGGACTTCATTAAAATTAAAAACTTCTGCTCTGCAGAAGACAATGTCAAGAGAATGAGAAGACAAGCCACAGAGTGGAAGAAAATATTTGCAAAAGACATATCTGACAAAAGATTATTATCCAAAATATACAAAGAACTCTTAAAACTCAACAAGAAAACAAACGATCCAATTAAAAATGGGCAAAAGAACTTAATCGACACCTCACCAAAGAAAATACACCCTAATGTAAACTATGGACTTTGAGTGATTATGATGTGTCAGTATAAGTTCACCAGCTGTAACAAATGTACCACACTGATGGGGGATGCTGATAATGGGAGAGGCTATGTATGTGTTGGGGAGTGGGTGTATGGGCAATTACTACCTTCCCCTCAACTTTGCTGTGAGACTAAAACTGCTCTTAAAAATAAAATCTTAATAAAGGAAAAAAAAAGACAAATGGAGACATTTTCTTTAGACGTGTACTTCCTTTTCTCACCATGATCCTCGGCTCTCAGGTACCTGTTCCTCATCTCCCGCTGCTGATGCACGTAGGTCTTCCAGGTTTGGAACATCAGGTTATACAAGTAATATCTGAGGAGCCAAAAAAGCAAATAGCGTTTCTTTAAAACAAAACAACTCCTAATCCGACATACCCAGTCCGTTCTGTACTTAGGAGAAATTAACCGAACACTTCTGACACAAAAAAGCCAATCTATATCCTAAGCTAAAATTGGAGTGTCGTTCTCCACACCTTATATTATTACCAAGGAAGAAAGGTGTGAATTATCCTAGAATAACTTCACCTTCAGCACCCACAAAGCTGTGGCATTTGGAATGACAGTCATATCTCAATCATCCACACCATGTAAAACATAACCTCTCCTTTGCACTAAAAGACAGTCAATGTTCTCCTTCGTCTTTTCTGTCTCAATACATACATTATACACATTAAGTCGGTCAGTCCCAGGGCTTCCCTGGTGGCGCAGTGGTTAAGAATCCACCTGCCAATGCAGGGGACACAGGTTCGAGCCCTGGTCTGGGAAGATCCCACATGCCGCAGAGCAACTAAGCCTGTATGCCACAATTACTGAGCCTGTGCTCCAGAGCCCGCAAGCCACAACTACTGAAGCCCACGCTCTGCAACAAGAGAATCCACTGCAATGAGAAGCCTGCACCGCAAGGAAGAGTAGCCCCTCCTCGTTGCAACTAGAGAAAGCCGTGCACAGCAAAAAACCAAAAAGCACCCAAAAAAAAAAAAAAAAAAACAGACTGTCAGTCCCTCCATATCTTCACTATCCCATTTCCTAAAACTTGATTTCATACTCTGTCAGCTTCTTAGAACGATTCAGCGATGTCTGTATTTATGGATATCTGAAATATCCATAAATCAGAAACCCTGCCCCGAAGAGCTTAAAGACATGATTATAATGAGTGAATACCATTTGAAAAAGACACAATGTATAAGACATACTAAGTTTTTACTTTAAAAAAGGTATAGGGCTTCCCCGGTGGCGCAGTGGTTGAGAGTCCGCCTGCCGATGCAGGGGACACGGTTTCATGCCCCAGTCCGGGAAGATCCCACATGCCGCGGAGCGGCTGGGCCCGTGAGCCATGGCCGCTGAGCCTGCGCATCCGAAGCCTGCGCTCCGGAACGGGAGAGGCCACAACAATGAGAGGCCCGCGTACCGCAAAAAAAAAAAAAAAAAAAAAAAAAAGAGGAAACCCTGCCATTTGCGACGACATGGATGGGCCTTGAGGGCATTAGGCTAAGTGAAATATATCAGACAGAGAAAGACAAATACTATATGATCTCACTTATATGTGGAATCTTAAAAAAAAAAAAAAAAAAAACTCAGGAAAAGATCAGATTTGTGGTTACCAGAGGCCGGGGTGGGTTGGGGGAGGCAGTCAAAAGGTACAAACTTCCAGTTATGAGACAAAGAGGTTCTAGGGATGTAATGTACAACATGATGACTACAGTTACCACTGCTGTATGATATATATGAAAGTTGTTAAGACAGTAAATCCTAGAAGTTCTCATTACAAGGAGAAAATTTTTTTCTTTTTTTTCCCCTTTTCTTTTTTTTTTTGCGGTACGCGGGCCCCTCACCGTTGCGGCCTCTCCCGCTGCGGAGCACAGGCTCCGGACGTGCAGGCTCAGCGGCCATGGCTCATGGGCCCAGCCGCTCCGCGGCATGTGGGATCCTCCCGGACCGGGGCATGAACCCGTGTCCCCTGCATCGGCAGGTGGACTCCCAACCACTGCGCCACCAGGGAAGCCCTCCCCTTTTCTTTTTATTGTATCTATATGAGATGATAAACATTAGCTAAACTTATTGTGGTAATCATTTCATAATATGTAAGTCAAACCTTTATTCTGTACACCTGAAACTCATACAGTAATTAATATATGTCAATTATATCTCAATAAAACCAGAAAAAAAATTTCTATCCTTCTGACCAGAAACATGCCAACAAGTAATTATTTGATAACGTGTATCAGTAAAATTAAAGTAATGTAACATGAAATCCTACCTATAGTGACAGTCAGCTCGAACACGGAGTTTCCACTCTCGACGGGAAACCCACCACTCTTCTTTCCATTCTTCAAAGACCTTCTGCAGAATTCTCTGCTCATAGTAAAACCTAGGGCAATGAAAAAAAAAACCAGAGAGACATAACTGACAATGTTGGAGCTGATATCTATTCCCAAATCACCATTTCATATGGCCATTGCTTTCTCATAGAAAAGTGTGGTTCATTATTTGATAACACCAAAATAGATTAAAAATAGACATATTCAACTTTTTCAGATCAAAACGTTAGAACTACTTAAACTAGAAATGAGGCTAAAAACTTTTATACTCTAGATCTCACCAATTAAAGAGGTGAAAGTAAAAAAATCTGACTTTTCAAATACCATAAGTGAGTTGAGAATTAACATTCTCAATTTTTTTCATTCACCAGACTAAAAAATATATTTGATTAGTAAAAGATAGTAGCTACACTTCTCATTTACATACCCAGGAGATTAAAAGTTATAAAATAAGCAAATGCCTAATGATATTCCTAGGACTTAACAGAATATATTAGTTTAACTGAAATCTGACTAGCGGAGTTATAACAAGAGCAAAAGAGAAGAGAGAATAAGAAGGGAAAAAGCTATTAAGAAAGAAAGTAGCAGGGCAGTGAGACTGTGCTGATGCTAACAGGCATGGTCAAGAAGACTGGTAACTCAGGATCTCTGGCCTGTCAGTCACTCCAAATTTCTTTTCATGGTTCTGTAGGTTACTAACATGTCCTTCATCCTCACCCACTCACAGGTTTTAAAAAACTGGCTGGCAAAAATATACATAGAGAAATTCACCTCCCAATGTTTATTGCAGCACTATTTACAACAGCCAAGACATGGGACTTCCTGGTGGTCCAGCGGGTAGGGCTCTATGCTCCCAATGCAGGGGGCCTGGGTTTGATCCCTGGTTGGGGAATTAGATTCCACATGCCACAACAAAGATCCAGCATGCCGCAACTAAGACCCTCTGCAGCCTCAATAAATATTTTTAAAAACAAAAAAAACAATAGCCAAGACATGGAAGTAACCTAAATGTCCAATGACAGATGAATGGATTAAGAAGGTGTGGTACATAAATATACAATGGAATATAACTCAGCCATAAAAAAGAATGAAATAATGCCATTTGTAGCAACATGGATGGACCTGGAGATTACCATACTAAGTGAAGTAAGTCAGACAGAGAAAGACAAATAGCATATGATATCACTCATATGCAGAATCTAAAAAAAAAAAAAAAAAGATACAAATGAACTTATCTACAAACAGAAACAGACTCACAGACTTAGAGAATGAACTTATGGTTACCGGGGGGAAGGCTGGGGGAGAAGAACAAACTGGGAATTTGGGATTGACTGCTGTATTTAAAATAGATAACCAGGGCTTCCCTGGTGGCGCAGTGGTTGAGAGTCCACCTGCCGATGCAGGGGACATGGGTTCGTGCCCCGGTCTGGGAAGATCCCACATGCCGCGGAGCGGCTGGGCCCGTGAGCCATGGTCGCTGAGCCTGCGCGTCCGGAGCCTGTGCTCCGCAGCGGGAGAGTCCACAACAGTGAGAGGCCCGCGTACTGCAGAAAACAAAAAAACAAACAAACAAGAGATGCCAACAAATTTTTGATGACAGAAAGCAGGCAGGCGAGTGGCAACTGAATCAACAGGTGAAAGAAGGCGGAGAACTAAGTGTTGGTGGGAGGAGAGTCGAGAGGCAAGGGGCTGGTGGCATGAACCCCAGAAAGGCATGGGAACAAGAGGTATCAGGAAGCGGGGAGCCCTGGGTGGAAATGAAAACACAGGATTGTTTGGAAGCCTGTGAGTAAGAAACAGTTAGGCCCTTGGATCCCATTATTCACCTGGGCAGACTCAGGCTTATCTCTGGAGAGGCTGAACCTGAGGGGCACTGGACTCTCCAACACCAGGCACAGCTCGGGAGACAGTCCTAAACTGAGAGTCTACATACTGAACAGTGAGATCCACATTCCCTCTCCTCTGCTTGCCGCCAAGCTTATAACCACCGCCCCCCGCCTCCACCCCACTCTACCCCAGAAGGAGTTTGGAGGACTCCTCTCCTCTGGGGAAAACTGATCAATCTAAGGGAAAAGGACTTCAGATACTGACAGATGGAGTTCCCCCAATGAAACTATCTGGTCTCTGCCTCAAAAGCCTAAAGGGAAACCCTCAGCTTACAAGTCCCTATACATACATTGAATGGGTATATAAGCTTCTAATATTAACTCTTAAATATGAGCAGACAATAAAAGGATCTCTTGACATTTGAGGAAAGACTACAACATGAGACAGTGAACAAAAGCACACAGGAAAAAGGAGCTTGGAAGAAACAGAGCAGTCAAAAACCTTAGAAATAAATCATTACATTAACCTCAAAAAAATTATGAGCCTCCAGGATGTTATTTTTTTTAAAAAAAGGACTATTCAGAGAACAAAAAAGAGCTCTTGGAAATTAAAACTATGATGGCAGAAATGAAAAAGAAAAGATCCATAGATAGGTAAAACAAAAAGGAGACTAGTCTATAGGCCACAGTAAGGACTCTGGCTTTTACTGTAAGCAGGATGGGAAGCTGCCCAAGGTCTGAGCCGAAGAGTGACGTGACTGGATTACTCAGACCGCCTGTGTGAAGAGACTGACTAAGGACAAGGCTCGGAGCAGGAGACCAGTGAGGAGGCTCCTGGAGTCATTCAGGGGAGACATGATGGCCCGGACCAGGGTGGTAGCAACTGGAGGTACTGAGAAGAGCTTGGAGTCTGAATCTATTTTGAAGGTTGAATCAACGTAATTTTGGCATTTGGCATTGCAATCGGGGAGTGAGGGAATAAGATACCAAGGATGACTCCTAGGTTTCTGACCCGAGTCCCTGGAAGGATGGGAGCTTCCTTTACTGGAGAGAGGAACACTCATCAGGGAGGTCTGTGGGGAAGGTCTAGACTTTGGTTATGAACGTACTGAGCTGTGACGTCTATTGGGCGCAGAGTGGAATGTCACGCGTGTAGCAGTCCAGGAAGAGGTCTGGGCTGGGTGTGTACCTTTGGGAATCATGGGATGAGGTTGACATGGTTGGGAGGTAAACAGAGAGGCAGTGCAAGGACTGGGGGTGGGATACTTAGATGAGGAGGAACCAACCAAAGAGAGTTAGAGGGGACAAAGAGGTGGAAGGGAAACAGAGAGAATGGTAACCTTGACGCTGGGAGAAGAAAGGGCTCCTTGAAGAAGGGAATGATGGGCTGTCTAATGCTTCTTGGTAAGTCAAGTGAGAGGAAATTTAAGAATTCACCACTGATTTCAGCAAATGTAGTGACCTTACAAAAGCAAAAACAATTTTGGTGGCATGATGGAATCAAAAGCCTCGTAGGATGGACTTGAGACTACAAAAAGAGGTGCTGGAGAGGTTGGGGATGGCCAGGAAATGTAGAGGGAAGCAAAGAGATGGAGAGCTAGCTGCAGAAAGAAGGAGCATCAAAGAGACTTTTTTTCTTTCAGGATAGGAAAATAATAGCATTGTATGCCGGTACAAATGATCCAGTAAAGAGGGAAAAATTGATACAGAAGAGACAGAAAAAAAACTGCTAGTGTGATGGCCTGGAGTAGGCACAAGGGGAACGCAACGCAAAAGGATTTTGCCACAGATGCCACAGTTGGGAAAGCAGGTCATATGGCAATAGATGCTGGCGGTCAGTAGACTGAGTGATGGTCTCTTCTGTTACTTCTATTTTCTCAAGAAAATAGGAAGCAAAGCCTTAACCAAGAATGACGAAAAATACTGATAAATTAAATACTATAAATGGACGTGACTGTTTTATCTACTTCCCAAATTAGCCAAGTAATTTTGTTCAGATCTTCTCTTCAGAAAAAGAGGTGATACTTCCTGTTTAAGACTGCCTTACATATGGACACATACTGTATGTATTATTTTTGCCCTATTAATTCAGTGGTCATTTTGGTTCCATTTATTAATGATAAAACAACTCCAGTTTATAGAAGTTAAAACATTCTCCAAGCACATAAAGGTATTATTCTGAAGTTTCTGGTATGATATCATTCCCCTCTAACATTCCTAAAAGTGAGAAATAAATAATTCAATATGGAAAAAGACCAAAAAGAAAAAAAAAAAAAAAGCAAAGATTATTATGCCCAACTTTACCCAAAGTAACAAATAACCCACTTGATTTAAAAAGGGATTACAAGTTGAAACTGACCACCCCATCACAAACTTCAAAGTCAATGAAAACATAGTATCAGAATTACAATTCTGGTAGCTACTTAGAGAAAAAATATTCTCACTCTCTCATTTTACAATTTGAGAAACTGAGGCCTAGAGCCGTAACTTAACCCCAGATCAAACCATTATCTAGGGTCTAGGTAAGAACCAAAATTCAGGTCTCCTAAAATCCAGTCCAGTATTCTTTCCTGCCACCATTCAAGAGCAAAGAAAGGAAAAAGAGTACAATGTGAATGCTCTAACAGTGAGGCAGACATCAGTCGTAGATACCCGACACCCACCGCCAAGCCTCTGCTTCCTCACCAGCATCCACTAGGAAGGCTGGAAAGGTTTCTCTCCCAGCCTCTTCAGAAGCTAAAGATGGCCAGTGACATAGCTCTGGCCAATGAGGCAGAAGCAGCTGAGGGTTTCTAGGAAAGTTTTGCCTTCCTGATAGAGACAGGTCCAGCTGACACCACCCTTCCTCCCCCTTCCTGTGTAAAGCTAGAACAGTCATCTTGCAACTATACAGTGTCATCTCTAAGGACAAAGGGCCAGTATACTAAGGATGGTAAACTGGAAAGGATCTAAAAGCCTGAGTCTCTGATGACATCACTAAACAGCTGAACCAATACCAGCCTGCAAACTGTGAGAAAAAGCAAATCCCGATTTGTTTAAGCCATCGTCAGAATTTCTCTTACTTTGAGTCAAATGCATTTCTAACATAATCAGCATTTCCCGAGTACTTGGAATATAAATAGATATTATTTGAAAAGAGGTTTCCAGTTAAATATGAGTCAAATATGAGTTTAACAAAATCAAGCAGGAAAAGGATTTGGGGAAGAGAGTGAAGGTGGCAACATAGTTTTTCAGTCTCTGAATCCCTACAAAACACACAGAGCAACCATGTAGCAAAACCAAAAACTCATGTATCTATTACAACAAAACTAGGTGATAAGGTAGCCCTACAACCCCAAAATGCAAGCAGGTGAGGACAAATCACTCAGAGTCAAAAGACCACCACGGTATTAACATTTGTACAGAAGAAAGAAGGAGCGATGAAGGTGGTATCTGAGGAACCTGAGAACAGGAGAACCTGAATCAGTCAATAAGTAGTCACTGGAAAGTGCAGAGGCCCAACTTGAGACCAGAAGCTGAAACTGAGAGGAGTTTTGTTCTCTCCAAAACCAGGGCTCATGTAAGAGCTGAAGCTGCTGGAGCAGTCTGGCCCCAACAGTCTCAAAACGGACCTGACCTCAAAAACAGACAGGGCTTCATACTGAGGAGGAACTGCTGGGAGCAGAATAGAAACCGAGCAGGAGAAGGACAAGGAGACAGGAGGACAAGGAGGACAAGGACAAGAAGGACAAGGAGGATCAGACCAAGCGTGGTAGGGGAACAAGCCAGGATACCCCATAGAGCAAGCCGCCGCATCTGTAAACACCACGACAGAGACAGAAGAGGGAGCTCTGTGAAATTAGGAAAGCTTAACTAAACCTCACTTCACTCTAAAAGTTCAGAAAAATTAATATCATATAAAAGTGAGCAACAGAAAAGTAAATGAAGTAAAATCCTATACAAAGTTACTGTAGGGCTTCCCTGGTGGCGCAGTGGTTGAGAGTCTGCCTGCCGATGCAGGGGACGCGGGTTCATGCCCCGGATCCCACATGCCGCGGAGCGGCTGGGCCCATGAGCCATGGCCGCTGAGCCTGCGCGTCCGGAGCCTGTGCTCTGAAGTGGAAGAGGCCACAACAGTGAGAGGCCCGCGTACCACAAAAAAAAAAAAAAAAAAAAAGAAAGAAAGAAAGAAAAGGAGCAGAATAACAGGCCTATGGACAAAAAAATTATGCCAGAAAGATGTGCCCACAAAACAGGAAAATAAAAACAAAACCCAAGAAAACCCTGTAACCTATCTCAAAATGAGCTAAGACGTTAAGAAAATAAACCCACACCCAGGCATACCATATTAAATCTTTGAATAATAAGTCTTCAAAAGAGCAACAATTAGATCAACATCTTACAAATGGAAGTCATAGAACAATGGAATATCTTCAAAATGCTGGGGGAAAAAACTGGCAATGTAGCCTAGTATACCCAGTGAAATATCTTTCAAAACTGAAAGCGAAATAAAAACAATTTTAGACAAAATCTGAGAGGATTCATCACAAGCAGACCTACTGTAAAGGAAATGTTCAGGAACATTTAAATGATAGAAAGAAAATCATCACAGATGGAAACCTGGAGATACAGGAAGAAACAAAGAACAAGAAGTGTAAACACATGAATAAATATAAATGAATACTGGCTGTGTAAAATGAGAGTAATAACGTTCTGCAGATTTTAAAATATAAACTGAATTAAGGGAATTCCCTGGCAGTCCAGTGGTTAAGATTCGGCGCTTTCACTGCTGTGGCCTGGATTCGATCCCTGGTTGGGATCAGGCCAAAAAAAACCTGCATGGCCCAGCCAAAAAAAAAAATTTTTAATTTAATTAAAAAAAATAAACAATTAAAATACCTTACAATAAGGGCATATAAGTGGGGACAGCGACAGGAGAGTTAAAGTGTTCGAAGGACCCTGCCTTGTTTGGGAAGAGGGCAAAAAGAAACAATTAATATTAGACCCCAGTAAGTTAAACAAACACATTATATTTGTTACGGCAGTCAGTAAAAGAAGGATAGAAGAGTATATAATTTCTAAGCTAACAGGGAGGAAGCTAAATAAAATACTCAACTGAGTAAAAAAAAGAAAAACAAGAGTCTTCCGATAATGGCAAACTATGTTACTCCGATCAGTTCTCCCACTGAGAACAAGAAAAGACAAAAAAAAAATTATTGAAGGCACGAAGAGCTACCAAGGCAGTAAAGAAGGGCAGGGCCAAGGTCCAGGGAAAGAAGGAAAAGCAGAGGTAGACTATGCCTCATCCCTGCAGCTGCGATGGGCTGTGGCCACATTGGGAGCCTCACTGGTAAAGACACACGAAAAAGATGGGAAGAGCAAGGCCCTCCACAAGGTATACCAAGAAAAAATTTCAGAGAACACACACAGGCCAAATTTGCTTGAGAAACCTTGAATCAAGAGACCTTGATGTTCCAGATCAGGAAAGCCATAATGTCAGAAAAATGAAACAGGAAAGGGTATAGTAAGTGGAGAAGTGAAGGGTGAGAACCCATAACATTTCAGTTTTTAAAAAACACTTACATTTTCAATGGCTGTCAGTTCTCTGAAACATTACACTGCCCCTTCTTTCTCTCCATCCCTCTGGCTTCCTGCACAGTGTCCCTGACCCCTTGCGATCCACTTAGGGCGCTGCAGCTAAAGCAATGTTAACCAAAACCCACAGCAGCAGGTGGTAGCCTAGAAAAAGTGAAGCTACCGGGCAGAGGGACTTACACTTGACTCAGTTTCACTCCTCTTGCCAATGCCAACTTTTTCCCCAGGTTCTGCCCTAGACCAAGTCAATCTGCCAGTCTCGCCAGGGACCTGAAAGAGCTCATTTACTTCTCCTGGGCAAACATTCATTCAAACTAATATGTGTTAAGTTACCATTATATGATATACCTCCTGGAGGCTGGGGAGGAGCAGGGAAGGAATGCAACACATGCCATAGTAAAGGTTATATATGGGCTTAATACAAAACAAAATCCTAGAATGAACTCAACAGAAGTCCAGTGTTCTGAACTAATACTACCTGGCTTTAGAGGGAAATACTCTTCCGAAAGTCATTCGAATCCACAAATACAAGAACTTTCTGGCCATGCATCTGAAAGAAATGACATACACATTTTAAAACTGCATTTAGTTTATATCATCAATTTTCTGTAAAGGAGACGGAAACTTTAAGGTCCCAGGAAGTGGGATACTAGTATGAGTCAAAAGGTGAATCATATATAGATAATATTGCATCAAACAGAGCACAGGATGGGACAGATTTGTAAAGCTAACATAAAGCAGATTATTTTTAAAAAATACTTTCAGGGCTTCCCTGGTGGCACAGTGGTTGAGAGTCTGCCTGCCGATGCAGGGGACACGGGTTCGTGCCCCGGTCCGGGAAGATCCCACATGCCGCGGAGCGGCCTCGCCCGTGAGCCATGGCCGCTAGGCCTGCGCGTCCAGAGCCTGTGCTCCGCAACAGGAGAGGCCACAACAGTGAGAGGCCCGCGTACAGCAAAAAAAGAAAAAAAAAAAACAACAAAACTTTCAATATAAAGTATTTTGTTGATGAAGATTTCAGAGATGAGGGAAAGGAAGTACATGCTAGTGCTTTTGCTAGTATTATTCTTCCTGTCTAAAACACCTGGCAAATGCCCACTTACCCACCAAGGCTCATCTTCAATGCTCACTCCTACATGAAGCCTTCCTGGACCTTCCCCAACCAAACAGAGCAAGTAGCTTGGTATTCTCAGACCCCGGCTCCAACCCCTAGTGTAACATTATGACACCAAATCCCAGGAAGCGGCTCGCAGGGTGCCTGTTGTTCCCTCTGCACTGTGAGCCCCTGAGAGCAGGGACCATGGCTCACAGTATCCCCAGCTAGCACAGTGCCTGGAACACACAGAAAAAGTTGGCTTGTCTTGGCCAGTTGATCTCCAGGTTCAGCTTGGAATGCTCTTCCTCCTGCCCTTTACCTGGCTTTCTTACATTATCCTTCAGGACTTGGCTAAACTCCGCCTCCTCCAGGAAGTCACTGCTGGCTACGCTGGCATGGCTGTTCTTGCCAGGTGGCCTATGGCACCACATCCTCCCTTCTCACAGCACTTACCACACTTCGCTGTTGTGGCTTGTTTAACAGTCTGCCAAGTCTACCTGATTTTACGCTTTCATGAGGTCTTGGACCAGGAATGTCTTATTCACCTTGTACGCTCAGCATCTAGCATAACACCTGGCTGGGTAGGCACCTGATAAATTTTTGTTGAATGAGTAAAAGGATACCTTTCAAAGACCTAATCAAGAGTAGCAGAAAATGATCATTTTCTTGGACTATGCTTAGACTTCTTCTGGAAGACTCTTTATAGCTTATACATTGTGGGGCACAACTGGAGACCATGAATGAAAACACTCAATGACAGATCTTACATCAGCAGATTCCTAAATATTTTGAACATTCTGCCATGAAGAACAGTCAGCAAGGTCTCCAATTAACTGAGATAAGAGAATAAGAATCATCCCCTCATTTTAACCAACAAGGGAGGACAATGGAAAAGTCACTGAGACAGGGGAGGGGAGCCCTCGCAAGCTCACCTGATGCGCAGTTCTCTTAGCCGGCCCCTTCGGGTCCAGGCATATGAGGGATGATACTGTACAGGATGCCTGGCCCTAGGTATCTCACTCCAGATCCCAGAAGAGGCAGAAGACTTCTTTTTGGACATTATCTTTGGAGAATAAGGTTTCTTAACTGCACCATCCCTTGAAGACCTTAAATTTGAGGAGTAAGGGAGAAAGGAGAGAATCAAATTATCTCTGCATGTGACGCAAATACTTTTTAACATACAAGTGAAATTAAACAGATAAGCTCATTGAGACGGAATGATAATAACTCCCCTTCAAGGACAATAAGCAGCCCAATCTCTGACAGAAATACCCACCCTATCTGGAGGTGGGTACTGCTGGCTCAGCTCTAAGCAGGAGCTATAGAGCTGGAGGGTACCTTGGAGTCCTAACACACTCTTTTTCAATGTGTCATTTAACGGGAATCATTTACAAATTGGAAACAGATTCCTTTACATAAAAAACTAGGAATGATTTTCAGATTGTGACAACTGTAACAATACACAACTACACACTTTTACTAAACACTAAACTTATGACTTTTAATCCCATTCCAGAAACATTAAGAGATCTTATTGGTATGAACACAAGATTTTTAAAAAATGTATGTCAGAGATCTCCCTGCAGGAAATACCTAGAGGCAACAACATCCCATCAGCAATAAGCAAACCGATAGCTCAAATATTGTTTCTAAAATACCACTGCCAACTAGTATTCCAAGTAATGGGCCCTAGGAAAGCCGTCTCTAAAAAAAATAAAATAAAACAAAACCAAATAAAATAAAATACCATTGCCAACTAAGAGGAAGCAGCAGTCCTTGGAAATATAGCTGACTTTTAGGTCTGAGACAAGGAAAATACAAGATGAGTCTGGACTATCTTAATGGGTCAAAAAGTAAAGAAATGATCAAAGAATGACAAGGGCGTGTGAAAAGGACACAGGAGCCAGCTTGAAAGGGCTCCCACTGGCCAAATCTGGGACAATTTCGGCAGTAATAGATTAAAACCCACCAAATAAAATACGAAATAAAATACGAATCCACAAAATACTGATATAAGTAAATAAATACATTAGGGAGAATGGAAAGCTCTACTTTGCAGTAGAATGCAATTAATAAACTTTTAGGAACCATCACAGTAGCAACTGATTCAGACAAGAATCATCAACGGATGTAAAAACAAGTGGGTGCTAGTTTGATGAGAAACAGGCTATTAATGTAATTTCAAAATATCTTGCCACAAGATACTTATTCATTTCTTTATAGTGGAGAAACCTGGCAGACATCATCTTAACCAAGTGATAAAAGTGAACATCAGGCTTCCCTGGTGGCGCAGTGGTTAAGAATCCGCCTGCCAGTGCAGGGGACATGGGTTCGAGCTCTGGTCCGGGAAGATACCACATGCTGCTGAGCCACTAAGCCTGTGCGCCACAACTACTGAGCCTGCGAGCCACAACTACTGAAGCCCGTGTGCCTAAAGCACATGCTCCGCAACAAGAGAAGCCACTGCAATGAGAAGCCGGCACACCACAACAAAGGGTAGGCCCCGCTCGCCGCAATTAGAGAAAGCCCGCACACAGCAACGAAGACCCAACACAGCCAAAAATAAATAATAAACAAAAAAAGAGCAGCCCCTGCTCGCCACAACTAGAGAAAGCCCACGCACAGCGACGAAGACCCAACGCAGCCAAAAATAAATTAAAAAAAAAAAAGCTAACATCAATGGTAATAGGACCAAATATCCTGGTATTGATGCACTGAGAACACAGCATCACTTCTGCAAAATTCCTGCCAAAAATGCACAACCTGAGTTCAATCATGAAGAAACACTGAACAAACCCAAATTGAGAAATATGCATAAAAGGTAAGTGATCTGAACTCTTCAAAATGCTTAGGTCATGGAAGATAAGGAAATACTGAGAAATATTTCCAAATTAAAGGGGACTAAAAGTACAAAATGAACAAAAAGGGAAGTTTTTCTTACATTTTGTTTTCTTTTTGCTATAAATAACATTTTTGGAACAACTGGCTTCAACTTACTCTCAAGTGGTCCAGGGGAGGGGGGAAATATAGATATTTGATTCTCGTTATTTGCGATAAGGTCTATAAAGTCCATAAACACTGAGTTAGTGAATATACTGAACCATTGTCCCTAAGGGAAAATACATGGTTAGGTTCCTGCCAGCCTTCAAAAACATTCTCATCAACTAATCAATACAGAACCTTGTGGGCTTCCTTGGTGGCGCAGTGGTTGAGAGTCCGCCTGCCGATGCAGGGGACACGGGTTCATGCCCTGGTCCGGGAAGGTCCCACATGCCGCGGAGAGGCTAGGCCCGTGAGCCTTGGCCACTGAGCCTGCGCATCCGGAGCCTGTGCTCCTCAATGGAAGAGGCCACAACAGTGAGAGGCCCGCGTACTGGGAAAAAAACCAAACAAACAGAACCTTGTTTTATGTGTACTTCTGTTTAAAGACACCTTATTTAATACATATAGTGAATCATTAAATTGAACTCACAGCCAACAGCCCTATAACTCATGCCTGAACAAAGCTCACCTAACATACACTTTCTTCATAAGGTACATCACAGCGTTCCTGCACTTAAGAACACTAGACAGAACTTCAGCACTACGTTTGGGGGCCACTTTAAACAGCAAAACTGTCAACAAAAAGCACAAAACTGTGAAAACGTGGGACTACACAGACTGGGAAAAGGACCCTTGCTTAAAGTATGAGCTGAAACAAAAAGGCAGAACACTGCCTTGTTTGACCTCAGCTGGGAGCATGTGCATCAGTGAGTAAAATGTTTTGCCCCTCTGCACATGTCCACAAATGAAATGAAAATGCTGAGACAGACAGAGAGAGAGAGAGAGAAACAAACAGGCAGACAGACGAATGTGGTAAAATGTTAACAACAAGAGAATCTGGGAGAAGAAAGGTTCTTTGTCCTATTCTTGCAACTTTTCTCTAAATTTGAAATTATTTCAAAATAAAACTAACAAAAATTTTAAAAATAAGACTTTCATCCCACTCATTTTAAAATAAAAATGAAAGAGGCTCTAAAAAGTTAAGAGCCTATGAAACAGCAAATTGAGGGAAGGTGTGCGGGGACAGTGCCCTCTTGAAGCCCTGTTACATAATCAAATAGGTAGTCAGACTGGGAAGCCCATGCCTAAAAGTCCCTGCCCACTGCTCTCTCCTTTCATCAGACTCTGAGCTCCTTCTCACCAGCTACTGAATCAGGCAGCAGATGAACTCTTTACAGCTCTGGAAATTTAAAGACCATAAAGATACCAACATTGGTGTAAGTCAGGTGGCTCCAGAAATCTAAGTTATTTTAACACCTAAAGGAAGAGATCACAAACTGAAACCACAGATTTGTCTATGTACATATGTGCCTGTTCCCCATCGGAAAACCTCATGATGATAGGGACCATTTTTATCTGCTAATATATACTGAGCCCCTAATGTATTGCCAGGCACTCATAGTAGGTAGGCATATAAAATTTGTTAAATTGGTCTTCCCTGGTGGCACAGTGGTTAAGAATCCGCCTGCCAATGCAGGGGACACAGGTTAGAGCCCTGGTTCGGGAAGATCCCACACGCCGCGGGGCAACTAAGCCCGTGCGCCACAACTACTGAGCCTGCGCTCTAGAGCCCGTGAGCCATAACTACTAAGCCCGCGTGCCACAACTACTGAAGCCTGCATGCCTAGAGCCCGTGCTCCACAACAAGAGAAGCCACCACAACGAGAAGCCCGCACACCTCAACAAAGAGTAGCCCCCACTCGCCGCAACTAGAGAAAGTCCGTGTGCAGCAATGAGGACCCAATGCAGCCAAAAATAAAATAAAATAAAAATATATAAATATTTAAAAAATTGTTAAATTATGGAACAGAGGAAAGGCAGAATGATGGAAAGAAATATGAAACAGAAGGCACTTCAAAAACAATATCAGAATCCAAAAATCATGAAGAATGGGGGAGGAGAATAAAAACATAGGAATTCAATTTTTTTTTTTTAATGTCAATGGGAGGACTGATTAGCCAAGAAATACAGAAAAATGGAAGTGAGGAGAAAGAATTTGAAAATGTTCATCCAAAAGTGACAAGGGGGAAAGACGATAACTCTAATTTGAGGGACTTCCCTTGGTGGTCCAGTGGGTAAGACTCCACGCTCCCGATGCAGGGGGCCCAGGTTCGATCCCTGGTCAGAAAACTAGATCCTGCATGCACGCTTCAACTAAGAGTTCGCATGCCGCAACTAAGATCCCACGTGCCGTGTCCCAGCACAGCCAAAATAAATAAATTAAAAAAACTAATTCGAAAAGATACATGTACCCCAATGTTCACAGCAGCACTGTTTACAATAGTGAAGACATGGAAGCTACCTAAATGTCCATCGACAGACGAATGGATAGACAAGATGTGTATATTCCATATACACAATGGAGTATTACTCAGCCATAAAAAAGAATGAAATAATGCCATCTGCGGCAACATGGATGGACCTAGAGATTATCACATGAAGTGAAGTAAGTCAGACAAAGACAAATTTCATGTAATACACATATATGGAACCTAAAAAATGATACAAATGAACTTACAAAACAGAGACAGACTCACAGATATAGAAAACTTACAGTTACCAAGTGAAAGGGGGGGAGGGATAAATTAGGAGTTTAACAGATACACACTACTATATATAAAATAAACAACAAGGACCTGCTGTATAGCACAGGGAACTACATTTAATGTCTTGTAATATCCTACAATGGAAAAGAATCTGAAATAGATATATATATGTATGACTGAATCACTTTGCTGTACACCTGAAACTAACACAATATTGTAAATCAACTATACTTCAATTTTTGAAAAATTAAGAAAAATTAGAAAAACAAAGAAGTGCCAAGGGGAAGGCATGCACTGACCAATTCATTTAACTGTTTACTTGGCAGGTGTATCCTGTAATGTTTGTTTATTCAATCAATATCAAGGACCTACTATACGCCCAGCAACATAGCAAGGCCAGGGGCTACGAAGACAAATATGTATTCAATGTGTTTCTCATGTCTTACAATGAGAAAATAAGACATTGATAGCTTTCAGCAAGCATAGGACACTGACACACACCCAATATCTATAAAAGACAGTTTCTCAAGAGCTTATGGTGTATTGAGATGACAATGAGAATACCAATCGTTAAATGCTAAGAAAAAGGTAAATTTAGGGTGTTATGGGAACGTACACACTGGGTGGGAATAGGGCAGTCAGAAGAGGCTTCCTGGAGATCATATTAGAGTTGAGTTTGGAAAATACGAGTAGAAATTAGCTGGGAGTAGGGAACTGGAAAGAGTTGGATGGGAATACTCGGCACATGCAGTGTAGAAGGAAAGTTCACAGAGAGTCAAGGAACTCCAAGGAGTCCTATAGGACTCACAACAGGGGATCTCAGATTGCTTTACAGCAGAATACTTAGGGAATTCATTCCCTTCTCAAGGCTCCCCAACCTAAAGCCGCAGAGTATCTGAGGAAACAGAGCTTCATTTTAAAGCCATGGTTAATTTGCTTCAGAAGATGAAGTAAGGCAGGCCTGACGAGTACTCTGTGGATCGTTGGTAAACACTGTCAGGGTGTTGATTCAGCTTTCAAGGATGGATCCCTCTTCTGTGGGATCAGCAGGGGTAGGACCTCAGCAGCTGTGCTGGGAGCTCCATGTCCCACTTGATTAGAGCAGCAGAAGAAATTTGACTCACGCTGGATGAACCAGATTAATTCTCCCAGGACTGAATTTTGAGCTGAGACACAGTCTGAACAGGAGGTGGGGGGTGAAGCACAAAGATTGCACTGCTCAGGAGGAAGGGTCCAAACACTGCTGAATAGGTCTCTCCAGCTACCTGGCTTCCACCTTGTCCAAGACCTAGTCGATTCTATAAAAAACTTCTATATGTTAGTTAGGATCCTAGGTTTCAAGCAATAGGAACCCAACTCAAATTAGCTGCTGCTAGTATAACAACAGGAGCCCTTCAGCAAAATTGATAACCTTTTAGCTAAAACCAAGAAAAAAGAGAGAAAAGACACAGATCACCAAAAGTAGGAATGAAAGAAAGGACATTATCATTGACCCTTCATAAATTAAAAGAATTATAAAGGAATACTATGAACTTTATGCCAACAAATTAGACAACTTAGAGAAAATGAACACATTCCCAGAAAAACACAAATCACAAAAACTGACTAGAGAATAAATAGAAACTCTGAATAGATCTATAACAAGAATTGAATTAGTAACTATAAATTTTCCTAAAAACAAAAGTCCAGATCTTGATAGCTTAATTGATGAGTTCTATCGGACATTTAAAAAATAAATGATGGGGACTTCCCTGGTGGCGCAGTGGTTAAGAATCTGTGGGAGGGAGGGAGACGCAAGAGGGAAGAGATATGGGAACATATGTATATGTATAACTGATTCACTTTGTTATAAAGCAGAAACTAACACACCATTGTAAAGCAATTATACCCCAATAAAGATGTTTAAAAAAAAATTAATTAATTAATTAAATGATACCAGTACTCTATAAACTCTTCCAGAAACAAAAGTGGTCAGAACACTTCTAGAATCATTCTTTTAGGCCAGTATCACACCCAGATGCCAAAAGCAGACAAAAATATGACACACACACAAAATATAGACCAATATCCCTTGTGGCTATAAACACAGAAATGATCAAAAAATATTAGCAAACCAAATCCAACATACAAAAACCATATAACAAATACTATGACCAAGTTGGATTTATCTTAGGAATACAAAGCTAGTTTAACATCTGAAAATCGATTAATGTAATACACCTTACTAGTAGAAAAAAGGACAAAAACCATATGATCATTTCAGTAGATGCCAAATAAATATTTGACAAAACCCAACACCAGTCATGATAAAAACTCTCAAGGGTCCCAAAAGAAAACAGATGACATACTAAACACAGGATAATTTGAGGATGGCATATTAACAAAGGTATGGGTGTAGACGAACCACTAGGGAAAGTGCAGGAACCTCAAGCTGATGAAAGCGAAGGCGGTACCACCTCTAGGCCCAAAGGGATAAAAGAGAGAATAATCACTAGAATCCAGGAGAGTCATACAAAGTCTGCTACCTTATGAGGTACTGTGGGCTTCAGCAGAGGGACACAGCCAACCCAAGGCATCTTGCAAGGAGGGAGCCAAGGGGATAAATAGTCTGGCCTCACTCTCCTCTCTCCCTCCTCACTATCTCCTGACAGAGCACCTCTTTGGCCAAATCCAATGGGAAGCACTGGATACACGAGTGGAGATTAGATCTGTGGATGGTTATATTGAAGACAGCCAGCACAAAGAGGTAATTCCCTAGCTCACGTACTTCAGAAGAATTCTGAACCAGAGACTCAAGGACTAGAACCGGTGTCTCAAATTGTTAGCTCTTCCTGCTTCTCTCAGTGTGCTGACCTGCGTAACTCCTACAGTATAGGGTCCCCTATTGCCTATGCAGGGTGGAGACTGAAACAGCTGTTACAGCAACCCATTAGGTAGGTTTCTCTCTCTCTCTCTCTCTAATGCCTGTCTCGGCCTTAGAGGAGAACTTCTGATTGGCCCCATGCAGTCACATGCACATCCCTGAACCAATCCCTCTTAGGGGGCGGGATACTCATGAAGGGCCAGCTGCAAGTCACAGGCCCGCCACTGTGAGTCTGAGGTTTGTTAGTAAACTGCAGTCTCCTTCTTGTAAACTCCCTCCTTTTTCCTAGGCGAGCCATAGTTGGGAGTCTCCTATTTGGAATCAAAAGAACCTCAAAGCAGGCTGAAAGCAATCATAATCAAAAGTAGGAGAAAGATATACTAGCTAGCCTCGATGTTATAACTTCTCGGGAAAATCATCCTTATTTCAGCTCAAAGTCAAAATTTCAATGACAGATATCTCCACACACTCAAAATGGATTTTGACTGTAACATAAAGTATGAAATGTGCATTATACGCTATACTCTAGATAAGAAACCCAAAATACCAACAAAAAACTGTTACCCAAAATTCCTATCTCACTACCCATGATTTAGGAAAAAACTACTTTTAAAAAATTTATTATTTTCACACACAAAATATTTACAGGCTTTTATATGGGCCATAGTTTCAGTTATCTTTTTTGTCAAGTCCCATCACTCACCTGGAATCAACCTTCCTCTCCATTCTCCGCTTAATCCCTTTTTGATGAAAATTCAACCAGTGGCTTGATACACACTTCTCAGTGAGCAGATTCTTCATGAATCAAAAAGTCTTTTATCTTCCTCTTCTAACTATAAGAAAAAGTAGAATGAGAGTAATTTACCTGAAGCCTCTAAGGAGCCACATTCCTCAACAGCTACACATCAGCTTCTAGTCTCCTGCACCTCCTTCTTAATTCAACAATAGATGAACATGGGAAGTCACTGATTTTTTTTTTTTCTGGGCCTCACTGAGTGGCTTGCAGGATCTTGGTTCCCCGACCAGAGATGGAACCCTTGCCCTCAGCAGTGGAAGCGTGGGAGTCCTATCCACTGGACCTCCAAGGAATTCCTGGGAAGTCGCTGATTTAAAAACAAAATTTTTCATTGCATTTTTAAAAGTTATTTTCTAAGAAACAAAACTGAGAGGAGAGTGAGCCATACTAAAAAGGTTATGACTGACTCACCCATCCTGTTCAGGTGATGCTCCAAGACCTTCAACTTCCCTTCATAAGAACACCAGGAGAGGCCAAGATTTCCTATTCCCCCCCACTCCAAGATTAATATTTATGGTTGTAAATGTTATCTATAAGAATCTTCAGGCAGTTTTTGATCAGTGTACAGTTTTCATTTTCATTTAGTGATAAAGTCTACCAATAATATTCATTATGAACTTAATAAATAACATAGTTTTTATTTATTTCTTAGTACAAAGAATAGCAATGTTGTAGGTTGAATTGTGCCCCCCAGAAAGATATATTGAAGTCCTAACCCCTAGTACCTATGAATGTGACCTTGTTTGGAAACAGCCTTTGCAGATGTAATTATATATAAGTTAGGATGAGGTCTTACTGGAATAGGGTGGACCTTAATCCAATAATGATTGGCGTTTTTATAAAAAGAGGAGAAGAGACAGAGTGACAGATACACACAGAGAGGAGAATGCCATGTGAAGACACAGACACACAAGGAGAACAGCATATTATGATGAAAGCTGAAACTGGAGTAATGGGTCTACAAGCCAAGGAACACCAAGGACTGTTGGCAACACCAGAAGCTAGAGAAAGGCACAGAACAGATCCTTCCCCAGAGCATTCAGAAAGAGGATGGCCCTGCCTACATCTTGATTCCAGATTTCCAGCCTCCAGAACTATCAGATAATAAATTTGTTGTTTTAAGCCTCCCAGGTTGTGGGTTTTGTTACAGCAGCCTTTGGAAACTAACATTAAGTAGTAAAACAAAGGAGGAAAATTTAAGTATGTGGTGGAGGAAAGCTAACAAACAGGGTGGACACGTCCCATGTTGAGTAACTGTGATGCATTCATGAGACATTAATTCTAAAAGAATGAAATTACCCTTTATAATCAAGGTCACATATTTCAATGACAATCAGATAAGAAATCAGCCAGAAAAGAGAGTTTATCCATACAAAATGAATAGTCCTTATTGAGCTCAAACCTATGTCCTAGTCTTTCTGGTACTACATTCCAAGTAACAAAAGTCACAATTAGTAACTATTTCTGTAAATAAATTAAACTGAAAGATGATTCAAATAGAGATTTTTTTTGGTGTGAAATACTGCTATAATAAATGGGTCACTGCCTTAGGTTTAATAATGATGCTATGGAATGTTTTCTGCAGTCAAAGACTCCTTTGACACTCTGTGCCAACATTCTAATTACTTTACATATCTGCCTTCCCTATTAGGATATAAATTCCAGGGACTTCCCTGTTGACACAGTGGTTAAGAATCCGCCTGCCAATGCAGGGGACACGGGTTCGAGCCCTGGTCCGGGAAGATACCACATGCTGCAGAGCAACTAAGCCCATGTGCCACAACTACCGAGCCTGTGCCCTAGAGCCCGCGAGCCACAACTACTGAGCCCACATGCCACAACTACTGAAGCCCATGCGCCTATAGCCCATGCCCCACAACAGACAAGCCACTGCAATGAGAAGCCCGTGCACCACAACATAGTCCCTGCTCGCTGCAACTAGAGAAACCCCACGCACAGCAACGAAGACCCAACGCAAAAAAAATTTTTTTTTTAATTTTTAATAAAGAATATAAATTCCATGAAAACAGGAGCCGTATCTGATCTCCTCATTACTGTATTTTCAGGACCTAAAACACTGTCTGGAAACTATCAGGTGAGATACATAAATACTGGAAAGATCAGGACATAAGTTTGATCTCAGTAAGGATTTGTATGAATATGAACTTATGTCTGAGTTGGAATATACATAATGATAACCAAATATAAAAGACAGCCCAAGAAAAACAAAAATCATTAGGTGTGGACTCCAAGGTAAACCTACAGACTGACCTCCTAAGATGACAGTAAAGGATAAAAGGGTATAAACCATAAGGTCCAAGAGATGGGAGAAGAGATCACAGGAAATGAAAGATTTCCACAAATTTTTGCAACAACTAGGAAGAAAATTAACTGGCCTAACAGATTTGAAGAAGCGAAAACCTACAGAGTGGGATACCAAAGAGAAGCAGGCCAATAGAATTCCCGAAGCACTCAGAACTAGAAGGAACAAGGAAAGGCGCTCAGAACTGAAGCCACAGGCCACAAATGAGGCGACTGAATGTAAGTCTATTTGGTGAGCATTTAGGGCCCCTAGTCTCTTCCCCAACCCTGCTAGGTAGGGTATCCAGCTCCCTCCCCCCAGCCTCCATTCAGAATTCTGGCAGCTACACTTCTTGGCTCCCAATCAGAAGACTGGAAGAGTCTTCTCAAAAGTAGATAAGACTTGGGCTTCCCTGGTGGCGCAGTGGTTGAGAGTCCGCCTGCCGATGCAGGGGACACGGGTTCATGCCCCGGATCCCACATGCCGCGGAGCGGCTGAGCCCGTGAGCCATGGCCGCTGAGGCTGCGCGACTGGAGCCTGTGCTCCGCAACAGGAGAGGCCACGATAGTGAGAGGCCCGCGTACCGCAAAAAAAAAAAAAAAAAAAGTAGATAAGACTTAACAGACTTTGAAATAAAGACATCTGTGCCCCACCTCCATCAATGAAAAGGCAGGCTTGCCCCTAGAGAAAAGCGCACAAACTGACAAGCGGGCTCAGACACTGGAAGCTTCCGATTAATTTCTCAGTTGCTGATACTCAAGTATGAACAGACAGTCAAGAATCACAAGACATTTGGAAATGACCTCCAACAAAAAAGAATGAAACCAAAATATGGGATTTCCCTGGTGGTTCACTGGTTAAGACGCTCCGCTTCAAATGCAGGGGGAATGGGTTTGATCCCTGGTTGGGGAACTAAGATCCCGCATGCCACGCAGTGCAGCCAAAAATTTTTTTAAAAAAAGAAAAAAAAAGAAAGAATGAAACCAAAACAAAGGAATCCTGAGGAAGCGCCACTACTTGTGATGTATTCCTGCCAAAAACTTGAAACTAAATATCAAGCGTCATCTAGAACTAAGTACCATCTTACAAAAAATACAAGGGACAAATAAAAATGACTTTAAAATCAGCAAAATCAATGATGTAGGAAACTTTACAGGACAAACGACTCAGTTCTTTCAATAAACTGCTAAGGAAAGATAGGAAAACTTATACATTAAAAGAGACTTAAGATGCTTATTGGGACTTCCCTGGTGGCACAGTGGTTAAGAATCTGCCTGCCAATGCAGGGGACACGGGTTCAATCCCTGGTCCAAGAAGATCCCACATGCCGCGGAGCAACTAAGCCTGCGAGCCACAACTACTGAGCCTGCGCTCTAGAGCCCGTGAGCCACAACTACTGAGCCCACGTGCCTAAAGACCATGCTCCACAACAAGAGAAGCCACCTCTTGCTGCAACAACAGAAAAGCCCATGTGCAGCAACGAAGACCCAATGCAGCCAAAAAAATAATAATTTAAAAAAATAAAAATTAAGAAAATTATAATTAAAAAATTATTTTTAAAAGGATGCTTATCAGGCTTCCCTGGTGGCACAGTGGTTGAGAGTCCGCCTGCCAATGCAGGGGATGCGGGTTCGTGCCCCGGTCCGGGAAGATCCCACATGCCGCGGAGCGGCTGGGCCCGTGAGCCATGGCCGCTGAGCCTGCACGTCTGGAGCCTACTGTGCTCCGCAACAGTGAGAGGCCCGCATACCGCAAAAAAAAAAAAAAAAAAGGATGCTTATCAACCAAATGTAATGCATGGACTTTGATTCTGGATCTTGATTTTAACAAACTACAACTGTCAAACAAAAAATATGAAACAATGAGGGAAATTTAAACTTTAACTTTTTTGAACTTAATGTTTTAATGAGTTATTAAAGAATTATCATTTTTTTTGCTGTGATAGTGGTGTTGGTTCTTTTAAAAGGATACTGTGTCTTTTACCGAATATGGAGAACAATTTACAGATAAAATATGATAAATTTAAGCACCAAAATAATTAAGGACAGTAATAAATTATAACACATTAAACAAAATGGGAATCCATGAGTCCAATCTGACAATAAAGGGATGAACAGATAGTTAGATAAATGGGGTAGAAAGGAGGGCTTATCCATACACAAAATGCCCAGAGACAAATGTGGAGGGAGTTGTAGAGTTGGATAACCCCCATCTTATGACAATCATGGAGAAAATGATTTAAAAAAAAAAAAAGCTAAAAAGTGATAAATGTGAATAAAGGTATATGGGGGTTCTCTGTATTATTTTTGCAACTTCTCTGAAGACTGAGATTATTTCAAAATAAAAAACAAAGCAAAAATAATACAGTCGCAGAGATATAAATGAAAGAAGATAGGTCATGAGTTAATTTTTGAAAATGGGTGATGGGTACATACTATACACGGTTGAAATTCTTCATAATAAAATTTTTTAAAATTCTGGAGTAAACAAAGACAATATGGGAAAGAAAAGAAAAAACCACCAACAACAAAAAAGAAAACCCTATGATTAATATCCTCAGTGAGATAAGAGAACATATTATATACACATAGAATAAAATAAGGATATTATTTAAAAGAAAACAAAAAGAGAACAAGAAAGATATAGGAGAATCAAAACATTAGAAGGTGGCTAATAAAGTTGAAGAAATGTCCCAGAAATAGGAAAAGGGGGGAAAATAACAAAAGGAAATAAAGTTAGAAAATCAAAGGCTCAATCCAGGGGATCAGATATATAACTAGCAGGAATTCCAGAGAGATATGAGAGAACGAAAGAGGAAGAAATTATCAAAGAAATAAGAATTGTCTCAAAACTGAAAGATGTAAATCCTCAGATGAGAGGTCCTGAACCAAGGCCAAATGTCAGGGTAGATCAAACACTTTTTCCAACATGCAAGGAGAAAAGGCTTTAGATATGCATTTATTGAGAAGATACAGGAAAACTGGACATTATCAAAATTAAACATTGGTGGGACTTCCTTGGTGGTCCAGTGGGTAAGACTGCACTCCCAATGCAGGAGGCCCGGGGTTCGATCCCTGGTCGGGGAACTAGATCCCGCATGCATGCCACAACTAAGAAGTCCACGTGCCACAACTAAAGATCCGTGTGCCGCAACTAAGACCCAGAGCAGCCAAAATTAAATAAATAAATTTTTTTATTCAACATTCGTGCTTCAAAGGACATCATCAGGAAAGTGAAAAGAAAAAAAAAGAAAGTGAAAAGATAACTCAATGAATGGGAAAAATATTTGCATATTTGCTAAGGAACTTGTATCTCGATTATATTTTTTAAATTCCTATAACTCAATAATAAAGACAATTAACCAAATTTAAAAATGGATAAAGGATGTGACTAGATATTTCTTCAAAGAAGATATATAATCAGCCAATAAGAACATTGAGATGCTCAACACCATTAGCCATCAGGGAAATAAAAATCAAATCACAATGAGGTACCCATCAGAATGGGCATAATCAAAAAGACAGAAGGATAATAATAAGTATTGGTGAAGATGTAGAGAAACTGAAACCCTCCTACACTGCTGGTAGTAATGTAAAATGGTGCAGCCACTTTGGAAAACAACCTGCCAGTTACTAAAAAGACAAATACAGAGTTACCATTTGATCCAGCAATCCCACTCTTGGTATATATCTAAGAGAACTGAAACCGTATGTCTATGCAAAAACTTGTACATGAATATTCGTAGCAGCATTATTCGTAATAGCCAAAAAGTAGAAGCCCAAATGCCCACCAACTAAAGGATGGATAAACAAAATATGATATATCCATACAATGGAATATTACTCAGCCATAGAAAGAAATGCAGTACTGTTACATGCTAAAACATGGATGAGCCTGGAAAACATTATGCTAAGTGAAAGACGCCAATAACAAAGGACCACGTATTGTATGATTCCATTTATACGAAATGCTCAGAACAGGAAAATCTATAGAGTCTGTAAGTAAAATGGTGGTTGCCTACAGTTGGGAGGATTGAAGGGAAACAGTGAAGTGACTTACTAATAGGTAAGGGTTTCTTTTTTGGGTAATTAAAATGTTCTAAAATTGATTAAGGTGATGGTTGGATAACTGGGAATATACTAAAAACAACTGAACACTTTAAATGTGTGAACTGTATGGTATGTGAATTATATCACAATAAAGCTATTAAAAAAAGAAGAGGAGGAAGTACTAGAAGTAGTAGTAGTACAGGAAAATGTGCTCCAAAAACCAAGGAAATAAATCAAGGAAAAAAAAAAAAAAACAGGGATCTGGGAACAGTGAATCTAAAACAAAAGAATAGTAAAAAGAAACAAATTCCAGGACAGATGTGAAAGTAAGTCTCTGGATTAGAACTGGGAACAGCAGGCACAGAGCCACCAGAACAGATTAGAGCAGAGGAGGAAAGTCTCCAGGAAAGAAATGGAACTGATGGTTTTGAGAGTATGCAAAAAATTACTGACAGGTCTATGAGAAATACTGAAGCATTCAGAAAAAAACATTAGTGATCTGTGCATGGAACACTAGGAAAATAAGAAAATAAGACAATTATTAATTCTCAGAAAAAAATGACGGGATGTAAGAGAAAGGAAGAATTGCAGTTAGTCTACTCGGTTCAGCAGTGAATATCTGTTATATAATGTAAACACTGACTATTAACAACAAATTACCACATAACCACGTTGGTGAGATGAGGGAAGAAAACCTGTGCATTTCCCATGAATGGTCAACACTTAACGTGTAAACCTAACAAATCAAGAAATATCACCTATAAGGTTATTTACTTCCAATTTACAAATAACATCAGGAGGAACAGAATGGAAATTGGAATTAGAGCCTGGAGACTATTTTCTAATTTAAGGTTTTAATATTAATTTTTAAATACACATGTGAATTCGAAAAATGTAAAAGTATCTTAAAGAAGTTTCTACAGTATTCTGCAGCTCCTAACAATAACTGAGAAATGAATGATCTTACTAAAGAAAAGCAAGAAAATACCCAAATTTATATACTAGGTCGCAGAATAAGCTTCAACTACTTCTTCCAGGAAGCCTTCCATGACACCTCCAAGTCTCATATTTCCATGGCACTTAGGCGGGTACCATGCCACCTAGAGTGTATAGATTAGATTCAAAATAGCATTCATGGAGCTGGTACTCTGTGCCAGACACAGTACTAAACAGTTTTCATTAATTACCTGCTTTAATACAACCACCCCCACAGGTGGTAACCATCTTTATTTTAAAGAAGAAGTGCCCCAGGTCACCAGCTAAGTAGGTCAGCTGGGTCTGGTACTCAGGGCCCTAACACGATTCAGTCAACGAATAACAAATCTTCACTATAATCCAGACATTAACAATAAATCTGAACGGCCTCCCATCAAATAAAAACGGAGCACTAATCTCCCGCTGCGGGTGTTTGCCCAATTAGCCCTCGGGGCTCAGGTGTGGCCCCTACGGTCTGAAAACCCTCGCCCGTCGCTCGGCCACGCAGCAGGGATCCAGAAACCCCGAATTCGGATACGCGCACGCTAACGAGCCTTGCACTGACGCGGCACCAGCACCCGCCTGCGGCGCCCCAGACGCGCAGGAGGACGTCGGGCAAGGAACGTGGGCCCCGGGAGCCGTCCTGCGCGCCCTTTCCACCTCTCCTCCATTCTCGGACCTCAGCCCCATGGGGAGGTAGCCTCACCTGCACTTCTAGAGGAGGAGGAAACGGACGCTCCCACAGGGCAGTCACCGGCCAGGCTCGGAGGGACGTGCGCTCGTCGCTGGGCTCCGGCCGGAGAGGCCGAGCACTCCCGCCTCACGCTTCAGAGAAACCCCGGCAGACGCGGTGCAGCCTCCTCAAGCCCGCGCGGCCTACGCCAGCCTCCGCGCTTTCCCGCCCCTTAAGACGCAGATCTCGCGCCGGCCCCGCCCCCATCTCCACGGCGACGCGGCGTGCGTGAGGGACGCCCAGCCCGAGACCCGAGAGACAGCCGAGCCTCAGGGCAGCAGGCGACTCACCTCCCCGTGGCCGCCTTGGAGCCCCAGCAATGCGAGTTGGCCTTGAGGTGCGTGGATAGACGCGCTGTCAGGGCGGCCCCGCGGAGGGCTCTCTGCCCCCGTGGCCCACTCGCTTCTTTCACAGCTCAGCCTCCCACTGCTACTCTTAGACACGAGGAGTGGGAGCTGTCTTGAAGCGGATTCCCGAGTTACGCTTCGCGTGGCAAGCACCAGGGACGAGGCTCCCGTGTAGAGGCCGGCGCGGACCGAGGCCCTCCTTCCCCCACCTCCCGGCTCCCGCGTGAGCCTCTCTGGCTCTCGGTTCTCGATGGTTTCCGGGGAACGCAAGCCGGTCCCCGGGGCCTGGGGCGCGCGCATTCGTAGACTGGGAGGTCTTCAATCTTGACCGCGCGGATGAGGGTTGCGCCGCCGGCGAATTAAGATTATCCCAGGTTGATGGCGTCTCTTAACCATTACTTTTAAAATGTAATTAACAAGCATTGTTAGTAAATAGTCATTAATTTAAAAGATGATCAGAGTGGGCCCAAATTTTAAAAAGTGGGGATGGGTAGGTAGGGCATTTTTTTAATTAACGAATAGTTGATTTACAATGCTGTTAGTTTCAGGTATACAGCAAAGTGATTCAGTTTTATGTATATATATACACTATTCTTTTTCAGATTATTTTTCATTATAGGTTATTAAGGTAGGGCATTTTTATATCCTTTTCTCCTGTGCTTCGTAAAGCATCATTTGAAAGCACTTGATATTTCTGGTGGAGAGCGCAAAACAAAGGCTAGCATTATGCATTTAAATGCCTGAAAGATTTTACATTAAAAACATGAAGGAAAAAAAACTTGTTGGGTGCCTTGGTATTAGAATCACAGGTAATTTGCATTTTTGCTTTTTTTTACCTATGTTAATTTTTGTAATTAAAAGTGTTTAAAAGAAGTTCCATTTTAGCGGGACACGGGAACCAATCTTTAATCTGAAGTTATGTGGCAAAGTAGTTTTTAAATAATTTAGTTACTTTCAAAGTCCTGATTAACACTGTAACTAATATTTACTTACTGTAATGTTACTCTTATGAGTACTTTATTAAATTACATTTATACAAATTATGACAATCCAGGATGAAAAATCGGTAAGCACGCTTTCTAAATGATTTGCTGATACTTTGTCATGTACATTTACCACCATCAGTTTTGACTAATTTAGGAAGGAATTAAAGGCATTTGCATTTGAATTATAATGAAAATAATTAGTCCCATTGGGTAAGATTAGATAACAATATAGAATAACAATAGCTAGTGCAGCAGCGCTTGGTGATGTCAGACTCTTAACTACTTTGCATATATAAAATCAAAGATGTAAAGTGCCAGAAAGGGTTTAGGCTCGGCAAATAATTTGCTCTATGGTCTTACAGAAGTCTCTTAATAATTTCTTTGTAGTCGTTGAATACATGATGCCGCAACTGTGAAACTGTTCAAATCCTATTTTCTTGGAAGTAGGGATTACCCTTGGAGAAAGAAAAGCTGAGTAGGAAAAAGCTCATTTAGAAAGGTGGAGAGCAGTGGAGGTCTGAGTTGAGGCTGCTCTCAAAATTTTTAGGTTTCTGATTTCTATTTGCTTCTCTGCTGTTCTTGGACTGTTAATTTCCCCAACTGACTGAAAGTTGGGAGTCCCCTTATGCCAAATTTTGAAACAAGAATTTGAACCTAAACCAAGATCTTACAAATATTTAGTAAAGAAGTAGAATCTTTTTTCTCTTACTCTCTCAAAGGGGGTTCCTATACTGATATTTGAAAATTCATTATCATTGCAAAAGGGGGCATTTAGAATTACAAATTATCATTCCTGCCAAAGAGAATAACATTAAAAAGCAACAACGAAACAAGGATTTGCAAGCATCTAGCTTTTACATGACACAGGTGAAAGAAGTTCACAGATGCCCTCCCTTAGTAAATGATTACCTTTATTCCTAGGTAATAATTGTCTTCTCCTTTAATAAGGATAGATTAAGGCTTTGAGAGGTAAGAAGTGAGTTGAGAACATGGTTCTATAAGACATTAAAGAAGAGCCTGGGGGAAGAGTACATCCTCCATAGGATAGACTAGAAGACACCCAGGAAATGAGCTTCAGGCCAGGCCTTTATGATAATACCTACAATGCCTTGAGCACATTTCATATATGGCTGGTGGTAATTTAAAAATATGCCCACAAATTCTGTGACACTCTTCCCGTATAAAGGTGTAGACTAAGTCCTCTTCCCTTGAATATAGGCCAGCCTTAGCGATGCCTATCTAAGGAACAGCATGTGGCATAAGAGACAGTGACTTCGAGGCTAGGCTGTACAACTGTCTGGCCCTCTCCTAATTGGACACTTGCCTGGGAATCTAGCCACCATGTTATGAGGAAGCTCACGCCACAGAGAGACCAGGTTTAAGCGTTCCAGCAGTAGCTCCATTGGTTCCAGCTGACAGCCACCAACAACCACCAAACATGTGAGTGAGTGAGCCATTAGATGTTCCTAGCACACAGCTTTACAGCTGATGTTGAAGGGAGCAGAGACCAGCTGTCCCAGTTAGGACCACCCCAAATTACATATTTGGTGCAAAATAAATGTTGGGTTAAGCCATTGAGTTTGGGGATAGTTTGTTACACAGCAAAAGATAACCAGAACAGTGGTTTTAATGTTATCTCTTTAAAGCCTGAAAATTAGGTACTACTATCTCTTTTTGCGGTACGCGGGCTCCTCACTGTTGTGGCCTCTCCCATTGCGGAGCACAGGCTCCGGACGCGCAAGCTCAGCGGCCATGACTCACGGGCCCAGCCGCTCCGCGGCATGTGGGATCTTCCCGGACCGGGGCATGAACCCGTATCCCCTAACATCGACAGGCACACTCTCAACCACTGCGCCACCAGGGAGGCCCTGCTATCTCTCTTTCATAGATGAATAAACAGGTTCAAAAAAGTGAAGTGACTGGCTCCGGTTTCACACTGAGTGGCAGAGCCAGAATTTAAGAGCTTCAAAAAAATAGGCCTTCTCCACTTCTCCACAGTGGCTTGCAGAGAGAGGATAGTTGTGAGAAACTCATTTTATTCATCATTACAGACGAAAAGAAAAAGTTTTCATAATTGTTTTGTCCGTTGCCAATATACAAGGACGGGAACTTAGTGCGCAATCACTGCCCAATCGGCTGATTTCACAAGTGAAGCTCAAAGAAAGTAGGCCCCTTCAAAGAAATGTAGACTTCACTATACTTTGGCGAGAAAAATTACATTCCCCTCCACAGCCATGTATCATTCCACTGTCCCACGGGGCAGAAACCGGCTCACACGTGATCTCCGTCAAACTTTTCCTCCCCGCATGGCAATTACTCTCATTTGTTCACAGAGGAGGAAAATTATATGTGCGTCTGTGTGGCCGTCAGCCGGTCTCAGCACTACATACTAACCACCTGACATTCGCAGTTTCATCTTTCACCCAAACGCACTTGCACTTCTTCCCGTGCAGGCTATGGGGCGGGAAAGAACATTTCAATGAATTTGTCAGTCGCCTGTAGCTCATTCAAAAGCAACCGTGGCAAGTTTGCTTATTAATGCAGCAACGCGTAATCTCGCTTATTCCTCATACACATAGAGGCCATTTTAATAAGAGCGAAACTCAGAAGTCAGAACTTTGCCCAAGATTACACCACCAGTAAAAAAAGAGGCACAGCCCTCAAGTTCGCCTAACTCAAGATTCCCGCTGCCGAAGCCCCAGGGTTCTCTGCCGACGCGAACCGTGCAAACGCAGCGGCCGACCCACTGACCGACCGCGGTCACCCTGCCTGGAGAGCAGCCGGGCGGGGGTCCCGGGCTTCAAGCTCCGCCCCGCCCCGAAGCGCACGTGGGAACTGGGCGTCCTCCCCAGGGCAGCCCACGACGACCGCCTGAGCACACCTGGGAGGGTTTCCGCAGCCCCCGGCCAGGCCTCCTCCCCCTGCCGTCATCCCCGCCCGGCCTCCGCCTCCCCGCCACCGTGCGTACGCAGGGGCCGGAGCCCAGGGAGCGCGCCGCGATGTTTCCTTCTTCCGGCCGGCACCGCCGCGGACACCTCACATCCGGGCGCGCGTCGGCGAAGGCTGCGCTGGGGCCCGGGTGCGTGGAGGGAGATATTAAGGGGGAGGGGGCCGGGGAGGAGGGGCGGAGGGCTGGGTTGCGGTTACGGCGGCTGAAGGGAGACAATCCGAGCGGGTTGGGGGGGGGCGAGAGCGAAGGCCGCGCGGAGCAGCCCTCGGACCGGCGCGGGCGGCGGGCAGGGGAGCGGCGGCCGAGGCACCGAGTAAGGGCTGGGTGGCGGTGGGGGTGCCGGGATTCGGGGCGCCGCACGCCTGGGCCCGCGGGAAAAGAAGGGGCGCGGGTGCGCTGCGCCCAGGTTCGCGGGCGTGAGCGCGAGCGCCGGGGCGCGCGCGGGGGCCGGGCAGGGGCGCGAGGCCAGCGGGGCGGCCGGCTAGCAGCGGGCGGGCTGGTGGGGCCCGAGCCGCCGGGCTGGATGGCGGCGGGCCTGTACCGGCTCCAGCTCGGAGTGCCCGGGCCGGGGGATTCGGCCTCCCCGCTTCCTCCGGCCCACCTCCCCTCCGTGAGTACTGTCCCCGCCCATTCTCCGAAGGAGGCCGCTGGGTCGGGGCCTGCGCGAGAGGCCGGGGGTTGGGGTCTCGGCCAGGGGAAGCTGAGCTTTGGAGCTGAAGCCTGCGCTCGCCCCTTCCTTGCCAGGGGCTCCCCTGACATGTCCACAGGTGCGGCTGGCCTAGTGAGGGGCGCTCTGGCCCCGTCCCCAGTCCCTGGCCTCCGGTAACAAGGGGCAGCTGGCGCCGTCCATTGGCAGGTGACAGGCACTTTACCACTGCCCGACTTCCCGGATCCCCAGCTCCAGCCAGTCTCCTACCTGCCCCCACTACGAGAAACTTCCCCACTACTGCCTGAACGGCCCTCACGGGTGGCAGCGACTAATGTTGGTTTCTTTTTGTATTAAAACTGCTTAAAGGGTGGACCCTGATTTGGGCATGTTGCACTTCTCCTTTCCTTATCCTGTGATGCTTAGCTCTTTGATAGAAGAGGTATCTAAGTACCAGTGTTTCTGTTTCCAAGTGGGTTCTGGTTTATAGCGTAATTGTTGGGTGAGGGTTTTTTAAAGGCAGTCAGTCTAAGAGATATGAATTTCCGTTTCTTAAAACAGTCAGGACTTATGAAAATTTATTGTTCTCAGTGACAGTTTTGTGCTGATTTCTTCCAGGTGCAAAGAACTGTAGACCAAGGAGCCATGGATAGAAGTGTGGGTGAAACAGAAAATGGAGATGCCTTCCTTGACCTGAAGAAGCAACCGGCCTCCAAATCCCCGCATCGCTATACAAAAGTAGGCTTTGTGGGCTTCCCTGGTGGCGCAGTGGTTGGGAGTCCGCCTGCCGATGCGGGGGGCGCGGGTTCGTGCCCTGGTCCGGGAGGATCCCACGTGCCGCGGAGTGGCTGGGCCCGTGGGCCATGGCCGCTGGGCCTGCGCGTCTGGAGCCTGTGCTCCGCAGCGGGAGAGGCCACAGCAGTGAGAGGCCCGCGTACCGCAAAAAAAAAAAAAAAAAAAAAAAGTATGCTTTGTTATTAATGAAATAGTGTTTTATAGGTGAGGAGATTAGTAACATTGTGTAGGAATTTCATTAGTATTATTTAAAGTGGTAGTCTCATTCTGACTCACTATGTGAACTAAATATTAACTAGATTTAGTAAAGCATTGCTTTGAACTTTTTTCTGCAGTGTGAATACCCAGAGTTTAAACTAGAATTTGCCCCTAAGTAGCCTTCAGGTGAAGGGAATATTGGCTCGATATTCCCTGTGTGAATTTGTGGATCAGTATATGTTGGCAGACAAATTCTGTAACAGCTGTGTAATTGATGTGTTATTGACTTACATTCCATAGAGTAAGGATTTCAGCTCTGGGATGCCTCACAGAAATCAGTGTCCTCTGTATTGATGTTTCCTTGAGAGGCGAACTCCCCACAGGAATACTCTGGTGTGCTTGCCTAGGGTAACCAGATTTTTTAATTCTTTTTTTTTTTTTTTACTTCCTGTTGTAAAATGCATATCGACTCAACAAAAGTTAAGACTTCAAGCTAAAAACTTGTGGTGATTTAAAACTCTTCCAGATATCTCCTCTTTCAGGGGGGTGGGGGAGGAGGAATCACCTGAAGGTTGTATATTTATTGAAGCTATTGTTTCACTGTCCTGTGGGCTACTGAACATTTCTGAAGAGGTTGACTGGAGCAGTGAATTCTCCTAGTGCACTGAACTGTGTTGAACTGGAGTACATAAAATGTGCATGGGACTGTTGACGGGAAGGGTTGTGTCCTAGTTGGGCCCATATCTGTTATTTCCCTGGTGTGAACCCCATCAAGGATTCTAACGTGGTTATCATCCCTGGCTTCCCAGAATACTGATTGGTTAGTATTTTAAACTCGGGCTTTGTTTGTGTACTGATGCTACTACTCTTAACTACTTGATAAACTATCCGATGCTATTGGAGTAATATTCATTTTTAGCATTAAAAAAAAAAACTTGAGGAAAAGAGTGTTTTCAGGTGTAAAAGAGTTTTGGTTAATTGCTGTATTAATACAATCTGTTTTGGCATGACAGAATGTGAGTTGATAGAAAGCACTTTACTTCTTCATTCAGATTTGGTCTTCCCAAATATAGTTTCCCTCAAACCTGAGAGTGCTTGTATAGTATTTCACAACTTAAATTCATTACCTAAAATGTTGACAGCTGAAATCTGAATGGAGAAAAGCTTATTAAATGAAGGGAAAGTGATTTAAACTGCTCTTATTGATATAAGCTCATGTGAATTCAGGTCTCCCAGCAGTTTTTGAATAAAAGTTCTGACTGGTACTTTATGTGTAGAGTCCAGGCATAGAGGCTTTTGAATCACTGTCACACACTCATCAGAGGGTAGTATGTATATTTCATCTTTAATGTATATGCATCTTTATGCATAAGTCATTTTTAGGAAGATATTATTAGTCTTTCTTAGTGTGGAACTTATATATGTCTACAGTAAAGACTGAGAAGCTCAATATTGCCCATTTTTGACAATCCAGCCTCAGAATTCTGCCATGCTTAGATAAATGTGCCTTAAAGAAATTTTTAGGTTGACAGTTAAGTTTACATTCAATGGTCTTCTCTCCCCAATTTAGTTAGAAATAGTTTTACTTTCCACTTCTTTCAAGAGTACTTAGTTAATGGCAATTTTAGGGTCATGTTTAGGCAGTGTTGGGGTATTAGGGTAGTGCTTTCATATATATGTTTCTCAACACTCTGGTAATTTTATGTGGGATTTGAGGCAAACTAAGCCTTTTTCCTTTTGAAGGAAGTTTGAAACAGTCCTATGTTCTGAGCACTATAATAAATGTCTTTTGGTTCCACAACTGGAATAATATTTGAGCCATCGTACTCCCTATATACATACTGGAATCAAACTATTGGAATAAATAAAACATTTAGTAATGTTTCTGCCACTTCAGGTTCACAACCTAGAAAGTTTAGAAGCAATAGAAGGAAACTGTTCTCAGTGATTTTTGTAAGTGATGTCTTGTCTGAAAACTTTTGTAATTGAGGGATTTGTAATTAACTACAGGGTCAAGAAAACACTGGCCAGATGAGAGGGTTTCTTAAGCTTTGACCCTTCTCCACTTAGTAGTATTCAGTTGTTTTATGGGATAACGTGAATAGTCTGTTCAGAATTCGAGGTTTTTTCCCTATGCAGGTGGAGGAGTTCAGATGTTTGGCGAGTGCTTTTCAAGGTAACAGACCAGAGTTTCCTGTGTGGTAGGACATCCTTTAGTCCAGCTAGCTTCTCAAACCTTAATGTGTCTGGGGATCAGCTGTGAACCTTGGTAAAGTGTGAATTCTGATTGTTAGGGCAGGGGTGGACTTGAAAATGTGGCCTCTTAACCAGCTCCCAGGTGGTGCCCATTCTGCTGGTCCACTGACCATGCTTTGAGTAGCAAGGCTTTAGTCTTCTGTGGAGAACTTGAAATATGGTGTTGATGTTGTCAAGCAACTCAGGTGCATAGTTACTCCCCAGGGTTCAGTTGGTGTCCATTGTGTTTCTATGAATGTCTCAGGAACTCAGGTTAGGGTCACATTGGGAATTTTCAGGCCTACTACTAAGCCTCAGTGATTATTAATTTGGATGGTTATGAGTAGCTTTATTATATGCACCTGCTATCCTGAGGGTCTTGAGCCCTTAATTTATAAACCCACTCAGGTCCATTTTGCCAGGCCAGATTCCTAAGATCAAAAGCTATGTTTTGGTAGTATTCAAATGTGCAATTTTTCTAAAGTGATTGCATTATGTTGAAGGACTTTGGGAGGTTATATAGACTGGGGTCTCACATCAAAAGTCATGGATTAAAAATGGTTTAGACAGTGGTTCTCAAAGTGTGGTCCTCAAAACTACCATTTAGTATCATCTGGTAAATTGTTAGAAATACAAAATCTTGGGCCCCATCTCAGAGGTATTGAATCAAACTCTAGGGTTAGGGCCAGCCATCACTGGCTGAATAACAAGTAATTCAGAGAATTCTGACTCAGATTCAAGTTTGAGAACCATTAGTTTAGAAAACAGGAGGTAGTGAGGCTTATTAGTGGAAAAAGTTTGGGACTCATTCAGCTTTTTCTTACCTTCATCAGTGGTCCTTGTTTACCAGTTCTTGAGATGTAGTACCTGCTCTTCTATCAGTGATACCATCTTCTGCTTGAAGTACAAAATAGAAATGCTTTGGCCTGTCCCACTATTCAGATCCATGTTTTTTTCTTCAAGCGAACAGACTGATCTTCTTAGATCACAAAGTATTACGTACTTTGTGCTTTCTTCTTTGCTCCTGTAGCTTGCCACTGACTCCTTGTTGAATGCAGTCACCTGCCAATTGGACATGGAATAAAAGCGGAGGACACTCAGAATATTCAGCTTGATACTGACCATTGTTAACCATGCATGTTAAATCTACCAGCTGAAAAATAGGTGTTGGATTATCTGAGCTATACCTGTGTGCTCTTCATTGCCTTGACCAGTTATAAATTGGCACCATTTTATTTGTCATTGTAGGGATCTTTAAAGGAGCCCACCCTAATTTGTGGCTGATGGGCAGTTGGTCACAGTGGTACAGCCATGTTTGTGTCTTTGCTTTGTTTCTTTGTTTTGTTTTGTTTGTTTTGGCCATGCCACACAGCTTGCAGGATCTTAGTTCCCTGGCCAGGGATTGAACCCGGGCCCCAGCAGTGAAAGCACCAAGTCCTAGCCACTGGACCACCAGAGAATTCCCTGTCTTTGCTTTAAAATCATTAAGAAAACAGAAAAGCAACTGAATTGGACTGATTTGAGTAATCCTTCTAGCCTTCTTGGAGAGAATCATTTGCAAGACTTGAAGTCAAGCCTTTGAGAATACTCTTTGATTTAAATTCTAGGTTGAAATCAGTAGTCCGATGGTCAGTTTTTGCTATACAAAGATCTCATTTGATAACTTCATGGGTATCTCATAAACTGAGTTGAGTAGTAGGCTCTAACAGGTGGCATTTCAGTGAGGCACTTAGCTATAAACTTCTAAGCTAGTATAAAAATAGGGGTGCCTGTTTATATGGGGGAAGGCAGAATTGTGGTACCAAAAATCATGATACCATGTTAATGTTTCAGCTGTCCAGAAACCTGACTGGAAGTTCTTAGAGGGGGCTGGCTGGCAACACCATAGATACTGTCTTCTGACTGCTCTTTCCTACCTGTTCCGATTTTAAGTCATCTTGAAAAGTTGGGATTAAGGGCCCTTGCCCCCTTGGGTATCCTCTCCTCCTTCCTCATGGTGGGAACTTCTAGCTAGATAATGAGCCAGTAATTTCACAATTGGAACGTCTGACATAGAAATCTGTGGTTCTAGCACCCCTTCCTAAATCTTTGGTTCAGGAAGGGGTGCTGTAAGAGGAGCTGGCCTAAGGGGAGCCTGCCCGAGGAGTTGGCAGTTCGTTCAGGGTTCCCAGCAGTCCCACTGGACTGGGACAGACCCAACACTGAGTGACAAAGCTGCTGAGAGGGGTTGGGCACCTTCCCCTGTCCTCTCAAGAGAATCACTGGAGAGGAGAGGATAAGGGGCCACTGAGCCCCACTGCCTGGTTTGGGATCCCCCACTCTTCCACCTACTTAACCTGTGTTGCCTTCAGTCATATTCTCAACTTCTCTGACTCTCATCTTTTTCCCCTGTAAAATGCAGATAGAATAGTATCTAACCCATAGGATTTTTGTGGGGAATAAATGAGAAAATGAATATTAAGTGCTTAGAAAAGTGGCTGGCACACAATAAGTGTTAAAAACTGCTTATGATGGGGGCTTCCCTGGTGGCGCAGTGGTTGAGAGTCTGCCTGCCGATGCAGGGGACACGGGTTCGTGCCCCGGTCCGGGAAGATCCTACATGCCGCGGAGCGGCTGGGCCCGTGAGCCTGCGCGTCCCGGAGCCTGTGCTCCGCAACGGGAGAGGCCACAACAGTGAGAGGCCCGTGTACCGCAAAAAAAAAACTGCTTATGATGTAATAAAGGTAGGGGGAGATACTGAAAGATAGCTTCTTTAGATACCACCTTTAGATCAAGGTGCTTATTTTCTAAATGTCACAGTAACCATCTCCATTTTAATATGAAACCAGAAAGCACTATGAAGATGTAATGCTACCACCCTAAAAATGATTTTCATAAGTTTCCTTCTGGTACTTATTTACCTGCTTACTTCATGTTTTACATTGCTTTTATCGGTTGTATAAACGCATTTAAAAGCCAAGGTTTATTTTTATTGTGTTGGCCAGATCAACAGAAAAAGCAGGGTTTCCTTTTTTTTTTTTTCCCTATTCCCATTTTCTTAGCTTCACATAAATCCTTTCAATAGAAGAAAGTCTTTGCATCAAATCAGACACCATTAGAGGCTTGGGTGAATCCAGGTGCTGAGTCCTGCTTATCAGCTCTGCAGGATCCAGTTTGCATCCTGACCTGCCTGTAAGAACTGTTCTAAACGGTGCCCCTTTAGCAGCAAACCTCATGAATGGGGGATGGTGGAAGGTATCTCAGGCACCCCCTGTGTCATTCGTTCACCATTGCCCTGGCTGTCATCTATGAATGCCATTACCCCATTGTGATCTATTTTTAAAAGCTTTCTAAGCCTTTCAGAAAAGTCATGTGACTCATAGATTGAAATATCAGGTCAGTCAGCAACCATCTGAGAGCCTGATGGGCCAAGCCCAATGTTAGTGGGTGTGTGGAGGGTGGGGACTAGAAGAGGAGGTCAAAGGGGGACCCAACCCAAGCGCTGCTCCAGGGACATGTGCCTTCTTTAGGAAGAGCCAGGCACACATAGGTGAGATACTGGGGCACTTCTACGGCGCTCAGACCACTAACAGTAAAATAACAATATCCACAGTAATCATAAAAAGTTGGGCTTTTTACTCTTGTGAATTGAATTCAGCTCACGGAGGTAAAGAACATTTCCCCTTTCATCTCCTTCTATAAGTGACTTGTGTGAAATTCTATAATAGATTGTCATCAGAATGCATAGCTGCTTCTGCAGGGGATTTCTGCAGAAAGAAACTGTATAAGGTTTTAACCACTGTTGCTTTGGGCTTATAGTCACATCATTTGCTTTCTACTTTAATTCTGATCACTGAAAGTGGGTGTCCATATTAGTAATTCCCAAATAGACTCTTTGGGAAGACATGACACATTTTCTTTAAGGAAGGCTGCTAAAACTAAGAAAATGTGTTTATACTTCCTTGGGTGTGGGACTCTTAGCCAATTAGCAGCTTGTTCTTGCCTGGTCAGGTTTTAGTAACCTATGCAAAAATTAAGGTCTCTGTTGATAACCCTTCTCTTGTCCAGATGATAATTTTAGTGAACTTGTTCACGATGTAAGTTTCTGTGGATTGTCGGGACTCTACAAAAGGGTAATCTCACATTCCCTCCTGAAATACTCATAGGGAAGGAGCACTCCCAGTTCAAAATGGGCACTTCGAAGTATTTTGCCTTTAGCCAAACTTGAAGGTTTTCTTTGAAAATATCCCAGAGGGATTCCTTTCCAGGAATAGTTGCTGTTAAGGACTCTTTGAGATGGCAAGTTCAAGAAGACTTCTTTTGAGAGATTGGAGAGCAGTGGGGCCAGGGACCACAGTCATCTGCCTGTGCTAGCCACTAAGCATGGCACACAGGAAGTGTTCTGTGGACAGTTACGAAAGAGCAAACTCTGTTGACTTAGCGTATGGTTTCTCTCCTCCGCACTTAACTGGGGGATCCTCTCAAGCTGGGATACCATCTTAAGCAACTTAAGACATTGCTGAAGGTAACAGGTTTAGTTCTCTAAACCCAATGAGGAGGATCTCATTTTTCCCTAAATGTTGGGGTGGACCTTGGGCCACATTTTGAGAAACGTGATTGGTTTAAAGCACTACTTTTTAATCACTGTGGGGTCCATTGGAGGTCTTTGGATAACCATTGGAGATGAACACTCATTGCAGAAATTGCACAAATGCGTTTTGTGTATGGTTTCCTTGATGCTGTGAAACTGGTTTAAGAAGCCCTGCTCTTAAGAACAGTACCTGTAGTTTGACCTAGATGTTTAAAGTTATTCCTAGGAGCTATTCAATCCAAGAATTGTTTTGTTTCCCCAGTTCTCAGCCTGTTAATAAAGAAAATTGCTCTTCATCCTCTGTAGACAGGTGGGCTGTGTTTTGGACATTGCATTTGGTTAGAGGCATACCGTGGCACAGTCGGTGCTGCTGGCGTGGTTGATGCCTGTGTGCAACTCGCCCACTGTTCCACTTTGTGCTCTTACAGGCCTGTCAAGTTTGTACATTGAGCATTCACACCTAGAATACGCCAAGCGTATAAAGTCAACAAAGAAAACTGGAATAATATGGGAGGGAAAATTAAAACATTTTTACCAACCTGAGCCACTCTTTTGTATCCAAGGGTAGTTGGCATTTATAAATTTGTGATTAGAGCAGTAAGTCTGTAACAAGAGAAATTAAACAAAACATTAACCTCTGGTAACTAAACCTCTTAGTTTAATTTACTTAAAAAAATTTTTTTTGAGATAGAATTCACATACATAAAATTCACCCCTTTTAAAGTGTACCATTTAGTGGTTTTTAGTAAATTCACAGAGTTGTACAACCATCACTACTATCTAATCCAGAATATTTTCATCTTGGCAAACAAACTACCCATTAACAATCACCCCTGCCCCTTATCCCCTTCCCCCAGGCCCTGGCAACCATTAACCTACTTTCTGACTCAATGGATTTACCCATTTTGAACGTTGCATATAAAGAGAATCTACGGTATGTGGCGTCTTATGTCTGACTTCTTACACTTAACATAGTGTTTTCAAGGTTCATGTTGTACCATGTATGAGTACTTTATTCTGTTTTGTTGCTAAATATTAATTGTATAGGTTTACCACATTTTGTTTAACCATTTATCATTTGATGGACACATGGGTTGTTTAAACTTTTGGCTGTTGTGAATAATGCTGTGAGCATTTGTGTACGAGGTTTTTGTGTGAACATAATTTTTCATTTTTCTTTGGTTTATAACTAGGAGTGGGATTGCTGGATCATGTGGTAACTGTGTTTAAGTTTTTGAAGAACTGCCACCATTTTCCACAGCAGCCACACCATTTTCCATTCCCATCAGCAATGTTAGAAGGTTCTAGTTTCTCTACATCCTTGTTAATACTTATTTTCCCTTTTTTTAAAAATAGCCATCCTAGTAGCCATTACATGGTATCTCGCTGTGGTTTTGACTTGCATTTGCCTGATGACTAATGATGTTGAACATCTTTCATGTGTTTGTTGGCCATTTGTGTATCTTTGGAGAAAAATCTATTGATCTTTTACCTGTTTTTTAAATTGGGTTATTGTCTTTTTGTTGTTGAGTTGTACGTGTTCTCTCTATGTTCTAGACTCTTATCAGATACGTGATTTGTAAATATTTTTTTCTGTCCCATGGGTTGTCATTTCACTTTCTTGACAGTGTCATAGGAAGCAAAAAAATTTCTAAATTTGAAGTCAAATTTATCTTTTTTCTTTGGTTGCTTAGGCTTTTGTTGTCATAGCTAAATAACATTGCTTAATCCAAGGTCATGAAGATTTATACCTATGTCTTCTTCTAAGAGTTTTATAGTCATAGCTCATATGTTTAAGTCTTTGATACATTTTGAGTTTCTTTTTGTATATAGTATGAGACAGGGGTAAACTTTATTTTTTTGAACAGTCAGATTTACAGAAAAGCTGGAAACATATCTTATATTGGTATGGTACAGTTATTACAATTAACAATGTTGATACATTGTGATTAACTAAAGTCCATACTTTATTCACATTTCCTTAGTTTTAAACCAATGTCCTTTTTCTGTTCCAGGATTCCATCCAGGAGACCATATTACATTTAGTTGTCATCTCTCCTTAGCCTCCTCATTTTCCTTTTTTGTAAGGCTTTTTTTACCTTTGTTCAAATATTTTTTGATCCCCGCAAATAGAACATTTTGGTCCATCTACATGTTTTGCGGCTGTGTTAAAATTTTAATCTTTGCAAGTTGACTCCTAAATAAATAGATAAAATCATTAGCATTTCAGCAAACAGCTGCAGTAATAATAGAGAACACCTATCACTTGGGCTCCCTATTATCATTTGGAGTTAAAAGTTTCAAACAGAGCCTCATTGTTTAGAAACTTTTTGTATATTGAGAATATACATATTTAAGTATGAAATATATTGCCCTTGGTTTAATAGTATACTAGGATTCTTAGTTTAATATTTGGATTTGAGGGTGGTGGAGCGAGGGGATATGTAATAATCTTTGGGTTGCTTCTAATAGCAGAAGATTGCTTTGCAGTGTTTTTTCCTGTAGTGTATAAGTATTTCCTATATTGCAAGGTCCTTCCTGTTTTTACTGGAAAATGTTTTAAGCCCTACTGTTCTTAGGATTTCTGTATTGTTGCATCTGCAATCATCATAACTACTATTGGTCCATCCTCCCCACCCCTCACCACCAAATTTGTGTCACCCCTGCCCTTCTGACGCTGTGTTCACCATGCAGATTTCACTGGACTCCAGTCTCTACTGGCAATTTGCAGGTGGTATGTCAGTACTTCGACAGTTTTTTCAGAATTTTGAGTAGCCTTTAGACATTTTCTTATATTTGGAATTCTGTTTATCTCAGACTTCCAAATTTTTCTAGGTATATCTACCCAATTAATAAGACATAATTCATAAATGAATCCTAAATAAATGTAAATAATTGATATTCTGGTTTTAAAACTAAAATGTCATCTTGTTCTAGGGCATTTTGCTATTTCTCACCTAATGGAGAAAACATTTAGGTGCCTCAGTTGTCTGAAGATACTGAGTAACTTCATGGCATGCTTATATGCTGTGATTCCTGTAGGCTGAGAGAGTAACTCTATCCCTCCGTATTTACCCCAAGATGTGGGAAGCAGTGATCAGAGAAGCAGCAAGCATTCTGTTGTGAGGCCTGTGACGGGGGTGTTGGAGAGGCCACAGCACAATGGTATATGCTTTTTTGCAAGGCAGTTGTAGCATTTTACTGGTACTGAGAGTTTGGGAATTGCTGGGTTTTTTTTTTTGCGGTACGCGGGCCTCTCACCGCTGCGGCCTCTCCCGTTGTGGAGCACAGGCTCCGGACGCGCAGGCCCAGCGGCCATGGCTCACGGGGGCCAGCCGCTCGCGGCGTGTGGGATCTTCCCGGACCGGGGCACGAACCCGTGTCCCCTGCATCGGCAGGTGGACTCTCAACCACTGCACCACCAGGGAAGCCCTGGGAATTGCTGTTTTTAACTTTACTATGAAAATGTTTATATAAAAAGGACGCAGTGGTTTTGTGTATACGCATGTGTATGAGCAGGTGTGCGTGTGTGCACACGTGTGCATATATAACCGCACATATTTCCTAGTTCTGCTGAGAGGGCCTAGAAGCAAATGAGGATACCCAGTTCCCAAATCTTGATTTATTATACTATTCCCCACTTAAAGGAACTTGGATTTCTCAAGAAATGGCTGACTCTGGGGTTAGGACAGGATGAGTACAACATAAGATAGAAAGTAAGAAAGTGCTTTTAAAAAATGATGGGGCATGTCAAAAGGATGCAGGAGCCTGCTTGAAGAGACTCTCAATTTGAGCACCAAAATAATTAAGGACATTAATGAATTATAGACCATTGGAAAAGCTGGGAATCTGTGAGCCCATGTCAATAATAAATAAGTAAATAAAAGGGGGAGAAGGGAGGGTTTGTATTTACAGTGGAATGCCAAGTGCCTGACTGGTAATTATGGAGGGAGGCCTACAGTTGAAAAATCAATATTGGTTTGGCTCAGAATCACCAGTAGATGCTAAATTTATGGGGAAATTTTGATGAAGGCTAGAATATTTGGATGATTTTAAAGTGTCTCCCCACAGATTGCATACTGATTGCAAATGGGAATGTAGTAACTAAAGAGTAAAACTGGAGAATACCTTGACCAGGTGGTTAACGTCAAGTTAACATCACTGATGAGGGGCACATGGGTGACATAGGCATCCAGAGGTGATGCTCTGAGGTGGACATCTCTTAGGTTAGTATTCTGCTCCAGAGATGCTTACCCTCAATCTAATCATGAAGAAACATTAGACAAACCTAAAATGAATAATGTTCTTTTTTTTTAAAAAAAAAAAGTAGGCTTTATTCTTTAGAAATGCTGATGTCATAAAAGACAAAAGAAGTTGTAGAAATGTTCCAGATTAGAGACCAAAGAGACATGACAACCAATATCTGGTTCTAGACTGGATCCTGTGTTAGATTCTAATAAAAGGTAATATAAAGGACATTATTGGGTCATTTGACAAAATTAGAATCCAGAGGGATAAAGTGTTATTGATAACTGGTTGTATAAAACTGACAACACTTCTCAACCAGGTTCTGCAGAAGTGAGCCCTTATGCCCTAAGGCATCCATTGTATGTAATAGATTCTCTTCTCTCCTGTGCATCTAAAGTGATACTGGCCAAGTATAATCCTTGGGAGAATGGAAAAATAGTCACTCAAATTATTTTCTATAGGGCTTAATTCTCTCATGGAGCCACAAAAAAAGGCTGTGAAAGAATATGCTCATTTTTAGGAAACAGGCACTGAAGTATTTAGGGGTAAAGGACCATGTACATTAAAAAAAAAAAAAAATCTGTCCCTTTGTAAGTTGGCATCTAATGCATTTAAGACCAGTCAGAATAGCTGAAGGTTTTATGTAAGCCTAAAGCTACCATGCCTTGATCAGCGTTCAGTGTTGTGGGGTGTATTATTGGACAGAAGTTTATGAGAGAGTGTGTTTTAGCAATAAACTGATCACTTACGTTATTTGCCAATTCTGCTTGAGCTTCTGCTGAGAACCTTGAGCTGACTCTGGTTCTTTCTGGAGTAAGTCAGGGTATAAATAAATAAGAACTGTATGAACTGCTTAAGGTAGACAGTCAGTTACTGATAACAAAAATAAGTTGAAAATATGTGGCCCAAGAAATATTGTTCAAAATCACCATATGATTTCTCTTTCTAGGAGGAGCTCTTGGATATTAAAGAACGCCCTCATTCCAAACAAAGGCCTTCGTGCCTCTCTGAGAAATATGACAGGTATCTGTGGGGGTCAACTTCTTGTTACACCAAACTTAATAAATGGAGTTGTATTGTTTTGCTGGAATTACGAGTGGGGAGATTTCAGGGGTAATGACATTGGGCTTCCACACAAATAAATTGCACGTAAGCTATGAACATGACTAAATAGCATCTCACTGCACTGTCTTCATCGGCTTTGTTATTAATTAGCTGAAATTCAGAGATTTAAGCTGCAAGGAACTCTAAGGACAACTAAACCAATTCTCTTTCAACTAACTGGTGATGAAACTAAAACTAGAAAATGACACATTGGTCAAAGGCACCTTGTCAAAAAGCAGAATTAAGACTTGAACACAGGAGTCCTGACCAGAGTCTTTTCTCTCTACCAGTGGTTTTTTGCACTGTGCTTTGAGGGTCCTTCCAGGGCCTGCCTGGGGCAGGACGATCAGGAGGACTCTGGGCCTTCTATCAGTCCCCCACCCCTCACCCCCAAACAAGAGAGCCGTTCAGATTTTTTGGGGTGGTTTGTTTTTTTTTGTTTTCGCCGCACTGTACGGCATGCGGCATCTTAGTTCCCTGACCATGGATGGAACCTGAGCCCCCTGCAGTGGAAGCACAGAGTCTTAACCACTGGACTGCCAAGGAAGTCCCCACATTAGCCCTTTTGCATCTTGGGCTCCTTCATAAGGTAGAAAGCTTTGGTTTGAGGAGGCTATAGCTAAAAATGGTCTGAAAGTCTCTTAGAATAACCCTACATTGCACTTCTTATGGTTATCTTAAGACGTTAAGGTCACTTTTTTTTTTTTTTCCCGGTACGCGGGCCTCTCACTGTCGTGGCCTCTCCCGTCGCGGAGCACAGGCTCTGGACGTGCGGGCCCAGCGGCCATGGCTCACAGGCCCAGCCGCTCCGCGGCATGTGGGATCTTCTCGGACCAGGGCATGAACCCGTGTCCCCTGCATCGGCAGGCGGACTCTCAACCACTGCGCCACCAGGGAAGCCCTAAGGTCACTTCTTAAATATCAAGGTAGATGGTTCATATTGGCCCACATTTTTAAAAATATATATAGTGTTTGATTTTTTGATAGACTAGCACACGCTTTTTTTTTTTCTTTTTTTGTGGTATGCGGACCTCTCACTGCCGTGGCCCCTCCCGCCGTGGAGCACAGACTCCGGGCACGCAGGCCCAGCGGCCACGGCCCATGGGCCCAGCTGCTCCGCGGCATGTAGGATCCTCCCGGACCAGGGCAGGAACCCGCATCCCCTGCATCGGCAGGTGGACCCCCAGCCACTGCGCCACCAGGGAAGCCCGCACATGCTTTTTTTAATTTTGTACATGGACAGTTCAGAAGGTTGCTAAATCTGGACTCCTCACCACTTTCCCCTGGTGAGGGTGATACTTGAATAATGGCTATTCTAATTGGTTAGGAGTTTTTGCTAAGTCTCAGATTAGCTGGGGGTTTTCTTTGTTTTTGTTTAGTTTTTTCTTCATTAAAGCTGTAAAGGTTTTTTATGCCTCAAATTGAATTTTCTTGTTACAGCTGTTTCTTCTTGGTGTAAAATAGTTATCGTGGGCACATATTCCCTTTGATTCTGAAGTGGAGACATTGTGCCTAATAATAATAATGAAAATAAGAGAGATGGAGGAAAGAGTTTCTCATCCTAGCAGAGCTAGAGTTAGGTACCAGATCGTTGGGCTCCAAAGCTTCTCCTCTGCACACTGTACCACCTGCCACCCCATCATTAGTGTGGGAGTAACGAAGTCAAACCCAGACTACACACTTTAGGCTCTTAAATAGCTGTCTGTCCTACTTGTGGGAAAAACTGAGACTGTACATAGAAATTCTGGAAAATATACACTAAGCCTTCCAGGAGCTGCTTCCAATAAGAGGATTAAGGGGCTTTTTCCTCCCTTTACTAATCTTCAGTAAACTGAGTAATCAATATTTATGGAGCATTTCTTTGTATAGGACAGGCATAGATACTATAATCCATATGCACCCCAAGGTTTGTGGTCTGGATGTTTCATTTATGCACAAACCACTGCTTTTCAAGTGACTATTGCTATTATGTGAACAACAACAATGTATTGCTGAATTTATTAGTTGTTTTTATTTTCATCTTAAAAGAGAGAACCATTCTGATGGCAACCATAAAGTTTTATATTGGAAAGGGGTTTCCATAACCTGTCACCTGAAGTAGTAGAAATTAGACTACGTGTGTTATTCATGGTGCAAGTTCTAACTGTTGGTGCCCTTTGACTTGCAGTGATGGTGTCTGGGATCCTGAGAAGTGGCATGCCTCCCTCTACCCAGCTTCAGGACGGAGTTCACCAATGGAAAGTCTGAAGAAAGAGTTAGATACAGATCGGCCTTCCCTGGTGCGCAGGATAGTAGGTGAGCACAGTCTCTGAGAAGTGGGGGCAGCAGTTTTGGAGACAGTGCTCTTTGCTGCTGGCTTCATTCTTAGCTGTGAGAGTTTTATGCATTGGGAGAAAGTATCATTATCAGGAAACTGACTTAACAGTTTATTTCTTTTTTTTGAATTTTATTTTATTTTTTTAAAGTTCATTTCTGATTAGCAGAGCAAAATCATAGCCTTCCTATGTAGCAGTGGTGAGTAGACTGTATTAGGCTATGTGCTTTTGAATTAAAGGTACCAGGTCTTTCATTGAAGTGGATAGCTGAGTTAGATGTGGGGACCCTAAAGCTGCGCTGGAGAGCTGGTTATGCCCAGTCTCAGGTGAGACTTTTCCTCAGGTATAAGTTAGTTCTGGCAGTTCTTAATTCACAATAGAGTATGATCTGAATACTGGGTTTCGATGTGGTTTGCGACTGGAGTAAAGTTTGATCTTCCATACCTTTCCCCCTTTAAACTAGAAAAGTGAAATGGATAGCGGGCAATATAAAAGCTAGTCAAGGAACTAGTTGCAAGAGGGAACTCTTTTTGAGATGAGAGGAACACGCATCATAAAACCAACTTGGAACTGAACAAAGAAGATGGGGTGATGACTGTAGCTTGAGCTGTAAGACCCTTCTACACAGATGAAAACTTAGAAGCAACCTAAATGTCCAGCAGTAGAAATGAAGTTGAGTAAACTTTGGTATATCCATATATAGGAGTGTTCAGCTGTAAAAACATGTTGGAGACATGTTCACCAAGTTATGCAAAACTGTCTATTTTGTGTCTTATTTTTGGACGAAAACAGACAGTGCATGGAAAGTCTGGAAAAGTGCATACCAAAACATTTTAGGAAATGTTTCTAGTGAGAGGATTAAAGGAGGTTTTCCTCACTTGGACTTATCTCTAGTTTTCTGATCTTCCTAGGAAGAATTTTTGTGTGTGGTGACATGTTTTTCTTACATCTTTATTGAGGTAAAATTGGCATTCGATAGACTGGTACATAAATGGCACATAAAGTGTACCATTTGATGTTTTGACATGTGAATACAATGTGAAACCATTACCACAATCAAAGTAATAAGCATTTCCATCACAGCTAAAAGTTCCCTAGCACCCCATGTGTCCCTTCTTACACTCCACCCCTGCCCCACAGGCAAGCACTGGTCGGCTTTCTGTCACTATAGATTAGTTTACATTTCCTGAAGTTTAACATAAATGGAATTATATAGTACGTATTCTTTGGGTAGCTTCTTCCACTCAAAATAATTGTTTTAAGATTCATTCATGTTTTGGGGTATATAAAAGTTCGTTCCTTTTTATTGCCTACTAGTATTCCATTGTGTGAATTTGCCATAGTTTATCAATTTATCTGTTGATAGACATTTGGGTTGTTTCAAGTTTCTGACTATTAACCAAAACTACTCTGAACATTCATGTACAAGTCTCTCTATAGACATGCTTTCTTTTCTCGGCTGAATATCTAAGAGTCGGATGGCTGGGTTCTATAGTAGATGTATCTTTAATGTTTTGAGAAACTGCCAAGCTGTTTTGCAAAGTGGTTATCCCATTTTACATTTCCACCAGCAGTGTGTGAAAGTTCTACTTGCTTCACATCCTCATCAGCACTTGGAACGGTCAGTCTTTTTGATTTTAGCCAGTCTAATAGGCATGTATCACATTACTGTTTGATTTACATTTCCCTAATGATTAATGTTGAGTATCTTTTCATATACTTATTTGCCATCCATATATCATCTTTGGTGAAGTGGCTCTTCAAACCAGTTGTCCTTTTTAGTTTTTAAGAGTTGTTATATGTATCGGATACAGGTCCTTTATGAGATATATTCTTTTCTTTTATTGGCCACGCCTTGTGGCTTGCAGGATCTTAGTTCCCCAACCAGGGTTCAAACCGGCACCCTTGGCAGTGAGAGCTCAGAGCCCTAACCACGGAAATTCCCTCAGATATATTCTTTGAAATATGTTCTCCCAATCTGTGGCTTGTTTTTGTATTCTCTGAACAGTAACTTACAAAATGCAAAAGTTTTAGATTTTGATCAAATCCAGTTTATCTTTTTTTTTTTTTTTTTGCGGTACACGGGCCTCTCACTCTTGTGGCCTTTCCCGTTGCGGAGCACAGGCTCTGGACGTGCAGGCTCAGCAGCCATGGCTTACGGGCCCAGCCGCTCCGCGGCATGTGGGATCTTCCCGGACCAGGGCATGAACCTATGTCCCCTGCATAGGCAGGCAGACTCTCAACCATTGCGCCACCAGGGAAGCCCCAGTTTATCATTTTTTAAGATAGATTGTGCTCCTGGTGTCATGCCTAAGAAAACTGTGCTAACCCAGTGTCACAGATTTCCTCCATATTTTCTTCTAGAAGTTTTATAGCTTTAGGGGTTACATTTAGATCTATGATCCATTTTGAGTTAATTTTTGTATATGGTGGTAGGTATGAATTTAAGTCTTTTCTTTTTGCATGTGGATATTCAGCTGTTCAATACTTTCAATACTTTCTTTTTAAGTGGTTACTGTTTCAAATACTGACACCTACTGTAGTTTATTAATTGACAAAACATTTGCTAATAATTACATAGATAAGAATTCAGTCAAGGGACTTCCCTGGCGGTCCAGTGATTAACACTTCGTATTTCCACTGGAGGGGGCGAGGGTTCGATCCCTGGTCAGGGAACTAAGATCCTGCATGCTGCACTGCGCAGCAAATTTAAAAAAAATGGCGGGGTGGGGGGATTTAGTCAAAACAAAGGGATTATGGAGATTAATCATGGAAAATTATTGATTATAAAGTATATTTATTCCTCCGAAGAGATGAAGGTTTGCTCATCTTCGTTAAATATGTGAGCTCTCTAGCTGTTTTAGTGGTGACTCTTTTCCAGTACCCCCATGGCCACCAGTCATGGACAGACCACCTAGAGAGGAAGAATGCCCTTGCTGGTTTGCTTAACTTTCTCTTTCCGGCATCTTTCCAGATCCTCGAGAGCGTGTGAAAGAAGATGACTTAGATGTTGTTCTCAGCCCACAGAGACGAAGCTTTGGAGGGGGCTGCCACGTGACAGCTGCTGTTAGCTCCCGGCGCTCAGGAAGCCCATTGGAGAAAGACAGTGATGGGCTCCGCCTGCTTGGTGGACGAAGGATTGGCAGTGGGAGGATAATCTCTGCTCGGACCTTTGAGAAGGATCACCGTCTTAGCGATAAGGACCTGCGAGACTTGAGAGACAGAGACCGAGAGAGGGACTACAAGGACAAGCGTTTCAGGGTTTGTCTTCTAGATCCTCTGGCACCTCGTGTGTTCACTTCGTTTATACCGGGTTACCCTGAAATGCTGGGTGAACATAGCCCGTTGTTAAGCCGGAGGGAGGAACAGAGAGCTGGGGGTTGGGGAGGGGCTTCAGGTCTATAGCATAGCATCTTCATTGTACTACTGAGCGTTATTTAATTCATCAGTCCTTGATTGAGGTAGAAATGCCGTAACTAGAATCCTATTTTTTATTTTGCATTATGTACTTTTCCAGAGGGAGTTTGTGGATAGTAAGCGTGTCTTTGAGCGTAGAAGAAATGATTCCTACACAGAAGAAGAACCAGAATGGTTCTCAGCTGGACCCACAAGTCAGTCTGAAACCATTGAGCTGACTGGCTTTGATGATAAGATACTGGAAGAAGACCATAAGGGGAGAAAAAGAACAAGGCGACGGACAGCTTCTGTGAAGGAAGGTCAGCAGAAACTTTCAGAGGAAAGCTCACTGTTCTGAAATGAGATGTGCTTATAATTGGCTTAATTGTACACTTAGGAATAGGCACCAGTGTTAAAAGTGGCAAGTTTTTAATGTTGAAGTCTGATTTTGAAACTTCTTCCTGAGTGTGAGTTCAGTGTGTGTAGATTGTACTACTGTCTCCTCAATTTGTCCTGCCTGCAGTGCTAAACAGAAAAGTCTCCCATTACCCAGTAAGAGAACTATGTACACCAAAGGGTTCCCCAGAGGTAAGAGGATGTGATAGAAATAATGAGGGGTCTCATTTATTGAGCATGTATGTACTGGACACGTGGTAAGCGTTTTGTCAATATAATCCTACTTCTGACAACCCTGTGAAGCAGATATTATTGCGCCCATCTTATAGATGAGCAAATGGAGATGCAGGCAGCTTATGTGACTTGTCTGTGGACACTGAAGAAGTGAGTAGGGAAGTTCGGAGTTGAATAAGATGCTGTGCTTCAGAGCCCACCTCCTTCACCATGGTGTTAGGCCTTCATAGTGTTGTCACTTGGCTTCTCCCATACTCACTTTTCTCAGGTATCTTCCTTGCTAAACGGAAGAAGCCAGAGCTAATGTGCGAGGGGTACCTGGTGAAGGGTGGGGGCCCGCTAGTCGTGTTCAGAGCAGTGACCAGGCTGGTGGTCTTGGGAGGAAGCAGGGAAGAGGCAGGTGGGTAACCTGGGAGACTTTGCTGTTAAATTGCCTTTGAGAGATGCCTTTGTCTCACACTCAGACTAAAGCAGCACCAGCAAGTGTGGTCTTTTCACCTCATGGTAAAGATCAGGCTTCTGATGAGAAAAAGCCCATCTTTTTCTTAACTGAGATGAAATCTGAATTTCAACCATTCTTGTATCAACATGGGAGGAGCCAAAAGTAGCAAAATATATCAGTAGTGTCACCTCCTCCTCACCTTACAGATGCAAAGAGACAGGACTGGAAAGAGGTGACAACCAAGACCCTGTCCCGTGGGTTTAATGGCAGTGCCTCAAGTATCAATAGAATCCAGGGGTCTGGGCTCTCTCACCCCATTGGTTAATTGCCCTAGCTACTGTGTTTAAGATAAACAGGTATTCTAGTTGCATCTTGGCTGCAAGAACGAAAGGACTGGGAGGGATGATGAGCACCTTTGAGTCCATTTATGTCTGTGTTCCAGCTTTCCATTGAACTTGGTATGTAGAGTTCTCTGCAGGCATGTAATAGTGCTGGGAGTATAGCCATGGACAAGACAAATGTGTTCCTTGCCTGCATGATTTTAATACAGGTGTGTGTTGAGCACCTACTCTACAGGGCCCAGTGCTAGGTATTGTACAGATGGTGATGAATGAAACAATTTGAATATGTATTTCACTTATAAACAAAAAACAATTATGTAGAAGGAGGAAATGGTTAAAACCCTCCACTGATAGAAAATTTTAATTTGTATTCTCTCTAATGAAAAGTATATGTTCATTCTGGACTTCCTGGCAGTCCAGTGGTTAAGACTCCACGGGGCATGGGTTCGATCACTAGTCGGGGAACTAAGATCCTGCATGCCGTGCAGTGCAGCCAAAAAAAAAAAAAAGAAAGAAAAGTATATGTTCATTCTGAAATGTGATAATAACACTTGCCCTTAGTTATCTTTCCTGGGTCCCTGGCTTTTGAGACTATCATAATAAATGGCCAGTTGTGTTTGTCTGCTAATGCATGTTCCTACCCACTCTCAGTTGTCAGGCCCAGTTTGCTCTCAAGCTGGCATAAAATTACACATGGGGCACTTCTGCTGCTTGCATCTCTGTTAAGAGATGTTCTCATCTCAACACAAAATAAAAGAGAATAGGAGGAAAAAAAAGAGAGAATAGGAGAAATACTAAAGTTTTTTTGTAAGAGTATGAACTAAGTACAGACTCTCTTCTGGCTGTCATCCTAAAGTAGGTAGACAGGTTCTGGTGGGTTAAATGAGTTAGAGAGAAGCACTGCTCTAGTGGAAAAGGACACAAACTTGGCATTGATTAGGCTATTAAGTTGTTTACCTTTTCTAGGGCTTGGTTTCTTTGTCTGTAAAATGAGGAAAATACCTCCACCAAAGTAGTCGTTATAGTTAAATGTCAGTCTTTAAGGAACATCGTTTACCTCTGCTGGTTGGCAGTAAATGTGTGCTGACCCACTGGAGAGGCTGCCCGTTGCCTTGTCCATGGCTCACAAACGTCCGTCTCGCCAGTTGCCTTAGGCCCTCAGAAGGCCCAGGGTTCTGAGGCGGCAGGCACCTCTGTGGAGGGGCAGTGCTGCCTTACACACACAGCACAGCATGGAAGAGCACTGCTGGCCCACCTAGGGTTGAAGTTTCTGCCACCTGCTAGTATTGAGACCTTGGGTAAGCAAGCCACTTAACCTTTCAGTTGTTGTCCCCTGCCTTGTTGTCTAGCTTTTTGAAGTGTTATTGGAATGAAAGCAGATGATAGCATTTAGCCTCTCTTGGTCTAGAATATCCTGGATGAATAATGAGACTACAGTCCTGTTGGGGCCTTTTGAGAAGGGATGGGTCCAGGCTTTGGCACTTTTTTTTTTCCTAGGAGGACTTCATGTCTGCTGTGATCTTGAAACTATAGGCAGCTTTTACATTGGTGCTTTTGCAGGGAGGGGCTTTAGGAGTTCTGTTCTTCAAATTAATAAGTTGATTTTCCAGTATCTCAGTGCACTTATTTTAAAAGGAAAAAGTCTGTTTTTATCTGAAGGACTTTGCCTTTTGCCCATCCTCTGGCTAAAACTAAGATGTTAGCTTCCATCAATGGAAACTTGGTAGCTTCTCTTAGACATTATCTTCCCATGCTAACAACCAGACATAACTCAGTTTTAAATGAACCGGGCACTGCAGAGTAAGACAAAGCTGATGAGAGCAGCTTTCCTGCCTCAGAAAGCTCAGTCTCACCAGACTGTTCCTATAATATAGTGTGATAAGTACTCTGAGAGAGAACACAAACATTATAGAGAAGGTGGTGATTAATTTTTTGGTAGGGTAAAAATGGGTAGGCAGTGCAGACTTTGTAGTGGAGGTGACATTTGAGCTTTGCCTTGAAGGATGAACTACAATCAGTAGGCAAATGAAACTTGCCCTTGGACTAGGTTTCACATAAATACCTTAGGTTGCTGAACCCTGACTTAAAGTGGTGATGCAGATGCATGGGTGAAAGCAGAGCCAAATTAATTTCATTCCATTTTTAAGCAGTAAGAGAGGCTCAAAAATTGTCCTTTAAAAAAAAAATTAGAAAAAAAATCCACTACATTATAGAAAACTTGAAGAATGGGCAGAGGAGGGATCATAATCCTTCCTAAATCATGTTGGTGTTCTGACTTGTTATTAAGTCTTTTTTCCTCCTCTAGCTCCCATAGGAAGGGAACTGTTTTACTATTGCAAGTGCTGCACTGGCACAAGAAGTCTGCTTTTAAAGTCATCTGTGGCTCTTCTGCATGTGTGATGATGCTGAGGCCACAAAATATGTCTGGAGCAGTTTACATGATCAGACTGTCTTTGTCCGGTTTTGCTTTCAGGCATGGTCGAGTGCAATGGAGGAGTGGCCGAAGAGGATGAGGTGGAGGTCATCCTTGAACAGGAGCCTGCTGCTGATCAGGAAGTGCCAAGGGATGCCGTCTTGCCCGAGCAGTCCCCAGGAGAATTTGACTTTAATGAGTTCTTTAACCTTGATAAGGTGCCATGCTTGGCTTCGGTGAGTGTAGCAGCATGCTTATCAACATGGATGGAGCAACTGTAGGGTTAAATTTGACCTGAGTCTTTAAGATACCTCTTTTTAAAGTTTTGTTTTGCTAGATGATTGGGAGTTTCTTGGCTTTTATTCTTAAATATTATTTGAATTTTTGTTGGCTTCGTTTTGAGAGGCTAAGTGGAAATGACTAAGTGAGAATTCTATACCAGTTAACTTTTTCCAGGTTGTTAGCATTGGATTAAGAATTCTTCAGATGTTTAAGAACATTGTCTGCTTTTATTTTTAAGTTAAGTGTTTGTTATAGAGCCTTATTGTGGAGGTGGATTTTTATTACTGATGATCAGTATCATACTGATCTGCATTCCTTGGGTAAGGCTGGTTAGGTGGTATCTGTGTGATGTGATGGTTCCAAAAACCTTTCATGAAAAGGAATGTGGGATACTATCACTGTTGCTGTTAAACAGTTGAGGTCTAATCGTTCTCGACTTTCAAAGTAGAAACAGTAAGACATCCCAAATCTTCACTTGGTACCTGCCCTTGCTCCTGTCCCCTTTGGCCATTTAGGGATTAGTAATGCCTCATCAAATTTTTGGAGAAAAGATAAAACTGTGGCCTATGCCCCCAGAATTGAGATTTTTCTGTGGTTGCTGAAAGAGTGCATAGGACTGATGAAATAGAATTTTAAAAACCATTTGACCAAAAGCATCTGTACGTCCCAGATGTTCTTTACAGGACATGAAATACAGCAAGTAAGTTTGACCAGTCCTTTAGAACTAGTGGTTCTAACTTAACTTACTCTACTCCTTAACTGTAACTGCTTCTTGTTTGATCATTGCATGAGTGGACAAAGCTGGGCATGACAGAGAGGCATGCCTTTGTCATTTGCCTGCCCCCAAAAGCCTAAAAGATGGCCACCTGGAATAGGTGAGCAGACACTGCATAGCACTGATAGGTACAAGGCCACAGGTGAGTTCTAGGGCAGTACTTCTCAAATTCTCTATGGTGAAGGCCAGGTTTTATTTCCAATCCATTGAGGACCAGTACCTTAGTATAAAGTACAAATATCACAGCAATGCCCAGTTGCTATAAAAGTTGCTAAGCATTTACTCTGAATCTCAGCTTACCTCATTGTGGACCAGCTTGGCCCAAGACCACACTTTTCTATAGCGCTGTTCAGGAATATGTGGAGGGCGGCTGCAGATCAGCCGGCAGCTGCGTGGTTTTGCTCCTTAAGTTCTAGCACAGTTTTAACTGTAAGTCCTCTAGCCAGATACGTCACTTACAGTGAGCTGGCCAGTAGTCCTTTGGCTCACTATGAGCGGAAGGGTTGCATTCAGATATGAGTTTAATTTACTTGATGTAAAACTGAGTGATCCTCTCAAATTCTTAGCTTTTGAGGGGACAGTAATTTTTTATTTTTATACCAGCTGTGTTTAGTGACTTTTTTTTTTTGCATTCTCCTAGAAGACAGATGGAAATCTTATTGTAAAAAGTTTTCACAGCAAAAGGTCAAAATTTAGAGGCCTGTACTTGGCTCCAAATGTGAGTACCTGTGAAACTTACCTGTGTAACTAGGCAGAGGAAGAATTCAAAACTAAACTTTTAATAATAGGTAACATGCATACAGTGCTGATTGTTTTAGGCTTTGTATCCAATAAGTCATTTAATCCCCACAAAACTCTTGTAAGTTAGATTACTACTGTTTCTGTTTTACAGGTGAGGAAGGCAGGCACAGAGAGGTTTAAATAACTTGCCTAAAGTCACATAGCTAGTTAGTAGTGGAAACTGAATTCTAATTTTTGTAGTTTCAGTTAACAGTCTTTACTCCTAATTCCCCCCAACTATACTGCCTATAAAGCATAAAAGGGAGGAATAGGAACTCAGCACCATCTTATCCTTTGGCCCTCACCCTCAATCAAAACTTGGTTAATTCTGAGAAGGTACCTGGCTAGGAAATCTCTCCATGCTTTTCATGGAGGTACTGCTCATTAAGGTGTATATTCTATAATAGATTCACTTAAAAGCAAAGCTGGGATCAGTAAAAAGAGATGCTCTGGTTGTGCTGTATAACCAGCTGGACTCTATTATAATGCTCAGAAAATGACCAGTCAATTGGGAAAAATAAGAAGGGCTATATAAGATTTGAATATCAACTGACAAATGATATAAACTGTTTGAGGTATAGTACCTGGCACTTAGTAGGCCCCACAGATGTTGGGTATTAATTGGCATAAACAGAATTACACCTATATTTTTAAGCTATATTTACTGGCATTGCAATACATCAGAAGTTGACAGCCACGAAAATCTGTACAAAATGAAAATTTAGATCACATGTGCAAATAATTTCAGTTATGTAATTAAAAATAAGCTGATTTTAGATATGCAGCTCTTACTACAGTACCTGATACATACAGGTACATAGAAGTATTTTGTTTTTGTTATTGTTTTTTTTGCAGTATGCGGGCCTCTCACCGCTGTGGCCTCTCCCGTTGCGGAGCACAGGCTCAGCCGCTCCGCGGCATGTGGGATCCTCCCGAACCGGGGCACGAACCCACATCCCGTGCATTGGCAGGTGGACCCCCAACCACTGCGCCACCAGGGAAGCCCCATAGAAGTATTTTGAATGAAGAAAAACGAAATCAAAACAAATCCTAAACTATGTAGAGTGATGAACAGGAGCATGACATAGAAAAACCTTGGTGAAATAATCAAAAGTGTGCTAAGGTGAAAGTGTGTAGCCTTAAATGCATTCATTATAAATCCAAAGAAAAATCAAGCTAGAGTGAAACAAATACAAAAATATGGAAATTTCCATAAAAGTGGAAAGTAATGAAAGAAAAGCATTGATTAGTAAAACTTAGTAATTGTCAAAGAGCAAAAATATTTCACAATATCTGTATCAGAATAATATGAATCCTAGGATATGACTAGTCTAAATGACCCTTAACGGACCAAACTAACAGTCATATAGGTTACCTTAAAAATGCTATTAAAAATGTAGTCTAGAAAGAGCAGCTGAAACATACCAGACTGCAGTTCACAGTCTCCTCTTCTTGACTAGCTTAGGCTGTGGGATGTAGCGGCAGTCAGCTGAGTACCAATGTGCATAAGGGGAGGGAGGGAGGGACTGGTATTAGAGTATCCCTGCTGGCTCTGGTAAAAAATGACTGACTAGATAAACTCTTAAGATTCTTTTTGGGTTCAAAATGCTCTAGCTTCTTGAAATTGGCATTTATAGTAAGTGGTGTGTGAAAGCGACTGTCTCTACTTATGTTTTAGCTATAATAAAACTTAGCTTCTCTAACAAACAAAGTTGGTCACTGATCAAAATATGGAAATGACTTTCTTAACACTTACTGTCAAATCTTTAGAAAATGTCCAGATACCTTATATTCACTTCCTTTACTTTTTAATGTTCCTCCTGTGTATCTTCTGGCTTTTTTCCTATACAATATGATCAGAGGAAATAAAAACAAAGTGCAAAGCTATTTTTACTATTTTTAAAATTTCAAACTCTTTTCAAAATTAAAATATTTTAAACAGCTGTAGCTTTTACTTTTAAAAATTCCTGTTTATCACCAAGGTGGTTGGGTTTTGGGTACAGTTCCCAATTTTTCACAGTGAAACATCACTCTAATGCTTCTCCTATAATTTAATGATTGCAAATTAGTGGACTTGAAAGTCAGCATTTGCTGGCACAGCCTGTTTGTTTACAATCATTTTGTATTCATGTCTGCAGGGTTTGCCAGTACTTGTCAAAGCCAAATCCAATAAAAAAATTGGTCTTTGCCCTAAAAAAAAGAAAAAAGAAAAAGTCAGCATTATTTAAGGTATGAGAGTCTACAAGTGGAATGTGATTGAAACTGTTGAATAATACCTAAGAAAATAGAAGTACGACAAGTAATCAATGTCTCGGTCTTGTGTTCAAGAGAATTATTTGTGGCTTAGATTGGGTATGTGTTATGAGAAAATTCTTCCAGATAAGAATAAAAGAATAAATCTAACCTTCCACTGCTGAACTTTGACTAGAAACTGGGGGTTTTAGACTTCAGATAAAACAAAGTCCCTAACTCTGTCATCTATGTACCAGTCTTGAGAAAAACCTGTTTTCTGTTTATGCCTTATTGTCAAGGATGTGCCTCATTTTGGGATTGATATTTGCTTTATCTTGTCTTTTCTAAATATTGATAAGAGAACTGCATAAAGGTCATTTTGGATATTTAATTAGATTTATAATAGGGTACAACTGAAAATTTCATTTTCAATGCTTAAATTTAGTTTTTAAGAAGGATTGGTAATAGAAATTGCTGTTATGAAACAGCGTTGAAGAAATTACTTCTGATCATAGTGCATCATTTAATTGCTCTTATTATTAAACCAAAAACTATGGAGGTCAGATCTAAAAGAAAACGAACACCTGAAAACTTTCCATTAAGTTCAAACAGATATTAGAGATCAATTAAAAGTTCATCTTTCACATTCTGACTTGGACTTTGACTAGGAAATATGACTTGGAAATATGATCTTTATGAGCTCTACTTTTTAGCTTTTGGGTTCTGAAATTGTCAGCATTGGATTTCATGATGTTTATTACAACCTTGAGGTTGCTGAAGTCTGAAGCAAGAGTTTTCTTTCATCAGCTCTCCATACCTGATGCTTAGTTGAAGGTCACTCATCAGCTTGGCTTTGGAATGCTTTACTCTGGTGCTGATTTTGATTTCAAAACTATACCCTCTTAGAACATTGATGGATTTTCTTATGAGGCAAAAATAGAAAACCAGAACACTTTCTGTAGCACAGATGTTTTGCTTTATATGCTTAGAGAATACATGGTTGGTTATGCCCAAGTTTGGGTTACTCAGAAATGATCCAGGAGGGGAAGAAAAGTTAAAGATGATCAGAATCCTAAGTTCTGAGGGTGTTTGCCTTCAGGTCAGCAGCATCAAAGGAAGTTTCAAAGTAAGTGACCCTTTCTTAAAATTTGAACCTTCTTGTCCTTTTCACCTAGAAACTATTATCTTAGCTTCTTTTATCTTTCCCTTTAGATGATAGAAGATGTTTTGGGAGAAGGGTCAGTCTCTGCCAGTCGATTTAGTAGGTGGTTCTCTAACCCGAGCCGATCAGGAAGCCGATCCAGCAGTCTTGGGTCAACACCACATGAAGAGCTGGAGAGACTTGCAGGTAAAATTGCTTCAGGTTCTGGTCTTAATGTAGACTTGAGCTTTCCCTGATATGGTTCATTTTGTCTTCATTAGTCAGGGGTCCATTAAAGGGTTTCTGGATACTGAAAAAACCCTTCAATTGGTGTCCTTTTAATACTGTTGAAGATATGTTTCTGTGCTTTATTGGGACCAATTAATTATGAATATATTTACTTGCAATACTAGGTCTGGAACAAGCCATCCTCTCTCCTGGACAGAACTCGGGGAATTATTTTGCTCCTATACCATTAGAAGACCATGCTGAAAATAAAGTGGATATTCTAGAAATGCTACAGAAAGCCAAAGTGGATTTAAAACCTCTCCTTTCCAGCCTTTCTGCAAATAAAGAAAAGCTTAAAGAGAGCTGTAAGTTTTTATTAGAGTCTGCTTTAGATATTTGAAACATTTGGATGCTCTGTCTTAATGGCAGAATTGGTTCTAACAGACGCTATCTCATCAAAAGTCAGATAATGGTGGGTTTTGTTTAATGTTCTTCAAAAAAACTTTTTATCAAACAGTACCACCTCTTTGAGAATCTGGTAGTCACTGGGTCACAAGCTCCATGGTAAGAACTTTTCTTCTAAGTCCTCCTTACTGGAGCCTGAGTATAACACTCCCGTGAATGTTGTAGTCCTCCCGAGCATAACTTGGCAGCTCCTCACACCTCTGCCCCAGTCTGCCATGTTCTTGCTTAGGTTATTAAGCCCTCAACATACAACCTTCGTGATATATTAACCATAGTGCAGGTAGCACTCTTTCTCATGTTGGGCCATCTGGGATTCCTGTCCCTGGTAATAAGTCTCCAAAAGACTCATTATAAGAAGTCCTCCTGCAGGATCTCAGTGCCTTCAGTTTGTCTGTTTTTGGTGTCAGCCTTTTCTGACCACCTCAATTCAACTGTGAAATAAATTATTTTCACCTTAACCATCATGGTATACAAAGAGAATTCCTTTGCTTCGCTTAACCTGGACTTTTTTCAACCTTTCAGCACATTCAGGGGTTGTGCTTTCAGTGGAAGAGGTAGAAGCAGGGCTCAAGGGCTTGAAGGTGGACCAGCAGGTGAAGAATTCAACTCCCTTTATGGCAGAGCATTTAGAGGAGACCCTGAGTACTGTGACCAGCAATCGACAGCTCAGAAAAGATGGAGATATGACTGCATTCAACAAGCTAGTGAGCACCATGAAGGCAAGTGGGACTTTGCCTTCTCAGCCCAAAGTCAGCGTAAGTATTTGGCACAAACCCCAACCTTTTCTCCTTTTCCCTCTTTCTATTCCACTTCCCACCCAATAAATGGCTTTTAAAAAAGGTATTCCGAGTAAGTTGGAAATTCTTTAGTAGTCAGTTGGTCCTTGCTACTTTTGTGTGTTTTTTAATTATCGCTATACTGTTTGTTACTTGAAAAAGCAGGCTTGTGGTTAATCTGTAGTTACTGTGCATGACAGTACAGCGATTGAAAGATTCAGACATAACTTGCTTATCTTAACTCACTGCTGAAAAAAAAAAGGTGTAAACATACCTTTTGGAATGAGCTCCAGAGAAGGTTTTCAGTTTATTCGGCTACTTAAGTTAAAGTAACTTACCATATTTTTAGAGTAAAATCTTTTCACAACTTCTAATTACTCCCAGATACCTGAGATTACTTGCTTTCTTGATTAGGCAGTTGACAGGTATACATATCATTTGTAAAGTATCTAAGATGAATTTTTCAAGACAGTTGCATTCTGTTAATTTACTAATAAAAAAAAGCTGTGACTCCAAACTTATAAAACACCTTTAGACATGAAGTTGGGTTACAAGGTGACTGCATGTCAGTAAATGCAGGTGTGTAGCACATACTGGTCTTTGTCATAACACATTTAGAGGGCGCCTCTCAGCCATGGTCTATGTGTTACTGTTGCTAACCCTTGATGATACAAAGTGAAAGGGAAATGGTAAATCTGAATAATAAATAAAAACATAGACTTACTCTAGTTGCTATGTTATAGCAAATTTACCAAACTGAGTTTTGTCTCTTGTTTTTCCTGACACCTTCTTGTCTGAGAGCTATAGGTTAACCATGGGAGAAGTAGCTGTTTCATTGTGCCTTGTACCAGTGGAGGGCAGCTGATTTTTGATGTTTCTTTTCTGACCAGCTGTTAGTGCTAGATCCTAACAGACGCCATTGTTCCTGGCCTACCTACCTGACTCTCTGCCTCTGAAAGGAGGCATCTCAGATAGGTGTAAGATAGACTTACTTCTGTGTATCTGACCACACCATGCCAGTAATAGGGGAATGTTCCTTGTAAGCTGCTTTAGATAATTTCCATGCAAAGAATTACTAGATATAAATGCTTTCAAATGAGGACCAGATTACAGGACTGCAAACTATCCTGTCCTGCTTTCTTGTTATTGGGTTGGCCAAAAAGTCCATTTGGGGTTTTCTGTGATTTAACGGAAAAACCCAAACAAACTTTTTGGTCAACCCAGTACCTTTATGTCATGGTGATTACGTGCTGACTACAGTGGTAGGGATCAAATCTTGTAAATAGCCACTTTTATTGTAAGTAAAGAAATGGGAGCAGGGGAATTCAACAGTTTACCTGATGCTTTTGAACATCTTCTTTCAGATATGATTCTAGGGTTTGATATTAACACAGTTGACCCGGAGTTGTGAGGATAACTGGTATGATGTTGGGGTTTCAGTGCTCTGAAATATATCTGGCTTCAGCTGAGGGAATGAGCCTCAAACACACGCATAAAGGAATGGATGATATAATTTAAGGTGCTAGGCAAAGAGTAACACAAACTCAACCTAGAAAAGAAAGCAACAAGAAAATAATGTAATAAGTGCACCGGGCATTATCCCAAAATATTACTTGATTTGCATATTGTTGTTTAAGTCATGGAGTTCTTCCAAGCTTTTAGTTACTGTGACTGTGTTATGTATACTATTTCTGATCTGCCTCTGTTTTGGTTCAATCATATTGTTTATCCCCAAAATAGGACACGTTGGTTCAGTCTAAACTCTATTTCAAATTAAATTGTAGACACTATCCTCCAAATATAGTAAGCCATGTAGTATAAAGTTGCCTATTTGTTTTTTTTGTTTTTTGGGTTTTTTTAAATAAATTTATTTATTTTATTTATTTACTTTTGGCTGTGTTGGGTCTTCGTTGCTGGGTGCGGGCTTTCTCTAGTTGCGGCGAGCGGGGGCTACTTTCCGTTGCGGTGCACGGGCTTCTCATTGCGGTGGCTTCTCTTGTTGTGGAGCACAGGCTGTAGGCGCACAGGCTTCAGTAGTTGTGGCACGCAGGCTCAGTAGTTGTGGCACACAGGCCTGCTCCACGGCATGTGGGATCTTCCCAGAGCAGGGCTCGAACTTGTGTCCCCTGCCTTGGCAGGCAGATTCTTAACCACTGCGCCACCAAGAAAGCCCGCCTATTTGTTTTTGTTAAACGGAATTAAATGACTCTTGAGGAGATCTTATAAAAATCATTTACGGTCAGTTCCAATTCCAAAACCAGCAATGAAACACTTGGATATCTTTGGGCTATTTGTCACTCCCGAGGACATTGCTGTGGACCTTGGCAGTTCCAGCTTGTGGAAGGGAAACTGACAGAGAAAGCACTTCAGGCAGAGCTAAATGGACACAAGGATGTCCTGAAGCACCAGAGGTAATACAAGTTCGATGCAAAATATAACTGCTGCTGCATTAAAAGAGCTAAAAGTGGAGGATATGAATTTTGCCCTGTATATGAGACCCATTTGGAGTAGCTTGTTAAAAAATAATAAAGTTTAAATTTCCTGAAATATGAAACTCTGAAATATAACAATTTTGGCCAAACTCACATGTTGTTACTAGGTTTTTCGTACCATCTATGGTCTATAAATCTTGTTAAAGACAATGGGTAGCAAAGGTTGCCTCAAATTAAAATCTATAGATTATCAAAATTTCCTACTTGTGCCTTCTCAGTAAATAAGTGTTCCCCTGTTTCACCATTTTCTTTTCCCCTTCTTTTGGTCACAGTGTTAGAAATAGTAAAATGGACCTAGGGTTACCACAGAAAAGACCTTGTCTGAGGGTCTCTGAGTGGACTTTGCCACGTACATGTGAAAATTCTTTCTGTTCCGAGATCTTTGGGACCTGTGTGATGAGAGAGTGGGACAAGTTGATCTGACTTTTCTGTGATATGGACATCATTCTGCTGTTAAGTGCCAACTCCCTGGGGAGTTTTTATGTTTTCTTGTGGTGGTCCCCAATTAATAAGTTTAGTAAGTAAGAAGGTTAAAACCAGTTTTCCTTTGATTTTTTTAGCGAACGCTTGAAAGCCATTTGATGTCCCCTGCTGAGATTCCAAGCCAGCCTGTCCCTAAGAACATCTTGCAGGTACTTCACAATCTTATACCGAGGCCTTGGAGTCCTGAACAGTAGTCCTCCGAACTGGTTTTGTGTGGTGGTCCACCTTTGGGCCTTAGAGAATGATCCATGTTGCCCGGCAACGAAGGATATGATATTGCTGCCTGACATAGTTCTGTGTCGCTTGTTAATCTCAATGTGGGGTGGGTAGGTGGCTAAAAAAGATGATGAAGTAAGTGCTTGGTTTCCAGTTTGCAGGTTTGCAATAGAATTCTATGGAAATTTAAAGTATCTAACTTATATTTGTAGCACTAACTTAAAGGAAATGTTGGTAGCTGAACATTCAGAGCAATTTGTTGAATGTACATGTGCCAAGTCCTTTAGTGCAACAGGAGGGAGATTCATCATTGGCAACCTCTGACTAGGAGGAAGAACTAGGTTTGTTCACAAGGATTTGACTTTTCTGCCTTTAGGAACTTCTGGGTCCACCTGTTCAGAGACCTGCTTCTTCCAATCTTCTGAGTGGCCTTATGGGGAGCTTGGAGCCTACGACATCTTTACTGGGCCAAAGAGCACCCTCTCCTCCCTTGTCACAGGTGTTTCAGACGAGAGCAGCCTCAGCAGACTACCTTCGTCCCAGAATACCATCACCAATTGGTAAATGCTTTTGTGCGTAGATGCCTATCTGTTATCATTTCCCCTCCCCTTCCCCTAGGTTATACCTCTCCCTTAAAACTGGCAAAGTCTTTTTCATGGGTATCCTTGAAGAGTTTAAAAAGAAATGTGTTAATTTGTTATGATTTTTTCAGGGGGTGGTAAGGACACAGATGTGGAAGATAGTTTATTATCCAGCTGCCCTTCTAGATAAATAGGTTCATGGTGAAGTTTTGTACTTTTTCTCTTGAGGTTGATCTAAATTGGATCCAGCTTTTTAGTCATCTTCCTTATTTTGGGAATTCAACCTAGAAAAGTTAATTTGGCTCCATAGGTTTTTCCTTAATAAAGAAGTCAGAGTAGTGGCTGTCTACCAACCTGGTGAAGTTGTACACGACCAACTGGGAGGTCTTGTGGCTAATTCAGAACATGAATGGAAGAAGCACTTCCAGAAAGCTGTCTTAGCAAAGTGTTGTACACAATCTCAGTGTTCTTGCACCTGCGACCACTTTAGGCTGCTGGCTGCTCTGGCCCCTGCCAGTCATACCTTGAGAGGAAGTTTTTGTAATCTTTCCACAATTAGGGAGATATAACGGAAAGAGTATGAACCTCAGAGCACTGGCCTCTGCTTTGGTATCAGCTGGTGTGGTTGCAATGGGCCAAATCACTGGCTAGAAAAGCTATTCTCTCCCAGATAGAGGTCTCGGCTCTGAAAGAGACAAAACTGACAGCTTAGCTGGGAAGATAGATACCAGCAGTTTGAGTCATTAAGTGCTCTGATTGAGGTCCACAGAAGAAGAGAGACATCATCAGCCCAGGAAATCAGTACTTCCTGAAAGAGATGGTGTTCAGCGAGGAGCAGCATGCATTGGTGATAATGCCTCTTGGAGGGACAGGTGCTATCTTGACATGCACTGAATCTTTAATCTTCCCAACAGGTTTCACTCCAGGACCACAGCAGCTTCTCGGAGATCCATTCCAAGGCATGCGCAAGCCCATGAGCCCTGTCACAGCCCAGGTCTGGCTGAGCTCTTTCTCAAACTTAATCTGTTGCTTGCTTTTTACCCTTATTGTTGCTTGTGGGATAGAGAATTAAATTGCTGCAATGCTTGGAAGTGGTTTTGAATTATAACTCAAGCTCAGTGAAGGCTAGAAAATTGGTGAAATTATGTCAAACTTAAATAGCTGAAATTCTGTTCAGTGGATGGCAGCATAGTTTAGTCAGGTTTGCAGTATTTAATTTCTCTCAGCTGCTGCTTAAACATACCTTTCCCAAAAGAGCAAAGAGAGACCTTTGTAGAAAGTGCACTGACTGTCATTCTTCTGCTGACCCCCCTCTGCCACTTCTGTTCAGCAGATGAGCCAGCTAGAATTGCAACAGGCAGCTTTGGAGGGACTGGCCCTGCCACATGACCTTGCAGTGCAGGCAGCAAACTTCTACCAGCCTGGTTTTGGCAAACCACAGGTGGACAGAACCAGAGATGGATTCAGAAACAGGTAAATTATTAATCCTACCCTTGTGGAGATTTGCAAATTAGTTATCCATAGTATAACTTCTGTTTTACACACTGATATATTATACAATATATGGTGACAGTTCCATCTCCTGAATGTTCAGTAGAGGAAACCGTATGATTGAATTCTAGTGCAGGGGCATAGGCTTTTCATCCTATATAATTTTATTTATATTTTTCATTTAGCGGATTCGTTTTTACAGATGTAGCTAGCATAGCTACTTATTTGCAGTTATGCTTATGAAATGATGAAAAGTAAAACTACACCTAGCTTCCTCCCCCTCAGATTCCTTGTTGAGTATCAAACTGTGCCTTGATTCAGGTTTGTTGGTCAGAACTGTTAACAAATGATTACTGACTTCACTCTCCTCCCATTCTCTCCACTAGTTTCAACAAGTAGTGAAATGAAATGAACCAGAAGTTGGGGAGGAAAGGGTAGCAATATTGTTCTTTTTTATTGTAAAATAAAATAAGCAGAAAACTGCATGAAGCAAATGTATGGCTTATTGTAAGGTAAACTCTCGTTAGCTACCCAGAAGCCCTCCTTGTGCCTTATCCCGATAATACCCCTTTTCTCCAGAAGTGACCATTGTCCAGTCTTTAAAAGTAATCACCACCTTCGTATTTTTAGTTTTATCACCAAAATATGCATCCTTGAACACTGTACTCCTGCCCCATATAGTATTTGGTACTTAAGCCGTATTTGTTTTGATGTGATTATTAAAATTGCTGTCTCAGTGTCTTCCTTTAGCTGGTTTTGTATGTTGAAACTTTCAGAAAACATTGGGACCAGTAAGTACCCCATTCCCTTGCATAAATGTGTCTGATCTATAGCCCTCAGCCTAAACAGAGAGCTCAGGACTGTTCTGCCAAGCCCCTTCACTGGACTTCTGTCTACAATGTAACGATTTGTTGACCTTCAAAGCACTTTTGATATCCACAATTTAATTTGCTCTTGGCAACAACTCTGTGAGGTAGATGGGGTAAAGAACTGCATTTTACAGATACAGAAACTTAGGTTTTTAAAATGTGACTTACTTGAAGCTAGCAGGTAGATCCAAGTCACTGTCAGTGGAGCCTTCAATTTTTAGATCAAATAGCAGGCCTTCCCTGAATACCGTGTACACAATTGTGTCCCCCAACAGATATGGTTTCTCCTTGCCTTGCTTTATTTTTTTATTGAACCTGTCACCTTTAGCATATTTTTTTTTCTGTCTCCCTGCCCATAGTAACCCTTCTATCCTGCAAACACAAGAATGTAATGAAGCCAGAGATTTTTGTTTTGTTTACTGCTGTATCCCCAGCACCTAGAACAGTGTCTAGCACATAGTAGGTGCTTAAATATGTTTATCAGAAGGAATAAATGATAGGTTGTGCAGAACCACCAGATTGGAGGTTACCTCTTAGTCACCCAGAGTACTACTGTCTCTCTCTCCCCTTGTCATCATACTCATAGAGTCTCAGGGTGGCAGCACTGGGGCTTACCTGGTACAGACTGGAAAGAAGCCATGAGTTTAGGATTCCCATCTGCTTATGAGTCAGAGAACTTCCAGAATCATTGACTGTACTTGGAGCTTTGGCCTTTGCAGAACAAGGTCTGACATGGCTGAAATGCAGTGAAGCTTTGATTAGCCAGTGAGCTCACATAGTTCATTCTTCTCTCAGCCTGTTTATGTCATCAACTGTTTCCTGTTTTCTTCCAAGTTAAGAGAGAATAAGTAGGATGTCTGGGGAGAGAAGGGAAGTCTGCTCTTTTAAACTTGATAAGGGAAGCCTGGGACCAACCCTGTGTGTAGACCAGGAGTAGCGGGGAATGCTTCATGTAACTGGGTCCTAAAATAGCTCAAAGTCTTGGTGCTCTATTTGACTTGAATCAGTGTCTCACAGCCTCAGTTCTATGCCAGGCACTGTACTACTCAGTGTTGCTCCCTACCTTCTGGAGCACAGCCTGCCCTACAGAATAAAGGCCCTCCCTAGCCTACCTCACTGGAATAGTCAGCAAGTAAACTACACACTAGCGCTGGATAACCCTACATTCCCAAGGCCTTCCTGAGTCCCTGTACCTGTTCCTTCTACCTGAATCATTGTTCTCCGTCTGTAGTTTATCATTGGCACACTCAATGCAGCTCCTTCCAAGAGAAGCTTTTGCAAAGTCCCTGCATCGTAGGGGTATCCTCTCATTCCTTCTACCCCTCATTTTCCCATTGTACTTTGTTGGTACCCTAATATTGACATTCCTTGTTTGCCCTAGGTTAGTAAGTATCTCCCCTAGATGAGAGCTCTTGCAAGGCACGGGACCATGTATCATTAAGCTTTTGTCTTTCCTCAGAACTTAGCACATGGTTTTGCATATGTTAGACACTTATTAAATACTTGGGAAATTGAATTGAAGAAAGGAAATGGGATGCTTCCTAGGCTGGCCTTGAGTTTTATGTGGTTTTAGAACTTGGAGTTTGAGCAGCTTGGGGCTCACACTGATAATTGGTTTGTTCACAGGCAACCACGAGTGACCAAGTCACCAGCACCTGTGCACGGAGGGAATTCCTCTTCCCCTGCCCCAGCCGCCTCCATCACAAGCATGGTCAGTGACCTTTGCCTTTGTGAATGACTCCTAGGCTTCTCCCTGTTTGGTTGTGCCTATGTTGGATCACTGTGTACCCCAAAATGTCCTTGAGTGCCTTCCACAGGAGTCAGTGATTTATTAGACTTTTATGCCTGCCTATTTATTAGGCCCTCCCCTCTCAGGATACAGTCTAACTCAGGATTCTAAGTTCTAGTGAAGCCCCTACCTTGGGGAAAGTGTGTTCCAGGAGATAGACAAGTAAGGGCCAGAGCATACAGCGTGGTGTGATATGTTCAAACAAATGAAGAATTGGAGTGGGGAGCAGGGGAGGACAGGGGTAAGGATAGGAGGTGAGGTGACTGGGCTTGGAGCATGGGAAGTCCAGAGAAACATGGTGGGAGTTCACAAATTCAGATTCAGGTCTCAATACAAGTTAAGGCTGGGATAGAGAGGTTTGCTTACTTGTGGTGACAAGTCAAGTTTTACAGCCGACTCGTGTACCAGCATTATTTACCTTTTTTAGGTTTCATCCCCCCACAGACCTTTATCACCTAGTCAAAGCTGATAAGGGGAAAAGACTATTGCTCTGTACTTCAGGACCTCAAGTGGGTCTTTGCACTAAGCACCCTGAAGGCAGGATCTAAGAGCTTTTCTGTTCATAATTCATGCCCTGTCTCCTGTCATCAAGGATTTGGGATTGTTTAATGAGAAAAGTTGCATGCATAATAAAATCATCAATGTAAAAGTAGGCAATAAAGAGGTGGGAAGAAATGACCCCAAATACTGAGTACTGGTGGCTGAGGAGACCTTTAAGAACATAATTGTGGATTTTCTGTTAGCCAGGTTAAGATGGGAAACACTACAAGTATAGAGAAATTTAGGTTCTGTGGTTGTCGCTGAAATGTCCTTTCCTAGCTGGGAGGGCTGCTGTTGCAGGGTATACTTCTGGCCATGTTCTTTCCCCCTTCCCAGCCTAATCCTGAAGCAGAGGCTGCCATAGGCAGATCCCCATCACCGCAGACAGGTAGATTGAAGCTTCTGTGCTTCAACTACCTTTATGCTAGAGCTAAATCTATGTTTTGATGAAATTGTGAGCATGGGATGGTGCACTTGGGCCACCGCCTATTTGGCCCATCCTGTTGCTTTTCTTCCAGCAGCTAGAGACCAGACGTTGGAGTTGGCCTCTGCCACATGTAGCCAGAAGGGGACTCTTCAGCTTCAGTAGTTTGGCCAGTTGATTAGGAAAGGCATTTAAAGAATGTGTTAATACTGTTTTTCTCTGCAGCTTTCTCCTTCCTTCACTCCTACCTCAGTGATTCGTAAGATGTACGAGAGCAAAGAGAAAAGCAAGGAGGAGCCAGCATCTGGAAAAGCAGCTCTTGGTGACAGTAAAGAGGACACTCAGAAGCCCAGTGAAGGTACTGCAGAGCTGTTGAGGATGTACTGCCCAATAACGTATGTGACAGAGCATCAGCCTGCAAAGCCCTGGGCAAGACCCCTAGTTGCTTTGGACCACAGTTCTGTGTCTAACAGTGAGAAGGGTTGGACCAGCTCACGGTTACTTAAGCCACTTGAAATTCTGACCAATCTAACAGTGGCAGGCATGAGTGCTGGTATTAGGAAGAACAAGCATTAGTTTAGGATCCTTATTTTGGCTTGAATTATTAGTACATTTATTTGGCAAATTAATAAAAGTTCAACCAGGTTTATTTCTGAAAGGTTCTCTCCAGTCTGTGGAGACTAATCATCTAATAAAACCTGCAGTGGGTGAAGCATATAGGAGGTGTGTGAGAGCCTTTTATAAATATGTAGAAAATGTAAGAGGTTTTTAGGGGTTGCACAGTTGGGATTTTAAGGACATAGTGAAACAGATTCTAATGAGTGAGGTTTACATAGGTCTAGAGTATTGGTCTGAGAGCTTTTTGCCTGTGAGAAAGCTTCTGAGAAAAAAAGAAAAAAGAAATCCTGTTGGTCCTACTAAAAGGCAGTTCAGATTCCTTCACCAGACTATAATTACTCTTTAAGCTTTCTGTTGTGATGGATTTGCATAATTTTACTCACTTGATTTTCCCCTTAGACTAAAAAGCATGTTAATCCCAAGCAGCTGACTAGGATAGGACTAGCTCCCACACAGATGCAGACCACAGGCATATGGGCAGACCAGGGTGCCCAACTGAGTTAGACCACCAGACCTGATATGCCAGGCTTGCTTGCCCATAGCTATTCCTGGATTGGGAAGGTTGTAAGAACAAAGATGTGGGCTTCTTAAAAGTTATCTCATTTACAACTTCAGAGTCTTTGGTTTTTTAGAGTGTAGCAAAAATAAACTCTTGCAGCAAGGTGTTGGAAGACTGGAAAACTTGGGGTCTGCTCCCAGGTCTGTCCTTAACTACCCATGACCTTGACTAGGCCTGTTCATAAGGCCAAACGATGGTCCCTACGATGCAATCCTCTAAATCTGTTGAGGGGATCAAATAAGGATTGTGAGCTTTCTAAGAAATGAGTTACTGGATCATTGGGAGGACAATGTGTTTGAGAAAAGTTTGCCAATACCAAAATATTCTCTTTCTGGATCCTTACAGAGAACCTCCTGTCATCCAGCTCTGTGCCCACTGCTGATCGAGACTCTTCTCCCACTACAAATCCCAAACTATCAACCCTACAGCGGTTTTCATGTTCCACCCCACTATCACAGACCAGTCGTTACACCAAAGAACAAGATTATCGACCTAAAGCAACTGGGAGAAAAACACCCACCTTGGCATCCCCAGTTCCAGGAACACCTTTTCTCCGCCCTGTGCACCAAGTCCCCCTTGTCCCCCATGTCCCCATCGTTCGGCCTGCTCACCAGCTTCACCCAGGGTTGGTCCAAAGGATGCTGGCCCAGGGAGTACATCCACAGCATCTTCCAAGTTTGCTCCAAGCTGGTGAGTTTCTGACCTGGCATGATGACAGTTGCTAGAACTGATGGTTTTCATCCCTAAAAAGATGTTACTAGGTTTTTTCCATTTTAACCAGTGGGTCCAATCTGATCTATCCCTTAGTCGATTAAAAGATTAGGAACCTAGCATTGAGCATTCTTCATTCTTAATAAACTTTCTGATTAGCAAAACTGTATAGTCAGGCTTGAAAATTTCCAGGTAGATTATTTCTCACCAGTTTCTTCTTTCTGCCCAATAGGTGTGCTTCCTCCTGGGATGGACCTGACTCATTTACAGGGACTATCTGGCCCAATCCTGGGTCAACCCTTTTACCCTTTACCTGCCACTAGTCACCCTCTCCTAAACCCTCGTCCTGGGACACCTCTGCATCTGGCAATGATGCAACAGCAGCTACAGCGCTCAGGTAAGTTCAGAAATGGGCCAGATGAGCTGAGGATGGGCTCAGGCTCAAAGTTTTTGAACCAGTTTCCAGTGAAGGGGATAAAATGACACTGACCATTCACCTTAGCAAGACTGGGATAAGGGTGTCATCAGAGAATAGGATGAAGTAAACCGACCTCTGTGGGATTTGGAATTCCTGTGAAGACAGTGGGAGAGCCAGGTGTGCTCTGGCTTTTTTTTTTTCTTTTGTCCCTTTGCCTCTTAGGAGAGGAGGCTGAGAATCCTGACAGATTCAGCATAGGGACTGCCGAGAGCAGATGCTCTCTCGCCAGCTTATGTCATTGCTTCTGCTTGTCTTGGGAAGTAGTGGGCATGTCATCTAGGATGGGCTCTCAATATGGATTGCTTCTGAATAGCTCAGCTTTCTAAGGTACTGTCTTCTGGCATTTTGCAAAGGAATTTCCTAAAGAAGCCTAGAATCAATCACGTGGTAAAGAATTCTGTTTGGAGTTTCATGGATAGGATTTGAGTGAAGCAGGGTCTGCTAGAGAACTACTTCCCCTCCTTGTGCTCTGAATGATAACGTTCTTATCGCCACAGTTCTTCATCCTCCAGGGTCTGGTTCCCAGGCAGCTGCTGTTAGCGTTCAGACGACGCCTCAGAATGTGCCCAGCCGGTCAGGCCTGCCTCATGTGCACTCCCAACTAGAGCACCGCCCCAGCCAGAGGAGCAGCTCCCCCGTGGGCCTTGCCAAATGGTTTGGCTCAGATGTGCTACAGCAGCCCCTGCCCTCCATGCCCGCCAAAGTCATCAGTGTAGATGAACTGGAGTACCGACAATGAGCAGGGCAGCAGGCTTGTCTAAGCCTGGACCTTTTGGTGGCACCCTGGTCAGGACTCTGCTTCCTCATCTCATGTTGGTTTATGGGCTTTTACTTTGTAGCACTCTGTGCGAAGCTGTTGAAGGGCACCTAGGCACCTGGTGTTGTCTGCATTATGATGGAAGGAACTTATTAACCAATCGAGTGGAGGCTACATGGTCTGAATACAGGATGCAGTGTTGTCAGTCCTGAATACAGGAAACAGTCTTTTTTTGTAAGATATGTGAATGAAGTGTTGGTGTCTTCACCAAAAGGTGGCACCTTAAGGGTTCTGAGGAAATAAATGTATAGACCCTTATGTACAGACCTGTGTATAAACAACTTTTGTACATACATATAGGATAGCTTTTTTGAACTTATACAGCTGTACATAAAAGTAGCTGATATTAGTTAAGCCTGTGTCAACAGTTTGGATTTTTTTTCACTTGTACATTTGGGACTTTTTCTTTTGGTTGATTAAAGTTGCATATGCTAAGTGTGTGAATGAAGTGAATGGCACTGTTGTGTTTATTTCTTCCTGAATCTCTTCCTCTTCACTAGGTTCTTCGAGGGAAATTATCTTAAGTTTTTTCTTTAGAACTCATGGAATTGAACTCTGATTTGGGAGAAGGAAACTATGGCCCTCTTTCTTGAGCCTTAAAGACCCCAATGGGCCAGTTCAGGCTGGGCTGACCTTACAGGTAGTATTGATTGTGGCTAATACCAGATGATGGTGTGCAATTTCTAAAATTAAACCCACCTAGTGAAAACTATTTGTTTATTGGGGTAAAAGTCAGCGGTTTGTTGCCTTCCTGTTCTCCAGGTCAAAGTCCCCTATAGGGAAAAATGGGGCCTTAGAGTTCTGATTCAATCCATAAATTTTTTCCATATAAAACTTCCCTCAAGACTCTGGTGCCTGTGTTAACTGATTTCTTGTGTGCTCTACCTCATTCCTCAACTCACAATTATTTTAATTATTCATCTTAACTACATGCACAACATTGGAGAAAAGGATTCTACTATAATACTCTATGGCCTCAAGTCCCCTTTCCTCACTTAAGGTTTTTTAGTCCCACCAATCTGAGGTGACAGATCTTCTTGATTTGTCACCCAGTATCTCGATAACTCACCCAGTATCTCGATACTTGTCTATTTAGGGCCATCAAAGCTACTTTGACTTCACACTAGAGGGTCAAATAATGAGGCCATTCTCTGATTCACAGGTGAAATGAGCAAGATGGGTGGATTTTGAGTACAAGGGTGAAAAACAGCCTCAGTGTTAAGGGTGCAGCCTATAAACCTGGAGCTGCCCACCCTGCCCTATATTCTTCCAGGAACACAAGAAAGCAGGTTGCTTTTCAACCAAACCTGGCTTTGTGGACTGAGCATGAGGTCTGTATCTTCCTAGTACTTCAACTTCATTAGCCCTCCCTCCCTGCAGTAGGATTTGGTGAGTGATTCTTCAACTTCAGAAATAAGCCCTGTTTAGAATTCTCACAAATGCTTTGTTTCTATAAACAAAAGCTGGAAAACAATCTCAAGTAACAGTGGCAGAACATAGACACCTGAATCTAATTCCATCTTTCCTGTGTGTCCTTTCACCTTCCCTTTCATGTTGAACCAATAGTTAATAGGTGTAGAGTGGGGAGGATTGGTTTGAAGCTGCCTGTGAGGGCCTCCTTTTCAGACTTAGAAGCTGGTATGACAGAAATGAACAAATGCAGGCACCAAGCAGAGGGCAAAGCCATTAGCCAATAACTGGTGAGATGGAGCCAGAAGGAAATAAAGGAGTGTTGCTAAGAATAGCACAGCAGAAGCTAAACGGCACAAAAACTATTTTGGTGAATGGAAGAGTAGAGGCAAAAGAAGTTAATGCAGTCTTCAGGAGCTAAAAGCCAGATATAGAGTAAGGGCAATGGAAGAGTAGAGGCAAAAGAGGAAGTTAATGCAGTCTTCAAGAGTTAAAAGCCAGATATAGAGTAAGGGCAGGAGGACTTGATGACATGATGTCTCAGCTAACAAGGTATCTTACGTGGAGCAACTTTGGAAAGTCTAGCAGGCATGAAATGAGTTTAGAAGCAATCAAGACTGGAAGGATGTGCAAGGCCTCCTCAAAGTAAAAAGGCAGAGGGCCACAGAGAACCTCGTGGAAGTTAAGGAGGGGGGTCAGGTAGGAAAGAATAGTGCCCCCACCCCCCAAGGAAGTAGTTGAGCAGCCAGTACTTGGCAAGTTAGTAGTAATCAAAAGTAGGGGGAAAAAATGGGAAAGTACAGCTAGGCCTTCTTCCAGGAGACAGCTGTTAAGTATCTTATAAGCCAGGCTCTTAAGATGGAAGGGAGGTCAGGTACACTGGCCTGAATGAAAGAGACAAACTCCAGGAATGAAGATAACTTATTGGAGTAAACTGATTCAATAGTTCTATTCCCTACACAATTGGTTCAAGAATGGGAATGAGATGCAGAGACAAATTGGCTGGGCAGCTTCTAGGAAATGGCTTCCCCAAAAGATAAAGACTCAGCGCTCTTTAGTATCCTCTGGATACTGATACAAAGCCTGGGACTGAGCAGACATTCTTTGACAGTGAGGGGAGCCAACTGCCCAGCAAAGCCAACAAACTGCAGTGGACAAGAGTAGCTTGATGGAAAGAATCTGGATCCTCAATGACATACCAGCTACCATAAGCCCATCTGAGCTCCAGAAAACTTATGTGAGAGACCAAGTTTTCTTCCATTTCAGCTGGTTAAGTTAGCGTCTGCTATGAAACACAGCTAAAAGCATTCTAACTAGTTAATGGCACAGGACAGTGAGTCTGCTTAGCTGTGCTATAAAAGATTAGGAAAGAAAAATGGAAACTCACAGGAAATTCAAGCCATGCTATGACAGCCAAACAACTCTAGTCTTGGGAGTTCATGAAGAGAAAGCTTTGCGCTATAGGAATAACCCTCCTTGGTGGCCCTACCCCAGGCAGCATTCCTAATACAAGACTGTACCTCTCTCCCAGAACTCCCAAGTCTGAGCCCAAAAGGGAGAGAAAGGAGGGGTAGGGTAATGCTCTCCTCAAACACCAGGGGCCACCGATGGGGGAAGGGGAGGGTGTTGAATGATGGAAGCAAGGCCTGTTCAAAGCACATCCTGAGGCCTTGGATGAACTTGGGTTTCAGCATCCTTCTCTCCCCAACATCCTGGCATTTCATTGCCCAATGAAAGTGAGTCTGAGGATTCCCCCAAAACCCATATGCCCTGGCTGGAAAGTAAACCTTGCTGGAAATCCCATAGCTCAGGAAGCCAATGTCTCTCTGAAGAGCCGGGGTAGGTTCTAAATTATGGCCTCTATCATGAATGTACCAGTGATATCAAGGTCTACACCCTGCAAAGTGACTAGGATACCAGGCCTGAGAGGCTTATCTCCTGGCTGTGGGGACAGTGCTAAACCCAGGCTCTAGGAAGACTATGAGAGGGAAATAACTGTCACTAAGGTAATAGGAGTAACAAGTACTGGAAAAGGCTGAGTATGTGGAAAATCCCATATCCTCATTCCTCACAACCTGCTAGAAGCTCTAGCTCACTTCACCTAAAATCAAACTCTGTCTTCCTGTAAATGTTTCCCTTCTCGATTTTCTCAGGGACTCCCCTTCTCTATCATCCCTGTAATCCATACTGAAATAATCTTTGACTTCTCTTCCAAAGAGCAAGTCAGTCAATTACCGAGTTTAGATTTCTCCTCTATAGCTATATGTCCAGTCCCTCCCTCTCCCCATATTCTCACTAGTCCAGTCCAGCAAAGATTTCTGCCAATTTTGCATTATCAAGGAAATCCCTTATTTCCAGTCTAAAACCTCTACTTATGCCCTTAGTACCCTCTCAAGTAGTCTTGACCCCACCCCTCCTTATAACCTAACCTCCCACCTCCATACATATGTGTACCCACAAACCTGCTCTGATCACACTGGTTGCCTCACTTGCAATGTTCTGCCTCCATGCTTTCACTCGGGTTATGTGGCTGGGGCCAGGGCTGCCATGGGAGTTCAGGAGAAGGGCTGGGCTATGGGAAAGGAGACACTTAGTGGCGCCCAGCTGGCACCATGGTTCAGCTCAACTTTCAGCCCAACACTGATACACAGCTGTGCTCTAACTAAAGGAAAGGAACCAGTGAAAACAAGAGCCAACATTCCCCAAGTACTTATATGCCAGATACTGTGCTAGTAAGCATTTTACAAGTACCATCTCTCTTAATACTAAGAATCTCCACTCTAGAAGGTAAGTGTTATTACCATCTCCATGTTACATGAGAAAACTGAAGCTTATAGAGATTGAGTAATTTATGTAGGATTCCACAGTTAATTAGAGGTGGGCCTGCCATTCAAAGCCTGATGTGCCTGGTCAGAGTATTTTACTCAACCGCCACACTACACCATCTCCCAAAATGGCTAGCATTGCAGGGAATAATCAGTTAACTTACATCAAGTCCTTCCTTTCTCCAGTATCATCTGGGAAAGACCACCTGAAAGGACCAAAACCCACACTGAGTTGGAAGGGTTTCTGACAACTAACCATCAAGTGAGATGTTGCAGTCACATTTTTACCCATTTCACATACAAGACCAAGCTCCCAAGTACTCCTTCTGCAGCTGCCTCACTACACATACCCATCCTCATTCAGTCCTCCTCAAAACAAATTCTGACAATGACACATGAACTGTACATAGTTCGCTGGCCTACCAGGTCCTTTATGCAGCTCAACATACAAGGTGACACCAAGTTAAGACAAGTGAAGTTCCAATTTGGGTGCCTCCATCTCCCTCCCCTGTATCCTGGTCCAGTGGCTACCAAAGCCAGGAGGGGCTTGGAGTCAGGTGTTTGATCATGGAGAAAGCTGCCATGGCCTGGCAGATGGTGAAGGGGATGGTGTCACTTCTTCACAATCTGAATGACATCCTCGTCCTCCAACGTATGGTCTTTACCCACTTTTTGAGGATTGTGTTTCACAGAGAGACCCCACACCAGAGCGCTGTATGGAAGGAAAAAAAGAACAGTTAGCGTAAATAATCACCTAGCTTCTATCTACCTAGGTGCCACTTTCTGCTCAGATTTAGCATTCCAGCTCTTAAGAGCCAAAGGCCTGCAATATCCAAGGTCCCCTGTCCCCAGTCAAAGCCCAAAGGCTTTAGCTTCCCAAGCAGTGTGGCACACTGGAACCTTCACATAAAAAGTGGCAAAGATTTTCAGAAGTTGTGTGGTTCCTCTTGCTCCAAAGCCAACTTATGAAAGTCAAAGAGAAAAAATACAAATGAGAAGTATGACAAGACTAATTTAAAATTAAAAGGAGAAAGCATAGGTTTTTAATAGAGAAAAACCCTGAAATAACTGATTGGAAATTGATTCCTACAAATGCAATGTCAGTTATTTACAGACTGTTAGAGAATACCAGTTTTTATGGGGTCTACTGAAACCATCAGTGGGTACTAATAAGAAATGTAGGACCTCCTTCCTCAGTCAAACTAGGAAAACTCTCCTTCCCTATCAAGAAGCCATAACTGATAGGTCTCCTGATTTCTTAGAATATAGGAAGGTAATTTTTATCCATGGGCTTCCAATACTAACAGTATGATGTGCTACTGATGGAAATGAGTGAACAAGACACTGATACCAGCCTCACAGAGACTAAGAACTATGTACCAAGGGGTAGAAAACATTGGCCATATTATTTTTATATTGTCTTTGCTTTAAAAATCTTTATTCCCCCCAAAAAATAATCATTAAGCAAGATTTCACTTTTTTAAATAAAAACAGATAAACAAATAACAAGAACTGATACATCACCGTTAGTAAAACAAATACATATAAAATCTTTCAAATGTACTAACAAGCAAGATAAATGCAGCATAACCATTTTACTATCTTAAGTTACAAAACTAATTTTTAGCAGTCAAATTCAATGCCTGCAATAGTCAGTGCCTTGTATTTTGCTGATGGCAAAATGTAAACAGGTTCAGCCCTTTTGGAAAGCAATGCAGCAAAACATATAAGCCATATAATCATTAATCCTACTTTTGGATTAAAGAAATAAAAAGGGAAAGGTCTGTGCATTAAGACTAGAAACTTACATAAAGTAGCAAAAGATAGGAAAACTATGGTTATAAAAATTATAGATATAAATCTTATAACAGAGAAAACATTTATATAGTAAATTATCAAAGGATGTGTGCATGTGGTCAAGGACACAAAGGGAATGCAACAGGGACATGTCATAATTAGTAGGCCTAAAGCTGAATTTTTTTTTATTATTAAGACAGTTAAAATGCTATTTGTGCAATAATTTAAAATCAAAAACAGGAAAATAGTGACCAAATAAAACTCTATTTGCCTTCATATGTCTCTTCTCCAAAATATTTTTCTCCCCTTTCATTTAATTCCTTGGTTAAGCTACAATTCAGAGGCTTTGAACAGTGTTCTGTTACCATGGAAGGCAGGAACTATCCAGAAATCTATAAATTTTGAAAAAAGAAAATGTCTAACTTCTCCCAAGATTCTCCTTCACTGATTCAAGTATGTGTCAAAATATAATGATTTGAGGGCAGTAGAAATTAGCACCTGTGTGTGGATAGTTACTTTTGATAAAAGGAATGTGAAGCTTAATAAAGGACTTCACTCTTTCAGTATTCTTAGGGTCAGAAACAAGTATGAATATTTTAAAAACTATTTCTGGACTTCCCCTGCAGTCCAGTGGCTAAGACTCCACGCTTCTACTACAGGGGGCATGGGTTCGATCTCTGTCAGGGAACTAAGATCCCTCATGCCACGCAGCCAAAAATAAATAAATTAATTAATTAAATAAAATAAAAACTATTTCTATGCTTTCCTAATTTTCTACAATTACTTTCTATTTTCTCTTGTTTTTATTTTTTTTGTTATTTTTGTTTTTTCTCTTGTTTTTAAAACAATTTTTAAAATTTCAGCCTGTGAAGATAAAAAGAATTATTTATAAATACTGTAATTCAGTTAGTTAAAATATTTCTCACAGAATTATAGGTTGCAGGTCTGAACTACTTTTTATATATACTAGAATTAAATAAGTAGATTATAGATAATGACAGCCACGTTTCTCACTGCTGGAGAGAGAAGTTAAAATAAGAAAAAGGAGAAGGCTAAAATGAACCCTGTGGTGTTGAACTGGAATCAGAGGTAACAATAAATAAACTGATGGTTCTTAATATAGATAGATAAGGATGGATGGGTAAATTAAATAGATACATACATAAGACAAGAGAGAGAAAGAAATACAGATGGACTTGTAAGTACAGGTTAGTATCCTTATATACATTTCCTAACTCTGTCTGCTAAGAGGGCCTTACAAGCAACAACAGCCCACTAACAATGAGGATGCCTAGCACACAGATCTTGTAAACCCAGGCTTCTTGGATAAGTGACTGATTCCAGGGCTGGTGTAGGAAAAATCACTATGAATCAGGAACATCTAGTAGTGCCGAAAGGTAAGGAAATGTTTAAAAAAAAAAAAAAAAAAAGATGGCAGCCTATCAAAAGAACATAGGAGCCAATCTGAAGGAGCTCCTAACGGCAAAAGCTGGAACAACTTGAGTGACAAAATAATGACAGGATTGGATTATAACACCATTGAATAAATATCCAAGAGCTCATACTAATAAAAATAAATTATGAATTAACTTAATAAACAGGGGAGAAGAGCTAGCTGTAACTCACAATAGAATTCCAATAAATAAATGTAAAATGAAAGAGGGAAATAAAGAATTACCATTAAGCAAACAACACAGCAATAAATGTTGCAGACAAGCTCCACCATAGATGTTAAAATCAGCAGGTAAACATCTAAAGAGAAACAGATCTTCATAGTCTCAAAGTACCTCCCCAAGACATTTATCAAATAAGAGAGAACAGTATCTTTACAGTAGAGAAACCCAGCCAACACCAACATAACCAAGTTATCAAAGTAAATATTACCATCAATAAGATATATCAACATCAGGCTTCCCTAGTGGCGCAGTGGTTAAGAATCTGCCTGCCAATGCAGGCGACATGGGTTCGAGCCGTGGTCCAGAAAGATCCCACATGCCGCGCAGCAACTAAGCCCATGCACAACAACTACTGAGCCTGCGCTCTAGAGCCCACGAGCCACAACTACGGAAGCCTGCATGCCTAGAGCCTGTGCTCCACAACGAGAAGCCACCACAATGAGAAGCCCGCGCACTGCAATGAAAAGTAGCCCCCACTCCCCGCAACTAGAGAAAGCCTGCGTGCAGCAACTAAGACCCAACGCAGCCAAAAATAAATAAATAAAATAAATTTAAAAATAATAATAATCAGGGCTTCCCTGGTGGTGCAGTGGTTGAGAGTCCGCCTGCTGATGCAGGGGCCACGGGTTCGTGCCCCGGTCCGGGAAGATCCCACATGCCGCAGAGCGGCTAGGCCCATGAGCCATGGCCGCTGAGCCTGCACGTCCGGAGCCTGTGCTCCGCGACGGGAGAGGCCACAACAGTGAGAGGCCCGCGTACCGCAAAAAAAAATTTTTTAAATAAATAATAATAAGATACATCAACATCATGAATCCAGTGATATGATGCAAACTGAGGACACATCATCATTTTTGTGGTATTCTTACCAAAAATGCATAATCCCACTTCAATCATGAGAGAACATTAGACAAACCCAAAGTGAGGGACATTCTACAAAATAACTGATCAGTACTCTTCAAAAAGGCCAAGATCAAAGACACTGAAAGACTTAAGGAAATATTACTGGCAGACTGGAAGACTAGGGAGAAGTAACAGCTAAAATCCCATGTAGATTCCTGAAACACAAAGAGGATGCTGGTAGCAAAGGTATTAAAATTCAAATAAGGTCTATAGTTTAGTTAATAATATTGTACCAATACTAACCTCTGTTCTTGATGATTGTATTATGCTTATGTGAGCTGATAATGTTAGGGAAAGTAGGGTTAAGGATGTAAGGAAACTCTATTACTATTTTTGCAACTATTCTGTAAGTCTAAAATTAGTTCAAAATAAGATGTTAAAAGAAGTATATTTCGGGACTTCCCTGGTGGTCTAGTGGTTAAGACTCCGCGCTTCCAATGCAGGGGGCATGGGTTCAATCCCTGGTCAGGGAACTAAGATCCCATGTGCCACACATTGCGGCAAAAAAAAAAAAAAAATTCCACCTGTATCAGCAGTGAGGAGTATGAGAAAGATCAGGGGGACTTACTCATGCAAAAGGTTTAGAGAGGCCTTCAGTACCCAGTGAAGCCCAGTATGATGCTGGCAGGAAGAATTAACATTTTGTGTTTGCCAAGAGGAAGACGAATTAAAAAGAGAAAGTCAGAGCACTTTGTACTGTCAGCCCTCCCAACCTGAAAAGGCTTTTAGGATTCTTCCTGCTCCAAGCTGGCATGGTTTTAAGAAGACACTGCAAAGTTCTAACCAAGCAAGCATCTCCTGATGCCTAATTTCTATAATACTATCCTAAGAATTATTAGTAGAACCAGTGGCTCACAGGGAAAAGAAGGCACCATGGGCCCACGATACTTACTATTTAAATTCTTTGATAAGATTTTTGTGAATCTTCATGCAGAAATCCTCCACCGTGGTCCTGGAGTAAGGCAGCACCACTGGGGATGTGTAATCTGGCAACTGGCCTTTGGGTTTGGTGTAACTAGAACACAGAGGGAATAGAGGTTGCCTACTTCTTGGAATGTTTCATGTGTGAATGCAAATCAACCCTCCATCACCCCGGAGATCAGACCCAGATAACCTCTATCTTGAGGAAGAAAGTGCCCTCAATATAGCCTCGCAGATGAGAGGAATTAACTTATTTATATCTCCAAAAATAGATTATGTTAATGAGCTCTAGAGGGTATCATTTTAGGACAGTCTGGTTTAAATCCTACAGTAATATTACCCTATCCACTAAGACTTACATCCTCACTAGTTTCAGATAGTCCCAGATCTTTTCCAACAGGTCATCAAAATTCCAGCGGTGATGCGCAGAGATGGGTACACAGTGAGGCACCTTATAGATGATATCCAATTCCTCAATGGAGATCTGATCAATCTTATTTAACACATAGATACAGGGGATATAGACTCTGTAGAACAAAAACAGTACGTGAGTCTGGAGCTGTGGACAAGACTGTCAGTCTGATTATCAGCACCCTCTCACCCAGGACCCCAGATCAGAGACTCTTAAATGGGGTCATAAGAAAGTCAGCCAAAAAAAAGAAAAAGCTTCCTACCAAAATCAGGTAGAACATCCAAAAAGTGAACTATGGGTTGAGAAGTAACAAAACTCAAGCCGTAGTCCCTAGTCATGCAACTAATTACTGAGAAAGCATCTTGCAGTGGAAAAGAACACAAGCTTTGGAGTCACAAAGAATGAATTTATTCCCAGCTCTGTTGCTTTCTATACATGTGTCCCTGGGCAAGTCTCAGAGTCCAGTTCCCAGAGTTCTTTTATGAACTGTAAGAATGTAAATATATTTCTAATAATATAACTTTTAAAGAATAAAAAAAAAATTTTTAATACATCTAGCAAAGTCATAATCCTAATGTTCAATCAATAGGGCAGCTAAGTTACTAATAATTAGGCAAGCCACAACTTCTCACGCTTCAATTACCTCACTTCCAAAACACGTAACTCAAAGCACTAGCTTTTATTTGTTTTCAAAATGCCAGAAATGGACTTTCGTGGTGGCGCAGTGGTTAAGAATCTGTCTGCCAATGCAGGGGACATGGGTTCGAACCCTGGTCCAGGAAGATCCCACATGCCGTGGAGCAACTAAGCCCAGGTGCCACAACTACTGAGCCTGTGCTCTAGAGCTTGCAAGCCACAGCTACTGAGCCTGTGCGCCTAGAGTACATGCTCCACAACAAGAGAAGCCACTGCAATGAGAAGCCCGCGCACCACAACAAAGAGTAGCCCCCGCTTGCCGCACTAGAGAAAGCCTGCGTGCAGCAACAAAGACCCAACGCAGCTATAAATAAATAAATAAATAAATAATTTTAAAATGCCAGAAATAATTTTAACAGTAGTTTCAATTATAATTTAATTTCAAATACTAGTAATAGTAATGTCTCATGGAATAGGGTTTCAGCTCTGTTCCCTTAGAGAAAATAGACACAGCCAGTCTGCTCTCAGTTCTTCAGAACAGCCTACAGGATTTCTCAGATGGATTAATTGTGTGACAGCAGATTGAGAACCTACCCTCTTCAACCATCATATGACACAGAGCTTAGGGGATAGCCTAGTTCACAGCAAGTAACTGAAACAAGCAATTAGATTATCATGATCAAATTGCAGAGCAAAGAAGGATGTCAGCAATCAAGACCAACCCTTCATTTTACAGCTAAAGAAAGCAAGGCCCACTATTATTTAAGATAACAGCACAACTGGAGTTAGAATCAATGTCTGCCAGATTCATAATCCAATGTTGTTGCCATTACAAGGCTTCAAATTCAAACTCAGGCACATTTAGTCAGTACCTGTTTCCTTCCACCACGTCAATGAGGTCATCTGCTGTGGCATCACTACGCAGAGTCACATCAGCATTATGGATTTTGTATTCAGCCAGAATGCTCTTCACAGTTTCAGCATCCAGTTCACTCTGAGGGCACTGAATGGGCATAGAAGACAATGAGTGGTCAGAGAGCAAAAAAAAACCTCCTAAGAGTATCTACCGATGTACCTGGATAATCCTAGATAAGGTGCAAACTTATTTATAAAGACCATTATCCTGGATGAGAGTACCTGACTTTTAGTAGGAAATACTCAAAAACTAAAAATCTTTCCAAACTCAAAGGAATGTGCTATGGCATGAATTGTGTCCCCATCCCCACCCAAATTCATATGTTGAAGACCTAATCCCAGTATCTCAGAATGTGACTGGAGATAGGGTCTTTAAAGAGGTAATTAAATTAAAATGAGGTCATATGGGTGGGCCCTAATCCAATGTGACTCACATCCTTACAAGAAAAGGAGATTAGGACACAGACACAGAGGGGAAGGTCATATGAAGACAGAGAAGACAGCCATCTACAAGCCAAGGAGAGAGGCCTCAGAAGAAACCAGTCCTGCTCACACCTTGATGTCAGATATCCAGTCTCCAAAATTAAGAGAATTAAATTTCTGTTGTTCAAGCCACCCAGTCTATATAGTACTTTATTATGGCAGCCTTAGCAAAAATACAGAAAGAATGTTCAAACATTATGACAGGATAATAGAAAAGATCTTTTGGGCAGGACAGCTTAAACCTATGCCAGTCAAATAATCTGGACCTCTAGAATGTTAAATGTTGTAGGAAATTCTCATTCCTCAATTATATGACTTAGAAGCAGCATTTGACAGAATTGATCGTTCTACCAATCTGCAACACTTTCTTTAATTGGCTTCCAGGATTCCAAACTCTTCCAGTTTTCCTTCTTCTTTGTCTGAGATGTCTTATTTGCTGATTCTTCCCATCTCCCAGCGTCTAATCATTGTGGGGGACAGAGGGTGGTGTCACAAAGCTCAATCCTTGAACCTCTTTTCTATTTATATTTGCTTCCTCAGCTAAGCTCATAGCTTTAAAATTGATAACCACTAAATGTATAGCTCCAACCCAGATCATTCCTCACATGCCTATTTGACAGTAACACTTGGAGGTCTAATTTGAGTGTCACTGGCATCTCAAACTGAACATCTGATCTTCCCCTCCTCTCCAAACCTATTCTACACAAAGTCCTACTATTTTAGTCATGAGAGTCCATTTTTCTAGCTCAGAACAAAAACTCACCATCACCTCCTTCTCTCACAACCCATATCCAGTCCAGCTGTAATTCCTACCAACTATTTCCAAAATCTTTCCACCATCAACCACTCCACATCTCCTCCACTGTTACAACTCTGGTCTAAGAAGCCATCACTTCTTGACTAGATTATTGCAATAACCTCTTAAATGGGTTCTGTGTGTCTGTACTTAACCCATTTCAGTCTGTTCTCAACAACCAGATTGATTCCATTAAAACCTGAATCAATTTTACTCCACAGACTGGAACCCAACCAAAAGTTACCCATCTCCTGCAAAGTAAAAGCATGTTTGGCCCTATACTATGACTTTGTTTCTTACCACTCTCCTGCCTGCTCACTCTTCTGTTCCTCAAACGTGCAAAGGAACCCTCTACCTCAGGGCCTTGCACTTGGATGTTCCCTCAACATGAAACGCTCTTCCTCAAGATATTCACTTGGTTCACTCCTTCATGTCACCCCAGTGAAGATTTCTCTGATCAACCTACTTAAAACTGCAACCCAGGAGACGCAAGAAGGAAGAGGTATGGGAACATATGTATAACTGATTCACTTTGTTATAAAGCAGAAACTAACACACAATTGTAAAGCAATTATACTCCAATAAAGATGTAAAAAAAAAAAACTGCAACCCTCCCACCAACACTCTCCATCCTCTTTCCCTAGTTTACTTTTGTCCTTAGTTTATCATTATCTAATATACTATAATCACTCATTAATTTTGTTTGCTACTTTCCCCATTAGAATCTAAGGGCCGGAATTTTTGTCTATTTTGCTCCCTCTTCCATTCCCTCTGAAAGCCTAAAACAATGTGTGGCCCATGGTAGGTGCTCTATAAATCTGTGTTGAATGAATGAAAATAGATGATATCAGCAGCCATCTACTTCATGCAAACATAAGATTGGTCTTTAGTCCCATATCACCCCAAATAACCCAAAGGAAGAAATAAAGTCACAAAGGTTAAGTAAGTCTGAGACCAACTCTTGTCCTACTCTCTCAGTCATTACGACATCATTGTGTTACCTCAATTAGTGCTGGGAGAAGCCAGGCAATTTCCAAATGTCAATGTCTATGTACCACAATCCACTCTCCACCCCAGTCCCTTCAGCAACCTGCCCCATATCACCTTTTCCACTTACAGTGGCCGTGAGATTAATGCCTCCTTTATCCTTCTTCTTAAAGCCAATGTTGGGGGGTTTGCTGTTCAAGCGAATGCCAAAGCCTTCCAGCTCATTTTCTATTATCTTCTTATGTCCCAAGGGTTTCAGGACATCCAGAACAATCAAGATCAAGTTACACGTTCTGGCCACTGAAGAATTGAAAATAAAATTTTTTTCAAAGCTCATTAAAGACTTAACATAATTCAAATACTCCAAAAGGGGGAGGGGGTGGAACATAATTCAAATACTCCAAAAGGGGGAGGGGGTGGTAACATAATTCAAATACTCCAAAAGGGGTAGGGGGCGGTCTAGAGTTCCTACACTTAAGAGACAAAGGATTTTTTTTTTTATAAATACACAGACACACATGAAGTTCTTAAGCTTTCCAAAGATTTATGCCAGAAGTCAATCTGCAATGTATTCTTTGTTTTCTATTAGTGTATCTAGAGCATGTGTCAACTTCTAGATACACTAGTAGAAAAATAATTTGGGATGAAGATACAAACCAGGCAATAACCTGAATTCCTGAAAAAGTTCAGAAAGATTTAAAACAGTAAGAATTCTAAAAGAATAAGATTATCCAGTTAGCATATTTTTTGTCGACTTTTTTGAGATATAATTTATAAAAAATAGTGTTAAGCACATGGTTTGATGACAAATGTATATACCTGTATAACCACCACAGCAACTGAGATTCAGAGGATTTCCATCACCTCCAAAAGCTCCCTTATACCCCTTTGCAATGAATCTTCCCCTCAATTCCCAGTCAACCACTAATCTGCTTTTCTTCTTCTTTTTATTTATTTATTTATTTTTGGCTGCGTTGGGTCTTCATTGCTGCTGAGCACAGGCTTTCTCTTGTTGCAGTATGCAGGCTTCTCATTGCAGTGGCTTCTCTTGTTGCAGAGCACGAGCTCTAGGCACACAGGCTTCAGTAGTTGCAACACGTGGGCTCAGTAGTTGTGGCTCATGGGCTCTAGAGCACAGGCTCAGTAGTTGTGGCACACGGGCTTAGTTGCTCTGCAGCATGTGGGATCTTCCCAGAGCAGGGCTCGAACCTGTGTCCCCTGCATTGGCAGGCAGATTCTGAACCACTGTGCCACCAGGGAAGTCCACTGATCTGCTTTTCTGTCACCATAGATTAAGTTGCATGTTTTAGAATTGCATATAAATAGAATTATACAAAATCTAGTCTTTTGTGCCTGGCTCTTTTAATTTAGCATATTTCTGATAGTCATCCATGAATGACTTCAAACCTATAATTCCATAAATAGCTAAATTAATAATTAAGGGTAAAATAAAAATACTTTCAAACATGAAAAGAAAAACCAGAACAATGTACCTATCATTCACTCTTTTTCAGTAAGTTTCTAAAGAATGTGCTTCAGCAAAACATGAAAATAACCCAAAAAAGGTAAGACGCTGACTCTAAGAAATAGGGGATCCCACACAAGAACACAAAAGAAAATCTCAGGATGACAGCCATGCAAAAAGCCTAGAGCTGCATTATCCAATACAGCATCCACTAGCTACCTGGGGCTATTCAAATTTAAATTAATTAAAATTCAATAAAATTTAAAATTCAGTTACTCAATTGCACCAGGCACACTTTAAGTGATCAACAGCCACACACACCTACAACTACCATATTGGACAGCACAAATTCAAAACATTTCCATTACTGTAGAACATTTCCATTACTGGACAGTGTTGGTCTAGAAAGCAATCAATCCAGATTGAGGCATAAAGACAAAGGGTAAAGGAAGGTAGTGTCAGGGTTGAGGGGAGATAATGAAATCAGTAAGACTGTATTTGGAACTGTATTCAAGTATCTAGAAAACTACTGATTAATAGGCATTTGATCTATTGGAACATTTGAAAAATATTAACAAACAGAAAAGTAAACAAAATAAAACAAGAACCAATTATTAACTCCATGAAAAACAAACTTCAAAAACAGATCTCAACAGAAAAGAAACCAAGTCATAACACACTACTTATCTCAGCACAACAAAAGTCAGACAGTCATTACATAATAATATATACCACGACTAGTGAGTTAACTAAAAATTATGATACAACTTCTTTGAAAGAATAGGAAAAGAGACATGGAGTATGAGAGAGCTAATTTCCTACCATAACATGAAACCAACAGATGGTATCTAAAATTAATTAGTCATGAAATAGCAATATAAGCATAACATTTTAAAATATGAAATAGAAGAAACAGTTGAAGACTTGTCAGTACCTGCCAATGGGGAATGACACTAAAGGTGTCAGATTATCTGCTATCTGGGGTAGCAGATTATTGCCATTTATGATTAGCCTTTATTTATTTATTTATTTATTTATTTTTGGCTGTGCCTTGCAGCCTGTGGGATTTTAGTTCCCCGACCAGGGATTGAACCCAGGCCCTCGGCAGTGAGAGTGCAGAGTCCTAACCACTGGACTGCCAGGGAATTCCCCTATGATTATCCTTTTATAGTATTTTATCTCAAATAAAAAGGAAAGAAGAAGAAAAGGCATGGGTGGGAGTCAGGAAACCTGAGTTCTAGCTCTGAATCTGCCACAACAGTGCAACACTGCACCAACGCACTTCACTTCTCCTGTCCTTAGTGTTTCTCTGCAAATGGGGATCTGGACTGATACTCTCTGAGGTCCCTTTAAGTTCCGACATTCTACTCCAGTGAGAAGTCAGTTAAAACTATGCCCTTCATTGTGGTACCAACTCCAAGCCCAACAGTCCCATCTAAAGGAACAGTACCCAGTAAAGGGATGATATCCTGGGATGGTGGCCCTGGAACACTCACCTGCAATGACTTGACGGCCTCTACCTTTCCCATCCTTGGCACCCTCAATGATACCTGGGAGATCCAGAAGCTGGAAGATTATGGAGAGAAAAGGAAAAACTGATTATAAATCTGAACACATCAAATAGAATGATTTATTTCTCAAGTAGTCAAAATTTAGGAGATCCAAATCCAATCTTCCTTATAAGTGAATGTGTAAATCTTACTTTTACTAAGCATCTACTAAATGTCAGCTGCAAGATTCTTACATACTTTACCTAGTTCAAAATGCCTAGTAAGTCTGTGAATAAGGATATTGGTTGAGATTCATAGAGGTTAAGTAGTTTGCCCAAAGTCACAGTCTTAATAAACAAGATTATAATCCACATTTTGGGGGCCTTAATCCATTATTCTACACTAATATTTTTCAATATTCCCCCACTTTTCAGAAGGCTGATCCTCCATACAAATTCCTTACTATAGATAATAAGTGGATCATAACATTCACAAGCAATAAATCCTGAGACCTTTGTGAATCCTCCAGTTCACAAAAATTTCTGCAGCCATTCTTAATCAGGCAAGCACATAAAAATCACCTATAAAACAATTAAAAATGCAGGGGCTTCTCTGGTGGCGCAGTGGTTGAGAGTCCACCTGCCGATGCAGGGGACACAGGTTCATGCCCCGGTCCGGGAGGATTCCACATGCTGCGAAGCGGCTGGGCCCATGAGCCATGGCCGCTGAGCCTGCGCGTCCGGAGCCTGTGCTCCGCAACAGGAGAGGCTACAACAGTGAGAGGCCCGCATATCGCCAAAAAAAAGCAGATATCTGAGCTTCATCCCTGTATATTCTGATTTGGAAGGGCCAAAGTAGGATTCAGATATTGATCTGTATTTCAGAAGGCTCCATGGGTGACTCTGATAGGTGTCCCCAGTTGAAAATGACCACTCAATTGCCCAGGAAATGCAATAAAGTAAAACTTCACAGAAGTCACAGTGTATGTACTTAATGATGAGAACATCAAAACCAAATCCATAGCACCGATGATTCAAATTCACAAACTATAGTTATAAGCCCTTGAGAGTCTGTTAAGAGCACATGTAAAATCTGAAAATACGAAGGGCCATACTACTGTATGGCCAATACTGAATTATCCATATGAACAGACAGGTATATAGCTGCAGCTTATCAAAACATCATTTAAAACTAGCTTTTGCTGGGGAATTCCCTGGCGGTGCAGTGGTTAAGACTCCACGCTTTCACTGCCGAGGGCCCGGGTTCGATCCCTGGTCTGGGAACTAAGATCCCACAAGCCTCGCAGCAAGGCAAAAAACAGCAACAACAACAATAACTAGTCTTTGCTATAAGCATATCTGATATTACAGAAATAAACTTCACATTAAATAAACCACAAGGAAAAAGAACAAACTCAGGAGGTGCTTAGAGAGTTCAACTTTTCCATTCAAGAACCTGCTCAAAATGTCCTTCCTATTCCTCACTACATAATAAATAACATTACCTCCTCTAAAACTGATACAACGCACCAGTTAAATTGAGCTAGGCACCAGTTAAATTGAGCTATCCTTTCTCTTTCAAAAAACGTAATTTATATTCAATACACCTGCCTTGACTTGGAAACTTTAGTTACACTGATTTAAAAGGCTACATGGGGGCTAATGAGCACACCAGATCTTGATTTCTAAACATCTGTCTCCAATAAAAGGAACGAGCACTCCTTCAGAAGTGGCAGATTCCAGGGCTGGGGCAGGGAGAATATAAGATTAGCCTGGAACATCATGTGGTACCAAAAAATAAGGCATTACACACAAAAAGATGGGGGCTTCTGGAAAGAACAAAGGAGCCAACCTGAAGAAGTTCCTAATAGTCACACCTGGAACAATGTGAGTAATAAAATAATGGTAGTACTGGATTATAATCCATAAAATAAGATAAATATCCATGAGCCCACAATGACAAATTCAATAAATAAATGGGAGAGAAGGAATAGCTCCTCCATATAATAGAATTCCAATTAACAAATGTAGTAGGAAAGAGAAAAATAGAGAATCACCATTAAGCAAGAAGCACAGTAATAACTGTTGCATATGAGATCCAGATGAATGCTAAAATGAGTGGGCAAGTTTGTGAAACAGGATTTGTATCTTCTCAAAGTATCTCCCCCAAGATATTTATTAACTACAAAAAGAAAGATAATAGCTTTACAGTAGAGAAACCCCACAGACACCACTTTAACCAACTGATGGGGGTCAATATTACCAATAATATATACTAATATCATAAATCCCTAAGATGCACTGAGAAGGACATACCACCATTTCTGTAGTATGCTTGCCAAAAAAATATAATACCTCAGTTTAATCGTAAGAAAACATCAGAGAAATCCAAATTGAGGAACAGTCTACAAAATAACTAATCAGCACTCTTTTAAGAGTGTCAGGATCATGAAGGACAGGACTGAGGAACTATTACAGGTGGCAGGAGAATAGGAGAAAGAACCGAACATAACATGGGATGATCACAAATAGAATCTTGAAAAAGAACACTGGTCGGGAAACTGGTAAAAATTCGAACAAGTTCTATAGTTTAGTGACTAGTACTGCACCAGAGTTAATCTATTACTGATAATTATTCTATGTTTATGTACGGTGCTAATATTAGGGGAAGCAGGGTGATATAAGAGAACCTCAAAATAATTATGCTAAGTGAAAGAAGCCAGCCAAAAAAAGAGTTCATTTATATTTACACATGGTCTTATTTATATAAAACTCTTAACATGTAAACTACAGGATGAAAGGGGCATGAGGAAACTTTGGGGATGATATGCTCACAATCTTGATTGTGGTGATATTTTCACCAGTTTATAGATATGTCAAAACTTATCAAATTGTATACTTCCTGTGCAGTTAACTGTATGTGAATTACATTTCAATAAAGATGTCTGAAAAAACAAAACGTCTATCATCAGTTGTTCCTAAGAAGTTAAGTCTAAAGTGTATTTCTTCAGCCCTCCCAAAGATTCTGTAATCTACTTCCACCACTTTGTAAATCCCTGCCTGCTTTAAAAAAAAAAAAAAAAGTATTCCATCAGCAAAAGGCTTTATACTGAGACAAGAGAGCAAGAGCCATGGCAGCTGAACATGGCGGAGAAATTTATTGAAGCCCCTACAAATGTAAAAGCAAGTTAACTTTAGCTTTTCTTGAGAGGGAAATATTTAAAATTACATTAAACTATTTAAATATTTAAAATTACATTGAACTATTTGAATGTGGCAACTATATTTCATCCAATAAAAACAGTCTATGCTTTACAATTCTGAATTTCAGATTACAACCAACTAAGAGATGAGAAAATAAAAAATATTTCTTCAAATCATGTAACTGTAGGATTTTAAGAATTGGAATGTTAACCTACTTCAAACTCAAATGCCTTCAGAGATTAAAGCAGGTACAAGTCTATATATATACATATATATATATATATACACACACACACACATATACGTATACACATATATATGTATACATATGTACATCCCTGGTTAAGTGGTGGTTCAGCCATTACTTGAACACCTCCAGACATAGTAATTAATTACCTCAAGAGGTACCATTCCATTTTTAGGCACCTTTATTGTTAAAAAGATCTTCTTTCCTAACAACAACAAAAAAAACAGAACTCTACCTCTTTATAATTCTTATTAGGTGGTTCTAATTTTGTACACCATTCCCCACCAAGTCACAGATAATGAGTCCTCTGCCACAAAACAGCCTTTTAAAAGAACATTTGAGGGCATTTTAATGCAGTTAAACACACCTACTAGTATGCTTACTTAACTTGGTTTCTGGAGAAAGAAGGAAAAACAGAGGCAGAGGGCACAGACGGAAAAGAAAGTACCATGGAAAAAAGGAAGAAAAAAACCTGAAAAGATCAAGAGACTGAAATAAATGAAGGTTTTGAGGAAAAGACAAGGAAAGAGAGGGGTTAAGTGGCTATTTATTCTGATATACCCAGAAGCCCTGAGAGAGGTGCCATAACATCTCATCAGGAAAGAGGTTACTCTCTGAGCTGCCAAAGACTCTGAAACCAGATGAAATTAAGCAATGGTCCAGATATGCCCAAGTGTCCTCATTCTTGTTACTATATACATTTGGACATGGAGTCCTAGAAAGGTACATGTCCTAACAGTATCTGCATGGATACCTAACCAGAAAGAAAAAAAGCCACTGAAAATACTACCAGGACACTGGTCCCTCACTACTTCAGATTCTATAATAAAGAAGCATGAATGTACTTCACAACTCACTGTGTAGCTCAGCAAGAGGGAAAACAAATACCTACACCAAGAGTTTCCAAACGATGTGCCAAGGCACTCAGGGCGTTCTAAATTTTCAAAAGAAACAGCAGTTCTTAATATCTGTCAGGCACTGAGGGAACTACTAAATCCAAGAAGCTCACAATTTCACCATTAGATCCTAGTACACTGCTTTCAACCACATCAGATCCGAATCTTTGGGAAGTTGGATTTTTCAGCGATTACTATGGTAAAAAATAAGCACCACACAAAAATCGGTGTCGAAAAGGAAACAAATGTGGCAGTATCCAATCTGATTCCAAAATTTGAGAAGTTATATGGTACCCAACAGTGCCCATATCCCATTAGTAAATAACTGTAGCTGTAAGGACATAAATAATTGTTTGGATCTAACTATTTAACAAACAGAACCATTAGGTTATTTCTTTTAGCCTGGAGCACCATAAAAAATTACTGGGACCAGAAAACTATCAGGAAATAATTGCTGAGACACTAAGGATGCTGTGAACTAGAAAGTTTGGGAACCTCTAGTCTAGATTCAAATGCCATGAAATTCAGAACCTTACCTTCTTAGCTGTGGAGCAAAAAAGAATGTGTTCCATTACATTTTACACATTCCTTCTTTCATACCCAAGTGGACTCCTCATTTGGGAGCCCTAAATCTATCATCTATCTGAGAACTTCTGAAGATGACAACTTCATTAAGTCTCACAGATAAGAATTATTTTCTAAAAAGGGTCTGATCGGGCTTCCCTGGTGGCGCAGTGGTTGAGAGTCCACCTGCCGATGCAGGGGACACGGGTTCGTGCCCCGGTCTGGGAAGATCCCACATGCCGCGGAGCGGCTGGGCCCGTGAGCCATGGCCGCTGAGCCTGCGCGTCTGGAGCCTGTGCTCCACAACGGGAGAGGCCACAACAGTGAGAGGCCCGCGTACCGCAAAAATAAATAAATTAATTAAAAATAAATAAATAAATAAAAAGGGTCCGATCATGGTATTTATTAAAGTTTCTGATGGCTCCTAGCTATGTACAAGATAAAATTCAACTTCCTAAGCAGGCACATAAGATCCTTCATAATTCAGCTCCAACCTACCTTTCCAGATTCAGTTTCTACCACTCACTGTCCCACAGCTAAGCTCACACCACAGCAGGCTGTTCACTGTTATGGCTCCTTAAAACTGTCCTTTACATTCTCCAGTTGGTGAAATTCTATTTGAACTTCAAAACCCACCCCATTGTCACTTTCTACATGCAGCTTTTTCTGTCTTACCAGACCTTCCCCCACCTCCATCCTCAGGTGGAAAAAGTAGTCCTTCCTTTCTCTGTGTTTTCACAAACGATATCCCACTGTATTATTGTTTTTATGTACTGCGCTATCTCCTCTACTAGACACTGAGGGCCTGGTAGATCAAAGATCAGGCCTGGCATATACAGAGCTCCAAGTAAGTGTTTTTTAAATGAAAGAATTGATTTCCTCCCTTCCTTGGCCTGCAGGCCTGACTCACCTGGATCTTGGCACCTTTGTATCTGATGACACCAGGTACAGTGGTCAGAGTAGTGAACTCATAGGCTGCCACCTCGGAATATACCCCTGCCAGGTTACTGAGCAGTGTTGACTTCCCCACAGATGGAAAACCCACAAACCCAATTCGAGCATCACCTGTCTTGGCAACGTCAAATCCTAAAACATCAACAAATATAAAAAGGAGGAGGAAAGTTATCCCTGGGAGTGTTGAGACTCATGTAATTCCTTTTACATTCTGGTTGCCTATCCCTCTAGAACCTATTTCTCCAACTTTTTACAGTTTATCTCTAGGGTAGAGCTTAAGCACACAAAATTCCCCCATAGCAATTCAAAATATTTAATGGAGTGGGTTTTGTTTATTTTATTTTATTTTATTTTTTATTTTTTTATTGGCGTATAATTGCTTTACAATGGTGTGTTAGTTTCTGCTTCACAACAAAATGAATCAGTTATATATACACACATATTCCCATATCTCTTCCCTCTTGCGTCTCCCTCCCTCCTACCCTCCCTATCCCACCCCTCCAGGCAGTCGCAAAGCACTGAGCTGATCTCCCTGTGCTATGTGGCTGCTTCCCAGTAGCTATCTACCTTACGTTTGGTAGTGTATATATGTCCATGCCTCTCTCTCGCTTCGTCACAGCTTACCCTTCCCCCTCCCCATATCCTCAAGTCCATTCTCTAGTAAGTCTGTGTCTTTATTCCTGTTTTACCCCTAGGTTCTTCATGACATTTTTTTTTTTCTTAAATTAAATGGAGTGTTTGATGTAAAAACTTTACACCTCTACATGTTATATACCTTTCTAGTACCCACAGTATTTAGGGCCCAAATATTATATAACCACTGATCTAAAAAATCGGTTTCTTTTTTTTTTCTTATAAACTCTGGGGACTGTGTCACTGACAGAGTTTTCTTTTCTTACAGTGCGTTGCAAACAAATTCAAAGCCAAATTTGTGGCCCTTCTCTAAGAAGTGTACAGACTTTATGACATTACTTTTCATCCTAACTTTATCTCTCGGCTTCAACTTATTCTTTCTACCTTCATTTCCCTTTGTATTAATTTCCTTTATCTTGTTGACTATTTATTTACATATTTCAGTGAGCCAATGTAAAACTATTTTGGATCAGTACAGGACATACATAAATAAAACCCTAGTTCACTTAGAGAATATTCGTTTGCCTTTGAAATCAGTAAAATTGGGAATTCCCTGGCAGTCCAGTGGTTAGGACTCGGTGCTTTCGCTGCCAGGGCCCAGGTTCGATCCCTGCTCAGGAAACTAAGATCCCACAAATCGCATGGCATGGCCAAAAAAAAAAAGAAAAAGAAAGAAATCAGTAGAATAAAATAAACACAATTCAAGAATTTAGGCTTAGGAAACACAAATCGACTTTGATATAAAATTTAAAATTATTTTTAAACCATATGCCTTTATTACTTTAATAAAAATTATACCAAGAAAAAGAAAGTCGAAGCAAAACACAAACCTTCTCCTGGTCCACCACCACCACCACCTTTTGGAGTAATGAGTTCCCTGCGAAGCTTAGCAAGGCGAGCCTTAAGCAGCCCTAGATGATGTGCTGTGGCCTTGTTCTTTTGCGTCCGAGCCATCTATAAGGGAGGAATCACAGCCATAAATCAGAAGCAGTTCCTACAAGTTAAAACATCCAGAATGAATGCGCCCCCAGCTCTGAGAGAATGATGTTTTTTATCTAGGTCCCACTAACTTCAATACACCCATTTTAACTCAGACTTAAAAGAGTAAAAATCCATTCTCTCCATCACGCAGACTATTCCCCGCATTACAGGGCAAACAGCTGAGGCCCAAACAGAAGAAACATGACCAAGGTCATTACAATCAGCATTCACAGATTAGACTAAAACTCAGCTGCTGATTCCTTTTCAACTGCTTGTACCTGGTGTGCCCCAACCGATTTTAAAGAGCTCTGAGCACTTCAGACCATACAATCACACAACAATCCAGGTGGAATCAACAGCCACCGCAGATGACAATTTACATCCAGATCATATTCCCGGGAGCAATACTCTGGGAAAGGGGGTCATCAAAGTAGAGACTGGGGAAGGGGAGGGCGGTTCGAGGGGCGATAAAGAAAGATACTTAAGTACGCGAGCAGGTCAGGGCAGAAGTGGGGGGATAGGATTCAGTGTTGCTCACATAAAAAGAAGAGAAGACTGAGAGAAACAATGTTCAGACAGGAGCAGAACGCTGGAAGGGGGCACTGACTAAGTTGCACAGGTGTAGACCGCGGGCCCGGGATGAGGGGAGTCGGGGAACGCGGGCCCGGTCCTGAGGAGGCTGAGGGAAGTTCAGGCAGGAGAGACGCCGCCGAAGAGGAACGCTCGGACGAAGTGTTCGAGCGCCCATTACCTCGGCTTCGATCTCCGCGATCTTAGCTAAAGTGCTGCTCATGTTGGTGAGTCGCGGGGGGCGCAGTGGCCTCCACACGGACAGTCTCCCTTCGGACACCCGCCAACGGACCTTCCACAGCCACCAGGCGCTACAGCAGTGCGCAAGCGCGGTAGTTCCTATTTCTCGCGAGAGTTCCGCGCGAGACTTACTGAGAGAGATACAGCGTGAAGTGGTCTCCTCCTCCTCAGCCAACCGCGCCCCGTCCCGCGAGCCAGCGCGGTGTCATAGAGCCCGCGGGAATGGGGGCCAGAGAGGCCACCCCGGTCCTTACCTCCCCGAGCGCGCCGAGGGTCGCGCGCCGCTCGGCCCCGCCCCGCCGGACTTGCGCCCCGCGTCCTGCTCCGCGCCCAGCCCCCGGCACGTAGTGTGTCATGAGTGACTCTTCGCTGCAGGCCCGCAGCTCTCAGACCCTCTTCCTGAAAAGCGCGCTCGCGGCGTCCACCCGTCTTCGCCGGCACCGACGGGTCCTGGGGCCCCTTTCACTGCTGGGAAGACACGGCGGGGTACTCCTCGGCCTCCAGGGTCGATGTAGAGACCGATTTTCAGCCTGTCTTCTTGGGAAAAGAAAATGCCCCCTTTCCATCACTCAAAACTATTTTTAGGTGTTTGTTTTGTTTACCCCCAACCCCGAGTAGAGTGCGCAGCACATAGTGAGCCCACAATAAATGCATGATTGACTGGATAATTCCCAGAGAACCGGTCCTTGAAATACTGAAAAATTCGAAACTATGTGAAGGATAAATAAATAGTGGTACCTCTGTGCTGTGAAATATTATTTCAGCCGTTAAAACATAGATCTGTGTGGTCTAACTGGAAGGATGTCCAGGACATATTGTTTAAAAAAAAAATGGTAGCAGAACTTCACTAGGTTGTGATCCCATTTATGTTAGTTTAAAATTAGATGTTTATTTATATAGGTGTACATGTCGGAAAGCGCATTGTTAAATGGTCTGAATAAAAGGATACAATCTCAAACTGTTAACAGTGGGATAGGATGCAAGGAAAGGCAGAGAAAGCCTTTCACTTGTTATTCCATATATTACTGTGTCGTTCAATTTTTTTAAAAGATTAACATATCCATGTATTATTTGTGTAATAATTATAATAGAATTTAAAATTTCAAAAGACGCCTCTTCCCCAAGTGTCTTGTGAAGAGGATGCCAGGACGCCCAGGAGCTGTGTGCTGATTTTGAAAGCTGCTTCCTGTGGGATCAATGAATTCTTGTTGATAGATTGATTGATCCATCGGGAGTCCGCAGGCCAGGCTTAACCTGCAGGGCTGGCCTCCACTCAGCCCTGGGAGGGAAGTTTATTTATCTAAAATTGTAAGTAAGACCAATTCCAACTTGCCAGAGACGCAAAAGGAGGTTATATCCGGCACAAAGGAGGGAATGGGAAAAGGCAAGCTTTTACAGAAGGTCCCGAAGGGCTCAGGAGTTTCTTTCTCTTCTTTAACCTCAGCCTTTTCATAAATAAATTAAGGGGTGATGAGATAATTAGATCCCACACTGTCAGTAATGGAGGAGGGAAGGAGAGGAGAGGAAGTCCAGCTGGAATGGGATATGATCAAAGATCAGTCTTAAAAGACAGATAAAATCAAATCAGCAGGACTTTACTAACTTAGAGTACTTAAGGAATTAATTGGCTGACAATATCAAGGGTATGATGCTCTGTGAGTAGGTTCTACTTAGCAAATCTGTCACAGGAAGCCTGCAGCTAAGTTAACCACTTCATTGCTCAAAGACACCCCAGGACCCACCTTAGGGGCCCAAACTGTCAGGATTGTGCCAAAGGGTAATATTGACCTCCCCCAGGGTACTGGGTGGCCATCTTTTTTTTTTTTTTGTGGTACGCGGGCTTCTCACTGTTGTGGCCTCTCCTGTTGCGGAGCACAGGCTCCAGACGCGCAGGCTCAGCAGCCATGGCTCATGGGCCCAGCCGCTCCGCGTCATGTGGGATCTTCCCGGACCGGGGCACAAACCCGTGTCCCCTGCATCGGCAGGCAGACTCTCAACCACTGGCCCATGGGTGGCCATCTTATTCATCCAACAAATATTAACTGAGCTCCTTCTGCTGTTTAGCACCGTACCAGGTCTGAGGACAGAGCAGAGAGTGAATCAGATACTGTCCCTGCACTTAAGAAGTATCTAGGTTGGGAAGCCAAGGCCAGGCCTTTAAGCTCAGCTCCTAAGAGCCAGAGCCAGCCCAGGTCTGCTGGGCACTAACCACAACAGAGGGCCTGTTTGCCATAGGGCTAAACCACTAATGCCTTGGCATTGTATTTCTTAAAAAAAAAAAAAAAAATTAATGAAACAGAGGAAGGACAGACAGAAAAGCTTTGTCTCTTGCCAGGACACTCCAATCATTCTGAAATAACTGGTTCTTCAAACGGGCAGGTGTTCTCTGCACTTGCGTGTTCTGCTCAGTATGCTTTTCTCCCACCCTTTCCTTCTACCACCCACATCTTTTCTGATCCACACAGATGCTTTCCTTGGAACTCAAGCTTGGGTAGAGGCCCACCGATGGCTGCCCCAGGTTCTTACCCCATCAGAGCACAGTCACCCTGCTTGGTTACTCCTCTGACTTCCCACCAACCCCTGAGCCCACGAGGGAGGAGCAGCATAAATCTCCAACACCAGCATTGGGGCAGCTACAGCAAGCCCTTGAAACATACTTATTAAACAAATGGAAACAAAAACAAGGGGACAGGAAAAAAGAATTTTTAAGAAGCAGGAAAGATTTTTTCTTTCCTAAATGAGCATTTATACCTTATTACAGACAGCATAGTAATTGAGAGCTAAACAACTGTGTCTGGTTGGTGGCAGGAGAAATAACAGGATAATGATACATGAAAAATCCATGTTACCACTTTTTTAAGCTTAGCTTCTAAACAGATCAAAATTCCCAGATACCCTAACAGTAGAGGGTGGGAAGCCCTCCATGAAGGATAGGTATTAATACCAGTAGTGAGTGATGTATGTTTTGCTTTTAGATGGGGGATTCTCAAGAATGTGCACATCTAGGGCACGATGAAGACAATTCTCTACAAACACTTTGTCTCTTAGATGCAAAAAAATGAAAATACACGAAAGTCTTCACTAAGTAAAAGTCTGCCTCTTCTGCCATTCAAGTGGGTGATTCCTTGACCCATATAATAGTCTAGTCATTTCAGTTCAGTACATGTTATGTGCGAGGGACTGTGCTAGGCACTGGGAATACAAAGGTAAGATGCCTTTTAACCCCCAGGAGAGGAGTAAAGGTATGAAGATACCCAAAACTCAGTAATACAAAGCCCAGTGAGTGAGGCAAGTGTCAGAAGAGATATAAACAAGGTACCTTGTGGGGTTCAAAGAAGGAAGTGCTTACATCTGGTTTGGGTCAGAAAATGGCTCCGCATGAGATGTGCCCGGGAAGATGGAGATGAAAAAAAGGGAACATTCCAGGCAGATGAGCAAAGGCAGGGAAGAGGGAAGCAAAGCACACATCTGTGGGCTTCACAAGTGCCACTGGGCTGGAGCGAGTGTGTGTGCTAAGGGTGTCCCAAAACAGGAAATCATTCCTAAACATCAACAGACGGCCTGCTCACCTGAGATTGTGAATACGGTCAGCATGGGCAGTCATTTTTTGGGTAAAGAGCAAACAGTACTTTGCTAAAAGATAATTCACTTTCTTTCCTTAACCTTCTTCTGAGAAAATTATAAAAATATCCCAAAACGTGTATTGTTTGTTCTAAGTATGCTCAGAACTGAATAAATGAACCAATGAGAAATCTTATTAAGAAATGTCAACCTAGTTTAGCAAAATGGATGTAGAATAGAGAAATAACTGTGCCTCCAAAGGCTTACTCATATTTAATTGTGGTATGTTAATAAAGAAATAGACATTCAATTCTGATGTTAGCAAGCGATGGGAAGGTAACAGTGGTAGAATTGAAAAGTATAGGAGATCTTCTAAAATAACGGGAGGGATAAGGAATATGATTAAGGCAGCAAAAGTAAGGAAAAAGAAAAGAGAAAATAATAAGGTAGATAGTAAATAGTAAATAGTAATAGTAATAGTAATAAATAATAGTAATAAAATAGTAATAGTAAGCATAAAATAGAATGAAAGGAATAACATCCAATATATCTGTTATCATACGATAAAGAGACCGAATTCCCCTTTCAAAAACAGAAATTTGGGGGCTTCCCTGGTGGTGCAGTGGTTGAGAATCTGCCTGCCAATGCAGGGGACACAGGTGCGAGCTCTGGTCTGGGAAGATCCCACATGCCGCAGAGCAACTAGGCCCGTGAGCCACAACTACTGAGCCTGCGCGTCTGGAGCCTGTGGCTCCACAAGAGAGGCCGCGACAGTGAGAGGCCCGCGCACCGCGATGAAGACTGGCCCCCACTTGCTGCAACTAGAGAAAGCCCTCGCACAGAAACGAAGACCCAACACAGCCAAAAAATTAATTAATTAATAAAAAAAACCCAGAAATTTGGATTTTTAAAAAATCTAGCTGGTTCTTAAATATGAAAAAAACACCTAAACAATTGACAAAGAAAGGTTAAAAATAAAAGAATGAAAATAGACTGATACATAGATGGTTAAAGATGTGCCAGATAAATGCAAACAAGAAGAAAAAGAGCATTATTCATAATAGGTAAAAAGTGGAAATAATCCACATATCTATCAACTGATGATGGATAAATAAAATGTGGTATATCAATAAAATGGAATATTATTCAGTAATAAAAAGGAATGAAGTACTGATGCATGCTACAATACACAAAACCTTAAAAACATTATATTGAGTGAAAGAAGCCAGTCTCAAAAGACCATATATTATAAGATTTATTTTATATGAAATGTCCAGGACAGGAAAATCTATGGAGACAGAAAGTAGATTAGTGACTGCCTAGGACTTGGGGGTAGGGTGGGAATGGTGAGTTGATGACTGCTAAAGGGAAGGGGGTTCTTTTAGAGGCGATGAAAACGTTATAAACTTGATTGTGGAGATAGCTGCACAACATTGTGAATATACTAAAAACCATTGAATTGTATTTTTTAAATTTTCTAAATAGTCCAAATAGTAGAGATTATATAGGCTGTTTTCTCTGAACAGAATCCAATTAAACTAAACATCAGCAACAAAAATATGAGGAAAATGTAACCACTTGGAAATTAAAAAACACTCTCCTAAATAAATTTTAAAAAGTGAAATTTCAGAGGCAAGATAGAGGTATAGTATTAAGAGATACAAACTACTATGTATAAAATAAGTAAGCAACAAAAATATATTGTACAGCACAGGGAAATAGAGCCATTATTTTGTAATAAATTTAAATAGGTATTGGGAATTCCGTGGTGGTACAGTGGTTAGGACTTCATGCTTCCACTGCTGGGGGCCTGGGTTCAGTCCCTGGTCGGGGAACTAAGATTCTGCAAGCCACACAGCGTGGCCAAAAAATTAAAAAATAAAAATAAAACAAATAAATAAATGGAGTATACTCTATTAAAAAATTGAATCACTATGTTGTATACCTGAAACTAATATAATATTGTAACTCAACTATACATAAATAAATAAATAAATAATAAAAAGTGAAATTTCAAATTATCTATAATCTTATGAATAAAACGTTTCATACAAAACCATAGGAATACTGCTAAAGTTGTATTCAGAGGAAATTGTGTAGTCTTAAAGGTTTTAATTATTTTTAATAAGATAGGGCTTCCCTGGTGGCGCAGTGGTTGAGAGTCCGCCTGCCGATGCAGGGGACACGGGTTCGTGCCCCAGTCCGGGAAGATCCCACATGCCGCGGAGCGGCTGGGCCCATGAGCCATGGCCGCTGAGCCTGCGCGTCCGGAGCCTGTGCTCCGCAACGGGAGAGGCCACAGCAGTGAGAGGCCCGCGTACCACAAAAAAAAAAAAAAAAAAGATAAATGAGTTACATATTCAAAATTTTAAATTAGTACAAGAACCATGTAAAGTAGAAAGAAAATTCTAAAAAAAATTAAAATAGAAAATTAATAAAATAACAGTTTGTCAAAACAATTGAAAGGATTTGAAAGGCCCAATAAAATAGGAAGGAAAAATATCCTGGCAAGCCTGAAACATGGGTAAAGGATAGAAAAAAAATAATAAACAGTAACCATGAGTCAGAAAGGACATATAACCACTAATAATAGCAATTAAAATGATTACAAAAGGCTATTCTGTATAACTCTATACCAAAGGATTAGAAAATCTAAGGAAATATTGTCATTCCTGGCAAAAAAATAAAATACTACAATTCCCCCAGCAGAGAAAGAAGGCCTAAATAGACTAGTATGTAACTCTAAAAGAGTTTGGAAAAGTAATCAATCATTTTAGAAGGCACCAGGTTCAGATGGTTTTACAGCTGAGACGTCTTCAATTTTAAAAAGCAAGAGGAAACTTGGGGGTTATAGATATGTTCATTATCTTCATGTCTTTATTATGGTGATGGTTCCATAGGGATATTCATAAATCAAAACTCATCAGCTGTACACTTTACATATGTACTGTATGTCAATTATACCTCCAAAAATATGTTTACGAAAAGACAGAGAAAGTAGGACTTCCACTTCCAATGATGAGGAACTAATCCTTTAATTCTAAACAACTGTAAGACTGGACAAAATCAGAGGTGATTGCTTTCAGGCTTTGTAAAACAGGCAACACAGACTGTGATCCTTGAGAAAAGGGAAATAGACAAGATGAGCCCCATGTTTGTCCTGGCTTTCTGCCTGGTGACAATTTCCCAACTGCAGTGGATCTCAAGCAAAGGAGTGGTCTCCCTGAGCTGAAAAGGCAGAAATCAGTATTTGGGGCTGCTGAAGCAGCAGGAATTTGCAGGTCAGGGTACAGGAGCAGCACAACAGTGGGTGGGAGGAGGCAAAAGTCTACATGGGAATTCCTCTTGATTCTTTGGCCAAAGAAGGCTGGGCTGTGGGCTCTGTGTGTACAGAGTGAGACTCTGTGAGGCTCAGCAGAGAGCAACTGCTCAGGGCTGGGAGCTGAACAGAGATACCAAAGTTTGCTCAATACTGGAACATGGAGTTCAAGCCCGGGCATAGTAGACGTGCTGAACATTTGGGGCATTCAGTTGAGACTCCCAAAAGGCCATGATTTAGGAGTAAGAACTAAGTCCTAGAGTAAAGGCCATGCCCAAGGACCAAAGACAAAACCAAAAGAGACTCTCCCAAACACAACTTAAAACCAAACGTGAAAGGAACAAGAGGCTCCATCAGTAACTTAACTACCTGCCAGACCAAAACTCAAAACCCTTGAAAAGAATGCAGGAAAATCCAGACTGCCTACAATGTATCATTCATGTCTTCCATACAATAAAAAATTATTACCTGTGCAAAGTTGAAGGAAAGTGAGATACATAGTCTAGAGAAAAACATCAATAGAAAAAGAACCCAAGAGGACCTAGATGTTGGAATGAGCAGAAAAGGATTTAACACAACTATTATAAACATGTTTGAGGATTTAAAGGAAGAAGTGGACATAATGAGGGAACATCTTAGCAGAGACATGGAAAATATTTTAAAAATGGGATTTATAAAACAGATAAGTACAATATCTGAAATGAAAATTTCACCTTATAAAGTCAACAGAAGATTAAAAAGTGCAGAAAAAACTTTAAACTTGAAGAATCAATAGAAATTATCTAAATTGAAAAACAAAGAGAAAAAAATTGGGGGAAAAAAATGAACATAGTCTTAGTGTCCCATGGGACAATATCAAACTGTAACATACCTGTATCAGGAGCCCAGAAGGGAAGGGGAGATAATACGGTAGAAAAACCATGCAAAGAAATAAGGGCCAAAATTTCCCAAATTTGGCAGAAAACATCATCCTACAGATCCAAGAAGCTCAGCAAACCTCAAGTAGGATAAATACAAACACACACCTAGGAATATAATATCCAAAGGGCTGAAAACCATGGATAATGAGAAAGTCTAAGCAGCAGCCAGAGGAAAAAAGACATATGGGGGAAAACAATACAAATGACAACTCACTTCTCATCAGAAACAGATGCAAGAAGACACCAGAGCAAGGTCTTTAAAGTGCTGAAATAGAGAAAGTGTTCTCTAGAATACACAATAGAATTCTATCCAGTAAAAATACTCTAGGAGTGAATTCCCTGGCTGTCCAGTGGTTAGGACTCCACACTTACACTACCAAGAGCCTGGGTTCAATCCCTGGTCAGGGAACTAAGATCTCGCAAGCCAAGTGGTGAGGCCAAAAAAAAAAAAAAAAATTCTAAGAAAATGAGGGTGAAATAAAGACGTGCTCAGATAAACGAAGGTTGAAGAGAGTTCACTGCCAGCCACAAGAAATGCTCAAGGAAATTCTCCAGATGGGACTCAGATGAGCACAAAGGAATGAAGAGCACTGGAAATAACAAATATGTAGATCAATATTTTTTAAATTGTCTTAAATTACATATTAATTATGTCTTAGTAAAACTGGAAAATTTTGTCTTTTGCATTTTCTTAAAAAGACAACTATTTAAAGCAAAAACAGTAATATTGTATTGTGAGTTTTGTATATGCTCATGAAATATAAGACTCTCAGCATAAAGGACAATATTGGGGGTGTAAATGGCATTATATTATTGTAAGAGTGTCACGTTTTACATGAAATGGTACAATATTAAATCTTTTTAAAAGGACTATAATCAAAAGTATTCGAAGAAACTTTAGGAAAACATTTATAAAACCTTAGGTGAACGAAGCCTCCTAAAATAAGACAAACCCAGGGGCCTTAAAGGAAATGACTGGCAAATTTAACTACAAAACAACATATTTTTTTGCATGTCTCCTGGACTGCAGGATACACTCAAAACAACATCAAATATAAATAACCAACTGGTAAAAAATATTTACAACACATATGAAAGACAAAGGTTTATCATTCTTACTATACAAAAAAAGCCTCTACAAATTGTTGTGAAAAAAAGATGAACAATCCAACAGAGGAGAGAGCAAAGGATATGAACATGCAATTCCAAGAAGAGAAAACCCAAATAGTAAATATAGGAAAAACTGCTTACCCTGTCTACTGACTAGGGGAATTCCAATTAAAGAAACAATGAGATAACATTTTGTCCCCAGTATATTGATAAAAATAGAGAAATGACATCCAGTGCTAGTGAGAATGTGGAAAAAAGGAGCATTCTCATTCCTTGCTACCAGAAAGGTGAATTGTTATAATCCTTTTGGGAAATAAGATGACAGTATTTACTAAAATTTAAAACATACATGTCCTTTGACCCTGTATTCCCACTTTGGGGAATCTATCATATAATTCCTGAATAAGTACAAGAATGTTTATGGCAGTATTGTTTGCAGTTCCCCCCCTCAAAAAACAACAAAAACCTGAAACAATCCAAAGTCCATCAGTAAGAAAACAGTAGAATCCATTCTGTATATGAACAATATAGAATTATACATAGATACTAAAAAGGAATGAGTAAAATCTTTATTTTTTTTAAGATCTTTATTTTTTTTAACTAGGTGGGATATACATGATACTTTTATTTTTAGGTGGAAAATTAATTTATAGAGTAATAGGTACAGTTTACCTAATTTTTATGAAAATACAAACAAAAAACCTCAGATAAAGTCCTGCAGATACAAGCTCCCAATGGCCAAAGCTAGAACAATTTGAGCAATAAGATAAATAAAGAAGCATAGGGCTTCCCTGATGGTGCAGTGGTTAAGAATCCACCTGCCAATGCAGGGGACACGGGTTCGAGCCCTGGCCCAGGATGATACCACATGCCACGGAGCAACTAAGCCCGTGCGCCACAACTACTGAGCCTGTGCTCTAGAGCCCACGAGCCACAACTACTGAAGTCTCCATGCTCCACAGCAAGAGAAGCCACTGCAATGAGAAACCCACACACTGCAATGAGTAGTAGCCCCCACTTGCCACAACTAGAGAAAGCCTGTGTGCAGCAACAAAGACCCAACTCAGCCAAAAATAAATAAATTTATTTATTTATTAAAAAAAAGAAAAGAAGCATACAGCCAAAGTATAAATAATAAATATCCATGAGTCCATACTGGTATAAATTATTGGTTAATAAATACATAGGGAGAAGTGACAAATCTGTGCAGAATTCCAAATGATTTATGTAGGTACTCTGTCCACGAGAAGTCCCCACTACTTAGGTGTGGGCTCTACATAGTGACTTCTTTCTAAAGAGTATAGCATATATGGAGGGAGGTGGTAACTTGACCCTGGAAAACCCTGAAAACACTGTCTCAACCAGGTGATCAAGGTCAACCTCAACAGTGATAAGTCATGTAGATGGTATGTACCCTGGATATGATGTGATGAATGGTGGTCTTCCTCCTCCAAAGCCATAACCTCAGTCTAATTATGAGAAAAACATCAGACAAATCCCAGTAGAGGGACATTCTACAAAATACCTGGCAGATACTCCTCAAAACTGTCAAGGTCATCAAAAACAAGGAAAGTCTGGGAAGCTGTCACAGCCAAGAGGAGCCTAAGGAGACATGACAATTCAATATAATGTGGTGTCCTGGATGGGATCTAGGACATTAGGTAAAAATGAAGGAAATCTTAAACCATGGACGTTAGTTAAGGATAATGTATCAATAATGTTCATTCATTGTAATAAATGTACCTTACTAATATAAGACATTCATAATAGGGGAAACTGGGTGTGGGGTATATGGGAACTCTCTATACTCTCTCCTGAGATTTTCTGTAAATCTAAAACGGTCCTAAAAGTTAAAGTCTGTTTTTCAAAAATCCTATACATACATGTAGTTATATTTATCCACAGATATATGTATGGATGTGGAGAAAGAGGTAGAAGGACACACACTGGGCTGCAAAACCTGGTTATATTCATGGAGTGGAAAGAGAGGCCAGTGGGAAGAGATGATTAAGATAGTTTCACCTGTGGGGACTTCCCTGGTGGTCCAGTGGTTAAAGCTCCTTGCTCCCAATGCAGAGGGCCCAGATTCGATCCCTGGTTGGGGAACTAGATCCCGCGTGCCGCAGATCCCGAGTGCCGCAACTAAGACCTGGCACAGCCAAATAAATAAATATTTTTTTTAAAAAGATAGTTTCACCTGTTAAAACAAGTATGTACAGAATATTGCTTCTGAAATTTAAAATTATATATTAAAAATAGTAATAGAAATACCAATGGATGTGTAATTGTACACATCTTAAGGAGTCAGTTGAAATGAGGGATTTTGACTCTATGCCTCTATGGATGGTCCCATGTTGCCCTTCTGTGTCAAAAGTGTAAAATCCTATGACCGTCGCCTGACCATTCTCTTTCCCAAATCTATCTCAATAGGAACACACTACTACATTGAACCTAGACCCATGAAATGGAATGCATCCCTGGAAAAGGTAGGATTCTTCAGTTCTTTGTTTGCTTTTTAATTAATTGATTGATTTTAATTTTTTTAATTATGATTTTAAAAAATGTCTTCTTGGGAATTCCCTGGTTGTCCAGTGATTAGGACTCGGCCCTTTCACAGCCGGGCCCCGGGTTCAATCCCTGGTCAGGGAACTAAGATCCCACAAGCTGTACGGCAGGGTCAAAAAAAAAAAAGTCTTCTTGTAGACAGTTTGGAATATACAAAAATGTATAAGGAAAACAATATCAAACACCTACAGCTCCAGTATCCACTATCATTATTTTTTGATTATTTTTAAATTTCCTTCTAGGGCTTCTTTAATGCACACATGGAGTAGTTTGATTTTTTTCTCATTACAAAAATAATAAATATTCAATACAGAAACAAATCTTCAAAACAGAAAACACGGATATACAAAAAGAAGAAAATGAAAATCACATATAATCCCACCACTTAGCATTTATCCATGTATCCTGCAGACATTTTTCTCTGCATTTACTTTTCTCTAGACAAAATTGAGACTCATTCTTTTTTTTTTTTTTTTTTTCGCGGTACACGGGCCTCTCACTGTTGTGGCCTCTCCCGTTGCGGAGCACAGGCTTATGACGCGCAGGCTCAGCGGCCATGGCTCACGGGCCCAGCAACTCCACGGCATGTGGGATCTTCCCAAACCGGGGCAAGAACCCGTGTCCCCTGCATCGGCAGGCGGACTCTCAACCACTGCGCCACCAGGGAAGCCCTCAATCTTTTTTTTAAATTGGAGTATAGTTGATTTACAATGTTTCACGGTACAACAATGTGTTTCAGTTACACGTATATATACATATTCTTTTCCAGATCTTTTTCCATTATAGGTTATTATAAGATATTGAATATAGTTCCCTGTGCTATGTTGTTTACCTATTTTATTTATAGTAGTGTGTATCTGTTAACCCCAAATTCCTAAGTTATCCCTCCCCGCCCTTTCCCCTCTGGTAACCATAAGTTTGTTTTCTATGTCTGTGAGTCTGTTTCTTTTTTTTTAATAATTAAATAATGATTTTTAAAAATATATAAATTATTTTATTTATTTTGCGTTGGGTCTTGCTGCGCGTGGGCTTTCTCTAGTTGCTGTGACCAGGGGCTATTATTCGTTGTGGTGCGCGGGCTTCTCATTGTGGTGGCTTCTCTCGCTGCGGAGCACAGGCTCTAGGTGGGCAGGCTTCAGTAGTTGTGGCACGTGGGCTCAGTAGTTGTGGCACGTGGGCTCAGTAGTTGTGGCTCGAGGGCTTTAGAGCGCAGGCTCAGTAGTTGTGGCTCATGGGCTTAGTTGCTCCGCGGCATGTGGGATCTTCCCGGACCAGGGCTTGAACCCGTGTTCCCTGCATTGGCAGGCAGATTCTTAACCACTGCACCACCAGAGAAGTCCCGGGAATCATTCTTTATATCCAGTTTTGTTTCCCCTGTTTCTTTGAACTCAATATATATCATGAGCACCTTTTCTCTTCATTAACAATCGTGGTTCATCAGAATCCCTGTGGGGAAATACTCCTGGAGCTCACCTCTCCTTCAAACAGGTGTTTTCCGAGCACCTGCTCTGTGCTACAACCAACATATTGCCTGGCCTGGAAGAGCTGACACTCTGGTGGCGGAGGCAGGAAAAAACCCAAACACACGAATCAATGTATAATCACAATTTGAAGAAGTGTTATGACGGAAATACAGAGGGTATAGTGATAGAAACAATATTGAGGGTGGGATTTGTTGGGGTGGTCAGGGGAGGCCTCTGTAAGGAGGTGGTGTTTAAGCTGAGACCTGAGACCGAGAGGAAGCTGGGGTGGGCTTTGGTGCTGGCAGAAAATAATCTTATAGGTGTATCTGGAACCTCGTGAGGTCCTGCCCAAACTAGCAGCATCACCGGAGCCAGAACACGACTCCTAGCTCCCCATCCAAAGCTCTCTGCACTTGACTGCTGTGGCTAGTGTGGGCTCCACTGTGCTGAGGTGGGGAACAGCCACACTGGCATCACGGATGTGCGACCTATATAGCCCCATGGGGCCCTCCCCCATAAGGGCCTCGCCCTTGGAGTTTAATGCTCTGCTGTCACTGTCTTGAAATTCTTAAAAATTTATCTTTGAACTGGTGTTTTGTAAGTGAAGGCCCATGGACAGTGAGCAGAGGAGAGAAGTACAGCATGGGTTTGCGTATGTATAAGGATGTATACTGATACGTTGAGAATTGTCCCAGCATTCTTGATGCCCGGTGAGCACAGATTCCAGTGGACCCACGCTGCATGGGAATTCAGCGAGACTCAAGGCAAGCACAAGGTAAAAGGGTTACTCTGAGAATAAGTGGGGACAGAGCCCTGAGAGGCCATGACTTCCATTTGAGTTGGGACGTGCTTAAATGCAGAAAGAAGGCGCCAATGTTCTAAGAAAGATGAATGACCAAAGAACCCTATCATATTCTCTCTTACTCATGTGCCTTTGTGTTAGCCAACTATTTATGCTGAAGATGACAGCAGAAGGAAAAGAAAAGACAGAGCAACCCAGAGTTCCTTTTCCTTCCAGTCTTCCCTGACTCATCAGTAAGCTGTGGCTGGAACGTTCATGTCTCAAGAAGTGAAATAAAAACAGTTGAGTATATTCTGTGCAGCACTTCCACTACTGTGGCAAGCACAAAATACAAACGCGTGGACAAGTTACAAAATGCAAACTGTGTAATTCAGTGATTCCACACGTGAGTTAAACTCTCATAGATGTTTGCATTTAAAACTGGCATTGAGGGACTTCCCTGGTGGCACAGTGGTTAAGAATCTCCCTGCTAAAGCAGGGGACATGGGTTCGAGCTCTGGTCCTGGAAGATCCCACATGCCGCGGAGCAACTAAGCCTGTGCACCGCAACTACTGAGCCTGCGCTCTAGAGCCCGTGAGTCACTACTGCTGAGCCCGCATGCCACAACTGCTGAAGCCTGTGCACCTAAAACTCTGCAACAAGAGAAGCCACCGCAATGAGAAGCCCATGCACCGCAATGAAGAGTAACCCCCACTCGCCGCAACTAGAGAAAGCCCGCGTGCAGCAACGAAGACCCAGTGCAGCTAAAAAAACAAATAAATAAATTTATATAAAAAAATAAAATAAAATAAAACTGGCATTGCACAATGTGAACACAAATGGTAAAATTCGTGCTGATAATTTACAATTTTATTTTTTCTTTCCTTAGAACAACATTAAATAGCAAATGAAAAACACCATGACAAGTTGAGATAATAGAGAGACCACAGAAGAAAGGAGAAAGCCTTACATGCTATTACTTTCAACAGCACTTTTCTTCCTGTCTTTTGTACAGGGGCCCTGAATTTTCATTTTGCACGGGCTCCTGCAGATTAGAGAGCTGGCCCTGGGGGCAGCCTAGAGAAAAACCCTGGGATCTCGGCTTCTGAGTGAGGCACATGAGATAAAAGAAGAGAAAAAAACCTGGCTGAGACAGCAGCACAGTTTATTTAGCTTTAATTCAAAATGATATTAGCAGCAACATGTACCTACATATGTTAAAAGCTGATGCTCAACTTTTTTTTTTTTTGATGTGGACCATTTTTTAAAAAGTCTTTATTGAATTTGTTACAACATTGCTTCTGTTTTTTTTGTTTGTTTGTTTTGTTTTTTTATGTTTTGGTTTTTTGGCCACAAGCCATGTGGGATCTTAGCTCCCCGACCAGGGATCGAACCCATACCCCCTGCATTGGAAGGCGAAGTCTCAACCACTGGACTGCCAGGAAAGTCCCATCAATTTTTTTTTTTAATTTGTCTTTGTCCATTCTACTCGGAATCTTTAAAATTTGTTTTAAAAATCATAAGATATACATAAGCTCTCCGTAGTTAATTCAGAAACTATCTAACGAAGCAATATGTGCAAATTTCCTTTTGCTGCTCACTGAAATCCCTGGCTCCACCCAGAACTTGTGGCAGTGAGTCCCTTGTTCTGCGCCCTTTTCTCTGAGGCTCAGAGAGGGGAGATGAGCCACCCACAGTGCCCAGCTCATAAATGGAAGGATCTGGACTGGTATCCACATGGGTCTGCATCCTGCATTGAGTGTGTTCTCCTCATGCCTTCAGCAGAACCATTAGTAACACGAGGAGCCAAGGCAGACACTGGAGAGGATCATGAGTGTGTCTGGCCCAGATTCTGCTCTATAATGACAGGCCTCCGCGGCTGCCTGGGAAATCCTAACCGGATATTAATTTCACCACCGTCAATGGCCTTCATAATATTTTTGTTTTAAAAAATTATGATTCCAAGTAAGAAGATCAAGTACATTATAAGTTCCTGTGATCTCAACTCTCAGATGAATTCATGCAATTTAGTGCCTCCTAATGCAGTCAGATGGAAGTTGCAAAGCAGGCTGTGTCAGACATAACAGATTTCTAAATGAACTTGACTAATATAAACACAGTATTGGGGGCAAGGGCAGGCTCTACTGAGTGGAGATGATATCTGATCGTCTTTGGATGGTCAGGGTCCAGTAGAGTGTCTAGCTCGAGGTAAATACTCAATATGTTGGCCAGACTGAATTAGTCAGTGTGCACAAAGGTTTCTCATCCTTATGTCCTTAAAAGGAAAAGATGCCCCAGTTTTTCTGGTGTTTCAATGCAACATAGCAAAGCTAGCCCCTCATTTGTGAAGATGCTTTCAAGCTTAGCAGCTTAGCAGCTATGACACGATGTAATTGCACCAGGAAGACCCCTCATCTTGTAAGGTATCTGACCAGTTCATAACAATCCACATTTTCTGAGAACTGCCCTCTCCCCACAGTGGGGAGCCATTTGTTAGGACAGGACCCCTTCCTTTCTCCTGGCCACAGGGCATGGTACCAGGGTGAATAAGATACCTGAATTGGGCTCATCCAATTCTCTTTCCAAGGGACTAAGCATTGGGGTTCAGCAGTTCTGCTTGGTTTCTAGTGTGACTAGGATGAGGAAAATAACAAAATTTGGGATCCATACTGTAGCCCTCTTGTGCCATGCGCCTGTATAGATAGAGAAAACCAATCTGTAGAGGGCAAGATTGCTTGGGAGAAAGAAGAGATGAGGACTGGCTCCAGGCAGCCATGTTTGCACCATGTGATCTTGCCTTTGACCACAGCTGACTGGACCCACGTGGCAGCAGATCCAAGTCTGGCCAGTGAGACCTTCCCCCAGGAATTTCTCCGTGGCTGGAACTACACATGTGGCATTTGGAAACTAGGGAGCAGACATGTTCTAGACCAAAGAAACAGAGAATCTGGTCTGCATGCAGCCTGGGAAAAGCATGTCTGTGACAAATGATGGCGAGAAAGGCTTTCGTTGGTCCCCAGAGTGCTCTTCTCCCTCCTTCTGGGCCTGCTGGCATTCCTGCTTGTGGGTTCCAGGAGACACAGTGGGGTCTTTCAAGTGAATTCCTTTTTTTTTTTTTTTATAAATGTATTTATTTTATTTTTGGCTGCATTGGGTCTTCGTTGCTGCACATGGGTTTTCTCTAGTTGCAGCGAGTGGAGGCTGCTCTTCGTTGCACTGCACGGGCTTCTCACTGTGGTGGCTTCTCTTGTTGAGGAGCATGGGCTCTAGGCCTGTGGGCTTCAGTAGTTGTGGTGTGTGGGTTTCAGTAGTTGTGGCACATGGGCTCAGTAGTTGTGGCTCGCGGGCTTAGTAGCTCCATGGCATGTGGGATCTTCCCTGACCAGGGCTTGAACCCACGTCCCCTGCACTGGCAGGTGGATTTTTAACCAATGCGCCACGAGGGAAGCCCCGTGAAGTCCTTTTTTATTTAAGGAGCTTGAGTTGACTTTGTTACCTGCAACCAAAAGAGTTCTAACTGATTCTCAGGACTCCCATGCCTTGTGCCAAGCCTCCTGAAGCACCCATTACTTTTGGATTCGGTGAGATGTGACAGTGCCCTTCTGGTAAATTCATATTCTCGTCACTTAAGCTAGTTTGAATACGTCTTTGCTGTTTGTTTCCAAAAGAGCTTCCACTTCCAGAGTCCCTTCCACTTCATTTTAAATGCTGCATAGTATTTCATCCCAGAGAGAAATCTTAATTTTCACAACCATTCCCTCTTCATTGCAAGACCCCATACTGGGAACTGTGGTAGTTTAATGATAGTAGAATTCATAGATACTAGAATAGGGTTTCCCTGGTGGCGCAGTGGTTAAGAATCTGCCTGCCAAGGCAGGGGACATGGGTTCGAGCCCTGGTCCCCGAAGATCCCACATGCCACAGAGCAACTAAATCCTTGCGCGACAACTACTGAGCCTGTGCTCTAGACCCTGCGAGCCACATGCCGAGAGCCCGTCCGTGCTCTGCAACAAGAGAAGCCACCGCAATGAGAAGCCTGCGCACCGCAACAAAGAGTAGCCCCCACTCTCCGCAACTAGAGAAAGACTGCAGGCAGCAACAAACACCCAACATGGACAAAAAAAAAAAAAAAAGATACTGGAATAAAGGCTAGAGATCAAGAAAGACTTCATTCTTAACATATACACACTACTATGTATAAAATAGATAACAAGGACTTACTGTACAGCACAGTGAACTACACTCAATATCTTGTAATAATCTATAATGGAAAAGACTCTGAAAAAAGAATATATGCATACCGAACATATACTAAATCACTTTGCTGTACACTTGAAACTAACACAACATTGTAAATTAACTACACTTCAATTAAAAAAGAAAGACAGATGGGGACTTCCCTGGCGGTCCAGTGGTTAAGACTTCGCCTTCCAATTCAAGGGGTACGGGTTCGATCCCTGGTCGGGGAGCTAAGATCCCACATGCCTTGCAGCCAAAACACCAAATATAAAACAGAAGCAATGTTGTAGCAAATTCAATAAAGACTTTAAAAATGGTCCACATCAAAAAAAAAAAAAGAAAATCTTTAAAAAAAAAAAAGAAAGGAAAAAAGATTTCATTCCATATGAACTTTGAATGTATTACCTATGCAAATGAATAGATGCATGAAAGTCTTCACAACGGAGCTGATATCTGTGTTGACTGTTGAACAACAAGCAGGATGTTTTTCTAGAAGAGAAAAATGTAGGGAAAGGGGAATTCCTAATAGAGGGACAGCAAAAGCAAAGGTGTAGAGGCAAGAAACAGAAGTGGATTATGGAACAGACTTTTTTATCTAGAAAAAGGAGCTGGCATCTCTAAATTCGAATCTGCATTAGACTAACAGTCCCAAATGTTAAGGTATAATGGTCATCCAAATAAAGTCCAACTTTAAAAAAAATTAAAATAAAAAAAAAAGAAAAGGAGTTGGCAAGTGACAAAGTCAAGATTTAAACCCAGGCCTGTCTGGCTCCTACGTGCTCATGAGTGACCACTGCCCCTTTTGCAGGGATCTGGGTCCCTTTGGATTTGGGGTAGATTGCTTCCCACTGGGGGTCTGTTAAAGGAGGATTGAAGTAGATGATACCTAAGGTTCAGTCTAGGCTTATATCCTGTGAATCTAAGTTCCAACTGACCACATTTTATTTGCCGGCCACCCTGGATCTGGTGGATCAGATGAGCCTTTCAAGGATAGGAGATTCTGCAGGGTTTCTAGGAATTTCTAAGAAAGCTCTAAGTTTCTCAGAGGCAACCAGGGACTTGTTTCGAGGCCCAGGCCCCATCTCAGAACGCTTTTGAGATGGGAGTACAGCCTGCAGGCTCAAAGCACTTGACCTCCTGGCCCAAGATCATATATTACATCCCATTGGGGGAGAAATGCCCACCAGGGAATTCCAAGAGCCATTTCCAGGCACATCCAATGGCAAACTGTGAGTAACAGGATTCCTCTGAAAGGACCCACTCCAGGGATGATAAACTGGGGACTGAGGGCCCACTCGGGCCCTCTGGCCTGTTTCAGCAGCACCATGTTCACTAAAAACTTTGGACTACTTGACACACATTTAAAAATGGGAGATTTCCAGATTTCTAGATTCTCATGAAAAATGGAAAGACCTGACAACACTGGGCCCTTATTCCCACGACCCGCTGGACCCTGGCTGCCCCTGTGTGGTGGCGCCTGCCTCACCCTGGAGTCCCCACTCGCCTCACACACCTCACCAAGTCAGCCTGGCCCCTGGAGGCACGTGAGTTTGAGACCCTTGATCTAGGTCAACTCTCTGGTTTTATAGGTGAAGAAACTGAATCCTTGAGAGGGGAAGGGATTTAATTAAGGTCACAGAGACTGGAGACTCCAGCTAGTTTCCAAGGTCCGACTTCCAATCCTGTGTTTCTTTTAGAGCGCAAGCCAGGAACGAGAAAACCAGCAATCCCTGTGCCTGTCGTGAAGGTTGAGGGCGTACTGTATGCCAGGTGCCTCTCGCAGAACGAAGTAGCAGTTCCCGCAGGCTGCTGTCCCCAGAGTCTCAAGTAACCCCCCACCCCCACCTCCATCCCAACAGGTTTGGGAATCCCTGCTATATTCTCACTCAGAAAGGTCCAGCTGTCAGAAGAGAAATACCCTGGGCCCTTCCTTCTTTACCGCTCAGCATTTGGCCATGGCTCCCTGTAGGAAGCCTGCCCTAGCACCCCAAGGCTGAGTACCATCATGCCTGATATGAGTTTTAATTCTTGTGCTTCCCTCATCAGGGCATTTAACACTGAATTGCAGGTAACAACAACAACAACAAAGACATCAACAAAATAGATACCATTTGATTAGACATTTACAATGTGCATAACAATACTCTCACTCATCTCTGTAAGAACCCCCTAGGCTCTGGGAAGTAAAGTAAATTGACCCCAAATCTCACAGCTGGAAGGGGATTCAGGCCTCCTTGCCTGACAAGAAGCTGATGCTCTTCCTATTTTCTGTACCTCAGTTGCTAGAAAGGGGTTTTCAGAATCAAGGGAGACCTGAAGCCCTGAGGTTGTGGGTTTACCCCATCAGCTCAACTTTCCGGGTTCTGCACATGAATCTTACAATGTCAGGCTGCACAGATGGGGAGCTTGGGAGTCGCCCTAGGAGGGAACCGCAAGGGGCTTGGCAGGGGTTTTGTAAATGTGGACGGTGGACTGCAAGCTTCTGCATGTGTCCCGTCCACCACCCCCCCCGCCCCCAACCCCTCACCCCAGCTCAGGACTGAGGTGAGTCACCACTAAGCAGTTTGGATTGACACCCCAAATTTCTGAGCCAGAGTGGAGGTAAGGCTCATTTAGCTAAACTCTGGTAATTTACATGATAATTCTTATTTTAAAATCTAAGTTCTAGGGGACTGCCCTCGTGGTCCAGTGGGTAGGACTCCATGCTCCCAATGCAGGAGGCCTGGGTTCGATCCCTGGTCAGGGAACTAGATCCTGCATGCATGCTTCAACTAAGAGTTCACATGCCGCAACTAAGATCCCACGTGCTGCAACTAAGTCCTGGTGCAGTCAAAATAAATATTTTAAAATCTAAGTTTTGGATTTCTGAATAAATTTCTGTTGTTGTAAGCCCCCTGCCCAAATTCTATTTATATCCCACCCCTCCCCGCCAATAAAAAACACCTTTTGAAAGCACATTAGCCCGACAAACTGTCTCCCTCTATTTCCAGCCTAACGTATAAAATCAGTTGATCATTTAAAAACTTCTGCTATGTTTGATGTGCATAGATGTTCATCTGAGTGCTGACTCTTAACAGCAAAGAAAAAGAACACAACCTAAATTTCCAACATGGAAACTGATTAAAGAGTCAAGGTACTATACATCCACGCAGTAGGAAACTCTGCAGGGAGTGAAAATATGTACTTATTTTATTTTTTAATGTTTATGTAATGACTTGAAAAGTACTCATGATATTATGGATTCCTCATTGCTTTTCAAATTACAAAAGTAATCCCTTTTCACTATAAAAATAAAATAAAACACTCCCGAAACGTTTAAGGTAAGAGGTGAAGCTGCCCCACAAACATACCTACCTCCAGCCCCAGTGGTAACATGCAGTGCATTCATGATATACTGGTACTTTAAGAATCAGAATAAAATTGTATATATTCATTAGTATCACTTTTTAAAAAACCTATGCATTGGAATAGAAAAAAAGCGTATTTATACACCCATGTTCATAGCAGCATTATTCACAATAGCTAAATGTGGAAGTAACCCATGTGTCCATCAGTGGATAAATAGATAAGTAAAATATGGTCTATCCATACAATGGAATATGAGTCAGCCTCAAAAAGGAAGGAAATTCTGACATACGCTACAACATGGATGAACCCTAAGGACACTATGCTAAGTGAAAGAAGCCACTCACAAAAAGACAAATACAGTATGATTCCACTTATATGAGGCACTTAGAGGAGTCAAAATCATAGAGACAGACAGTAGATTGGTGGTCGCCAGGGGCTGGGAAGAGGAGGGAATGGGGAGTTATTGTTTAATGAGTACAGAGTTTCAGCTTTACAAGATGAAAAGAGCTACAGAGATGGATGGCAGTGATGCTTGCACAACATTATGAATGTATTTAAAACCACTGAACCATACACTTAAAAATCGTTAGGATGGCGAATTTCGTGTTATGTGTATTTTACCACGATAAGAAAAAAATGGGGGAAAAAAGCCTAGACAAAAATACAACAACATTTTAGTACTTTTGTTTGGGTGATGGGGCTGTGGGTAACTTGTTTTTCTTTCTGCTTTTCTTCGTTTTCCAAATAATCCTTTTTGGGAAAAATTAACAATAAAAATAAAAATGATAGATTGCATCTTTTCTCTTTCTTCATCTTACTTCACCCAAGAATCAGTACTAGTTCAAGATTCCGTTTGTGTAGAATTTGGCTGCATCCAAGCCAGGTTGACCACCACCATGGTGAGCCATAATAATGAGTTACCTTTTTTGAGCCAGCTTGTTGGTGAGGAAACTGAGGCTCAGAGGAGGTCAGTGATGTGGGAAGAGCCCGAGATAGAGACCCAGCATGGAGATCCATGGGAAGTCACCCTGTGGTCTCTCCATTGAGGTCAGTTCAGTTCAACAACCATGTTTTGTTTTGAGCACCGAGGGTGCGCCAGGATCTGTGTCCTGTGCCAAGGGCTGGGGAACGAGAGTGACCCAGGGACCATCCTGCCTTATAGTCTGGTTGTGCTGACACAGAGTGCTCAAAAGGAGCTGGTGGTTGGGCCACATGTTACCATGGAATCTCCAGCTAAAAGCTTAACTCAACACAAGCACCATCACCTTTCATGCAACCAACTGATGATTTCCAGTTTTCATGATTAGAAACAGTGCTCCAGTGAACATTCTTGAACCTACATCTTTTTTTTAAATAAATTTATTTATTTTATTTTATTATTTATTTTTGGCCGCATTGGGTCTCTGTTGCTGCGCGTGGGCTTTCTCTAGTTGCTGTGAGCGGGGGCTACTCTTCCTTGCAGTGTGTGGGCTTCTCTTGTTGTGGAACACGGGCTTCAGTAGCTGTGGCGCACGGGCTTAGTTTCTCTGTGGCATGTGGGACCTTCCTGGACCAGGTATCAAACCCGTGTCCCCTGCATTGGCAGGCGGATTCTTAACCACCGCGCCACCAGGGAAGCCTATTCCTGAACGTACATCTTAGAGCGCAGCTGTGCTTATTTCATCATTTCATTCCAACAAATGAAATTGCTGGATCAAAGGGTAAGTGTATTTCCTACGCTTTTAAAACATATTGCCCTTGACTGCTTTCCAGAAAGTTGTACCAATGTACCCTCTCAGCAGCAGGGTATAATGGTCCTCTTGGGCCCTTGCAGCCATAATGGCAGTTAGCAAAATATTTGATAATTTGATAGCCAAAAATGATTTTTTTCATAGATTCATTCAAGTATTTATGAGTCACATGCACTGTGCTGGTCAGTGGAGATACTGTGGGGACAAGATAGGAGGAGTCTCTGCCATGGGAGCCTCTGTCTAGTGGGAAAGAAGACAATTTAAGGAGTAATTATTACCTTGAGAAGTAGTGGTGTCAGAGGTGTTGTGAAAAGGGGAAAGGAGCAGCTTTGGGCACTACTGGAAACATAGGAGGAGTTAACTACTTATGGTGTCTGGGGAAGCCACATTTAAACAGAGACCAATCAGTACACTGGAAACAGTATTTGGTTTTTATAGGCCATTTGCATTTCCTCTTTTTGTGCGTTGCTTCCTTGTGTCCTTTGCACATTTTTTCCTTTAGGGTTTTCTTTAAAAAAATTTTTTTAAATTAAAGTAAGATTCACATAACATAAAATTCAACAGTTTTGGACTTCCCTGGTGGTGCAGTGGTTAAGAATCTGCCCGCCAATGCATGGGACACGGGTTCGAGCCCTGGTCCGGGAAAATCCCACATGCCATGGAGGAACTAAGCCCACGTGCCACAACTACTGAAGCCCGCGCGCCTAGAGCCTGTGCTCTGCAACAGACAAGCCACTGCAATGAGAAGCCCCCACACCGCAACGAAGAGTAGCCCCCCACTCACCGTGACTAGAGAAAGCCTGCACGCAGCAACGAAGACCCAACACAGCCAAAAATAAATAAACTTATTTTTTTAAATGGTTCCTTTAAAAAAAACACACCATTTTTAAAAACTTTTTATTTTATATTGGACTATAGCCAATTAACAATGTTGTGATAGTTTCAGGTGCACAGCAAAGGGACTCAGCCATACATATCCATGTATCCATTCTCCCTCAAACTCCCCTCCCATCCAGGCTGCCACATGACATTGAGCAGAGTTCCCTGTGCTATACAGTAGGTCCGTGTTGGTTATCCATTTTAAATATAGCAGTGTGTACATGTCGACCCCAAACTCCCTATCTCTTTCCCCCACCCTTCCCCAAACTCACCATTTTAACATACGTAATTCAGTGGCATTTACTACATTCACAATATTGTGCAGTGTGGAGTTCTTTTTTTACTTAATTTATTTTGAAAAATTTCAAGTTCACAAAATGCTTAAAAAGCAATAAAACAGGGACTTCCCTGGTGGTGCTGTGGTTAAGAATCTGCCTGCCAGTGCAGGGGACATGGGTTTGATACCTGGTCCAGGACGATCCCACATGCCGCGGAACAACTAAACCCGTGCACCACAACTACTGAGCCTGCGCGCCACAACTACTGAAGCCCGCGTGCCTAGAGCCCGCTACGTGACAAAAGAAGCCACCAAAATGAAAAGCCCGCATGTTGCAACGAAGAGTAGCCCCGCTCACCACAACTAAAGAAAGTCCGTGCGCAGCAATGAAGACCCAATGCAGCCAAAAAAAAAAGCAGTAAAACAAATACCCTAATTTGGGGGATGTTTACTTTTTAATTGCACTTTAAGAACTCTTTCCATGTTAAGGATATTAACTCCTTCTCTGGCTTCTGGAGCCAATTTTCTTTGGTTGGCCACTTGTCTTTCACGTACGTGTGTGTGCACGCGTGTGCACGTGTGACAGTTTATCATCTGCCATGTTTCTTGTCCCCATGTCACCAGTGGCACCATAACTCTCCTTCAGTTAATTAGGAACAAAACAGAAAATCCTCATAGATTTGCATATAGAAAAAATAAAACAATTACATAGAAAGAAAGCTTTGCTTTTTTTTGTTCCCGATTAAGTGAAAGAAAGTCCTGCTGGTGACAAAGAGGCAGGAAATATGCCTGATGATAAACCACGGCCCATAGGGTCCCTGTCAGGCCCTGGAGACCACAGCACAGAGGGGTCGAGATAAGCCGGGTGGGGGTGGGGAGGCAGGAATTCCTGGGCCTCTTTTCAGGCTCCTCAATGAAGCTCAAAAAGCTAGGCCTCCAGAACAGGCAGATGATTTGCACACTTCCCAGTCACAAAGGAAACCCAATAGTCAAGAAAGAAAAGAGGCCCAGGGTTCGGTGTTAAGAGACTGGCTGTTAGACTCAGGGAGGGCTGTACTCGACTTGGACCCCACCCTCCACCAGTGCAGGCTTGGACAAACCACCTAACTTCCCAGTTACCTTACCTATAAAAAGAAGGCAGTAAGCCTATCCTCAGAGGAGGGCTGGGGACACTAAACTTCTGGCACAGTTCACCCAAAGCTACACTGTCTGTCTGGCTCCAAACCCTGAGCTCCGCTCCTGCACGAGGTGCCATGATGGCTCAATGAATGACCTTCCTACTGTTACTAGGAAGCCAAACACAGCCCAGCACTGAAGAGTCAGCCAAGGAAGCGCACTGGCGTCACAGGCCTTCTAAGCAAGCCTGATAAAGGTGAGAAGGGTGCTTTCTTCTTGTCCGGCAGAAATGAGGGTGCCCCTCCATCACCCCCTCCTGTTGGGTCCCTGGCTCATGGCCAATCACTCAACCAAAGCCTGGCAGTCTGGGTTCATGGGGAAGGCCCCAGGAGCGGCCGGGGTCTAGGTGCCACTTTGTCTTATGCACACTCGGCCATCCCTGTCCCTTCCTCATCTGGCAGTTCCCCAGTGCCCTTATCAGTAAGATGAGAACCCCAGAGTAGGTACCTCACAGGGGAATTTCAAGAATCACAGAGGGTAAACCAAGTAATGCTCTCAGTACCACACCTGACAGTTAGTGTTCAATAAATGTTCGCTGTTATTGTTAACCCCCTGTTCCAAAACAGGAACACCGAAACATGTTGGGAAGAAAATATATTGTTATGAAGCAACATTATAAAGCGGTATATAAAACAGGACCCAATTATTTAAAACAAAAAAAAATTATACATATGTAGAAGGGGAAAAAGACCAGAAGGATATGTTGGCAGCACTTAACTCTTGGTGATGAAATTATAAGGAATCTTTTTTTTTCTTTGTGTTTTCATGCATTGTCTACATTTTCCTGCAATGCACGTATCACTTTTGCAATCGGGGGAAAAAAATAAGCATTGTGAGAGATGAGAGGAGCTATCACTTGGATCTGGGCTTGTGGAGAGGATACCCCAGAGGAAGTGGGGTTTGAGCAGGGCTTGGAAGGATGGGAGAATTTGAAGAATGGGGGAGGAGAGCCAGGAGAAGCCTTTTTCATGTCCTTGTTTGTCTGTCTCCTCCCCTAGGCTTTGGGCTCCTTGAGGGCACGGTCCATGGTCTAATTTGTTCACTGCTGTATCCCTAGCATCTAAAACAAATTTAAAAAAATTCGAAGAACTGGTGCTTAGTAGGTGCTCAATAAATACGGATCTAGTGAGCAAGTAACCTTGAAGCTCCACTTAGCTTGGGAGACAAGGATGCTCTCAGTTCGCTGTCCAGCTGGTGCACTGCCAAAACGGAGGTGCGTGGTTTCCATGGCAACAGAAGAGGGCCTGCCAGGCCAGCAGCAGGAGGCAGACGCAGGGATTGTGAGCTCTGCATCTTGTCAAGGTGCGACCTGGAAATTGGGAACATGGCGGTGGGCTCTTTCAACAGATGTTGAAGGAAGAGAAGGAGCTTCATAATACAGTTAACTTAGTTGTTCACTGGACAGGTTTGTCAAATCAGTGAATGCTCAGGTAAGTAGTTCAGGTCTTTGAAGGAGGTTGGGAGGCTCTCAGTGGGTGGAAGGCTAGGGACTCTGGAAAGTTTGGTTCTAGTCTGAATCTTGCTGTGTGACCTTGGACAAGTTACTTAATCTCTCTGGGCTTCAGCATGTTTATTCATAAAATAGGTTTGATCAGCTCTACAATTGCTCATAAAAAGACGTGTGTGGTAGTAATATAAAATGGTGCAGCCACTGTGGAAAACAGTTAAACACAGAATTATCATAGATTATCATATGATACCAATTCCACTGGTAGGTATATATCCAAGAGAACTGAAAACAGATACTTAAACAAATACTTGCACTCAAATGTTCATAGTGGTACTATTCACAATAACCATAAGACCATCAACGGATGAATAGATAAAGGAAAGGTAGTATATCCATATGGTGGAATTCAGCCATAACAAGGAATAACAGTGCTGCAACGTGGATGAACCTCGAAAACATTATGCTAAGTGAAAAGAGCCAGACTCAAAAGATCAAATATCATATGATTCCATTTATATTAAATATCTAGAACAGGTAAATCCACAGAAACAGAATGCAGATTGGTGGTTGCCAGGGGCTGGAGGAAGTGGGGATTGGGGACAGAATTTTCTTTTAGAAACGTAAATGTCTTGGAACTTGACAGAGGTCTTGTTTGCACAATATTGGGAATGTAGTAAGTGCTGCTGAATTACACACTTTAAAATGGTTAATTTTGTGTTATGTGAATTTCACCTCAATTCAAAAAAAAAGAAAGAGAAAGAGCCTAAGATATAGGCAAGACTGAAGGTTCAGTTATAGATGAAATTGGGAGATCATCACAGGCCTCCTGCACAATTACACCGCCAAGGTGACATGCAGGAAAAAGCTCCCAGTTGCGGTCAGGACTGGGATCTGGATCTGTGTCTGGCCACTTCCTCATGGTGGGATCCTAGGCCAATCACTCAAGCTCCCTGAGCCTCAGGCTTCCTCTCTGCAAAATGGGGCTGGTGCATCTTCCCTGTTTTCCTCAGAGCACTGTGGATCAGTGATCTGAGAGCACTCTGTGAACCCACGTTCACAGCATGACCCCTCTGGGAGGAACATCTCAGCACCCTGTTTTCTAAGCACGGCAGACTGAGAACCAATTCCTTGTTCATGTGGAGACACTGAGGGGGTTCAGAAGCCACTGGCAAGGAAGGGGCACATCCGGGTTAACCGGTTGGATTTCTGGCTCCACCACTATCTGTGTGGCCTTGGGCAAGTCATTCATTTTCCTGTTTCTTCATTGGTAGAATGGGAATATATTTACCTTGGAGAGAGTCTGTGTGTATACTGTAGGCCCTCAATAATCAGATCCCTCTTTCTTTCTTTCTTTTTTTTTGCGGTATGCGGGCCTCTCACTGTTGTGGCCTCTCCCGTTGCGGAGCACAGGCTCTGGACACGCAGGCTCAGCGGCCATGGCTCACGGGCCCAGCCGCTCCGCGGCATGTGGGATCTTCCCGGACCGGGGCACGAACCCGTGTCCCCTGCATCGGCAGGCGGACTCTCAACCACTGCGCCACCAGGGAAGCCCCAGATCCCTCTTTCTTTGTGGCTGCTCTCAAACACAAAAATTGTCGGTTCCCCGAATCCACCAAAGAATCTGAGCTGTAGGTCAGAGAGGTTAGGGCACTGGCCTGAGGTGGCACAGCTAGTTTGGGCTTAGAACACAGATCGCCTGGCTCCGGGTCCGGGGAACTTCCCTCAGCCCTCTAAGCTTCATCATTTATTTTCTCCAACAGGCATTTGGCAACTACTACGACCTAGGAAGGGCGGAGTTGTGTAAGGAGAGACACCCAGCCCAGAATTATGTGCTGTGCAGACCTCACCACTTCAAGAGACAGGTGTTGCTGTCCCCGGTTTACATATTAGGAAACTGTGTTTAACTAAGGCTCAGAGAGGCCAAGTGACCGTCACCAAAACACTCAACCAGAGAGCACAGGTGTCGAATTCGAACTCTGGTCCTCCCGCGGCGCCACCCCCGGAACCCGTGGGCACGCGTGGCTCTGCGCAAGCAGGGAGCGCGGCGGTGGGAATCCCGAGCGGAGCTGGAAGCCTGGCCCGTTCATTTGCATGCTAATACCCAGAATGCTTTTCCCCCGCACACCGCTTTTCTTAATGGAAGCGCTCAGTTTGGAACCGTGGAAAGTTTGGAACACATACTTCGCTCCCTCTTTGCAACTGTGGGAACTTCCCGCCCGCACACGCGGTGCCTGCAGCCCAGGGCTCCAAGTTGGGCTGCCTGGCAGCGGCCGCCAGCTCTTCCCAGGCAGATGAACCTCTGTGTCCAACCCGCGCGCGGCAGCATCTACCGGACGGCCGGGACAAAGCGCCCAGGCCCGCCGGCGGGGCTCATGGCCCGAGCGCTCGGCGACTCGCTGGGCTGCGGGCGCCGGGGATGCTCCCGACCTCAGGAGGCCAAAGGGTGCTCCCTGGAGGGTCCAGTACCCCCATTTCCCTGGGGTGCGCGGGGACCCCTGCCCCTTCCCATCGCCCTTGCCTCTATGTTGTCGCCTCCCCGAGCTGGTTACTTTCCGCTCCCTGGGGCACAAAGCTTGGCGTGTGGCGGTTTGGGGGAGAGGGTGGACGATGGCCTCGTATCCCCAGCTCTCCCGGGCGCGCAGCCCCTTCGGTTCAGTCAGTGAGCGGGGTCCAGAAGCAGCTCCGAAGGTTCGGCCTGCCCCCAGCCAGGACCCCGAGCCCTCTCTGGGGTTGGTAGCGGGGAGGCGCTTGCAGGCGACTTCTGGGGATTTCGGGCATCGAAGGGGGGCTCCGAAGGGTAACCAACGCCCGCTCGACTTACGGGTGCACATCGCTGGCTGGGGGGCCCACATCTGCGCCCCTCGGTCTCCCCCCACCCCCCGCCCCGTCCGCTCTCCGCCACTCTTGGCGGGGAGGGAGGGGCAGTGGGAGCTGGTTTGCTGGCTAGGCGCTTCGTTTGCATTGGTCCGGGGGGGCTGAGACTGCAGCCCCCGGCCCCGCGGGCGGGGTGGCGAGGCGGGGGCCGGACGGGGGCTCAGTCTGCGCTAGCATTGGCGGAGCAGGGGACTGGGGAGGGGGGGCAGGAAGCGGGGGGGAGCGGAGCTGCGGGGGGGGGGTGTATAAATAGGGAAGGGGGGACGTGCATCCTCGGCTGGGTGGGGGGGGGCTCGGGACAAAGAAAGTGGAAAGTTTGCAGCGCTGGGCGGTCCGGGCCAGGGATTCGGGTGCGCACGTGCAGGGCCGGGGGCGCCGGGGGCCCCCCAAGCCGAGCTCGCCGTTTCTTTTTTTTTTCTGCAAGCGGAGGGGGGGTGTTGTTGGTATCGCCCCCTCCTTCTCCTCCCCCCAGGGGTGAAAGTGCAAGAGGAAGTGCAGCCGCTGCCATCTTTCCTCCGCTCCGAACACACGGAGCCCAGGGCCGCAGCGCCGCCGCTCCGCCGCCGCCTTCGCTCGGCCCGGGAAAGGGCCCGCCCTACCGCTGCCGCCGCCCGCCCGCTCCAGCCTTCGCTACCGACTCCGCCCGCCAAGCTCCGGGACCCGGCCCGCGCTGCCGCCCCGGTGCGCGCCCCGCCGCCGCCTTAGCCTTAGCCTTTTGTTTCCTCCGCTCCGGCGCCCCCGCCCCGGCTCGCGCTTTGCAGGGGACGCAGCGCGCGCCCCCAGCGGGCCCGGGTAAAACCGCGGCGCGCGCGCCTGCGCGACAAACCCCTCCTCCTCCTCCCTGCGCGCGCGCGCGCGCGCTTCCCCTTGGCTGCGCGCCGGCGCCGCCTGGCGGGCGGGAGGGGAGGTGGCAGGCGCGTTTGCGGGAGGGGCGCACCTCTGTGCTCGCGTACCCCCCAGAGGTAGACCGAGAAGGGGAGGCGGGCGGGCGGAGAGGAGAGAGGAGTGCACGATCCAGCAGGGGTGGGGGCAGCTATGTGGGAGGTGGTGTGCCCTGCCGTCTAGACAGTCCGATCCGGGCAGGGGGTGTGTGCGCTCCGCGCACCTGCGAGACTACAGAGCCCCGGGCCGGCACGTGTGGGGAGTGTAGACACGTTCGTTGCACCCCGCTTCTTGCTGCCTAGGGGAAGGGAGTGGGGCTGGCAAGTGACGCGGCCCGGTTTGTGGGGAGGGGGCGGCGGCCATGGAGCGAGTGAACGACGCTTCCTGCGGCCCGTCGGGCTGCTACACCTACCAGGTGAGCAGACATAGCACGGAGATGCTGCACAACCTGAACCAGCAGCGCAAAAACGGCGGGCGCTTCTGCGACGTGCTCCTGCGGGTGGGCGACGAGAGCTTCCCAGCGCACCGCGCGGTCCTGGCTGCCTGCAGCGAGTACTTTGAGTCGGTGTTCAGCGCCCAGTTGGGCGACGGCGGAGCTGCGGACGGGGGTCCCGCTGACGTGGGGGGCGCAGCGGCGGCCCCGGGCGGCGGGGCTGGGGGCAGCCGGGAGCTGGAGATGCACACCATCAGCTCCAAGGTGTTCGGGGACATCCTGGACTTCGCCTACACTTCCCGCATTGTGGTTCGCCTGGAGAGCTTCCCCGAGCTTATGACGGCCGCCAAGTTTCTGCTGATGAGGTCGGTCATTGAGATCTGCCAGGAAGTCATCAAACAGTCCAATGTGCAGATCCTGGTGCCCCCTGCCCGGGCTGACATCATGCTGTTTCGTCCCCCTGGGACCTCGGACTTGGGTTTCCCTTTGGACATGACCAATGGGGCAGCCTTGGCAGCCAACAGCAATGGCATCGCAGGCAGCATGCAGCCTGAGGAGGAGGCAGCTCGGGCGGCTGGTGCAGCCATTGCGAGCCAAGCCTCCCTGCCTGTGTTACCTGGGGTGGACCGCTTGCCCATGGTGGCCGGACCCCTGTCCCCCCAACTGCTGACTTCCCCATTCCCCAATGTGGCATCCAGTGCCCCTCCCCTGACTGGCAAGCGAGGCCGGGGCCGCCCAAGGAAGGCCAACCTACTGGACTCAATGTTCGGGTCCCCAGGGGGCCTGAGGGAGGCAGGCATCCTTCCATGTGGCCTGTGTGGGAAGGTGTTCACTGATGCCAACCGGCTCCGGCAGCACGAGGCCCAGCATGGTGTCACCAGCCTCCAGCTGGGCTACATCGACCTTCCTCCTCCGAGGCTGGGTGAGAATGGGCTACCCATCTCTGAGGACCCCGACGGCCCCCGAAAGAGGAGCCGGACCAGGAAGCAGGTGGCCTGCGAGATCTGCGGCAAGATCTTTCGTGATGTGTACCATCTCAATCGGCACAAGCTGTCCCACTCGGGGGAGAAGCCCTATTCCTGCCCCGTGTGTGGGCTGCGGTTCAAGAGGAAAGATCGCATGTCCTACCACGTGCGGTCCCACGATGGGTCCGTGGGCAAGCCCTACATCTGCCAGAGCTGTGGGAAAGGCTTCTCCAGGTGAGGAATGGTGCCCATTCCCCATGACTTGTCCTATTCCTAACTCATGGACTAGCTCCTCTCCAAGAGCTGGGGGTGTGAGACTTGCAGGGGGCTCACTTGACCTTGCAGGGCCATGTCAGGTTTGGGGAGAGTGTTTTAACGGCCCTGATTTTGAGATGATGTGGCCAAGAACTGCTTTCTCTTCCCTCAGGGAAGTTCTCTGGCACTAGGCGTGCCCTACCATCTCTCTTCCTTGGGGCCTGTGGGAAGGGGCCGGATTCCTCAGGCCGCAGCCACCGGGCCTCACCATTCTTCTCCCTGGGCTCCCTTTGTGTTTCCGGCACCAGACGAGGGGCCCCCTCTGGGGGCGGGAGGCCAGGCTCCTCCAGCGACTTTCCCCGCTTGAATGGCCGCCGGGGGAGGGACCGAAACAAGTGCATCTGGGACTCCGTACGCTCCCATGCCTCCATGTCCCCCCGCACAGCACTGGCAATCCTGGGTCAGTAGACTCCGGCCTTGCCTCTCACAGCCCCGGGATCACGGGGCACAGAGCTGGGCACCCAGAGTCTCTTCTGAACAGCAAAGCCTTTGATCTGCTCTGACCTTGTGGCTCCAGAGCCCACCTGAACCCACAGATCCCCTTTATGTTCACTGGACAGAGAGGAAGGAGGGCAGGATGTCGTTTTAGATTGACTTTTTAGTGAGCCTGATAAGGAACTGAAGACTTGTCTGCAAGCAGAGGGTTGTTTTTCCTCTTAAGAGAATATTCAGAATAAAAGGCTCGTTTTAACTTGCCTGGGTACTGAGGGCCTTGTGTGTATGAACGTAGGGATGGAAAACTCCCTCAGAGGGGCCCCAAGCAGGAACCAGTCTTACCGGTCAGGCAGCCCCTGCCCACCTGCTCTGTCGGGCATCTGGTTTACCAGCCCAGCTGGGGGCTTAAGGCTTCATCCCTTGGCCTCTGGGGACTGAATTCCATCCGGGTGGCATTCATTGGCTGCTGTGGTGGGAGAGGCTGGGGGAGGGGAATGCTGAGTTTCTACGGGGCTTTAGTCTGGACAATGAATCACACATACCCCCTCCCGGAAAGGCTGCAGCAAGGCAGCCCAGTCTCATTCTAAAGTCCCCTCCTTGGGTCCTAGAAATCATTGAGTTTCTGGTGGGGGGAGGCGGGTAGGCAAGGTCAGAGACAAATGCTCACTCCCCTTCCCCCTCTAGAGAAATCCAGGGCAGAGAGGCCTGGGCCTCAGGAGCCAGAGCTGGGTGGTGACTTTTCTTTGTCATGCTGGGGTGGGGTGAGGGAGTCCTCTCCAGCCTTGTCGGGGCAGGGGTCTGGCCAAGCTTGTAGCCCCCTTTCTTAAGGTCTTGTTTTAAAGTCTCTTTTGGTTCTCTTTTCTAGGCCTGATCACTTGAACGGACATATCAAGCAGGTGCACACTTCTGAGCGGCCTCACAAGTGTCAGGTAGGGGCTGGGCCGGGGCAGAGATGGGCTGAAAGAGAATGCTGCTGTCCTCACAGCTACGGCCATGAGCCAGCTGCTGTGCGTGCTGGGCTGGCTGACTGACCACCGCTGTGCACACCTCCCCCTCTGTCCCCCCACCGTCTGTCTGCTCTTCTCCTTTGTTCTCCCCCAGCCCCCTCCCTCCCACTGCTGATGTCCCCTCCTTCCTGGTCGCTGGGTCCTGGTTCCCAACCCGTCTCTGTCTTTGCTCTGTTGCTTGGCTTTCCTCTCCTGGCGTTTGCCAGCTCCTTGGATGGTGGGCCACATTGGACAAGTGTCGTCCTGGGGGCACTGGCACCCCACTGGGTACGGCTTCTGGTTCCCAGCAGTTTGCAGGGGCCACCGTGGGGTGGGAATGGCTTCTTAAGGGCTCCTGGTGGTCCAGCCAACAACTCTTCCCCTTGTATGCCCAGCAGCCTGACCTGAGTTGGAGCTGCTTCTGGGTCCCCTCAGCTCAGAGCACCAGGCCGCAGGGGTGGGGGTGAAGGAGGCAGGGAGTGGTGCGATCACTGGCACCTGCTTAACCCATCCTGAGCCACGTGTGCACACAGCCAAGGGCTTCTGAGAACTGGAAAGCGAGGTGGTTTCCTGTCCTTGAGAGCTCTTTGTGTAGCAGTAGGTAGGGGAGGCTGGGCAAGATTCTCACCCTTGGTTTGTCTGCTTGAACAGTATCTGGGGGCTCTGTGATGCCCAGAAAATTGAGCTTCCTCTCCTGGCCACTGAGCATTCCTGTGTGGGTGGAAAACACACTTCTATCTTCTCCTTGGTCGTACCCCCTTTCCTGGGCCAAGTTCCTACCATCTGAGTGGGAAACAGAGTTGTGGGGTGTTTACTGCAACGTCTGATGGGGTGACCTGCTTCTCTTTATCCTGTTGGTGGCAAGGAGGAGGGTCTGGGGAGACCGATAATAGGGAGGGATGGACGGACGTGCTGTAGGTGGGGCAGAGAGCCCCCAGGGGCCAGGTGGGGTGGTGTTCCCAGACGGCCAGGAGACCGGGGGTGGGCCTGCTGGGATGCGCCTGTGCCTCGCTGCCTCCTCTCCCTCTGTCTCTCATCAGGGAGCACATTCTGACTCTCCCAGGTAGTGTGCTGAGCAGCCCAGCAGAGTAGGAGGAGCCCAGAGGGCAGTGGGGGCATGCCCGGTGGCCTGGGGGGGTAACCTGCACTCTCTGCCCTTTTTCCAGGTGTGGGTTGGGAGCAGCAGCGGCCTGCCGCCCCTGGAATCTCTTCCTAGCGACCTGCCATCATGGGACTTTGCCCAGCCTGCTTTGTGGAGGTCGTCCCATTCGGTTCCTGACACCGCCTTTTCCCTTTCTCTAAAAAAATCCTTCCCAGCCCTCGAAAACCTGGGCCCGGCACCCTCCAGCAACGCTCTCTTCTGCCCAGCCCCGCCGGGCTATCTGAGGCAGGGTTGGACTGCCCCAGAGGGCAGCCGGGCCTTTACCCAGTGGCCTGTGGGCTAGCCGGGGCCTCCCGAGAGGGTTTTCTGTGGAGGGGAACGGCAGTGGCAGTGGTCTGAGCCCCCTGCTTTTGGGAGAGGCCAGCAGAGTGGTCCCTGCCCACCATGCCCAGCTCCTCCCTGGGTGACTTGGACTCTTTCCCAGCTCAAGGACCCCAAATAGGGGTAGCAAAGGGCTCCTTCCTGGGTCCTCCCCATGGTCTCCACGTTTCTTTCTGGGCTCTCTTGGCTTGTTTTCCCTCTTTAGCAGATGGTACCCCTGGGTGTCTGACCTTGCCTGGAGGTTGATGCTTTCCTAGGAACTAAGCCACTGGCTTACATGCTTCCCCTCCCCTGGCATCACCTCCCCTAAGGGGTTTCTAGAATGGGGCCTGGCCACCCCTCCCCCCACCCTGGGAGTGAATCCTCCTCCAGAGGAGAGGAGACTCCGGCGCAACTCCAACTGGGCCAACCGTGCTGCCCTCGTCCCTTCCCACTCACACAGGTCCGCTTTCATTTTTGGCTTGTGAATTAGACTTTTGTGGTTTTGAGGTTTATTAGCAGGTCTGCTCAGGAACTAGATTAACCAGTAGCTTTACATTGGGTCATCCCAATATATGGCTTTGGGTGCTGATAAAGCAGATGTAGACCTCCGTCGGATCCCAGTGGTGTGCCCTTCAGTCCCCGCGGGCTCTGCGGGGATAATAGGAGTGATGATAAAAGTTTTCATTCTAACGTTTGAGGCTTTGTGTGTTTTGTCCTTGGTCTGTGTCATAACACTGACATCACTGTCCCTTGGTGTATGAGCCTGCTCCTGCCCTGCCCCTCCGACACACACTCTCACAAGCCTGCTGGCCCTGCCTCCAGCCCCACAGCCAGAACTCCCCTAACAGTGACCTGGCAGGTGCAGGTGAAGACGTGCTGCCTCTCAGGCTCTGAGCTGGCTGGCCAGGTGTGCCTGGGCTTTGTTAAACAGCCGGGGCATCTGTTTTGCATGGTGTGTCTGCTGAAAGTATCAGAGGTGAAGAGACAGCTCTCTGGGAGTTGGTTCCTTTAGCCCCTGGCAGAGTTGGGCATGGGCCATACCTCTCGGTCCCTCCTGATGCAACAGAGGAGACAGTAGGGGCCAGTTACAGAGACGGGTGCCACAGCTTGAGGGGAAAGGCCCTCCGAACGTGGGCGCATGGGGGCTCAGGCTTGGCAGTGACACGCAAGTCTCCTTGGGGTTTGGCCTCAGTGTGCTTAAATGGCCCAGATGTCCCAATGCTGCTCGATCTGTGAGTGCTGTGGGCTGGGACACTGACCCCAGATGGAGTTCAGCCTGAAGCCGAGAGGCTAGAACAGCTCAGACCTCTCCCATTGCTCCCAGTGGCCCCACTTCTTGGGGGCTGGTTGGGAGGTTTGGGCTGGAGGGATGACTCATTAGGAATTGAAATGGGAATAAGGGAGCTGACACCCTTGAGAAGAAGGGTGTGACAGCAAGGGTATGACAGCAAGGCCCATGGTGCTAAGCCCACATGCATTGCCCTCAGACTTTTCCAAGGCTATGGAAAAGACTACTTAAGATACCCCCTGAGGCTGCCAGGCTCAAAGGCCACCAAGAGTAGGTGTGCACCGGTGCCCCTGGTACCACTGAGGCCCCATTCCTGAGCTGTTCAACCCTTGGGAAGAAAAGCATTCGGAAGTCTGGGACGGGGAGAAACTGGCAGGGAGGGAAGGGAGCCTGGCTGGGGCTCAGTGTTGAGTGGTGATGAACCTCTCTGGGGGCTGGGCCAGGACCTGGCAGGTGCGCCTCCAGCAATAGCAGGCTGCCTGTGCGCAGGGCTGGGGGCGAGGCGGCCGTTCCCAGCACCACCGGCGATCGATTGGGGTGCTGATCCTGTCAGGGTCCCTCTGCCTTCTCCCTGCCTCCAGGACAGGAAGTGTTTTTCTCTTGAGTGGCCCCAGCATGGAGGTTCCGGGCACCCCCTTCTTTGAGATCCATCTCTCTCCTCAGCCTTTCTCTCCTTTCTCTCCTGGGTTAAGTGACCAGGCCTTTTATGTTTGGTGTTGTCTGAACTTCTGGCAGGCCTAGACTCGGACTTGGGCACTTTCACAGTTCAGAAAGCCTTGGGTACTCCAGCCACAAAGGGTCAATCCTGGCACAGAGAAGCCAACCACCATTTCAGCTTGGCTTTGTAACACAGTGATAGTTTTTGTTGCATTTGTGTTTCGTTTTGTTTTGTTTTCCCAGCAGCAGATTTACATTCCTAATTATGTTTGCTCAGGCTAAAGTTTGCTTTCATTCCTTGAGAGATAATCAATGGAGGACAGGGTGGGAGAACTCAGCCTGGTCTGCAGCTTTAATTTTGCTTAGCTAATCCCCCAAATGGATAATCCACTTGTGGATAATTGAAGTCTGGCTGTCCATTATCTTTCGTTAGCAAAGTATGACAGGCAGTGCTTTAAGGGACACATCCCAAAAGAAAGTTGGCAAGAGAAACAAGGCATCTCTTTCACATCCCTCTAGTGGCACCCTCTCCCAGGGGCCACAGAAGGTGGGATCCTGAATGTGTGCTTTCAGCTGCATTTTCGTAACACCTGGTCCATGGTTGGCTCCTTTGAGTTCTGCGGTGTAGACCACACTGCCTCTCGCCATTGTGGCGGTGGTCCTCAAGTCACTGTCTGGCCAAGCCGGCTCCCGTCCCCAGATAAATCGACAGGTGCACCCCTATCTCCCGCAGATGTTCACGGCACCCCTTACTCTGGTTTACAGTCTGGTGGGGCTGGGGAAAGATTCAGTTTTCCACCCACTGTGGCCTATGATTGGGTCACAAGGTCCCTGCCGGGGGGCCCACCTGTGGCCATGAGACCAAGCACCCATGGTGCTTTCTGAGTCACCTAAGTGCTCAAGTTTCCCTGCACAGAACCTGTCACCTCTATCAGGACAGCCCTGGCTACCAAGTACACTGATAAAAACTACCCACACCTTTTACCAGAAGCTACCTCTGCTGAGGCTGGAGGTGGTAAGAACACATGCTCAGGGGCTGGTTCTCAGTCCAGCTGCCCCGAGTCCTCTCAGGACCTCTGTCTGCCCGGCTGTAAATCGGGGAGGAGGGGAATACCCCAGGGTGGCCAGGAGGATCGGGAGGGCACTGGCCCGGCAGTGGCAGGGTGTTGCTTTCTCTAGTAGCTGAGCCCTGTGCTTTGTGCAAATTACTCTCTAAACTTAGCTCCCTCATTTGTCAGATGAATAAACTCAATATATAAAACATGAAAGCAGTACACTTGACCCTTGAACAACACGGAGGTTAGGGGCGTCGACCCTCCGAGCAGTCAAAAATACACATACAACTTAGTGTCGGCCCTCTGTGTATGTGATTCTTCCATGTCCGCGGTTCCACATCTGCGGGTTCAGCAAACTGCAGATGGTGTACCACCTACCATAGTATTTACTGTTGAAAAAGATTCGCATATAAGTGGACTCATTCAGTTCAAACCCTGGAAAACTGTTCAAGGGTCAACTGTATTTTGTTAGCATAAATTGTTCTATTCGAATGCGTAACATTTATTCAAAAGATAACGACTAAGAAGAGCTCAGCTGGTCCTGATGCAGACATTTGGGGTTGGGGTAGCAACCACGGTGTCTACTACCTCCACAGCATCGAATGCATTTGTTTCTCGCTCTGATTGTACAGTAAAGCAATAGATAGACGTTGTACATGGTGACAGTGTTCAGACGCTTACCTTAAGGTCTCAGGATCTGTTTCTGTTCAGTGGAGCCGCAGGAACACCCCCATTCTAGCCAGTTAACGGGGTAGCGGGTCTTCAGTGGGTTAACGTTTGGTCTGTGATGCAATTAAAGGTGAATGTTGCTTTCTCTTGTGGCTCTAAAATGGTAAACACAGGTACAGAGAAAAGAAATGAGTCAACCTTGACTAGAACTCCTGAGACATGTCCGTGGATCCAAAATAGTGAAGGTCACCAGATTCAACTCTCCTGAGGGCTTTCCCGACATTCCGTGACCTCCAAGGCTGGGCAGCCATGCAGGCCCGGGCTGGGGGAGAGATGTTGGGGGTAGACCCAGGACTGAGACCGAGTCAGGGGACCCGGGGCTGCCTTCCCAGGGTGTGGTACTGACTGCAGCTCCTGGCCGGTGGGGTGAGAGCACGGCCTGCCTCGAGGGCCACCGTGAGGATGCACTGCATGCGACGAAGGGCTCTGAAGGTGAAGTCTGGGGCCTGCCTGGCACAGTGGGGGGCACTGGTCAGTGCAGGGTGGTGCCATCCTTGTTGGCACCAGCACTGGGGTTCCACAGATGCCCCCGGAGCCTCCGGCCCTCACTCTCTGCTAATTTTCACATTCGCAAAATTGACACTGTCACTTTATGGGCTGCTTTCTCAATACAAACGCACACGGATATTATGAAGAGTAATCTCTGTGTTCTGTCCTGCCTTTCCTTTCCATTTCCCTGTGGCCACGATTAATGTCGCTTTTGAATAAAGTGAGTAAATTGGATTCTTTGTATAAAGTAACCAGGGGAAACCCAGGGTGGAGAAGGTGAAGACTGTTCCGTTTATATGCCAATAGCTCTTCTGTAAATTCACTTACAGCCAATGCAACAAACATCAGTTCTTAAATGTTTAAGAATGAAAAGCCCCTAGCTCTTTTGTTTTGCAGAACTCAGCCTGCCATGTAATGTGCATGTTGGGGGCCAGTGGGAACCAGTCATCCTAGCTCAGGGGTCCTGTGGGGAAGACCATGGGGAGTAGGAGCGGCTTACTTGGCATCTGGGGAGGAAGCCTGGCCGCATTCTGAAGTTCTCTTACACAGCGAGTCCCTGTGTTGGCCGGAAATGGCTTTGTGCCACAGTGTGCTCGGTAGGGAGTCAGGTGTGGACGCCAGCTTTTACCTCACCCCGTTTTCCTTTCTGCCCTCAGACCTGCAATGCTTCTTTTGCCACCCGAGACCGTCTGCGCTCCCACCTGGCCTGTCACGAAGACAAGGTGCCCTGCCAGGTATGCGGGAAGTACTTGAGGGCAGCGTACATGGCAGACCACCTGAAGAAGCACAGCGAGGGGCCCAGCAACTTCTGCAGTATCTGTAACCGAGGTAATCTCCCTGCTACTCCCTCATGTCCAGGGGATGGGCCTGAGCCCATGTGGGAGGCCGGGGGGTGTCTGACCACCCTGCTTCAGGCTCCACTCTGCACGGCCAGCCCTCCCTCCCTTCCCACTGAGCGATAAACACCTTATCCCCCAGCCAGCTGTTTGTCACCCTTTCCTTTCCAAGAAACCTGGGGTGCTTGGAACAGGAGTTGCCAGGAGCTCAGCAAGTGAGAACAGCAGAGAGTGTTGTTCCCAGGCTTGGGCCCATGACACACCTGCTGCCCAGGGGGCAGGATGGATGCGCTGAACTACTGAGGTTGGTGGGAGTCATTAGGCCCCAAGAGGTGGGAGAATGAGGGGTCCTGCTCAAGAGCTTTGCTGGCTGATCCACTGGCACGTGAAAGTCAGCAGCCAGGTAAGGACGTCGAGTCTGGAGATGTACAAGGGCCGAAACTCTCTAGCACAAATGGTCGGAAGAGCCCAGGCCCAGGTAGATTGTGGCCTTGACGAGAGCGGAAAGTGGCAGGTGCTCTGAGCAGGGCAGCATGCTTGCGGCTGAGGTTGGCCTAGGTGGCATCTGTGGCCCTGGTGTTGTGTTGGATGAAGTCTGTCCTGTCCCTGAGCTTCTGCCAGGGCTCGTTGGCTGCTAGAAGGGCTGAGGTTCGTGTTTTGCAAGCAGCGTCAGTGGAGGAGGCTGCGCCTTATCTGCTGAAGGAGTTGGGGCAGCTGTCTGGTGAGCGTGAGGATGCTTCTGCATGGTGCGCTTGCTTTGGCCAGGTGGGGACGTGGCTGGAGAGTCCTGTCTCCTGGGACACTCTTGTCGCAACACTTCTGGAAGTCTTGAGTGTGGCTTAGTGGATTGAACACTAAGCCAGGAGGCAGGGGACCCAGGGTTTAGCTGGCCCCTCCCACCTCACCCTCCTGTGTGACCTTGAACTCTCCCTTCCCCTCTCGAAGGCTCAGTCTCTTCACCTCTAAATGGGGTTGAGAACATCCCCCTTGCCCACCTCACAGGGCTGCTGTGAGGATCCCAGGAGACAAGGTAGGTGAAAGTTCTCTGAACCCTGCAAGCAGCAGCACACTTGGGAGGCCCTCCTTACACTTTGTAACTGTCAGGAAAGACACAGCTCGCTGACACTCTGCTTTGGACCAGGTGCAGCCCTCCTGCAGTCCTTGGCTGGAAACTTTGCGTCCTGTGCTATCTCCACATGCCCTGAGGTTGCTGGTGGAGGGAGCCTGCTGAGTGGCTGGGTGTTCTCTTGGTGCCCTGAGCTGGGTTCCTCCCGGGGACTGCACACCTGGGGTTTGCCTTGAAGGCCATTCGATGTCAACGTTTGTACCACCAGGAAACCTGCTGTGGAAGCAGGGAGGTGGTCAGAAAAGCTGCTTAAGCATCTGTCCTATTTTCTGATATGTCAATAGAGCCCTTTCTGGCAGGAGCTTCCTCCGGGGAGCTGGCAGTGGGGCTGTGTGTGGAAAGAGCTATCAGGCTGTGGCTGCCCAGCTCTAGGAAGAGATGGTTCCTTGTCTTGCTTCATCCCGTGGCTTCCTGGCCGCGCCCCCAACTAACTCGAGACCTGCTGCGACGGTGCTGTCAGCGGGCGTACTGTCGGGGTTTCAGGGTTGAAGTTCTCAGCCTGAGAGTTGGGGTCAGAGACCAGAGGCGGTAAACCAGTTAGGGCGGAGGAGGACGCCAATGAGGAAACAGAGATAAAGCCTGGATTACAAAGTGGCAGGGAGCTGAGTGGGGGACCCAGGGCCACAGCCCCTGTGGGCCCCACTCAGGAGGAAAGAAAAGCTGCGAGCAGCCGGGAATAGCAGGGAACGTCGACCCAGTTAGGAGACAGCTGATGTGGCAAAGCCCACAACTATTGTACATCAGGATTTGTTTTCCCTGGGCTGGTAAAGAGGACTTGGGCAGCAGCCACAGGCCATGTGGCCAGGGTGGGGGTGCCTGGAGAGTAGAACCAGAGCCCACCTTTCCTCAGAAAAGCCAACGCGAGATCTGGGTCGTAAGCAAAACAGCTTTGGGGGAATTCCCTGTCAGCCCAGTGGTTAGGACTCTGCGCTCTCGCTGCCTAGGGCCTGGGTTCAGTCCCTGCTCAGGGAAATAGGATCCCACAAGCCGCGTGGCCAAAAAAAAAAAAAAAAAAAACCCCAAAAGCTAAAACAGAAAAACCCAGCTTTGGGTTTTTCTGCTCCCAGAGTTGGAGCAGAAAGTCCCATTCCTCCAAGAAGACAGAAGAGGGCTCTAGTCTAAACCACCCTGGATCCTCAGAAGGAAGAGAAAACAATTTTGCTCTTCATCAGAAGAGAAGGAGCAGGATTCTACCTCTGGACTCATTTCTTCTGCAGAAATGGGAAAAGATGCCTCCCTTCCCCTCCAAAAAAGAAGAGGAAGGGGAAGGCAGTTTTTCCAGGAAGAGGATAGATCGCCAAAGACACTGAGACACTGGAATCAGAATGCAGGACGCTCTGGGCCGTCCTTTCAAGGCTGTGACTACAGGAGGAGCTGTAGGAATAAATGGATGTTCTCTCTACAAGGGTTCAAGCAAAGGCTAACGTTCAGCCAGCCGGTTAGCGGGTGAGACAGGATCAGATGAATTTCCAGGTGCCCTGAGATCCTCCAGTCCCAGCAGTTCTTAAGCAATCAGCTTAACCACCCATCCATCTGCCTACTTTCAGCCACGCAAACAACTCTTGCCTGTGAAGAACGGGAGAGAGGAGATGCAGCCGGTGGTCCAGCCCCACACTGGAGACAGATGACCTTGTCTTTGTCCTGGAGACATATCAGGACGTAGACCATCCCATCTGCAGAGAAGATAACTTGCAGTGGGAGGAGTATGATGGTTACAAAAGCCTGTTTCCGACGTTCAAGTTGAGGAAATCAGTTGAGTTGAACAGTGGGAAGGACTTGGTAGATTGCCACGATTTCCCTTCTTTTTAAGTTTCTGTAGCAGGGTCTTTATGTAGATGTGTATGTACTGGTGTGAGGGAGGAAGCGGGAAAGCGTATTGGAAATCGGTCTTTGACCGAGACAACACTTGCACTCAAATATCTGCTTAAAGGGTAGAGAAAGCCTTCTCTCCAGCCAGAGGCAAGCGCCAGTGGTAGACGCAGACAGCCTGCCGTCCCCTGGACTGAGCTGACCCAAGCCTACTTGGTGCCCCCCCTCCAGCACGGCTCAGTTGGGCACAGCCCCACCAAGGTGTGGACAAGAAGAAGGCCGTCCCTGACCCCTGCACAGATGTGGAAGCTGCCAAGGAGGGTTTGCTTCCAGAGTGTGAATTACAGCACACCAGGCAAGAAAATGCAGTGGAGAAGCAGTAGCCTCGTGGTAGCATATTCTCCGTATCTGGAGCGTGAGAGAGGGTGGCCCGTCGGTGGTGGTGGAGTCACGTGTGTGCTCAGTGTCCCCATCACTCTGATGCTTGTAGAAAGCTTCCTCTTTGGTTCTTGGTTAATCAGTGGTGAACAGGCAGGTGAGTTTAGAATTCTGGCCAAATGTGTCTGGCTTCAGAGATACGTTCACAGAAACTCGGCTTCTGTTTTACCCCAAAACTTGGCTGCTGAGCTGCTCTGTGTTTAAATTCTGGGCTTTAGGTGGCAACTGTGGATCCACGCCTACCACCCGCCATGTGGTTTTGCTATAGATAGTAAGTAGTCTGCAGCTGGGGCAGCGTCAAGGGGACCCTGCCACGTGGCCCCCAGACCATTTTTCGGGAGAAAACAGTGAGTTTTCATTGAGCATCTGCTGTGTTCCCCAGCACAGCTCTTCCCACAAGGAGTAAACATAATAGTTCCTGGTGCTCCTTCCCTCCTTTACCGTCCCTCTTGATTGCAGTGGCCCTGCCCTGTGGAGAGAGCTTCAAACCAGTTCAGAGGGCCCCGCAAGGGATTAAAAAACAAAGAAAAAAATTCCCTTCTAAAGTGGTATCATCGCATCAGTTGGAAAGTCATGATATTTCTGTTGGTTGCCAGGGCTGCAGCGCCATCCATGGGGCAGGGCTGAGATCCTCTGTCCTGTGAGTCTCATCTGCTCCTTCCTGACCACAGCCTCCCTCCGAGGAGTGTTTATATGGGACCCTCGTAAGTCAGTCTGTCCCCTGCTTGGCCCAGGCAGACCACTTGGTCACAGCGCAGGACATCGTGCTCTACTAGGCAGGGCAGGACAGCAGCATCTGGTCCAGGAGGGTCTTCTTTGTCAGGAAAGGAAGGAAGATTCACCCAGCCCCCCATTTCCCTCCAGAACCACCAGCTGCTACCATCGGGGGGATGTTTGTTGAATAAGATTCCCACATGGCAGCCTGTCTACCCGCAGCTTTCATTCTAATCCACCAACATGGCAGAGAAATACAGGAATGTAAATGGTGATAATGGAGCCTACTGCAAAAGTTGAAGGGATGTTTCTAGGGCCGGGACCAAGACACAGAGACTATTAGAGAGTCAGCCCAGTGGTGAAGGACCACGTGGTGGCACATGGTCCTGGGGTTAGAGTCCAGGCTCTGCCATTTAGCAGCTGTACATATGGCTGCAAAGCACAGAGCGATGCATGCGGTGCGCTGGGCCTGCACACCTCTGTCACTCCCTGAAGGTGACCTTTATTGTAGTTCCAGTAGCATTTGAAAGCCCAGGCCAATTCAGACTTTTTTCGAACAAGTCTTGTGCAGACATTACACAGTACTCTCCAGCCTCTGGCCCATTAGTAGTGGATCCCACTGCTACCCCGTGACTGTAATTTAACGAGGGAATGAAAGGACCCGAGAAAAAAAAAAGAAAAAAAAAAAAAAAAAAAAAGAAAGGACCCGAGGATGTGTCAGCTGCATCTGGAGTGGACTAAAGGGACACCATCTAGGCATAGCGCCCCAAGTGGGCCTTTTGCCGAAAAGTTTTGGTTCCTGCCGAAGGCACTTTTGGATCCTTGACTGTGGGAGGATTTGATGTCCCAGCTCCTTCCTGCGGAAACCCAAGTGGAAATCCTTTGACTGGCCCACCTGGTTCCATCTCCTCAGACTCGTGGCTGCTGTGGAAATTGGCCCGAGATCACTCTTCCCAGCCCGAGGCATCTCGAGGCTCAAACTGACTGGAGCATCTGGGTGGGTCTGGAGCAGATCCCAGAAGGTTGGATTGCCCCTCCCCCCAAATAAAGACAAGGATTGTGCCTATTTCTTCTTCCTTAAGTGAACCTGTTGGATCCTCCAAAACCGAACCAAGAAGACCACTGTGAATAAGAGATGACTGCACACCCCCTTTAACATAACTTCCTATTTTCATTGTTCTTCAAAAGGTCTAAACAGTTACTAAACCCAGTTATTCTGAAGGTGAGAAAGTTTGCAAAATAGAGCATGTCTTAACAGGTAGAAGAAGGGGGACTCCTGGAGGCATTTCTTTGGGATTTCATCTTGCCTCCGTCTGGCTTCTTGCGCAGATGGTTTGCCTTCACACGTGTTCAGCCGTGTTCTGCCGGCTGGAGTCCCGTGGCTGCCCTGGAGCCCCATGTACTTTCCCAACAGCATTTCTAGCCGTGGTCCCTGTAGCTGGTCTGGGACTGTGGACCATCCGTTCAGACCACTTGTTACTGAGGTGCCAAGCGAGCCGAGGTAGTTGGCCTCTGGCCCTGGCCAGAGTGGGATCTCAGGCCATCCCTCCAGGCAGCCTCCACAGCCTTGCAGAGCGGGCTCTGCAGAGAAGCCGACTCAAGGACAGTGCCACCCTCCCTCCTGAGCCAGGTGGCTCCTGTGGTTGCAGCGCCTTTGAGCCAAGGAGGGGCCCCTTCTAGGAGTGCTAGCCAGTGCGGCCAGAGGAGAGGCGTGGGGGAAGCAGAGAGGTGTCTGTGTGCCGGCTGCGGGATCTCATCTCCTTTTGTCTTGTTTAGGTTTCTCCTCTGCCTCCTACTTAAAGGTCCATGTTAAAACCCACCACGGTGTTCCCCTTCCCCAGGTCTCCAGGCACCAGGAGCCCATCCCGAATGGGGGAGCAGCGTTCCACTGCGCCAGGACCTATGGCAACAAAGGCAAGCGACCCCTTGCTCTGCACTTTGCTTCTCTGCGCAGGCTGTGTTGTGGGGGCGCTGGGCCGGGCGTGGGGAGGCGTGAAGGCTGCCGGCTTGCTGGCCGCCTCAAGGAGGCTTGAGATCTGAGTGGCAGTGGCCTCCAGGACAAAAGTCACAGTGGGGAATCTCACTCCAGGGCGGTGAGTGAGGCTTTAGGGCCCTGCCGAGATCCAGCCCCCGCCTCCTCTTCCCCAGCACCCTCCTCGCTCCTGGCCAGCCCCCACGTCCAGAGCCCTGCAGGGACGCCCCGGGCCCAGGGCAGGAAGAGGAGCCCTGCATGATGAGCCTCTGGGCCTGTCCATTGCCTGTGGCCCTTTAAGGATGGCGTGGAGCTGTGGCTGAATGCTTTCTTCTCCTTTGACCCTGTGGGCAGAGGGAGCCAAGGTCTGGCTTCCCCCTCGGTAGGGGTGGTTGGTTGCTGTGACCAGCCCTTTCTGGAGAGCCTCTGGCCGCGTTTGTGAGATGCATGGTGCCGACTCTGAGTTGGTTTGCGTAGAGCTCCCTAGGCCCCACCTCCACTTGTTGATTCGGGTTGTTCTGTGGTTTTTCAAGTCGTTGTTGCCTTGGGGATGACGCCAGGGGCTTGGCAGATGGCAAAGATGGCATGCTCCACGCTCCCATCACAGACTTCCCTTCCCGGCATGGCGCTCTGAACCCAGGCAGGAAGGAGCTCATTGTGGAGGCTTCACGTGTGGGCCGGGCAAGGCAGATCAGTGAGGGCTGTCTCGAGGACCACCTTGTTCTGGGCCCTGCGTAGGGACAGCTGGCCGATTGAGTTGTTTAGTTCCTTCTAAGCTGTGTGCTTTGGCAACTTGGCCTGGAAGGCTTCTGGCAGGCAGAGGCAGTGAGGGCAGGGCTTGTGTTTGCAGCGTTGGGAAAAGGACTGGCTCTGACTCAGCCGTCGATAGGGTCTGCCTGGGTTGAGGAGCCCGCGGCTCTGGTTCTGGCTTGCTAGGGTGCAGCCAGTCTGGTGCAGAGGTGAGGCCACTGGCGTACCTGCTCAGCATCATCACAACAGCTGTTTTACCCTCAGAGGCACCCAAGAGAGCACCTAGGAGCTGGGGGTCTTGGGTTGTCCTGGGTGGAGACAGAGGCGGTCCCCTCTCCATACCCTTCCTTGAAGCAGGCCGAGATGGTGGTGAGCAGTACACGTGCGCCTGCATGAAGAGTCCGCGGCGAGGGAGGCTGGCAGCCCCAGGCCCTGCTGTCTCACCCCTGTAGGCACGCCAGGCTCCCTGACTGACCAGCTGAACCTCTGTGGGTTCTGCTGGGCGGTGGCTGGCCATCGGCTGCCCTCCACGAGCCTGTGAGCTGGCCCCTGGCGACCCCTCCGAGGGGGCATCCTCATAGCCTGGCCTCACCGCTCCTCTGTGTTCTGTTTCCTCCTAGAAGGCCAGAAATGCTCACATCAGGATCCGATTGAGAGCTCCGACTCTTACGGTGACCTCTCGGATGCCAGCGACCTGAAGACGCCCGAGAAACAGAGCACCAATGGATCCTTCTCCTGTGACATGGCGGTCCCCAAAAACAAAATGGAGTCTGACGGGGAGAAGAAGTACCCCTGCCCCGAGTGCGGGAGCTTCTTCCGCTCCAAGTCCTACTTGAACAAACACATCCAGAAGGTGCATGTCCGGGCCCTCGGGGGCCCTCTGGGGGACCTGGGCCCTGCCCTTGGCTCGCCTTTCTCTCCCCAGCAGAACATGTCTCTCCTTGAGTCCTTTGGGTTTCAGATTGTTCAGTCGGCGTTTGCATCATCTCTGGTAGATCCTGAGGTCGACCAGCAGCCCATGGGGCCTGAGGGCAAGTGAGGCAGATGCTGCGTCCCCGCAGAAACGGCCACCGGGGACCGCTGAGAAATGCTGTGAATGCGGAGGGAAGTGGTGTCTTTGGGTTCTGTAGCTGAGAGATTTTTATTCGTTTTTAACTCCCCCTCCAGCCCTGTCACCCACCCCTAACCCCCAATGGTCTTTAGAAATAGATTCTCATCTGATACTCGGCAGAAATATCTGTGAGACCCGGTATGGGATGAGGGCAGAAAACACTACACAGGCCTCCAAGGCAACACCAGGGCTGGTTTCTCTAACAGGCGGAAGCTGGAGCTCCTGGTGCTCAGGCTTAGTGACCCCAATTCCACACCTGCACCTGACAGCATTCTGGGACCTCGGTGATTTTGGTCCCCTGCCCCTTCTCTAATCCCTCATTCCCCCTTCTCATCTCCCTCAAAAGATACCACAGTAGGGTCTCCGCCCACTTACACAATGCTGATGCCCAACTGTTTTTAAGGAAGCTGGAAGCCTACAGCATCCCGTGGACCATGGGGTGAGTGTCCTCTGAGAGCCCCCTGAGCTTGACCTTTGACCCGGAGGGCCCCAAACCTTTCTGAGCCCTGCTTGAAGGCTAGCATTTTGCCACTAGGACAAGCTTAGCAATCGAGGACACTCCTACCCCAAATTTCAGTTCTTAGGTGATTTTAACCATTCAACTTGCTGTTGGGTTTTAATTCTCTAATTATTATTATTATTGTTATTATTTTTTAGGACCAGTTGTAGTGAATTGCTACTGAAAGCTATCCCAGGTGATACAGAGCTCTTTGTAAACCGCAGTCACACGTTAGGGTTTAGGATTAAACTTTGTTTAGATGTACCATAATTAACTTGGCTAGTTGATTGTTTGGAGTCTATGGAAGAAATAGTTTTATGCAAAATTTTAAAAATGCCAGTCTGGTCAGGGAGGGAGGGGGTTTCAGTGCTGTTGGAAGGCAGGAGAGCTGGCAGGTGGGGACATCATACACCTCAGTCGTATCACACGTGAGCAAGCCAAGGTTGACCCTGTGATGTGAGTTGATCTGATCAGACTGTATTAAAAATGTTAGTACGTTACTCTGCTTGCTCCCCTGAGTCTGTTTTTTTCTCTGGGACCCAGAGGGTGGGCAGTCTGTGCCCCTGCACCTGGGTGGGGTGGGATCCCAGGAGACCTCTCTTCCTCTTCACTGCACCAGTCCCACTGGGATTGACAGGTGGGTGCTTCCCCTGCAGACTCAGCTGCCACCATCCACCCACCCGCTCTCTCCTGGTCTTCACTGCTCTGTGCCCCAGACCCTGGGGTACAGTGGTGCATGGGACACCCTTGTGGAGCTTAAAGGGAGAGAGGGAACCAGTAAGCAGATTTAACCACAGAGTTCAGATAGGGAGACATCCAAGGAGAGAAACGGGCAAGGGAGGGATAGTGATGGCGGGAGAGCAGGTAGGTGGTCCAGGCTGGTGAGAGGTGGGGGTGGGACTCTGGAGGGAGACCTGGAGCCAGAGAGGACCAAAGAAGCTAGGACCTAAGGGGGGATGTGGGCAGGGAGAAAACTCTCAGGGCGGCTCTAAGAAGCTCAGCAACTTGAGTCCCCCCTAACCCTGTGCTACCCAGAGGTTAAGTAAAAGGCTGCTGTACCCTTAGTGTGAATGTATGAGGAGAAGGGGAAAGAGAACAGCAAACAGACAAGAAGTGAGCACAATGGACAACTAATGGGAGCAAGAGTCAGAGCACGAGGGCACAGGCAGACTGTTGGCAGCCTGGGTGTCGAGGGAAATCCCGAACTAACAGATAGCATTTAAGCTCCAAACAGGTAGAAAAGAAAAGAGTGACAAAGGGAGAAAAATAAACAGACCGGGAGGAGCAAACAAAGCACAAAATGATTTAGACCCACATTAATACTAGTAATAACATTGTTCTGGCTTAAAGGCAAAGACTGAGCTGGATGTCTTTTTTTTAATTGAAATATAGTTGACATACATTATGTCAGTTTCAGGTGTACTGCATAATTTGAGCTTTGCCTACATTAAGAAACCATCACCAGGGCTTCCCTGGTGGTACAGTGGTTAAGAATCCGCCTGCCAATGCAGGGGATGTGGGTTCAAGCCCTGGTCCAGGAAGATCCCATATGCCGCGGAGCAACTAAGCCCATGCACCACAACTACTGAGCCTGCGCTCTAGAACCCGCAAGCCACAACTGCTGAGCCCACGCACCGCAACTACTGAAGCCCATGCACCTACAGCCCCGTGCTCCGCAACAAGAGAAGCCACCACAATAAGAAGCCCGTGCACCGCAACGAAGAGCAGCCCCCACTCACTGCAACTAGAGAAATCCGCATGTAGCAATGAAGACCCAACACAGCCAAAAATAAATAAATAAATAAAATTTTTAAAAATCTTAAAAAAAAAACTATCACTAGCATAAGTCTAATAACCACCTGTCCCCATAAAAAGTTATCACATTACTGACCATATTTCTTGAGCTGTATATTACATCCCTGTGGCTTGTTTTATAACTGGAGGTTTCTACCTCTTAATCCCCTTCAGCTATTTTGCCCCCGCCTTCCACACTTCCCCCAGCTGGATTTTTTTTTCTTTTAAACCCTAAGCATCTACATGAAATCTTGAGTAAGTTGCTGGGCTCTGTGGAGTGTGCGGGATGGAGGCTTTGGGCCCTTTGGGGTGAGTGTCAGAGGAAAGGGCAGGCCCAGAATGCTGAGGCCCCGTGGACGGGCAGCCTTGTGACCACCACAGAATCTGCCAGCTGGGGACACCCAGCAGGCATTAAAGCAGAGAACCAGGCCTTGAACCAAGGTCTTCATTGGAGACTTCTTGGTCCTGCCCCCACAAAAGCACCGGTCACGTCTGTGGACAGGCAGGCGCCTATCCACAGTATCTGTCACCTGGCAGGAGTGGGACGACAGAGCAAGCACTACTCACTGAGGCCTGGGCAGCAAGCAGAGGCCTCTGGCCCCTTGCCTGGCGTCTCCTCGGGCTCCTCGGGCTGTGGCGAGAAAAGCTGTGCAGAACGTGGTGCATAATGGCGGGGCGGCTCCTTTTGTCCTGGTCAAAGGTGAAGGCCCTAAGTTCTGGCTGTCTAGCCCCACCATCTGCCCACCCCCAACCCCGGGCAAATTTCTGAGCCTTGGTTTCCTCACCAGGAAAACAGACTGTGAAGACTAAGGAGGCCTGAGCTAAGCTCTGTGCCTAATTCTCAGCACAGCCTGTGAGGTGGGTTCCATTACTCCCCCTCCTGCAGATGAGCAAACAGGCTGAGAGGTGGAAGCATCCCCGCCCTGCCCCCACCCTCACCCTACCCCAGCCCTACCCCACCCGGCTCCCACCCCCATCACATAGGAACGGGTAGAGCCAGGATTCAAACTCAGGTCTGTCCTCTGACTCCAGAACCTCTGTTCCCAAGCTCCAGTAACAGTGTCTCTATACACAAGAAAATGCCCACTACTGTGGCTGGCACAGAGCAGGCTCTCTACTCTCCCAGTCCCCCAGGACAGGGGCCAGCATAGGGCAGCAGAAAAAAGCCACAGAGGAAGTCAGGGTCAGTGCCAGAGGGAGTGCCCAGAGAGCTGAGTGAGTGAACACACTCTTCATCCTGAGACTGACCCTCTGGGCTCCAGAGCCACCCTAGGCCCCCACTGAATGAAGGTGTTCCTGGCACCACCAGCAGCCTGGTCGACTTGCTCTGGGCAGACCTGTCACACCAGGAAGCCTGTCCAGCCACTGCCCCATGGCCTGGGCCAAGGCAGGAGCACTGGCCTCACCTCCCCAGGGCAGTGATTACCCACAGGGAGGCCCCGTGGCACCAAGGGACCCCGGCACATATGGTTACAAAGAAACATGACCACTGACAGCCGGGAGTGGGTGGGGCCTGTGAGCCTGTGGCCAGTCTCAAGAGGTGCTTCTGAGATACTTTTACAGCTGTGGCAACTCTCCAAGCCTTGGCCTCCCCTCTGTGAAGTGGGGACGACCACACAGACTTGCAAGGTTGTAACAAGGCTGAATCACACACATCCGGTGCATCCTCTGGACGTGAGAGAACCCCGGCCCCTACCCTGGCCCCCTGTTTCTAGTCTCTGCCTTTCTCTCTCCAGAGCCTTGTGGGGGTCCCCAAAACAAACTCTCCACAGCAGCTTGCCTCCTCTGGATTTCCCTGCTCCAATCCCACACTTTCTACTAGGGATGCCCCAAGCACAAGCCCCCACTTGTGCTCTTGTTTTTCAAATATCAGGCCTTTATTTGGGCCAACCTGCAGTCACATCCTGTGCTTAACAACAATAAGCAAAATAACAATGGTACTAAGCGCCAGGCACCCTTCTAAACACTTTACACTTATAAATCTGTTTACCCTCCAATCTCCCAAAGAGGTACGTGCTGTTATTACAATTAAGCAACTTGCCCCAAACACATGGCTTTGAGTGGTACGGTAAGGATCTGAACCCAGGCCCAGAGCTGCATCTTCATTGCGACCCTGCACTGGGGCATGTCCTTGCCTCTCGGCTCCACACTCAGACCCTCCCCTTCTCAGCAAGTCCCACTGGCCCCCAGCCCCGAGCCTTTACCCTGGAACACCCTCCACCTGGAAGGCTCTTCCTTCACAGCCCTGTGCATCTGAGTCTTACCATTTCCATGGCCTTGTTTGCCTCTGCCCTCCTCCGACCTTCCATGGCGCTGCACCTGCCCCTTCCCCGGGCGGTCACCAGGGGCCCTGTCTCATGGTGGTCTCCAGAGATGGCCAGCGGGTGCAGATCCCAGCACCACCTCTTTCTAACCGGGTGTGCTCTGGCAGGTGCAGCTCTTATTCTCGCAGCTGCTGTGAGGATTACACGGGCTGGTACCTGTAAAGCAAATTAGGAAACACTCAGAAAGCTCCCTTTTAGTTTGCCCGCATTATTATCTCCTCCACCAGACTACACCCGCACAAAAATGCACAATAGCAGGGACAGGCAAACTTCTGTAAAGAGTTAGAGGGTGAACATCATCAGCTTTGTGAGCCGTGTGGCCACTGTCACAGCTGTTCCACTCTGCTGTACAGGAGTAGCCAGGCACAGACATAGCTCGGTTCCAACAAACCTTCATTGATGGACACTGAAATTTGAATGTCATATACTTTTTACGTGTTACAAAATATTCTTCGAGTTTTTTCCCAACCATTTAAAAATATAAAGCTCATCAGCTGTACAAAACCAGGTGCAGGCTGGCTCCTGTACAGCCCGAGTCTGCCAACCACCACTCAAGACCAGCTTCTTTTTCTGCTCCTCCGGGCGGGCCTCTCTCTCCTGGCTTCAGAGCTCAGATTTCCCCCAGATTCGGGTCCCAGCCTATGGGACATAAGCTCACGGTTTATGTGAGTAAAATGGATCCGACACCCAGAGCTTGTGATTTCTTGGTCTGCCGATCAATCCATTGATCCCTGCGGAGTGCAATGCCACGTCCCCCAAACAAGGTCGTTCTAAGGAACTACAGAGCCCACACAAAGGAGAGCCTAGTGCGCCCAGAACAAGAACTGCCTGCCCAGTTTTCTAGTCATTTTGTTTTCATTCATGTGTCTTGGGTTCAGGGGCAGAGGAGGCAGGACAGAGGGAAGAGGGTAGGTGGTGAGCTGGCAGATGTGGGAGTGGGAGAAGTGGGGAATGAGGTCAGTGACTGAGTCCTGTTCTTGTCTGCTCTCGTTCTTCCCGGCTTTCCCCGAAGGTTTGTGCTCAGAGGCACCAGGGGTGAAGTGAGAGCTGCCAGTTTTGGCAGTGAGCTCAGAATTTCAGTTCTCTTGAGGGCCTTGCAGGAGGAAATTCCACAGGCGTGGCCTCTCTTATGTTGAATGGTGAGGCCAGACTCGCCCTAAAGTTATCCTCAGAGCCCCACCAGTTCCCACCAGTTCCCGTAACCATGCCAGCTGCCCAGCACCTGGCAGCAGGCCTCCAGGACTCCAGTCTTTACACACCCCACCTCTGCCCTTCTCTTTGTGGCCACCGGCCTGACCCTTCTGGGATCCCCCGAGGTGCCTGTTGGACCCTGAGGCTCACTGGGGAGAGCGAGGTGGGCAGAATATCTGGACCTGCATCTCTCGCTAAACCGTGTGAAAGGAAACGCCAAACATTCATCTAAGAGATGAATCTGTCCTAAGAAAACAAGACTCTTTTGAAGACAAGGCAGTGCGGAGGTAGGCACCTCTGAATAAAGCTCTTTGTATCGCTGTGGATGCCACAACAGGAAAATCACTGACTTTTGCTTCAGGGAAAGCCTGTGGCCTGCACTCAGCCTGCTGCCCCACCCGGGGCTAGTCCACACTGGGCAGAGGCTGAGGCCTGTGGCTCTGAGGACGGACCTGCAAGACTGTCCTCACCTCTCCCTTCTTAAAGGGCATTCGTTCTCTTCTGATTCTCTCCTCTTCCGAATCAGAATCTGTGCCCTGAGCCTGCTGGATGTCCTGGTGTCCACACTGAGAAACACAAACTCCACATGTGGCAGGGCCTGTGTTTATTTTTTTTTACGCTTTTCTCTGGATGATGATAAACTATTTGCTTTTTCATGTCCTTTCCTCCACCTGTAAAGTCCTTAACTCCTGTTTCCCTGAAGAACTCTTATTCATCTTATTCAGCTCAAGTGGCCCCTTGTCTACAAAGTTTTCCCCGCTCCCTCCAGGAGGAGGCAACTTTCATCCTCACATCATTGCTTTGTACCACAAACTGTGCCGGGGCCTCACGTACATCAAGAACTCTGTGGAGTAGGTACTGTTTAATCTCACTGAGGCCTAGAGAGGCCAAGTAATTGCCCATGTCACACAGCTGTGCAGTGGCAGAATTAAGACCCGAATCCTGAACTGTCTGACTGTGGGTCCCAGGGCCCCATCACTGTGTGCCATCTCCTCTGTGCCAGCTCCCTGTTCTGCACATATTACTTTTACATCACGCTTTATGGATCTATCTCCCCATATGAGGCCAGGTTTTGCGGCAAATGGGGTTCGTGCAAAGATAATTCGTCTCTGTATTCCCAAAACCTAGAATAATGCTTGGCACTTAGCAGCTGCTGATTTGACAGATGTTCTGAGTGGGCGACTGTGCCAGGAAGGACTGAATTCCTGCTCTCAAGGAGCTTAAACACACAAAGCAGGACAGGACATGGGACATACACATAAACAAATGTCTGAACCACAAGAGAGAACGAGATATGAGAGGGGAGGGAAAGTAAATGCTATGATGGTTTGGAGAAGGTCTGAGAAGGTGGTGGCATTAGAGCAGGACCCTGGAGCATGCTTAGGACTCGGAGATGTAGGGATGGGTGTGGGGGAAACTGGGGGGGGGTGCTCAGAGAAGGGAAGAGGTGGGCAAGCTTGCTCTTGAAGTCCAAATACCAGCTGACAAAGTGACAAATGCCTTCATGTCATCAAGGGAGAAAAGGGCCATTTCAGACTGTGTAGGAGCTGCTAGAAAAAGTCAGCCAGCAATCAGACAATGAAGAAGAGCTGGTTGGGGCAGACCATGCTCCAATATCTGAACAAAGACATTTTCCTAAGAGGACTATGCAGCCAGCTTTTTTTTTTTAATTAATTAATTAATTTTATTTTTGGCTGCGCTGGGTCTTCGTAGCTGCGTGCGGGCTTTCTCTAGTTGTGGCGAGCAGGGGCTACTCTTCATTGCGGTGCATGGGCTCTAGGCACATGGGCTTCAGTAGCTGTGGCTTGCGGGCTCTAGAGCACAGGTTCAGTAGTTGTGGTGCATGGGCTTAGTTGCTCCGTGGCATGTGGGATCTTCCTGGACCAGGACTCGAACCCATGTCCCCCTGCATTGGTAGGTGGATTCTTAACCACCGCGCCACCAGGGAAGTTCCTGCAGCCAGCTTTAAATAACAAATCTTCTCTCATTAAAATAGTAACTCCCCCCCATTTATTCAGCACACAGTTTTTCTGATTCTCGTGACTGTGACTGGGCAGTCGTCCTCATTTCACAGATAAGAAAATCGAGGTTCATATATCTAGCCCAGAATAAAAAGCCTGAGATTTAGAGTCAGCAGATCTTGGCTCCAGGGCTCACTCTTACTTTCCTGTACTGATAGAAGAACTTTTTTGGAAAATAATTTGTTAGAATTTATCAAGAGTCTAAAAATGTTCATATCCTTTAAACCAGTAATTCTACTTGTAGGAAGCTATCTAACAAAGTGATACTAAAGAGCTTACGACACAAAGATGTACATAAAATGTGAAAGCAGGCTAAATAGCTGGTTAATATACAGCCACTTAAAAATGATTACAACAATGTTCAATATCATAGAGGGAAATGTTTATATTAAAAGTGGTTATGAGGGACTTCCCTGGTGGCGCAGTGGATAAGACTCCGCACTCCCAATGCAGGGGGCCTGGGTTTGATCCCTGTTCAGGGAACTAGATCCCACATGCTTGCTGCAACTAAGGAGCTGGTGAGCTGCATCTACGGAGCCTGCCTGCTGCAACTAAGGCCTGGCACAACCAAATAAATATTAAAAAAAAAAAAAAAAGTGGTTATGAGAAAACAGCAGGTTATGAGAAAATAAAATTGCCTAGGTGGTAACATCTGAAAAATGTTAAAAAGTTGCATGGAAAAAGAGTGGAAGAAAATGCACTTGCAACTGGTTTATTGGGGTATCTCATCCTGTATAAATGTGAATCCTTTTTTATATCTTTCAATAGCTGCCCTTAGTAACACCATGTCTAAGCCCTTTTTCTCACTGGGTAGCTTAATGACGGACACCATAGATTCTCAACTACTTTCAGAAATTAGAATAGTCTCCTTCTGGTTTTTCAGATTCATTTAAAATGTTTATACAAATAAAAATACTCACTTAAAAATGTCCAGGTCAAGCTCTCCTTCAAAGCTCTCGGCCTCCACTCCCAGGGAAGCTAGATGTGGCCATGGCCCTGGTGGCCTGAGTGGAGGGTGGCGGAAGGCGGTCTGTCCCTTGTCACATCCCCCCTGCTCCTGTCTGCGGCGGGGCTGTGGACAGGGACCGGGAGGCCATGGGGAAGTGGCCATCTCTCTGTTGGTTGGCTGCTGCTCTTCAAGACTGACTGGCTGTCGTCTCTCTCTGTGTGGCAGCATCCAAAAATTGGCTCTCTTGTGCAGAACCCTTCTGAATCTCAGCTTTCTTACCTGCAAAATGGAAAGAAAATGCACTCCCTTATGTGGGTGACGTGAAAACAGAGTAAGATAACATGACTGGGAACACTGTCAACTGTAAAGCACAATGTAAATGTCATTAGCTATTATTATTCCTCTGAGGAGCCTATTCTTTGAAACATCTACTGTTATTTGAAGTGGATACCTTTACTCGCAGAACGTAAAAACAGAACTGATGAATTTTCTCTCAGACCTACTGTTCTCCAGCCCCCTCACCTCAGTAAAGGGTAGCATGTACTCCTGGGGATGCAGGCCAGGCCTCTGCAGGCAGCCCGGGCTCTCTCCTCCTCTCACACCCAACATTCACTCCACCTGCAGGCCCTGCTGGCTGTCCATTCAACCGTATCTGCAAGTCAAGCGCTCCTTCACTTCTGCTACTACCCCATCCAGGCCACCTCACCTCTCTCTGTCCTCCAGTTGGTCCCCCTTCCCCACCTTTGCCTCCCCGTGATCAGTCTCAGCAGCCAGAGTGAGTCTTTTTAGACATCAGTTGGTTCATGTTACTCTGGGCTCCATCTGACGGCTTTCTCTCTGACGGTTTTCCATCTCACTCAGAGCGGATCCAAATTCCTCACCGAAGTGTACAAGGCCCCTCATGACCTGGCCCCTGGTTCTCTCTCTGACCCTCCCTCCCTCGCCAGGCTCCAGACACAATGGTCTCCTCACTGTTCCTCTCACAAGCAAGCACGTGCCTGCCTCGGGGCCTCTGCACTTGCTGTCCCCTGCCTCACAGGGCTTGCTGCCTCACTTCAGCAGGGCTGTTCTCCCTGACCACCAAATTTAAAACGACGTACTCCTACCTTATCCCTTTCCCCTGATTCTTTTTCCTTCTTAGTACCTAGCACCCCTGACATACTGTATACTTATATAAGTGTATGGTCTGCCTTCCCCCATTAGAATGCAGTACACTGTCCACCGCTCCATCCCCACCACCCTGCACAGAAATTAATTCCTTCCAAACAGTTCATTATAAGGACTGCTTCATAGTTATACCTGCCCAAGTCCAATGGCAATTTTCATGCCCTGGGGTTCTTCTGGATTGGGTTCCCTTCCTTGTGTATTGGGGAAACGCTATACCCTAAAAGGGAACAGAAGCCTATTTTCCATGTTCAGCTCAGCGTGCAATTACCCTGGCACTTGTGGCTTGGGGGTGGAGAGAAGAAGAAGGGCTCTGCCCTTAGCATCTGACCATCTTCAACCCTCTTCCAGACACCTGCAGCTGGCTGGAGTCAGGCGAGATGCATTCTGCCACAGCCCACTTTCTGGGAAGTTGTGCCGTGGAAAAGACAAATACATGTAAATAACCAAGAAATGTGATGGAAGGGGTTGACAGATGTGGGGAATTTATTATATTTACAGACAGTGGAGGGAGGAGCCCCCACAGAAACATACACCCAGAGTTCCACAGAGTCATTACTTGTCTTTAGAGCTAGGAGGTGGGGTCATGTATCCCACGTGGGACCATGAACTCTGGGGATGCTCCCACCTACGTTCACCACCCTCCTGGCCTCAATTTTCATGGAGGCTGAGATAAAACTCTGTAGCCCCTCTGCTTGCCTGGTGACCATGTCTGACCCCAGGCTGCTTTGTCTTAAGGGGAGAAGGAGCCCATCTCTATTGTCAGTATAGGCCCCAATCCCCACACAACGACCAGCTCATTCACGGGCCCATGTGGTCTTCCAGTGCTGAGGCCTCAACCCTGCCCTCCTGACTTTGTGGGCAGTGGCCCACCTTCCCTGTCCCTTACCCAGAAAGCTGCCCTTCCCAGAACGGTTCTCAAGCTGCTCTTCTCCTACTGAGACCTGCCTGGACTAGCCCGGGCACTTCACAACAATGTTCTACTTTCCCTTGGCAGAACTTGGCTCTGGCTCCAGTCTTACGCCACCAGAGGCACCTGTATGCAGCTGCCCAGGAGTGGCCAGCAGGGGGAGCCAGGAAAATCCAATCCAGACTCTGCAGCTGGACAGAAGCAGTGGAGAGGCTCAGGTAAGTTCCTCCTCATCTAAGATACACAGAACCAAGTGCACTGTTAAAACAGCTGAGTGTGAGGTTCAGGTGAGTGGAAAGCCAAACAGAATACATCCAGTCAGTCATCAACAACTCGTTATTAAGCACCTTCTACCTGCCAGCCTAGACCCTCATATAGAGAAATTCTTAGCCTCCAACGTAAGGGTTGATGACCTGGGAGAGCTGATGAGAGGAGGTCCAGGCACTGGGAACACAGGGAAGAGGCATGACAGGTTCCCAGGACACCGGGAGTGGGAGGCACAAAAGAACAGAGTTTGAGGCCAAAAAATTCCTGTGATTCTGCCAGTACAACAACACTGCCAGAGAGAGAACGACCGGCCCAATGAAGCTGCTAAAACCAATCTAAATGAGAGCTCACATCCTAACATCTGAGGGAAACCACTTCAAGAGTAAGTAGAAACTGAAAACTTGATCAATATACTAATTTTGGTTCAAAATAATCCAGTGGGGAGAGGGAGCGAAAGGGGGTAGAGATGAAACACGATTGGCCATATATTGATAATTCCACAAGCTGGGTGACAGGTACCTGGTAATTCATTACATTATCCTCTCGACTTTTGCATCTGTTTGAAAATTCCCATAGGAAAAGTTTATATATACCAACAAGTTGGTCAATAACCACTAGAGCCAAGTTTCACAGAAGATACCCTGTTTGTTATGGGAGAAAACTGGGCATCTCTGCTCATCCAAAATCCCTAAAGAGCTCAGGACACCCTGAAGCTGTGAACTTTCTCTCCTGCCCCTCCTCTCACAGGTCTGCTGCCAGAGCCAATGATCTTGATCTGTTAAGGAGCAGCACAATGCGTGCAAGTCATTTCACTGGGTCTCCTTACCTGGTTATTCACAAGAGCAGGGAAGAAGAAACTCAAGACCTCCCCTGGGGAAACTACTGAAATGTAAATTCTATCTTCTGTTGCCCAATAGGAAAGGAGTGTTTGGTTAGGATGACAAGACGAGAATCCATGGGAGTGAGGGATGAATTCTGTTCCTAGTAGCACTGTGTGGTCACTGGGCAACCTGAACAAGTCCCATTCTCTCTGGGAGCTCCTCCTTTCTAAAGACAGGGACATATTGCATATGGAAACAGCACTTGTAGGTGCTTGTTTTGGCAGCACGAGAGAAGTTCAAAAGATAGTTTTTTCCCATGTGTCTCCTCAGCAGTATGACAACTCAGGGATAGTAATTTACAAAAAAGTATACAGCAGATCCTAAGGCTGGTGCCACTCCTGACCTCTGGAGAGCTCTGGTTCAAGAAAGAGGTCAGAAATTCAATTCACAACTGGCAGGAAGTACTGGGTCTGGGCTGAGGCAGGTGGGAGTGGTCCTCCAAGTTTCTGGGAGCATGAATTAAAAAACTCAGCCAGCATTCCTTGACATCCAGTGGGTGAGGCTTGATAGCTAATGAGTCTGGGTCCAGAAAAAACAGTGCAAACAAGGCTATCTAAAAGAGTAAAAACCAACTCAGAAAACAGCGTGACATAAGAGTTTGACAAAAGCAAGCACAGCACAGTAAGGCAATAAAACAAACACTTCATAATTATTTTAAATGACAAGGGTACTAATTATATAAATGATCCACACAAAAGTACATGCTCCAAAAAAAAAAAAAGGAAAATACAAAATACTAATCACAATACACAAATGTACTACATATCAGAAGCACATCTAGGGTAATAAAAGTAGAGCATTCACAAAGTTATATTAATAAAAATAATATGGTGCTGGCATAATGATAAACATATATATCACTGGAACAGAATTAAGAGTCCAGAGATAAATTCATACATCTATGGTCATTTGATTTTTGACAGGGGTACCAAGACCATTCAGTGGGGAAAGGATACTCTTCCAACAAATGGTGCTGGGACAGCTAGATATACACATGCAAAATATAACACCAAAAAAAAAAAATCCCCACAAAATATAACACCAAAAGCACAAGCAACCAAAGAAAAAACAGATTAACTAGACTTCATCAAAATCAAAAACTTTCGTGCATCAAAGGACTATCAGGAATGTGAAAACACAACTCACAGATGGGAAGAAAATATCTCATATACCTGATAAAAGTCTATTATCCAGAATATATAAAGAACTATTACAATACAAACAAACCAATTAAAAAATGGGCAAAGGACTGCAATAAACGTTTCTACAAAGAAGGTAAACAAATAGCCAAAAAGCACATGAAAAGATGTTCAACATCTTTTCATTAGTCATTAGGAAAATGCAAATCAAAACCACAATGAGATATCACTTTCCCCCACTAGAATGGCAATAATTTTAAAAAGGGGAGGGGGGATAACAAGTGTTAGCAAGGATGTGGAGAAGTTGGAACTCGTGTTGCTGGTGGGATGCAGAGGTGCAGCCACTGTGGAAACAGTCTGATAGGTTCCTCAAATGGTTAAACTCAGAGTTAACCACAATTCCACTCCCAGGTATACACTCCCAAAGAACTTAAAACAGGTATCAAACAAAAACCTGCACATGAATGTTCATAGCAGCATTATCCATAACAGCCAAAAGGTGGAAACGACCCAAATGTCCACCAACTGACGAATGGATAAACAGAATGTGGTATAACCATGCAAAATGAGGTTATTCAGCCGTAAAAAGCAATGAAATACTGGTACACTCTACAACATAGATGAATCTCGAAAACATTATGCCTAGTAAAAGAAGCCGGAAACAAAAGGTCAAACTTAGTGTGATTGATATGAAATGCCCAGAATAGGCAAATCCACAGAGACAGAAAGTAGAGCAGGGGTTGCCGGAGGATGAGGACCAGGGAGGATGGGGGGTGGGGTGGGTGACTGCTAGCAGGTAGTAGGCTTCTTTTTGGAGTGATGAAGATGTTCTGGAATTAGAGAGAGGTGTACAACCTTGTGAACACACTAAAAACTGCCGAATTGTACACTGTAAAATGGTGAATTTTATGGTACCTGAATTATAGTTCAATTAAAAAAGTAGAGCATTTTTTTAATTGTTAAATTTACTTAATTTCATTATTAAGTTTTGTTTTTAAATGTGTCTGTCTTGGGGCTTCCCAGGTGGCGCAGTGGTTGAGAGTCCGCCTGCCGATGCAGGGGACAGAGTTTGTGCCCCGGTCCCGGAAGATCCCACATGCTGCGGAGCGGCTGCGCCCGTGAGCCATGGCCGCTGAGCCTGCGCGTCCGGAGCCTGTGCTCTGCAATGGGAGAGGCCACAACAGTGAGATGCCCACATACCGCAAAAAAAAAAAAAAAAAATGTGTCTGTCTTGATGGCGCAGGACATACTGACATCTGAAGGCTTGTGTACCCCGCTCTGCAATGTATTCGCCACCATCAGTTCCTACCTCATCCTCAATCTCCAGCTGCAAACCGATCCTCTAGCCGTTACCTGAACACAGACTGCCAAGCTCTTCCAGGCTCCAGCACCTGTACTCATGCTATTCCTTCTGCCTGGAAACTTGTTCCCTCCGTCCACCTCATTCAATCCCATCTTGTCTTTCTTTTTTTTTTAAAAGAAAAAAAAAATTTTTTTTTGGCCGCACTGAGCAGCTTGCGGGATCCTAGTTCCCTGACCAGGGATAGAACCCGAGCCCCTGGCAGTGACAGCGCCAAGTCCTAACCACTGGACTGCCAGGGAACTCTCCCATCTTGTCTTTCAATACCAAACACAAACATTACTGGCACCTTGAAGCTCCTCTGACTTCGCCCTGCCCCAGCTCGGAAGATGTTCCTTTCTCTGTACATTCCTCTACAGTGGCATTTCTTATATTATATTGTAATGGTTTGGTCCCATGTTAGTCCTCTTCTCCACCCCAGACTAGGACCCCAAGGAGGCACAAATTTCCTCTTCCATCTTGAGCACCAGTGTAGTGTACCATCCCTATCTTACAGATGAGTAGACAGGTTCAGAAAGGTTGAGTAATTTCCCCAAGATCATTAGACTTGTTAAAGGATGGAGTTGAGGAGCTGAGATCAGAACTGGGCCGTCTCAGATCCAGGGTTCTCCCTATCAGCACAGTGAGGTGGTTATTAGCAAAGGCTATGGGATCAGACTGCCTGGGTACATAGCCTGGCTCTTCCACTTATCTTTGTGGCTTTAGGCAAGTTACCCAACCTCTTTATGATTGTTTCTTCATTTATAAAACGAGGATAATAGTCCTACACACAGGATTTTTATGAAGAAAAGATGAAATAGTATATATAAAAGCACTTAGAACACTATTTGGCACATACTAAAGTGCTCAATAATGTGAGTTATGATGTTTATTACTGTCCCACATCGACCTACTGTTTGGTAAACACTGGATGGCTGTGCATCATTCTATGTAGAGATTTCTGGGTTATCCGTCCCACTGCCAAGTCAGGAATCCAGAGAGGGGATGTTAAAGCTCCAACAAGTAAATATACTACAGTGATAATACTTTGATCTTTTTAAGGCTCTTTGGGTTGACCATGGCCAAAAAATGGAGAGGAAACCAAATATTTTCTACCCCATTCCTAGATAATTTGGAATTTCTTAAGCCACCCAGCATAACCAGAGAAAAATCAGAGGCTCGGCTGGGCTTCAGCTTCTAATCCAAGATGGTGGCAGTAACAACAATAATATTAATGATAATAGCTCTTAATACATATGAAGCATTCTTCTAAACGCTTTACATATATTAACAACGTCATGTTTATTGGAGCAGATTTTCCTACTATAGCCAAGAGAGAAGAAAGTCAGAGTAAAAAGCAGAGTAAAATGGCTGATGGCAGAACCACTCTGGGAATGGGAAGATTTCTCATAAATCTGATGACCTGTGAAGGTGACAAAAGGCCTCTCAGTGTTGAAAGGGACAAGCTCCTAGAAAGTGGAAATGCCCCTCCACTGCCTGGGCAGCAACAGCCTGGCTGCAACTGGGTGGAATTTCTACTTCTAATATCAGGACAATAAGGAAGCTGCTGCCAATACTGCATAAAACTCAAGAACATTAAGCGGTGATGGCTGAGTTCCAGCTGAGCCATTAAGGTAAATGTAGAAGAAAGTGCCAGGTAGAAATATCACTGGAAACTCACAGAACACATTGAGTGTTTGAAGCTGGTACTTAACCTCCTATCGTTGAAGTCAGGGTCTTGCCATGATGGGGCCAAACCGAGTCCACTTACGACTCCCCCCTAACACGCACGTTTCTGTTATCCGGGCTTCACAGTAGTAAGATGTTCATTCCCCTCATCCTTGTGTTTCCTTCCAGCCACAGTCACTCTATGATCGTGTTTGGGATTTTTTCTTCTTCTTGGTTCATTTTACTGTAAGAGTCTGAAGATTATATATCACAACTTTTTTTTTTTTAATATTTCTGGACATAAAAATTCTTTAAAGGATATTTCTTAAGAGGAGATGGGATAGAGTTACCTGTGGGAAAAGGTGGGTGAAGAGAACAGTGCGTATGATGGTGTAGAATGGGAGAGGGAAAGGAGGGAACTGAGGGTAAAAGGAAGAGCGGCCCCTGACACAGAAGCTGCTCAACAACTGTTTGCTGACTGAGAGAATGAACAGCAACAGTGGAGTGAAATACCAGGATTCAAATTGTTCCACCTCTTGAATTTTTTTTTTTTTTTTTTTGCGGTACGCGGGCCTCTCACCGCTGTGGCCTCTGGTTGCGGAGCACAGGCTCTGGACACACAGGCTCAGCGGCCATGGCTCACGGGCCCAGCCACTCTGTGGCATGTGGGATCTTCCCGGACCGGGGCACGAACCCATGTCCCCTGCATCGGCAGGCGGACTCTCAACCACTGCGCCACCAGGGAAGCCCTGAAGTTTTTTTTAAATGTAGTATCTTCATTTTGTTTTTTTAAAAAAATATTTATTTATTTATTTGGCTGCACTGGGGCTTATTAGATCACTCCCTAACACCATACACAAAAATAAGCTCAAAATGGATTAAAGATCTAAATGTAAGGCCAGAAACTATCAAACTCTTAGAGGAAAACATAAGCAGAACACTCTATGACATAAATCACAGCAAGATCCTTTTTGACCCACCTTCTAGAGAAATGGAGATAAAAACAAAAATAAACAAATGGGACCTAATGAAACTTCAAAGCTTCCGCACAGCAAAGGAAACCATAAACAAGACCAAAAGACAACCGTCAGAATGGGAGAAAATATTTGCAAATGAAGCAACTGACAAAGGATTAATCTCCAAAATTTACAACCAGCTCATGCAGCTCGATAACACAAGAACAAACAACCCAATCCAAAAATGGGCAGAAGATCTAAACAGACATTTCTCCATAGAAGATACACAGATTGCCAACAAACACATGAAAGAATGCTCAACATCATTAATCATTAGAGAAATGCAAATCAAAACTACAATGAGATATCATCTCACACCAGTCAGAATGGCCATCATCAAAAAATCTAGAAACAATAAATGCTGGAGAGGGTGTGGAGAAAAGGGAACACTCTTGCACTGCTGGTGGGAATGTAAATTGGTACAGCCACTATGGAGAACAGTTTGGAGGTTCCTTAAAAAACTACAAATAGAACTACCATATGACCCAGCAATCCCACTACTGGGCATATACCCTGAGAAAACCATAATTCAGAAAGAGTCATGTACCAAAATGTTCATTGCAGCTCTATTTACAATAGCCAGGAGATGGAAACAACCTAAGTGTCCATCATCGGATGAATGGATAAAGAAGATGTGGCACATATATACAATGGAATATTACTCAGCCATAAAAAGAAACGAAATTGAGCTATTTGTAATGAGGTGGATGGACCTAGAGTCTGTCATACAGAGTGAAGTAAGTCAGAAAGAGAAAGACAAATACCGTATGCTAACACATATATATGGAATTTAAGAAAAAAAAAATGTCATGAAGAACCTAGGGATAAAACAGGAATAAAGACACAGACCTACTAGAGAATGGACTTGAGGATATGGGGAGGGGGAAGGGTAAGCTGTGACAAAGAGAGAGAGTGGCATGGACATATATACACTACCAAACGTAAAATAGATAGCTGGTGGGAAGCAGCCGCATAGCACAGGGAGATCAGCTTGGTGCTTTGTGACCACCTAGAGGGGTGGGATAGGGAGGGTGGGAGGGAGGGAGGCGCAAGAGGGAAGAGATATGGGAACATATGTATATGTATAACTGATTCACTTTGTTATAAAGCAGAAACTAGCACACCATTGTAAGGCAATTATACTCCAATAAAGATGTAAAAAAAAAAAATTTATTTATTTGGCTGCACCGGGGCTTAACTGCGGCATGCGTGATCTTTAGTTGCAGCATGCGGGATCCAGCTCCCTGACCAGAAAGCAAACCTGGGCCCTCTGCATCGGGAGCATGGAGTCTTAGCCACTGGACCACCAGGGAAGTGCCCCACCTTTTGAATTTTGATATTTTCCCAGCTACCTTGTTATTTCCACATCCAGGATAGACTTAACAGATAAACACCTGATTTACATATTGTAATGCTAACTACAATCACATATAAATTAAAAGTAATTCATGGCAAACACCACGATCAGGGCTTGGCACACCTGAAATACACAGATGAATGTTATTACATTTTGAAGACACAGCAAAGATTACGGCAAAAGCGCTGCCTCCCTAAAGTCAGCCCACAGAGCCCATCACTCCATATGACTGCCTAGACTATGCCTAGCAACTGGCCAAGGTCAATGGCTCCAGCTCCAAACCCAGGCCTTTCCTTTCCTGCTCCCTCTCCCTGACAACTTACAGCTTCTGGGCTCCACCTCTGACCTCCCCTGTTTACGGCGAATGCTCTTGATAAGCTCTGAAGTCTGGATTTAAGGCCTTTCCTTACCTGGCCTCATGGAGTTCACAAACCCTCACCATGCTCATGAATTCTAAGGCTGCACCCAAAGCTCCTTTGTGCCTTCTTGCCAGCCTGCCTTTGTTCTAGTAGCTTCCTAGCTCATCCCCCCTCACCTGGGTCCTACTCAGGTTTTCCTGTCTAGTTGGCCAACACGGGTCCCATATCAAACTGCTTGCTGGGCACTTCCACACGCACCCCTTGCCCCCATGTCAAATTCAAAACCACAGAGGCCAGGCCCATGACACAGGACCACCAGGGAAGTCCCCAATGTATTCTTTTTAGCTCTTCTCTTACTTGACCCTTCTGGCAGCGTTTAGCGATGTGGGCCCCTCCCTCCTTCCTGAAACAGCTTCACGAACCCACACTCTCCTGGTTGCCAGTTACGCACCTTTGGCCACATTTTCTCAGCCTTCCCCCAGCCTGCTTTTCTTCCGGCTCCTGATCTCAGCGAGTGGCACCACCACCTGACGAGCTCCCACACCAAAGCCAGCCTCCTTAGGTCTTCCTGCTTGTTCCTGACACCCCCTCGGTCACAGAGTCCTGCTCATTCTTCTTCATCAATGCGTTGCCTCTCCTCAGCCTCACTGCCTACATTTACGGAGCACAGACTATGAGCTGGACAGGTGTGTTCTAAGTGTTTTAATCCTCACAACAAGCCTCTAAGGTAAATTTTATTATCATCTCCAATTTCAGATTAGGAAACAGAGACACAGGGTGGTTAAGTAACTTGCATGAGGTCACACAGCTACTAAGTGGCAGAGCAGGATTCAAACCCAGGTGACCTGACCTAATTCTGGATCCAGGCCCACTGTTTTCTCACCTAGATCACTGCAGCTGTCTCCTTGCGGTCTTCTGGCTCTGACTTGGCTTCCTCTAATCCTCCACACTGTGGCCTGACTCAACTCACTAAGACAACAGTCTGACTCTTTACTAGATCTGCATGGCCTTCAGAATAAGTCCACATTCAGGGACCTCCGTAACCTGGTCAGCAAGTGTTTCCCTCTTTGGCTTCATGCGTTTGTTTCTTGGCCTCACTTTAATCACCACCCTGAAAGCTCCACTAGCCACGGTGACAGCCTCCACTGCCAAGCTTCTGCACATCGTCTGATCTGCCAAGAACACCAACTCCGGACTTCCCTGGCGGTGCAGTGGTTAAGAATCCACCTGCCAAGGCAGGGAACACGGGTTTGATCCCTGGTCCGGGAAGATCCCACATGATGCGGAGCAACTAAGCCCGTGCGCCACAACTACTGAGCCAGTGCTCTAAAGCCCACGTGCTGCAACTACTGAAGCCCATGTACCTAGAGCCCGTGCTCTGCAACAATAAAAGCCACTGCAATGAGAAGCCCACGCACCGCAACAGAGTGGCCCCTGCTCGCCACAACTAGAAAAAGCCTGAGTGCAGCAACGAAGACCCAACGCAGCCAAAAAAAAAAAAAAGGACACTTAACTCTTTGCCCTTCAGATTTTACTTTTTCTGATAATCCTTTTCTGACCTCCTGAAACTAGGCCATATGCCCCTCCTGCGAGCCCCTGTAGCCCCCAATGGTAATCCCTACTGTAGCATTGATTTCTCTGCGTTGTTTTTCCTGTCCACTGGTACCTGCTCTATCACAAGACTGTGAACTTCTCAAGAACAAGGACCTGGTTAGGGTCACTGTTGTATCCTCAGTACTCGGCTTAGTGCCTGCCTGTGTACAGCATTTAATAAATAATCAGTGAATCAATAAACCTTTATTGTTTGTGTCATACTCTTTAATACCTACTTATAAATGCCCTATATTGCTTTTATTTTCATATGTGTTAGCCTGATCTTTATAACCAGATTGCAAGTTTCTGGAAGATAGCAAATGTGCTCAGTACTTCTAAGTCAGAGGTTACTGACACAAAAACTGACACATTATTAAAAACTAACAATTATTCAGGGCTCAATGAATGTCAACAATCCAAAGATGTAGGTACTATTTTTCTCTCTCTCTCACCCTCCATATGAGGAAACTGAGTCAGGGAGTTTAGCAGCTTCCCTAAGATGACACAGCTAGTAAGCGACAGAGCTGGGATTTGAATCCTGACATTTGTGCCTGTATTCTCAACCCCTATAATCAGAGGCTGAGGAAACTTGGAATTACCGATGTTAAGTAATTTACCCAAGGTCATACTGTAGTGCTGGGACTGGGACCCAGGTCTTCCCAAAGCCTGCACTCTTAATTACACTGCTTCTTTTGCTTAAATAATCGTGCTAAAGCTCATACTGGGTGTTGATAAATTTTGAAAGCTGCAGATCCAGTTTACTGAGATTGGAGAATATTAAATTCCCTTCCAAAAGAAGCATAATTGTAGCTTACCGAGTTAATTTACCTTAAACATCGCCAGCCTAGTCTTACCAGCCAATTAAGTTTATGGTCTCTACTTCTCTCCCTTCAACGCTGAAGGCTGTTTTCCTCAATATGAAAGCCTTGTTTTCTAAGACTGGCCTCTAACTCAAAATCAGCTCTCATTCAGGAATTTACTCTTCCCTTTATTTCCCAAAACCAGTGATGTGATTGATGTTCCCAAGTTCCCTGCTCTCGTGGCCCCTCATCTCCCCAACATGGAATGTCTTGTTTCTGAAAGTAGCCTGTGATCCACAAGCCTTCTTGGCTGTTTTATTGTTTACCCTTAAAAAATTACTATTCTCTGTCAGCTTAGACTCTTTTCCTCACATACTCTGCTTTTTCCCTTTATTGCAAACATTTATTAACACTTAACTATGTACTAATATGGACATAATCTAACTCACTGAAGGCCATACTTTAGAAACGGCCTTGAAGTTTAGATCTTTTGACTGGACTATGATTTCCTTAACAAACTTCATAAAACCATCTCCTGCTCAGTTTGCAATTGTACACCCAAATATCTCTCAGCAAAATCTCAGTGGCCACTTCCACAGCACATAATATGGAGAGAATATCGGGAGTCAACTCATTAGACCTTACCACGAAGAATTTTTTACCAACACCTTGGCCCTTTTGCTGACAAAAGGATTCTTAAGCCTTTTGACAGCGTTATGGCTTCCTTAGAGCTCTTCTACGTTCAAAATGAACTGTCCAGCTTTCTTGGGAAATGCTCTGGAGGCTCTTTCCTGAATTAACTGTACAGCTTTGTCTCTCTGGATTAAGCACTGATTTAATATGAAACCAACAGTTAAACATCTCTGAAATAGTAAAATATGATTATATTTCACAACGTTGTCTTCAGGATATAAACAATCCAAAGTGACTATTTGGGTAGTGCTGTATCACATTATTATTGTAGTAATATTTTCAGAAGAAATCTGAAGTTTAGAATAACTATAGGCCATAAAATATGGACATATTGCACTAACACATGAAGCAAAGTTCAAATTTGTATTCTAAGGAAAAGACCAAAACATCACCAATCATGATGACAGGCACATCTCTGAACTTGATCTGATTTCCTTGAGGAAGGAAGGTACTGAACCGGTTATAACAGAATATGCCTTTGAAGGATTGAGCAACAAGTCCGTCATTCTCGAAAAAAATCAAATCATCCTGATAAATGTCTTAGTTATAAGGGAGAAAAAGCAGAGATGACTAGGCTGATAAAAATCTCCTCTGGCCTGTCTTATATCTCTTCCAGGCAGTGCTGTTCCTCAAAAGACACACGGCACAAAATATGGTTTTGCTGTTATATCAAAGTGTGTAAGTTAGGGAAGATAGCAGTTTTTTAAACAGAAAAATTAGATGATAACAGCAACAGGTAAAGAAGCTTTGGGCTTCTGAGGAGGAAGTCCTGGCACCCCTACATAGGCACAGTAGATAAACTGAAAACGGTACAAGTGCTGGTCTGAGTACAGCCTGTCTCTATTGTAATCAGAAGGAAGAGTATTACAATCCAGCAGAAGTAGCCGTTCAAAGTCTAAAGAGGAGCATTTCATCAGACAATAATTGAGCACTCACTGCATACAAAGGCAACAGATTAGGTGCTGGGGATCCAAAAGAACCCCCTGCTTCTCTGAAATTAGAACTGTATTCTCATTTTCTCAAGCCAATATATTTTATGTAATGAAACAAAATATGCATCATAGATCTCTTGCAGTGGTGTAAGAGTATTCAGGACCTGCAAGGAAAACTGTGCAAAGAACCTTCCCCTTCAGTCTTTTCCTTGTAGAAATATCCTACTGGTTCCCTGAAAATAGTGTAAGCTTTCTTTAGCAAGTGAAATACCACCCTGTTACTCTCTCCCTCTTACCCTGTTTCACTTTTTTTCATAACACTTAAGACCGCTTGACATTTTATAGATTTGTCATCTGTCTTTCTCAACTAGAATGTAAGCTTCATGAAGGCAGAGATTTCAAAATATTTTGTTCGCAGATATATTCTCAGTATCTCAGTATCCAGAACTATATCTAGGGCTTCCCTGGTGGTGCAGTGGTTAAGAATCCGCTTGCCAGTGCAGGGGACATGGGTTCGAGTCCTGGTCCGGGAAGATCCCACATGCTGCGGAGCAACTAAGCCCATGCGCCACAACTACTGAGCCTGCGCTCTAGAGCCTGCGAGCCACAACTACTAAGACTGAATGCTACAACTACTGAAGCCCGTGCGCCTAGAGCCCGTGCTCCGCAACGAGAAGCCACCACAATGAGAAGGCCGCGTACCACAACAGAGTAGCCCCCACTCGCCACAACTAGAGAAAGCCCACACGCAGCAACGAAGACCCAATGCAGCCAAAAATAAATAAATAAAATAAATTAAAAGAAAAAAAAAGAACTATATCTAGCATGTAGTTGTAGGAGGTTCTTAAAATTTTTGTAAAATTAATAAAAGCATTAAAAAGACACCTGAATATTATGTTAGAATTATTAAGTTATAAAATTTTGGCGTATCTGTGTATATATGTGTGGGTGTGAGAGTAAATTTACAGACTCCATATGGTGTGATTCCCAGTGGACACCAAGTCAGGAGTCAGAGGATCACAAGCTTGTGTGGGGAGTTAGGAGAGTGATTGCAAAAACAAAGCAACATGTCTTATTTAATGGATGGAAGGAATCAAACATTGTCAGCAAACGTCTCCAAAGAGTAAACTAAATGTATCTTTCTGTCCTTTCCATGTCTGAAATCTGAGTGTAGTGAATCCAAATTCACTTCAGATTAGTTGGTTTGACATTAGCTTTCTTCCTTGAGAAAACTTTTGACATTTATGTAGTAAAGTTTTCTTCTTTTCCCTCCTCCCTAAATTACTGCCTGCAAGATGCAAGCCCTCAGATCCAAACAGTATCCCATTTCTATTTTGAGATTTGCCTGAGTCACAAGGTAATCTTGGCAAATCACTCTGCTCTATCTCTTAGTTTACTGAGGCTGCCTGGGAACTGGAGCTGTCAGCCAAACAGGAAGAGAGCTGTGTTGCCTAACTCCAGAAGGTCTCAGTCCTATGGATGTGGTGAGGTTTAATGATGGATATAAACGGCTGCAGATGGAATTCCCACAGGGTGGGGGTGGTGGTGGGGGGGAAGGCAAACATTTTACTTCCTCTATAGGAACTCAGGGCTGGTAGAAAGGCCAGACTATTAAATATAGCTGAGCAGATATCTCAATGTGTCTGCAAGACATGTGTTTCCAACTAAAGAGACCCCTTCTGTATTCCTACTTATTCCTACTATATATGACACCCCAAACCCCAAATATAAGCAAAGGTATGTGACTGATCTGACCCTGGCAAAGTTATACTGTTTAAAAAAAAAAAAGAGTCAGTGTTTATAAACACGTATAAACTACAAAGGCCCTTTTTCAAGAATGGGTATAAAGAGCTGCTTCCACCTGGATGCTCTGATTTGTGCCCCATCCACGGTCTCAAGTTCCTCCTGGTTGTGTAGCTAGCATGTTCTCCCTAAGTGGTTCTGCCTTAGTCACTGTGATTCTAAACTCCCTGCCCCCACCCCCACCCCCAGTGATGCCTCTTGACAAAATTATTCTTTCTGTACTCACACAAATGGAAACAGAAGAGATGAAAGGCCCCGGGGATGCAGACAGTGCAGGTCTCAAGCTGAACCACTGCTAAGCACAACCTGAACTTTTCTGCCTCTCTTCGCTTGGCTGAGTTCCTCTCCTGACTCAGGGTAGAGTGATGAGCCTGGCATAGGAGGCTTAGGACCCAGGGGGCGCCTTTCAGCCGAGAGAAAAAAAAAAAAAACAAAAACCACCTCGCTGCAGCAAGCTGGCTGGGAAGCTCCCAGTTCTAAAGAGAGGCTGTTTACCAGAAGAGCATAACAAGGGCAGGTCTGACTGCAAGGCTGGGAACGGGAGGCAGAGCCGCCGCCAAGGGGACCCCGGTTGGACCCTGGTTGGTCAGTCACCTGCAGGACGAAGGAGGTGAGGATGCTGTTGGCCTGGCTGCAAACAATCCTCGTCGTCAGCAACATGCTCCTGGCAAAAGCCTATGGATCTGGAGGTGAGATTACTGTCTTTCCTTTCTGCAGTAACTTAATGAAGCAGAAAGGGTAGAGCTCCCTATTTCCCAAGCAGGAAGGAAGATGACAGGAAACGAAGCTTTTAGCAGGTTCCTGTTGTCCCATGAAAGCCTTTTTTTTTTTTCCCCTTTCTCCTTTCCCTGCCAGGAGCTTGCAGCTCCATCTTTGCCATTAAGAACAAAGGCAAGTAGCCACTTTCTCTTTCCTTTTCCTTGCCTGTGGCTCATGAGTGGATGGAACTTGGGGGTTCATCTCCCCTACTCCTAAGTACTGTTCTTTTCAGGGGCTTTGCACGGTGTCACCAGAGCGCAGGCCCTCCTCCCTCAGCCCCTTCCTGCGGCTCTCCTGCTGAGGCGAGTGGGAGTTTGGAGTCACATCCAGGCAGCGATGAGGCTGGTTCCCTCTGTCTGAGGCTCTCTTTTCCGTGACTGAATCAAGGCTTTTGTAGAATTCTCTTGGGAGGGAGTGTTGCCTGTGGAAGTGTGGCCACATCCGCAGAGAAGGGAACACAAGAGTTTATGTAACATGGAATGACAACACAGGGATGGATTTCGGGTCCGGCTGCCCACCGACCGAAAACTCCCATCGTCTCCAGAGAGAGACCTGAACCCAGGGCTCCCCAGCACCCTCCTGCAAACTGGCCACAAGTTCCAGAGCGACAACCCCTTGGGTTGTGCGGTGCTTTGCGGCTTACGAAAGAGAAAGAAAAGAAAAAAAGCTAATACTGAGCGTTGGGGGCCGGGCACCGGGCACCGGCTGGGGGCTCTTCACGCGCTCTCCCTCCCTTCTCTTTCCGGCCTCACAACCCTGCGAGGCAGACGGGGTTTTCCACGTGAGGGCAGCGTCTCCCAGCTGGGGTGGGCCCGGGCTCCCCTGCCCGCCACTCAGTGTCCTGTCCGGGGGACTCCTCTTCCTCACAGGCTGCTTCTGGGACAACGGCCACCTGTACCGGGCTGACCAGCCGTCTCCCGCACCGGGCCTCCTCTGTCTCAACTGGCTGGACGCGCAGAGCGGCCCGGTATCTGCCCCCGAGTCGGGTGAGTGCCTGTCCCGCGAGGCGGGCCTCGGGCGGGCGGGCGGCGGCTGCGTCCCGGCCCCGGCCCATGGCGCCTTCTTTCCCCTCCCAGGCGCCGGCAACCATAGCTACTGCCGGAACCCGGACCAGGACCCACGTGGGCCCTGGTGCTACGTCAGCGGCGAGGCCGGGTCTCCCGAGAAGCGGCCTTGCAAGGACCTGCGCTGCCCAGGTACCCGCTCGGGACCCCGCGCCCAGGGGCGGCCAGAGAGCCGGCAGCGCACGTGCGGCCGCGCGACGCCGGCCGGCCCCGCCCCGCCCCGCGCCGTCCGATTGGCCAGGGCTGTCTCCAGGCCGCGGGGCCCGAAGCCCATTGGCCAGCGCCGCCGCCTGGAATGAGCTCATCCTCCGCGAGCGCCTAGTAAACAACCGTGGGCCGCGAGGCCCGGCCCCTCGGCCGAGCTCCTTGCCCCATGCTTCGCCTGGGGAGCCGCAGAGTCGCGCGTCCCGGGTCCACGCCCTTAGTGAGACCTTGGGCGTTTACGGACCTCTTGTGGAGCGTCTGCTGTGTGCTAGGCACTCAGCTCACAGCACCCCCGCCATCCCCAAGAACCAGTTTGGGGGATCTGAGCCTCAAAGAGAAGTTCAGCGATTTACCAAAGGCAGTGATAGGGTCCAGGTTTGAATCCAAGTTTCTTAGACTCCATAGTGCATACTTGTGGCTCCCGGCGCAGCAAGACGATTCTCTAGGATTAAATGGGATATGTAAACGTATAACATAGGGATTGGCATAAAGCTTGGGCTCAACAAACCTGAGCTGCTCAGAGGAGTCATGGATTGTTTCCTGGCATAGAGGGGGGACCCCTGGAGGAGGTGGCAGCTGAGCTGGACCTTGGAAGATGGCAAGGATTTGAGCATATGAAGACGTGGGAGGCAGGAGAGGCCCTTTCTCATAGCCTTCCCCTCACCTTGGCCTCGTCCCAGCTATGGTGCAGCCCTTAGGCCTGGTCTTGCCCCTAGGTCTTGAAATAAGTGCGTTCTAAGGTGGGCCCCCTCGTCTCCCCCCAGACTCAAGGCACTTTCTGATGAGAGCTGTTTCCCACAGAGACCACTTTCCAGGGCCTGCCAACCTCTACAACAGAAACCGAGGAGATGTCTGAAGTGCCAGGAGGAGATGAGGTGCAGGTGTTTGCTCCTGCCAACACCCTGCCTGCCCAGAGCGAGGCCGCTGCCGTGCAGCCAGTGATTGGGATCAGCCAGCGGGTGCGGGTGAACTCCAAGGAGAAAAAGGACCTGGGAACCCTGGGTATGACTGCCCACCCCTGTCCTTGTGGGATTTATTGAGAAATGTTTGCTGATTATCTGGGGTGGAGATAATGGTATACCTTGTGTCCTGTCCTTGGCAGGCTACGTGCTGGGCGTTACCATGATGGTGATCATCATTGGCATTGGAGCTGGCATCGTCCTCGGTTACACCTACAAGAGGTCAGTAGCTTCTCTTCTGGGCTCTCTGAGAGAGGAGAGGAAGGTCCACAAAGTCAAAGCAGACTCCTTTGTGGCATTCTTACCCATAAAGGAAGTGAGGTGTTGGAAGAGGAAAACCAGCTCAAGATGTAGAGACTTCGTTCTAGTCTTTACCAGGTGACCTTGGACAAACCCTTTCCTTTGGTGCCTTTACTCCTCACCCCAAAGCCTCCTGAGGTAGGGGTTCTTGTTCCCCATTTTACAAGTGAGGAAGCCTTCATCAGAAAGGTGAAGTAAGCTTGCTCAAGGTTATACTGCCTGGGAGTGGCTGGATTCAAACCCAGCTCTTTTGACACCACATTCCCTGCTGTCTAATCCAGCATGCCTCGTGTGGAAGTGAGTGGCCCTGCAGAAATCAGGCTGGGCTCTCATTGCAGGGACCCTGAGATCGAATTCTTTCTGTGAGTTATAAAATTCTGGTACTAGAAAAAGTTCCCAGCCACTGCTTTTGCAGTTGGGGCTTGAATGTCCTGAGCCATAAGCAGTGGGATCTCCTTTAGGACAGGAGGAAGGAAGTGAGTAAGAGGATAGGGAGTCTGTTAGCTACTCTACACCACATATGAGAAAGCCAGAGAGGCTACCTGGGAAACTCAGGGACATGACCTGTGGCTGGGATGGCAGAAGGAGGAATGCTTATTTTGAGAGGTCCCCTGAGATGCCATGTGGAAAAGGGTCTCAAAGCCAGTGACAGATGCATGATGATAAGCCAGAGTTATGCCCGTTTTTACAGCACTAGCTAACTCTGGGAAAATTATTTGCAAAATCTTGGGCAAAATCAGGGGATTTGACTTCTAGTCCAGAGTATGTGTGATGTTTCTTTTCTATGGTCTGGGAAGGCTTCCTATAAGGGAAGTGATGTGGTGGCCTGCATTTTCCAGTGGTGAAGACCATGTCTGAGCCCACAGCCCCAGTGGGTCACCCAGCATTAAATAAACTGAGGTGTCCTTAGGGCAATGTAGTCAGCCTCCTCATTTTACAGATGGAAAAGGGGAAGTGTTGGGTAAGAATAATAACAACAATAGCAGCAGTAGCGAACATTTACCAGAGGCCAGGCACTGCTTCAAATGATACGCACACTTTAACTCAATCTTCGCAATCACCCCTTATGAGGTAAATGCTGTTATTATCCCCAGTTTACAGATTAGGAAACTGAGACAAGAGAGGATATGTACCTTGCTTGAGGTCACACACCTAGCATTTGGTGGAGTTAAGTCTTAGCCCTGCCACTAACTAGCGATCTGTGTGACTTTGGGCAAGTTGCTTCTGTTTGCTACTCCAGGGCACTGCTGTAGCTGAGGATGCGACTGCCTGGCACATAGTAAGTGGTCAGTAAACCATAGCTATTTTTCTTTTCTGTAAAATGTGGGTACTGCACTAGCACTCTCTGGGCCCCAATGCTTCTCTGATCGTCTGCGATTCAGGAAGCACAGTTCAGAGAGGGGAAGTATTGACCTGAGAGTGTCTCCTGACTCCTAGTGCAAGGTTGCTGCCCTCAGTGGGATGGTTGACGTGGCAGGTCCAGAGGCACCTGCTTGTCATTTCACAGAGTCAGAGGAAATGATGGGGAGACCCTGGTTATAGTTCGTAGTCAGACCCAAACTGTGTTGGCTGAGTCTAGCTGTTGAAATATTTCCTCCTTCTTCAGCCACTGGATAGCAGTTGGCTCTCCTCCAATCCTGTGACAGTGTCCAGGCCTCCAGGTGCGTGAACTGACTGCTAAACGTCCTTAATTGCAAGCTCAGTTCTTAGGCCCAATGAGGAAGCCAAGCCTTTTTCTTCTAGATTTGTTCCTTCAGGCTGTCACAGGATTGCCCCAAGGCCTTGTGTTTATTTTCCTGTAAACTCAGGGCGAGGCACCAAGTCACCAGACTCCCCATCACTAACCATCGGACCACCCCTTCCCTCGTCAAAAGTGCTCTGAGCACAGACTGTACAACAGGAAACCGCATGTGGGCTGGAGGCAAGCTCTCAGCCCCTATCTCTCCCCAGAGTCAGAAAATAGTGTTCTGGAAAGCGCTGTTGAGCGCAGGTCCTGCTGCTTCCCTGCACCTCCGTTTCTTGTTTCTTGTCTGTTCAGTGGGGCTGTATCCCCACTCCACACACACATACCCACCCCAGATTACCATTAAGTATTACGTGTAAACAGTAGAACACCAATCAGGTTAAATAACCACTAGCTGCCAGCATTTATTGCATGCTTTCTTAATAAGCGAGGCCCCACTGAATGCCCTTCCCTGATGATCACGCCCAAGCCTCAGGACCACACTAGAAGGACCACTTTTACACCGTTTTACAGTGAGAAGCTGAGAGCCAGGGAAGTTAAGTGCTGTGTCCAAGCTACACAGCCAATAAGGTGTGTCTAAGGATTGCCAGTATCTCCCAAAAGTCCAGCGAGGCCCAGGAACTTCATGCCAATTTGCATTGGATTGCATAGGACAGTAGGAAAAATTGGAACTTTCAAAATAAAATAGCTGGGTTTAAAAGTTAAAAGAACCAGGATCTAGTTCTGGAACACCCAGTTCTGGGTGTGACAGTGGACAAGTCATTTACCTTCTCTGATCTCCTCATATGTAAAATAGGGGCAGGAGATTAGTGATGATACTCCCAGCTCTAACGTTGCCTAAAAAAAGACGATATTACCTGGTGGTGGCTGCAGGCAGTACTGAGTTCAAATCCCAAATCCACCATTTGCTTGAATAAATGATTAAACCTCTGTGCATCTGCCTTCCCATCTCTGAAACAGAGATCCTAATAGATGCCACATAGGTTTGTTGTGAGGATGAAATTAGTGTAGTTTGGGCAGACAGTTGGTGTTCCTAACCTTAGCTGCCTTGAGAAACTTGTCCTGAGCAGCAGTGTGGCACAGCACTGCTTCTGACTGAGAAGGGAGCAGTGGCTCAGAGTTACATAATAATTTGAAGGAACCCGTGTTACCTGAAGGAGGTCTCGGGTGCCTCCAATCAACCCCCCAAAGAGGGTGTCAGACACAGGCAGCAGCTCCGTCCACACCTGCTCTCTTAGGCCAGCCCAGCTCCCGGTCCTGGCCCCAGAGCAGTCAGGATAGAATTACTGCAAGCCATGAGCCCCCCTATCCCCCTCCCCACAAAGGCCAGGGAGAGAGCTTTCCCCTGGCCGGGAGGAGCAGGCAGTACCAGGCTTCCTCTCAAGGGAGGCAGGGCAGCAAGTGGGGGCCGTGAGGGCTCAGCCTGGCGGGTCTTTGTCCTGGTTGTCTGGGCCACGAGGTTCAGGTGGCCAGTCTGCAGCTCCCTGCCCCTGCCACTGCCCCTGCAGCATCTGTGCTCTGGCTCTGGAGGGAGTATTTATTTTCTGATACAAAGGCAAGGGAAAAACTGTAAGTCAACACCACTCTGCCTGCTTAAGAGAGGAGCTGAGTCAGTGAATAAGTCTTTTGTTCTTTCTTGGCTGCCAGACAACAGCCTGGCTGCCCCCCCTACCCCTAAAAGGTGGTGAGAAGGGGCTGAGCTGCCTGGTGGTCAGTGCAGCAGGCCTGCTGGCCTCTCTCAGACCTCAGAAGGGGCTGGGGGCAGCCACTGCACCTCCAGGACTCACAAGCACCATTAACAGGAGGCACGTGGGGTTGGGTGTGTTTTGAGGCTTCTAAATGGAAGAGACTGTCATCCAGATGAGTCCCAGCACCTGCTTCCTTCATTACCCTTGGCTGCTCTTCCAGCCCGGCTCTGCCCCATTAATCCAAATTGATTTTTCCCCCCTAAAGCAGCAGTACCCAACCTTTTTGGCACCAGGGACCGGTTTCATGGAAGACAGTTTTTCCACGGACGGGGGTGGAGGGGGGGGGCCATGGTTCAGGCGGTAATGCGAGCGATGGGGAGCGGCAGATGAAGCTTCGGCTCATTTGCCCGCCGCTCACCTCCTGCTGTGTGGCCCAGTTCCTAACAGGCCACAGACCGATACCAGTCCACGGCCTGGGGGTTGGGGACCCCACCCCTGCCCTAAAGACTTGTGTATGATGCAGCCTGACCATTATCAACGGCTCGGCTGACCACAGCTGGATGCTTGATAAAGGAGGTAGCTGAGGAAAGCAGGGCTTTGGAGTCAGACTCCAAAGCCTCACTTTCTTCTATAAAATGTGGGTGATATTTGCAGTCTTGCAAAGTTGGGTGGAAAGTGAACCAAGATGGTACATGTATAAAGTGTGTGGCATCCAGTAGGTGCATAGGTAGCTCTTCTCATGCTGGATGATGGGAAGGCCATTTCCTGGCACCTTAGTGGGTCCTCAGGAAGCATGAGTTCCTGCTTTCCCTCTTCCTCCAGCCCCTTAGATTTTGAAATTCAGGCCTGGCCCAAGACTCTTGGCAGATACTCTCCTTCTTTTGTAAATGGCCTTTTGGTCTTCTGCTGGCTTGGGGGCTCCCTTAATAAAATTAAACCGAGACCTTCCAAGTTTCTCCCTACATGGGCAGACTTGAAGAATCTAGCATTTTTTTTTATTACAGAGGTAGATGTTTTCTTCGATGCGGCGGCAGCTGTAACCAATGGGCAGTGCCCAGGGGCAAAGTGAATCTCAGGCTGTGAGTGGGAATGCACTTGGTCCAGACAGCCCTGTCCTCATGGCCCTCCATGGCCCCTCTGGGTGCTCTGGGAGGTCCTCTGCTGCGGGGGTTGGTGGTGTCCAGTACAGAGCCTGATGAGGATGGGTAGGAGCTGCAGGCTTACACATTCAGAAACTTGGCCACCCAGGGTGAGTCAGGGAGATGAGCTTACAGGTTTGCCTTCTGTGACCTTACAGTGAGAAATAGGGAGTCAGGGCACATGTCATGTGTGGGATCTCACAGAATGTTAGGGTCCGTGTAGGTTAACAAGTTCAACTCCCTGTTTTACAGATGATGAAATGAAGGCCCCAAGAGAAGGGGAGTGGCTGAGGTCACACAAATAATACTCACCTTGGCTGGTCAGTAGGAGAGTTCCCTTGGGAACCCAGATTAAGATAACGTTGCTTGGTGAGTCAAGTCGTTTTCAGGGCAAATCATAACAGCCTCCTATGAGTTTTACAGCAGTTCCACTGTTTTTGAAATGCTTTCCCATCCATTATCTTATTTGGAGGCAGATATTATCCCCATTTCACAGATGAAGAAACCAAGGCTCCCCGAGGCCAAGTGTCACACAGCCAAGGCTGGGCTGCTCCAAGTACAGACAACTGGTTTATTTAAAGACAGTTGTGAGGTACCTGTGCCAGCTTTTCCCTGTCCAGCCCCTGCTGTTTTCTCAGTGTTACTCTCCAGTCTCTGGACACTTTTGTCATCGCACCTCACATGGTGATGGCTGTGTAATCCATCTGATCTTGGCCGTCTCCCCAGGGAGTCTGAAGCAGGCCTGTGTTGCTGCCCCAAGCCATCCATTGGCTACTTGTTTCAAGGCCTCTTTGGGGTGGGCTCCTTCCGGAAAGATTTCCTCTGACAGCTGAGCCCACGTATCTAGTTGCTGTGTCAGACGATGCTGACCTGCGTGCTGGGGGCTGGTTCTGGTGTGCAGTGTGCTAGACACACACCAAGCCCTTTGGCTTGCAGTGGGGGTGGCCTGGTCCCGTGGGTGGGCAGAACATGTGCAGCTGGAAGACTGGGTGTGTGAGTCTCTGCCCCAGTTTCTTTGGGGGTGACCCTGATCGGGTCAGAACTTCTGTTGAGCATCAGCCTGAGTCTGACAGACTTGGGTTTGAGCCCACCATGTCATTCGGAGAGTTCAGTTTCTCTGGACTTATTTCCTCATCTATAAAATGAATGATAAGACCCAATTGTTAGGGTTCCGAATGAAGTGAGATAACGCTTGTAAAGCTCTTAGCATGAAGCGAGCACTTCATGTGTGTGAAATGGGGCAATATCAGGGCCTGATTGGGTCACTGAGCACCATGAGAATTGGAAGGCGTGTGAAAACTCAGGGTCCCATGGTCATTGTCTCCCATTGACCTGAGCAGCCCTCAGAGTCCTTTTTGGCCCCTGCATGGTCCCTGTTTCTAGCCAGGGCTCACAGCTTCTGGAAATTTTGGATAAGATGTCTCAGAACAGGATGGTCAGGTCAGTTTTCTGGACAATTTTATAGGTGAGGGCTGAAAATTCTCTGGGTCTTGTGGCACCTTGGGCTGAAAAAGCAAAACTCCACCTTGCTGTAAGAGTCTCTTTCCTACACAGTATCTTCATTGAGCCCCACTGCAGCTGTGTGAGGTTCATGCAGATGAGGTTTAGGGGCTCCTTGCTGAGTTAAGGCAGTCTGGCAGAACAGAAATCTAGGCCATGAGCCACTGCCTGGCTGTGACCATGGCCAGCCCCTGCCCCTGCTGGGCCTCAAGATGCCACCTTAGGAGCAGAGCCATGCAGGAGGCAGAGCCTGAACGCTTCCCTCTTCTCCTGCCAGGGGCAAGGACCTGAAAGAGCAGCATGAGCGGAAGGTGTGTGAGAGGGAGATGCAACGAATCACCCTGCCCTTGTCTGCCTTCACCAACCCCAACTGTGAGATCGTGGATGAGAAGACCATTGTGGTCCACGCCAGCCAGACTCCAGTTGACCTTCAGGAGGGCAGTGCCCCCCTCATGGGCCAGGCGGGCACTCCAGGCGCCTGAGCCCCCCATGATGGGCAGGAGCCCATGCAGACAGTGGTGCAGGACCGCCTACCCACCTACAGCTGGGAGGATCTACACTTTTTGTTGTGGCTAAAAACCCCCACTTATTTTTTTGGTTTGTTTTTGGTGAATCCTAAGACAAGCAGGTGGTACTGTGGGCTGAGGGTGAGGCTGGGTGGGGTCCTACCAATGCTGTTTCTCCATCCCATGGAGCAGGATTTTGCCCGTGGATGGAGGCAGCGGCAGTCCCCACAGCAGTGCTGCCAACAGGGCCTTCCAGTGCCCCGGAACTGAACCAGGGATGGACTAGGAGCTCCCCCAGCTCCTCTGTGCTTTATTGTCCAAGATGGCCTCAGCCTCTGCCTCCCCATGTGTTCTCCTTGGGCTTGAATGGTGCACGCTGTTATTCACAGTTCAGGTCATGTAGGTTGAGAGGCAGTATTTAAAAAAGATATTTAGTTTTTTAAATATTTGGGATGCAATTCCCTGCAGACCTCTGAGAAATGGAAATAAGTCTGTACGAAAGTCAGAACTGTGGGTTGAGAACGGGATCTAGGCGGGGGGGCTGCTGGCAGTGATGTGCCTTGACAACCGTGGGCTGGGCCCAGGGACTCTTCCTGTTTTGAAAGTAAAGGAAGGGAAGAAGCGCACTGAACATTCCACTTAGGAAGAGGGTAAAGAAGTATCTGCAGCTGCCTCAGGCCACAGGACCCGAGTGGACCTGGGGTGTCCCAGACGGTCTCTCTTCGGGGTGGATAGTGACCTTTCATTCTTCAGGGGTGAGACAGCAGCCAGCTAACCTACGGGAATGACACTGTGGGTGAGGCCTTGTGAACTGCTTCTGAGAGGTTAACCTGGAAACCCACTCGGAGGCAGGGTGATGGAGGGGGCTTCAGGACTTGGCACCTGCCTCGGCCCAAATCTGCAGGTGGCTCTGTAGCCTCCAGGCCAGCGCCTTCCTGTGGGGTCAATAGGGCGAGGGCCACGACCCCTAACTTGTAAAATAATCATAGAACCATTGAGGGACCTTAGGGTGCCCGAAGCCTTTTGGACAGAGGGGCCAGAAGTGGAAACTGACATTCACGGTCACAGAAGAAGCTACCAGCACGGCCAGCCCTGAGGCCCTGATATCACGCTCGGAGGCCTTAGCACTGCTTTCCGTCCACAGAGCTTCCTTCCCAAAGCCCTGCCACTGCCTCACATAGAGAGGGGTTAATGGGGCCCAGTCTCTCCGGCAGGCTGTTCCTGGAAGTGATTTGCTGAGGGGACCTAGGCCTCAGGGGGTCCCTTGTTGGTAGAGATGCAGAAGAGAACATTACTGGTTTCTACTTTTCTATAAAAGCATTTCTCTGTGTACATGTTTTATATACCTCATTCTGACACCTGCCTACAAAGTGCAGGAAATTGCTCTGCATTCGACTTATATAAATTAAAAAAAAAGGACGACTCCATATTGCCAAGTTTTTGTGGGGTATCAGGACCCTCCTCCCAAAAGTTGGGAAGTTTTTGGTTACCTTGTCAACACCTGCATGGCAAGCTCTGGCTCTCTGTCCTTCACTCGGGCCCTGCACCTAGGAGGCAGCAGCAGCTGGATGGTTGGGAACTGCAGCCTCCGTGTTTGGGCGTCGCAATCAGCTTTTCAGGTCGAAGTTGCAGGGAAGATGGTATGTGGCATCCCAAAGGAGGCTGGTCACTGCAAATCCTCTTCCCGTCAGCATTCTTTCCGAGGTGGAGATAGTTAAAACGAACATCCAGGCAGCCCCTGGCAGGGGCTGGAGACGGGGTGGTGGGTGGTGGTGCTGTAGCAGCCGAAGGAGGGATAGGTGTGCAGATGGGGGAAGAGTCTCCAGGCTCCCAGGAGCAGCTCTGGGCTGTGGAAGGTCCCTGCGGGGGTGGCTCCTAGGGCTCCAGAAGAAGCTACCAATGGGAGTTCGTTGGGTTTTTTAGCAGGGACTTAGCAGTAGGTTCTCAGCCTCTAGGAACACTTAGGGTGACCTCTACCCATACTCAGACACTGCTCTATACTTCTAGAAGCAAGGGGCACCCTAGAGCATCAGTTTTTCCAGGAAGCAGATCCTGCCCTTCAGTTGGACTCCAGCTTTTGGAGAAATCACCTTTGGGTATGTGGATGCCTAGTGTGCCCGGGATCCTACAAAGCCAGATCGCAACATCTTGCCCAGCCGTCACCCTCCACGACAGACCCCATGTGCAGAAGCAAGAAACAGGTCTCCCCCCGAGTACTTGCAGGGAAACACCAGGGGTGGGGGTGACTTGCATGCATTTCTTCCTTTAATGAAGGTGGCACCCAGCCCTGCAGAGGACTCCAGGATAGCCTGGCTATGGGAGCGCACGCATGTCAGAGGGCGGCAGCGTATGGCCCTGAAGGGATGACTCAGGCAGGAGGTGGGAGTCAGACCTGCTACAAGGCCGGGGCTGCCTTAGGTGGGTCGTGCATGTTCTCTGGAGCAGGCTGGTGTCTGTGTAAGGAGGGGAATCAGAGGTGGGGGGCACGAGAAGTCCCTGCCGAGGGGTCAAAGTGGCCAGCACACCCTCCACGTGCATCTCCCTGAACCAGGCCGCAAGTCACTCTCTCACTCTCAGCATGGTCGGTTATGTTAACTGCTTAATTTATTTGGTCTGCTCAATGGCCCCGCTTGGGCCCACTCCCCCACACTTGTGGGGACCACTGAGGCACCACCAGCCACACAATGCTGGCCTTCCCGCTGCCGGGAGCCCAGGGCTCGACCCTACAGCAAACCTGCACACTCCACACTTAAGTATGGTCTAGACAGCAAGGAAACTCTGGCCAGAGGTGACATCTAGTCCCACAACTCATCAGGTCTATGTACAGCGTTTCACATAACACCCCACAGATATAACAAGATAGTCTGAACAGCAACCGTTCTCCTGCATCACTCCCACCCACCTCCTCCCCCCCCAATATAACCACCATTGCAGTAAGATCCCAAACCCACTCCTAATCTGTTAAATATGGTGCAAGGTCCCACTTATGGGGAGGCAAATCTACTTGTATTCAAGACCCCCACCCCAGCTCTGGAAGCCAGGGTAGAGGGTGTCCCCTGGGCTTTTCAGCACCCACAGCTGTGAGCTGTGGCTCAGGAGACTGGGGCCAGGAGCTCATGAGCTGGGCCAGCCAACATGGGAGGTAGAAGCCAGAAAGCCCGGCTCGGGGAGATGTCCCCCGCAGCACCTCCGCTCTGGGACTCTGCCACCACATCTTGCCACCCAAGCTGCTGCCTGGATCAGGCACAGTGAGGGGTGAGCATCGGCTGCCACGAGGACAAGGCTGGGAGACTGCTGAGATTCCCAGCACCCCGCCCCATACACTGGGCCTGCGACCAGCCACACTGTCCTCCAGAACCCACCTAGCAAAATCCCAGGCTCCTGAGGTGCCTACCAGGGTGTGAGTGACAGCAGCCAGGATACTAGAGCTTTCTAGCAGGCAGGGCCTCTTTCCTTCCAGCCCCAGCCTCTTCCTGCACTTGTGGCTGACTGCTTGTGGGAGGCAGAAAGGAAGTTCCCAGCCAGTCTCCAGCCGCTCAGTTTGAGAACACGGGGGGAAGCTCCCCCTCGAGCTGATGTGGCCCCTGGGCCCGGGAGGTGAACAGAAACCAGCCCTTCCCCTGACTCCTGGCCGGACACACTACAAACCGACTAAGGGACCCTTCAAAACCTACTCCCTTGACCCTGCCCAGGGGAGGGCAGGATGTGGCGTGGAAGGGGGTAGCACCACTGTCACTTCACATCCTTGGATGGCCGCTCACTCCGCCACGCTCTCATGAGAAGTCCTTCTGCACCAGCTGGATCAGAGGCTTCAGAGCCCACAGGCAGGTGCACCTGGGATCCTGCCCAGCAGGTCCAGGTCACAATGATTAGTGTAAGCAAGAGCCTCCCGGAATCCACTGCCAGGGAGTTCCCGAGTGGTCATGAGTAACAGATTCCTCCTGGCACGGGGACCAGGCTTTTTTTTTGTTTGTTAGTTTGTTTTCTTCTTCACAGCTTTCAGGCGAGTGTTGGATTTACAGACAGTAACCAGGCCCCAGAACCTGTGGAGGTGGCTTCCCTGGTGCTGCACCCGCTCGCCTCCTGGGGAGGTAGTAGGGATGGCTGGTTCTGCTTCTAAACAAGCTGCCAATCCACAGGAAGCGTGGAAGGCCCTGCCCACAGCAGGGATGGGGCGCAGAGGGGGCAGTGCTGGCTGTGGAACGCCCCCCCGCAGGGGGCTGGGCCGGGGCTAGGGGGGCGAGTCCCGGGTCAGGCCATATTGCACTGTCACTGTGTGGTCCAGCTCCTCCAGCTCTGCAGGCAGTGGGATGCCCAGGTCCCCAAGGTACAGGGAGAGGGCCTCAAAGGAGTCCTCCAATTTGGAGAATGCTGGTCTAGAAAGAAAAGGAGTTGGAGACAGGTGAGATACGGGGGTGGTGGCGGGGGGAGAGAAAGGGTGGCACAGAAGGCACCCAGGCCTGCGGCTCCACTGCTTCCTGGGTGTCTGACCTTGGGCAAGCCCCTTAACCTTGGTGTACCTCTGTGGGAAACAGGGGTCATGTAACTGCGTAGGATGTTGCTGTAAAGATGAGAGATAATAACACTGGGAGAAGGCTGGTCTGGCAGCTCAAAAAAAGCAAGTCCAGGAGAAAAAAAGCCCATCCCACGTCTTGGAGAAAATGCAACCATCACAGGTGGGACTGGACTAAGTACCCTTTTAAAGATCCTTTCCAGTTCTCAGACTGTTTCCACACCAATGGATCTGCCCCGGGAGGGGCATTTCATAGACTCTGGTAGCCCTTCCCAAGGAGTAAAGCAAACGCCTGGCTCCTAGTGCCCTGGAGACAGCTCAGCTGCCCTGGAACCCGACACCTCAGGCTTACTCTCCCGCCTCCTCCTTGATTCTGCTTAGATATCTTGTCACCTTCTTGGCAAGGCCTACTCTGTATAACTTGCACCCTAAACAATCCTTTCCTCGGCTTGACCCCTTTTTCCATAGCATCTGTCACTTCCTCATATGCAACACAGTTTGTCATATCTATTGTTTATCACTTCCCCTTGTTAGAATGTGAGTCCCCGGAGGGCAGGCCCCTTGGTTTTGTTCACTGCAGCATCCCAGAGCTTACGAACGCAGCGTCTGGCACTCAGTAATATTGTCTGAATTAAACAGACATTTACAATGACTGAGAAGGGATATTAGCAAACGAATATTGTGTGGCTTAACATTTTCTCCTCATGCTCTTGTTCTGGTGTGACTGAAGGACTTTGGTCCTTTGGTCCATGAAGGAACAAGATTCAGAGCCTCCCACCAGCAAATCCCAAGTCTAAAGTGGATCTTCGGAAATCATGTAAAAATAAAGGTTGGGGGCCTCCCTGGTGGCACAGCAGTTGAGAGTCCGCCTGCCGATGCAGGGGACATGGGTTCGAGCCCTGATCTGGGAAGATCCCACATGCCACAGAGCAACTGGGCCCGTAAGCCACAACTACTGAGCCTGCGCGTCTGGAGCCTGTGCTCCACAACAAGAGAGGCCACGACAGTGAGAGGCCCGTGCACTGCGATGAAGAGTGGCCCCCGCTTGCCACAACTAGAGAAAGCCCTTGCACAGAAACGAAGACCCAACACAGTCAAAAATAAAAATAAATAAATGAAAAGAAGGCTCAACATTAAAAAAAAATAATAAAAATAAAAAATCAATGTAACTATTTAAAAAAATAAAAAAATAAAAATAAAGGTTATGTGCCAACTGGTTATCTTGGGGGGGATGGAGCTGGGGAGTGGGGAGTGCTGAGGGGCACACTGCTCAGGAGATTATAGAAAACGTATACTTCCTGTCCTATATATTTTGGTAATGTTTGAATTTGTTTTTTAAAAGAAACATAATTTTTGATAGCAGAAGCACAAAGGTTCTAGTTTTCTAATGCACAAACTTAAAAAGACTCAGAATAACTTTGGTAATAATGAAAGCTATAACCTGAGAAGAATAAAGGTAATTTTAAAAGATTTCTTTAAAGGAAGAAAATGGCTAAACGCATAAAGATGCTCACAGTAGTAACACCTATTTTAAGGAGAAACTGGAAAAACCTGAACATCTACATTATGTATATTATGTGTTCATACAGTCTCCTAGTGAATTCCATAGTCAACAAAAATGATAATCTGGAATACTGGGTAGTGACAAAATGCAGAGCAAAATGTAAAGCTTTTCTCTATTTGACATTATAAATGTACAAAACATATGTATTTGGACATGGACGTGGGAATATGGAAACATGGAGACACTTATGCTGTTAGCATGGTATAGCTTTGGGTGAATTTCCTGCTGTTAAAGTTTCTTTTAACAGCTGTCTCTGGGTTACATCCAGGTCACTTACTACGATACTCTCGTCTCCCGTCCCCTCGACTGGCATGTCAGGGTTGTCAGGTGGCTTCGGTGGTTGACAGCCATCCTCGAACTCAAGGCTTTTGCCACCCCAGTTCCTGGGAAGGGCTTGGGGATGGCTGAAGGCAGGGGCGAGCATCCCAGGACCATGCGGGTTGGCAGACAGGAGCGGATACCAACCTGCTCTCGGGCTCCAGTCTACAGCAGATGGCGGCCAGGGGGAAGAAGGCTGGGGGGCAGTCCGTGGGGACAAACTTCTCCCAGAAGAGCTTCACGTTGAGGCCGAAGTCCAGTGTTCGGGGCAGGCAATCAGGATCTGCATACACCTGCCCAATGATCTGCAGGTGGGAAGACAGTGGTCAGGAATGGGCTGCTGATGTACAGCCGCATGGCAGGGGTGGGCCATGCTGGTGTGTGGACAGGACAGGAAGGATGGTCAGAAGAGGGAGGTAAAAACTGTCCTTGGAGGGCTCCACCTCCCCCGTTTCTCCAAATCTTGCTAATCCAGACTTGTCTCTAGACTGAGAGTGTGGTTACTGAGGAGGGTTTGGAAGAGGCCTCACTGCAGCAGAAGCACAATATTCCCAACTGGCCTCTGGAGGAGCAGCTTCCACCCACCCGACCCTGCCCTGCTCTGTACCCTTCTGTCTGTGTCCCCTGACAGAGTTTAGGCCCTGAGAAGGTTGGCGCTGGGTCTGATTCAAGTCTGAAACCCTTTGGCGCCAGACCAGTGCTTTGTACGCAGTAGGTGCTCAAGTGATCTCTGTTAGAGAACAATATTTTTAAAAACCTTCCTTCATTATTCCAACCGTCCCTCTTGTCTCCTCTACCACATCTCACTCCGTGGGAAGCACAGAAGCCTTTGAATGTATGTACTCGACTCAGTGCTTCAAGACAGACTGAGCTAAGCTCCTGAGGGCAGGACTCTTTCCGTGACTCACTCTGCACCCCACAGAGCCTAGCGCTGTGCCACATGGGCCAGCGCTTCCTGGAGTGTCTGCTGCTCCTTGTTGGGCTGAGGGTGGGGGCAGCACGAGTGCCTGGGGAAGGTGGCACAGAGGGAAAGGCTACATCTGGCCCAAGAGCTAGAAGGACAACCTCCTGCCCTTCCTGGTGAAGTTTCGTGTCCCGCCCACCCCCTTACTGGCCATGTGACCAAGAGCAAGCCACTGCCCCTTTCTGAGCCTCAGCTTCCTCACCTGAATAAGCCCGGCCCAATCCTTCTCATGGCACCAATGAGACTCGAAGGTGTCAACAGATCTGTGATAAACTACACAACCCTCCACTGGTGTTGATTTTATGGCAAGCTACTCATCTTAGGAGGAGGAGGAGCCCCAGTTCTGACTAGGGGGCCGAGCTGCTGGGCCTGATGCCTCAGTCCCGGCCTCCATGCAGGAGCTCACCTCACAGAGGACAATCCCAAAAGAGAAGACATCCACGGTCTCATCGTAGCTCTTTCCTTGGGGAACACAGGAGAGCAGGCTATTAGGTTTAGTCCCTTCTCTGCTCTGCACTGAGTCTAGAGCCAGGTCAGGCCACAGCCAAGAAACAGGGTTAGAATAGCTTCTGTGGGGATGCCCCAAAGGCTGCCCTGGATAGACACCATCTGAAAATCACCTTTCCTCAGTCCTGTGTGGGCTGCCTTGGAGAAATCTTGTGAAACAACACTGCCCAGGATGAAACTGCATGGGATAGTGAAAGAGAATTGGACCAGGGTTCACATGGACCCTGACACTGCCTGCTGTGTGTTCCTGGGAAGATTCCTAAACCTCTCTGGGCTGCAGACTCCAGAAAGGGTGTATCGGACCATTTCTGAGGCCTCACAGCCCTGTGTGGTTCAAGAATCCAATGAGCATCTTTGGCTGGTTAGAGCATTATCCACAAGGGGGCGCCACACTTCAGTTCTCAGCACGGAGAGAGAAGAAAAGGCAATAAACAGCCTGAGCTCTCAGCTACCCTTGGTGCTCAAAAGCCACAGTCAGACCGCAGCGTGGGCCCAGAATGGGGCACTGGCCAGCTCGCAGGACTGAGCTCAGGGAGGGAGGGGTTTATGAGGTCCAGCCTGGCAGGGGATAAAAACCATCTAGCCCTCAGCTCTGGGTACCTGGCCTTACACTTCACAGGCCTCCCCTGAAGCCCCCAGGGCTCTGCTGAGAGATGCGGCCCCACCTCCCCTCTGGGGCGTCAGGACTCACCATTCAGCATCTCAGGGGCCATCCAGTAGGGGTTTCCCACCACCGTGTAGCGTTTCTTGCGGTCACTCTTGCGCAAGGTACGCTTCTTGGTGGTGGCCTTCTCCACTGGGGGCTTCTTCCTCTCCTCGACTATGAGCCGTGACAGCCCAAAGTCTGCCACCACCACGGTCTTGTCCTGGGAGGACAAGGGCCAGGTTAGCACCTGGTGGGGACATTCCCAAAAGCAGCCACTGGGAAGGGGAGAAAAGGAGTGTAGCAAAGGGCTGTCTTAGCGAATGGGGCTCGGCGTTTGTTTTTCACTGTCTGCTCTCTGCACAGAGCAGGTTCCCCAGGCCTGGGGGTGTTCTCAGCAGAGGCGCTGGAGCCTGGAGGGGTAAGGCTCTGGGACCCGGAGAGTGGAACTCAGAGGCAGGACAGAGGATTTCTTTTGTTTTGTGTTTTTCTCATCCTGCCTTGTTCCCAGAAAGATTTAAGGCCGTGGCTAGAACCAGGATAAGACAGAAAAAGACAAGGTGGAGGCATTCAGTGGGGGGACATAGGGGAGATAAGCTCTTCAAACAGCTACAAGGCAGTCATGTGGAAAAGGGATTAAGACTGTTTGGTGTAAGTCCAGAGGGCACAGCCAGGGCCAGTAAGTGGACACCCAGGAAGCCACACTGGAAGTCAACAGGAGTAGTAACATTGTAAGAGCCAAAGCTGACCAGCAATGAGGACGGAGGCTGGCCCCAAACCAGTCACTGTGAATTTACTAGCTCTGTGGCCTCGGGCTGAGGCTTCAGGTGCCAAGGCTGTAAAACTGGGTCCTCAGTGAGTTGCTTTCACCATCACAGGGCAAAACCAGGAAAAGCGACAGGGTTCTATGTACAGTTAAGGAACTTCTCAAGTCCCTTTTAACCAAAGGATTTCAAAGCTGCTACTGGGAGGAGGTGGGATTCGTCGGCATGTGTTAGGAAGTCCCTGGAAGACAGAGGAGGGCATTGGAGGCAGCAGGAGGGGCAAGACAGGAGCCCTAGGTGATACCTCTGGTCTAAAGCAATAGGGGACAGTCTCCCTGGTGACAAGGAGGCCAGGAGGACTGCCCTGGGGAGGCCCAGAGTGGTGGGACATACCAGCTTGATGAGGCAGTTGTGCGAGTTCAGATCCCGGTGGATGATACACATCGAATGCAAATAGGCCTGGAACAGAAGTATGAGCTGAGGCCAATGGGCAGTTAATCAACCAGATGGTGACTCTGAAACTGGGGGCCACAGAACCTGCTCTTCTCCCAGGTCATCCCCACCCAGCTTCGGAACCAACCCGGACTCCAGAGCCCTCCTGCTGTCACTCCCTTGTCCCACCGACAACAGAAAGCCAAAGGCCGCCGGGGCTTCCCCTCTCCCTGACGCCATTTCCTGCCCATCCTCTGTTCACTGACCCAACCCAGTGGATGCTCTCTCCTCAAGTCTCCGACTCCACTGGGCCCTGGCCCTTGCAAGCCTCCATCCCCTCTACCCACTTTACTTAGATGCCCCACCTGGGTGCATTGCTCCTGCCCCTTCACACCCTCACCCTCACCCCAGTCTCTGGCTTCAGCCACTCTGGATCCTTCCTGCTGTGAAAGGGCAAGTGGCCTCCTCCTGGTCCAGCTGGCTCTGTGCTCCCAACATCCCCCTCCCCTGAGACTCAGCACCCTCCCCACTCCCTGTGGTCTAGTGGTGAGGATTCGGTGCTGTCACTTTGACCTCTCCCTCTTCCTACCCAAATGTTTCCAAACTGGTCTCTACTTGCTATTTCCCCCCTCCAGGCCTCCGCCTCTGGCTCTTGTCATCCTGGAGCCACTTCCTTTCCCTTCCCTTCCCCAGCAAGAGGGGAAGGAGCCACCCCCCAGCCCCCTGCAGCCCCCACAGCACTGCTTCCGGCCCCTGGGCTCCTGGAGCTGCTCACACGCCCAGGGAGCTCTTCCTGACCTGCTTGCCACCCCTCCTCCGAGGCTACCCATGCCTCTCCCGAGACACCTGCCCTCGAGACGCCTGCCTTTTCCTTCCGGCCTCCTCAATGTCAGCGCCTCTCAAAGCCACCTTCTCTTCACTGCTGACCCCCACGAACCACCAGCACATCAGCCTCAGCAGATGCCTATCCTATCCTAGCTCTTCCCAAACCCGTTTCCCGACCATCACTCCCCCCCCTCCACCGGCAGTCTGGTAGACGACACCACTGTTCCTCTAGGCACCTCAAGGCGCCCCGGGCCCACCTCCCCCCACCCCTGCTCTCTCACTACCAACCAGTCTCCATTCTGACTCCACCCTGCCTCCCAGTCTCCTGGTCCCACAGCCCCACTGTAATTCAGAAACCTGAAAGGTTTCATGACTCCCAACCCAGGTCTCCCTGCCCTGAGTTCTCCCAACTCCCCGCCAACCTACTGACCACACCAGAGTCACCTTCAAAACAGCACAGCTCTGGTCACAAAATGTTCTTGCTTAAAAATCTTATATGTGTGTCTTTTTGGCTTCCTAAATAAAGTCTGGACTCCTTAGCTTAAACGCAGGGATTTTAATGTCACCCCTGTCTAATACTGTCTTCATGGACCCCACATAGAACAGCAGGCATTAAAATCTCGGGCTTGGGGGTCAGACCAACTGACCCAAGCTCCTAGCTCCGTCCTTGTGTAGCTCAGCTTCTCATCTGGAACCAGGGCTGTCATGAGAGGTGCTAGTCCCTCAGCTCAGTGCCTGGCTTGAAGAAAGCACTCGGCAGTTGTCACTGTCCCCATCGCTGTGACTGGCACCATTCTTTCCCAGTGAAACAGACTATTTCCTCCTTTCTCCTCCCAGCTCTTTGCTGCTCTCATCACCCCAACCTTGGGGCCTCTCTGCCAAGAGGAACTTTCATGCAATTCTGACCCATCCTTCAGGGCTCAACTAGAACACAATTCCCAATTCTCTGATTTCCTAGGCAGTGAGGTTCTCTGCTCTCTCTAAGGGCCCTCAGCACCTGGATGCCCCTGTGACAGCAGGGCCAGGCTGCCTCGTGCTAGTTTGCTTCTCCAGTTCGCCTTGCCCATACCCTGTTTGCTCTTGAAGATTGGGAATTCTTTGAGAGTAGAGTTGTAAGTTGAGAACAGCCAGCTGTGGGCAATTTTCACTGGCACAGAGAGAAGCTTGATAAACAGGTGCTGAAGGACCCAGCCCATGCAGGCTGCCCAGGACAGGGTCTCTGCCTTTCAGTGCCTGCCCGCCATCCCTGCACCTCTCCTGACCCCCCACTCCCAATACCCCTGCTCCGCTGGCAGGGCTGTTGGCAGGACTCACCATTCCAGAGGCGATGCCTTTGGCAAAGCTGACCTTCTGCTGCCAGGGGAACGGGTCCTACAGGATGGAGGAATGCCCATCAGAGGCTTCTGGGCCCTGTCCCACTTGTGGTCCGGGCCCCATGGGTCAACATGATCTGCCAGCAAACCCTCCCTGCCTGTGCCCAGTCCCGCCCAGCACGGCCCTTTGTAGGCAAAGCAGTGGGCCTCTCTGGCCATCATGGTTCCAGAGTAGTGGTGACAGAGGTGTCCCACAGACAACCCACCAAGGCTCTTGGGAACTTTGGGGGTGGCACGCTCACCACGCTGCGCAGAAAGTCCTTCAGCGTGCCCCCCTCGATGTACTCCGTCAGCAGGTTCAGCTTCTTGTCCTTGTACAGCACGCCGATGAACTTGAGCACGTTGGGGTGGTCCAGGCTGCGCATCACCTTCACCTGAAGGAGGGGAGGCCAAGGAGGGTGGGTGGTTTCTTTCTCACCCCTTCCCTCCAGGGAGTCAGATTGACAAATGTGACCTGCATCTCCCACCTCCTATCTCATGTGCTGTGGAAGAAGGCCCCAGGTGGACGGGGATGGCCTCCCAGGCCTCACCCCTGGGAGCCTGCCTTTCTAGGAGCTGCATCGGGGGAACTGGAGTAGGAGGACCCAAGGCCTGGAGGGCAGCACCCAGTGGAGCAATGGAGAGAGGTGGGAGAACCGTGTCAACATTCAAGGTGCCAGGCTCCCCGGGCACAGCGTTCAGGTGGGGTCACAGCATCGAGCTGCAGTGAACTGGTCTGTGTTCATGTCCATCACCCCACACTCCACGAGCTCCTCTGAACCACATCTCGCGGTACCCAGCTCATGCTGTCTTTAGTGTTTGTTGCACAATTAATTATACTGTAATTTAGAGGGGGCAGGGACGTTCCTCTAAATGATTTTTTCTGCCTTAAGAAAGTGACTCCAAACTAAGTTTCCTCTTGAAATCTTTTTTTTTTTTTTTTGGTGCCAAAAGCCGGGATTGAAATCATTATTTAGTAACAACTTCTGTCTTCCAACACTGACATCAAACTCCTAACCCCTACACTCCCCTTCTTACCTCAGTCAGAAAAGTCTTCTGTGTCTCCTCGTCACACCGAATCAACTCCTTCATGACCATCACTTTGCCAGTGGCTTTGTGTGTCACCTAAAAGGAGGGTGACTGTTACTGGTGCAGAGACCAGAGGTGGTTCTGGGGAACTGTGTGAAAATCGATGTAACTGGCCATCCCATCCCCTGGAGGACACACTGAAGTAACCGGATAAAACTGACAGAGCTCATGTGTAGAACACACAGCATGGGCCCCGGGGGACTAAGAGGGGAGCACACCCTCCTCCCTGGAGAGCTGGGCATGCACAAAGGAGAAGCAAGAATCTAGAAAAGGGACATGTGGGAGGAGGCGGCGGGGCGGGGGGGGTGGGGCTGCTGCCAAGCCAAGCAGGGTCTCCGGTCACCTGACACAGAAGCATGTCCCCTGGGGGAAAAGGAGTCTAGGGGCAGGAGGGTCAGTGCCACAGACATGCATCAGGGAGCTGGGTGGGTTGGGAGTGAGCTCTCCAGCCCCAATGCCCCGAAGGCTGAGACACATGGCTTACCTGACCCCCCCTCCCAGCTCTCAGCAGAGGAGGAGGAGAGAAAGAGAGGTTAGTCCCCAAGACTGTTCAGCAGGGAGGCAGGAGCCACTCCCAGCACCGAGGCCTCTAGGCACCTAAAGACACCCACTGACTGGAGGCAGGAGGGCCACGGGAGAGCTTGTCCCCACCCAGGGCTCCAGGTCCACCAAGCTCACTTCAGCAGCAATGCTGCCCTTCGGTGGCCTGGGAGGGAAGGGGTGCGGCCCTCACACCATCACCTCCAGCCAGGAGTGAGGTCTGGTATCCTGCAGGGCATCGGGGAGGCCATGTGATAAGAAATCCCCAAAAGAAGGTGAGAGGGCTGGGGGCAGAGAGGTGGCACAGCTGCCACTAGTGCTCACCTTGATGGCCTGCCCAAAGAAGCCCTTTCCCAGGACCTCCCCGTGGATCAGGTCACATGGCCGGAAGATCTGCTGCGAGTAGCTGCTGGAACAGCGGAGGGATTCTGAGCGGCTGATGTCACGGCTGAGCAGGAGGGGCTCCTTTGGGGAGCTGGGGCCAGGGGACTTGGAGATGCTGTTACTGCGCCTGAGGATGAGGGTAGGGACAGGGCAGTCCTCAGAGACCCGCCAGGAAAGCCTAGAGGCAGGAACCTCAGGTCCGCCCTGTCCGTTCCAATGTCTGTAGTTAGGGTGCTGTGATGCGGGAGGGGACTCTAACATCAGACAGATGTGTCGTCTAGGGGCTGCAGACATCTGCAGCCCATTTAAGCATGGTAAAATCACATTCAAAGTGGGAATCCTAAGTACCTCTCACCTGGAATGATGGATTAGACTCTACTAGCTGACAGCACTGTTGATGGAAGTCCACCGCCTTCCATGCCTGCCTGATTTAAGCCCTGACCGGCTTAGAGCGACAGCCTAGTACCACCCCAAACAAGCAAACGGGATTTCGGATATTTTGCACATCTTTGTAGTACCCGTCTGCATTTCCCGAATTTTAAAATAATAAGTGTGTATGATTTTTAGAGCAATAAAGCCACTATGTTTATGACATTTTTTTTTTTTTTGGCCACGCCTCGCAGCTTGTGGGATCTTAGTTCACCAACCAGGGATTGAACCCGGGCCCTCAGCAGTGAAAGCTCGGAGTCCTAACCACTGGACCGCCAGGGTTCCCTGTCCCTTCTTGAAAACCTAAAACAACTTTAATTCACCTCTTGCTTTCTAGTTTTCAACGTCTTTACACTTATTAACCCTATCTGTGCCCCTTCTCCAGCCTCTGAGCCCCACGCTTCCCCCACAGGCCATGCTATCCTTTGGGGTCCAGCACTGCTGCCTCCTGTCCAGCTCAGTTCAGTGGACAGAGCCTGACCCTCTGGTTTCTAGGGAAACCTGGCAGTCAGCTGGGTCCCAGCTATGAACTGTGATCCCTGAGGCGGGGGAACTGGGTCAGCACAATCCTCATAGCCCGTCCCTGGCCAGCTGGTTCCCTTCCTAACTCTGCTGGCCTCTGAGAGCCGGCTCCACCTCGTCTGAGGGCCGGCATGGGACAGCGCAGAGCCGGGGTGGGAAGTGGCACCTCAGGGAGCGTCTCCTCAGTGTCCCTTCCAGATTCTCCTTGGTGTCCAGGGGGATGAGGGTGTCCGAGTGTCTGGCATTCTGCATGTGGGGAGAGAGCCGTGCATCCAGCCGCAGCTGGTCCAGGCGCTGGGAGACGGGGTCATGTTCAATCAAGAGCTGAAGCGTCTGGCTGGTCTGGCTAATTGCATCTTCTACCTGTGGCCAAGAGCAGTGTAAGGCTGGCTCCACAGGCTGTCCCACTGCAGGTCACCCACTGTCAGCCCAGATGACCCAAGCCAGTGTGGCCTCCAGCTGCCACTAGCCACACAGTGCCCTCTGACAGTCTGGCAGGCCATCCCTGCTGCCCTGGTAACGTGCCAGGCTGACACAGGAGGTCACTAGTGGTCACAGGCTCACTGGCAAGACAAAGAGATAGACTGGGGGTAGGAAAAGGTAAAGGCCATGGCCTGGTCTCCCGGAGGGTCTGTTCCGTGTCCCACTCCCACAGGACACACTGTACCTCTTCCACTCGGAGTGTGCGGACGGGGGTCCCATTGATCTCCAGGATGCGGTCCCCAGGGTGGATGGCATTGCGGTTGTTGGGACTGATGTGCATCCGGTTGACCCTGGGCCAGACAAGAGTTGAGATGGGGTGAAGGCATCTTTAAAAAGTGTCTGACCAATTTCTCTTGTGCAGGGATGGCTCACCAGGCCCCAGGCCCCTACTGGCCCCCAAGGCCCAGGCCACTCACAGCGAAAGGCCACACCTTTCACAGGGTGCCCCGTCTCAGTAAAGAGCACCCCCACTCACCCAGAGGCCTAAGCCAGAAACTTGGACAGCACCCTCCCCATGTGGGGTTCCCTCACTGCCCCCCAACCCTCACCATCCTGAAGAATCCTCCATCACCATAGTGACCAACATCCCCTGCCTGGATCTTGCATCAGCCTCCTAACTGGTCTCTGCACCTCTAGGCCTGCTCCTCTCCCATCCCACTTCCACGGCAGCCATCCTTCTAAAATGCTCACCTGGTTGTGTCACCTAGTTGCTTAAATCCCTCAATAGACCTGCTGAGTCTCCATAATCCAGGCCCTCCATGACTTAACAGACCCCCTCTGGCTAGTCCCAACCACTCAATCTACACCAGACACAGCCACAGACTCCCACCTCAGCCCTGAACACAGTTCTAGGCTTAGAGCAGACTTCACCTCACTCCCCCAACCCCAGGACCTCCCCCCTCTGCTGTGAGCACCCAGTGCCCAGCACACAGTAAGTGCACAGTCACCGTCTGCAGGGTTGGCAGACACAGTGCCTCATTACTGTTATTAGGCAGACAGACTCTTCCCCCATCTGGTCGCTGGCCTGGACCTAGGATGGAGTCTTAACCTCTTTCTCCTCCTTCCTCCATTCACTCACTCAACCAACGAAACAATAATCCATGCACACCCACTATGTGCCAGGCACTGTTCCAGGCCCTGGACATGCAGCGTTGAACAAGACTAAGTTCCAGAAGGAACTCGTGAGGAGGACACATGATAAACAAACATAACCAAGGCAGATAATTTCAAAGAGCAAACATGATCTGAAACTTGACACGTGAAAGGTGAGCAATTCTGGCGTTAAGTATCTGGTGGGGAGGAACCTAGGCAGGGAGAACAGTAAGTGCCAAGGCCCAGGCACGGTGACAGTACAGTGAGCCCAGGAGGAAGAGACGAGATGAAGATGTGGGGAGCTCTGCTATGACTCTGGGGTTCCGATCCCCTCAAGGCCCATCTGTGGGCTCTGCTCAAGAACCCCTGCCCCAGACACTCACTCTTTTACTTGCACGGTGGTGGCGTAGCTGGAGCAGGCACTCTCCACGGACACGGAGAAGCCCCGCCTGCCCTCGGTGGTGGCCGGCATGGAGATGTGTGTGACGGAATAGGGCAGCTGGTCCTGGACAGACTCTGTGGAGAGCCTCTCAAACATGGGTGCCAGCACCACCTCGTTGTGGCACTTCCCACTGCGGGAGGAGCAGAAAGGGGGCTGAGAACCCGCAGCCCCACCTGGAAGCCCCCACGTGGCTTCAAGTAACAATATCCATAGCCCCATGTTCACTGCCCTTGCCCGATTCCAGCTGACAAGAATAAGCAGCCTGGGTTCTCTGGGGTGGGCTGGGACTGGGGGAGAGACGGCCTGGGTTCTCTTCACTCTGCCTCTGACTCAAATTAAGCACTGGGCCTCAGCCTGACTTCTTTTATCGACAGAGGCAGTTGGACTGAGTGAGTTCTAAGGGGTCTTTGCCTTTAATGTTCTGGGATCCTTCTCCGAGAGCGCCCTCCCAGGCACTCTCTTCCTCTGGGAGGCTTGCAGGGCAGTGTGGTTATTCTCCCAGTAGGTAAGGACAGAGGGCAGAGACGTTAATCATCTTGCTCACAGCTTTCAGACCTGGTTAAGAGCATTGCTGTGATAGGAATCCAGCATGCTGATACCCCTGTAATCTTTCTGCCTAACTCACAGTGCCACTTGTCCCTCTCTCTTGGCCACTCTTGTAGGGAAGGATGGACACGGGGCCATCATCTTACCAGTAGAGGGTGGCGTGCTGCACCAGGGCGTACGCATCCCCATCCTCAATGATCACCTTGCAGCTCATACAGGCAAAGCACTCTGGGTGGTACTTGAACTCCCCGGCCACCTGTTAGCAGGTGGGGAAAAGGGTAGACAGACATGGGGAGGAAGTGAGTTGTCACTGCTGCTGGAGTGAAGGTAGGGATGGGCGAGGGACCTCCCATCAAGGATCTACAGACCCCAGTCATAATCTACCTTGGCACTCCCCTCCCTCGCGCTTCCAGAGAAAGGGTCAGATGGGTGCCTCCCTGTCATTTCGGAGACTGCAAAAAACTCTTTCAGTCTCAGCCATGAGAACAGGATCCCAGAAGTAATCATCCCCACTAGAAAGGCTCATACTCTCCTTTAAGGCCCTCATCCCATCGTACTGTGTCTCCTCCCTGCCTGCCTACCCACCCACCCCAACACTGGACTGTTAAGTCTTTGAGGGAAGGACCTTACCTGGCACTTAATGGGTACTAAAAAAAAAATCTGTTAAATGACTGAATAAATAAAGAGAGAGGCCTTGGCTGATGGGAAGACCAGAAGATGAATGGCCACGGGGAACTGGAGGTACTGACAATGGACTCTGATGACCAAGAGGGGCAGAGATGGAGGGATTCACGCACCATGACAGGTCCCGTCATCAGCAGAGAGCATCCATGGCAGAACTCCCCAAACTTCCCCCAGTAGTCCTTGTGGCAGTATAGCTTCCCATCCTTCTCGTAGTACCAGTTGGTGAGGGAATCCTGGCATTCAGAACATCTGAAAGGCAAGATGAGAACAGAAACTCTCCCGGATCCTTGGAACTAGGCTACACGGGCCGCCCCTGGCTCCCAGGTGTAAGAACAAAATGGAGGGACCTCTTTGATCCAGAGCCAGGACAAGGGAATGTTACAGTTTGCTGCTATCTTCCCAACGGAAGCCAGTCTGAGTGAACAGGACCCCAGAAACCAGCTCTGTATGACCTGCCTCCGCTGGGGGACCTCAACCTTTCTCGGTCTTGAAGCCCTTGGAGAATCTGATAGAGCCAAGAAGCCTCTCCTGGCAAAATGCGCATAGGAGGAAAATGTGCATAGAATTTAGGTATGGGGTACATGTGTATCAAGGGTTGAAGCCTACTCACGGACCCTGTTAAGAACCTCTGGTCTAGACAGCTATCTCGACAAATCAAAGAAGCTCAAAAACCCACCCATTACCAACAGCATCACTGATGTAGCATTCTTTTTTTAATTAAAAAATTTTTTTAAATTGACGTATAATTGATTTACAATGTTGTGCCAATCTCTGCAGTATAGCAAAGTGACTCAGTTATACACATATAGACATTTTTTTAAAAAATATTTTCCATGATGGTTTGTCACAGGATATTGAATATAGTTCCCTGTGCTATGCAGTAGGAACCTGTTGTTTATCCATCCTATATATAACACTTTATGGTGTAGCATGCTTGAGAAAATTATGTTAAGCATAAAGAAACAGTCAGGCAAATCCAGAAAGGGGAGGTCATTCTATAAGACAACTGCTCTTTACTCTTCCAAAAAGTTAAGGCCCAGGGATTAAAAAAGCCTAGAGACACAGAAACCAAATGCGATACCTAAACCTTGTATTTGAATCTGGACTGAAAAAGAAAACAGACGAGAGTGACATTTTTGGAACAACTGAGGAAATCTGAATTTGGACTATACATTAGATTATATTGTAAAATTACTGTCAATTTTCTTAGATGTGATGATACTTTGGCTATATAGAAAAATTTGTAGAAGAAAAAATAGTAAAGTAATAATTAAGGGGAAACTTCAACTGACTTTTAAATAGTTAAGTAAAAATAAATAAATAAAACATTGTGTGTGTGTACAGACAAAGTGGCTTAAAGTTAGCAAATGATGGGGCTTCCCTGGTGGCGCAGTGGTTGAGAGTCTGCCTGCCGATGCAGGGGACACGGGTTCGTGCCCCGGTCCGGGAGGATCCCACATGCCGCGGAGCAGCTGGGCCCGTGAGCCATGGCCGCTGAGCCTGCGCGTCCGGAGCCTATGCTCCACAACGGGAGAGGCCACAACAGTGAGAGGCCCGCGTACCGCAAAAAAAAAAAAAAAAAAAAAAAGTTAGCAAATGATGAGTCTAGGTGATGGACACATGAGTGTTCTTTGAACTATTCTTTCAACTTTTCTATATATTTGAAAATTTTCAAAATAAAATATTGGGGGGATAAAACCAAAACCCCATCGGCGCTGTGTAATACATGCATGTTAACCCCAGGCCTCCTTTCTGCTCCAGTCACCGTGACGTTCCACCTTTGGTCAGGCGGGGGGGGGGTGTTCTCGGGCCATGTCTGTACAGACATGCTCGTCCTCACGTCTGATCCTGGCGCCCAGTGCTAAGAGCCCCTCGGCCTGACAAGCCCACCCCACCTCTTTCTCCCTAGTTAACAGACTCTCTGTTATTGTCATGGAGGCCTCACACCACCCACACTGGCCACATCCTTGCTTTCTGAGAGGCAGGGTGGAGCTGCCTCTTGGTTTGAATCCTAACCCTGCTGCTTACTAGTTATGTCATCTTGGGCAAGTGACTTCACTTCTCTGACCCAGCTTCCTTATCTGTAAAATAGACTGCTGCGAAAATAAAATAATCTGTATTAAAGTGTAGACAGTTTGGGACTTCCCTGGCAGTTCAGTGGTTGGGGTTCCGTGCTTCCACTGCAGGGGGCACGGGTTCAATCCCCGGTGGGGAACTAGGATCCCGCAAGCTGCGTGGTAGGGCCAAAAATAAAATTAAAAAATAAAAAAAATAAAGTATACACAGTTTCTATAAAAGGTCTAGTGCAGTAGGAACTCAGTAAGTGTTCACTGCTGTTAAAGATGATGATGATAATGGAAGCTCACGTTATCAGCCCCTTACTGCCATCAGCTGGGTGGCTTTTGGACAACTTCTCTCAGTAGCTTTTCCTCATTGACAAAATGTGACTCACAGCAACTATTACAAAGACCCACTATGAAGACTAAATAAGTTAACGCAAGAGGAAAGCCTTTTGCAAACTATGAAGGGCAAGGCAAGTGTATTACAGTAACTTGGGAGTAAATTGGCAAGCACTGTAGATAGAAAAGATAGATATACAAGGTTTCCAACTCCGCTTTCCAAGAGCTTTATAATGAGTTGGGGAAGAGAAATTCTAATCAAAACTTGATTAACAGTGCAGGGTGAGAGGCCACGATGGGGGCTTCTGCCACCAGCCATTCCCACCTTCAGCATTTCCTACTTGTCCTTTGGATGCTGAACTTCAGGGTCCTGAGAGCTGGGTCTGGTATGAACAGTAAGGATATGAAGTGCCCAGAATGGCTCAGTGAGGACCACAAATTACAGGAGGTAGAGGAGAAGACCCTGTTCTGGGCTTGCAGCTCCAACTCCTCTCAATGTAAAAGGCATGCTGGGAGACTTCCCTGGTGGCGGAGTGGTTAAGAATCCGCCTGCCAATGCCGGGGACATGGGTTTGATCCCTGGCTTGGAAAGATCCCACATGCCACGGAGCAACTAAGCCCGTGCGCCACAACTACTGAGCCTGCGCTCTAGAGCCTGCATGCCGCAACTACTGAAGCCTGCGCACTGCATCGACAAGTAGCCCCCCGCTCGCCACAACTAGAGAAAGCTGACGCGCAGCAACGGAGACCCAACACAGCCAAAAAAAAAAAAAAAGGGCACATTGGATGAGCTCTGAATTGGGAGGAGAGACTACATGCCCTTGGAAAAGCCCCTTTCCCTCTCTGGGCTCAGTTTCCCCACCTGTAAAATGAGGGGATTAGACTTTTCCCTAGATGATTGAAGGTTCAAGTCTCAGCACCACTTTCCCCCTAAGTGGCCTAGGGCCAGCTGCTTTAACTCATTTGTGAAATGGCAACATCACCACCTACTTTCGGGGTAACAGTGAGGATTAAACTAGGTTCTGGACGGCTGTGAGGTGCCTAGCACAGGGCCAGCACCAGAAGCAGGGGCTTCCTTCCTGCTGCCACCTGCTGATGTAAAGTTTCTGGGTATCTGCTTTCCTCCTTCACTGGATAGGAACAGTGTCCCACTTACTCCTGGTAGACTCAGCACCTTGCAAAGGGCTGGCAGAGTAAGCCCTTAGCAAATGTTTCCAAAGTGAAAACGGTGGGAGTGGCAAGAACCAGCAGTCCAGGTGGGAGCACAAGAGTTCCAGGGCTCACGGTCACCAGGCCCTACCCCTCTCCTGTCTGCAGGAGAGAAAAGCTGGTGCAGATGAATTTGCACCCAACTGCAGGCCTGGGCCCTGTCACACCCTCACAATGGTATGTGTGCCGCGGGGCACAGGAGCACCAGACACGTCCTTCTCTCCATTGCCAATATCCTGCTTTTGTTTGCTGCAAGTAGCCCTGGCCAGGCCCAGGAGAGGAGGCAGGGAGAGAAGCGAGTGCAGGCACGCAGGAGACAGCCACGCCAGCCTCCTGGGAAGAACACCTGGCCAGAGAGCAACACCACCGATGCATACATCTGTGTCAAGGAATGCCTTTGACGGGCACAGCCAGCTGCATGGCCAAAGTCAGTCACCACAGGTGTCTCTGAAGAACAGGAAGGTGAACAGCTGATAGGAGGACTGGTTGTGGGTCCCCAAGCTGCTTTGTCACACAACACAAGTGGTTCCAGGCCACCGGGGAAGTTGCCAGGGTAGACTTAGAGTCCTAGCTTAGACATTAACAGCAGCTATGGTGACCTGTTACAGGAATGCTAACCATACTCTGGGTGCTGTTATGAGGTGCCTTACATGATCTCTAACCCTGACCACACCCTGCAAGGTGATAGGATTATCCCTGTTTCACAGACTAGGAGACTGAAAAGCAGGATCAAGTCACTTCTGCGAAGTTGCCCGGTACACACATGACGGAGCTGGGATCTGAACCAATGTGCGCTTGCACCTGACGATGCAGCACATCCACTAAGCTGGGCGTCGGGGTTTGCATCTTTGAAAACACAGAGGCTGGAGCCCTGAGAGCTCGCGTTCCTTCTAGTGTTAACACTTGCTGACACTCCTCCTTAAGCCCAAGGACCCAACAGTTAAATGGCACAGCGACTCTCCTCCTCCGCTGAGTCCACAGCAGGCTGGTCCCCAGGAGACTCTGCCTTTTAAGAAAAGAATCCAAAACACACTCTGGGAAAGTAAGGTCCTACTCAAAAGAATCCCACCTCAGGTTCTCAGGGGCTACGGCCACAATATGCTCTCCCCAAAGCCAAGGCTTTTTCCCAGCTTTCAATTTTTTAAAGTTTCAAGTGAAAGTTAACATCTGTCCTGGCTGCAGGCCAGAGGGCATCCATCTCAGAGGTGGTGGGGTTGATGGTGGAGTCCAGACCTGGGGTGGACGCATCAGCCACCACACTCTCCCGGTCAGTGAGCGGAGCTGAAACCCTCCAGCCCACACGCCTTGACCTCCAGAACTTTTCCCGAGCACTACGGAGAGCCTGGGTGGGTACAAAGTGGACCAAACCCTGATGGTCAGTTCAGTGGGCAGCTCAGATCCAAGCTGAGGCCTTTTGAGTCAGCAGGGAACACACCAGTTAAAAAAAATAATACTTAGAGTCTCACAAATAACTTTTTTCAAGATCTGGGTCCATATTCCTTCTTTGCCATTTACTATCCGTGTCACATAAAGCCAGTTACTTCATGACTCTTGAGCCTCAGTGTCCTCATTTGCACACCGGTGATGATGAGAATTAAATCACGTACAAATGCCTAGCACGAGCCTGGCCCACAGCTGGTGCCCATGAAGCGTTCACTTCCCCACCTCCGTCTTTAATTTGAGAACACCAAGGGCAAAAGGAGACAGACCCCTTGCCCTGCCATGCCCAAGCAAGACGGACCTGTTTCTTGGCCCAGAACCAAATAGATTTCTGGAAATAGAGACGGTTCCCAAATGAATTATTCATCTAGCCCATTAGAAATCAATTGATTATAATCAATTCCTACCAATTAGGAAATAGTTACTGTGCATCTAGGGTGTGCAAGACCAAATAGGCAAGATGCTGGGAGAAGCCAAGTGCGATAAGACAGAGGCCTGGCCCTCAGTCACATGCAAATTCTCCAGACCAAATGTTTACAGGTAAAATTTCAACCTCATGTGGTAAAAGCAGAACACAGCCACAATTACAGTGGATTTACATAGGTTAAAGAACAAGCCCTCCCATGTCCTGGTTGAGGGCCTGGTTGGATGCTCATCCTTAGCGTCTGAATGAGCAGAAAACTGTTGGGAAGAAGCTTCTTCCAGCCCCTACCTCTGAGCTGTGACCAGGGTGGACGGGAGAGCGGGCACTCTCTCTGCCCCTGCCTGAGAGTCACAACTGGGGATGCTACGCCTCCCCCAGGCCCAGGGGCTGCAGAGAGAACAGGGGCCTATAGACTCCGGTCCATCAGAACCCAGTGTTCTACCACCACAGACCCCTTTATTACTCCTCCTTCCTGCAGACCCTGTAGACTGAAACAGGCTGTCAATTAAGCTGTAATTATTATGGATATGTTGATATCCTGTTTGAAAAAATTAACCAAACACATAATGAGCCTCTGATCAGCAAGAAATAAGTGCTGCCAGAGTGCATTGATTCAGTTCCAACCAAAAGCCAGGAAGGCTGTAATAGTTTCAAGCAATTTGTGCCGTCGTGCTGCAGTTAAGGGTAGAGCCTCCGGTATTTGGAAAAAATGGAAAAGAGCTTGTGTGTCTCTGAGGAGGTACATAGGTTGCGGAGTTGGGAACCATTCACCTCATCAAGTCCTTCATTTTTCAGATGAGGAGAAAAAGAGTCCCAAGGTGGCTGCCAAATGTTACTGCTAAGCTGGGCTGGGTTAAGAACAGTTTCTCCCTTTAAACATGGGTTGCTTTAGAATACAAAAATGAACTTGTTTTCTTTAAGAGACAATGTGTAAACCAAACCCATTAAATCAATGTTGGGCATTAAACAGAAAAGCTATAAAAAGAAAAATCCTTTAAAGATGTCAGACAAAAGTCACTCCCTAATTTACCTCTTTTGTAAATTCCAATTCGAGGTGTTTTCTTACTTGGGAGGACACTTGTAACTGCATCTCACCCCCCAAGCTGGTGGCACCGGCAGCGGAAGACAGTGCTCTCTGCTGAGTGCAACCTGCCAGGCATGGGTGCCGGGGGTACAGAAATCACATCTTTCATCCCCGGCTCCCTCTTCCTTCCCCTGCGCACTGTCACGCCAGATGATGTCCCCGTGGAATTTGGTTGCGTCACTCTCCTTGCAACCAGAGCCCCAGAACTCCTGTGTGTTCAAGGCCTAGGGTCAAGGACTTAATTTGTTCCATGAATCTCGTAAGGGTCGTGTTCAGGAGCCCAGGAAGTCCAGTCCCTATGCTCTGCAGAGGAGGAAACTGAGGCCCAGGGAGGTGTCAGAGGGCTGCCATGAGGACATCCTGTAGTAAAGGAGAGGGCTGATGGCAGAAGCATCTTTCTGACCAGGCAGGGACAGTGGTGACTGATGAGACTGCTACCTGGGAGAGTGGAGGGTCTGGGTGGTCCCTCCTGTGGGGCACACAGCCCCATGTGTGGCTAGCTCTTCAGAAGTGGCTTCAGGAATGTGGCCTCCCATTTGGGGGAGGGGGCAGCGGAGAGGGTCTATGGCCAGTCAGTCAGTCGTTCCCGCCCCCCTCCAGCTGGCCAAACAGAGTTGGGGGGAGGGCTGTCAGGTTGCCCAGAGGAGCTGGGGCAGAAAAAGATAAAGGACAGGCAGACCTGGGTGGTTTCAGTGGCCTGGCCCTCAGAGGTCCAGGATGAGAGTTCATTATCTGCTCTAGCTCCTCAGAAGTTGTGTCTTGTCCCTGGAGATTAAAAGGGGCACATGTTCCTGCTTCTAAGGGAACGACCCCTCCCCCAAGCTGCCTATCCAGGATTAAGAGTAAGAGGGATTAATGAGGCCCTGGCTTAACCCAGTGGCTACTTCAAACACTTGGCATCTTGATTCCACATGGTACAGCTCAAGATCAATTCCCACTGGCTCTGCAGAGGAGAATCTCTGCCATCCCTTCATATGCCAGGCACACTATGGGGACCCTCTTTCTGCTCGAATCTCTCTGCTTCAAGAGGAAAGCAAACCTGAGAACGATCCTGTGGGGGATACATGCAGGGGGAGGTGCAGCCTCCTGAGGATGAGAGAAGAAACTCAGGAAGACAGATGAGGCGGGCCAGAGAGACCCCACAAGTTAACTATGTTGAAACCAGTTGCCACATCTGTAAAATGGGGATACAAAACGTCTTGAGGCTGTTGAGAGATCAAAGGATAAAGTACATAGCAGGATGCCTGGAAGAGTTAGCCCTGAGGACCAGTTCCCTCCCCCCTCCCTCAAATCCAGGGGTTTCCCACCACTCTACCAGGGTCTAGTAATTCCCAGAAACCACATGGTGTTCTGCTTTTCTGCCCAGGGCACAGCCACCTGACTATGTATCCCAGCAGCGAGTTAGGGGCAAGGGGCTGGGTTGGGGAAGCCAGACGACCAGGGCCATGGGTGAGGGGGAGGCAGACCTTGGAACAACAGGCTGCTCCCAAAGAATGAAAACAAGCCCCACCCCAGCCAGGAATGGCTCCATTCAGGAGGGACCCAGAGGGCCAGAACCCCCCTGGGGAGTTTCTGTTGGAGGCGGGGTGGGGCAGAGAGCAGAGAAAGGCAGGTCAGAGGTAGAGAGGAAGTTTCCACATCTCCCTTTGAAAAGCCCCACAGAAGCTCAGGCCTGGGGACCTGGCAGGCACGAGGGCCAGCCCCACAGCTCAGGATACTCCAAAGCCAGCTGCCCCAGTCTCACTTGCCCAGGCCTTTCCCCAGCAACTGTACTCATAGGGAGCACAGGAGCCCTTAAAGGCCAGAAGCAAAGGTGCCTGCCATTAAGAGAACAAACGTGTATAATGAGAGTGCCTACCGTGGACCGGGCTGCCCACACCCAGGCCTCGCCAGCTTCCATGCTGTTTGGCAAAACCTGCCCATCCTGCTTGTTGGGACAAATTCCTGGGCAGGCGGCACAGCCTGCAGGCAGGTGAGGCACAGCCTGCAGGCAGGTGAGACGTGTGAGAGCTAGAAGAACAGCACACTAGCTGTGCTCTTCCCCTGGAAGCAGTAACACCAAGAGCAGGCCGGGTCGGCGGCACCTTTCAGAGGCTCTTCCAGGTGTGTCTGGGAAGGAAGGAGAGGCCGAGCTCCCCAGGAGCTGCCTTCTGGGCCCACCCCTCACCTCCCATTCCCAGCACATGGGGGAAGCCTTCGCCAGCCTGGTTCTGCTTGGAAGCAGCTTCCACTGGCTTCTGCCTGACACACGGTCAAAGGACAAGTGAAATCTGAGAAGCAGATTCAGGGAGGCATCTGCCCTCCCCTCAGGACAAGGGGCCCAAAGAGGAGATGGGAAGAGGACTCGGAGCCCAACTCACCGGAAGGGGTCTCTGGAGGTGAAGTAAGCCTGGACGGACAAGTAACTCCCCATCTTCTTCCCACATCAGATACACAAGCTCAGCTGCAAACCCGTCTGGGAGGGCCTCTAGCCGGCAGACGGCCACCATGACAGGTCCGGGGCTCCGGCACTGCTGGCTGTGGGCTGGCTGCCCGGCTCACCTCTCCCTCTGGAGGGGCCGGAGAGGTGTGAGCGCTCTGGGCCCCTTGCCCCCCAGCAGAGACCCGCAGGGGCTCATGGCTGGGATGCTGCCCCCCAGTTCTTGGAGGCTGGATGGCCCCTCAGGACTCGGGAGAAGCACCTCTCTGCGGAGGCTACACGCACACAAGGATTCTTGGGCAGGGGCCGGTGACTAGCCAGGAAAGAGGCGCTGCTGTCAAGTTAGCCTTCTTCTCCAGCCCCACCCCTGCCGGGGGAAGGAGGGAGGAAGGGGAGGGGCTCCGCGCGGAACGAGGTGTGTGGTTGGAGCAGCTATTAGGAAACAGACCTTGCAGGCAAGGGGTGGAGCTGAGCGGGAGGGAGGCTGCAGGCTGGCGCCGCAGACAATAACCAGGAATGGCTGGGTGTCCGTCCCTGAGCTCGGGGAAGGGCAGGGCAGGAGAGGGGGTGAGCACATCTGCCCCAAGTGTCCCCAACCTGAAGAGCCGCCCAAAGGACGGTAACTCTGCTCGGAGGTGAAGAAAAACACAGAAGACCAGCTCCAGGCCAAGCCACACCCACCCCCTAAAGTGGGGGGCCCTCTGGCAGGAGAGGTTGGTCCAGAGACCCAGGTCCAGAGAGCTGCCCTCTGGGCTGTCTGCTCTGGGCTGGCATCTACTTGGTGCTGGCACTAGGGTCCCCATTCATTCCTTCCCTCTGCCTGGCCTGGAGACTGCCACTCCACTTCTGGGCAGAGCTGCACTGTGGATGAGGAAACAAGGCCCAGGGTGTTAACTGACGCCTGCTGTTTCTCCGTGTGGCAAGCACCTGTATGACACTGTCTTATTTCTCTGACATGGGAGTTATGTCCATGGTATACACAAAGAAAGTGAGGTACAGAGAGATTAGGTAACTTACCCGAGGCCAAAAAACTAGTCAGTGGCAGGGCTGGGATTTCAATGCAGACTCATGTGACTCTAGGGCTGAAGGTCTCAGCCCTGAGCTTCATTCTGCCTCTTCAAGGGGAAAGATCTCTTTCAAAGCACTCCTGCAAGTAGGAGGAGCACAGAGCCTGTATCCCAGGTCACCTGTCCCCTCTCTCTCTTTCTTTCTTTCTTTCATTCATTCATTCCTAGAATGCCAGCCATCGGCCTCAGCAGGCAGTGGTGCTTCTTCCACGGTGACCATGGTAACCAGGCTTCTCAAACTGAAAAACAGGGCACGATGGAGGACAAGGCCCATGGTGTCTGTGGGGATGATTGGCCAGGTATCTGGAGTGGGGCCTGCCTGAAGAGCCCCAGCTGCAGGACTGACCAAACGAGGGCCCACCACTGGGAGAGCCCCCAGAAGACGTAGGCACGTCCAGAACTCATTGCTAGACTTGAGGGAGCGACACCAGCTCTTTCCCACCAGGCACACACTCCTCTCCTCTGAAGTCACCCTGTCACTATGACAGGAAAGCCTGTGGCGAAGGTGGTGGCTGTGTGTCAAGGGAGCCTCTTCCCATTCCTCTACTGACTGGGCACAGGGATAACGAGTGTGATAAGAGAGGGTGTTTGCACCCTGTTATAAGCTGGCATTTATCGAGCACTTAGGACGTTCCAGGCCCTGTGTTAAGTGCTCTGCATCTGTTATCTATCATACTTAAATGGCCAATCTACAGGGTAGATGTTATCACTCCCACTTAACAGATGATGGAACTGAGGTTTTGAATGGTTGTGTCACTAGCCTGAAGACAAACAGCTGGTAAGTGGGGGAGCTGGGTTTCAAATCCAGTAAGAGCCGGGGTTGGGACACTTTTTCTGTAAAGGGCCAGACAGCAAACATTTTAGGCTTTGCAGGCCTACACGAATACAGACTCTGTCACTGCAGCACGAAAGTGGCCATATATAAAATGTAAACAAACGGATGTGGCTCTGTTCCAATAAAACTTTATTTATGGACACTGAAATTTGAATTTCATGTTACTTTCATGTGCCACAAAGTATTCTTTTGCTTTCCCCCCTCAACCACTTAAAAATGTAAAAATCACAGGGCATACAAAAACAGGCGGTGGGCTAGTCTGCTGACCACTGCTCCACAGGCAGCACACTCAACCACACCGTTTCCGGCCTCTAATCATGAAGACCAGCCTTTGGCATTATTGCAGAACTCAGCCACGTCTATCTCCTGCCACACAGACCCCACACTCCAGCCCCAGAGGCAGCCAGCAGGCAGTGAGCACTGGACGAGGGCTCACCCTCACTCACCCTGTCCCAAGCCCTATGTGCAGCACTTACAAGCATAAGTGAATTTTAACCCACACCAGCAGGCAGTCCTGTGATCGCCCCCTTTTTACAGAGGAAGGAACAGAGGTACAGAGAGTTTAAATCCCTTGCCTGAGGTCACCCAGTTGTACACGTGAGAGGTGAAGCCAGGATTTGAACCCAGGCTGTCGAACTTGAGCTCTACCATTGCTATGTTGGAGCCCAGCCTGGGCCCGCAGCCAGACTGTCTGGGTTTGAGTACGACAAGGCACTGCACATAAGCCCTTGGCACAGAGTTTGGAACACATTAAGGGTTGATAAATGTTAGCTGCTAATATCATTAAGACTATTGTTACTACCACTATGGGCTAGCTATGTGGCCTTCAGCAAGTTGCTGCCCCTGTCTCAGCCTTGGTGAGGTCTCTAAATAGCTGCCAGCTTCAATGTTTTTCAGCCCTATGAGGTTGCAGAGGGCTCCTTGTTTTCCTTGGGTCTCAAGTTGAGTTTAAACCTCTTGAGCTGGCCCTGAGGGGATCAGGATCCTTGCCTGGGGGCCACACAAGAGCCACAGAGGAGGTGGGGCAGAGTGGAAGGGTGGGGGGAACAACACACAGTATACCGAAAGGCCGGCCCAGATGAGAGCTGGGAGCTCTCTTTCTTCCAGTGACAGAGCCAACTATTTCTCACCAAAAATCTATTATGTTCCCCTGTAATTCGATCAGGCAAGAAGGGGGCCCCAAATTAAGTCTGGAACTAGCAAATTATCTTCTAATTGCACCCTCTGATTTCCATCTGATGAACAGAGTGCGGATGGAAGAAAATGCAAGCCACAAAGAGACGGGGCCAGGGAGCCCATGAGCATAACTCCTCTTGACATTTCACACAGCTCTGCTGTTCCAGCGGCGGCGGGTGCAGTGAGTCGGTGTCTAGGAATGCGAGCAGGAGGCTGCAGGCACTCTCCATCCCCCCTACTCCCCTCACAAAGGACTCAGTGGGTGGGTGGGTGTGTGGGGAACTAGTGTAAGGACCTCTCAATGCCATAAAACTGCCTCCCCCTGGAAGAGGTGTGGCTGCCTCCCCCAGTGCTGACCTGAAGCGGAGGCCCCTCCAAGGTGGAGTCCACTTGACCCCTATAAATCCAGACTGCAGGAGGAACCATGAAGGACGCGAAACCACCAGACGTGAGAAGCCGCTGGCTGATCAGACTCAAGCGTGTGGCTCCTCAGGGCCAACTTCAAAGGCCTCCAACCCCCCCAGAACTGGGAGGCGGGAGGTCACAATGGAGGCTGTACTTCCACCCCCTGCCCCTGGATACTGGTTCTGGGTGGAAAGCTGCTCTTCTAGGTACCAGAGCAGCTGGCACAGGATTCAGAGGCTGCGGCTGCCAGAGGCAACTGCAGGGATCCTTGGACTGGCAGTGACGGACGGGATAAGATGGCAGGGGAGGTACTAATCTCCTGCACATTTCACAAGTTGGAAACCTGGAGGAGAGCCCAGCAAACTGACTCCTCGGAACCAGCTGAGACACTGGGCTTCAAGGCGGCTGCGAAGCTGGCAAGGACAGCCTTCAGGGCCAGTGGCCGCAAGTGAGTGCTCTGGGGAGCAGTGGTGAATGAATGAATCACCCCAACCTCTTCTCAGAAGGCAGCTCTGGTCAGATAACCTGAAGCCCAAGGAACTGTGTCCGTGTGGGGCCCTCTACTGGCCGGGAGGACTCCATCCAGGGATGGGAGCTCGGAGACCTTGGAAGGGGAGCGGCGTCATCCTCATCTGCTGTTTTTCTTGCCTCTGCTCCCCCTCAATTCCAGTTCACTTTCCATACTAAAGCAGCAGTCAGATGAGGGTCCCAGCAAGTCTACTGCTAGAAATTTTGCCCAGAGAAATATTCCTACAAACGTGCCAAGACCTGTGTCCAGCATGGTTTCATGCTGAAAGATGAGGAATAATCCATGTGCCCATCAGCAGGGATGGGCTACATGCAATCTCACTTCCACGTGACAGAATACTACGCAGATGTTAAGAATAATGAGGTAGGGGCCTCCCTCGTGGTGCAGTGGTTAAGAATCCGCCTGCCAATGCAGGGGATACGGGTTCAAGCCTTGGTCTGGGAAGACCCCACAGGCTGTGGAGCAACTAAGCCCATGTGTCACAACTACTGAGCCTGCGCTCTAGAGCTCATGAGCCACAACTACCGAGCCCATGTGCCACAACTACTGAAGCCCACGCCTAGAGCCTGTGCTCCGCAACAACAGAAGTCACTGCAATGAGAAGCCCGCACACCGCAACAACGAGTAGCCCCCGCTTGCCACAACTAGAGAAAGCCCTCATTCAGCAACAAAGACCCAATGCAGCCAAAAAATAAATAAATTAATATTTAAAAAAATAATAATAATGAGGTAGATCCTAGGGTCCTGAAACAGAAACTGTCCTGGGTAAAGGGTTACGTGAAAAATCCAGGCATCAGAGAGAGTGTGCAGTATGATCCCACCATTTCAAAAGTCTATGCGCGTAATCCTTAGAGACCACCTGGCGGACTCTACCATGTGGCTGTTGGTTTCTCTTCAGGGTAGTGAGACAAGCAGCATGGAGGAAACAGCATTCATTTTCTACCTTTTAATACTGCTTACATTTTTTCTTACACTTAAGTGCTGCTTTTTAAAACGATAAAGGACAAAAACAAACAGAAGTCCTGGGACCTCCCTGGTGGTCCAGTGATTAAGAATCCACCTTCCGGGCTTCTCTGGTGCAGTGGTTAAGAACCTGCCTGCCAATGCAAGGGACACACGTTCGAGCCCTGGCCCAGGAAGATTCTACATGCCGCGGAGCAACTAAGCCCATGCGCCACAACTACTGAGCCTGAGCTCTAGAGCCCGCAAGCCACAACTACTGAGCCCACTTGCCATAACTACGAAGCCTGCGTGCCTAGAGCCTGTGCTCCGCAACAAGAGAAGCCACAACAATAAGAAGCCAGTGCATCGCAACGAAGAGTAGTCCCTGCTCACCGCAACTAGAGAAAGCCCGCGCACAGCAACGAAGAGGGAAAAAAAAAAAAGCAAACAAAAAGAATCCACCTTCCAATGCAGGGGATATGGGTTCGATCCCTGGTCAGGGAACTAAGATCCCACATGCTGTGGGGCAACTAAGCCTGTGCACCGCAACTACTGAGCCCGTGAACTCTGGAGCCCGTGCGCCACACCTACAGAAGCCCGTGAACCGCAACTAGAGAAGCCAGCTCACCGCAATGAAAGGAAACCCACGTGCCACAACAAAGACCCAGCGCAGCCAAAAAACACAAAAGTCCCATGGTTTAGAGTAAACACCTTCTCATGTGTTTTTCCTAGTGCTCCTGTCCAGAGGCAAAGGCTGCTTGGGTGCCCTGCACTCAGGACCCCCAGGGCTGTCTCTCCAGCATCCCTCCTGGGGTCACCACTCTGGCCACCTCCTGCCCCACTCTACTTCCTGACCTGGCCACGTAGGCTCTCCCTGGGCAGTCCCAAGCCTTTGCTCCCTTAGCTCCTGTAGCCTCCTCCACCTCCAGCTGGTGACTGTCTCCTCCTTTTTTTAAAAATTAATTAATTTATTTTTGGCTGCGTTGGGTCTTCGTTGCTGAACGCAGGCTTTCTCTAGTTGCGGTGAGTGGGGGCTACTCTTTGTTGTGGTGTGCGGGCTTCTCATTGCGGTAGCTTCTCTTGTTGCAGAGCATGGGCTCAGCAGTTGTGGCTCGCGGGCTCTAGAGCACAGGCTCAGTAGTTGTGGCACATAGGCTTAGTTGCCCCGCGGCATGTGGGATCTTCCCCGACCAGGGCTCAAACTCGTGTCCCTGTATTGGCAGGCGATTCTTAACCACTGCGCCACCAGGGAAGTCTCTGTCTCCTCCTTTTTCCAGGCCCACCTCCAAAAGAGCACTCAGTGTCCTCTGGAGAGGGTTTCCTTGACACATCCCCAAGCACATCACACACAGGAGGGTCTCGGAGCCCGTACCTGTTTACCTCCAAATCGAATACATGAGGCCCACCCCTGACATTTGCAGATGCCTAGTAAATGATTCAGGACCCCCATTACGAGCAACTTCTAGAGTGGTGATAACTAAGGTTTACAATGCGTTTTCAATTTACAAAGGGCTTTTATGCTCATCATCCAGGTTAGTCCCTGCAATAACCTCAAAAGGAGTACATACAGCACAGACAGGGCAAGGGAAGCCGAGGGATGTTAGGTAATCCATCCAAGGTTACTGCGGGGAAGTGCAGGACTGAGATTAAAAGCCTGGTTTGCTGACCTCCAATCCCATGCCCCTTCCTCAACAGGAACCCTAATGAGGCATTCAGGAATCCAGCCTCTCCAACACCTACCCAGGGCCCCGAAGTGCTGGGTATGCTGAACTCCTCCATCTGACTTCTCTAGATTTTCTGCCCACATTCTTATTGTCAGGATATCATGAAAGCAACTGCCTTGTGGGAATCAAGAGGGTCTCGTGACCAACAACCCAGTGAAAACATGAAGTCAGGTCTAACAAGTCATGACTGATCCACCACTGCTGAATCCTCGTGATCAGCCCCCTTCCTAAATGCTCACTGTCTACCTATTCCATCATCTGCAAAATTCCACAGAATTCCACCAGAATTTGTCCACAAAATCCCATTCAGAATTCTGTGAAGGAGTCAAGTCAGAAGAATTCTAAGTTCACTTTTTCCAGGATCTCCTTTTTTCCTCCTTTTTGAAAACTGGGCCAGTTAGCGACCTCCATTCTTATTTCACTATTAGATCCCCAACGCCTGGTACACGGCAGGTATGGAACAAACTATACTTGGGGTATTACCCCATCTCCACGGTTTTTCAAAAGTAACTAACTGTTGCTGTGCCAATAAGGTATCCCCGCTTTTTCTTCCTTCAAAATATTAGGAAATAATTTTTCCAGTCTGAAAATCTAAACACATTTCATGTGGCTGGGTACCCTCATACACCTTGGGCTTTCTATACTCCCTTCCGAGTTTCAAGGGACTGGACTATATCTCTAAGGTTCTCTCCAGATTTCCAGGATACCTGATTAAGCTGGATGCCAAGGACTCTCTTTTGCCCTGTGTTTGTTAACACGACACCACGTTCCAAAAGTCGTGGACACTTGGCTCCCTTTCTGTAAAACACTGACCGAGCTCCATGAGCCCCACACTGGGGTGGGCTTGTTCTCATACACTTTCATTTAATTCTCATAACCCTGTGAGGTTGGGATGTCATCTCCTTGTTATGTATGAAGAACTGAAGTCCTAATAGAAGGTCATTCAAGGTAACAGGTCTAGGAATTGGCAGAGTTGGGATTTAACCCAAGACTTTGGATTCCAGGTCCAAGACACTAAAGTTGCCTCAAATAACTATTTTATACTTGCTATTTGATTTACAGTGGTGTTTTTAAGTTTGGTCGAAAGAACTGCAGCATCGGACACCCCTGGGCAGCTTGTTGAAAGTGATGATTCCTGGACCTACCCCAGGCTGATATAATAATAATTGCTGAGAGCGAGCCCAAGTATTGCATTTTATAGAAGCCCCGGTGTTTCTGATGCAGACTGAAAGCTGAAACCACCGCTTTCCTCTTTCCTGTGTGCTCTTCCACTTGATTCCACTCTACTCTCACACGAACCCTGAGAAGCAGGCAGCACAAATCACTAGCAACCCCTTGTTACAAATGAGGAAATGACTGCAAGGCAGCTTGTTCATCTTCTTGTTCTGGATGCAGCTTAAGTACAGAAATGTTTGGTGGTTGACATTCTGTACAGCCTTGGCTTGCTGGGGACTTCCACCCTCCTGGCGCTGTTCTTACTCATGTGTAACACACAGTAGCTGCCTCTGTCTTTTTTTTTTTTTTTTTTTTGCAGTACGCGGGCCTCTCACTGCTGTGGCCTCTCCCGTTGCAGAGCACAGGCTCCGGACATGCAGGCTCAGTGGCCATGGCTCACGGGCCTAGCCGCTCCGCGGCATGTGGGATCTTTCCGGACCGGGGCACGAACCTGTGTCCCCTTGCATCAGCAGGCAGACTCTCAACCACTGCGCCACCAGGGAAGCCCATGCCTCTGTCTTTTCCTCACTGACACCGCAGTGTTGCTCAAGGTACAGTGGGAAAAGGTGACTCCAGAATATAGGGTCTTCTCATGAAAAAGCAGCCTTTGGAACTGAAACAAGTTAACAAAACAAAACGCAAGGGCTGACAAAAACAAAAACAGCCGGTGCTGCTGCAAGAGTCAGTGCTACTGATGGGAGTGGAGTGGGGCACCCCCTGTTCTAACCAGGATCACCACCGGGCCGCCTCAGCGAGGCAGGACCAGAAGGTGACTGACACGTAAGAGAAAACCACCCTAATTCAAACCTGAAACCTGGCTTGAGGTACTGGGAGGTTTTTCCTGGTAATAGGGAGGAGTGTGGAGACAGAGAGCTTGTTAGCACCCTTCCAGCACTGCCCAAGTGAGGAGGGATTCTAGCCCTTGCGGGAAAACTACAAGGCAAATTAGCACAGTGGGCTGGGCAGTGCAGAAGGCATGCCATCCTTCAAGCCTGCAGCATTGCTGGTTTTAGCTCCAGAATGACATTTATAGACAGAGATCTTATTCTATGCCCCCATTTCAGAAGAAGAGCTCTTGCCTGGGAGAATACTGCAGAACAAAGATATGGGGATGACGTGCACTGGAAGGGCTTTATCCAAGTGTCAAAAGAGAAAGATGGTTGTTCGATAAAAACATGATTCGCCCAACAAGCACTGAGTGCCCGCTGCGTTCTTGGCACTCTGCCGAGCTCTGGGAAACAAAGATGAACTGGATGTGGCTCCGGACTCAGAGAATTTCATACTCCGAGACTGATGTTAGACGTGTAAACAGATACTGACAGGGCCACGACTGAGGTTATACAAGGAGAGTAACAAAGACAGAGAAAAAGCCTCCTCTGATTGGTGGGGAGGAGTGTGGGTGCATTCGGGGAGGCTCCTCCACAGAGGACTGGCTGCATCGGCTGAGTCTAACAGGCTGATCGCCAGGCAGACAAGAGGCATTCCACCTGAAGGAACAACATGTGCAAAAGCACTGAGGCGGAACAGGGGAAGGTCCATCCGCCGCAGCACAGGGCGCATGTGAAGAGCGAGCAGAGGGGAGGCTGGGATGGGGGAAGAGGGCACGGCAGACCACCAAGAGTCAGGTCACCCACAGGTGGTGAGGAGTTATCAGAGGTATTTAAGCAAGCAGAGGCTCCCAATGAAGAAAACACAAAGCCTGAAACACCAAAGAGAGCGCTGGTCCTTAGCTGCCAGTTCCTCTCCCTGAACAGGCATTTGTCTCAAGTCCACAGCTGGCTGTGTGTACATCCACTGAAGCCTGCTGGCCAACCAGTGTTCTCTAACAGCAGACCACGGCTTCATCCTCAGGCCACGTCTCCACTGAGGTGGTCCTTTTAACACCTGAGATTTGCCTGCATGAGCTGTAAAAGAACAGGGTCACAACCCCTTTGTAGATAATTATCCACTGTTGCTCTGTAACACTAATATTAGAAAACTGAATGTTTAACATTCAGTGTCAAATGCTGTGTTTACACATTCTTCCCCTGACTGCACAGGGAAAGAGTGCTTTGGATACCTTGACAAATCTCCGGGAAATGTCTGGCAGAGAAGACCTGAAAATCTAACCTGGCTGACAACAAACTTGCTGTGTGATCTAAGGCAAGCCATTAAACATCTCTGGGCTTCCATTTCTTCCTCTGTAAGAGGAAGGAGTTAGGTGAGCAAAACATTCTACACCAGTAGGTCAATGCTGAAGGGCTGTGGTCGGAGAAACGCTGACTGGCTGAACACCCAGAGACCTCTTCAAGGCTAGGGTCACCTTGGTGAATCCAGGACCCTAATTCAGGCCTCATTTTTGACCTTTTAGGTCCAGGAACAGGACTTCATAGTATCCAGAGAGGTGCAGACATTCTAGGATGTGTCTATCCTAACCATTTATTGACCTCTGTCCATTTATGAATTGGCCCTTGAAATCAGAACACCACATCCCCTGTACAGGTGCTGCTCCCTGATCCTTCCTGTCATCAAGAATCCCAGGAAGCCGAGTTAGGCATCAGAAGGCTGCACTGTGAGCATGGACTTAAAATACAGGGAAATGAGGAGCCATGGAGAGAAATTTCGTTCTGGCAGCCATGAGCTAGCCAAACCAGCCCCGCCTACAACAAAGAACACCCTTCTGGTGACTAAACCCAGATTCAGTATCTCTATGTGGACATACTTCTAGTTTTGCATACTTCTATTTTTACCGGACTTTTCACTTACTGTTTCACTGTTGGCCACTCATTATTCTACTGGTTTTTAAACTAATTTTTAATTGAAAAAAAATCATTACTTCTTTAGATATGTAACAATCACCAATTCACGTACTATTCAGCCCTGGCAGACACTGGGCTCCCTGGGAGCTACTAACAAATGGCTACCAGTCATGGGCACTCACTCTGCAAGCCCTGGTCCCACCAGGGCCACGCATGGCTTCACTCACTCACCCCTCACAATAACATGACGAGGCAGGCACTAGGCTACTTTCTCCATTTCATAGATGAGGAAGCAAAGCACAGAAAGGGTAAGTAACTTGCCAAAGGTGCACAGCTAATAAATGGCAGAACCAGGATTCTAACCCAAGCAATCTGGTTCTAGAGTCTTTCTTAACTACCACACAATACTGCTCTTGTTACACACAGATCCAACTAGTTTAACTCCCAGAGGACAAACTTCATTTCCAAGTTCTTGGGGAATCGCCAAACCATCCACCCCCTCCCTGCCATAAATCACCCACAAGTAAAAGATACTTTTTTTCCCCACTTTATACTCAATGGGCATCTTTAGCTAATGCCATCCTTCAAAGATTTCTAAAAATTTGAAAAACAAATACATTAAAAAACTTGCAATTAGAATTGGGATTTGTCAGATTTCAGGACAGTTCATAACTAGTTTGGGCCATAGTTGAACATTTCTCTTTCTCTCTCCAGGGCTTGCTCTTGTCTGGGCTGTACCTACAGAGTACAGCTCAAGACCTGCTGCTGGACAGGAGGACTCCTGGGTCAGCCTCTTTGGCTCCTTTGGGGGCAGAAGACAAATCATTCACTTTTCACTCGACACTTGTAGGCAATTGTCCCAAATAACCCAATGTCTGGAACCAGTTCCTCCCTGCCATTTACAGTAACTGCAGCCACGGTGGCTGCTAAGGGAAGTATGTGGGGAAGGGGAAGGGCAGGGAAAGGCCTCACTTTCATCACATCACTTGGCCACCCCAGGCAGTTCATTCAACAAATATCCCTAACATGCCAACATGTGCTAAGTGGTGACACATAAAGGGCAAAAAACCCTGTGGTCCCTGACCAAGTTATGCTAGCATATTAGAGACCTCAGGATGTCACTAAGGAGATGAGCAAATGAATAAATGTGAGATTAAACCCACAAAAAAAGCTTCAAGGGAAGGTCTATGAAAGCATAAAACAGGGGCCACAACCTATTCTGTAACTGTTTCCCTGAGACATCCGTTCCTCATCCAGGTAAAGACCTGAAGGATGAGCAGGTGTTAACTAGACGAAAAGAGGGTGAGAGAGCATTCCAGGCAGAGGCAGCAGGATCAAAGGCCTTGTCAAAAGGAAGAAGGGCGAGTTTTGGACCTGTGAAGAGCAGCAAGGCTGAAGTAGAGGAAACGGGAGGCTATGGGGTGAGGCCAGACCATGGGGAACTCTACAGGCCACAGAAAGGACTTTGGCCTTTATCCAAGAATGCTGGAGAGTCGTTGAAGTGTATGAGGACAGAGAGATGACAGAGTGTGACGTGGTCAGATTTTTTTCTTTTTCTTTTTTTTTGCGGCACGTGGGCCTCTCACTGTTGTGGCCTCTCCCATTGCAGAGCACAGGCTCCGGACGCGCAGGTTCAGTGGCCATGGCTCACGGGCCCAGCCGCTCCGTGGCATGTGGGATCTTCCCGGACCGGGGCACGAACCCGTGTCCCCTGCATCGGCAGGCGGACTCTCAACCACTGCGCCACCAGGGAAGCCCAGATTTTTTTTCTTTTTAAAGACCACTCACTCTGGTGGCTCTGTGGAGAATGTATTGGGGGTCCAGAGTGACCATGGACAGTTAGAAGGCTACTGTGGTCATCAGGTGAGGGATGATGGTAAACTGGAACACGGTGGTGATAGGAGAAATGGAAAGACGTGAACGCATTCAAAGTATAATCTGGAGATAAAACTGACAGGCTTGGATATAAGGATGAGAAAGAAGAGGTATCATGAAGGACACCTGGGTTCTGGCTTGGGCAGTGGGTGGATGGTGGTGCCATTCAACAGGACAGGTTACGATGGAAAAGGAGCCAGTTCTGGGGGGAAGACTGAAGGCCCATCTGGGTCTGAGATGCCTGCAAGACCTCCGAATGGACATGTGAAGTTAACAGCAGGATACTAGTCTAGAACTCAGTGGAGAGGTCTGGACTGCACACCGATTCCATCAGTATGTGGAGTATGTGGTCATCAGCATGTGGAGGACAGGAGCCATGGGGGTGGGTAAGACTGCCCAGGGAGGGAACAGTGAGCTCACCTGGAGGAACGGCAATGTTTCAGAGCTGGATAGAGGGGGGTAAGCAAACTGGAATGACCAGAGAAGTGGAAGGAAACAAAGGGGGCATGGAATGTCAGGGAAGCCAAGGGAAGGAAACGTTTCAAGAGTGACCGAGATACTAATAATAAACGCTAACATATATTAAGTCTTAATTACAGCCAGGCACTCTGCTGAGGGCTTTGAATACATGTTCAAATTTAGTTTGCACAACAACCTTTTGAGGTGGGAACCATTTCACTCTTTTATAGATGAGGAAACTGTGGCAAAGAAAGGTTAAGGCGGTGACTCATGAGGAGCTGGGATGGAAACTCAAGCAGCCTGACTGCAAACTCTGATTCACGTGACTACCTCCAGGGCAGCTCGGGAGGCCATACAAGATGAGGACTGAAGAGTGGCCAGTGGACGGACCGCTGAGTCTATCCTCTGGGACACCCCCAAGGGAATGTTCCAAGGGAGAGACAGAATGGAAGCCAGACTACAGCCCATTATTAGGAACGCTCCAAGTTTTGGCCTGTTTTTCAGCTGTCTGAGGGAACCAACTGGGAGATATGACCAGTAGGTCCAATCTGTGTCCCTGACAGCAGCTAACTGGGTGCTTTAATACAGTAGATGATGCTCAAAATGAAATGAGAACGGCTCAGGAGCACAGTGTTGCTACGTGCTGCTGCTGACCCTTTACATCACCCCATCCTAATGTTTTCCGGGTGCTCTCTGATGTGTTACCTCCGTGATCCTCACAACGACTTCATGAGGTGGGTTACTTTCACCACATCTTAGAGATAGGAAACTGAGACTCATCACAGCTAAGGAACTTGCCCACAGTTACACAGCTGGCCTGGCTCAGCTAAGGCTCAAATCCAGGTCTTCTGACTCCAGGTCTAATGTTCTTTCGTGGGAGTCACAGTGGAAAGAAGACCCTTCTTTGGAGCCAGAGAGACCTAACTTCGAGTGTCAGCTCTGTGTGACCCTGGGCAAGTTACTCTACCTTTCTGGGCCTTCCTGTATAAAATGGAGTTGTAGGGTTACCATGAGGGTTGAATCAGATAATCTAAGTGAAACTCCCAATACAATGCTTAGTAAATTATCAGTCGTCCATCCCTGGCCCCACCCCCACCCCCTCCGTCTCTGCCCTGGACAGCCAATGTGGTGCTTCCACGGGGTCTTATTTTTGTTTTTCCAAAGAACAGAGCAGGATTAAGGCACATTGAAGGTCACAAGCTGCTGCTACATATTAGAAGTCCCACTCTGTTCATGCTGGAGTCCCTTGTTGGGGCAGAAGAAGGCCCAGGTGTTTGTCCTTCCCCTTCCCTGCGGGGCAAGCCCCAGGCCCCAGGCATCTATCCAGCAGCCAGCCTTAATGACCTGCTGGCTGGCTGTTTCCTTAGAGATAAACTAGACAAACTAGAATCAAAGGCTTTTGGGTCAATAAACAGGACAGCAACACCAACAGTACAACAGCAGAGGGCAGGGTTGCCCCACTGACTCCCACGCCAGGAGTCAGAGACCCAGGAGAAATTTAACAGCACTTTTACTGACACTAGAGTTCATGAAGCCTTTGAACCAATGTCCTTCAGTGCTATCTGACACCACCAGTGTGTGGAGGGTGATTTCTTTTCACCCTGAAGGCACAGAAGAGGAAACTGAGCCTCAGGGAGGGTAAATGACTGCCCTAGTCAGGAATGCAAAGACTCTGGTAAGCAAGGAGTCAGGATGCCTGGGTTCAAATCCCAACTATGCCAGTTACTAGCTCTGTGACTGTAGCAAGTAACCTCCATTTCCCTATATTTGTAAAATAAGTAAGACCAGTACCACATTAGGTTGTTGTAGGAATTAAATGAGATAATGTACGTGACATACACTTAGGACAGTGTCTGGTGCAGAGTAAGCACTCAATAAATGGTACCTGTTACTGTAACTATCATTCTACTGCGCTTGTTTGGATGGGGGTGTGGGTGAGAAAATGAGCACAGCTTTCAGCACTGCAGAAAACACTGTCGTCAGCCAGCCCATTATACCACAGTCTCGGTCGCTACGTGTGTGATTTCTTCACCGGCCTTTCCTGGAGTCACAAATTTAGAGGAAATGGTCTGTAGCTTGATGAAGTGACAACAGCTTTCTATCTGCATCATCCCTTTTCCAGAGCATCGCCATTAGGCAACACTTCTCCAAAGAGAAAGCTGTTCACGATCCTGAGAAAGGAGACCCTGAAAGTTCCCAGGAGCCTTAAGAATGGTGGAGTTTCCCCTGTGATAATGCTGTCAGGAATCGGGTCAAACAACAGAGTTCCAGGTAGGGGCCATAAAGAGGCAGTTTTTCCCTCCTCCCACAATCTCTCCTCCTTGGCCAAACACCTCTGACTAGGGGGAAAGGACAATCAAGGACAATCGTCAGAAAACTCAAGTTTCCCTGGTTTGCCAACATGCCAAGAGACCAGGTCACCATTCATAGCTTCTCATTTTAACCTCAACTACAAACAATGTGCAGTCCGGCTGCTTTCCTGGCCTCCCCCAGAGAGAGGGAGCCAGTTCCTGAGAGCTTCAGAGAGAATGTTCCCAGCTCTAGAACCAATGGCACTGCTCAAGAAGGAAGGTCAGAGGTACGGAGTCCAAACAGGCCCGCTGCGAAGGCTGAGGAGAGGAAACGGGAGGGCTGGTCAGCCAAGCATCCAGAGATCAGAGAGATCCTGGCTGGGCGCCCCAACTGCAGCAGCACAATTACGGACTTCCAGGAAGTACGTTAACTGGCCTCCAAAGTACAGCCCCAGGTCCCAGCCGTAAGTGGTTTCCTGTTGTCTGGGCACCTGAGAATCTGGCGGAGGCAAGAGGCAAGATTATGTATGTGGCTGCAGAGAGGGGATGGGCTAGTGTAAGGAGAAGGCAAGGGGAGGAGTTTTTTTTGTTTTGTTTTGTTTTTTTGTGGTACGCGGGCCTCTCACTGTTGTGGCCTCTCCCATTGTGGAGCACAGGCTCCGGACGCGCAGGCTCAGCGGCCATGGCTCACGGGCCCAGTCACTCCGCGGCATGTGGGATCTTCCCAGACCGGGGCATCAGCAGGCGGACTTGCAACCACCGCGCCACCAGGGAAGCCCCGAGGGGAGGAGTTTGAACCAAACTCCAGCAATTTCTCCATTCAATATCCAGCCCCACCCTGTGACTAGGAAAACAAAGGTATGGGGGAAGGGTAGAAGAAAAGTCATTTCCTTTATTGTAACTGGAGCCCAGCTGGGTAAGAGTGAGGCTGGAATGGAGTCAGGAAGAATGAATTACTTTGGGTAGCACGGAAGGAGGGTCCTTGCTTCTAGCAGGCCTGCACCCAGACACTGTGAATTCATCAGAGAATCACAGATAAGCTGAGGTAGAAGAGACCTTAAAAGACTATTCAGGCTAATGCCTCAGGCTCCTCATAACCCAGGTCGCTTCTGTGGCCAGACAAGTACAATACTTCCCAGCCCTGAAGATATTCCTCCAATTTGGGAAAAAATCGAATTGGCTCCAAAGCAGCCAACCTCCCCAGGGCAAATCACCAGGCTCCATCTGAGGGCTCCATGCCATCCAGTTTTCGTGGGAAAGCTCAGGAGTCAGGAGATGCATCCTTTCAGTAGAGCTGGATCAGAAAGACTCCATCCTTGAGGCAAAGCTGCAAATAAGAGACTGAACCGAGATGCTCTGCTTCCCCCACAGGCATGATCTTTGACTTAACTGTGCCAGGGTGGTTCAAAGTTAACCTTAATCCCCAAGGCTCCACATCAGATGACCAATGAGTGTGTTAAGAGAAATACACATATGCATGCAGGTATATATAGACACACATTCACAATATAACAAAGTGACAACTGCTGATTATTAAAGGTTTTCTATGTGTCAGATGCTATGCTAGGGACTTTACATAGGTTATCACATTTAATCCTCCTGAACAACCTTGTGGGATGAGTACTATTCTTATCCCGATTTTACAGATGAGGTACCTGAAGTTCAGGGAAGTCATCTACGGTCAGTTAATAAACTGCAAAGCCAGGATTTGAAACCAGTCTCTTCCATAGCCTGAACTCTTTCCCACCAGGATAACGTGTCTTACTTCTTTATGAGCATGTATTTGTGTGTCTGTCTCTTTTATACACACACACACACACACACACACAGTGCACTCTAACAAGCTAGCATCTTCAGTTCTAGGGCCAGCTCTTTTCATCCATGGCCTAACTTTTTGACTTTTTGGTTTCAGGCCTTGCATCTGTAATATGAAGGAGTTATATCATATAGTAGGTGGTTCTTCTAGTTATAGGAGAATCCAGAAATCCCAAAGATTAGCTTGTTCTACCCATTCCTGCTTATTTTGGTTAGAAGATATTCATACAAATAGGAAAACGGCAGGAACAAATAAGACCGTATGGGTTGGAGGCCAAGGAGAGCCTCAGTCTGGGAACTCTTTGGGTTCTGATGATGCTCGTTTGCCTCAGTTGTAAAATGAAAAGACTAGCCAGAGGCCCCTGGAGCTATGATACTCTGCTCCTATCTTACTAAAAGGCAAAGTAAAAGTGGAATCAAATTCCCTGAGGGTAACCAAGGAGGAGTAACCAAAGCAATCAGATCCACAGAGAAGACTGGAGAGCTCTGAGTTAGAGCTGAAAGGGCAGAAAAATGTTCCAACTCTTCCAGAGGCCAGAGCTCTCCAGGCCAACCCCCCACGTAATTCCCTGGGTGGAGACAAGTGCTTAAAGGTCAATTAAATTTCTTGATATCAGCACAGGGGATGCTTTGCAACATGAGCTGTGTGCGGAAGCTGGAGTTTACAGCACATGGTGCCCGGCTATGGTCTGTCTCATTCTCAGATCTCAGCACAGCCCTGCCACTTCAGACCACGGGGGACCACAAATGCCCACCCAGCCTCCAACGAGGAATGACCGCAGGTCAGGCGCTGTGTTATGCTCTGGAGAATACAAAGACAAGCTCCCACTCTCAAGGATTCCAACCATTCAGTGGGTGCCTACCATGAGCTGGACCCTTGGCATATATGACTTCATTCAATTTCAACAAGTCTGTGACAGAGATGATTAACACCTTTATTTTCCTGATGAGGAAACAGAGTCTCAGAGAAGAGGAACAAATCTGACATTAAAGTCTGTTATTTTCAAGAAACCGAGCTGCCTCCAAACAATAATCTAAGAGCTATAATAAAGTTAATAACAAAAAGCAGGAAACTAGGGAGGCATCCCGTGGTGAAGAAGAGCTGGCTCTGCCAGCTGCACTACAAACAACCCTTGAGGCAACCGTGTAATCAGCAGAGCAGGCGTGGGAAAGTCGCTCTTTCTCGGCCTTGGTCTCCTCACCTATAAAGTGAGGGTGCTGGGACACCCCGGAAAGGTCTCCTCCCATCCCAAACCCCCCACCTCTAGCTGCACCCGGCCCATGTGTGGCTCTTCCACTTTCACCTGGTGTTTGCTCACATGCCCTTCCTGGGCATATCCCTTTGCTCCCTGAGCTCCCCCAAAATGGAAACTCTCTAGTAGGAAGCTTGTTTTGTATTTTCCAGAAGATGAAATAGTGCCTGGCCTGCAGCGCACTGGCAAAGACAGGGGTGTGGACCCACTTACCGGAAGCAGGAGCTGTGCCAGGCTTCGCTGACAGTCCTGTACAGCCTCTGGTTCAGAGCGACATGGTCTCCACAGCCCCGACACCTCCAGGCATCTTCACCTGCACACAAAACCAAGGGGCTCAGAGGCCAAAGAAGCAGGGGTGCAGGGATGGGATTCCTACCATGTAGAAGACGACCAAGTTAACGGACTCTCATGAGTCCTGAAAGGGCTGGGCGATGCTCTGCTGGATGCACAGTTCCCTCCTCCACAAGATCCCTGGGGAGCGCTCATCCAGTTGTTCATCTCCCCACCACAGGGAATTCCTGGCCTCAAAAGTAGCCTCATTTTTTAAAATGAGACTTTTAAAAAAACGGTTCTGGTTGTTCCTTTTTCTACTGAAACAAAACCTGCCTTCTCCTTTCCTTCAGCCCATACTTATAGTTCTGAGTAGATGAAATGAACAAAGTCTCTTTATTTTCGGGTCAGCCTTTCCTACAATGGTCCCCAGCAAGCACCCAGAAATTTCTCCTCTCTAGGTTACACGTGTTGCTGCCTTTCCCTACTCTTCAAAAGCCCTGGTTGTGCAGATTTTCCATCACCCCAATGGTTCCATCATTCATTCAACCAACATCATGGGTCCTCTTGTTGGACCCATGGGTCCAAGCTCTACATTGGAGACTGTTGGATAAATTACCCCTGCTCCTCAAAGAGGAAATCCACTGGAAAAGAAACATTCTTCCATATTGTACTCTTTCATTAAGATGTTATTTCAGGGGTAGAAGCAAAGTGCTATCTTAGTTCAGAGAAAGAAATTACAAGGGTAGAAGGGAAAGAACAAACATTTAATCCCTCCTATATGCCAAGAACTGTGCTAGATGCTTTCACAGACCCAATTTCATTTAATTCTCAAAACAATCCTGTGAGACAGGTATTATTATATTCATTTAACGGATAAGAGAACTGAAGCTTGGGGCCGGGGGTGAAAGGCCAAGCGGCAGAGTTAGCATCCCAACTCAGGTCTGCCCCATTCTAAAGCCTGTGCTCTTTCTAGTTCCTGCCCATTCCACTCAGGGGAGCCAGGATAGTCTTTGCAGGGGAAGCTGAGCCTTGAAAGATGGGCAAGATTTACTACAGGCTGAAAAAGTATGGGGAAGAGCTGTGTAGGCTGAGAGATTAGCATGGGCAGTAGCACAGAGTCAGTCCACATCCCTCCAAAAGGGACAGAGCACAATACTCCTGGTGTGGCTCAGATGTTAACTTGTTGAAATAAAAGGGCAGCTGAGATCAAGTTGTGGTACCTGACTCAGCCCTAGAAAGCGGGACAAGGTTGTTACAAGACTCCCTTGTGCGCCCCGTGTGTGTGTGGCTTTGTTCTCTCTGGGTAACTCCAGACTGCCACAGGCACAGTGACAGTCACCGGACCCTGTTTTACAGGCACAGGGGCCATGAATAGACAATGCACGGCTTCGGGCACTTCAGGATTGCTTGGCGGCATTCTGGGGCAGCCAGGGCACAGACAGCTGTCCTCATAGCCCAGAGGAGAGTTAAATGAGCTGGCAGAAGGCTTTAAAGCCCGACCCACCTGCTCCTCTCCCATACATGTATCAACTCCTGGATCTAAACTTCCTAGACTCTCAAGAGGGAGGGGCCTTTGTGGTTTTGGGTGGTAGTGGTTGGACAGTGCACCATCAACCTCACAAACTCCAAGGCAGAAAAGTCTGAGACACTCATTCAAACTGGTTTATGGGTGAGACAGTGAATTAGTGAGGTTTTTTTTTAATATTATTATTATTTTTACATCTTTATTGGAGTATAATTGCTTTACAATGTTGTGTTAGTTTCTGCTGTATAACAAAGTGAATCAGCTACACATATACATATATCCCCATATCCCCTCCCTCTTGCGCCTCCCTCCCACTCTCCCTATCCCACCCCTCTAGGTGGTCACAAAGCACCGAGCTGATCTCCCTGTGCTATGCAGCTACTTCTCACTAGCTATCTATTTTACATTTGGTAGTGTATATATGTGAATGTTACTCTCTCACTTCATCCCAGCTTACCCTCCCCGTGTCCTCAAGTCCATTCTCTATGTCTGCATCTTTATTCCTGTCCTGCCCCTAAGTTCATCAGAACCATTTTTTTAGATTCCATATATGTGTGTTAGCGTGCGGTATTTGTTTTTCTCTTTCTGACTTACTTCACTATGTATGACAGACTCTAGGTCCATCTCCCTCACTACAAATAACTCAATTTCGTTTCTTTTTATGGCTAATATTCCACTGTATATATGTGCCACATCTTCTTTATCCATTCACCTGTCGATGGACACTTAGGTTGCTTTCATGTCCTGGCTGTTGTAAATAGTACTGCAGTCAACACTGTGGTGGCACGTGTCTCTTTTTGAATTATGGTTTTCTCAGGGTATATGCCCAGTAGTAGGATTGCTGGGTCATATGGTAGTTCTGTTTTTAGTTTTTTAAAGGAACCTCCATACTGTTTTCCATAGTGGCTGTATCAATTTACATTCCCACCAACAGTGCAAGAGGGTTCCCTTTAGTGAGAGGGTTTTTAATGAACACAGATATCCAAATGAATCTTCCAAATTCTGGAAGTACCAGAGTTTGGGAACTCTTACATGAAAGGGCTTTCAGGCTGCCACCAGCAAATCTCATTATTTTAAGCCACACCTTGTTTCTTGCTTTTACTTTTTAACCAGCAAGGAATAGTCTCTGACCCGACCACCCACTTACTCAACAATTCAACATCTTGGCTCTGAGTGACCTCTGGTTGTTTCCAAAATTCAAAAAGAATCAGGACTTTCCACTGTGAAGATATTCGAGATAACTTGTTATGGCCACACCCTCCAGAGCCTGCCCTGCCCTCCAGTCTTTTTTTTTTAATATAAATTTATTTATTTTATTTACTTATTTTTGGCTGCGTTGGGTCTCTGTTGATGCGCAAAGGCTTTCGCTAGTTGCGGCGAGTGGGGGGCTACTCTTCGTTGCGGTGTGTGGGCTTCTCATTGGAGTGGCTTCTCTTGTTGCAGAGCGCAGGCTCTGGGTGCCTGTGTGCCAGTAGCTGTGGCACGTGGGCTCAGTAGTTGTGGCCTGCGGGCCCTAGAGCACAGGCTCAGTAGTTGTGGCACACGGGCTTAGCTGCTCCGCAGCATGTGGGATCTTCCCAGACCAGGGCTCAAACCCATGTCCCCTGCATTGGCAGGTGGATTCTTAACCACTGCGCCACCAGAGAAGTCCCCCTCCGGTCTTGAGAAACTCAACACCATTCAACACTTACGTAACACGTGCTCTGTGCTAGGCACTAGGGGCACAAAAATCAAGACCCTCTACTCCCTCCTCTCATAGCCACCTGGTTCCGCCTTTGAAATGTCCCTCCAATCCTTCTCTGTCCTTCAGCACTGCCCGAGTTCAGGTGTTTGGCTTCTTTTCCTGGTGTGCTGCACAGTCTTAGCTGGCTCACCCAGACTCCCCAATGTCTACAGAACTCAACTGTTGACTCCACCCCATCCCACCTCTCAGAAGACAATCTCCACCACCACTCCCTTCTCCACTGGCTCCTTCCAACTGTCATTTAAATAAATTCAAGTCTTTCCCATTAAAAAAAAAAAAAAACCTGGACCCCACTTTCTACTCTAGCTACCACCCTTGCTTCCCCATGTCACAGCCACACATATTAAAAAGTTGTCTAACAGGGAATTCCCTGGCGGTCCAGTGGTAAGGACTCCGCACTTTTACTGCAAGGGCGTGGGTTCAATCCCTGGTCAGGGGACTAAGACCCTGCAAGACATGCGGCGCAGCAAAAAAAAAAAAGTTGTCTAATAAAAAACAAACTTATGGCTACCAAAGGAGAAAAGGCAGGGAGGGATAAATTAGGAGTTTGGGATTAACAGATACACACTACTATATATAAAACAGATAAACAACAGGAGCTACTGTACAGCATGGGGAACTATATTCAATATCCTGTAATAAAACACAATGGAAAAGAATATGAAGAATATATACATATATAACTGAATCACTTTGTTGTATACCAGAAACTGATACATTGTATATCAACTATTCTTCAATTAAAAAAAAAAAGTTGTCTACACATCACTGCCTTCATTTCTTCACTTCCTATTTACTGCCCAATCCACTGCAGTTTGACTTCCACCCCCACCATTTCTCTGAAACTGTCTCACCAAGGTCAACAGTGACCGCTTATTGCTAAATTCAATGGACACGCTTCAGTCATTCTTTTAGCAAGTATTTACTGCATGCCAACTATGTGTCTAACACCATGCTCGGGAAAGAGCAGCAAACAAGAGAGAGATTAAACATACAGCAGATATTAAACAATAACATAATTATTTTCATTATAATTGGGGCAAGTGGTAGGAAGAAGATATCAAGTTCATAACTAAGCAAATGGGGCTGGGTAGGGCAAACAAGAACATATTCCTTAAGGAAGTAATTTCCAAGCTGAGCTCTAAAGGATGAATAGAAATTAACCAGGCAAAAGGAGGAGGAAAGGGTAACACTGGAGACTGGGATGGCAGGGAGATCTGTGTAAAGGTCCTGAGGCAGGAACACAAACTCCTCACTCATCACTAAAGCTGGCTCTTGTTAGCTCCTAAGGACTAGGGAACTAAGACCAGTCCCTGGCCTACTACAGTCCCTCAAGAAACATTTATTGAAAGAAGGGATAGGGGCTTCCCTGGTGGCGCAGTGGTTGAGAGTCCGCCTGCCGATGCAGGGGACATGGGTTCATTCCCCGGTCCGGGAAGATCCCACATGCCGCGGAGCGGCTGGGCCCGTGAGCCATGGCCGCTGAGCCTGTGCAAAGAAGGGATGGCCCTCCACAAGGTGGCCCCAAAGAACCTTTATCTTTCAACCTCTTGTACAAACGAATGCTCTAGTCACATCTTGATTTATCTTTTATTCCTGCCACACAAATGCATGGTCTTGTATCCTAACATTCACACCTATAGCTACTCTGTGTGTTTAGGATACTTTATTTACCCACCTTTTCCTCCCTTAATCAGACTTCCATCCTTCCTTGATGGTCCCCCAAAGGCAGGAAGTGTTTGTTTCACTTGGTGTATTACCTGTTTTATATCATTTGTTCTATAACTACAGTTCATTATGTTTCTGTCTCCTTTAGTCCCTTCCTCTCTGCACCACCGCCCCCAGCTCTAAGGGGCAAAGACTGCATCTTGATCATCTTCAAATCTCCAGGGCCTAGCATGAAGTGTGGTGCAGAACTGACACTCCTTTGTGTGGCAAATCCAACCGAAAAACTGGACCCAACTCTCAGCTATAAAGGTAATTTCCAAAGATAAGTTCCAATGGTCAGCAGCAATGATTCACCTGGAATGTGTCCTGGCTCCCCCGTGACTACCTCCAGGAAAAGTCACATGTAGACGCACATGCCTCGGTCTGTCACACTGTACCCGAGGGACGCTATTCACGCAGAGCCTTCAGCCTCCCAAACCCAGACTTTCTTCAAAAATACTCTTGGCCTCTTCAGCTCCCTTACACAGCCCTAAAAGTCAATGATCCTAACTCTCTTACAACCTTCATTCTAGGAAATGTAAGAGAAATGTAATAATACAAAGTCTTGGAGATTCTGTGAGGCCTAGTGGAAGACCAATCTAGGGTCCAGTCCGGCTGGGAATGTCTTCCTCTAGGAAAATACCTCATTGTACCAGGCTGTTCACCTCTCCCTCGACTGTGTTTACCTCTCCTATTTGCAGACTTATCAACAGTGGCTACTGATTGTCAGAGTCCAGAAAGGGAGCTTGATTAAGTAAATGTCCCCAGCAGCTTCAAACAATACGGAGCCCTTGTCAGGTGTTTAATAATCAGAAAACCATGCCTTCATGGTTATTACTGGGATTTGTTGCTTTTAGGAAGTGCTAAGTGTGCGATGCAAACAAGGTGAGAATTGTAACAAATGGCCATTACAACATTTCTCACCTTCAGGATCTTTTGAATGCTGGTATAAAATATATTCAGCTTCTATACCCTTCTCTCTCCCAACTTAATAATTGGTGACATGAGCCTCAAACAATCTGTGACTACTGGGGTAGGCACTAGGGTAGCAGGATGGTAAGGCTGGAAGGGCCTTTAAAAATCATCTACTCAAACCTAAGCCTTTCATTTTTCTGAAAGAAAAATGGGCTTGGAGAAGAATTGAGTTGTCTAACCATCAGAAAGCTGGTCCAGAAGGGGCTCAAACCCAAGTTCTGAGACTACCAGACCTGTTGCATTTTTATGATCCTAAGCAGCCTCAGACAAGTTGAGACTTGGAAGGGCTCAGTTATTCCATGGAAGGGCTCAGCCTGGTACCCCAGCTCAGGGCCAGTGAGTTTCCCACAAGACACTAACATTCACCTTAATCTTGGTCTAAGAACTTGGTTTCTGCAAACTAGTCCTTTTCAACTTCAAAGTGGTGAGAAATCCCCAAGCACTGAGAGCTTGTGAGACCATAAAGCCTGGCCTGAACCAACATGCACAGATCCTATCCTTTCACTTGAGAAAAAAAATCGTTGGTGCTTCTCATGTTCCACTAGACTATGAGAACCTGGAACAAAACCCAGCCAATTCAGTGCAGCACAAAACAAGTACGGTAACTGTTGTGCCCCCTGGGAGCTGGCAGGTCAGGTATATAAATCCAACTTGTTCCAGGATAAAGCAGGAAGCAGAGGGGCAGGGCAGCAACTGGTATGGAACAACCAAGAGAGAAGAGATCACATTTGAATGAAGTGACTACCAACAAGATTAACAGTAATGATTAACATTCCTCTAGATGTTCTCCCCTGTATCCCAAAGAGTTTTCCTCCTCACTAGCTTATCAAATATTACCAAAGGAGTGTCTAAGGAAGAAAGATTAGATGATTTTTAAAGGCGCTCCTGGACTTCTCTGGACCTTAGATTCTTCCTTCATAAAAGGAGGGATCATGGGCTTCCCTGGTGGCGCAGTGGTTGAGAGTCCGCCTGCTGATGCAGGGGACACGGGTTCGTTCCCCAGTCTGGGAAGATCCCACATGCCGCAGAGCGCCTGGGCCCGTGAGCCATGGCCGCTGAGCCTGCGCGTCTGGAGCCTGTGCTCCGCAATGGGAGAGGCCACAACAGTGAGAGGCCTACGTACCGCAAAAAAAAAAAAAAAAAAAGGAGGGATCAAATTACTCCTAACTCTGAGAGTCTGTGACACTAAAACAGGGGCCTCTCATTTTTCAGGTCAAGGCACAGACACAGACATCTCAGAGGTTTTATTCTTGCTGTTGTTCTCTTCTGCCTCTCCTTAGTTTATTAGGAAAAATTTGTAAGGGTCAAGAAGAAGAACCGGAGTTAGATCTGGGTTTGAAACCTGGCTCTGTGTCCTTGTGCAAATTATTTAACCTCTCTGAGCCTGACTTTTTTTTTTTTTTTGCATCAGCAGGCAGACTGTCAACCACTGCGCCACCAGGGAAGCCCTGAGCCTGACTATTAATCTTTATTTTTTTTAAGAAAGTAAACAAATAACTTTCTCCCCCAGCTCCTATCAGTAATTTTTAATAACTGAAATATAGTTGACATACATTATGTTAGTTTCAGGTGTACTGCATAGTGATTTGATGTTTGCATACATTATAAAATGATCACCACAAAAAGTCTAGTAACCACCTGTCCCCATACAAAGTTATTACAATATTATTGGCCTTATTCCTTATGCTGTATATTATATCCCTGTGGCTTATTTATAACTGGAGGTTTGTACCTCTTAATCCCCTTTACCTATTTCACCCCCTTGTCTCTTAATCTTTAAAAAGAGAATATCACTCACCTTACAGAGTTACCAAGAGGATTAAGAGAAATAACATAATATTACCTGAAAATACCTCCCACAGTGCCTGGCACTAAGTTGGCAACTGAATTGTGAGTACCTTTTCTTCTTTCTTTCATGTATATCTAGGGGACTGGCTGGGGAAAACGCTGAGCTATTAAATACATTAGCCTCTAAAATCTGATGGGAATGTTTTCAAAACAAATTCAGCAAATGTCTTCTATGTGTCCATGTGCAAGACAGAGACTAGGCCACAAACTTATGGGGCCCTTAGCGAGTGCTCATGGGTATGAGGGGCAAGGATATGTAAAAAAAATAACACATGTCAGAGAGGGACAAACCAGGTACTGGGGGCAAGGCAAGCTTGGTGGAGTAATAAGACACTTGGTAGAGAAACAAACAAGACAGATGGTTCTTGCCACTTTCGGCTTTCAGGCACTCAGGTTCTCACTTCCAACCATAAGTTTACTTAGCTGTGAATGAGTAGGCATTTTCTTATCTAGGGGAAGGCCTACAAAGAATCTCTTTATCAGAGAACTGGTTAACCAATTCATACATTCTCAGATGGCAGTTCTCAACCCATTGTCAATGGCAGGGAAAAAAATTCTTTGAGTCCTTATTATATGCCAGGCAGTGTCCTAAGCACTAGGCAAGCATGAACTAATTGAATATAAAGATTCCATGAAATAAGGACTAGTATCAAAGGACTATTATTGTTCCCATTTTAATGAAAAGGAAACTGAACTGCTCAACTAACAAGTGTTAGAGCTGGGATTAGACCACAGGTCTGCTTACTCCAAAGTCTGTCTTCAACTACATTTTAGACTTTCTTTACTGGAAAAATAAATTACAAGTAGAGAGATCTGACAAAATAGAATCCCAGGATGGACGCTCAAGGTGTACTTTGATAGAACCAAGCAATGGTTTCGTGTTTTAGCTACTGTTGGATGTGAATTAATAGGTAAGAATCTAATTCTTGCTACTGTATAAGGAAACGTCAAGAGTGGGAAAGAATATAGACTTGTAAGAGACTGCTACAGCTCCACACCCTCTCACTGAAATGCCGAAATGATACCTGGGGGTGGGCTCCACCCCTCCCTAGTATGCCTGAGCCCAAGCCCCCAACCCCAGGTTGCACTGATCAGAGGCCAGCCCTGGGCTGGAAATCAGCATAGTCTCCAGAAGAGGCAGACAACCCACCAGGAATGTGGAAAGCCTAATACTGCCTCTTGAACATGATGCGTTTCTATTCAGCTCTAAAACCTTGTGGTCTTCTTGGACCCTACCTTGCTCCCTCCATCCCATATCCAGAGCCATTCAAGTCACCCAACCCTGCCCATGACATGAGGCATTTTCCTCTGGTCAGTGCCTCCTTCTCCATTCCTATCAGTAACAACCTCAGCTCAGGGTCCATTGTATGTACCCACCTCCAGACTGGTGCTCTTCCTTACCCTTGTCCAATTCATCCTGCCCACCAAAGCCAGATTGATAGCATAAACACAAAATGCCCACATCATGACTCTCCCTGCCTCTAAACGTATGGTCTCTGCTGCAGATCAGAAAAGTCTACAAGCCTGGCATTAAACCCTCTGCAGTCTGGCTTCACTCACCCTCTCAGCCGTATCTTCCACTTCCCACACCTCCCAATCTTTGCCTCCACCACACATATTAATTCACCACCCCTTGTGAAGATCCTGAAACTCACCTGCCTTTGCAATCCTACTCCCACAGTTTTATTCCTTACCCCTTAAACCCCCCTGCCCTTTTTTTTAACCTACCTGAGATCTCTCAAATCTTACCTCCGTCACGCATTCCCTGACCAAATCTGGTAGCCACCCTGGACACCCTGCTGTTCTTCAAACATGCCAAGCACATTCCTGGCTCAGGGTCTTTGCTCATTCTCTTTTATTCCTTGTCCAGAATGTTCTACCCCCAGATATGCAAATGGCTCACTCCCTTGCTTCATTTCTCTGCTCAGATGTCATCGAAGAGAGGTTCCCCTGACCTCCCACTGCACCTATGCCCTTATCATACTTCATCTCTCCTCAGAGCATTTATCCCTGACATATGATATTCATGTATTTACTTATTGTCTGTCTCTCGCCACCAGAACATACACTCCACGAGGGAAGGGATTTGATCTATTTTGCTCCCTGTTGTATCCCCCAGGGCCTAGAAGTGCTTGGCACACAGCAGGAACTCAATATATACTTGTGGGATAAATGTATGAATAAAGTTCTCCCTCATCTTTGAAATTCCCTTATGTTATCACCTATAGGCCTTATAATAGCTTGCCTTGATTTGTTCATTTTTTCCTCAATTACTCTAAATAGTGAATTTCTCAAAGGCACAAACCACATATTATTCATTTCCACAAATACTGTGTGCCAGACCCTGTATGCCTCAAGGACCCTGAAATATTGGAAAGAGCACTGAACAAGTTCTAGGTTAGACCTGGCTCTACCGCTAGTTGAGTAACCCTAGACAAATCCATTTTCCTCCCTAGTCCTCAGTTTCTTAACATGTAAAACGAGGAGAGTTACATTATCTCTAGCATCTGTTAAAATTTATAACAGGTAACACTTGGCCCAGCCCAGTGCCTTAGACATCACCGGTACTCAGCAAATATTTGATTTCTCTGTTGATTCTTCTGTTACACAGGAATCTGAGTTGTCTCGGAACACAGCTCTGACTGTGTTCAAGAACAAGTAAAAGTTTAAGTCCCGCTTCCTTCTCTGACTCCATGGGCAACCTCATTCTAGTGTTTGTGATTCAGAGAGGATGATGCACCAAATTTGAAGCTAGAAAATATGAACTCTGACCACTGCTATTTTTTTGGCTATGGAACCTTGAACAAGTAATTTCTGAACCTTAGTCTCCTCATCCATAAAAAAGCTGTACTGGCCTTCTCTCAGTCTTCAAAGGCACCACATGCCTTTCTGCCTCAGGGCTTTTTTATGTTCCCTCTGCCTGAAAAGTTCTTCACCCTTTCTTAGCTGGACTAGCTTCTACTTATCCTCAGGGCTCAGCATAAACTTGCTTCATAAAGGAATGTGTTCCCTATCCACTTCCCTTGCCCCTGGTGCAATCTTATGGCACATATCTCAACTGCTTATCTCAGTTATTATGGCATTTATCTCAATTGTCACCTCAATTATTTACTGTACATCGCTAGGGCTGTAAGCACCACAAAGGCCAAGAACTGTGTCGTTTTGCTCATCATTATACTCCTCAGCGCTTGGCTTAGCGTGTGGCCCAGAAGTATCCAACAAATATTCTTATGGAAGAATGTACAAACGAATGCATCTAGAGGCACTGATGCCTCTAGACAGCTTTTTGGTTCACTCAGAGAAAGATCTAATAAACACTATTGCACTCTAAGATCTTTCGCAAGTTTCTGAGAATCAAGGTTCAAGACAGGGAACCTATGTTACTCAAAGGTTAGAAAAAATCATTAGAAATCATTTGAGACAAAGAATTCTGGAAACTAAAAAAAAATAAAATAGGAAGGGACGGAGAATGTCTACCCCTAGCCCTTTTTCTCTAAAAGCCTATTATTAAGAATGAGGAGAAAATCCCATGCTCCCATGGTGAGGAAGTGACCCACTGGTGGCCTGGTCCTTTTATTCAGGATGGAGGAAGTGACTGTCCACAGGCTGAAAGCCAGGAAGCGGGGGCAGATATCCAGGACAGCCTCCCTCCTCCACTATTCCCTCCTGCCAGCTCTAGAAAGCTTCTGGACGCTGACCCTGGTCGACCCAGAGGCTGGGCCACCCACACAGGTGGGTGTTTCCCACAACTTTCTGGGAAACAGAAAGTTCCTGGTACTGGGGGACAGGCAAGGAGGGCAGGAAGCTGCAGGGTGGTGTGAAATGACTGGGAGGGAGGGGACCGCAGGCCCAGCCAACCTAACCCTGAAGCTACCCTTCACCCTTACACACTCTTCCTTCCAGGAGGTGTTTGGCCACATTCCTTTCTGGTCTCAGAGGGGCCATGGGAGGGCCCAGAGCCCCAGGGGCCCTACCTGCCTCAGGAAGAAGCTCCAATCTCTCCCTACCCCCAGTCGTGTCCTAAACCCCAAGGGAGCCCACAATGCCCTACTTCCTGCAAAGAACCCCAAGACCCAGGAGACCGCAGGCACCAAGATACCCTCCAGAAGGCTTGGATCCCGTGGGAAACTCATACTCTCCTCAATTTTCCACAGAAAATCCAGAACACGGGGTAACTCTCCACACCCTCAGAACCTACCCAAACTCTGAGGATGCCGTACTCCCCATATTCCCCCAAACTGTGACTCCAACGGAAACCGGTCCCCTCAGCTTCCTTAGAGTTTTGAGGACCTGCAGTCTCCAGGTCCACAAAAAAAGGTGCCCCCCAACATCCCTTCCTCCCAAGGACCTCGACTCGCGGGAAGCCGCCAACCCCGCCTGCCCCACCTCCCCGCGAGCCCTCTATCCCCGCTCCCCACAACCTCCGAGTCTTCGGGGAGCGCTGTGCTCACTCCCCAAATTCTCTAAGGAGCCGGTACCCACGAGGGTCCACTCAGCCCGAAACCCCCGAGAGGCCGCCAGCTCCCCTCAGGCGCCCCGGGGCCGGGACAGGACGGCGCAGCCCTTCCTTACCCGCCTGCTCGGCCATGGTCCCAGAAGCGCGGAAATGGGGAAGAGGAGGCCGCTACAACGCCGTCTCCGCTCAGCTCCTGCCGCCGCCTCAGACGCGCGAGGACCTCTGCCCGGGGCGCGAGCGAGATGCGCCGCCTACGGCGCCCGGGGAGGACCAAACCGCACCTGGCACGGGGGCCCGCCCGCCTACGCCCCGCCCAGCCGACGCCAGGCCCCGCCCCTGGGCCTAGCCCCGCCCCCTGGTTCGGGCTCTGCGGCGGCCCTGGTGCCCGCTAGACTCTGCGCCCTCTGTGGGTGCCCGAACTGGTGAGGGTGATTCTGCGCAGGCTGGAGATCTCAACACAGGGGACCCTCTGCCCATTTTACCGATGGGGACAGCTGAGGACCAGAGGGGACAAGTTCGAACCTCAAAATGGCTCAGCTTATTAGGAGATGAGCTGGGATGGGAACGCTGGTTCTTAATCCCCAGTCGAAAGCTCTTTCCAGTAGTGTCTGGAATCAAGAATATGAATATGGAGAAACCAGGTTTACCCACAAATAGCTTTGGGCGGGGGGGGTTGAGGGTGGGCTTTTCTTAGAAGCTTCCAGCTCAGAGAAGCCACTTGTCTGTGCCACTATAAGCAAGCTGACACTCAGTGGCAGATCCTTAGCAGGCCAAGTAGGTATATAAATGAACCCCGAACACCAGATCTTCCAATTTTTCAAGATAAGCCAAAAATCCAGGTATTTAGGTGAAATTTCCCTCTTTTAAAAATGTTGCTAACATTCAAATTCTAAAAATGCCATGTAGGTCAAAGGAAATGTACCAGTGGTCTGGATTTGCCCTTCGGACTCTTCTTTGTAGAGAAGAGCCCTGGACCAGGATTTAGGACAGCAGACTGGTTTCTCACAGCCGCTAGGTGGCTGAGGGGCCTTGAGAGAACCACTTCCCCTCACTTGGTTTGGGAGGGGCTTTGGGTCCTCTGTGTGACTAAGGTTCGGCCACATCAGCCGGTCCCTGAGGTCCCTCCCATCTGATTCTCTTGTGCTGGGTCTTTGGCAACTGTTATTTCCTTAGATCAGATATAGGTCATGAGAAAAGTGTACAAATGACCAGGAAGGGACAGGGATGGGGCCCAAGGAAATGGATCACAACACTCCCACCAAGGATGAAGTTCAACCCAGCACTCAAGTACACAAAGGTGAGCACAATCCTCTTCCTTCCTGCTCTGACCGTGTACTCCAAACCAGATGCAGGTCAGATCTTTCTCCTCTGGGTGTGGCAGGTGGCCCCTGAAGTCCTGAGTGTGAAGAAAGTGCTGAGGGGCAATGTGGGCGATGTGCCTCACTTCTGTTCATTCCTGGGAACCCTCTTCAGCAGTCGGCTTTACTTTCTGAGGCTATCTCTGCTCTGATTATAGTAAAGACAAAACTGTGTATTGAATTAAAGTGATGGTGATCCAGGGGACTCTCCTGACAAGGAGAGTGGCTAGCAAAAAGGGGTGAGGCTTTTATTTGCCCTGCACATGGAAAGAGGTTACACTGTATTTTCCCAGACACTGGCAGCCTTGGAACCAAGGCCCCTGGGAGTCTTCCCTCTCCCTCTGCCCCACAGCAAGGCACCCAGGTCTGTCTCTTCTCCCTCCTCACTCTCACTACACTTCTTTCCCACCTCCAGCCTCATGGTCTTCACCAGCAGGGAGTGGGAGGATAAACAACTCCCCCCAAGTTGCTCCCAGGGAAGTTCAGGTAACTTTGAGAAATGAAAAGTTGAAATGTAAAGGAAGAGAACAGCAGTCTATAGAAATGATAAAACCCAGAGATACCTTTTCAACATGGATACAAAGAACATTCCAAAATCGCTTGTGAACTCAAAGGGAGTTCTGGAGGGCAGAAAAGGCCTGCGCAGGGAGAAAGCCTCCTGGGTTTCTAGTACCAGGTCACCTGTCTGCAGTTTGATTACCTGACCATGGCTCGGTCAGTCCTTGAGGCCAGATCCTGCTGACTGACTCACAATCAACTCTCTGGGCCTACAGAAATGAGGACCTGGGCCCTGACAAATACCTTAAGGTCTGGCTCTGCCATCCTGAGGGAACTGGTCTACTGGTCCACGGCCAGATACTCCCAGTGTCACTTCCATGTGCCTCAGACCAAGCCAGTCTTGGACCTCTAATTTCTCCTCTCCCTGAATCATCCTACCTAAAATGGACTGATTAATCTTCCAAAATTATGTTTCTGTCACCTCTGTGCTCAAAAACGAATAGCTCCCTATTGCCTACAAAATAACAGCCAAACCTGGCCCTCAAGAACTAACCACATCTCACCCTACAGCCTTCTCTCCCTACTCCCTTCGCTCCAGGACTCTGCTTTTTCCTGAATACCTTCTGCCCTTGTAACATTCTGCCATTCCTACAACCACCAGCTGTCCCCCACAACCCCACTGCTCCCCATGTTCTCTGTAATTTTGTTGTCCCATTCTGCCAGAAGTGCAGTCTTGTTTCTAAACCCTTAACACATTGTTATTTTCAATTATATCATTTTGCAACCCCTGTGAACTAACCTAAATCTGCACAGTCCAATATGGTAGCCACTAGCCATACGTGGTTATTTAAATTAAAATGAGATAAAACAAAAAATTCAGTTCTTCAGTACTCTAGCCACATTTCAGGTGCCTGATAGCCCCATGTGGCTAGTGGTTACTGTGTTGCACAGTGCAGACAGAGAACATCTCCACGACTGCAGAAAATTCTATTGGACAGTGCTGTTCTCAACAATGATCAGTAAGGGCTGCTAACATCACAAAGAGGGACTACCAGACATTGTGTCTCCTGATATGATGCAACAAGAAGGATACACTACCACTCATGACATAGTCTTACCAAAAAAAAAAATCAAGCCTGAATCTGGCCAAGCCTCTAGATTTAACAACCAATTTACAGGAAATATAAGAGTGAGAAGAGTTTGTTAATACCACAGTGACGCAAATAGCAAAAGTGAAGTTGTAGGAAACTGAACAGGACAAACTAACTGCAAGGGAAAGAAAAGAGACAGAAGAGGATCCTACAGATGTAACAGACTTAAGAGACATCCAATAGCAACGTATGGATCTAATCTGGATCTCAACTCAAACTGTACAAGAGTTATGAGACAACTAGGAAAATTTGAACAATGATTGGATACATGATATTAAGAAATTACCATCAATTTTTAAAGGTACATAAAAGAGTATCTTGGTTATATTTTTAAAAATCCTTGAGATGCATATTGAAATACTTCATAGGTGAGATATGACTAGAATTTGCTTCAAAACAGTGCAGGTACGGGAAAGGAACAGTGTCAGGGTGGGGATGAAACAAGACTGGACCTGAGTTGATGGCTATTGGGGTTGAACAACTGGTACATGGAGGCCTTATTGTCCTGTTCTACTTCTGTGTCTTGTTTCCTTTTCTTACTGGGCTTATGAATTTCTGGAGTTCCCTTACCTTTGCATTTCCTACTATGTCTTGGCACTATTCAATTTGATAACTGTTAGGTCAAAGTTTAAGAGGGAGAAAAGAACTCCTTTCAGACGGATGACCTGTAGCTCTGATGTGCTGGGGAGCCCAAGGCTGGGCCAGGTTTGTAATATCACCATCTTCCATCTCACATTCTGCTGAGAACCTCACGGAACCTTATGGAGCAGCACGCCCCATTACAGGTAGAGGGCTTGGCTGGAGGCCAGCTTGCCTTGTCAAAGAACGTGGGGAGAGATGCTGACACGGAACAACCTGCTTCTCCTCAAAGCTCTTTTTGGCCGCAAGCTAAGCTCCAGGGTGGCAGCCCACAACCTTCAGAATTCCATACACTTATAAGGACTGGGTCTGCCTGTCAGACAGGTCACACCTTGGGTGGGGCTGTGTATGAAGCCAGGCCTCCAGCCTATGCTTCTCATTTCTAATTATCCATGGGTGTTTGAAGACTTTCATCCTCAATCTTCACGGAGGCCAGACCAGTCCTCAACCCATTCCCCCCCACTCCCCTGACACAGTAAGTCCACAGCTCACAGTTATGTAAAACCATTTGTTTAATTCTAAATCAAATCACTTTTACAACTGTGAAAATTAGTGCCTGGTCAAGGTGTACACAGTATTATTTTCTGACTGTGGTTGGGACCTGGTCCTAATCCACAAAGGTGGCAGGAGGGGTTGGGGGCCAAGAACATAGAAAACACACACAAAGAAAGGAAAAATGCCTCAGCAGAGGGGTGAGGTGGTGAGCCTGCGGGGGCATTGGGAAGGGGCCTCCCTGTTGGGGCTGGGCCAGCAGTCCCAAGTCGGCTCTCCTGCCCCAGCTCCTGGCAGAGCATGAGTGGGGACCTGCAAGGTTCAAAATCAAAGGGCACATTGCCAACCTGGCTTTGCTAACAGGTTCCTGGGATGCCTTTGCTGGTGGAGCTCTCCTGGGCTCACTCCTCTTCGTTAAAGGGTCAAAGTTATTTGTCTTCCTACCTACAACCCTTCTTTTTTTAACCTTTCTTCTGGAAACCCATTTCTGTTCGATCCATCTGACTGAAGTCCTCTCTCCCATCACTAGGCGGGGCCATTGCACTGAGAAACCAAGGCCCGTCAGACCTGGGATTTCCAGGTGATAAAATGAGCACTTTTGAGTGGGTGCCCAGAGAATCTTTAAAATCCATCAGGCACACCGTAAAGCAGGTGGCTTATTCCTACCAAATGGATTCGGCAAATGAACCACCTATTCAATACTTGTATTTTGTCTGTTTAAACACTGAACTCTGGCACTGAAAGGTAAGAGGGGAAGCGGGGGGTGCAATGGAGAGAGGAGAAGGGCTTCCCTCATCTTCCTCAAGGTCTTGGTTTCCACACGCTATGCAGAACCATATCTGGAACAAACACTAGGTGGAGCTTTCAACCACTTGTTGGCTATTGCTGCGGGTAAACTCAGGAGCAGTGTGGACTGGTGAAGTGACAGAGAGGCCCTCAGAGTAAGTCCATCTCCCCCTACCCTAAGGGTCTCCTGGAAGAGCCTGGATTTCTAGGAAGATGCCAGACTGGCAGAGCGAGAACCATTCCACCAGGTGAACTGTTCTCCTGCTGGCAACACACTCCCTCAGTCAAATTCGGAAGAAGCAGCTTGTGAAGTTGAAAAACAAATCAAGGGCTTGGGAAGAATGACTTCCCTGAAAGTTTCCAGGGGAAGACTTCCACAGGCAGACCACATCCTATCTTTGTGCTGAGGCTCCCTGGGCTCTGCGCCCGGCTTTACAAACCACCAGGGGTTGCCTGCTCTGGAGTAGCGTGCTTCTCTGGTTTTAGCACACACACAAGAGGTTTTCAAACCATACCAAAATCAGAGTCACATGCTGGGTCTCCCCTTTCCCTGCCTCTTCTTTAAGGACAATTTGGCTTCTGAGGTCTGGTCTTCAACATGCAGCTGGGGTGACTCAACAAGGCTCCCAGTTTCCTTTGTGGGGTCTGGGAAAGGATGCACCTGGAGCTTCTGCGGCCTTAGGGACAAGGCTGCTTGTTCAGTCATTCCTGCATCTGAGCTCCGAATCCCACCTGAGTCCCAACTGCAGGTCTTTCCTAACATGCAGTCCATCCTGGCTTCAACAGTAATCTAGAATGGGTACCCTCTGGCAGGGAGGCAGATGTGCATAGTTTTGGGGGAAAACTGATGGGAAACCACATGTCTCTGGGGATAATCTACGCCAGGAAACCAGGAGGTCATTCAAGCCACTCTGGAGCCAAAGACATTGAGCACAGCCCAGAGGCAACAGATCTTTGGGTCCCTGGTGAATTCATGAATTGACTCCAGCTCCAGCTGCGGCAATTATGATCTTAATAGGACAGCAATTTCTTGCATCTCTGCTGAAGAGGAAATAGGACAGAATAGCACTGTGATCTGGAAGGGGAACCTCTCTATACGAGGAGTCCCACTGACTTCAGAGGCCACTTACCAAGGGGTATTTAAAGAGATGTAAAAAAGTTTCCATATTTGGTTCGTCCCTTTGTTTTTTTAATATTAAATTCAGGTGAAATTGTACTGACAATTCCTCTTCTCCTGCCTCTTTCCTGTGCAGAGTCAGGACCTGCTGAGCTGGCTGGGACAGGATTTCACGGTGTAACCCATAAGAGATGACTCAATGCCAAGGCCTGAGGTGTTTACAGCAGTGGCCTCACTCCAGGGTCCTCAACAACTGGTCTTGAGTCCCAAAGCTCTGATGGAGAAGCAAAACTCCTTGATGTGTCACTGACCCCACTGATTCCAGAGGTCAGGATTAGCCAGGAAGCCAAACATCAAGAGTGGGGGTGGCATGTCACCAGTCCAGAGGCCCTGCATGGATGTAGGCCGGGAGCCCAGCATTAGGCAATCAATAGCCAGAACATGATCACCAGGGCCACAAACAGGAACAGGCGTGACAGGAACTGCTCGTCCACGTACTGGGGCGTTCCGGGGACAGCTGGAGGGACAGGAGGGAGGAGGGAGGCTGTGAGAATGCTGCAGCTGCACACCCTGCCCACTGGAGTCAGAAGTCGAGAGCATCAACCTTCATCTCTTTACAACAGAATCCTGCACACTAAAAATATTTCCAAACCCCAAATAATATTAGGCAAAACAAAATTCAAATTATAAAAATTTAACAATGAGGACAAAGTCTCCAATTCGTCCTAAGAGGGTTTTGTCTCCAGGTGCAAATAAACCAGGAAAGTCTTGGAGGGAAAAATAAAAGCTACTATTTGTTAAGCATCTTGTGTGTGCTGTTGTGTATACACATTATTGCCTGTTGGGCATTATTATCCCATTCTGTGTAAAAAGAAACTGAAGCACAGGTATGAGGTGACCTGCCTAAGATCTCAAGGTTCATGAGCTGGCGGAGAGCCCACAGTTGTGCTCTCAGCCTCTCCACACACTGCCTCTCGAGTCATGGAGTTTCTAGATTCTGGCACTGATGAGTCAAGAGGGGTCTCAGGGAGCCCCGCGTGAGGTGCCTTCCTTTTCCAGACACGAGAACTAGAGCCCAGAGAGGCAAAAACGACCTGTCTCCCTCAATCCATAGCAAACTAGGGGCAGAAGTGGGCTGAGAACCTGGGTCTCCACTCCTCTCTGCTTTGAGAAAAGCTACTCCATAGAGCTCCTTGTCCTGACTGTGGGGCAAGGAGAGTTAAGAGAAACTACATCCCAGATGGGCAAACTGTACCAAACACACACAACAAGGGAAAACTGTCTGAGTGTGCCAAGGGGATAAAGAGAGTTCACAGCCTGGCTGTGAACTCTCTTTACCTGGGGAACCCGGGTGAGCCCTGGACCAGGATGGATGGAAATAAACTAGCAGGCAGGTGCATGCTCCTTCCACGGGGCCCTGTCCCTCCTTCAGAGCAGAGCACGCCTGGCCCTTTGGGGTCTCTTTCCTCTGATAAAACAGCATGCGAACAGAGGAGAAACTTTTGAGGCAGATGAGGTAAGGAAGGGCAGTCCCAAGATCGCTTGGTGCTATATTACGCCCCAGTTAGGCGCGCTGATGGAATCAAGCAGGCCGGCAGTCAACAAAGACTTACCGATTGTCTGCTATGTGCCAAGCACCTGGGTCCGGGGGCAGGGGACAAATGGATGGCTCAGGAGAGGTTACTGTCCCTAGAGCCTAAGCTCCTGGCCAGGAGCCACGCACTGGTCCCTTCTGTACCTCACACTGTGCCCAGCACACGAGGCCCCATTGAGTGCAAGCAGAGCTCAACCACCTTCAGCAGCTCTGCAGCTCCATGGTCAGGATCTGGGCCTGGGCGTCAGATTGCGATAGAGCCCAGGCCACCTACCTCACTGCCCTGCCCTACACCAACTGCAGCCAGCACTCTCAAGCTGGCTGGAGGGAGAAAGGTAGAAGCAGGTGGCAGACCTAGGCATGGTTCCCAAAGGGCTGGGGCTTAGGACCAGCCCTCCGTGTGTCCTGAGGGAAGCTGGCCAGAGATGCCAGAAAATAGGGAGGCCCAGACTCCTTGCAGTCACCTGGCCCCTCCCCACCCCCAATGGTCAAAGTCAGGGGTATATGCCCAGGACTAGGCTTTTACTCAGCTGGGTAGAGTATATACTTTTTCATTTTATGGGCATGGGTTATATCTTGGAAAACATTACTAAGCATTTTCTGAATTGTAAAATGGAGTTAACTGCACATCTATCTCACAGACTCATCGTGGGGATCTCAGGTTTATAATGGAAAGCACTCTGAACCTGCTTGTGCCTAATACTTGGTAAGTGTGCAATATCATTACCATGACTACCAGTAATCGGAAAAGAGTTTAGCACATTTTGAAAAGGCTGATTATCCTACATATTGCTGAATTCCTAGGAGTCTTCAAGCAAAATCACCAAGAGAATAGGGTCTTACCTGGAGGAGGCCGCCCATCGTTTATGTTAAATGCTGTGGCAAATATGCCAAAGGGAAATGCCCCAATTCCAAAAGACATCTGGAAGCCACCATCTCCAAATCCAAACCCTTGAAATCCCTGTGTAGAAGAAATGCAATTCAGAACAGGCAGGTTTCTCCTCACCTGTCACACGTCACCTTAGGTGTGGCACCCGCATTTCTTCCCCAGCCGCTTTTCCTCCCATCTAGATCTCAAGGCAGAGGAACCCTGGCGGCTCCTCCGCCCTCCTGGTCATCCAGGGGTCCCAGCTAAGGAGCTATGAATGCCAGAAAGGACTGGCTCTGACCCAAAGTAAAACTCTCTGCTGATGCAAGTAAGTGTTCTCAGAGCTCCAGGTTCCTTCCCAGAGTCCCACACTAGCCAATAAAACTTTCTACATGCTTTATAACAGCCAAAGTGTCAACAACTCTTATACCCAATTACAAGGGAACATAGAACAAGCTACACATTATCTATAAGAGCAAAAAAAGTGGAACTCTAATTGGCCAACAATGGAGGTCATGATCAAAATTTCGATACATTACGCTGACTATGCAGCAACACAGAAAAACTCTTATGACCAAGCTTTCAGACAAAATTGTTTGAACACCATGGTCACAAGTATGTGACAATATGTATGTAGGTGGAAAAGACATGGATAAGTATTTTCCCTAAGATTTTTCTTTTAATATTGTTACAGAGAATTTTAGAAATTCAAAACACTTTCTTTCCTGATTACAAAAGTAATATATGCTTGCTATGAGAAATTAACACATTACAGGAATAAATAACACAGAAAATCAGAGGTCTCCTTGTTCACCCTCCACCTCATAACCCCTCCCTCCAATGACCACTGTCAGCAGTTTGGTATCATCCTCAGCCTTTTTTCCCTATAATGTTGGGTTGGCCAAAAAGTTCATTCAGATTTTCCCATAAGATGGTGGAAACGAACTTTTTGGCCAGCCCAATATGTTCTACACTGCATCATCTTTCACATGAAAAGATTCGGAAGGAATCATAATATTGTAAATAGGTTAACTCCTATTTTCTAAGTGCCAACTCTGTGCTGGGCACTGTGCTAAGCACTAGTACACTCAAATCGCATTTAATTCTTACATTAGGATCACCCACATTTACAGATGACCAAACCAAGGCTCAGAGAAGTGAAATAACTTGACCAAGGTCACACAGCTGGTAAGGGGTAGAGTTTAGATCTGGAACTAGATCAGTATGGTCCGAAAACCCATGCTCTTAATTACTGTGAACATCTTAAAAAAATTCCTCTTCTCCTCTGCATCCCTGGGTAGGTCCTTAGAACAACTGATTAAAAAATAATTAAAGAAAAGAAAAATTATTGGGCTAACTGCTCTCCACGAAGAGCTGATAGGCCTTCATTTGTGAGTCTCTTGCAAATCATGCAAGTGGCTGCTCCCTATCCCTACTGAGCATAGCCTGGCACCCAGCTCCAAACTTCTTGACGGGCAGCACTACCTATAAAGCCTAACAGCTATTAAGAGGGCAGACCTACAGGGAAGGAAAACTGGTTTCCATCTCCTCAGTGCAGAAAAGCCTCCAACTAAGAGCTAGCCCGGTTGAGTCTGAGGGCTCCTGAGATCAAGGCTGCCTTACCCAGGAAGGTGCAACTGTTTCATCAGGAACCACCACTTCATTCAGTGCAAATCCGAGGACTGGCCCTCCGGCCTCCCTTCCAGCAACACCTGTACAATCCCACAAGTCCTCACATTTGGTAGGTTTATGTTCCTGGGGCAGAGTAGGCAAAAAACATCACCGGTGGCTGTGGGTGCTTGTAAACGCCAGAGATGTGCACTGGCGTGTACATCTGATGTGCAGTCTTCACAGTCAGGGCCTCTGGCTTCCTGGGACCTCGGATTCCTGGGTTAGGAGCTAATGCTCCACTGGGAACCAGAGCCTGGGAAGTACATAGTCTTGTCCATTGGACCACTAGGGAAGTCCTCAATAAAGTATTTTTTAATTAAAGTATGCACTTTTTTTTAGACATAATGCTATTTATTGCTAATTTAATAAGACTATAGCGTAAACATAACTTTTATATGCACTCAGAAACCAAAAAAATTGTGTGACTTGCTTTACTGTGATATTCGCTTTATTGTGGCGGTCTGGAACTAAACCTGAAGCATCTCCAAGGTCTGCCTGTGAACTCCATAAGGGCAGGGATCTTTAACTATGTTCACTGATATATTACCAGTGCTTAGAATGAGGCCCAGCACACAGAGGGCACTAAATATAGAAAGAATAAAATCTTAAAAGAGAGTTACAAAACAGGAGCCAAATATTGTAAAAATAAAAATATATGTATACACAAACATCTATCTATAAAACACACACACACAAATAGATCTATAAAATTTGTGTGTGTATAGATAATCATAGAAAAATAGAAAAGAAAATAGACCAATGTGTTTCCATTGGTTATCTCTGGATGGTGTGATTATAAGTTATTTTCTCCCCTCTTTTCCTTTCTGTATTTTGCAAATTTTCCTTTACTTTTATAATCAAGGAGAAAAAATGTAGGGCCGAGAGGGAAACTTCTAAAGCCATGGGCTCAGTTCTAGAAGCCTTCTCCTAGAATTTTCCTCACCCCTCTGTTCTCCGGTTCTGGCCTCTGTCCTTGAGGACGGGGAGGAGTCTTCTCTCTGAAACAGAAACGGTGTAAAAGAAGTCTATTACAAAATGCTTTGACCTGTTCCCTGAGTGGGGGAGCTCTTCACCAACAGGGTCAGGGCCATGGCCCCCTTTCATGCCCGGCACATGAACTTACGCCAGATTAAACCAAATACTAACTCTGTTCTACATGCAATTGCTTTTCCCTAGTGTGTAGAAAACTAGGGAGAAAATCCATTTGTTACAAGATGCTCATCAGACTGCACTCAGTTTATTCTTCTCACAGAGAGCCATACCCAGATTGGTTACAACTGTCAGCCAGGCACCTTCCTGGACCTGGGTCACGGATGTCAAAAACCCCAAATCCAAATTCAAACAGAAGATAGCCTGTCAGCAGAGAGGGCTGAGATTCAGGGTCTCTCTGCTCTGCCCCATTACCTTCAGCTTTACCTCCCACTACTCTTGAGCAAATACTTTACACTATTCTTTCTCTCTAGGACCTCTGGGTCCTAGCCCCTTCCATCACTCATCCCACAAATACTGGACTGAGGGCTTGTGATCCATCAGGCGCTAGGCAGGATGCTACCAAGACTGAAGATAGATCCTACTCTTGAGGTGCTCGTGGTTTAAAGGGGGCTACAACCAATCACACTACAGCGTGGAAGGGACTTCTTTAAAAGAGGTGTCAACTAAATGGAGTGGGGGCATGGGTGAAAGCAACTAATGTGGGGAAGAAAGGCCACTTTAAGGAGGAGGTAACTTTAGGGTTGCTCATAAAAGACAGCAGAAGTTAGAGGAGGAGAAGGGGGTTGAGCAGGACTGGAGAGGGCAGAAGAGGCAAATGGACAACAAATACAAAGGCTCATGAAGGTGAAAGCATAAATAAGTCCCTTTAAGAGAAGTCCAATATGTCTGGGTACAGGGTATGCTGGAGTGGGGTGGAAGAAGGTAAGAGACACTGTTGGGAGTTTGGGAAAAGTGTGCGTGGGTGTGTTATGTGCACACTCTAGCACCACACCATGAAGGTTCTCAACAGAATGCCTCCATTTCCAGAAATCTCAAACTCCACAAAGCCTCCCAGACCCCCATTTCCTCCCCCCAGACTTTAGACATCACTGCTACAGCACCCACCTCCCACCTCCCACCCTGTAGACTCTCCTGCTGGACACCCTGCTTCCCAGGCTCCTTCACAGCACTCTGCATACTTGCAATGGTGGTGTCTTGTGCGCTGCCTAGCATAGTGCTTGCCCATTGGCAGGTGCTCACAGCACATCTGTATCACAGTCCCGCAAATGGCAACCTGGTTGCCCTCCCCTCCTGGCTGACTCCCATCTGGATGCCAAGTGCCTTGAAACGGAGGGTCTGTAAACACTAACTAAAGGGTGGGGTGAGGAGGTGCTGAATAGAAGTGAATTCATGTCCAAGGGGAGGAGTGTGTGTGAGAGGGGCCCCATGGCCTCACCTGGGGTCCTGCTGCCCAGTGCTGCCCCTGCCATAGAGGGGAATCACCTTGTCGCGGCTGATGCCAGCTTTGCAAACTGGACACACCTGTCTGTTAGGTCTCGTCTCCAACCACTGCAAGCAGGAGAGAAAACCACGTGAATGGCACAAGCCCATCAGGGTGGTCAGTCAGAGCCAGTAGGAGAACTACAGGGACCAGCGCCCTCAAACTGCAAACACCAGCACCAGCAGTGAACACCTCAAGGAACCCAACTCTCTGATTCTTGCTCCTGGCACTCAATAAATATTTACTAGTGGTGAAATCAAAATTGCCTTTAGATGCCGTCATTAAATTAAACAGGCTTCTTAATGCTTCGTTCTCTCAGGGGCTTGCCAGCAATACAGCAGGAAAGAACTGCAGGCCTGCAGCTGTGTCAAGAGGTCTGACAGATCCAGTCACAGGTCAGGCTGCAGGTAGAACAAACTTTAAATCTCCATCTTCCCTGACGGATCAATTGTATGACCCTGGCAGTCAGATTTTTCTTTCTGTGTTTCTCATTTTTACAGTATTTCCTCAACAACTACGTGTCTTAGACATCAGCCATCTGGAAATAAGCTGACCATTTTCTGGTGATTTACTATGTGCTAAAGGATAGATTTTTCTTATTATCTAAATTTGTTTAGTGTTTTTTATGTACTTTCAATGATTTTTGCATTCAACTATTTCTTTCAAAATTAAAAACAACAGTCCTGCTTTGGGTTTTTCAGGCCCTTTCACTGGTTGTATTAAAATCATTTTAACTTTCTTAAAAACAAAATTAAAATGATAAAAACATATTACCTTAGTGTCCTTGTAGACATTAAATAAATATTTTATACACACACACACATTCAACATTTATCTGAGAGCATAAATTATATCTTTAGACCCAGTGATATGTAGTTTATCATATGTGAATCTAGGACTTCAGGGCCAAGGAGAAGGCAGCATTTAATGATTTTTATATCCTATTTCCTTTATCTTACTGTCAAAAGCTTGAAAACTTAAGTATTATGTGCTCTTTACAGATTTAGAACAGACATGTTCTAGAGGTTCCACTGGGGTCAGAATGCACCGCCCTGAAATGTAGTGGAAACCCCTCTCACTTTCTCTGCTTCTTTCTCCCATCAAGATTCTGAGGCTTTAGCAGCCTGGAACTTTTCTCCTCCCCTCCACATTTCCAAGCCACCTACAAGTGTGGGGCTCCAATGACAACAACCATGGAGACAGCTGGCAGTGATTATTAACAGCCAATTGTCAGTGCCAGACTCAGCTCTGTCCCACCAAGCAGGCGCCTAGGTCTTGGAGAAAACTTACTAACTAGTTTTCATAATAATAAAAAGCTGGAAAAACAGACTTTTTCCCTCTCATAAAAGCTCTCTGTTGAGACCAAAAAAGTTTCCCCCTTCCTAACATTTTCAAGACCTATAAGGGTAGGGGGGATTGTTGATATGATGGGAGGTGCTTTTTATAGAGGCACAGTCTCAACAATAAAAACCTAACATACGATCACATCCAACCCAATTTACAAATGAGGAAGTGAGACCCAGAGAGGTGTAGCTTGCCAAGGCCACAAAGGCCATCAACAGCAGAGTCAGGAGCATCCCTCCTGGGTATAACACTGACCTCTTGTTTCATCAACTGCCTATCAGTGGGCAGGTGTATAAAGAGGGTTGGGGGGAAAGCAAGCAAATGAGTCCACAAGCAGGGAAGATTGCAGCTTCTGACAGTAGTCTCCTGAGACTAGGGGTGTCCTGTGCAACCACAGCTGATGAAAGACAAAGTAAAATGAAATACATCTTACCTGATGTAAACATGGCCAACTGCCAGAGTCCCCAAGGCAACCAGTCATCAAGGAGAAAGAGAAAGGGGAAAAGGAAGAAAAATTATTTCATTAACAGAAACACTGGGTAAGGTAGGAGGAGAAAAATGGGAAAACAGGATTGAACTGTGGAGCACTGCAACCCCACTGAGGGTCTGTGGGGATCACTGTTATCAGAAATTAGAAAAGACTGAGCTAAAATCACAGGGAAAATGAAGCAATGGAGACAAGACACCAGTCTCCACCTCCAGGATCCCACTACTTGTGAAGACCCCCAGGTCCCAGACCATCCCAGACCCAGCTTCTCTACAACTTGACCTTTGAGGGGTTATGGCCTCTCAAGGAATCCAATAAAAGTTAAGGATCCTCTGTGCAGATAAATTCACAGGGGCATACTCATGCACATGCACACACGCACTATTTTAGACTCAACTTCAGTGGGTTCACAGCCTCCTCAGGCTCACAGGGAAGGTGTGGATCTAGATCCAGTTTTACAAAATCTTCAGGCTGTCCTCAGCCCTGAGAGCTCTGCTGGCAGGAAGCAGCTTAAAAGTTCAAGTCTACCGTAAAAACATCTTTAGGTAATAGAAAGATGGGGAAGCTGCTTGGCAGAAAGGGCTACCTCCAGCTTAGTGACTTACACTACAGAGATTGCTGCTCAGTTTCGCATTTTACAAATGAGGAAACAAAACTCAGAAACATCAAACGACTTGCCTGCAGCACCAGGACTAAAACAGAAGTCTTCTGACTTCCATTTTACTGTCCCTCTATCACCCAGCACTGGGTGCAAAAAATGACATCTACAGAATTGAAGGAAAAGTTACTCTAACTCCAGATTTAAATTTTTTCTTTCTCTCTACATTCATTCATTCAACTAACAAATATCTACTGCACGCCTACCAAATGCCAGGACAGTGGAAAATGTAGACATGGCTTCTGACGCTCACATAATGTATCTTCTCAACCTGAGTAAAATTTGGACTCAGAGGATAATTCCTTTCCCAATTACTGAACCACAGTTTAGCCTCACAATCCAGACACACAATCTCCTTGGACATAACAGACACCTGCCGCCAACATTAACCTTGCAATTCCATTCTAAACTGAGCAGAGGTCACTCCAAATCACAGCAGCTCTCCAGTGGCAACTTCCCTCAAAAGCTATGGGGGAGAAGTGGGGGTGCTTTTCCTCTGGGAAAAGTTCCGGATTATAACAATGATGACAGTTACTCCCATTCATTAAACAATGACTGTGTGCTGTGCTGAGCTGTGGCTAAATAGCTTTTCATTTGTCAATGTCACATAATGGTCATCACACTAACCTTTGAGCAACTGCAATTATCTCTGTTTCACAGATAAGGAAACTGGGGTTCAGAGAGGAAAGTAGATTTGCTTAGGGACAAACCACTCAGATTGGAAGCATCTCTTTCATTTTAGAACCTGTGTTCTTTCCAATGGTACCCTGACTGAATTCTTCATTCTTTCAAATCCTGGTTTTATGATACCTCAATCACAAAACTAGAGTATTTCCAATTTCTAGGAGAGGGCTGATGACAACAGTTTTTGTTTATTTTTATTTTTGGCTGCACCTCGCGGCACGTGGAACTTCGCTGATCAGGGATCAAACCCGTGCCCCCTACAATGGAAGCACAGAGTCTTAACCACTGGACCACCAGGGAAGTCCTGATGACAACAGTTTTTGCACAAAACTTCAAAATTAGGGCAAGAGCCTCCAGAAAAAAAAAAACACCTCTGCCCCATTCTACTCATTCACCAATAAATTTATCTTTTTCACTGTTGCCAATTTAAACTCCCTGAGATATTATTTAAATGACCCTTTCTTCACACCGCTTCCCTGCTCAAAAATATTCAATAGCTCCATGTTCTACTCAGTTAAATCTGGGTTTGATAATCTGGCCCAATCCTCCTTTAACAATCTTGTTTCCTAATACTCCCCAGCCCATAATACCCATCCAGAGTGCTGTTAGAGGGATACAGCAGCTTCAGGTCTCAGATGAACCCAGCAGCACATTTGCCTGTCCCTAGAAATTGCCTGCCTTGGGGTGGCACACACTCTTCACCTCACCTAGCTGGCATTCTCATCCCTCTAGTTACCCCAATTTGCCCTTCAAGGTCCAACTCAAAATCAAGAGGGAAAAAAAAAAAATCTCAACATTCACCCAGGTTTTCAGAGCCAGAAGGGGCTTCTGTAACCATCAAGGGTGGAATGGACACTGACTCAGCCCCTTCATTTTGATATATATAAAATATGGTAACAAATATTAGGATCATAGCTCATGTAACATTTACTATGTGCTACGTGCTCTTCTAAGTCTCTTACATATCCTGAGTCATTTAATGCTCCCAAACAACCCTAAAAAATGAAGCACTATGTGTGGAAGCACCTTGCCCAAGGTTATCCAGGGGGGAAGTGGCAGAGTCAGGATTCAGAGCAAGGCAGTCTGGAGCCAAGTCCTTGCTCAGAACCATCGTGCTGTAACTGCCTCTTGGCTCAGCGCAGCAAGTGGCATGGAGTAGTGCTCACTAAATGGTGAGTATTGTCACTTTAGAAATGGGGATAGGGAGCCCAAGGTGGGGACAGGATCTGCCCAAGTTCACTCAGCTTATCAGCAGCAGAGCTGGGATGAGAACCCAGGTCTCCTGCCTTTGTACCTGAGTGTATCAGGACCCCAAATGGGTGGAAAACCTGCTCCAAAGCTGTCCAGGGCCACAAGCTTTCTAAACATGGCATGTGTCCTCTGGGGCAGTGGAAGGGGTACTGACCAGAAGAGGTGGCCACACAGGCTGATGACGGCATCCTTGGCTGTGTCCAGGCAGATGTTGCACTCGAAGGTGCTGTCCTGCCCTCCGCTCTCACCAGCGCCATTGCTGCTGCCGCTGGGCCCCCCTGCACTAGAGTTCTCAGGAGATGCAGAGGCCGAGGGCCCTTTGCTTGCCATCCTTGGCTGTCAGCAAGCTCTGAGTGAAGATTCTCCCCAGGGAAATCCTGAAAGGCAGAGAGCCCATGACTGCCCATTTCTGCAGGCCACTCCCCCCAGTCTCCATGCCAATACCCCCATATTCTCTCAGGTCTGGAAGTTCAGACTATGACTGAACCCCTTAGTAGACTTCCCAGAGGCTGCAGAGGATGACAGTCGTGGGGCACTGCCCAGAGAGAAACGACTCAGAAACTTCCCATGAACATGGCCCAGAATAGACCACACAAATAACGAACCGCACAAATAGAGAACAGCCTCCACGGAACAGCTCTCTACAGGAACTAGGACCCTGTCTCACTGTCTTTCCATTCTCCCAGGATAACTGCCCAGGTGATAAATAAATACATGCTCAATCAGAATGAAAGTTCACAGGCTGTCTTCTAACTTTGGACAGCCTCTATGTTGGCGATCGAGTCTGCTCAGGCCAGAAAGTCGTGACCAGTGCACGCCAGAATACAAAGAAAACCCTGTAACCATGAAAGCTTCCCAGGAAGCTAGGAAGGACCAGAAAGGTCATCTGGTCCAACGTCTTCCATACTGCAATCTTTTGCATTTCCCCTTCTGCCAGGTTAGAATACTACATACCTGATTTTGTCTAAATCTATCAACATTTAAGAGGAGGCTTGTATCACTGCTGAAAACAGAAAACCAGTAGTACCTACCATAAGTGAAAGATAAATACAAACATAATGAAGGAAGAGCTTTTATCCCTTAGGAAACTGCAGCCCGAGACCTCTCGGCTGACTGATGAATGTGGAGCTGAGGCTGGGACTCGTGACACAGTTTGTAGTTAAACCACCATTGTACCACCACAGACCAAGCTGGTCACCAAATACTGAAACAGACCACTGTTCACTACCACCTCCAGGTCAAAGAACCCACCAGGAGTTGAACAAGAACGAGCACGAGAACACCACCAAAAGATACTCAGAAATTCTGGGTGCAGAGTAAGAATCTATCAAGAGCCTGATCTGGCCACCCTCACCACCTCAGAGATTCCAAATGGGAAATGCTAGGTGGCTACCAGTCAGAGAATCGGAGGCTTGGATGCTGGTCACAGTTGAGCCTCCAGCTTGCTAGCTGGTCTTGGAAACCTCCTCTCTCCTCTCTGGCCACAGTTTTCTCATCTGTAAACTGAGGCACTGGACTCCATGGTCTCCAGGTGCCCCCTTCCAGCTCTGCGGCTGCACCAGGTCATCTCACCTGCTCTCTCCAAAGCAGGCAGCCCCACCACAAGTCTGGGACTCACCAATGGAGCACCAGAAGACCACCCTGATTTCAGCTTCCAAAGTACCAGGAGATAAGGACCAAAAAGCCACAGTCCTTTTAGACCCAGAAGCCTCTCTACACAACAGACTCAGAACTCTAGATTCATGAGCATCCCCCACCACGACAGCAGCTCAGTGACATAAGCAGGGAGAGGAGGCCAGCTCACCACCACTTTTTCACTCAGTTACATCATTTTACATAGTGTCCCAGAAGAGCAGCTGGCTGCCAGCAGCACTGTGCCTTGTTGGCCTCAGTTCCAAGACCTTCCCCATGATCCAGTGCTTCATCCTCTCCATATACATCTGGTCTTGTCTTCGTAGGGTGGAGCCTGCTTGTGAGGGCCACATTATGGCCTTTCTTTGTCATTCCAGCTCAAGCACCCGACACGTTTCTTTTAAAAAATAATAATTTTTTTTTTAAATTAAGGACTATGTGTATAGATGTGGAAAGACAACCATAAGTCAGGTTCACTGATGGATCTTAATGACAGTCCCCTGATATCATGATTTGGAAGCATACAGCAACAACAACAAAGCATCCTCACCCTAAAACATAGCTCTAATCAAGTCTCTAAAACAAATTATCCAGTTACAGAAAATATGGGCATAGATCCATGTATTAAACAACTCCAGGAAGATGCAATCAGCAAATCCAGAATGTGGGACTTTCTATGGGACAAATAATCAAAATTCTCCAAAAAATAAACAGCATGGGTGGGGTGTGGAGTTACAAATTGAGACTTGAGACATACCAACCACTGGCAGTATGTGGATCTCACTGGAACCAGATTCACACAATCCAACTGGAAAAGACATTTGTGAGATGAATGACAAAAACTGATTTAGCCTGGGTATTAGTTTATATTAAAGAATTACTGTTAGATTTATTGGGTATGATAGTGGCATATTTAAAATTTTTTCATCTGTTATATATGTATGCTTAAGTATTTATGAAGGAATGATAAGATGTTTGGGATCTGCTTTAAAATACCCCAGGGGGAAAAGTGAAAGTAAAGAGAAAAGAAACAAGAACAAGGAAGTTGATAGTTGTTGGAGCTGGATGATGAATGGAGGTTCATTCCATCAGTTTATTTTTGTGTGCTTGAAAATTTTCCATTATAAAAGATACTTTTTAAAAAGGTCAGGTTGCAGAACAGTATGTGTATGAATTTATTTAGGTGAGAATGAAGTACACAAATGAGTATATATTTTGCAAAGAAAATGTCTACAAGGCACACACTAAACTATCAACAGTTATTTTGGGGATTGGGAGGGCTGGGGAACTTTGAATTTTATATTCCTATCCTGTTTCAGTGTTTTATGACAAGCAGATAGATATTACTTTTACAATAACATTTTTGAAAAAGTAAACTGTAAAATGTATGTACAATATTACATTTGTTACAACAATAATGAATATAAATATTAGAAAATGTCTTTAAAAATGTGGAAGGGCTTCCCTGGTGGCGCAGTGGTTGAGAGTCCGCCTGCCAATGCAGGGGACACGGGTTCGTGCCCCGGTCCAGGAAGATCCCACATGCCGTGGAGCGGCTGGGCCCGTGAGCCATGGCCACTGAGCCCGCACGTCCGGAGCCTGTGCTCCGCAATGGGAGAGGCCACAACAGTGAGAGGCCCGCGTACCACAAAAAAAAAAAAAAAAAAAAAAAATGTGGAAGAACATACCAAACTGTTAATAGTGATTATCTCTGTACTATCTCTGGGGGCTCAGAGGTCCTCCTTGTTTATAAAGCTGACATTTTTACCTGTATTAATTCTAAAATCAGACAAAAGAATAACAGTACATTTAAAAACTTTTTTTCCCTGATGTTCTAGTTCTCCCCAATCCTGAAAGGTTCTGTATTGAAATCCTGGCTCCACCACTGACTAGCCATGTAGCTCTGGGAAATCCCTTAATGGCCTGAGTATCTTTTCTCACCTGAAAAATGAGAATGTCATACCTCCTACAGGGCTGCTAAGGTGGCCATATGCGATAACACAGTGACCTGGAGGACCCACCAAGGTAGGAGGGGGCCACTGCTGCAGGGGAGATGCACATACATGCACTTACCCTGGTTCACTGCCCTCTCCACTCACTGGCCCAACAAGGCTCTGCACAGTGCATTCTCCTACACACAGGCCTAAGGGGACAATCAGGGTCATGGTAGGTGTCAGGGTAGGAATGGCCAGGGGACAGTAATAGGTCAACTCAGAGTTTGCAGGGAATAGCAGTCATGCATCAGGCCAGGCACTGGGACAGGCCTGCAGGTCCCAACTCTAGGCAGACCATATCACTCTCATTCTAATTCTTAGCAGACTGACCACGTGGTCCCTACCCGAGCTCTAGAGCTTCATCCTGGTAGGCACGCAAATATTTTCTGAGTGGGTGGGTGCAGGCATGTGTGACTGGTTTTGGTCAACTCCCAGGCCGGCTGCTCATATAACCTCTCTTTTACATATCCTGGGCCCTGTCACTGGAGCCTCCTCTCCTCACCTCCTACCTTCCCTCACACACAGGAACCTCACCACGCCAGGGCAGCAAGGCAGAAATGAGCAGCCTTCCCTGGGGACTGTCCACTGAGCACCTACAGAACAACAAAATGTGGACACAGCCTCATGGGCCCAGTAGGACTGGGACACTGCCCTAGAGAACAGAGGGCCCTAGTCGGCTCAGAAACTGGACAGAGTAGAAAGGAAGCTGGCCCTGAGCCTATGTGAGCTGCCATCCTGTTAAAAGCTCTCCTGCTCCCCGTAGGGCCTATAGATTTGGACCTGACCACACAGTAGCCTTCTTGTGGCTGGTTCTGTGCCCCTGTCCCTACCCTGACCATTCTTCACTCCTGAGCTGAATTCACTTTCTAGTTTTCAAAGCACATTCACACCTACTACCACTTCTGACCCTCACTCCATTTTACAGAGGACATCAGGCCAGGGATGTTAGAGGACTTACCCAAGGCCAGGCCATCATACATGTAATTCTGTGCCCAATTCAGACTTTCCAACACATCAACACTCTTTTCACTCTTACCTGTTACCCCTTTAACATGCAGCTTTACAAAATTAAATACCTGGTCTTTGTTTTCCCTCAAATTCACAGTGCAATGCTCTTAACTTCTGTGTTCTTTGAAGTGAGTGCAAAGCAAACTCACCACTCATCCATTTATGCGTGAAACCAAAGGATCTCTAGTACCAACTACAATTGACGCCTGGTGCTACCAACTGGGGTGAAGTGGGTAAAAAAGAGCAAGACCACATTGAACCCCTGGAGTCTAGAATAGGAGCTAATTATAAGAATCCTTAACAAGGAGCTCCATCAAACTTGCCTGTTTTTCCTAAACAAGGCACCCTCCCAGAGATCTGGTTCCTAGACCACCTTAAATAGGACCTGTAACTGGCTACAGCCTAAGAATCTATATTTTTAAATAAGTGTCCCACCTTCCACTCCAGAAGAGTCTCTGATGAAGAGTTTTGGAAAATCAGCTCTTAAGAGGAGACTCTACCAAGCACAAAGCAATACAGCACAGCACAGAGTTTGGGAGGGACAGTAACCATAGGTCTTGTCCTTCAGAATACCCAATCCCCAACTATAGCCCACAGGGACTATGAAGAGGTCAGATAAACTTGGGGGGTGGGGGACAAGTCTGCTGAGATCTCAGACCACCCAGCACCTGGTCCATCTGGGACAAAGCTGATCATTTATAAAACAAGTTCACAGCTTGTTTTGAAAAACATCCCTAAAGTTGAGATGTTCAGGGCTTCCCTGGTGGTGCAGTGGTTGAGAGTCCACCTGCCGATGCAGGGGACACGGGTTCGTGCCCCGGTCTGGGAAGATCCCACATGCCGCGGAGTGGCTGGGCCCGTAAGCCATGGCCACTGAGCCTGCGCGTCCGGAGCCTGTGCTCCGCAACGGGAGAGGCCACAACAGTGAGAGGCCCGCGTACCGCAAAAAAAAAAAAAAAGTTGAGATGTCCAAGGCAGCACATTTGGTGCTGGAACGAAGGCAGATTGGCAGATTTGTGATAGTTAATGATCCCTTAGGAACACAGAACCTGGCAGCTGAAGTTGCTTGACCCAGCATCCACACTCCTATTACCTTCCCAGAGCTAGCCTGGCCCACCTCACAGGAACTGAGCAAGGGAGAGAAAATGAGACTTGCATATTCCTCAAGGAATCACCAGGGAACGTGATCTCACGAGGACATCTCTTTGTAGTATTCTTGTGTTCGGTTCTCAGGTTCTAGAGAACCGCAGGTATGCATAATCTGCCTTCTCTGCCCCTTCAGCTCTAAGAATTCCTGGACCGGGGTGTATAGAGGCATCTGGAAATGGTGATTCTAATTATGAAGATTACAAATTTGGATGATAAATAACTGGCATGATGTGAGAGGTGACCCAGCAGAAGTCTTGTTCCTGTGGGCACATGCGTGTTCATACAGAAGCTTTCTGCCGGAACGGTGGCGAGCCCCAGCCTGTCTTCACTGCTCACTGATCACAGTAGGCAGAGATGGGACTTGCATTCTGAGAATGTCTACATCACACTCACAGAAGGTTAGAGTGGGAGGAAATCTGAGTAAGTTGATTGGAACTTGGAACACACAGAACCCAGGCTCTAAAATTTTGGAGTCTAAATGGAGTTTCCGTCCCTAGGCTATATCTCACAGAGGCCTGGCCCTCAAGTATAGGACCAAGGACCTGAACAGCCTTTCAGGTCCAGAAGGACAGAAGAGGCTGAGCAAATGGCCTCTTTTCCTTAGGGCTGCACTGGTCTTTTTCTCTGGTATCCTCTAATCTCTCTATCTGTACAACTAACCCCACACCTACCTTCGAAGATTTATTAATGACCCTATTTGCCAGGCATTCAAGACACAAATATAAAGGGTTTCAGCCTAAGGGGGATAGAGGTAAGTAAACCAACAAGGCAGCCCAGTGTGCTGCGTGCTGACAGTAGTGTGTACAGAGTGCCTGAGGGCAGGGCTTGCTGGGGAGGACAGAGACACAGCACACAGGACAAGTGGATAACTCAATTTGCCAAGTTCAGTGTGGCTGGAGCCCAGAGAACATGTGGGGGTGGTAGGGCAGCAAGGGCTGCAATTGATGCAGGAAGAAAGGCCTGGAAATCCTCATGCCTTCAGCCCCTGCCTGTCGGGCTCACATTGCCTGCTGCACCACCTAACCCAGACCCGCCTAACCGTCCAAATGGTTCCATGATTCCAATGTCTCTTTCTCTCCCCATCCAGTTCCCATCCCCTGCTAAGTAAACTAGTAAATTCACATGACAGATTACAAGGCCACTAAAAATTATGCTTCTGTAAGGATTTTGCCTATATGGGAATTTTAATTATATAAAATAATGTTAAATGAAAATAGCAGGATAGAAAATTGTATACCAAATTGAACATACTGTATGATATTAACAGGTTAAAAGATACAGAAAAAAATTGGAAGGGGCCCAAATATTAACTGTAGTAGTCTTTGGATAACGGAATCATGGGCAGATTTTTAAAGCTTTTTTTCACACTTAACTGTACTTTCCACTTTTTCCATAGTAAGTACTATGTTATTAAGATTCAGAAAAAATATGGGACGATGTTAAAGGTCCCAGATCGTCAGATCTCAGTAGGGGACAAAAAGGAAAGCAATCTGATTAAAGAAATCTACACTAAGGTGTGATGAACCTTAGTATAATAATTCTCTCAGAAATTTTCACATTTTTAAATTTTATTGAGTCATATTTTTAATAAGTAACACATTCACATGGCTCAATTCAAAAGGTACAAAAGGATATAGACTGAGAAGTCTCTCTCTCCCATCCCTGGAACCTAGTCATCCTGCTCCCTGCCTTGGAGACCAATGGTACTAGACTATATCTTTAGGACACATTCCAGAAGTAGAACTACTGGGTCAGACGGTTTCTGTATTTGTAATTCTGTATCAAACACCCTCCAAAAAGGATGTGCCAATTTTTAGTCCCATGAAAAATACATAAGAGTGCTTGTTACCCCCATCTTTGCCAATTATATGTATGTTTTCAAAAGAGAACACATAAGTAGCATGAGAAACATAGGGTAATTTTGGCAGTTTGGGATGATATTTTAAATTCACTAATTCACTCGCTAATTAGTTATTAAAATCCATTATGTTCCATGCACTATGCTAGGCCCTAGAGATAACAATTTCCAAACGTAACACATATCTGAGTGGGAATTCTAGGCTCAGCTGTTCCTACTTCTTCGCATTGTCTTCCATTATTTCTTTTTTCTTGTGTGTGTGTGTGTGTGTGTGTGTGTGTGCGTGTGTGTGTGTGCGTGTGCGTGTGCGTATGTGCGCGTGAGCACGCAGCACACAGGATCTTACTTCCTCACCAGGGATGGAACCCGAGCCCCTTGCAGTGGAAATGCGGAATCTCAACAACTGGCCCACCAGGAAGTCCCATTTTCCATTATTTCTAAATCAAAAGTGTTTTTGTTTCTTTTGTTTTAAGCTTCAATGATTTTTCTTAAAGTTTACCAGGTTTCATAAGTAAGGGTGAAGTAGGATTCGGATTACCCCAGCACAAACTTTCAAGGGTCATCCAAGAGGCTGCCTTCTGTCATTCCTTGTATCACTGTCTTAAAATGTTCCTTAACCTTTTATGGACTTTTGTCCTTAAAAATTATCATGGCACAGGGACTTCCCTGGTGGCACAGTGGATAAGACTGTGCTTCCAATGCAGGGGCCCTGCGTTCGATCCCTGGTCAGGGAACTAGATCCCACATGCGTGCCGCAACTAAGAGTTTGCATGCCACAACTAAGGAGCCCATGTGCCACAAATAAGGAGCCGGGGAGCCACAAATGAGGAATCTTGGAGCCGCAACTAAGGAGCCCACCTGCCGCAACTAAGACCTGGCGCAACCAAAATAAGCAAACAAATAAATATTAAAAAAAAAAATTATCATGGCACAGGGACTTCCCTGGTGGCACAGTGGTTAAGAATTCGCCGGTCAATGGAGGGGACACAGGTTTGATCCCTGGCCCGGGAAGATCCCACGTGCCGCGGAGCAACTAAGCCTGTGTGCCACAACTACTGAGCCTGCGCTCTAGAGCCCGCAAGCCACAACTACTGAGCCCTCGTGCCACAACTACTGAAGCCTGCATGCCTAGAGCCCATGCTCGGCAACAACAGAAGTCACTGCAATGAGCACGCGCACCGCAATGAAGAGTAGCCCCTGCTCGCCGCAACTAGAGAGAGCCGCGTGCAGCAATGAAGATCCAATGCAGCCAAAAATAAATTAATTAATTAACTAAATTAAAAAAAATTATCATGGCACAGACGAATATAATGGCTCTGGGTTCAAATCTCAGCTCCACTACTTACTCTGTGCCTTCAGTCATTATTTTCTCTCCAAGACTTTTTTTACTCATCTGTTAAAATGGGGCAATTACCTTCCTCACAAGATAGTTGTAGGGATTAAAGAGTAAAACAGTAAGGGACTAGCACAGTGCCTGGCACATAGTTAAGTGTTCAAGAAATGTTAATTGCTCCTCCACTGTGAGGTCTCACAGAGTACAATGAAGGTGTAACTGCTTCTTTATACTCCCCAGGGAGCTATGCAATCAGCAGGTATTTGGTTAACTTGCTGAATGAATGAGTCACAACCTCCCTTTCTGAATGAGCATCGCTCCTTGAAGGCATTGTAGGTGAGACATCAGAACTGTGTATGAGGAAATCCAGAACAGGACACAGTTTGATCTGGGCAAAATCAGATTTTTCCCCAAAAGTGTCAAAATCAGGAGGCACTTGTTGTATCTATTATCACTATAAATAACATCAGCTAACACTCTGCTCAGCCCTTTACATGAATCATCTCATTTAATGGTTACAACCTGCCTTTGAGGTAAACACTGCTTACCATCTTCAGCATCCCCTGGGATGTTAGATTAAGGCGCAGAGTAGTTAGGTCACTTGCCCATGGTCACAGAGCCAGTCAGAGGCAAAGTTTTCAATTCCTAAGCCAATGTGCTTAAGTACCTCAGTGATCTGTCTGTGTGTCTATCTTCTCAAGCCCAGACCCAGCTTCCAGGTGCCTTGCTCAGCACAGGGCTAGACACCTCAAGAACACCTCATAAATGTGCATGGGCTGATGGCTCTGATGCCCAGGAGTGCTTAGAAGCGTACAACTCAAGATGAGTCAATGTAGCCAACTAAAGTTGTAGAAAATCAGTGTCCTAAAAGAACAAGACATTCTTCAGTGATGTTTTTCAGAACTGGAAATGTTACATAACTGTTTCAGAGTAATTTTTTTCTTAAGTATTGTCCAAAACTCTTAAACAAATGAAAAAAAAAGATCGGGGATATGCAACCAGAAAAAGTTCAGGTTTCCCCAAATTAGTACCGACCTGTATTAGAGATTATGCTACTCACACAGAGGATTAATTATTCACTGAACTGTCTTGCTCACTCTAGTTAGACACCTCCTGGAGTCACATGCACAGTGCCTGACACAGAGTACATGTTCAATAAATGTATGTCAATAAATGATGGGAATTTGCCAATTTCAATTCAAACCAATATAACTGGATAAAATACTGTATTAAAGGAAGCTCTTCAGACTGGACAGATCCTAGTTAAGGGCTGTAAATTTCGAGTATAATACAGTGAGAGGACAAAACTGGAGCCAGAGGACCTAGTCTGATGCTCAGCTCTGCCAACTCAACTAAGCCAGGGTCCTCACCTGCAAATGGGGTAATTGTGTCTGTCCTTCCTTTGTCATCAGAGAAATTTTCAAAGTGAGAGTTTTGCTTTTGTTTTCACACAGTCAGTAAATTCTTATTAAATTCAGATTCTAAAAATCTTATTAATTCAAATTTTATTTGCGGCTGAGCTGAAGACCTCTGAAATACTCTAGAGTATCAAGAAAATGAATAAGGTCGACAAGGTTTAACCAACTAAGGAGAAAACTTTCTAAGAGTTTTAATAACATCAGCATATACTTGACAAAAACAATGTGATCTCACTTCTCCTTTCAATAGGAGGTCCCAAGGAGGACCATCAAGAGAGCATTTATAAGATAGACCAGCGGAGTTCCCTGGTGGTCTAGCGGTTAGGATTTGGCACTTTCACTGCTGTGACCCGGGTTCAATCCCTGATTGGGGAACTGAGATCCTGCAAGCCTCGCAGCCAAAAAAAAAAGACACTATGAACAGAGTGAGAAGGCAACTCACAGAATGGGAGAAAATATCTGCCAATCATATATCAGAGGGATCAATATCCTGAATACATAGAGAACTCCTATAACTCAACAACAAAAAAATGAACAATCCAATTCAAAAACGGGCAAAGGACTTGAATAGACATTTCCCCAAAGAACATATACGAATGGCCAACAACATGAAAAGATGCTCAACATCACTAATTATTAGGGAAATGCAAATCAAAACTATGAGATACCATTTCATACCCATTAGGATGGCTACTATTTAAAAAACAAACAGAAAACAAGTGTTGGTGAGGAGGTGGAAAAATCAGAACCCTTGTGCACTTTTGGTGGGAATGTAAAATGATTCAGCTGCTGCAGAAAATTCTAGGGCAGTTCCTGTATTTTCCAAAATGTCTAATATGAGCACATATAACTTTCACAATTAGAATTACTGGGGTGTGTGTGTCTGACTATGTGTGTCTTCAAGATAGTCTAGTTAGAGCCAAATGCTCTGGGGTCAAGAGAAGCGTGGGTGCACTGGTAGCTTTGCCACCTCAGGCAGCTGCCCAAGGCCATCACCAGTCCTGAGCATTTCCAACTACCACTGACTCCTTGACTCCCTGCCTGTGACCAGACAAACACAAGAGTAGCTCCCAAATTACAGGATCTCCTAGTGGTCTTATCACATCCGGGATGATGCTGTACTACCTCTTTCACTTGACATGGCCGCCCCAGCTCTGCATGGTCAGCAGTGGTTGGGGCTGAACCAACCTCTGAGTGGTCAGACGTACAACTCACTCTGCACTTCAACATGTCCAAATCCAACTGCCATCAGGTCACGGAGTTACTGGCACTGCCTCAGATTTTGCAGTTCAGCTCTCAATGAATTACTTCAAGGGGCTTCAGGGGATCTGCAAACTCTGAATATTTACATGTAAAATTATACATGATGACAAGTAACTCAATTACAAAAGGGCAAAGGATTTGAATAGACATTTTCTCCAAAGAAGAAATGACCAACGTGCACGTGAAAAGCTGTTCAACACCATCTAGCCTTAGGGAAATGCAAATAAAACTACAATGAGATGCCACTTCACACCCACTACGGTGGAAAATAATAATAATAATAAAGGACAATAACAAATGTCGAAGAGGGTGTGGAGAAAATGGAATCCTCATTTATTGCTAATGAAAATGTAAAATGGTGGACTTCCCTGGTGGCACAGTGGTTAAGAATCCGCCTGCCAATGCAGGGTTCAATCCCTGGTCCAGGAAGATCCCACATGCCGTGGAGCAATTAAGCCTGTGTGCCACAACTACTGAAGCCCGCGTACCTAGAACCAGTGCTCTGCAACAAAGACCCAACACAGCCAAAAATAAATAAATTTTTTTTAAAAGAAAATGTAAAATGGTGAGCTGCTGTGGAAAACAGTTCGGCAGGCAAAAAGTTAAAAATAGAGTTGCCATTGACCCAGCAAGTTCACTCCTACGTAAACACATTTAAGAGAACTGAAAATATGTTCAAACAAAAATTTGTACATGAATGTTCAGAGCAGCACGTCATAACAACTAAAAGACAGAAACAACTTAAATGTCAATCAACTGACAAATGGATAAACAAAACACAGTCTATCCCTACAGTGGAATATTACTCAGCCATAAAAAGGACTGAAGTACTGACACATGCTATGACATGGATGAACCCCAAAAACATTACACTTAATGAAAGAAGCCAGACATAAAAGGCCACATACATGTGATTCCAGATTAGTGGTTGCCAGGGGATGGGAAGAGGGGAGACTAGGGAGAAACTGCTAACATGTACAGGGCTTCTTCGGAAGATGAAAATGTTCTGGAATTAAGACAGTGGTGATGGTTGCATAACTTTGTGAACATTCACACTTTAAAATGGTGAATTTTATGATATGTGAATTCTACCTCAAAAAAATAAATTTGAGCAACAGTCTACAAAATAATTGGCCAGTTCTCTTCAAAAGTTTAGTCATGAAAGACAAAAAAGCCTGAGGAACTGTCTCAGATTTAAGAGACTAAGGAGACTTGATACTAAATGCAATGCGGGAAACTGGATTGGATCCTGGAACAGAAAAAGGACATTAGTGGGACAAATGGCAAAACTTAAATAAAGCCTATAGCTTAGTTAGTAGTACTGTATTTACGTTAAATTTATTAGACAATGTTATTATGGTTATGTAAATGTTAACATTAGGGAAAGCTGGGTAAAGAGTATACAGGAAGTTTGTGTATTATTTCTGGAAGTCTAAAATTATTTCAAAATAAAAAGTAAAAAAGAAAGTACATGGAGCAGGTCAGGGGGTTGGCAATTTTTTTTCTGAAAAGCACTGTACATTAAATACCTTAGACTTTGCAGACCATATGGTCTTTGGGGCAACTCTGTTGCCAAAAACAGTACGTAAATTAAAGGGTGTGGCTGTGTTCCAATAAAACCTTATTTACTTGGTTCGATTTTCCTAAAATGCTGATTTAGGTACTTTTTTAAGAGGAAAATTTCAGATTTAGAAGTTTTAAAGACACCATTAAATTACAATCATTTTACTCAATGCCTGGATAATAGCTGAATAAGCATTTCACAACTTTTTTTACAACCTAGGAAACACAAACAAAAAAGGGAGGAAGATAAACACAGGCAGGAAGTCTTGGCTCAAACCCAACCTTTTTTGGCATTCCAGCAGGATTGGGTCAATATGGAACCTCTGTTCTATAGGGCAATGTAAGCATTCTAACAGGTTTCTAAAAAGTGATCTGCTTGGAGTTTTGTAAATCACAAAATAAGGAGCTCTGATGTTTAATTAGAAAACTAAAGATATGCTAGAAGCATTATCTGCAGATTACATGTGAGGATGAACTGGCAAGTCAAGTCCATCACAGGATTGGTTTTAAATGTTGATGAAATTAGCCAACAGATTGCAAAAACTCTCTCAGTAGACACAACATCTATAACAACAAACTGCTGGAGAGAGGATTAAAGAGGGATTCATGTCCTGGAGCTGGGGGAGGCTGGCTTGAACAGCCTCCTTCCAACCCATACTCTTCAGCTCTGTGAGTCCAAAGAGTTCACTGGCTTCTCCTCATCAAAGTCTTCAGATTCATTTCCAAGTTATTCTAAGAAAGTAAGCTACAAACTGATGGGGTGGGGACCCTGCTTAGTTATTCATTCAACAAACATTTAAGGAGCCCTTATCAGATGGGCCATTCCAAAGTCCTTGAAAAGAAGGATGGTACACAGGACAAGGAAGAGATGACAAAAGTTCAAACCCACTGGCCTCACTTCTAGAGATGTAGGCTGGGGGGATGGAGATGTCAAGAAAAGAGGGCAGAAAAAGAAGACAGCACCAGAAAGACTCAAAGTAACTACTCAGAATTAGACACTTTCAAGTTGAAAAGGACCTCCATCTAATAACTCCTTTGACAGGGAGTTCACTAACTCTGGAAGCAATCCATTCCATTGCTGGTCACCTGTGGCCAGCATTAAGTTCTTCTATTAAATCAAAATTTTGTCTTCCTGTAGAATCCACCTATTGATCCTAGTTTCTGCCTCTTTCAACCGCAAAGATGAAGTGGAAGCCCTCTTCACCATAACAATCTTTTCTGTTTTTGATGAGATTGTTTTGTTTTCCCTTCCATTGCTCTCTTTTCTGGGCTAAACATTCTCGCCAGCCACCCCCCTCGCCCCCCAAAGAGTTCCAGCTGCCTCAAAGCAAAGAATGCATATCTAGAATTCACAGCAAGAAAACACTTAAGATCAGTGGGCTTCAAACATCGGTATGCAGAGGACCCCCGAGGAGCATGTTCAAAATATAGTTTCCCTGGTTCCGACCCAGATTCTAAATGAGTCTTATTTGAGTCCTGCACTGTGAAGTATGCACCGTAGGGTATTTCAAAGGAGAGGCTGTGCGAACCATATTTAGAGATACACTGCCTTGTTTCACAAATGAGGAAACTGAGGCCCGACACAGGGAAAGGATTTGGCCCATGAAGCACAACTGGCTGTCGGCGACGAAGTCTCAGAGTCGGGCCTCTTACTCCCAAGCCCAACTCTATTCAGCGCGCTTCCGGGCCTCGGCCTCTCCACTCGGGGCAAACTCATTAAAAGCACCTCCGCATGAGAGAGGCGGCCTCGACTGGAAGTCAGAGTTAGAGTGAGTCTCTGCCTGGAAAGGAGAGCTTGTGGGGGCCTTTTCCCTACTTGGGGCCTCAGTTTTCCCAAACTGTAATCACTGGACGAAAGACCACAATACAAGCCTGACCTCCCTTCTGGGGCGAATGGCCCGGGCCAGGGCTGGACTTGTTGTCTCTGTGCTGCTGGGCTCAGATGTCGCAGCCCGTGGGCCTGCTGAAGGCGGAACCCGGTCCCCGCCCGCGTCCCTCAACCTGGACGGCCCCCACCTGCCGCCCCAACCCCTCATGTACCTGCCTCTGCTCAGCTAACGCCGCCGAGGGCGCCCCAGCCTGTCCGTTCGTCGGCCGTCCAGCCAGCCCCTTAGCTGGGTCAGTCCGGCCGGCCGGACTTCAGATTCCTCCTACGCGTACGCTGGTCAGCTGACTCAGAGCCGCCGCTCTCCGGCGACTTCCGGCCACAACCGGAAAAGGTTGGTCCGCGCCGCTGTGCTTCAGCCCCAGATACTGGGCTCTAAGGTTCCGCCTGCTGGCAGGAAGCGGAAAAACACAGGGACCGTTTAGCAGCTTTTTAAAAAGCCTAAGTCCGGGCATGGAAAGCCCCAGACGTGCTTGGAACATTTTTGTTGGAACAGAGTGTAAGGATGATGGGAATCAGAATGATGGGAATATGTCATAGGACACAGGAGCTAACTTGAAGGAGATCCCACTGGCCAAATCTGGGCAATTTGAGCAAAATACATAATGATAGTAACAGAATATAACTGAATAAAATTATAACCCAATGACTCTTTACTGATATAAATAAAGAAGTGATTAATAAATGGGGGAGAAGGGGAAATTCTTCCTTTTAGTAGAATGACAACTAGCAGAGATGACGGAGTTAGAAAATCAGTAATGGACGGTAAAGCTAGAGGAACAGGATGGTTACACGGTAAAGGGTCTCCCATAAATTACTTATTGATTGCAAAGGGAAAATAGGAATTTCACAGAGGTGTAACCTCGCAGAACAAGTGAATCAAAATGATCAGAGTTAACATCACCAGTTATAGGTCAAGTAAAGATTATGTGCCTCCTGGAAGGGATGAAATTTGGATATGGATCGTGGTTTAGGGGTTGGGTATCAATGTTAAAATTTCTATTGTGGTTATGTTAAGAGAACACCCTTGTTCTTAGGAAATATTCACTGAAGTATTTAGGGGTAAAAGGGCACAATGTCTCCAACTTAATTTCAAATGATTCAGAAAAAAATTCAGGTGTATAAAAATTGAGAGCATGATTTAAGGAAATGAGGCAAAATGTAAGCAAGTGGTGAATCTAGGTGAAAGGTATATGGAAGTTCCTTACATAATTTTTGCAACTTTTCTTTAAGTTTCAGATGCCAACTAAAGAAGGTCTCTTGACACCCGGTTCTACAAGGATTGAGTCATTAGCCACGGTAGTCTCTGACCTTCAACACACAATGAAAGGAGTTCAGGGGCGAAGATCAGGAATGAGGCACTCTCTGTTCTGGGAAAACTGGCAGAACAGGTCTTCAGATGGTTAGATATTTTCAGGAGAAAATTTTAGGAGCCCAATTTCTTGCATATTTTCATACCTAGAAAGACACTAATGTCATTAACTGAGATATGTGTTCCTCGTGACTCACAGCAACCTTCTACTGAGATGTGTGCTTGATTGCTCATACCCATTCTCCAAAATCACATATAAACCAACCTCACCCACCTCTTTGGAGCAGTTCCTCAAAGCTATCTAAGAGGCTGTTTCCCCCCGGGCTATAGTCATCAGTAAGTCCCCAAATAAAACTGAAACAGCTCTCACATTGTGCATTTTTATTTCAGTGGACAATGATATAAAAATTAAAATTTACCCCCAGAATGAGGGGAGTGCCTTGGTTCTAGCCAATTTACTTATTTACCTATCAAACATTAATTTATGTGCTGAGCACTGGTGATGCAATAGGAAACGAGACAAGATCTTTGCTTTCATGCCTGGCAGGAGAAATATCAAACATACAATCACAAAACTAATGGGCTACTTGGCTTGAAAATATTAATAGCTAACATTTACCGAGCGTACCTAAGCACACACCAAACAATGGTTAATTTGATTCTCACAGCAGCCCTGCAAATGGTTTTGATCATTACCTCTGCTTTACAAATGGGTAAAGGAAAACTTTTAAAAGTTTATGCAATTTTATCCTTTAATGAACAGTTTTCAGATGACATACTGATAGGTGAAAGAGCTGCAATTTGCACCCAGACATTGTTCTCTGGAGTTCTTTTTTTTTTTTAATTTATTTTTGGCTGTGTCTTTGTCGCTGCACGTGGGCTTTCCCTAGTTGGGATGAGCGGGGGCTACCCTTCATTGTGGTGCACGGGCTTCTTAATGCAATGGCTTCTCTTGCTGCGGAGCACGGGATCCAGGTGCACAGGCTTCAGTAGTTGTGGCTTGTGGGCTCTAGAGTGCAGGTTCGGTAGTTGTGGTGCATGGGCTTGATTGCTCCGCAGCATGTGAGATCTTCCCCAACCAGGGATCGAACCCGTGTCCCCTGCACTGGCAGGCAGATTCTTAACCACTGTGCCACCAGGGAAGTCCCGTTCTCTGGAGTGCTTAACACCCATCTTCGTTGTTTCATGAATTCAACAAGCATTTATTAAGTACCTGCAATTATCCCAGGGACTGTCTTAGGGGTTGGGTCTGAGTAGGGGGTGAAGGTAGTAGATGAAATAAACTCATAGATGAAATTCCTCATCTGCCAGACTTCTCTTCAAATTCCTGTGGACACAGGGATGTTTCTAGTCACATGAACCTGGATTTGAGTCCAGGCTCTGAGAAACAGAAAAGCAGCCCCTGATACCCAGGAGCTAGCCTGGCACTTACAGGAAGGCCTTGGTGTTCTCCTGTTGAGCATAAAAACAAAACACAGAACATCAACATCAGACAAGGCTGCTCTGTGACTCTGATGGATCAGGACAATATAAAGACCTCGCCATAATCATGTATGAACCAGACAAAGCAAGAGCATTGTCCAAAGCACAAAAATGACCAAGTATTTCCCTAACCTAGCTCATATAGAGATTGCTGCTTCTTCACCAATTACAGCTTTAGTCTCAGTCTAGTCTTCCCTCGTTCTAGATAAGATTTACCAAGGTACCCGTCATAGACAGCATCTGATCCAGATAAAACCCGGCTTCCTTATTTATTTAACTATAGTTGATTTACCATATTGTGTTAGTTTCAAATGTACAGTTTCAGATTCTTTTTTTAAAAATTAATTATTTTTAGATTCTTTTCCATTATAGGTTATTACAAGGTATTGAATATAGTTCCATGTGCTATACAGTAAATCCTTTTTGTTTATTTTATTTTATTTTAAAAATCTTTAGAATTTATTTATTTTTTTGGCTGCACTGCGAGGCTTGTGGGATCTTAGTTCCTCAACCAGGAATCAAACCCGGGCCCTCGGCAGTGAAAGCACGGAGTCCTAACCACTGGACTGCCAGGGAATTCCCTATCTATTTTATATATAGTCGTGTGTATCTATTAATCCCATACTCCTAACTTATCCCTCGCCCTCCCCTTTCCCCTTTGGTAACCATAAGTTTATTTTCTTTGTCTGTAAGTCTTTCAGTTTCATTAAGTTGATCTGTATTATTTGTTTGGATTCCACGTATAAGTGATAGCATATAATATTTGTCTTTCTCTGCCTGACTTACTTCACTTAATATAATAATCTCTAGGTCCATCCATGTTTCTGCAAATGGCAATATTTCATTCTTTTTAATGTCTGAGTAATATTCTATTGTGTATATATATATATATCACATCTTTATCCATTCATCTGTTGATGGACATTTAGGTTGCTTCCATGTCTTGGCTATTGTGAATAGTGCTGCCATGAACACTGAGGTGCATATATCTTTTCAATTAGAGTTTTTGTCTTTTCCAGATATATGCCCAGGAGTGGGATTTCTGGATTATATGGTAACTCTATTTTTAAGTTTTTGAGGAACCTCCAAACTGTCTTCCATAGTGGCTGCACCAACTTACATTCCCACCAACAGTGTAGGAGGGTTCCCTTTTCTGCACACCCTCCCCAGCATGTATTATTTGTAGACTATTTAATGATGGCCATTCTAACTGATGTGAGGTGATACCTCATTGTAGTTTTGATTGGCATTTCTCTAATAATTAGCGATGTGGAGCATCTTTTCATGTGCTACTTGGCCATCTGTATGTCTTCTTTGGAGAAATGTCTATTTAGGTCTTCTGCCCATTTCTTAATTGGAAACACTGCTTCCTTAAGCCCACCCCCAAATTATCACACACAAGCCCAAATCCTAAATGTCCTTCCTAAGACTCTGTTACTGAGATGCCCTATCATTCCTCATAGTTCACATCCCCCACTTTGCTGTAACAAATAATAAACTCAACTTGTTCAACCATGGGTGTGCTTCTGGTGGTCTCTGATTGGAGAGCATTCAAAGATCCCTTGCTCACTAGCTATGTGAATTCAGACATCAGTTTCACCTACAGAAGCCCCCATTTCCTCACCTGTTGAAATGCAAAGATTTATTCCTACCTCAGAAGGTTGTTGTGAGGATATGGAACAGGCTTGGCACTGAGAGCTCTCAGTGTACTTTGAAAAATTCCTGCTTGAGATGCAAACTATTATATATAGGACAGATAAACAACAAGGTCCTACTATATAGCACAGGGAACTGTATTCAATACCCTGTTCTAAAGTATAACGGAAAAGAATATGAAAAATAATATGTATGAATAAATGAATCACTTTGCTGTACAGCAGAAATTAACTCAACATTGTAAATCAACTATACTACAATAAAAATAAAATAAAATTCCTGCTTGAGCTGCTACCTCCTTTGAAAAGTCACAGAGCACCATCATTATGAAAAGATATTGAAGCCAACAGCTCCAATTAAGACAACATGCTGATTGTATTCCCCTTTGTTCTTTTCTTGGGTTCAGGAGGCAGACTAAAGGCGAGAGTTCAACTTTTCCTTTGTCAGAAATGAGGTCATTCTCATGGTCTTTTCTGGAAACGTTCCTGAAACTTTAATGTAAGGGAACCAGCACTGTTTATTTCTTCATGTTCTTGCTATTAAAAATGTTCCCAAGACATAACAGAATTGGAACTACCAAACTTGGAAGCACTTCAGCTTCAAAAATATATCAAGTAATATCTTCTCTGCTTATCACATTAAGGTACTTACAGACCCTAGAAGCCCTGTTGGTGATGTTTGCATTTATGCTGCTAGGACCCAGCATGGATTTAATAGTATTTGATGCCTACAGCAAACTGTGCTAAATAAAAAATATTTATTCCTGTTGGGAAGAATAAAATAAATAGAAATGTTCTGATGTCTTCCTCTGCTTGCTCTGAGCATCCCAAGGGTTCTCATGTTAATAGCCCTAACCTTCCCCTGCCCCCTCACCTCCTCTCCAGTTATTCCTCCGACTAATAATAACACGCATACGAATAATGGCAGCTAATATTTACTGAATGTTTATTAACGTGTCACACACAGTGCTAAGGGCTTTATGCAGTTTAATCCTTACCCCCAAATTTCGAAACAAGTATTATTACACAAGAGGAGCTAGAGGCCCAGAGAAGTTAAGCAGCATATCCAAGGCCACACAGCTGGTAAGAATCAGGTTCATTTGGAATCTGACAACAAACCTCCTCCTGTTAAAATGCTGCCTTGCCACCCTGGGCCAGCGAGTAGGGTCTATGAAGCGACAGAGGGAGGGATGGGCCTGGAAAGAAAGAAAGGGCAGGGGCAAGGGGGAGTGGGGGTCCATGCAGAGGCAATCAGATCTTCTCCAGAGTGCAGAGGGAAGGGGTGGAGATTAGGAGCACAAGTCAAGTAGGAGGCCATTGCAGAGCCTCAGAGGTAGTGGGGACTTGTGTCAAGGGTTTTGGGGGGCCAGGAAGGTTGAATAGTGGGAAAAGGTACGTTATTGTGAAGGAGAAAAGTGTGATTAAGGACCTGAGGCCTCACAGGTGTATAACTGCCAGGTGAGGAGAGGCAAGGATTCTAGGGGACCTTCTGCCCTATGTGATCTGTTAAGGCTCACAGATCCCTGCCCTTCTCTGGGCCTCAGTGTTTCCTCTGTTCAATGCAGGGAGAGAAGATTCCAGGATCCCAGGAACCAGTCCAGCTTGGGTAGGTGGTGAGGAGATGGCATCACTTTTTCCTTTGGTCTCCTCACCTGACATGGGAAAGAAGGTTCCCTGAGCCTGGCCCATCCCCATCCAAACCCCAGGCTCGGGTTAGTCTCCCGCCATGGGTCCAGGAGACTCAGAGAGAAAGACCATGTATGCAAACAGAATGGAGAATAAGCCAGAGGAAGCACCCCCAGTCCTCCTCAACTCCAACCGTTCCTCGGAGGAGGTGGGCCTGTTAGAAGCATGGCCTCATTGTTTACCCAACCCAGAGCAAATGTGCAAATCCTTGCTGTGTACCTTCAGGCATGTCACCTAACCTTGAGCCTCAGGCTCCTCTCATTCTCTGTGCATGGGTTCTAAGGTTGGGCTGAAGTCCACTGCACCCCTGCCATCAATCCTTCTGCCCCAGGACAGCTCACGGTCTGTTTCTTCTGCCTTCTGCCAAGGCCTGGCCTAGGGCTCTGCAACATGGCAGCCCTGCTGGCCGAGGACAGCGTCTCACTTGGGTCGAGGGCAGAGTGAACCAGCCTGACTTCTCAGGTTCAAGTCTGGATGGTATTATTTGTTTAGGGACATGGCCACTAGATGGTATCAGGACTATATTCTGGAATCTTCTGAGAACTGGGCAAGGAGGACCCTATTCCTGGGAGTTAGGCTCTTCCCAGAGGATTCTGTAATATTCCCAACACAGATGAGGCTTGGACAAAAGTCTAGGAAACCAAGGAAGGTTTCCTAGTGAAGGAGAGGAAAATCAAGAAGGCACCAAGAAATCATGGTCCAAACCCTGGGCAGTGTGGGGAGGGAGGTGGGGTACTCATCTGGCAGCCCATCTCTGACCTGCACCTCTGGGAGCCCAGGAAGGAAGGGAGGAATATTCACTCAGGGTGTACCATGTGCCAGGCATTATGAGGAGACTTTTTTTCTTACATTTTTATCAGTGAGTCCTGTTTTTTTGTTTGTTTGTTTGGGGTTTTTTTGGCTGTGCCACATGGCTTGTGGGATCTTAGTTCTCCGACCTGGGATCGAACCCCAGCTCCCCAGCAGTGAAAGCGCCGAGTCCTAACCACTGGACAGCCAGGAAATTCCCATCTCAGTGAGTCCTCTTAATAGTTCATTGAGGAAATAATTATCGGCCATTTTACAGAGGAGGAAACTGAAGGAATATGACGAATGTCACACAGCAAAGTAGAACTGTATTTTGTGCTTCCGAGTCCTGGAGGATGAGCTAGAAGTTGGGTGACCAAATAAAATGCAGGATGCTCAGTTAAATCTGAATTTTACATAAACAATGAATGGTACATATTTATACAAAAAATTATTTGTCATTTATCTGAAATACAAATTTAACATGGTGACTTTTATTTTTTGCTAATCAAGAAATCCTAGATACAAGGGATGCCCATGGCCAGGACTGTGAGGTCTAGGAGAGAAGTTTGAGTGACACCATGACCCCCTCTCAGGTGTGGGGAGGAGGCCCAGGCACCAAGGTCAACAATTGCCTGCCACCTGCTACCTGGCCACCAGGGGGCAGCCGAAGTTTGCACAGCTCCTGCTTGGGTGACTGGAAACTTTCCCAGGGCCCGGGAGCAACAAAGACCTAAAGGGACCAAGATCCTCAGACTCTCATTTTCCCCCACCCTGCACCCCATCTGTCACCTTGGCTCCCACACCCCAGAAAATCGCTCCACCCTTCGTCCATCCACGATCAGGCCAGAAACCCGGGAATTATTTTTTTTTCTCAAGACTAGATATAATTTGAATACAAAAAAGGTTAAAAGTCTTAAGTGTTTCCCTGCAAGAATGTTTACATATGAACACACTTGCGTAACCACCACACAGATCAAGACAGAGCCGTGCTGTCCAATTCAGAGCCCTCTAGCCTCATGTGGCTACTGAGCGCTTGAAATGTGGAATCCAAATTTAGATGCACTGTAAATATAAAATACACACTGATTTCAAAGACTTAATATGAACAAAGAATGTAAAATAGTTCGTTAATAATTTAAAAGTATTGATTACATGCTGAAATAATATTTTGCACATGGATTACATAAAATGTATCATTAAAATTAAGCTCACCTGTTTCTTTTATTTTTTTAAACTGTGGCTAGAAAATTTTAAATTACATTCATCGCTTGCATTAGAGTTTTATTGTTCAGCACTGGCGTAGACAGATCTGACTTATTCACCTGTAAAATTGGGACTCAGGGAATTTCCTGATGATCTAGTGGTTAGGAATCCATGCTTCCACTGCAGGGAGCCCGGGGTTCAATCCCTGTTCGGGGAACTAAGATTCCGCAAGCTGCATGGCATGGCCAAAAAAGAAAATACAACTCTTCGAGACTTACCTGGCTGTCCAGTGGTGTGCGGTGCGGCTTGGCCAATAAATAAATAAGATAAAACAAAATAAAATTGGGATTTGGAGAGGTGGAATCATTGGCTGATGTTTACACTGCCTAACCATGGCAGAATGGGATAGGAAATGGGGTCAATTTGAACCCTGAGCCCGTAGTTTCCACAGTGCCTGCCCCCCAGTCCCCTGTCCTGAATGGGGGTGCTGCTGTGGGGTGTTGAGCAGTGTTTGGGTGCCCCAGACTCCAGCAGCATACCCCCTCCCTGCTGTGAGCCCATCCTGGGTTGCGGGAGTCAGGGAGGGGCTTCCTGGAGGAGGTGATTAAACCAACACTTGAAAGATGAGTAGGAACAAGCCCAGGTGAAGAAGAGGGAAGTATTTTAGGTAAAGGGAACAGCATGTGCAAAGGCCCTAAGAGGGCCTGGTGATTGAAGAAATGAAAGTAGTTCTGTGTGGCTGGAGCAGAGAAGTGGGGATCGGGTGAGGTCAGCCAGGCCCAGATTCTGCAGGTCATGAAAAGCTTCAACTTGAAGGCCAGAGAGGGTCAGGGGACTGACCTGGCCAGGCTTGTGTGTGGTTGTGTGCGGTTTTTTTTTTGGTCGTGCCCTTTCGGGATCTTAGTTCCCCAACTAGGGATTGAACCCTGGCCTGGGCAGTGAAAGTGCCAAGTCCTAACTAATGGAGACCCCCCCAACCCCCCGCCTGGGGAATTCCAGTCTTGTGTTTTAGAAAGATTAGGCCTGCTGCCATTTGGAGAATCCTTATTCTAAGAGAGAAAATGAAAGCCAGAGAGGCAAAGGGCTTTTCAGCATCACACAGTGAGTGTGACCAGGCAGGTACCAGAAGGGACGGGAAAGGCACAAAGACAGCCTTCCTTGTTGAGGAGTTTCCCTAGGAGGCGCTGGCTTTAGATGCCCACTAGGTGACAGCAGTGGAGGGACCAAAATCGGGGGCTTCTGGGAGGGTCCTCTCTGCTGTCCCACAGGCCTTTCTGCTTCCATCTCTCTGGTCTGGGCGTGAGAGGGCTCCTCCCTGGGCCCTCTCGTCTACATCCCAGACCAACAAGGAGAGCCTGGGTGTCAAGAAGCTCAAGGTCTGGTCCTAGCTCTAACTCCCCTCTGCTGCTGTCCTTGGGCAAATTCACATATAAAACAGTGCTTGAGGGCTTCCCTGGTGGTGCAGTGGTTAGGAGCCCGCCTGCCAATGCAGGGCACACAGGTTTGAGCCCTGGTCCAGGAGGATCCCACATGCTGCAAAGCAACTAAGCCCATGCACCACAACTACTGAGCCTGCACTCTAGAGCCCGCGAGCCACAACTACTGAGCCCGCGTGCCATAACTACCGAAGCCCGTTCGCCTAGAGCCTGTGCTCTGCAACAAGAGAAGCCACCACAATGAGAAGCCCGCACACCTCAACAAAGAGCAGCCCCCGCTCACTGCAGCTAGATAAAGCCAGCACACAGCAACAGAGACCCAACACAGCCAAAATTTTTAGATAAATAAATAAATAAATAAAACAGTGCTTGAAAACTTGGGTTCTTGGCTGGAAAAATGGAGATTTATTACTTAGTCTACCAGGGGCCAAATTCTTCTGTCAGACCTCCCTCTGGGCCTCTTGACCTGCCCTCTTCATCCTGTTGAGTGAGTTAGACTCCCAGGGCCTCCCCAGGCCCCAGGGGCCAGGCCAGTCCCAAAACGGAAGGAGGTGATGTGAGCTAAGTTCTCTGAGTTACAGCCAACAAACAACCCAGGTTTCAACCTCAGCCAAAGAGCCCTGGGTGGGATGGAAGGGTGGGTAATCAGCAGAGCCTCCCTGTGTCTCCAGTGTGAAGTGGGGTGAAGAGTTGCTGCCCTGCTTCTCCTCACCCCATTGCTGGGTAGGGTTACCAGGTATAGTAGGTAAAAACACAAGACACCCAGTTAAATTAAAATGTCAGATAACCAAAAAAAATAACTGCAGTGTTTGGGGCACATACTTACACTAAAAATGATTCCCTGATTTCTAAAATTCATATTTAACTGGGCATCTACAATTTATTAGGCAATTCTACCACTTGGGCTTGGTGAGAATATAAATGTCAAGCACATTCTGAACGGGAAGGGTGTGAATCTTGCACTCAGCATCATTCTCTCAAACCCCAAGGCCTGTTGTGGCCCCCATGTCTAGCTAGACAGGGCTTTCAGGGCCCATTCTACCCCCTTGTTGCTGTCGGGTTTCCCTACAGTTCTGGAGATGGGGTCTCATGCTGCATGAAGGACTCATTTGGGCTATTTGCAGCCTATTGTGAGGTTTTCCCCTCAGTGAGCTCCTTTTCCATTCTCTGATCCTCACCACACCCCCTGAGAAGTAAGAAAGGTGAGTAAGTAGGGGCGCATGAGCATTCCAATCAGTAGATGATGTCATGGGTATTCAGCCAAGGTAAGTGATTTGCCCAAAGCTGCCCAGTGAGGGGAAGTGGAACCAGGGGTTGAACCCAGGGTGTGGATAAGGATCTGCTGAGGCTCTTAGGACCCTACTAGCAGGCTGGAGTCAGTTGGGGGAATGGAAAGAGCCCACATTCTGCAGCTTAAGAACTGGGCATCAAATCAATCACATTGCAATTCTGCCTGGCTCCTGCCTTCAAATCCCCTCCTAACTGGAGATCTCACTTGTCAAAGGCTATTATATGTCAGTCCCTAAACACTTTATATACACTCACATTAATCCTCATGGCATAAGTACTATTCTTATCTCCATTTTACCAATGAGGCCAAAAGAGGCAAAAAGACTTACCCAAGATGACAGAGAAAGTAAGGGAAAAGCTAGGACTCCAATCTGGGTCTGGCTTGGGCTTATTATATTCCACTACACTGCTTTCCCCAGGTATTGGCTACACCTGGAAATTCTAGGTAGAAAAATCAATCTACAAACAATGACAGTTTTGTTTCTTCCTTTCCAAACTTGACAATTTGTATTTCTTTTTCTTGTGTTATTGCATTGGCTGGGACTTTCAGTACCATTAATAGTAGGCACTCATGACATGTTCCTGAGTGCTTCTGTGTTAGTTATGTATTGCTGTGTAATAAATATCCCCAAACTTAGTGTCTCAAAACAACAAACATTTATTATCTCACATAATTTCTGAAGGTTAGAAATTCAAGAGTAGCTTATTAATTGAGTGGTTCTGGCTCAGGGTCTCACCAGGTTACAGCAAAAATGTCTGCCAATTTCTTCAAAGAAAATATGCAAATGGCCAATAAGCACATGAAAAGATGTTCAACATCATTAGCCATCAGGGAAATAAAAACAAAAACTGCAATGTGGTACCACTTCACACCCACTAGGATGGCAAGGACGTGGAGAAATCAGAATTCTCATACACTGCTGGTGAGAATGTAAAATGGTGCAGCCACTTTGGAAACAGTCTGGCAGTTGCTCAAATGGTTACAGTCATCACATGACCCAGCAATTCCACTCTTAGGTATGTGCCCAAGAGAAATGAAAACATATGTCCACAGAAAAACTTTTACATGAATGTTTATAGAAGCATTATTCATCATAGCTAAAAAGTGGAAACAGTACAAATGTCCATCAGCTTGAACAATGGATAAACAAAATGTGGTCTATCCATACAATGGAATATTATCCAGTCATAAAAAGGAATGAAGTACTGATACATGCTACAACACAGATGAACCTTGAAAACATTATGCTAAGAGAAAGAAGCTAGTCACAAACAGCCATATATTGCATGATCCCTTTTATATGACATGTACAGAATAGACGACTCTATAGAGACATAGAGTAGATGAGTGGCTACTTGGGGCTGGGGGAGGGAGGAAGATGGAATGACTGTTACTGGTTATAGGATCTTTTTGGAATGATCAAAATGTTTGGAATTAGGTAGTGGTGATGGTTGTACAACTATGAATGTACTTAAAGCCATTAAATTGTATGCTTTAAATGGGTGGATTATATGGCATGTGAATTATATCTCAGTAAACTGTTACCAAAAAAAGAAAAAGGTCAGGTGGCGGTGTACTCATCCTAAGGCTTAAGTAGGGCCTAAGGATCTGCTTCCAAGTGATTCGCTCATATGGCTATTGACAGGAGGCCTCAGTTTCTCACCATGTAGGCCTCTTCATTAATGTCCTCATGACATGTCACCCACCTCCCCAGAGAGAGTGGTCCAGGAGAGAGCAAGGAGGGAGCCATAATGACTTTTGTGACTTAGTCTAGGAAGTAATGTCACTTCTGCCACATTTTGTTAGAGGCAAGTGACTAGGTACAGCTCACACCGGAGGGGTGGGGTGGTAGGCTCCACCACGTGAAGGGAAGAGTATCAAAGAAACTGTGCACATCTTCAAACCACCACAGTTTCTAATGTTGCTTGGTTAGGTAGAATGGCTTCCATAGTGTCTCTGAGTCCCCATCTCTCCCCTCTCTCTTTTATTCATATTTTACTAAGTTGTTGATTAAAAAACTAAAAATAGAGTTGCCATATGATCCAGCAATTCCACTCCTGGGCTTATATCTGGAGGGAACTCTAACTCAAAAAGATACATGTACCCCAATGTTCATAGCAGCAATATTTACAATAGCCAAGACATGGAAGCAACCTAAATGTCCATGGACATAAATCCCTTGCACTTCTAACTCCGTCATGGTGGCAGCTTCCTAGAGGACACAACCGACACCCAGGCCCTGGCTCCTTCGAACTGCCAGACCCCTTACCCCCAGGGATGCCTTCCATCTCCATCCCGCGACACTAGCATCCTCTGTGCACCCTCCCCTCCTCTCTCTGTCCAGGGCCTTGCCCTGTGTCTGGCACATAGTAGACTCTCAGTTACTATTTGTTTTTGAACGAATACAGAATGCTCTGGAGCTAGGCACTGCCTGCACCATTCTCCTGGCACAGAGAGCTTCAGAGAGCCCTCCAGGTGGGGCCAGGAGGCCAGCTCCACTGGCAGAGGGAGGGTGCCCTCCAGGCAGTGGCGAGGAAGGCCGTGTGTTGGAGAGGCTCTTGTGGAGCTGGGAATCTCCCAGAGCCAGGGGAGGCCCTCCCCACAGGCCAGAGGACATCTGACCTGGCTTCTCCCCAATCCACTAAGTGACTATGGGCAAGTCACCTCTCTTCTGGGGCTTCACTCCATCCATCTCGACAATGGGATGAGAAGCCCTGCCTTGCCTGTCTCCCCAGGGAGGGGCAGGGGTTGTGAGCATCAGATGAGATCATGGCTGGGAAAATGTGAACAGGAAAGAGTGGGGTTCGCTGGGTCCTAGGCCTGGGGTCAGGGTGTGGAGGGGGAGAGGGACAGAGAAGGGAGGAAGAGAAAAGATTAGGAGAGAGGGAGACACACGTGCACGCGCGTGCACACACACACAGGAACAAAGAACAGAAAAATGCGAGAGACAGAGAAAGAGGGAACGAGTGAGAGAGAGAGAGACGATAAAAGGGGGGCTTCAGTGAAAAACTGTAAAGAGAGACAGAGGAGAGAAAGATAGAGAAAGAAATGGAGAGAGAAAATAAGATGGGGAGTTAGAGACAGAGAGAAAGATGGAAGAGGGGGATGGAGGAGACAGAAAGAAATGAGAATCAGTGTCAGAGAGGGAAAGCGACTAACAGCCAGAGAGGGATGGGTGAGGAGACAGGAGACAAAGGGTTATGGGGCCGGATGGAGACAGACAGGGAGAAACAATCTGACAGGGAAGGAGTGAGAAGGGAACGCCTTCTCCCATGGACCCTGACCCTGCACTCCCCACTGTCACCCACTGTGCACCCTGCCCCACCCCAGACGGGTGGGGACCCAGAGAAAAGCCTCGGCCCATCTGTCTGTAGGGCTCAGCTGGCCCTGTCCTGTCCTGCTGGTTTGGATCCCGACATCCTCCGTTCTGAGGCCGCTGAGGGGCACCCCACTGGGAGGCAGGGCTCTGGAGCCTGTCCTGTAGGCTCACTGACGTGGCCACTGGTTAATCTGAAGGGAAAACCCAGTGACACCCTCCCCTGAGGCCCGGGCAGGCCCCAGCCTGCCTCCCTTTGGGGCCCAGGCAGGAAGAGACCTCAAAGGTCAGCTCCACTGTACCCCTCACTGTACAGAGGAGGAAACCGTGCTCCGAGAAAGGCAGGGACAAACCTGCAGTCACACAGCCAGGCAGTGGCCTAACCAGGACTCGCTGTCACAGATGCTATAGCCCCAAAACCTTTGAGACTTGCTTTCTTCTGCGTAAATTGCTTCCTGCCCAGGGGTGTCCTGAGCCGTAACAGTGTTTCGAATGCCAGGCACTGTGCTGAGAGTCCTGTGAAGTGGCTGCTGTGAGTATGCCCATTATACAGATGAAGAGACTGAGGCTCAGAGACTTCTAGGCCTGAAGTCACACTGTGCCAGGACCCAAGCTAGGTCCATCCGACCTTGAAAGTTGGGTTCCTGCTGTGGCACCTCCCAGCCTCCCTGGGTTGTTCACCAGCAGGAAAGGGCCCTGTAATATGGAAAAGGAGGGCAGAGGTGGGAAGTTGAGTTGTAAGTACCCAGCTTCCCCAGATGGTTGGAAGGTGAGTAATACATCAGCTCTGAGACACAGGAACGAGTGTCTGGGTGTAACCCCTCCCTGTTGGACAGACCACCCCTGTCTCTTGAGGTACACATGATGCCTGCTGTGTCCCCCAGGTGACTGCAGTCCAAGGATGGAGGTGGCTGCAGACACGGCCCCCTAGGCCACCTCTGCTCCTCTGGGGACCACAGTCCCTTCACGCCCAGAGCATCAGCCCTGCCCAGTGTTGCTTTCTTTTTTAAAAATTAATTAATTATTTTTATTTTTTGCTGTGTTGGGTCTTCGTTGCTGTGCGCGGGCTTTCTCTAGTTACGGCGAGCGGGGGCTACTCTTCGTTGCAGTGAGCAGGCTTCTCATTGTGGTGGCTTCTTTTGTTGCGGAGCACAGGCTCTAGGTGCACAGGCTTCAGTACCTGCAGCACGCAGGCTCAGTAGTTGCAGCACGTGGGCTCTAGAGCGCAGGCTCAGTAGCTGAGGTGCACGGGCTTAGTTGCTCCACGGCATGTGGGATTTTCCTGGACCAGGGATCAAACCCGTGTCCTCTGCATTGGCAGGCAGATTCTTAACCACTGCACCACCAGGGAAGCCCCAGTGTTGCTTTCAAAGTCTGCTCTGGCTGTGTCTACACCATCTATCGGACCAGGAGGGTTGCTGCTGGGCCATGCCTGTGCTTGGAGTCCCAGGAAGTGGGGAGCCCTGGGGCACTGTCCCCTGAATATGCTGAGTGCCTTTCTTAGAACGAGGACTGGGCAGGGAGAGCATCCAGGTGGTGGGGGGGTGGGGGGTGGGGGTGGGGGGGTGGGGGGTGGGGTGGGGGGTGGGGGTGGGGTGGGGGGGTGGGGTGGGGGTGGGTGGGGGTGGGGTGGGGTGGGGGGTGGGGGTGGGGTGGGTGGGGGTGGGGTGGGGTGGGGGGTGGGGTGGGGGGTGGTGGGGGGTGGGGGGTGGTGGGGGGTGGGGGGGGTGGGGTGGGTGGGGTGGGGGTGGGGGGTGGGGTGGGGGTGGGTGGGGTGTGGGGGTGGGGGGAGTGGGGGGGATGGATGCTCCCTTTCCCAGAAGCCTCAGAGCCTCCCGGGGGAGGGGTGTGGCCACAGAGCCCCAGCCCTGCCCTTACCTCCTTTACCCAGCTTTGGCAGAAGCCCGTGGCTCTCTGCCAGCTTCATGGAGGTGGGCTTGGCGGCCATCCCTGGGATGGGGGGATGACCAGTTCTAGGAGCCTCCTCTGAGCCCCCAGACCCTCTTCCCTCCCCAGGGAGATACAGATCCCCCTTCTGGCCCCTGCCCCCAGGGCCCAGGGCTTTGGCTCCTACCGTCCCCATCCAGGCGAGGCTGGTGGCAGGTGACTGGAAGGCGTGGAGAAAGGCAGGCCAAGTGGGGGCGTGGGCCCCGGCCAGTGTACTCCTCAGCCAATCAGCGGCCTGCCCAGCCGGTGGATTCAGTTACAAGCCCCAGATCACCCCATACTCCAGCCTCCTTCCTACTCCTCCCAAAGCTCCATTCATTGGCCCCGCAGCACCGGGTCGGCTGGGCTGGCTTCTGCTCAGCTACAGAGCTGCTGCCTCGTGGGCCCACCAGGGTAGGATTCCCGGGGGCTTTGTCTGACTGGGCTGGGCCAGGGCGGAATGGGGGTTCTGGTGGTGCTCTTGGGGGTGCTGAACTTCCTGGGGGCAGCTCTGGGGGACTCCCCTGCCCTCCACTTGCACAGCACCTCCTGCCACTTGGCCAGACCCATCTCTGGCAGCCTTTTGGGGTTCCTTAGCTTCTTGGGCAAGGATGCCCAGGGACTAGCCCTGTTCCATGCCCGCTGGGATGGGCACGGGAGGCTGCAGGTGTGCAGCCGGCAGGATGAGCCAGAGCTCACTACAGCCTTCAGTACCCTCTGTGCTGGTGAGATCACCCGGGACTCCTTCATCCACACCCCTGGACCTGAGCTGCAGAGAGCCCTGGCCACCCTTAAGCGTCAGTGGGAGGCCTGCAGAGGGCCTGCCGAGAGTCCAGCAGAGACCAGGGAGAAGCGAGCAGCAGGGCAGAGTGGAGCGCCTGGCATGGGGAACCAGCGAGTGAAGAGAGGCTGGACCATGCCTGGCACACTGTGGTGTGGAGTTGGGGATTCTGCCGGGAACACCTCGGAGCTGGGTGAGCCATCGGTGTGTGGACAGGGTGGCTGGTGTGGGGGGGAAATGCAGCCTTTAGCCCTGGTACCCACTCTCCCAGGCTGTGTGTCCTGAGGAAGTGACTTAACCACTCTGACCCTCAATTTCCTTATCTGTAAAATGGGGTGACCATAAATCTCATCATGGGATGCTTGAATGTGGTTATAGATGGGAAAGGTCCTACTCACACCTGGGAGGCTTCATTAATTACCATCTGAGGAAGGAGGCTGGCTGGGGTGGATCCAGGGTCGGCTGAGCCAAAAAAACATTACCCAAGAGGAGGTTTTATGGGCACAGGGTGCCCAGTGGAGGGGACGCCGAGTGGGAGGGGAGGCCTGGGTTCAAATCCCAGCTCAGCCCTTCCGAGCTGAACGAGTCACCTCCCCTCTCTGAATCTGTTTCCTCACCTGTACAATAAACGTGACACCTCCTTCCCAGGGCTGCTGTGTGCTTGGGTGTGGGAAGTGCCAGGCATTTGGGAGATGCTCAGTAAAGGGCATCATTGCTCAGGTGGTGAAAAACATGCATGGCTTTTTTGCACTCTCGGTACAGCTGTCAGTGCATACACGTGGAGGGCTGGGAGGAGGACTTGGCACTTGAGTTGGAGCAGGCTGGCATCCTGACAATGCCTCATTGTGCCAGCGAGATTGCACCCTGCTGTTTACCATTCCATTCCACACACATTCATAACTTTGGAGTTTCACTTGTGGTGTGAGCCCGAGAACTCTGGAGGCAGACACCAGTTCACCTGAGGAAGATATTTCCGTGGGCAAGGGTTCCTGGGTGGGCTGCCTGGCACTTGGAATTGCCCAACAGAGGCTGTACCTGGGTGTTCTCTTCAAGCTTTGGAACTGTGAGTCCCACAGGGAGAGGCCTGAGGCAACCCAGGTCATCTGTATCAGGGCTGGGATGAGAACGAGGTCTCTGCTCCCAACACCACGCGGGCATAGCCGGCATGTGGTGCTCACAACCCTGCTGAGCTGGTGCCCCCTCCGCTCCCTGCAGGGGTCTTCCAGGGCCCTGATCTCTGCTGCCAGGAACACGACCGCTGCCCACAGACTGTCTCACCCTTCCAGTACAACTATGGCATCCGAAACTACCGACTCCACACCATCTCCCACTGCAACTGTGATGCCAGGTTGGTGGTGGGCAGGGAGGGCTGGGAACTTGGGGTGGGATTATCCACCGGGATTACCTGGTGCAGAGTCTGGGATTCCAGAGAATCCTAAAGGATCAGCCAGCCGGAGTCCACTGTGCAGTGGGAAAGCTGAGGCCTAACAGGAGAGGGGACACTTGGACCCCAAATCACCTGACTGGTAGTGACCAGGTGGTCTGGGAGAGGAGCCAGTAGCTCTCTGTGGTCCAGGAACCTGAGTGCTGGCTCTGGGACAGGTTCCAGCAGTGCCTGCATAACCAGCGGGACTCCATCTCTGACATCGTGGGCGTGGCCTTCTTCAACGTGCTGGCGATCCCCTGTTTCGTCCTGGAGGACCAGGAGGCCTGTGTGGAGTGGTACTGGTGGGGCGGGTATGTGGCTGCCCCTTTCGAGCCCCTTCCCAGCCAGTGGGGAGCTCGGGCTCCAAACCTGGGAGGGAAGCCTTTCTGTATGTCTGTCCTCCAGGGAATGATGCCTCGTCCTCCCTGTCTTCTCCTCAGGGTTGGGCCCAGGATGCAGATGCTCCCTGGGTGCCCTGCAGGACCCAGTGGGATGTGGGATGAGGGGTGGGACTGGCAGAGCCCTGATCTCCATGGAGATGAACCTGGGGACTTCTGGGAGGGGGGATTCTGGGTTACCAATTGCCACCATGTGCTACCTCCCAGGTGTAGAACATATGGCTCTGTATCCCTCGCCCGTCTCCAGCCCAGGACCTTCTACAATGCCTCCTGGAGCTCCCTTGCCATTCCCCTGACTCCCAGTCCTCAGAACCCAGCACCCAGCAAGCCTCGGTGGATTCAGCACCCTCAGAAGTGGCCAGCACAGCAGAAAGAGTCCAAGTACCCCAGCCAAGCCAATGCCACAGCCCTCCAGGCCCCTGTGGCCTCCCCTGGGCCTGATGTGGCCTCCATAGTCCATCTGGAGGTCACTGATTCAGGCCTCCAGGGACTATGGCGTGGCCTAAAACCTCAAGGTGAGCTCAGAACCTAACCTTGGGGGCTCCTGTTGTAAGGAGGTGTCCCTGACTCTGTTCAGGGTGGGGGGCCCCCTGTGTTGCTTCCTTTCCTGCTCTGAGCTCCTTCTGGGGTCTCCCAACCTCTCTCGTGCTACAGCCAGAGGGATTTTTGTAAGCTCCAAACTTGTCCATGGCACTCCTCGCTGAGGCCCCACCATGATGTCCCAACACCCAGGGGTTGTCGAGTCTGGTCCTGCATATCCTACTCCCCAGTCGAAACTCCAGTTCCACAAACTTCATTTGGTTCTTCTAAAGCCACTTGCTCTCTCCCACTGCTGGGCCTTTGCACATGCTCTTCTTGCTGCCTGGAGAATTCTCCCTGACTCTTCCCCTCTTCCAGCCTCAGCTTAGGAGCCTCTGCCTCCAGGAAACCTTTTCTGACCACTCTCGACTCTCTGGGCTTCCCCATGGCAGCACTGCTCTGTGTGTGTGTGTGCATGTGCACGCGTCTCCTATGTGTGAGGCACTCTGAAGGCACAAAGGGCATGAGATGGAGGGACACTGTGTGTGGGACAGAGCATGTGTGCCGGATGGCAGTGGGCATCGGACAGGGCTCCTCTCACCACCACACCTGCCCCCAGGTGCCCGCCAGGCCTGCCGCGGCTTCCGCCGCCTGGACCAGTGTGAGCATCAGATCGGGCCCCAGAAGACCAAGTTCCAGCTGTTCAACGATGCCCGTGAACCCCTCTTCCACTGCAACTGCACGCGCCGGTGAGGCCTGCTTGGACCCTTGGGGGTGGGCTGCCTGTTGCCAGGCACTGGGAAGGGACACCTGGCTGATGAGGCCCTGCCCCAGCCTGAGTCTGCCTCTGTCCTCAGTCTGGCACGCTTCCTGAGGCTCCACAGCCCACCTGTGGGCGCCAACATACTTTGGGAGCTGCTGGGCATGACCTGCTTCAAACTGGCCCCTCCACTGGACTGTGCTGAGGGCAAAGGGTAAGTGACATCAGGGCCAGGAGGGATGGGGGATTTCCCAAGGGGTGGGTTGCCTCTGCTCCCTTTGTGCACCTGGGCTGAGAGGGTGATGGAGGGGGTCAGGGGACCTCTGAGCTCCACTGTCATCATCCCTGGGTTCGGCTCTGCAGTTGGCCCATGTAGGTTGCATCTCAACTCTGTCATTTACTTCCTATGTGACCTTGCAAGCTGAATAACCTCTCCACACCTGTTTCCTTACCTATAAAATGGAGGTAGAAGCCAAGGAAGTGGCGTGTGTGACGTACATAGGCCAAGGCCTGCAGGACACATAGTGAAACACCTCCTTAACTCTTACCCCATAATCCACAATTTCATTTCAATTCTGATTCTCAAAGCTAACTCTGTTACTTTTCCTATTTCACAGGTAGGGAAACTGAGGCCCAGACTGACCCAGGTTTCTGCAGCCAGCTAGTGGCAGAACCTGGGCCTCTGGCTGCCAACCCAGGTTTATCCTGCCCCCTGCTAGGTGTAACAGCCCCCCACCCTCCCAGCCCCACCCCTGCTCCTCTCTGGGCCTTGGTCACCCTCTCTGCAGAGTAGGGTGGGATTCTTGGCAGTTATGACCACCTGCCCCACTTTTCTCTCCTCACAGCTGTTCCAAAGACCCCAGGGCCATCAAGGTGTCAGCTCGGCACCTGCGGCAACTTCAGCAGAGGCAACTCCAGCTCCAGGGGACAGGCACAGACAACAGGCAGGCATGGACTTCAGAGCACCCAAAGGCCCCCATGTCATTCTATGACCGGTGTCTGCAGCTGACCCAGGGAGCCGGAGGACCTGAAGGACAGCAGAAATCCTGGAACCAGTGACCTCAGTTCCAGCTCTCCTGGGCACAAGACTGGACCTCGTTCCTGGCTTTGCTAGGCCCTGGGGGTCTCAGCTTCCCCTCCACGTGTTAGACTGAAGCATGGACGGGCTCTTGTGGATAGCCAGAGGGCTGCATGGGTATGGTGGGGGGGCCAAGACCCAAATGCTGGACCACGTCTCCTGCTGCGCTGGGTGATCTTGGGCTGGTGACACAACCCCTCTGTGCTTGGATGTGGTATTCAGGAGGCTCATTCTGCTGCCCCAGGCTTGGGGCAGAGAAATTAACATACAGATGGGAATGGGGAGAAGGTAACATTGCAGCAGCCCCAGGAGGTACCAGGAGGAGGTACATATATGTCTATGTTGCAAAATTAATGCATGTCTCAAGAACTTGCCCAGGGAAGCCCCAGCGTCTGCCTGCTGAGGTCTAGGGCAGCAGGTGGGGAATGAGGGATGTCACAGAAGTGCCTGTGTCTGAATCCAGGGTGGCGGAAGCTAGAAAGGGGCTTCCCAACTCACCTCCCCAGGGGACCCCTTCGCTTAACAGCTCCTATGCTCTTCCTGGCCCAGCCCTGGCCCATTCTTTCTGCCCTAGACCTAAATTCAGATCTCCCCCGTGCCCTTAAGCAAGACACCTCCTTCATTCTGAGCCTTAGCTTCCTCGTCTGAAAAAGGGGAGTGTAAACAGGACCTACCTCACAGGGTTGTTGAGGATTAAGCGAACCAACTCACGGACAGCACTCAGCACCTAGTAAATGTTCCCTCCCTCCAGCACACAGCCAAACTGTGCTTAGGCGTCTGATTTTTTTTTTTTTTTTTTGCGGTACGTGGGCCTCTCACTGTTGTGGCCTCTCCCGTTGTGGAGCACAGGCTCCGGACGCGCAGGCTCAGCGGCCATGGCTCACGGGCCCAGCCGCTCCGCGGCATGTGGGATCTTCCCGGACCGGGGCATGAACCCATATCCTCTGCATCGGCAGGCGGACTCTCAACCACTGAGCCACCAGGGAAGCCCTAGGCATCTGATTTTTAAAGGTTCACATAACCTCTTGGAGGTCTCAGTTTGCTCACCTGTGAAATGGAGCTAAGAACTACACTGAACTCAACACCACAACTTGTGGTGCAGCTTAAAGGACATGGCATGTGTAATGTATACAGCTGGTGCCTGGTAACTGTCAGATCTGTCATCCTCTCATCTCTTTAGTCCCTTCCTCTGACTGCCCCCAACCCTAGACTGCTAACAAGTTAGGAAGAAGTCAGGAGTGAGGCTGGAGAATTTAATTCCTAATTGATGACCTCTAGGTTTGCTCCCCCATCCCAGATGGGGGCTGGGATAGGGGTTTGCTGATTGTCACAGTTGAGGTGCTAGGACCAAGTTTGGGGGACCCCAGTTGGCCACCCCTGGCCAGAACAGAGTGGCAGGTGCACATAAAGCTGGAGCAGCAGCAGGAGGGAGGCAGGTGGGTTTGCAGAAGATTGGGGCAGCGCCCCAGGGGGCCACCTGGGCCTGCCTGCCCACCTCACCCTCAGGGCCCCAGGCCCCCTTCCTCCAGGCCCTGCTGACCCTGGGGGCTGGGAGACAGGCTGTCGGGGGCCGGGGCCTCCCGATTGGGTCCCCAGGAGCTGCCACCACCGGGGTCTACGGTCTCTAGGCGCAAGGCAGGCAGCAACCCCAGGCTTTGAGGCACAGATGGTGGGAAGGCCCAGGACCCAGGCAGCCCAGGGGGCCCCTCCTCACTGTTGCCCCGGCTGCCACCATCACTGCCCCCGTTGGGGGCTACCCGAGGCAGGCGGCGGCTCTGGGGCGAGGGGCTTCGGCTGGTGCCACGGCGTTCACAGGACGAGGGCTGCAGGGCGAGGCTGGGGAAGCGGGCCAGACCTGGGCTTCGGCTACGGTGCCGCTTGGACTTGCCAGGGCTTGGGCTGCGGGACTTGGATGCAAGCAGCTCCAGGGTGCTGTCATCCTCGTCCTCCGAGCTGGCACCCGAGCTGTCTGTGCTGCTGCTGGCCAGCTCCGAGGTAGGCAGTGAGATCTGGGGGGAAGGCTGGTCACTGGGGTGCCCCTCTCCCCAACCGGCCACTGAGGCCTCTGGGAACCACTCCTGCCCTCCCCCTTGGCAGACCCAGGAAGGTCAGGATACTTGTAGGAGGTCACAGAACAGAATGTAGAAGCTGTAGAGGACTTTGAGTACTCCTTTGGCGCCCCTGACCCTGCAGCCTGGCCTACTTACCTGGAAGGGCTCAGTGACCCCGATAAGGATGCTGTGGGTGTGGCTATAATAGCCCAGGATGAAGTCTCCGTGACCCTTGGGCAGTGACTCCTCACTGAATGTCACCTGGTGGGCCAGGGGGTTTAGGCCCAGGTTGGGATGAGGGAGGCAGCCTCAGGACCCTTCAAGCTGAATCCTGAGCCCCCAAGGGCAATGGGGACTTCCTCCCACTCTCCCCCTCCCCTTAAGTACCTGGTAGATGTTCCCATCCACATCCTCGTGTTTGGCCCAGACATAAGCCACGTAGTCCTTGCAGTGGCGGAAACCCACCTGGGGCGAGAGCAATCAGGGTCGTGACCCCTAAGGTCTGACCCCAGCAGCCTGAAACTCTGGGGAAGCCAGGGACCCCACATGGGTCCCTGGCTGCCCCTTCAGGCCCTTCCTTCCCCGATGTACCGACCACCCCTGCCCGTCTCACCCGGTACAAGCCGATCCAGTCCCAGGAGCTGCGGGCGAACACCGTCTCTATGCGGTACCTCACCACAGCCTGCTCCGGCCGCACCCACTCGTCTGCCACATCCAGCCGCACAAGCGGCACTTCGTCTCTGAAGGCAAACTGCCCAGGGGCAGGGGGCAACATCAGAGGAGACCCTCTAGTATTCTATGCACCTAGAGTCCTTGGGCCTGCGTCAGCACAAATTGGCTGAGATGAAGGGCCTTTGAAGCCAATGCACAGGCTGGGAAACTGAGGAAGAACAGGTCTAGGATGAATGCCAGGTTTCCTGCCTCCCAGCTCAGGGCTCTTTTTGTCCTTAGCCTCCTTAGGGAGTGAGTGAGAACACAGCTTTGAAGCTTAGTAGACTGTGGGTTTGGCCCTGGCTCTGCCATTGTTATGCAGTGTGACCCAAGGTGAGTTTCTTGACCTCTCTGAATAGAAGGGCTCCTGTCCTTAAACTCTGATGATCTTATTTAACTCTTGGGGTTGCTCTGCAGGTTCAATGAGATACCATATAAAGCATCCTATAAACTTCTCAGTATACAGTAGGTGCTCAATGAATGACTTGCCTATAAGCTAACAAAGGAGTCCCATGATGCACTGGATATTCTGGAGTAAAGTGAACACCCATGAGCAGGCAAGAAGAGCTCTGGGTAGATGGCTGGAGACCGTCCAGGCTCTGCTACTAACCTGCTTCATGACCTCAGATAAGCCCCTCATCAGGCTAAGTAAGACTCAGTTTCCCCACCTGTATTAAGGAACCACTATTAACCTTGTCTGTCATCAGTCCATGGAGACAAAAGAATCTTCTCAGGGTCACCCCAGGCTGAGCAGGGGTTCACCATGTGGATGGGGTTGCTGGGGTGGCAGGTGGCCAGGGTACTGGCTTCACCTCTGTCCCTCAGGGAAAGACTCGGTGGTGCCAGCCTCAGGCTTTGTCTGCTCCCCTGTTTATCTGGTTTCAACTTTCTCTCCCTCCTCCGCTTCTAAGCCAAGCTGCTCCAGAAGAAACCAGCACATCCTCTCCCTGCCTGTGGGTTCCTAACAACAGGTCTGGCCAGGTTGCGCTCTTGGAAATACCCTTTAGGGCCTTGTGGGGTCAAAACTCCTGCTGAGTCCTGTGCTGTGTTGCTTTGGATAAGAGATTTAAGTTCTCTGAGCCTCTGTTTCTCTCATCAGTAAAACTGGGAGGAGAATTTAGACATCCTCAGGGCCTACCACAGTATTCAAAGGGATGACATACATGAAGTAGGCTACGTAGGCTCTGGCATATAGTAGGTGCTCAACAGGTAATGTTTTACAAGAGACAGCGTTCTAGATAAGGAGGGAAGGATAGGGCACCCAAAAGGAGTGGTTCTCAAGGTGAGGTCCCTGATTGGGGGTTAAACCTCACACTCAAGGCTTTTACCAAATGTCATGGGAGGCCAGACACGGGCAGATTTCCATTCCCAGCTGAGGACATTGGCCACTGTCCCTCTGACTGACCATATGACAAAGTTAGCAGGGAAAACATTCTCTGGTCTGCTGGGCTCCCTCTTATCAGATCAAGAGAATCGGAGAGCCCAGAGTTGAGTTTCAGGACTGGAAATTGGGCTCCACCCCACTCTGCTGCTGAGCCTGTGTGCAACTTGGGGCGCATGCCTACCCCACTAACAGAAAGTTGGACTAAATGGTCTCTAAGATACAGTTCTGACATTCTCGGATTTCCCCTTTTTCCTTTGGCAGCTAGGAGCCCCAATCCTAAACACAGGGGCTTCCCTGGTGGTGCAGTGGTTAAGAATCCACTTGCCAATGCAGGGGACACGGGTTCGAGCCCTGGTGTGGGAAGATCCCACATGCCATGGAGCAACCAAGTCCATGCACCACAACTACTGAAGTCTGCATGCCTAGAGCCTGAGCTCCGCAACAAGAGAAGCCACTGCAATAAGAAATCCGCACACCACAATGAAGAGTAGCCCCCGCTCGCCGCAACTAGAGAAAGCCTGCGCGCAGCAAGAAGACCCAACGCAACCAAAAATAAATACATAAATCAATAAAAATTTATAATTAAAAAAATCCTAAACACAATGCTAAATTTTATAGTAACTATATAGGGTTTAGCTTTGTATTTTTTTGTATCTCTACTCCCCCTCCCCATCACATATGGTAAGATGGTAAAAAAATAATAAAAGAATGTGAATGAATGCTACATGGGATTTGAGTAAATATTTTCGTGGCTGGTCTTATTATATATGTGAATTTTAACATAAGTTGCCCTAGCCTTTCTCAGAAAAGGGGAAATAGAGATTAGTGGAAAAGGTATACACTTTGAAATCAGACTAGCCAGGGTGCAAATCCTAACCTTCCCTTTAGTAGCCATGTGACCCGGGGCAAGGGGTGCTGTGTCTCTGGGCCTCAGAATTTTCACCTGAAAATGGAGATCATAGGACTTCCCCGGTGGTCCAGTGGTTAAGACTCTGAGCTCCCAATGCAGGGGGCATGGGTTCGATCCCTGGTCCGGGAACTAAGATCGCACATACCGCATGGCATCGCACATAAATAATGGAGATCATAATCCCATTCCCAGTCTGCTGTGACAAGTGGATGCTGCTGAGGGCAGGTCTAAGGGGTTACCGGTGGGCAGTGGGTTGCTGAGCTGGGCCTGGGGATGTCATGCGGGGAGGATGAGGCCAGGACTCACGTGCAGGACGAACTGGGCAGCCACGGGCTTGTGGTCGCTGACAGTGTATTCCATGTGGCTGTGGTAGCTGTGCTGGGTCACCTGGAGCCGGTGGCTCTCCCGTCCTGAGGGGCTGGGACCTCCACCTGGAGCCTTGACCTTCCACAGGATACGGTCTGTCCAGGCTGGCTTCCGCTTCTTGGCACTGCGGTGGGCAAGGGTAGGCTGAGTATCAGGGGTTGGGGGTCAAGGCACCTCTGCCTCCTGTCTCTCTTTCCTGTCTCCCTTATCCAGAAGACCTCAGCCCACATCCCCACCTCTCATCCCAGTTCTGAGCTCACCTGGTATCATATTTGTTAGTACCCACGTCAAACTTGAAGGTGGGCGCAAAGTTGAGGGGCCCCTCCTGGAAGCCCCTCAGGATGGGCCAGGTGTTCTTGGCCATGTTGAGCTGTGAGGGTCCAGAAGCACAGAATTGGACAAGAGCTTGGGCAGGGCAGGTGAGGGAAGGACCATAGCCTAGGGTACAGGTGGTCCTAGGGCATGTTCTGTGTGCTTGGGGTTTTGGGGTCCAGGCTGGGATTCCCCACCTGGTCTTTCTCCCAGAGCTGGTGGAGCTGCTCGCTGTCGATGGCAAATTTGACGAAGTGCAGGTCGTAGCTCTCGATGCGGAAGTTCAGGTCCCCGAACCAGAACACGAGGCTGTTCGGAGGTGGGGGTCAGCGGGGTCCATGGGGTGAAGAGCCCAGCCCAGATCCTTCTCTGCCCCCATCCAACCCGACAGCTGCTCCTAGTGATGACGCAGAGGGTGGGTGGGTTGCTGCAGGGCCGCCAGCCCACCACGGAGCAGCAGGGGGTGTAGACTTAGAAGTTAGGTTCCGACCCCTAGCAAGGCCTTGCCCCTCAGCAAAGCTCCACCCTGCAGGCTCCACCTCCCCATCAAACTTACCAGCTTTCTTGTTCCTAGCTATAGTGTGGGTGGTCTCCACCCCCATAGGCCCCGCCTCTCCCCACTAGGCGCACAGGTCTCGCCCCTGAGTCCCACCCCTCCTTCACTAGCCCCGCCCAAGCCCCATTAGGTCCCGCCCCGGCCCATACTCGTGATCCAAGATGCCTTGAGCTCCAGGCCCCTGGAACTGCTGGAGGCTGAGGATGGTCTGGAAGTTGTCCTTGCGCTGCTCCGCTTTGTCCATGTGGGCCGGCAGGTGGCAGTTCAGGAAACACAGCATGTGCCCGAAGGCGGCCAGTCGCACACTCACTCCACCCTTGTTGCCCTTGGGAAACAAGGTTGGGTGGGTTATGGGCGGGGCCTAGGCTAGGAGGTGAGGCCCGCGGGGCTTAGGGTGGGCGGGGTCAGCGGGTGAGGCCCAGGACCCGTGGAGGTGTGGAGAGGGGTGGGTTCTAGGGAAAGGAGTGGAACAATAGGAGGGGCGGGGACAGAAAGGGGCGGGGTCTAGAAAACGAGGGGTGGGGGTGGGTGGGGAGAGGCAGGCCTCAGAGTAAGGGGTGTAGCTTGGGGAGGGGATATTGCCAGTACGCGGGGGTCCTACGGATCCCTTAGGGCCCTGTACCCTCCCAGGCCGCTTCCACGCTCACCCAATAGCCACCCAGGCCAGTGCGCGTGCAATCAGTCTGCACATCCCTCAGGAAGGGCAGGTGGTAGTACTTGGCGAACAGCAGCAGGATGACGCCCTGCATCCGCACAGTACTCACCTGCAGCAGAGGCGTGAGGAGGCTGAGAGGCAGGACACAACTCCCCCGACCCCGCCTTTTCCGGTTCTTAAAGGTCTGCTTTTCCATCTTCCCATTTCATGGACCCGGCCACCGAGGCCCAGCGGGCCCCACGGTGAATCAAGGCAGAGCTAGGGCCGAGTAATCCAGGGGTCTCCACCTGCCCGGGGGTTGAGGGGGGAGTTACCAGCACGAAGTTGAAGGGCCCCAGTGCGTCCATGAAGAGCTCGCTCCACTGGTCGGTGAAGAGCGCGTCCTTGAGCCGCTTGTTGATCATAGAGTTCACTTCCTGCAACCTGTGGGGGACTGTGAGGCGGCCTTCGGATTGGGGGGGGCGCCCTAGAAACCCCTCCCGTGGGAGAGGGTCTGGGAGGCAGGAGGGGCTCAGGAGGGAGTCTACTTGCCCTGTCCCCTCACCCTATGGCGATCATGTCTGCCCTGTCGCTGTCATCGCTGCTGCCCAGGTGAAGGAGGGATGTGACATCATCGGGGGGCATGGCGGTGCCCACGTTCCATGTGACCACAGTGATCCTGGGGAGGTGGGGGTACAGAAGGGGTTACTACTGGGGACCACTCTCTTACCCTCAACCTCCCTCCCACAGGGCTTTTTCTGGGGAAATAAGCTTGAGTATAAGCCCTCAGAAGGACCCACAGTGGGCCCAGGGTCCCTTCCACCAGACTTCCAAGGGAGATCAACTGAGGCGGGGTAGGCAAGTCCCTTAGGAGAGGATGCTGTCTTCCGAGGGCCCCAGAGTGGGCCTAACACCCACAGGGAATCTTCCTCAGGGAGGTCAGCTGGGGTGGAGTAGGGTAAGCCACCCTAGAAGGATGGCTAGTCTTAGAGTTCAAGCCCCAGCAATGTCTTGGGAGAGGGCCCCTCACCAGAAGCCAGGGTCGCTCTTGCAGGTGGGCTGAGCTGACCAAGAGGAGGATGACGAGGTGGATGTAGAAGAGGAGGTGGTAAGAGGGGCTGGGGTTTCTCTGGGCTGAAGGTTGGGGCTCAGATGCCCACCAGGCCCGGCACCCTGGGTGCCAGGCCTGGGGAGGGCCATCTCAGGAGCTGGGGGGACACACGGGGAGCGGTTTGGGGAGCGGCTGGGGGAGCGGCTGGGAGATCGGGGTGGCTTGGGCAGAGGTGGGGGCAAAGTCTGGGCTAGGGGGGCCCCTGGCCGGAAGGTGGGGTAGAGAAGTCCGGGGGAGTGAGTGCCAGGCTCTGGAGGACCCTGGCCCACATCCAGGGGCAGAGTCTGTGGTGTCCGGGACAGGACAGGATCCTCAGGGCTGCTGCGGGGGGCCTCAGGCCGGGCTCTGAAGGAGGGGGAGATCCGAGGGTCTGGGGGGGCTTGAATCAAGGATGGGGAGCCCACAGGACCAGATGTCTGAGTGGGGGGCTGGAGATGCCCTTCTGAAGGGGAGAGAGGTCTAGGGGCTGGGGCATCCCTCTGCTTAGCTGGTGTCCATCCCACAGAGGCCAGGGCTGATGTCATGGATGCTGGAGTCAGGGCCTGTTCCTGAGAGGGTGACAGAACTGGACTGGGCACTGGGGAAGAGCTGGAGGGGGGCTGTGGGGGCTGTTTCTCAGATGCCACGGCCAGGCTCAGGCCTGAAGCAGCCAGGGCTGGCTTGGGTCCCATGGAGGCAGGTGGCACCTGCTTCTGGTCCCTGGACAGTGGAGCCAGCCTGGGCCCCAGGGTAGCTGGAGGAGGCTTCGGCCCAGCTGAGGCAGACACCACCAAATGGCCCACAGGTGTTGGAGCCAGTCTGGAGCTGCGATGGGCAGGAGCTGTCTTCTGCTCTCCAGGGGTAGACATTGGAGACAGGATGGGTCGGGGAGACGCCAGAGCCAGGCTTGGCCCCTTTGAGGAAGATGGCATTGCTGCTGGTGGCCCCACAGGTGTCAGAGCCAACCTTGGTTCCGAGCATACTGGTGCTGCATTCTCCTTCGCTGAGAGCTGAAAACGTGAGTCCATCTTGGATAGGACAAGTCAGAGACTCAGAGTCAACCCTAACCAGGCCTCCACTTCCATATAGACCCCAGCAGACTCTGTCTAGCTAAGAAAGGCACATCTTTCTGAGGAAGTTCTTCCTAATTTCTCACCTCAATCCATTCTGCTGTGAATCAGCTTCTCTTTTGGAGGAAACAGGACATGGAAACCTATCCCCTCCCTCACCTGTGACACCTCTTTCATAGAGGTGAAACTAAGACCCCCAACTCAAAGGAGGCAGAGTGTGAGCCTGGACCTGAGGGCTCTCCTTGCCTTCCTGGCTGGCACCCACTCCCTGGCCACCCTGGAGTGTTGGGTGGCTGGAGTCAGCTTCCCTGAGCACCGCCCACCCCTGCAGTCCCTGCTGCTCCCCTAGCCAAGGGCTACTGATCTGACCCCCCCAGATCTTCCCACTCAGGACACCCTGGGGCCAGCCTGTTAAACACCACCCCCTTTCCTCCACAGTACACAGGAACCCTCAGGTTCCCCCCGCCACATCCCAATTCCTTGGTCACAGCCCTCTCTGTCCTCGTCACCCATTCCTAGAGCTCCGTGCAGGAGCAAGAGCCTGGGTTGGGACTGGCCATGTCGATTCCCAGCCCAGCTCTGTGTGACCTTAGGCAAGCACTTCCCTGCCCAGGGCCTCAGTTTCCCTGTCTTAAAATGAAGGACGCTGGTGAAGGATCCCTGGCCACACCTGATCCTGGGAAGCCTAGGTCTCATATCCTCTGCATGTACGAGCCAAAATTTGCTAGGCTTCCATTTGAGCTCCATGGAATAGTCATTCCTCCCAAGTGTGATTCTAACACCCAGAGCAAGTCCAGGATTCTGTTGATCCTGGCGCCGCACCACTGTGCACAAGTTGTACCCTCTTACCGTTGTCACCCCACCTGTGAGGACAGGCAAGCAGGTATCCTCTTTATGTCCAGCAGGTGGAGTGGGTGGTGTGGGGCCCTGCAAGGACCTCCTCTTCCTTTCCCATCTGTCCCTGTCTGATGCCCCTGTCTCCAGAAGTCAGGATAAAGTGTCCCTTGCCAGGGAGGGTAGACGAAGGTTTACACTCAGCCTGGGGTGGCCCCATCCCTGCCTCCAGAGATGCAGTTCTGTCTGCATCCCGTGTCCTGCTTGGTTCAGAGAATCTGAAACTCTGCCTCCACCTCTGTCCCCAAACTCAGATCTTTGAGGCTTGCATTTTGGGCATCCTCCTTGGTTCCTAGTGTCCCACTCCAAACCCCCACCCCAAACACACACCGCCTCCAGCACTAACAACTTAGACATCCCAGATGTCACAGTTTCAGTCTTCAGGGACAAGCCTCCTCATTTTGCATTAGCTCAGAAAGGACAAGCAACTTGCCCAAGGTCACATAGCAAAGCTGGAGCACAGCTGGGTCCCCTGATACCTGGTCCAGGGCTTTCCCAGGAGGTCCTGGAGACAGCTAACTCCATCTCTCTCTGAGTGTCCCATCACTACCCCCTCAGCCCCTAGGGTACCCTGTTTGCCCAGCCCCTGCTTGGTGGGCAGAGGAGAGTGCCAGCCCCTCAGCTGGGGCACCAGGGTGCCTGCAGTATGTGGGGGGGTGTGGGATTAAGGATCAGGAATGGGGGAACTAGGATTTAGGGGTCTTACCTTGGAGGGTGCCCCAGTTTGGGAAATCCCATGGGGCATGGGCAGGGGGCCCAGGCCAGCCTGGGTCCCCGGCCTCCCGCTGCCACTGATGCCCTGGCCCTCCATGTCTGCAGCCCCCGGCAGCCTGGGTTCCCTTGGGCTCCAGCTCCTCCGCTAGCTCCCAGGAACCAGTGATGTCATCAGCCGTTTCAACCTGCTGAGAATTTAAAGACACAGGCACCAACTTCCCAACATAGAGGTGGCCAGGGCAAGGTGGCCTACCCCCTGGGGACTGGCTGCTGAGCCTGGAATGGTCATGGTGGGGGAGGAATCAGGGGGAGTGGGTCCATTGGCCTGGCACAGGTCCCAGCTGGCAGCATAGTGGAAGCTGTCTTTCTGTTCCCACCCTCCAGCCAGTAGGCCTGGCCAGCCCTTGCTCAAGTGAGGGGCATTGACACACCTGAGGGTAAGGTAGCTCAGAGGTCAGCCCCCTCTCCAGGGCTTCAGAGACACCTGAGTCCCTGCTCTGATCCTGTGACCTTCTTGACTCCCTGCCAGCTCAGGGCTTGCCTTGGCCCCCACCCTTGCCCCATTTTCAGGCCTTGGTGCCCGCCCCTCTCCTGGCTCTATCCTTCCCATCCCAGAGCCAGACACTCAGGCTCCAGCAACTGGAATCTTTCCCATCTCAACCTCAGCACTGGCCCCTCCTCTTCTGCAGACACCTTGAGCCTGCCCTTGGATGTCCTCACAGCCAGGCCCAGCCCAGCTCCTCTCAACTTTCCTCCTCCAAGACTCACTGGGTGTGGCTTGGGAGAGGGACTTGCTCAAGGTCACCTGGTGAGCTGGGGAGGTCCCCTGAGCCTCAGTGACCCAGGAACCACAAGAGTCAATTGGGATGTCTGGGGGAAGGGAACTGGGGTGGAGAAAGGCCCAGCAGTGGGGGAACAGACTGGCAGGAGGGTCAAAAACAGGTCTGGGAACTTCTTTGGCCAGGACCCAGCATAGGGCCTGGTCTCCAACAGACCTAGGGAAGTGTTTGTTGAATGAATCAATCAATCAGTGAGAAGAGTGAATGAGTGACAGGTTCAGATACGGCCGGAGATAGCTGTGGGCTCTGCTTCTGCCTCTTCCCCACCCTCACTCTTATCTGCTAAGCAGTCCCTGAAACCCTGATTCCTCCAGAGCTGCTTGATTGCTTACAGAGGAGTGATCTCACTCAGTTTAGGCAGAAAATGATCAGAGTTTTGTGCCCAGAGCTCCCTGCTGATCAACAGTCACCTCTGTATCCTCATGGACCAGTGTGGTCCCCTGCATGAAAGTCACATAGACAGATACCTCATTCCCTCTCCTGGATGGGCTTCCCACCTCTGCTAGTCTCTGAGTCTAGTCTGTGTTTCTGGGCTAGCACCTCTATGAGGCTGGAATTTGCAGGGGCAGAGACCCAGGCCATATTAGGGTCCTGGGGTAGAAATGTGGTAATGGTGGAAGTGATGACGTTGGTGATGGGGGAGGTAACGACAGTGGTGATCGAAGGGGTGGAGATGATAATGTATGTAATTATAATGGAAGTGAGGACTGACAGTGCTGGTGGTGGTGGTGAGGTGACAGTGCTGGCAAAGTGGAGGTGATAGTGGTGGGATGGATGTGATAGAAGAGGTAGTGGAGGTAATGGTGATGGCAATAGTAGAGATGATAACAAAGGTTGGTGATGGTGGAGGTGCTAGAATGAAGAGATGGGGGTTATAGTAACAGTGGAGGAGGGATGGGGGCAGACGAGGTGGTGGGGGTGTTATGTTAATGGAAGAAGAGGTGGTGGTGGAGGTGGAGGTGAAGATGCGGGTGGTGGTGAGGGAGGAAGTGAGCGTGAACAGGGTGGTGGTGCTCAGGCCACCAGATGTGGGAGGAAATTTTGAACTTACCCTGCCTAGCCCTCTGACTCCTATTTTACAGATGGGAAAACTGAGGCCCCCAAGAGTACTTGGCTTCTGTTGCAATCCTGGAAGTGATGGGAGACAGATCCAAGTCCCTGGAAGCAGTCCTAGGGCTCAACCATCCGGGCTGAGACAGGGGCATCAATGTCCTTGAGAAACCAGGCAAATGTCATGCAAATAAGTATTCAAAGGGCTCCTCTGCCCCAGTGGGGCAGCCAGGATCTCCACCATGTCCCCTCCCTGAGCTCAGATCCTTCAGGGGACTTTGTTTCTGTCTCTGCCACTGATTTACTTGAAGAGTCACTCAGATTCCTGGTCTGTGTAAGGCAGATAAAAACAGTAGATACCTCCAAGATTGCTGTAAGAATTCAACAAGATAATACATCTGAAGAGTTTAGCACAGAGCCTGGCACAAGCAAGCTCTCAGTAAGGGCAGCTTCCCTGGAGTTACCACCATCACCACCACTACCACCACCACAATCATCATCATCATCATCATCATCCCCATCATCATCATCTATTCCAACCTGCCCATTTGGAGGATGCTGAAACTGAGGCCCAGCATAGTTGCATTCCTGGGTCGGGGGGAAGGAAAAGGGGCTCTGAGACCCAGACATGGCCTTGCTAGGGGAAGGGGGCAGGGGGCGGACCTTGGCTGAGAAGAGAACAGGGTAAGAGCTATATTTGAGCTCCTGGTGTGATGACTAAGGAGGTTGATAACAGGCTCTGGGGCTCAGGGTGGCAGGCTGGGGGCAGCTGCCAGGGAGAACCACCCCCCTGGAGGTGGCTGTCTCCGGAGACACCTCCTGGCTCCCTCCCTTCCCTCGCTCCTGGGGGTAGGGGGTGGTGTACTGAGGCAGAGAGTACACCTTTTCCTGCCCCACCCTAGAAATCTTAGTGCTACCCTCCAGGCTGTTCGGGTCAGGGATAGGAAAGGAGGTGGTTGATGGGTTATCTCAGTTACTCTCCATAGTAACCCTGTGATGTTGGTAATAAGATCCCCATTTGACAGAGGAAGAAACTGAGGCCTAGGGATTACACAGCCAGCAGGGGACAGAGCATGGGGTTCCCAGGGAGATGGTGGATAATTCTCCCCCACAGACGTTCCTGTTGAACCTATTCTTTGAAGGAGAATCTGTATTGCCAAACTGAAAAGAGAAGAAACACCCCGGCAAGCAGAGGGAGCAGCAGGTGCAAAGGTATGGAGCATGAAAGGTTCCGGCTGTGAAAGGATGCAAACTCTGGACACGTGCCCTCATGGCCCTTTGGCTCAGAGTAAATCCCCCAGAAGTAGGGAAGGGAGAGAGAGACGTGCTTCTTCCTCTTTCCTCTTCCTCTTCCTCGATCCACCTGCCAGGGGCACCTGAGGATGGTAATGGTACAGAAGGGTCTGTCCTCTTCGTTTTGCTCGCTGGTCACCTGTGAGGGAGGTCACACTGTGGCCACTAGTTGAGAAATGTTTTGAGACATAGAGGGTGCTACAGGGTAGTGTGGGAAGGTGGAAGAGGTAAGCATCAAGGAGGGCTTCCTGGAGGAGAAAGTATACAGGACCTGGAGGAGCATTTTTCCTCCCAGGGCTTCACTCCAGAGTTCCTTATTGGTACCAACTGCCACATGTTATATCACTCTCCCCTCGTTCTCACCTCTAGGTCATCCTCACCTCCCATTCTGCTCCTCAGGAATGGGTTCAAGGAGGAGGAGTGACTTTCCCAAGGTCACACAGCTGGGGCCTGAGCTCAAACATCCTTCCTTCCTCTCCTCAGCTTCCCCTCCTCCCAGTCAGGCTGGCACCCGCTGTCAGCTGCTCTGAAATGAATGGCTATTTTTATTCTGGTTTGAGGGGCTCTCAGGCAGCAGAGCCATGTAGGTTAGAAGGCTCTAGGACAACTGGCTTCAGCAGGCAAAGAGAGGTTTACTGCAGGGACAGAAGCTTGCCTGGGGGCTCTCCTTTCTTGCATGCTGACCTGCCCTTGGTGCCCAGGTCTCCAGAAACTTCTATATTGGAGCTCAGAACAGAGCACAGAGCCAGACTAAACCCTAGCCCTGAGTCCAGATCCAGCTTGAGCCTTAATCTTGGTGTTAACTGAGCCCCGATCCCACACTAAGACTGAGCCTCTACCCCAGCTCTAGATTGAGCCTTGGTTCTGGTCAAGTACTGAGCCTGATCCAAGCCTGACCTAGCCTGATTCCAACTGGAGACCTCAATTCTGGACCCAGATCGAGCGCTGATCCTAGCTTAAGACTGAGCCACAGTCACAGACTGAACTTTAACCCTGGTTTGGACTAACCCTTGATTTTAGACTGAGCCCCAAGCCCAGGTCTAGACTGAGATCCAAGTCTGGTCATTAACTGAACCTGGTGGCAGACTGAGCCCTGATCTTGGTCACAGACTGAGCCCTGAATCTAATCATTGACTGAACGCTGGTCTCAAACTGAGCTCTCACCCTGGGTCACACAACTCTGGTCACATACTAGTCCCTGACCTCAGACTGTGCACTGAATCTGGTCAAAGGCTGAGCCCTGAACATAGTCACAGACGGAGACCAAATCCCAGTCACTGACTGAGCCCTGACTCCAGCCCCAGACTCAGTTCTGAACCTGGGCATAGGCTAAGGACTGACCCTGACCTTGTCTGAGCCTGGCTTTATCACAGACTAAACCCCAAACCCAGCCCCACCTGAGGAGGGCTGCTGGCCTAGATTACAAACTGCCCCATAAAGGCATGGATTATGAGCAGAGATCTGTTCTGGGAGATCCTGGGCCTCCCATGACTGCTGATGCCGGAATGTTCCTGGTACTGTTGTGGCCAGTCACTACCATCAGTTCCACTAGCTGGCTAGTCAACACTCAGCAGCCCAGGCTATGGCCCCTCCAGGACACAGAGTCCAGGTTAATGCAATGAGGGTGGTTTGGTGGCACCTGTCCAGTGAACAGTGTGGGCCCATGGGGTGCTGAGGTTTGGCTCTGTCAGCAGAAAAGCCATGGGCTCCACGGGGCCTCTGGATTCAGCCAATCTGAGGCCCTTGCTGGGGTGTGGGGTGGGGTAGAGGGAACCCATGGCATATGACCCATTCTTTTTGTTAACAAATATTACTGTTGGGCTTCCCTGGTGGTGCAGTGGTTGAGAGTCCACCTGCCGATGCAGGGGACACAGGTTCGTGTCCTGGTCCGGGAAGATCCCACATGCTGCGGATTGGCTGTGCCCGTGAGCCATGACCACTGAGCCTGCACGTCCGGAGCCTGTGCTCCTCAATGGGAGAGGCCACAACAGTGAAAGGCCCGCGTACTCCAAAAAAAAAAAAAAAAAAAAAAAAAAAAATTACTGTTTGTGTTTAGGTAACACATGTTTATTATAGAAAACACAGAAAAATATTGTAAAGGAGAAAAAAAATTCACCTATAATTTCATCTACCAAGAGATGACCATTTTGACTTCTTGGGTTGTTTCCTTTAGATTATGGTTTTTGGTGAAGGCGTATGTATTTATATATACATATTTTATAAAATCCATTGGCTACTCTGTTGCCGCCATACATCCATTGCAGCTCATATCCTTGACAATCTTCAGGAATGGGTCCCAACTGGTTAAGCCAGGGAGCATTTGCATTTCCCCAGACACTTGATTAGATCATGGATGGACCTAGTGAGATATAAGGAAACTTTTGCTGGGGGTTTTGGGAAAGAAAGCTTGTTTTCTCTCCTGAGAAGTTTACAAAAAAAAAAAAAAAAAAAGATTTCCCCTTGGTTAGATATGAATGAAGAAGTCTGTGGTGGTACTGGTTACTACCGGCAGCCATCTTGACACCATGAAGGTAATTGGGCTAATGATAAGCTGATGTTATAGAAGCAGAATGGAAAGAGATCAGGTCTTGGTGACTTTACCAACCAGATCAAACCTCACCTGAAGCCCTCCCTGCCTGGACTATTTTGTTATTTGAGCTAACAGATTCCTTTCATTGTTTAAGCCAGTTAAACTTGAGGTTTCTCTGACTTGCAGCCCAGAGCATCGCAACTCCCAGCTGATATTACTGTTTCATAGCTTTTTAAAAAAAGTTAATACCATAACTATGAACATTCTCCATGTCATTCAACAGTATGCTGCATCATTTTAAACAATTGCTTGGTTCTCTACCCTAAGGAGGTATCACCATTTATTTAACTCATCCCCTGCTGTGACATGCTTCTGTCTTCTCTCCAGTTTTTCACCATGATAAACAATGTCTTGATAAACATCTTGACCTAACAATTGATTCCCTCTCTGAAGATTACTTTGGGTCAAATTCTGAGAAGTGGAATACTGGGTAGAAGAAATATTTTTAGGGTTTTGATTTACTGTGTCAAATTGCCTTTCAGAAAGCTTGGATGAATTCCCACTTCCACTGCAGTAAATAGAGTGTTAGACATAGCCTGTCATTTCAATAATCTGGATAGAACCAATTATATTTACTGTGTCCTCATGCATTTATAGAGAATGGATATTAAATAACAGCCCTAAGTCTATTATTATTATATCTTCACAATCAAGTCAGTGAATGGGAGGTAGCAGGGTATGAACAAAGGGCAGAACTGACTTTTCCATTAGGCTCAGTGTCTAGGGCCCATCATACTTTTAGGGGTCCACAAAAATATTTTAATTTTAACTTCTTTTAAAATCGGAAGAAAAAAATGAATAAGTAATCATGAATCCAGCCTGGATTACATTCATTTTATTAAATCAAAGCAGTTGTAAAATCCAATTTTTAATATATGTTTTTTAATAAAGGAAGGGGCCCAGGAAGGCAAAACTGGTCATAATGCAGCCTTGGTTTGATGTTGAGGAGGATTCTGAGTCCCAGATTCGGTGGGAAAGAGCATTGTGATCAATGTGCTGTGTCTGCCTTAGGCTTGAAGAGAGGAAGTAGCATGCTGATCTAGTTATCTTTGTCTTGGTGAGATGAACACAGGCATGTTTTAGGTTCAAATCCCAGATCCACAACTTAATTGTTTTACCTTTCTGAGTCTGTTACCTAACTTGTAAAACGGAGTTCATGGGGCCATTCTGAGGTACTGTGCCAGGTACTGTTCTAAAGAGCTTTCTAATGTGTATTAACCCTTTTATCCTCCCAGCACTGACGTAATATTCCCATCGCCACACGTGTGCTCAGGAAATTGAAATCCAGATCGGAATTTCATCCAGAGAAATAAAAAACACAAAAAAGGATTCCCCAGGCCTCAGTTTCCCCATCTTCAAATCGGGTGTTTGACCCAGAAACTCGCGTGTCCGTCCGCATCCCGCCCGCGTCCCCTGCCGCATCCTGTCGGAGCGTCCATGCTCTCTGTCAGCAGAGGGAGGGTGGACACTCTCGGGGCTGGGAAAGTAAAGGGCTGAGGGCCAGAGAGGAGCCCAAACCCCGCCGGGAGAGCGCGGGCGGCCCCCACGCAGGCCCTGGGCGGAGACCGAGAGCTGGGGGCGTGGTCCCTAGCGGGGTGGGACCTCAAGAAGGGACCTGGCCAGCTCGCGGGCCCAGACGTGGCGCAGTGGCCGGACGGTTCACCTCTAGCTTGCGGATCATCTTCGGCCGGGTTTCAATGCGCCTCCCGCTGCTTTCGCCGCCTCTGCTGCTGCTCCTCGCGGCAGTCGCGGCCGCCACCACCGCCTTCCGGCCCGACTGGAACCGTCTACACGGCCTGGCCCGAGGCCGGGTAGAGGTGAGTGCGGCGGCCCCCAGGCTAGGCACCACCGACCCCTAACCCCGTGGCCCCTTGGCTTTGGAATCACCGCCCGTTCTGACCCAGGACCCTCCCGACTCCCATGTCCCCCTCGGCACCAGGACTGTCCCTCCCACTCCCCAGCCCCAGAACGCCCCAGCACCCACCGTGGAAGCCCGAGACCACCGATCTTGAGGCCTGGAAATCTGAAACCCTCCCCAGTTCCCCATCCGGCCAGACATTGGGCCCCAGACACATTGGCCCTGTCCCCTAACTTCTTCCGGCCTATGACTTTCCCAAATCTGTCCTCTGGAGTCCAACCTCCCATCCCCCCATCACTTCTCTTTTTCCTGGAATTCCTCCCCACCCCAGTTCCGGTTGGTCTCACTCCCTTTGCCTGGGAGACAGGAGACTTTCTGGGAGCCTCCCTGCCACCTGGCTGGGAACTGCCTTACCACTCTTACTCCTCAGCAATCCCCCCACCCTCCCCTGCCATGAAATGCCCCACCAAAGTCCCTGAGTAACTTGGATCATCACAGACCCTCTCTGGGCCTTGGTTTTCTGCCTGAAAAAAGCTAGGGGGGTGGCGAGGGCGGGGAGGAGGGAGGACTAGAATGGTAATTCTGGGGTCTGGACTCCCCTTCAGGGAGTACAGGGAGGGGCCCTCCCAGCCTCCTTTGTTGGGGAAGCAACCAGATGGTCTGTAGGGCTAGGCTGCAGGTGGCAGGGAGAGCCAGCTCTGCACCGGATGAGGTAGGGACCAGATGGTAGGTGTCTCTAATAGGGCCTCTCAGGGAAGTTCTGAGCTGTTTCCTTCTGGTCTGCCTCCACCCTGAGGTTCTAGGGGCCAAAGACCAGGTCCAGGTCTCTATGGCCTGAGGGGGTAGGGTGATCATTTCTCTTGGGCATTGGGCATGGGTCAAGAGTCAGTAAGTTGTGCAGGCAAGAGCCCCAAGGCTGGTAAGTTTCCTTTGGGTTTCTGGTCTTGCTCCTCTTTTCCTCTGGTGTGGGTGGGCCTCGGCTTTCCCATCTGTACAGAGTTCCTCCTTCTACCCACAAGGGGCCTCCACTTCCACATCTTAGGAACTGCTGTTCCAGGGAGTAATTCACAGCTCAATCCAATGCCCAGCTGGGGAATGAGGGTGAGGGTAGATGTGTTACTCCTGACCTATGCCATTTTGTTCCCCTCCAGACATGTGGGGGATGACAGCTTAATCGCCTGAAGGAGGTGAGTTTGAAGGAAGGGATCCCCAGTTCTGTCCCCCCTGAGCCTCTTTGGGGGTGGGCAACATGGTCCCAATGACCGGGTGGGGAAGGTTCCCTGGGCTGGGAGTCAGGAGCCTACACCTGGCTTGCTGTGACCTCACTGGGCTTCAGTTTCCTGTTGGTACCTGGAGATGGTTGGGGTCTGATGTTCTGGTTCCTCCCCAGGTGAAGGCCTTCGTCACCCAGGACATCCCACTCTAGTATCCTCCTTCTGTTCTTGGGGAGGGAGAAAGGGGAGGGTATCTGCAAGAATCTCCTTCCACTTAACTTCACAGATAGGGATGACAAATGGTCTTCAACTAACAAGTGGGATTGATTGATAGTGGCTGCCCAGCGAATTCTGAGGTGGTCTTGGATTGGCAAGAGAAATTGACTAGTGATGACTGCCACAGACACCGGCACAGAGAGGAGACCCCCTTACTTCTTCGAACCCTAATTTCCTCACGTGTAAATGGGTATCCCTGCCCTGCTTGGGCAGACGAGGTAGTGTTCACATCGGCAAGTCCCCAGGAGACCCCACCTGCCTCCGCCCACCACTACCCACCTTAACACCATCTCCAGCCACAACCTGGTAATGAAACACCTCCCGGGGGCCGACCCGGAGCTCGTGCTGCTGGGCCAACGCTTTGAGGAACTGGAGGTGAGGCCTGGGGAGGTGGACAGTGGGGAGGAGGGGCGAGAGGCGGGGCCCGGCGCGCTGACCCCGCCCCTCTTCTGCTTCAGCGAATCCCACTCAGCGACATGACTCGCGAGGAGATCAACGCGCTGGTGCAGGAGCTCGGCTTCTACCGCAAGGCGTCGCCCGACGAGGCTGTGCCCCCAGAGTACCTGCGGGCGCCCGCTAGGCCCGCCGAAGGCGCTCCTAACCGCGCTGACCTGTAGGTCTGGGGACGCGGCACCACCCTGCCTGAGCCCTGGGGACAGAATGAAGCGCTCAGCGGCCCGGGAGCACCACCCTCGCTGAGGGCCGACGCCCAGTCCCCGAGCCAGCAGGGATGGAGTTGCGGGGGTCCCTCCTAACCCTCTTTCTTCCCTTCCCAGCTCCACTAAATCGCCTTCCGCCTGCAGCGAGACTCGACTCCTTCTTTGATGCGGGCGGGTGAGGAATAAGAGCTCCCCGAATACCCATAGGAGACCGCGCATCCCCAGCTGCCTGGCTGCCAGAGTGGGGACGTGGGCACACCTTACCCAGCTGCCCTCCATTCAGCCCCCCAAGGGAGGCAGAGAGGAATCAGGGTCGTTGAAAACCAATAATTTATCAAAACGCTGTGTGTGTATGCGTGGAAAGGTGTCGCGACAGACAGGGCAGCGGTGGGCAGGCGCACAGGGAGGGGACGGTGCCTGGATGGTGGGGGCAGCTTGCCGCTGCGGCCTTGCGGGCGGTGGGGAAGCTAGACATTCTTGCCGCGCAGGCGCAGCTCGTGGCGCCGCAGGTGGTTGTAGAGCGACTGCACGTAGGTGAAAACGCACTTGGGGTCGGGCTTCTTGCCCATGATCATCATGTCCTCCACCTCCACGAGGGGTACGCAGTCCACCAGCATCCTGCGGGGAGGGGGGCACGGGGGTGGTTGTCAGTGCCGGCCCCGACTCTTGCGGCGACCCTCTACCCAGAGGTCTTTACAACGCCGCAGCCTGCTGGTCTTCCATAAACTCGACTCCTGATCGACTGAATGGGGGAAAAGCCTTCTAGGAAGGCAGAAGCCCCAGGCCCCAGCCACCCAAGCCTGGAGGCACCTCTGTGGGGAGCAAGGCCAAGGCATGTGGAGATTAAGGAGGAGATCCTTGCCCCATCCCTGCGCCCAGGCGCAGCAGACCCAGCGCAGAGTTGGGGTCTCAACCCCTAGCCCGGGGGAGGTCCTCACTCCAGACCCCACCCACTTCTCTCTGGAGGGCCGCCTCCTTCTCACCCTCAATGGCACACTCCAGCTGGCACAAGCCTCTCAGTTGGGCCGTTGTACCCAAGGGGCCTCAAATCTTTCCCTGCACCCAGGACCCACTCCAGTGACCCTCTGGGCCCAGGATTATCTGCCAGCTCCCTGGCTTGGTACCTCCTGCAGAGCAGCCTGAGAACCCCCATCTGCCTCAAGGGACATCCCTGCTGTGTGAGATGGTGGCCAGGGAGGTGTGTGTGTATGTCTGAGAGACAGTTCTTTAACTCTTATTACCCACTTGGGTAGAGCAGGGGAAGCAGATGAGTGTCCCAATCAATATGAACTGGACCAGCTACATCACATTCAGGGGCAGGACTTGCTCCCTCCCATGTGCCATGCCTGGCATATAGTTAGCACTGTCAATGTTGTTAAGTGAGTTTCCTTTGGCAGGGAAGGCATGAGGGCAGGAATTGCTCCTGTTCCCAAGACACCCAAGGGCCCAGGACTACCTTCCATCTTGTGCCTTCAAGGTCAGACCTTCAATGTCAAACAATGTAAGGGCTGGGGCCTACTCTCAGCTCACCAGGACTCCTTTGGGGAAGAAGCCTGGGAAGCAGGAGACCTGTTTCTGTCAAGGCTCTACTCCTGGCCAGCTGTGGAAGCTAGAGAAAACCCTGCCCTGTGACTCAGTTTCCCCATTTTTCTGCAATAGTATAGTCATTCTTTGCTTCATTTGAGTCCTTGGAAGCACCTAGGATGAGTGAGAGGTTTCTGACTCTCTTGTTGAGGTGCTATGTGCCCTTGAGGTCATCTCTGCCCCAGCTTGTTTCAGTTGTACTATGGTGAAGAGGCGGCCTCTCTTTGCAGCTTCTTCCAGCTGTGGCTATCTCCCCAGGGATCCTGGCCTCTCCCAAAGTGGAGCTCCCTCCCATCTCTGGTGTCTTCCCTGGAGACCTTATAAAGCCATTGTTTACACCGGGGCTCACGGCTCAGGGCTCCTGCTGCCCCAGTGACAGGCCAAACACCAGGCAATTCGAGCAACAGCACGGCTGAGTCACACTTTCCAACTGGAACAGGGCCGGACTGGGCCCCACTCCCTCCAGGCTGGCCTGCTGGGCAGCAGCTCCTAAGTCCATATATGACCTGGAGACAGCACCATGCCCATCTTTCCCTCACCTGCACAGCTTCTCTGAGTATATGTGTGCACGTGTGGGCTGCCCCCCACAATGGCTCCAGGCCCCAAGGGGCATCTGAGTGCACTGCTAGCTCTGTCCCTGATTCACATTACTTTAGGCAATCCCCTTTCTCCCTCTGGGCCTTCGTCTTTTCTTCTCCCTACAAAATGGGTGGGAAAAGTGATGGGGCAAGGAAAGCAGCCACAAGATGGGGAGTCTGGAGTTCCAGTTTTTGGCCCTAGCTCTGACCTAACAACCCCTGGCACGCTCTGAGCCCACCTCTCTCCTCTGAGCTCCTGGTCTGTAATGGGCAGTTAGCGCAGGATCTGAATTCTCTACTGTGGCCCTGAGGTGAGATGACCAGACAGGAAATGCCACAGCTGGCTTGGGGATCCAGGACTCCCACCAGAAATAACTTCCTGTTAAACTGGCCTCACGCCTGAGCTCCTCAACTTGGAGCATGGCACCCCCAACTTCCCAGTGCACAAACTGGAGGCCTGGGAGGCTTCCCTGACCCTCATTCTCCCTCCCCAGTGGGTCCATCAAAAACCCCACCCCTCCGCTTAAGCTTCTCTAACTGTCTAGTCCATCCCCTCCCTCCCCATCCCTCATCCAGGCCTCACTCAAGGATTGTTCTTCAATGCTACCAGACCACATATATCTCTTCTCTGTTTGAAAACCTTTTATAACTCTTGTTGTCCTCAGAAGGAAGTTCAGACTCCTGACGGTGACCCCTTCCTCCCCCTCACATCCAGACTAAATAAACTTCCTTCCCTTCCTGGGTGTGCCATGCCCTCCACCTCCCTCGACCCCACCCCTGTGCACTGGCTGATCCCTCTGCCTGGGACTCCCTCTCCTTAAGCCTGAACTTGTCATTCAGATGCCAGCTTAGTTTGCACTTTTTTGAGAGCTGTCCTGGACCTGCCAGCTGGGTCGGGTGTCTCCCCGGGGATCCCATGGCCTCCTGGGCTTCCTCCATCTCAGTCCTGCCCACCTGGCTCATCACTGCCCATTGAGGAGAATAGCCTTGCCTGTGAGGTCCTGAACAGAAGATAAGGCCGTGCCTGGCTCCTTCTGGCTCTTCTCAGGGTCCCCCTGCTTCCCCACCCCCACTCCTGCCAGTTCCCTGGCTTTTCTTTGTGCCCCACTGAGCAGATTCCAGTGGGCAGCGTAATGGGACAGGGGAGCAAGGCGGCATTCCTCACCGTGGGACCCCAGCAGGGGTTAGGACTTTTTGGTTTTTACCAGCCCCTTCTGGACCAGACAGCGGTAGAACTCCTGGATGTACGTGTACACGCACTTCCAGTCAGGCTCTCGAAGCCGCACCATGTCCTCTGTGTCCAGGAGCTGCGGGCAGTCCGCATGGGTCCTGGGGAGGGTAGGGGGCCGGGAAGGGGCAGGGGGGCGGGGCCCGAGCGGGGCAGCAGGGGAAGAGGCAGAAAAGAGAGAGGGGAGGAGAACAGAGAGACACACACATACACACACAGAGACATGAGTTCAGTTACGTTCTCAGTGCTGCAGTCTGCCAGCCCCCCGCATGCCCCCTCCCCTTTGTGGACGTGCCGCTCACTACCCATCACTAATGGTGTGCAATGCAGACAGGGGTGGGGGGCCAGATCAGTCACAGGTGCAGAGAACTCTCGGGGCAAGCGGGAGGGAACAAGGGGTGGGGGCGATGGCGTTGGCGCTGAGGTTGGAGAGGAGGGCCGTGCCCCAGGGAGGGGGGGTGAGGGAGGCGTGAGAAGAGGTGGAGGGAGGAGAAAGAGGAAGAAATCCGGGGGGAAATCAGAAAGAGAAAGATAGAGAAAGACAGATGGAGGAGGGTGATGAGGGTGAGGTGAGCAGATGGGGCAACGATTCCAAAGTGGAGGGCTTGCTGATGTCCTATATAAGCCTCTGGCAACACCTATATAGGCTGGGCGGGCACGGTGCCCGGGCCAGGATCCTCCTTTTGGAATCTCCAGCCGGGATCCCGTGGGAGCAGGAAGCTCTGGTGATAGTGGGAGGAGAGCAAGACAGAGAAAGGGAGAGATAGAGGGAGAAGGGGGCAGAGGGAGAATGGAGGGGATATGGACAGGGCCACCTGATGGGCCTTGGCCTGGGCTGGTAGGCGGGCCTCTGGCTCCTTCGTTCCGGTGGGCACCTGGCACATTCAGCAACAGGTGGGTGGGGTGGAAGAGGATGGGGGCTTTCTGGGGAAGGGGGTCTCAGCCACTGAATGACAGTGCAGCTGACCAGCTCCAGGGGGCCTCAGGGCAGCTGGGCCCGGCCCAGATGCCCAGCCCCAGACGCCCAGCTGACACCAGCAGGGCTGGGACCCACACTTACTCAGCGGATGAGAAGGCCACCTCGAAGTTCTGGCGCCGGTTCTGTGGGCTGAGCTGCCCATAATCGAAGGCTTCAGGGAAGAAGTTGTGCACCAGGGCACAGAAGGCCATCCCGTCACTCCAACTCGAGGAGAAGTTCTGGATGTCCACATGCTATGGGTAGTGGGAAGACTGGTCAGCTCTCTATGTCCTCCATCTTCCAGTATTTTGTTTGTTTTGTTTTTTAACCACACCATGAGGCATGCATGCAGAACTTCCCCAATCAGGGATCAAACCCATGCCTCCTGCAGTGGAAGTCTTAACCAGAGTCTTAACCACTGGACCACTGGGGAAGTCCTCATCCTCCAGTGTTTTGGTAATCCAGATCTAGGGAAACTGAGCTCAGAGAGGCCCTGTAGCTTGCTCAAGGTTGCACAGTAGGTAGCCTCCTCCAACTCAGTTTGTTAACTCCCGTGTCTGTTGCTTAGGGGGACAGAGTGACCAAGAGGCGCAGCACCACCCAGCTAAGGCCATGGTCATGCCCTCATCACTCCTTCCCTTATGTACAGAAATTTACCCAGTGCCTCTGACAGAACAATGAGGAGGGGACTCTAAGGGTGGGGTCTGGCCCTGAACTGTGCCCACCATCCAAGGGCCCTCATTAGGCCCTGCCCCTTAATCACTTATCCTGGAATGTAGGGCATGTTATGTGTCCTTTGAGCCTGTTTCATCCCAGAAGAGGAATTCCCATCTTCTCTGCCAGATATGGTGGCTGTGAAGGGTACAGCTGCAGTTGGGGCCTTGTGAGGGTGAGGAGGCCCTCGCCTGGCCACCTGGTCTCACAGAGCTCACCTCGTAGCCACGTGTCTTGGCTCGGCACCAGTCCAGCAACATCTGCTTGATGCTGTTGGCATTGGGGACACCGAAGCTGGTGGAGCGCTGCACAGCTGCGCGGGGTCCGCCAGAGCTGCTGTGGGGGTGGTGTCGGGAGCGGGGTTACAAGGGGCGCCTCTTCCATCGGCCCACCGAGTAGGCCCCAGCCCCGCCTTCTTTACCTTCAGGCCCCGCCCCCCACAGCTCCGGCCGCTCCCTTCTCGTCTCTGGCCCCGCCCACCACAGCCCAGACCCCGCCCCGTGCGGCCCCGCCCCGCCAACTGCTGCTCACCAAGCGGTGCCTTCCTTCTCCAGCTTCTCAATCATGGCCTTACGCGCCTGGGAGGCCGAGGTCTTGGGCAGGCTCTGCGCCTTCATCAGCTCTTTCTTCTTCTCTGCCTGGAGTTTCTCCAGCGCCGCTAGGCTGCCGGGCCGCGGGCTGGCTTCATCCTCTCGGTCGAAGATACTGAGGGGTGGGTATGCCACTGTTAGGGCCGGGGAGGGCCGCTCCTGAGCCTCGATCCCCACGAGTCAAGGGAGGGGCCTTGTCACACTCCAGATCCTACTCTCTTGCGGTATCTTCACCACCAGCAACGCCGGCCAGCAAGGGAGGTGCTCTCATCACATCCATTTTACAGAAGAGTAGACTGAGGCTCAAACGACAAGAAAATGGGAGCCAAGCTCTTTTCAACAGACTTGGACCCTGGGGAGTTTTCTGCGAAGGCTCATTGTATCGTCAGGTTACAGGTGAGCTTAGATTCTGGGCCCTATCAACTAATAATGACAACCAATGTGATAACAGTAATGGTAATAATAATAATAGCTAGTGTCTATTGAGCCTTTTCTATGTGTCATTTTAAACTTCACAAGAGTATGGAGGGGCTCTTACCACTTCCACTGAAGATGAGGAAACAGAGGCCTTTGGCCTTAGATTTCAGAGAGCATGGGGGGCAGCGCAAGGACTTGAATATAAGTCTCTGACTCAGAGTTCCTGGACCCCTCTGGTTCCCAGCCTGAATTCTGATCCTACCTGCCCCAAAATGCTCTATAACATCGGGTGTATCCCACCTTCATGGGGCTAAGATGTAAAGATGCTCTGTGACATGGGACATGGTCTGTAGACACTGGGAAGTGGCAGTGCCACCAGCAGCTCAGTGTGGTGGGGAGGCTTCTCTAAGACCCCGAGCAAATCTCTGGCCTCCCCCATGGTGCGGTTGAGAATTAGGTGAGATGGCAAGGCAAGCAGGAGTGGTTTGACTCCCACTCTGCCCCCCCCGGCTGTGTCCCCTCTTGTAGAATGGGTGTGCAGTGAGGTCCCCTGAGACACTGACTCCTCCATGGTCTGGGAGTGGGTACCTGTGCTCACCTGCCCATCTTCTTGGATGATGAAGAGGAAAAGGTCTTAGTTTGCATCATGGTGCTGCCACCACCATCTGCAAGAAAGGGGAAGGGGAGCAGGGTGAGGTCCTGGGCTGGATGTGGGAGATGGGGCGGGAGGTTGGTAGAGGGATGGAGGTAGCCACAGGCAGAGAAGAGAAAGTGACGGCTGGACAGAGAGACACACAGATGGAAGTTCGGAGAGAGTTTGAGGAAGGTGGGCTGGCAGGCAGGCATGAGAAGACGCCAGGCGGCCTTACTCTCTGAGCGCCTCACAAAACTCGACTCCACCGTGGTGGTGCGGGCCGTCCGTCTGCCATCATCTGCGGGGGCAGGGATGAGAGGAAGGGTGTGAGGGGCACAGGGTCCAGCAAGGTAGACATGTTCCCACCCTGAGCCCTGATCTCTGCTCAGCCCCTTACTGGAGTGGACGAGCCGCTCGGTCTTGGTGACAGTGCTGACAGCTGAGCCATCGGCTGTCTGTTGGCTGTGTCGCGTGGTGGTCTTGGTGGCCGTGTTGCCACGGCCCTCCCCTGGGCGGGCCCGTGTCTCTTGCAGCCGCCGTTCCCGTTCCTTGTCCCGCTGGTCTGGGCGGGGAATGCCCCACGCATGCCCAGAAGGCCGCCATCGCCCACAAAGCACATATGCACGGGCACACGGGGCACACAGATGGGGTGGAGGGCAACTTGTTAGCAATACTGAAGACACAGGGGACAACGGTCCTCTCTAGGAGTAGCTGGGGGTGAGGGGGTAGCTATAACTTGGGAGGGAATGGCGGGGTGTGGTGCACTCAGAAACAAGGGGACATGGAATAGTTGAACTCAAAGGGAAAGTATTTGGGTCCAAGAAGGGAGTTTCTGTGGGAATGAGAAGCTGAGTCCGGAGGGAGTATCTCCATCTAGGGAGGAAGCAGCAGAGGCCAGGGAAGGAGAAGCTGAGTGAGGGCAGTAGCTGAGCAGGCCTTCAAATAGGTCTTAGCAGGGAGAAGAGCAGCTAGAGGAAGAAATATCTAAATCCACGGATGGAGTGATTGTAGGTATCTGAGAAGCAATTCGATCCAGGGAAAGGGTAGTTGGGAGAGAAGCTGACAAAGGGGGTAACTGGGCCTAAAGAAGAAGCAGGTGGGTGGGCATAGAGGCTGGGTGGCCATCCGTGGGCCCTGCAGGAAGCAGCTAGATCCAGAGAGGGAGTAATTGAGAGTATCTGGAGAAGCAAATGAATCTAGAATCTGGAAGAAGGAATAGCTGGGTCTGGGGAGGAAGTAGCTGTGTTCAGGGAAGGGGAAGCAGGGAGGAAGCAGAGGCTAAGGTGGTCATCGGTGGACCTTGAGGAGAGAGAAGCAGCTGGGAGAAGGAGTATCTGGATTCAGGGAAGGAGTACTTGACAGAACTTGGAGAAGCAAGGAGGAGTAGCTGGGGGAGAGAGTAACTGGGCCTAGGAAGGAGAAGAGAAGCTGATTCTCGGTCTAGGAAGCGGGAGAGAAGCAGCTAGGGAACGGAGCAGCTGGATCTGGGGAAAGGAGGCAAGGGAAGAGCTGGGTCTAGAAAAGGAGAAGCTGAGTCTAGAGAAGAAGGTGGGGAGGGCGTTACTGAGCTGGAGTGTCCACAAATGTACCCCAATGAGGGGAGCAGCTGGATCTAGGGGGAGGCATGGGGCTCTCTACCTCTCTTCCTTTGTCGGAGCTCACGTAGCGCAGCCCGGATGAGCTTCCGCTCCTCAAAGTCCGTAGTTTGATCCAGCTGCAGACAGAGTCCCTGTCATTGCCTATCTGGTGCCTGCTGGCCCTGGCCCCTGCCAACCCCCAGTCCACCAGATCTGGCCATACCATCTTGTCCAGGACACTCTCATCCTCAATGGTCATCAGCTCCTCGGTGCTCAGAGGGCTCCGCCTCTCTGGTGCTTTGTCCACGCGGGTCTGCTCGGCGCCATTGGCCACCTCCACTGCTGCAGAGGGGGGCTCTGCTGGTTCTGGCTCCATCTGTGTGGTGCAGAGAGGGCATGGACTTTAAGCAGGGGTGTAAATGAAACCAACCATGCCCCAAAGTACAGGGGGCCAGGCCCTGGGGCTTCTGGCACAGCCTTTGAAATACCGCTAGCCAGCTGGACTGCCTGCCCAAGGATGACCATGTTGATGTCAGGCTCACAGAAGAGGTACTGAGAACCTTGTTGTAGGGCTTCCCATGTACCCAGAACTGTCTTAATAAATTAAGGGAGGCAATAATGGTGATTTCCATTCAGTGGTGAGCACTGTATAAACACTAGGTATTTTACTGTCCCTATTTAACAGAAGGGAAAACTGAGGCTCAGGGTAGCTGCATGACTTGCCCACAGTCCTTCTATAAGTGTGATGCAGACTGGGATCTGAGCTGAAGCTAGCCTAACTCCTGAATCTGAGTTCCTTCTGCGGCTTCATTCCCAGCCCCCTCCCAGGCAGGCTGTGCTCTGTCCTGCCTGCTCCCAAAGCCTGGGTCCTCCTGGGCCAGTGCCCAGGCAGCAAGCACATGCCCGCCCTCAACACACCAAGGGAGCTGGACCAGGGCCCATAGGCTCCTGACCAGGTGTCTGACCGGGGCTGCCCAGAGCCAAGTCCTCTCTGAAGCTCGCCCCTGCTCCCCACACCCCCTAGCATGAATCACCCCCTAAGGGGCCTCCAACCCCAATCTAGCCCCCCACCCCTCCCAGGGCATCTTCCCAGCCCCTTGCAGACAAGCCCCCAGCCCGACTATCAGAGCCCCTCCCCTCCTGGCAGGGCCTCTCTGTTTGCTGTAAGAGTAAGGAGAGCCGAGGTGGCAGCTGCTTCAGGGAGGCTCGGCCTGGCAGGGGCAGGGAGTGGGGGTGGGGCTGGAGGCTGGGCCCCGGCCAGGGGCTGCCAGGGCAGCCACCACGTGTGCCTCAGGGCCAGGAGCCTGGCACCATCTCGCCTCAGTCTTGGAGCGCTAGTGCCCCAGTCCCCTGTACAGATAGGTAAACTGAGGCTCAGAGAAGGTGGTAGGCCACCTAGGGTCACTGAGCAGAGGCAGAGCCTGGCTCAAAACCACCCGCCTCCCTGCAGCCCGTAAGGACTTACGAGACTGCCGCTGTGGGCAGGGCTTGCAGAGGAGCGGCGGCGGGTGCTGAAGGCAGGCGGGTGGGCCACAGGGGTCCCAGCATCCTCGGCCGCCTGGAAGAGGGCCTCAGGGTCCGCAGCGGCCAGGAGCAGCTCACTGGGCTCCAGCTCGGGCTCAAGGTCAGGCACAAGTGGGACCCCCAACCGCAGGCTCAGCACCTCCACCTGCCTGCCCAGCGCATCCAGCCGCCGGCTCAGCGCTGCTGTCTCCGCCCGCAGCTCTTCAGCTGCCCGGGCCACCGGCTCCACGGCCGAGGCAGCTGCCTCAGCTGCCTGGGTCACTGCCGCCCGGCCTGCCTCCGCCACTGCCCGCAGCTCCTCCAACGCCCGGCCCAATCTCTCCTCGAGGGCTGCGGCCAGCTCAGACCTGGGCCCCGGTACCCCCGGCATGGTGATGGTGGGGGCTCTATGGTGGGGTGACGAAGGGGGCAGTGGTAGGGACTGCTGCTTCTGTCTGGCAGAGTCAGTCTTTGCAGCTGGCCTGAGGGCGAAGGCAAGGGCAGTGGGCCTGCCCCGCCCCTGCTGGCCTCCCAGCCCGCCACCTGCCAGCTGGGGCTGTAGCCCAAATAGAAACCTATTCTGGGCTCCCTCTGGAGGGGGCAGTGGGGGAGGGGTGGCCTGCCCAAGCAGGCGGACCGCCAGGCCTGGCCCTGGCCCTGCAGAGATCACAGACTGGCAGTACAGCAAGTCTGCACAGGTTCTGAAGGACTGCCGAGGCCAGGGCCCCATGCCCCATAGGTGGGGAAACTGAGGCAGGGAGTAAGGCATGGGCCTGTCTGGGCCACCACGTGCATTAGCCGTGAGGACCCAGTCTGCCAGACTCCAGAGCCTGCGTCCTCTGCCCTCATGCCATGCTGTTTTAGAAAGCTTTGAACCGATGGGGGCAATGGAGGCACAGAGAGGCGGGACTTCAAGCAATCTGTAGTAGCAAGTGCCTTATCCCTGAGATAAATGTCCTCTGCCTGCCTCTGGTGCTCAGATCCAACCACAGACTCTGAGCAAGTGCATTACAGGCACACGATTTGCCTCCCCTTGGTTCTGGCTGGGGAAACTGAGGCAAGTAGGTGGTCATACCTGGCGCTCCCTGTGGCACCTCCCATCCACCCCAAGGGCCTCAGCCACCCTCTCCTCACTCCCTTGGCAGAGAGCAGTTAGGTCCTGCTCTGTGAGGTGAAGGGTGCTTTCCTGCCCCCACCCTCTCCCTATCACTCTTGAGAAAGCCCAAAGCTGGCTCTAGCCATTTCACCTCAAAGTCCCATTCAGCCCCTGGAACAGCACAGAGGCCATTACCTGGGCAGCTGGGCGGACCGCTGGGGAACCCTTCCCAGGCTGAGCTCCCAGCCAGCTGATCCCGGGCTCCAGAATGAATAATGGAAGGGTGCGGCAGATTCAGTTCCCGTGGCACCTGCTAGGCTGCTGCCTCACCTGACTGGCACCCCCTTGCCTGTCCCCCCTCAGTGCTTCTGCCCAGGCCCCCCCCCACCCCGAGATGTTGACGCAGATGGTAATCACTAATCTCCAATCTCCTAACGGGCCAGGCTGATCTTGGATGAGCAGATGAACGGCTCTGCACCTTGGGGCTGAGGTTCAGTATAGGCTGGGAGCAGGGCCACTGGGGCTGCTACAGGAAGAGGGGGGCAAGCCCTTATTACCCTTCTCTGAGCCTCAGTTGTCCCATCTGTTCACGAGGAATGAACCGACCAATTCTGGAGTAAGGACCAGAGATCATCATGTGGGAAGCTTAAGGCCAGTACAGAGTGAGCTTCTGACATGTCTAGTGGCTGATAGGTGGGGGTCTGGCCTTAGCTCTGCCACCAACTGTCTGTGGACTGTGGTCACCTTCTCTCTGTGGGCCTCAGTTTCCTGTGTGTGCTGTAGGGGAAGAGCAGAGCAGAGGAGCCCTGAGAGCCCTGCACCCTGAAGCAGTCTACATGAGCAGGCTGACGGTGAGGCTGGTGGGGTGAGGAAGGGCTCACCTTAATGCTGCAGCCTCCTCGGCTACCAGGGGAGGCATGGCTGAAGCTGGTGACGTGAGTGACACTGCCCAGCCGAGCCAGGTTCCCAGGGCTGCTGATATGCGTGATGGTGCTCTTGCCCCCACTGCTGGTGCTAAGGAGGGTGGGGGGCGCCCGCAGCCCCAGCATCAGTTCTGGATAGGGAGAAGGACTATGGTCAGGATCAGGTGGGGTGAGGGTAATTCCAGTCCAGGTTGATGGCGCCCAGTGCACCCTTTGGAGACACCCTGAGCCCTGACCACAGCATCTGTCCTATGTGCAGAGCTGGGTGGCTGCAGGCAGTCATCCCCAGCAGTGGGGAGGCAGCGGGGAGGCCTACCTGCCCTCTGGTTGCCTGTGGGCAGCAGCACCCGGCCCGTGGAGGCCTGGCCCCGGCCATCCTTGATCTCGATGGTGAATGTGGTCTTCATACTGGCCCCTGGCTCAGCAGTGCCCACGGCCACGGCTAGCGGGGCACTGGGCGCCTCTGAGCGGGCCATGGGCCCCCCTGCTCTGTTTTCAAGGGGCCTGACAGCCAAGCCCCGCCCCCTGGGGCCCTCCTCCCTGGGGCAGCTCTGAAGTTGGGCCAGGGGCCGGGCTGTTCCTCGCTGATCCTTGTTGAACTGGGAGGAGGTGTCACTGGGGCCCCGTGAGGAGGGGCCCCTGGAGGAGGAGGCAGGGGTGGTGCTGATGTGGGAGGAGCCTGGGAGCCTTGCAGGGGTCGAGGGACCTAGGGCTGCCCGGAGTGGGCCTTCCTGGAGCCCAGCAGCCATAGGAGAATCGGATGTGAACTTGCGCACACGGTCCCGTACGGAGCCAGCCCGCTGGAACAGGGAAGGTCCGCTGGCAAGGGGGGTGGGCTCTAGAAGGGACAGGAGGGCTGTCAGTGGTGGGATGGGACAGGGACTGCCCAGAGCCCGGGGTTGTGGGAACTGGCAGTACCTTGGTTCTGGACTGGCTGGCGGGGGCTCAGCACAGACAGGGAGCGTTGGCAGGGGCGAGGGCCAGCCAGGTCTGGCAGCATGGGAAGGCGGTGGCAGCCATGTGGGCGCAGAGAGAGGAGAGTGGATGGTGGGGTCCACCTCTCATAGTCCTCTCTTCCACACCTCCTCAGCCTCCCAACCCCTTCCTGCACCTCAACCGCCCCAGCCTCCCCAGACCATCCTGCACCTCCCACAGCTCCTAGCCTCCCCACTCAGCTGCGTCTCTCTTACAGGCCCCTCCTTCCCTGACCCCGGGATAACTTGGACACTCCTGGGGGCTGGGGCTAGGCTTGGGCTGGAGGAAGGGTGCCCAGATTCTCCCTGCTGATGGGGATGGTGGACACCCCCCTGGCCAGCACTGCCCACGGCTCCAGCTGGGAGATGGGCGCACTCCCTTATTGGGGAAAAGAATGTGCCTGAGGCCTGTTGCCTTTCAAGGCTGCAGGGAGGCCTCTGGCCATGGGTGCGGGAGTGGGGGGGTGGGGACACCTCAGGAGCAGTGAGAGGAGTGTCAGAGCCTGCCTGGACCTGAGGGGCACTGGAGCCATCTAGGCACAAGAACCCATTTTCCAGGCAGGGAAGGGGAGGCCCAGGGAGGCAGATGCCCCTAGCTATCCCTGCTGGAACCCTACCTGCTCTCTTTGTGTCGGAGGGACCTTTGGTAGGGCCATCAGCAGCAGGGGGCTCTGTGGGGCCAGGCAGGAGCTGCAGGGGAGACACGGCATGGGCAGGGCCTGACTCCCAGACTGGGGAGCTCACCTGCCTAGCATCCCTGTCCCTCATCTAGACTCACCTTGTTGACCACCTGCCCCTCCGTGCTGGGGGTGGCTGGAGGCTCCTGGGGCTCAGGGCTGGCAGCCCTGGGCGGGCTGGGAGGTGGCTTGGGGCCACCCAGAGCCTCAGTGGCAGGGCGTGGGGCCTCGGCAGGCTCCAGTGGAGGCTCAGGAGAGGTAGTGGGGGGTGAACTGTCGGCTGAGGCAGGTGAGCTGGGTGTGCCCCCAGGTGGGGCCCGAAGCAGTAGTGTCACTGTCGTCACGTCATGGCTGGTGCCATTGGGGGTTGGAGTTGGCTCTGGGACCTCTGCCTGCTGCTCCTGTTCCTCTGGCTTTGGCACCTGCGGGAGACCCGTGGGAGACCCACAGGATGTGGCCAAGGCTCTCCAGGCTGGCAGGCACCCAGGGCAGGGCATGCAAAGCAGAGGGGCTGGACACGGTTTCCTGCAGGCACATCTGCATAAGCACGGTCACTGGCACACCATGGGCCGTCTTTGATCCCCACTTCCCAACCTCTTGGCACTGCCTAGTCAAGGGCAGTTCAGAGATGACCAGATCCTAATGGCAGGGGTTGGGGACAGCAGGAGACCTGCTGGGGACTCCCAGACTTAATCAATTTCTGGCGTGGAGGCCCCTGACCCCTGGCCTCTGCCTGGTTAATTATGGGGTTAGTGGGTAGTCCTGCCAGGACCAGGGACCCAGCGGCCTCTGCTGGCCACTTAGGGAACCTGCACGACCCGACCTCTCACCCACACTCCCTGGAGAACAGAGCCGAAACTGGCCCCTGACAGCAGGACCTGATAAGCCAAGGTAAGGAACTGGGCTGTACGGAGGGGGAGGGGCAGCCTCAGATGGTTTAAGCTGGGCAAGTACCAGGATCTGATTTTCATTTTAGGGAGATCCCTCTGTCTGCTGAGTGGAGGCTGGATGGCCAGTGTGGGGATGGAAGGTAGGTGTGGAAGCGGGGAGGCCAGCAGGGAGGTCAACAGGGTGGTAATGAGTGACAGTCAGGAACCTGGGAGCAGTGTAGACAAGCTGGTTTTGCGGGGGAGGCCTGGGTAGAGACAAACTCTGGAGTGGAGACATGTGACTAGAAGTTGCCTGGGAGAGTGGGCAGAGGCCTGACAGAGTCCCACTGTCCCCCAAACACAAGCTGGGGGCCCCCTCAGTTAAGTACCAATCTAGCAAAGACACATAGGCGCTCTGTGCTGCTGGCGTCCATGGGCACAGGACCTTGCCCACACCCCTTACCTCACACCGGTCCAGCCTGTGTGCTGCCCGCCCCTTGCTGTCCTCTCTTGAGCCACTGCTGGGACGCCCGCTGCACAACCTTCCAGCCAATGTGGCGGCTGGAGGGAAAGGGAGAAGTGTCAGGTGAGTGGCAGGGGGTCAGGGTGAGGCGTTGCTGGGGGCAGCATGCAGCAGGGCAGGGGTGGGGCCAGGGCAGGGCACGTACCCTCAATCTCCTGGGCCCGTACACGGCGGATGGCGGCTCGGATCAGCTTGCGTTCCTCGTACTCAGCAGCGCCTCGCAGCTGTAGGTGAGGGGTGGGCCACGGGTATGTGGAGTCCAGGTCTTCACCTGCCCTGCCCCCATCCCCTGCCCTGGCCCAGGCCTCACCAGTGTGGTCAGCTCCTCCACATCACTCATGGACTCCAGCCGTCCTGCCAGCCGTGCCAGAGCAGCCTGCTGCTCAGCCTTCCGCTGCTGAGAGCTGCAGGGACACCATGACTATAACCTCCATTGCCAGGGCCAGGTCATAGAGGATGTGGGCTGAGGGCAGAGGCCAGGACAGGGTACCTGGAACCTTGGCAGAGGGGCAGGTAGCTGTGCACACCCTCTGGCTACACGCTGGCACATGCACGCCCATGGACCTGAGCGCTAATATCACATGGGCGTGGCCAGGACACCATGACCGGCATGTGGTCCGTGCCCACCAACATCCCTGTGTACTCCAAATGCGTGCCTGTGCTGCCATTTGCACACCCAGATGGGCAGCAGACACATGGCTCATGCCTGCCTGCACAACACGAGCTGAGCCCTGGCACATTCAGCCCCACCTGCATGTCCAACCCCTCGCCACTCACTGCAGCCAGTTCTCCTTGTTGTCCTGCCGCTCGGCACGGAAGCGCTTGGATGCCAGGGCCTCCTCCTCACGTTCCAGCTCCTGCCGCTGCAGCTCCCGGATGGCTGAGCGGATGCGCCGCCGCTCTGCTAGATCTGCTGTGACCTCCAGCTGCAGGGCAAGGGGTGGTGAGGGGCAGGTCATTTTGGCTGCCAGGGACGGAGGGCGGGCACTGGCCGCCCACGGCTTGGCCTGGGGCACAATGAGTGTTCTGTCTCCATTCCCTCTGCCCCAAGCCCGTCATGTGCCTGCCTGCCCACCCAAACTTGGTCTCAGGGGGAGACTCAGATCATGCAGCGAGGGCTTCTGGACAGCCCACCGTGGACTAAGATTCACAGAGTGGGCAGCCAGCAACCACCCACCTGTGCCAGGTGCCAAGTCAGGCGCTCATTCCTGTGACTCGACTCCTGCCTCTTAGAGCCCTTCATCAAACCCCCAAGAACCAGGGAGTCGTGGCAGGAGGAGGGAGGCCATCCTATGGGCCCCTAACAGTGTCCCTGGGGAGGGAAGGGTGATTGGGCTGCTGGAATCTAGCTGTGAGCACGAGAGACTCCCAAAGTACCACAGCCCTGCTGATGGGTGGCAGCCTTGTCCACACTGGACAGATGGGGAAACTGAGGCAGGGGCAGGCCCTCAGGAGTCATAGCTCCCTGCCTGGCTGGGGGCTGTTGTTCTCTCTGCACTGGTCCTGCTCTAGCCATTACTGAAGGGGCAAAGGGGCCGGGGCTCAGAGTGGGAGGGCCAACACCCCTGGGTGCACTAGGGTCCACCCAGGGCCCTAGAGAGGGCGTCCATGGGGGACAGGTGCTCCCACCAGCTTCTTAGCCTGTCACTCCCTGGGAAATTGGGGGTGGCTGGTCTAACCAGGTCCAGGAAAGGGCACCTTCTCTGGGCAGTCAGCCAATCCTGTTGCCCCCCTCACTCCTCTACCCCCTACAGAGCCTCTGTGGCTCAAGGGAGAGAGGACAGGCCCAGGGCCTCCAGGAAGATAATGGCAGAGATAAGCCTCCAGTGTGGGTGTGCGCCAGGTGGGAGCAAGTATAGGCAAAGTGATTTCCTCCGCCCCCACCCCCAAATCATTCAGGGGTAGGCCCAAGAACCCTCTACTCCCTTCCTTTTTAGTCTCTTCTCCCATCATTCCTTCCTGATCTACAGGGGAGCCTGGTGGGAGGGGGAAAGGTTTCAGCAGGGAGTGTGGGCTGGCTCAGCCTAGCCATGAGCTCACTTGTCCCAGTCTGAAGAGGGTAGAGACAAGTGACAGAGCCCTCCAGGGAGCCTTCAGTCTTCACATTCCTGAGGAGATATGGGAGGGCTCCCGGAAGGCTCAAGCCAGGACCCCCAGCTGGCTCCAGCCCCAATCCAGTCCTGGCTGGGTGGTCAGGATCATATCCTTAACATCCCTGGTCTTGGTTAATATCTCATTTGTCAGATGGGACAATGGCCTCCCTTTAGGGCAGTGGGTGAGGATGGGGGCAGTGACTTGGGGTCCCCCCCCACCTCGCGGAGCTATGTATGGTTGGTTCCAACCAGTCAGGATGGGAGAGAGAGAAGTGAGGGCAAGTGAGGACAAGATACCCAGAGGCATCTGTAACATTTACTGAGAAACCATGTGCTGGATCCTGTGCTGAGCCCCTTACTTGTCCTAACTTCACAGAAACCCTAGGCAATTTATTACTCCCATTTGACAGATGAGGAAACTGAGGCTCAGGGGGAAGTGATTTGCTTATGGTCAAGTGACCTGAGCCAGGATTTGAACCCAGGTTTCCATGACTCCAGGGCTTTCCCTGGGCTGAGGATATCTCTGTGGCTGGGGTCTGTCTGCTATGGTGGGTACCTTGAAGATCCTTGTACTATATTGGGGACCCTTCCAGCCTGGACTAGAGAGGCCCTGGGGCTTAAGGGGGCCTATCATGTGGGGGGGTGGAGAAGGCTCACCTTCCCACCCTCAGTCCTGGCCTTGACTCAGGCCCAGAGCCCTCCGTGGTACACTAGGAGATTCCGGGCTTGAGGGGACAGCTGGTCCAGACCCTCCTGTGCAGAGGGTAAAGAGGCTCAGAGATGCAATGACTAGCCCTTTGTCTCCTGTGTGTCCCTTCCCAACCCCCTGGGCTCCAGAGATGGGGTTCTCCTCCCTGAAAAAAGCCTGATGTGGGAACTTGGTCACTTCTGCAACCCCTGGGAGCCTCAGTGTCCCCCTCTGGAAAATGGGAGCCTCTGTCTGATCCCCTGAGTGGGTGGGGCAGGGCTGTGGAATGGACAACCTCATCCCACTGGTCACCCTCCCGCATGACCCTTCCCTTTGGGCCTGGAGACAAAGGTCCGCCCACAGTGTCCCTGATGTGTGTCCTGCGTTCCCCGTCCTCTCAGGCCCCACCATCCTGAGTGGAGGGGGCTGTTCTTGGGAGGGAAGGAAGTACAAAGCGCCATTGTCCACTGGGGGAAAGGGAAGGAGATGGGGGGGTTTCCGAAACTGCCCAGTGAAATTCTCCTGGGAGGAAAGAGGGTGCTTCCTCTTCCCGGGGGGCCGGGCCTCCGGGTACTTTGTACCCTCGCTGCTGGGGGCGTCTGACAGGCCCCAGCGTCTTCCTGGACCTCAATCTCCCCACCAGCACTACGGAGGAGACTTTCCAGGCATTCGCTCAGTCCCAGCTCCTCCAGTTGACCGATGGGGGACCGGCCGGCAGTGAAGCGTGGCCTAGCCAGGGGGCGCTGAAGGCCCGCGGGCCCCGCGACCGCAGCCGCCTGCACCGCCCACGCCTCTCCCACGCAGCCCGGTGCAAGGCGCCCAGCCAGGAGCCAGCAGGACAGGAAGCCGCCCAGGTTCCGCCTGCTTTAACATCCCCGATTACAGAGAGGAAACCCAGGTTCACAGGTCACCCAGCTAGTGAGTGTCAGAGCTCGATCTCGAACCCGGGACCAAGGCGGAGGGCATCCCTATATGTGGCGGAGGAGCACGTGGTGCTCGTGTCCCCAGGTGTCTCCATCCCGCACAGCCCCCCTCCCTGTTCGCAGGAATGTGCAGGAGCCGAGGTTGGGAGCGGGTCCCCGGGTCCCCAGATCGGCCGGACGCTGGGGCTTGGGTCAGCGTTCCCTTATAAGGCCCGGCCCCGCGGGGAGGAACCCGGCTCCGGACGCCTCAGTTCCCGCCAGGAGGCCGGCGCCCGGGGCGGGACCCTCGGCAGCGCTGGGGCGCAGTAATGGCGGGCGCCCGGCGGTGGAGGACCCTGGTCCCGAAATGGGAAAGACCTCCGGGGTCCCGAGACGAGGGGCGGGGTCTTGCTAGTCCTTTCCCAGGGAGGGGGCCGGGGTTGGGGGGGGGCGGACTACAGCCAATGCTCCGGCTTCTCTGAAACCCTTTTCCAGCATCCAAACCCGCATGGGGTGGGGGGTGGTGGCTGGAGAACCCTGAGCCTCAGAGTGGACCCCTAGAGAAGGGGATGAGCAAAGGCCTGGCTTTCTCTCCACTACCCACATTAGGATTCTGACTTCCTGATGGGAGGTCGAGCTGACGTGGTGGGACCCTTTGGAAACCCATCTCCCTCAGGCTGCACACAGCGCCTGTGGCAGTGGCAGACACCCAAAGTCTAAGGTGCTGTCCGAGGACACAGAGGCCGAGTGCCTTGGGTAGATGATGGCAGTGGCTTGGCACTGCCCAGTGACTGGGCTGAGCTAGCTGGCTCCAGCCCCTGCCTCCAGAGGAATGGTATGGGGGTGGGGTGGGTCATTTGCCTTCTCCCAGGGAAGGTAAATCTTTAATTTACCCGCTGGACAAGGGTCAGGGGCTGGGGGGCGGAGCTCTGGCCCCTCTTCCAGTTCCAGTGCACCCTGCCCTTGCTGGTGGGCACATGCCTGCCCTGCTATATTGCCCCACATCCTCTCTGTGCATGATATGTGTGTTGGGGGGGGAGGGCGGGCTTCAAGAAGAAGCTGGGGAAAGGGGATAGAGTGGGCCCATCCTTCTTCCATGCCAAGATCTGGGCCCATGCCTCATTCCATCCCCATGCCAACTGTAGAACCTAGATATTATGTTCACACACATTCCCCCCACCTCCCATTTTACAGATAAAGAAACTGAGGCTCAGAGTGGGAAAAATGACAGATTAGAAGTCACAGTGTTCATAAGGGTCCCCAAGGCCTGTCTCTCTCTATGGGCTCTTTTGGACTTGACTTATCCAGGTCTCTTGGTCCCCCATGACCCCTTTTGGGGTTTGTTTGGATCCTGGCACACCCTTTTCCGAGCTGGGTGCCGTTGGGCAGGTGACTTCACCTGTCTGAGCCTCAGTGTCCTCCTGGCTCTTGGAGCTACTGTAACCATTCTGTGAGATGGTGTGCTTAGCGCCCAGACTGCTCCCTGCTGTGCCCTGGCTTATTAATCATTGCTGCTACTGTTATCATTGGGCCAGCCTCCAGGGGTGGGTACTGCCCAGGCTGTTGCTTGAGAGAGGCAAATCCAGCCTCCCCACACCTGTGACTGCACATGGGTGAGTCCTTACCAGTTACTATTTAAACAGGTGGTGGCAGTGGGGGGCTGGGAGGAACAAGGCCTCAGCACCTGGCATGGACAAGCACATGCCACCAGGGCCTCTGCATCGGCCACGCGGAACAGGCCTAGCCCTGTTCCCCGGAGCCCTTCTCCTGCGCCCTCCCCCATCACCTCCTCTTGTCAGCTGAGAGGTATCCTGGACAGGCCCTGCCTCTCTGGCCTGTCTTGTCTGTCCTCATAGTAGGGATAATGGAACCACTTACCAGCTTCCGCAAGGCTCCCTCATCCAGCCCAGCTAATGTTTCGTCCGCCATCTTGCTGGCCCCCAGCTCTGTCCGTCCCCTCCTGGTGAGTTCCCCAGTGCTTTTGGCAGCTGACACCAGCTCAGGGAATTCTGCAGGGGACAGACATGAATCAGGCCTTCTGGGGCCTCTAGAAACCACAGGCACTTGGGCTTTGTGCCTCAGTTTCCCCCTCTAAGCCATGATTATCCATTGGTGTTTGATCCTTATCTGTGATGTGACTCCTGGCTGGGAGGTGCCCTCTGCCCTAGAGTAGTGTGCTGGAAAACTCAACAAACCAAGAGTAGGAGTCCCTGGTTCCAGTCCAGCCAGCTGGACTGCTAGCTTGCTGAGTGGCCTAAGCTGGGCCCTTGCCATATCTAAGCATCAAACAGGGAGGGTAGGGACCTGGATTGTGAAGCCAGGGCCCAGTAAGGCCCACCCAAGCTGTGCTCACCACCAGGGGATGCCCACCACACTCCACAGCTTCCTGCCCCACCCACCCATCCCCAGGGCCTGCCCAGCCTCCACTCACCCCAAAAGCTCAGCCTCTGGCTATGGGCTAAACCCATATCCAAGTCCTTGCTGCCTTTGCCACTCTCATTCCCCCAGGTAACTTAAGCCATTGGAGGTAACATTCTGTCTTCTAATTCTTGAGGACAGCCCTCTGTACACACCCCTCTCCACTCCTCCCTTTCCCGCCCTCCCCCTGATGCCAACTGCCCTGACCTCATGAAGCCAGGTGTCCAGGCACCCCGCTCCTCCTGCCAGTTCACACACTTAGAATTCAATTCAGCTGGAAGAGCCTTCAGAAACTGATCCGTCCAGCTTCTGGACTTAGGCAAACAGGATTGGAGAGGACCAGAGGATTGTCATGGGGGAAGGAGGATCCCAAAGACCCAGAGGGCAGGGAATGGATTTAATCTTGGCCACCTCTAGCTTCTGAAGTCCCCTTCCAAAGTGCCCTCAGGGGCTCAGGACACTCCCTCTTGCTCTATCACTGCCTATCAAAATGGCCCCCTAAATCCTGGCCCAGCCTCCCAGTGTAGCTCTTTCCTTCCCCCTGCAGCCCTAATATCTTTCTGGAATTTGAGGGCCCACAGCGTGACACACCGTAGGTGCTTAGTTAATGTATGGTGACTGAAATGGCCCCTGGATTGCCCCCGCTCCTGTTGATTCATCACTCAGTCATCCCTTCCCCCTCCCCAGTCACTTGTCGAGTCATCCCATCCAGTGAATGGGTCTGGGGAAGGTCCTAGTCCACACAGTTGGGGTTCTTCGGACTCTGCCTGTTCAAGTCGCTGCTTGCTTTTCCCATCCTTGTAGGCTCGGACAGGTAGCAACCTCCCAGCCGCCCTCTGCTGGGGTCCTTCACTTAGCAATCACCAGACTTGGGTTCTGTGGACACTCTGAGTTCCCCCATGTCTTCTGAGGGGCAGGGGTCCCTAACGCAGAATCTAGGACTCCCAGGGAAGTCTCTTTCTCCTCAGGGGTTCCTGCCGCTGCTCCACTCCAGTTCCATGGCTCCCTGTCACACAGTGTGAGGTCCCCGAAGATTGCGAGGGGTCTCAGAGGAACGTAGGAGCTTCCTCAGGGTTTCTGCCCCCACAGACTAGCACCCCTGAGGGTCGTAGAGCCTCCTGGAGGTCCGTGAGCATCCTTTCCCCAGGCCTCAGAACTTTATCGCATGGGTTAGAGCCCCTGTGGATGGGTGGGGGCTCCCAGGTTCAGGAGTCCCATAACCCTGGGAGTCCACCTATCCGGGTTCCACCCTCGGACCCGTCGGGGGTCCTGCCGCCGCCCGGAGGTCCGCACACCCACCTCTTAGTCCGGCCCGCCCGCCCGGCACGGGCTCAGCTTAGGTCGTTCGGGATCCAACAGATGGATTAGGAGCGGTCAGGCGGAAGGCGCCGCGACCGGGATGCCAAGCCCGCTCAGCAACCGTCCCCGGGATTCTGCAAGCGCCGCCCGTCCAGCCGCGCCAGCAGCCCCGCGGGTCCCGCCCCGCGCCATGGCGCCAACCAATCCTGGGGAGGATCCCGCCCACCCTCGTGCCCCATTGGGGAAATTCAATTTGACGGCCACGCCCCTAGGAGAGGCCCCGCCCCTCACGGGCCTAGGTTGTAGGGGTTTGCAGTCTTGGGGCCACTGTTCAAGCCGCCTTCGCTGGTCGGGTGGGCGTCACCAGGAGGATGCAGCTTTGCGCCACAGTCAGGGAGGGCGCCCAAAGCCGCGGTAAGTGGCCCGGGATCGTACTATTCGCGGAGCCTTCAGGACTGTCCCTCTCCGCCCTCCTCTTTGTTCGTGAGACCCTGTCCCCTCACTCGACTCCGCCCCGTCCTCGCTTCAGTGCCCTGGCTTGGCCGCTGCCCCCAGGCTGCTTTCGGCACACCTGGTCCGGGTCACCTCAGAGCAGGGACTAAGTGGCCGGCAGCACCTTGACCCTACGTTGAAGTACCTCAGAGACCACCTCAGATGGAGCAGGGTCAATCACACAGCTCCCCTTCCCCAGCCGACACACTTTTGCACAGATATTGACCTTATCTGTCATGCTTCTCGCTTCCAAGCCCCTCAGCGTCGGCCTCTTGCAGCGCTGTGGAGTTAAATAGGGAACACGAAGTCCAGAATTCAACAAATGGAGGAAACTGAGACCCAGAGAGAGCCAACATGCCCAAGACAACATGAGGAATCAACCAGGGGACCCAAGAGCTCAGACCCACTGGAGAAAACCACTCTGTCCCCTGTGATAGAGGTCAGGGTGCTTCCCACAGGTCTCCATGGACATCAAAGGGAGTTGGAGCCTGGGAGGTGGGGTCTGGAATCCTGTCTGTCAAATAATAACAATAATAATATAGACTCATTTTTTTGTACTTGCCATGTACCAGGCATATAGTCCCTATAACGACCATTTGAGCCCAGGATTACTGTCCCATTTTACAGTTGAGGACAACAGCTGATAGGTAGTGGAACTGTGGTTCCTACCAGCACCTTCTGAGTATAGAATCTGTGCTTTTAACCACTGTGATATGGGGTTGTGGGGAAGTGGTTTCAGCCTGTTGCTCCAGCAGAGCCCCTCAGCCCCACTGTCCAGATCCTCTGTGACCACCCACTACCACACCTTGCCCCCATCTAGAGCGAGGGCCAGTATCCACTCTGAGACTCTTTTAAAGGTGTCATCTTACTGCATCCCCACATTCCTGAGAGGTGGTCCCGTTTTACACATGGGAAAACCACGGCTCTGAGAGGGAAGGGGCTTGTTAAGGTCACACGGGAGGAGGAGCAAACAGAGCCCAATTTGGGGCTTTAGTTCGAGGTCCCCTTCTCCTGAGAAGGCCCCATGTAGGCTCTCTCTGGTTAACCTAGATGTCATTTTTTTTTTTAATAAACTTTATTTTTTTATTTATTTTTGGCCACGTGGCTTGTGGGATCTTAGTTCCCCGACCAGGGATTAAACCTGGGCACTTGGCAGTGAGAGCTGAGTCCTAACCACTGGACCGCCAGGGAATTCCCAACTTAGATGTCATCTTATTCTCCAGAACAAGGTTCAGCGCCCTGCAAAGCCAACTCGGTCCTATTCAAACCTCGCGCGCCCATTGGAACAGCCTCCTGGGGCGGGACATACGTAAGCCACCTGAGTGGCGGCTCTTGGCTCCAGTGAATGGCCTGCTTCGTACTAGCTCTGCCCCCACCCCCCAGGAGGGAGGAATGGCACAGGTGAGTTTCTGAGAGCGGACTTTGTGTCACACATGCGCTCACTAGTTCCTGGTAGTACTGAAGATAAGCATGGGTCCTGCCCCTCCATCAAGCCCTCAGGGCTGGGGTCCTCCTCCAGACCTACTTGCTTTCCCTTCCTATCTGAAAGGGGTGGGACGAGATGGTGGTGAAACAAAGATCAAAGGGCAGCCCGGTGTGGTTCTGGAGAAGCTTGCAGCCACAGCACAGAAAGGAGTAAACGTCCCATGAGGAGGGTCCTGGTGTTTACTGAGCACCAGTTGCATGCAAATTGACCACTGTGCAAGATAAGTATTACCCGGATTCTACAGAGGTGGAAGCTGAAGCTCAGGGAGGTGAAGGCACCTTGGCTGGTAACGGCATTCAAACTTGAGTGGAATTCTGCCCCATGCTAAAGCCCCTTTCCTCCACCTTGCTGCTTCTAGGATGGAGGAAATCCTGGAAGACTTCTTAGAAGAGGAGCAAACTGATCCTTGAGGAAGGGTGCAAAGAAATCCATCCCACAGAGAAGAGGGGGAAAGACATGAAAGAGTATTAGTGGCAGGGGGACAGTGTGAATAAAGGCCAGGAGGTTTGTAAGTGGGAAAAGGAGGAGAGATGGGCTGTGGATGGAGCAGGAAATGGGGATGGAAGACCTTCCATCTGTGAAAGGCCCTGAGTGACAGGTGAGTAGGGTGAACATGTCTTATGGGCACTGGGGAGGCCTGGGCCTCAGTCTGTCCATTTATAAAATGAGGAGCTTGGACTGGCTCACTTCAGGCCCTCCCAGAAAGGGTCCAGATTTCTCCAGGTCCAGCCCTGGACTGGCAGAGTAGGGAGTAGCTGGAGCAGCTCAGGGGCCAAGGGTAATATTTTGCTCCAGTCTCTCAGTCTGAGAATAAATATTTTTACCAAGCTGGCAGTGCCAGATCCCTGAATCTCCCTGGCTTCCCCTCCCCCTCCCTGGTGTCCTGCAGAGAAACCCCTGCAGTCCTGGGGTCAGGAGGCAAGAGGAGTGTTGGGTCTTAGGCCTGGCTCCAGCCCAGGCAAAGTTTTGTTCCCCTTGGAGCCTCAGTTTCCTCATCTGCAAGATGGGGGAGTTGTGGCCTGAGCTTTCTAAGCCCTCTCCCCACCAAACTAGACAACATAAAATTCCAAGACTTTCAGGGAGACCCCACCTTGGGATGTGCTCACAAGTGGCTGTGAGGCCAGCCAAGGCCAAGACCTTGGGCCTATGAGGGGTCTAGAGCCTGCTGGGCAGTGGAAGGGGTAGAGGGGTTAGAGCTGGATGGGAGTTGGGCCTGCTGTTGGGGTCTCACAGCCTGGTGAGGGTAGGGGGAGAGATGGTATCTGGACTCTAAAAGTTGTGGAGAAAAAGCCCTCACTTGCTGTTTGGCATGTGGAAGGGGTGGGGAAAGGCAACCTGGAGAGGGCACAGCATGAGAGCAAAGGAAATCAGGTAGGACTCTGAGGACTTTGCTGGGGAAAAGTCAGGTAGGCGAGGCTGGAGCATGGGGACCCTGGGGGAGAAGAACTGGTTCTTGCTGGGGTTGGCTGGATCCAAGGGCTGTGACCCTCTCCCTCGTGGGCAGAACTGGAGGCCCCCAAGGTCAGCAGCCACAGGAGTGGGGCTGGGGATCTGTTTGGCAAACCAGTTTGGCAAGGCTGTCTCCTCCATGATGTCATCCAGCTGCTGTGTTCTCTGAGCGACAGTGTCAGATAAACTTCCGGCCTTGGAGGAGAAGGGGGCCCGGCCCTAGGTGCTGAAGGATGGGAAAGGAGTGACTCTTCAATGTAGGAAACTTGGAGGCAAGTGAGCCCTGGGAAGGAGAAGGGGATCTGAGATGCCCAATGGGTTGTGATGAACCCCAGGAGACCAGCCTCATGGAAAAAGGAGAGGGTTCTGGATGGGCCGGCCTGGACTTATCACTTCTGGGAGTTCCCTGATGCCTGGCATAATCTAGGCTTATGGCAGCGGCCCTGTATAATTGCTGCCTAGTGGGTTGGAACCATAAAAACACATGAGTGGCAGTTTTGTTATTATCATGAACCTCACAGCTTGAATGTTGTGAGGTAGAACCATCATTATACAGAAGAGGAGACAGGCTCAACAAGGCCAAGCCACACCAGCACCTCACACAGGATTAGAACCCAGAACCCTTGATTTTTTTTTTTTTTTTTTTTTGCTGCATGGTGTGGCTTGCGGGATCTTAGTTCCCCTACCAGGGATTGAACCTGGGCTCCAGCAGTGAAAGCGTGGAGTCCTAACCACTGAACAGCCAGGGAATTCCCCAGAACCCTTGCTCCTAACCATGGTACCCTGCCATTTGGGATCTCTGCCCACATGGGGCCTTGTCATATTTCTTAACTACTTGTGAGCCCAGCAGCTGAATTGTGGCATCATAGAGTCCTAGATGCCCACCTTGTGGTAATCTGAGTTCCAGAGAGGTCAAGGAACAGGCTTCAGGTCACACAGCAATTGGAGGTGGAGCCACTTGGTACCCCAGATCCCCAGCCTCCCCAAATCCTTGTTTCCCCCTCAGGGCCTGGCACACTCAAGCATGAAATAACAATAACTAGCACATACTGAGTCCTTACTATGTGCTATTCATTCATTTATACATCACCACAGCCATGTGAGGTAGGTGCTAAGATTATACCCATTTTATAGATAAAGAAACTGAGGCTCAGGAGGACGTCACTTGTCCATGTTGACACTGCATATCAGTGGTAGGGCTGGGATTTGAACCCAGTTGTGTGGACCCTTTCCCCTTGGTGGACCCAGTAGGCCTCACTGTAGGTATGAAGACCTCTAGACAGGAGGGTGGTTGACCCCTTTGCAGACTCCAGAGGCATGCAGTGTCCAATTCATAGTTTCTACGCAGGCCTGGCCTCCCCGGGGTGGGCAGAAAAGTGCTGAGGCCGCGAAATGCTCTGAACCTTCCCAGAGGAGGCGGCCACGGTGGGAGGGAGTGTTTGGTGCAGACCTCAGAGCCAAGTGTAGACGTGGCGGCTGGACCCACTGCAGGCGAGGGAGGGCAGGCGGGGTGGGGCCCAAACCCAAACCGGCCTCCCAGCAGTGTTCCCAGCCATCCGCCAGCCAGGCCCAGCCCTGCCCGCCCTTCTAGCTCCCCATCTGGATTTGAGATGAGGACGCTGGGCCTAATAATAGCTGAATGGTAGCAAAGGCAGTGCCTGGAGCCTCAGCCAGTGGGGGGCTGGGATCCCCATCATCTCATGCTGGCTTGGAACAGGTTTCTGAACTTTTAAAATAATAGCAAGTGCTTATGACGTGCATACATGTGCCAGGCATTGTGCTGAGGTTAGCCCACAGTAACTCATTTATTCCTCACAACAACCCAATGAGATAAGTCCGTCATTAGCTCTATTTGACAGATAGAGAAACCGAGACACAGAGAGTTAAGCAACTTACCCCTGACTGTTATAGCAGCCTCTCATTGCTGAGCACACAAGTCTGTCCTAGGGACTGTGCTAAGCACTTTCCATGTATTTTCCCATTTGAGGAAAATGCACAAGGCATCATAGGCAGATCATCATTTATTTAGATGATGAAAAAAATGAGACCGAGAGAGAAAAGGGACTTGCCCAAGGTCACATGGCTGCAAGAGGCAACTCAAACCTAGGACTCTAGAGGGGGTAAGACCTTGGCTTCTGGAATCAGATAGACCTGAGTACATCACTGATGACATCACTGCTCTTTAGCTGTGTGGCCTTGGCAAGTCACATCACCTGCCTGAGCTTCTGTTTTCTCCTCTGTAAAATGGGGGTTTGGTTGACATGATGCTAACACCACCTGCCAGCTATTAAGTCCACCTTGGGGGTAGTAGGTCATTTACATCATGCATTTATGTTGTGCATTCTCTCATTCAGTTCGCACAACAGCCCCCAAGATGGGGACTCCTCTTCTCTCACACCTGTTTTATAGAAGAGAATGTGAGGCTCAGAGAGTGCAAGGGCCTTGCCCAGGAAATGACAGCAAGTGAGTCAGGATTTGAGCCCAGTGCTGAGTCCAGAGGCTGAGCACTTTTCTCTTTACACTTTGCATCCTTATACTGAGGCACCGAGAGGGTGTGGGCTCTGCCTGGGTCACAGAGTGAAGTAGGTCTCTAGGGCCATCTGATGTGTAAAGGCCAGGAGGGGAAGGCCTTTCCGCCAGCCCCAGGTCACTGCAGTCACAGCTTCTCCAGGCTTGAAGTTCAAGGTGTTTCCTAGACTCAAATATCTGAAAAGATGCCCTGTTCTTCCAAAGGCCAGAATGAGATCCAGATTTGGGGGCCCCTTCCCTGTGAGCCCAGGGTGCTGGATTCCTGGTTCAGCTAGCAGAAGTGGGGAGGTTCCTTCTGGCCAAAGAGGACAAGTTTTTGGAGTCATACGGGAAGCTTGGGGCATGAAGAGAGCTTTGGGTTTTGCTTAAATCCTGATTCTTCCATTCACTAGCCACTTCATCTTCCTGAACCTGGGAAGGAAGTTTCAAATGGGGGCACTAATACCTCCTGTAGTAGTTTGGTTGCAAAATAACTTCAGTGCTTTGCTTCCCTGTATGCAAGCCCCTTTGCAGTGTGACTTTGGAACTCCTCCCATCAGGAGATAGAGCCTGTTTCCTCATTCCTTGAACCTGGGCTCAGCCATATGACCTATTTTGGCCAATAGAATACAGCAGAGGTGACACTACCTGTTCTGAGTCTGGACTGTAAGAAGTCTTGTAGCCTCTGCCCATTCTCTTGGAATCCTCCCAGCTGTCGTGTGAACAGGCCTGAGCTATCCTGCTCCCAGATGAGAGACCACTGGAACAGGAATGAGCTGTCCTGGCTGAGGCTGTGCTAATCAGCCAATTAAGACTAGAAGAACCTTTAGCTGAGCCCAGACCAAATTGCCAATCCATGAAATTATGAGCAAACTAAATGGTTGCTGTTTTTTTGTGGGGTTTTTTGGTTTTGTTTCTTTGGCTGCACTGTGCAGCATGCGAGATCTTATTTCCCCAACCAGGGATCGAACCTGTGCCCCCTGCAGTGGAAGCATGGAGTCCTAACCACTGGACCACTACAGAAGTCCCTGGTTGCTGTTTTAAGGCACTAAGTTTTGGGGTGATTTGTTATGCAGCATTATTATGGAAATTAATAACTGATACAGTTTCATTCAGTGCAATTAATGGTAACTGCTGTAACAAAACAAAAATCTCAGTGGCTTAACCCAATGATAGTTTATTCCTCACTCATGCAAAGTCTGATACAGGTCAGGGGTCTCCTAACCCATCTGCCTTGGAAGGCAGCTCTCTTCCAGGCAGTGACTCCCCAAGGCCCTCCCTGGAATCCATTCCTGAATCCTCTGCATGTGGAAAGGGAGACTAAAAATCAAAAGAGACTCACCCATTCTTAATTGCCTTGGCCCGGGGATGACATGTAATTTTCACCGGGAGAGCGTAGTCACATGACTCTGCTAACTGTAGGGCCCAGGAAGAGGAAACAGGTTGAAGAACACAAATCATTGGCTCTGCCACATTCCCTCCCTCACCAGGCACCGTGAGGAGTCAGGCAGTACCTAGCACAGAGTGGCTTAAATAAGGGGCAATTTATAGGTGAAGAATCTGAGGCTTGGGACTTCCCTGGCGGTCCAGGGGTTAAGACTCCGTGCTTCGGGCTTCTTAACCACTGGTGGCACAGTGGTTAAGAATCTGCCTGCCAATGCAGGGGACACGGGTTCGAGCCCTGGTCCCGGAAGATCCCACATGCTGCGGAGCAACTAAGCTCATATGCCACAACTACTGAGCCTGCGCTCTAGAGTCTGCGAGCCACAACTACTGAGCCTGCGTGCTGCAACTACTGAAGCCCGTGCACCCTAGAGTCCGTGCTCTGCAACAAGAGAAGCCACAGCAATGAGAAGTCCACGCACCGCAAAGAAGAGCAGCCCCCGCTCGCCACAACTAGAGAAAGCCTGTGTGCAGCAACGAAGACCCAACGCAGCCAAAAATAAGTAAATATAATAAATAAATTTATTTTTTTAAAAAAGACTGTGCTCTACTGCAGGGGGCATGGGTTCAAGAAAAAGAAAAAAACAGATTATGGGGCTCAGAGAGGTTGACAAATTTGCCAAAACCACACTGCAAGCCAAATGAGTAGCTGTTTTGTGGTAGTGAAGGGCTCAGAACAGATCTGGAGTTGGACAGATCTGGGTGCAAATCCCAACTCTGTCGTTTCCCTGCTGTGTGACATTAGGCTAGTTACCCAGTTTCTCTGCGTTTCAGTTTCCTCATCCACAAAATGGGGAGGGGAATAGTTCCAACTTCACAGGGTTAGGGTGAGCATTCAGGAGCTTATGTGTGTCAAGAGCTTAGCTCACATCCTGGTACATGGCACCTACTTAATAAATGTGAGCTACCTGGGCAGGCATGATGCTCTTTCTCATCTTGCCAGGGTCAACAAATTTTTATGTTTTGTGCAAATTCTGTCCCTTCCTCCTACCTCTTGTGGTATGAATGGTTTTATTTACTTGGTTAAGAGAAGGAATATTTCCCCCAATTGGATATGTTACTCAAGCCTTTACAAGCACAAAGCCCCCAAACACCCATGGCTGTTCTGCTGTCAGAGGTCTGAAATTATTTCATTATTGCTTCCTTTAGACTAAAGCTTGGCTCTGTAAAACGCATCCTCTTCCCAACCCACCCCTAGGATTGTCCCATCACTGGGATCGGGGCAAGAGGGTCTGTAGTTAATGGGCTCCAGCTGGGGAAAGGCCAGGGCCAGGGCCAGAGCAGACCCTACTGGGTGTGTGGTCTGGGCATTATGAAAATTTCTGCCCAACCTGAAGGAAAGGTCCAAGATGGGTGAGATATGGCTTCCCCTCCTTTCACCCCATTTAACCCATCTCTGAGCCTCCCTTTGAAGCCAGGCAGACAGGTTCGTGAGCATCGTGGCGCTCACAGTCTGGAGGTGGAGACAGACTCAGCGAACAGAGCGCCATATAAAGTTTTCATTACAGATTACGGTCATTTCTTTGAAGTGGGAACCACATGGCACTATGGGAGCTTGTACTGGGGGCCTACTTTAAATTATTTTTAAACTTTTGTTTTTGAAGAGATAATCCTGGGAGGTCAGAGAAGTTATCTCTCAGGAGGTAATTATGCTCAGATCTGGAGGATAAGAAGAAATTTGCTGAACAGAGAGTTGGTCTTGGGATGAGGGGTGGTGTTCCAGGTAAGGAACAGGTTGTGCAAATGCCCTGAGGCAGGAAGGAACAACCTCCAGGAACTGATGGAAGACTAAAGCAACTGGAGTTTGAAGGGTTAGGGAGAAGCGGGGTGCAAATGAGAAGGGAGAGGGCAGCAGGGGCCAGTCCCTGTGGGCAGGACTGGCTACATAATTTGTGGGGCCTGATGCAAAGCAAAAACATGAGACCCCTTTAAGAATTTCAAGATGGTGACAGTAAATCATTAAACTAAGTATGGGGCCCTGTGCAATTGCACAGGTCATACACCCAGGACAATGGTCCTGCACTTGGACCATTGTAAGAAGGAAGGACTTTGCTGTGAGGGCTGCAGGGAGCCACCAAAGGCTTTTGAGCTAGGGGTGGTAAGATCTTATTTGCATAAACCCAGGTGCTGTCTCACTATACCACACCTGGATGGTATGTGACCCTCTTCTCTCTGCACAGGTGGCCTGATTCATTTTCCTAAAATATTTTACTTGGAATATCACTCTCCTGATCAAGAACCTGCAGTGGCTCCCACCCCCTTAACAGATCTGGCCCAAACTCCCTACCTAGACGTTCAAGGCCTTTCATAATCTGCCCTCACCTGATTTAGTTAACCTGCTATCAACATAAGGCTATGTGCCGAATCCCAGAGCTGATGAACTAACCCAAGGACTCACGGTAATTACAGGAGGCCAAGGCAGGACCGGAACCCAGGTCTTCTGCGGTAGGCAACCCCCTGCCCTGGAGGAGGGTGCAGCCTCACAATGTGCTTTGTACCCCCCAACCTAGCACAGAGACTTGCACCAATAGGTGCTCAGTATGTGTCTGTGGCAGCGAGGTCCTCCTCCAGGGCAGGGTATTTCAGAATCCAGGATGTAGTTAGTGTCCTTCCTGACTCCTTCTGTCCATCACCTCTACCACTAGGCATTCGCCAAGCCCCTCTGCACCGCCCCGGGCGGCGGGGGGTGGGTGTGGGTGTGCAGGGGCCAGGTCCTGCCTATATGCACGTGTTTGGCCTGCACAGCTTTTAAAAAGCTTTTCCAACTTATCACTAACGTTTAAAAATCAAGAAATTTCACATGGCAATCTGCATTGTTGTTTCTCTGCAGAGCCCTGGGCCTGGATTCCCCAGGGGAAGCCGCGTGCTCCCTAACTGGACCCTCCGAGGGTTTCCGCCCTAAGTCCGAAGTAAGACTGTGGAGTTTCGAACCTTGAAGAAAGAGCGCCCTAGTTACTACCAAAGGCCAATCAGGATCCTGAAATCTGACCAATCAGATGATTGGAGGTGGGGCCATGTGGAGTAAGCCTCACCCCCAGCCTCTGCAAAAGAGGAGGAAAGGTTTTGCTCCAATTCTTACAACCAGCTCCAACCTGCTGGTTGACTCCCGAATCCCTGGGGGCTGAAAGGATGCAGTGAGTGTTACTCAGGCCAAGTTGGTCCCTCCCAACCAGCCTTTGATCTTCCCCGTGCTTTCTGCTTGGACAGCTCTTTCTCTTCATCATCACTCTGGCTGGCTCCTGAGTACCATTCAGGTCTCAACTCAAATGTCACCTCCTTAGAAAGGCCTTCCCAGCGCACCTATCTGAAGCTCCAGGCATTACTCTGTATTGTATTATCTTTTGTATTTTTATTATTTGTTAAATCATAGCAGTTATTATCTGAAATTTATGTGTTGCTGTTTGTTTTTTTTTATTTTTAAAAATAAATTTATTTATTTATTTTTGGATGCGTCGGACCTTCATTGTTGGGTCCTCGTTGCTGCACTTGGGCTTTCTCTAGTTGCCGTAAGTGGGGGCTACTCTTTTTTTAAAAAAATTCTAGTTATTTATTTTTGGCCGTGCTGGGTCTTTGTTGCTGTGCACGGGCTTTCTCTAGTTGGCGGCGAGCGGGGGCTACTCTTCGTTGCGGTGCGCGGGCTTCTCATTGCGGTGGCTTCTCTTGTTGCAGAGCACGGCTCTAGGTGCCCAGGCTTCAGGAGGAGTTGTGGCTCATGGGCTCTGGAGCGCAGGCTCAGTAGTTGTGGCACACGGACTTAGTTGCTCCACATCATGTGGGATCTTCCTGGACCAGGGCTCGAACCTGTGTTCCCTGCATTGGCAGGAGGATTCTTAACCACTACGCCACCAGGGAAACCCGAGTGGGGGCTACTCTTCGTTGCAGTGCACGGGCTTCTCATTGCAGTGGCTTCTCTTGTTTCGGAGCTCGGGCTCTAGGCACGCGGGCTTCAGTACTTGTGGCACATGGGCTCAGTAGTTGTGGCTCATGGGCTCTAGAACTCAGGCTCAATAGTTGTGGCACACGGGCTTAGTTGCTCCGCAGCATGTGGGATCTTCCTAGACCAGGGCTCGAACCCGTGTCCCCTGCATTGGCAGGTGGATTCTTAACCACTACCACCACCAGGGAAGTCCCTGTGTTGCTATTTGACTCCTACTAGATGTGAGCTCTGAAGGCAAGGACCAAGTCTGTCTTGCTCACCACCGAGTCCCCAGGGCTGCGAATGTGACCTGGTACCACAGAAGAAGTTCAGCCCACATTTGTGGAAAAGTGAACCACTGGACTCACAAAAGACCTTTCCCTGGCGGATACCCATGACTCCTTGATGCAGGTGTGGGTGGGAGCCGGTTGGCAATTAGGTAGCAATTAGTCACCAGCTAATTAATGCACAAGACAGCTTAAGGGCTGGGAGGCAATCAAGGGACTGAAGCCCACAAAGGAGCCTCAGGTCTCTGGGAAAATATTGAGAGAGGGCAATGAGGAAACCCCGGGGTAATGTTTGAAAAACCTCTTCTGTGTTGTTGAAGGAGATTTAAATGATCAGAAGCCCCCCAAAAGGGGACTTGGTCCCTTTAAGAAGCAGGTGGGTCTAGCCAGGCTCTGGTGGTGGGTCTGGAAGAACTGGCCTGTAAAATAAGCGATGGGATGAGGAAGAGTCACCCTTTCCTACTTGGGGGATTTACCTTTGGATATTAGGAAAGGTTCTTTTGTTTGCAAATACCAGAAACCTCCTAGAGTAACCTGAGTTAAATGGGGACTTTATTGGGAGGCCATCAGAAGGGGTATCAAGATTATAAAAATTTCAAGGTAGAAAGAGGGGACCCAACAACTCATGTTGTTTCTGTTTACTCAACATTGTGTTCTGGTTTCCAGACCCTTCTGATCATCCCGTGGTCTGGAGCTTTGCATTCAAAGTGTGGTCTGTGGAGCAGCAGCTCTGGCATCTTCTAGGAGCTTGTTGGAAATGCAGAGTCTCAGGCCTTGCCCCAGACCTACTGCATCAGGATCTGTATTTTAACAAGATTCTCAGGGGATTCATGTGTACATTATAGTTTGGGTGCATGGCCACAGGAATCAACTGGGTAATGGTGGGACGGTGTCTCTTAAACCTGAAGGTTCCTAGGAGAGCTGCTGCCTTGGTGGTCTCCAGGGGATAGTTGTTCCCCAGGGTCCACTGGGGAGAGGGCAGTAAAATCGGCAATCTTGAGCTGCTGTTAACGATTCTTGCTTGGGTGCTAGCTGGGCGGGAGTCCAGCCCACAGCAGCCTGCTCCTCAGGTGGGAGATGGTCCTGGGGAACCCAGGCCTGTGATTTGCCAAGGAGGAAACTACTCGGGACCCTGGAGGGAATGCCCTGTATGCTGCTGGATTCCTACTTAGGGGACACTATTTTGAAGGGCTCATCTTCTTGGCTGAAGGAAGGCAGAGGATGGCCTGGGCTGATGTTGCAGCTGGGACTTTCAATCTGCCTGCTCTGATCCTGGCAAGCAGTTCCTAAAAAGCTGCCCTCAGGGCACAGAATGGGAACAGCCATATTGACTCTCCGCAGTAGAAGTTCCAAAGCACCTTCACCTCTTATCCTATTTGATCTTCCTAATGATCTTGTACAAAGGATGTAAACAAACAAAAAAAACCACCAGTCAAGCATGAAAGTTTCCTGCCTTTAAAAAGGGTTAAGTGCAACCCAAGGAGTGTTGCTACTTAACTTGTACCTCCCTCTTGGTTTGTTAAAATCCTGTTCTCAAATTAAGGTGCTGTTGGGTTAGGAGGTTGGATCGTGGGTGAGCTCATCCTCTCACATTATGAAGTTTTTCATTTAAAGTGTGCCTATGTTGGGATTCCCTGGTGGTCCAGTGGTTAAGACTCGGTGCTCCCAATGCAGGGGGCCTGCATTTGATCCCTGGTCAGGGAATTAGATCCCGCATGTCACAACTAAAGATCCCGTGTGCGGCAACTGAGACCCAGGGCAGCCAAATAAATAAATAAATAATGATTAAAAAAATAAAGTGTGCCTATGTAGATCTCTCAGCAAGACACAAGTATCCATGCAGGCTTATTCAGTACTCCCTGGAGCTCAAGAGTTTCCCTTTTAGGGCCAAAGCATTATTGGAAGAAGGCAATTCCTACTTCTCCCACTATTTCTCCCATTGGAGAAAGGATCTCCTGCCTGCCACCCACAGGTCCCAGGCATCACACGGCATCTCGAGGCAGCTCCCAAAATTGCGTTCAGATGCTCCAGAAGGAAACTGTCAGTCTCTACAAGGCTCACCTTGTGTCTCCAAAACTTATTAAGTGACATCATAAGTAAGGCTTGGTAAATAGGATGAGGGAATCTGGCCAGTGAGGACAGACAGAAGCCTTTGGGTATGGATGCAGGCAGAACAGAAATGGAGACTGGTAATAGGTGGAGGTGAGGACAGAGCTGAGTGCCTTGGACAGAGAATGAACAATCCCAGTTAGCTTTACAGAACACTTTCATAAACATGGTCCTCCTCTATCCTCAGAAGCCCTGAGTGGTAAAATTTAATTATACCCAATTCATAGATGAGGATCCTAAGGTCCTGCAAGGTCATCAAGCTACACAAAACTGAGCCATGCATCTTAGACCAGTGCTTGGTTCATAGTGGGTGCATAGTTGATGTTTGTTGAATAAAAGTAGAAAGTGTGCATTGCATAGCACCTTTAAAAAGAACTGTAAATCATGAGAAGTTTACATTTTTGCGTAGTCTTAAGTATCTCCCCACAAGATACTTACTAATTATAAAGGAACCCTTTACAAGAGAAACTTGGCAGGCACCTCCTTAAACCAGGTGATCAATGTTAACTTCACTAGTAATAAATCACGCTGACAAGATGAAGCCCTTGTATGCTGTACTAAGAAGGGCACAAAATTACTTCTGTGCTATTCTTGCCAAAAATGCATAATCTCGATCTGATCAAGTGAAAACCACGAGACATCCAAATTGAGGGATATACTGTAAAATGACTGACCAGTACTCTTCAGTGTCAAGGTTATAAGAGATAAGAGAGACTGAGGAACTGTCACAGGTTGGAGGAGGCTAAGAAGACATAACAACTAAATACAAAGTGGGATGCTGGATTTGATTGCAAGGAAAACTGGCAAAATTCAAATAAGTCTGTAGGTTAGTTAATAGCACTGTATTAGTGTTGACTTCCTGGCTTTGATAACTGTACCAAGATTAGGTAAGATGTTAATATTAGGGGAAGCTAGGTGAGGGATATAAGAGGTGAAGAGTTTAGGAGAGCTCTGAACTATTTTTTGCAACTTTTCTGTAAGTCAAATTATTTCAAAATAAAAAAAATAAACTATAAGGTAAATTTTATATATGAATTCTAAATTTATAAAACTATACATGCACCCCAATGTTCATAGCAGCATTATTATTATTTTTTATAGCAGCGTTATTTACAATTGCCAAAATATGGAAGGAACCTGTGTCCATCAACAGATGAATGGATAAAGATGTGGTATATATATATATATATACACATAATGGAATACTATTCATTCATAAAAAGGAACAAAATGTTGCCATTTGCAGCAATATGGATGGACTTGGAAGGCAATACACTAAGTGAAATAAGTCGGGCAGAGAAAGATAAATACTGTATGATATCACTTATATGTGGAATCTAAAAAATACAACAAACTAGTGAATATTACAAAAAAGAAGCAGACTCACTGACATAGAGAACAAACTAGTGGTTACCAGTTGTGGGGGACATTATAAGGTTGGGGGAGTGGGAAGTACAAACTATTGGGTGTAAGATAGGCTCAAGGATATACTGTACAACAGGGAGAATATAGCCAATGTTTTGTAATAAATGTAAATAACTTAAAAAATTTTTTTAAATTAGATAACCTCTAAAAACCTTGACAAAGTAAGGCATTAATATATAGCTCCTTTGGATGACACCTCTACCAGTGCTCACTTTTCTCTTCTAATTTGAGATAACATTTTGAATCTCTGTATATTCCAGATTATTCTTAACTCAAATGCCACCTCTTCCAAGAAGCTCTACTTGATCCCTACAGCTAGAAGTTGTGCCTTCCTCCCCTGAACTCCCACGACACCTTATTTGCACCTCTGTTAGGGCATTTATCAACTCCATGGTGGACATCTATGGTATCATCCACCCAGCCTATCCGCCCAGCTCTTTTTCCTCCTGCTCCTGACTCCACCCATGATGTTCTCACAGGAGCTGCCATGTTGTTACAGACCCCCCCCCAAGCCACAGTTGATTGGTCCAGAGGTAGACATCTGACTCTGTTGGGCCAATCAGACACCTTCCAGGTTCCCCCCACTGAAACTGAGAAGTTAATTGGTCTGTCTCTGGTTGCTGGAGCCATGAGATATGAATGTGGAAGCTGTTAGCCATTGTGTTCTCTGACACATGGAGGAACCCTGTCTGCAACTAGAGAGAAGATAGCAAATGCAGCAAGAAGGAGAGAAGGAGAGAGAGAGCTGATTCCATCTGTTTTGTTCTTTTGTTTGTTTTTATTTTGGGTTTTTTTTTTTTTGGTGTAAACAACAGATTTATTTCTCACAATTTTGGAGACTGGGAAATTTGAGATCAGGGTGCCAGCCTTGTCAAGTTTTGGTGAGGGCCCACTTCCTGGGCTGTAGACAGCTACTTTCTCACTGTCCTCACTTGGTGAAGAGCAGAGAGAGGACTCTGATTCCATCTGTTCTTGAAGTTTTCTGTCCTTGCCAGGAATGGTTGGTTGGTTGGCCCTGCTGTCTACTACGTAACCCCCAGAATCCAATCTTCCAATAAAATCCCCTTCCAATAAATCTTTCTTTATTAAAGTAGCCAGAATAGTTTTCTGTGGCTTTCAACCAAAAGATACTCAATGAATATAGCTATTCTGAGTTATATGCATAAATGTTTTCTCTCTCCCATTCATCTGGAGATTGCCAAATGCCCATCTTAGATACAGTTCTCCCTGGCCTGCAATGAGTGACAAAACTAGGACCATTACTTATAAAGATAATTTTCAAAAATTGCTAAATTCTGAGATTAGTCCTTATTAAATTTTATGGTGACAGAAAGTAATGTTTTATTTTTCCTTTTCTTTAATGCTCTTTGACAAATAGCAAAATGTTGGCAACTGTGTGCCTCATTTGGGGAGAACACTTTACTGGAATGTGAAATCGCAGAGTCTGGGGAGCGCTGTCCAGGTATTGATTCCTCTGGCAGGGCCCTTGTCTGGCTCCCAGTACAGCTCCTGGCATGGGGTAAGGCAGGAGATGCCTCCAAAAATGAGTGAGATGAGGTAACGGGTTTAGAGAGCGGTTCTGGTCTCCTGCCTGTCATGAGGAGATGATCTGATTTAAAACTATTGCAGCTTGTTCATTCATTCTTTTATGATTTTTCAAAGGAAGCCTAATTTCTTTATATATTTGCATAATGCCCCACTAGTCCTGCCTGACTTTCCCTTTCAAGCGGACCTCAGATTAATTTTCCCTTTTATCCTAATTGTCTAGGAATGGCTTGGCTGGGAGGAAAGGAAGGGCACCTGTCTCAGAAAGTGGTCAGCTCACCGTGGTGGGGAGAGAGCACTGGAATGGGGGTCATACAGCACTGCAGTCCAACTCTGGCTTCCCCTTGGGCTGGTTGCAAGGTCTCAGGCAACTTGCTTCATTTCTCTGAGCCTTGGTGTACCCATCTGTGAAATGGGGATGATATCTAGCCTACCTTCTGCACAGGACTATTATGAGGGGCTGAATAAGGCTTTGGCAGCAGTTTGGAAATTGGACGTGGAGGGAACAGGTGCCAGGTATTGTTTTACATGAGCTGTTGGGGGGCACTGGGTGGGGAAATGATTAAGAAATAGAAATGGGAATGTAAGAAAGTGCAGGGGAGTGGCAAGGTGCTTCTAGTTAGTCCTGGCTCTGTCTATTACTTGCATGTGACCTCACCGCTCTGTGCCTCAGTTTCTTTATCTGGAAACCCAGGTCCCACAGTCAGGAAGTAACTCTTCCTGATACCTCACACTGGGCATCAAAGTATACCTAGAGCTGGGAGAGAGAGAGAGAGAGACACTCCAGGTGGAGGGGTGTGCATGAGCAAAGGCTTGGAGTTAGGAACTACTGCAGCATGGATGAGAAACACTGGTCTCACGTGTTTTGTTTCATGGGGACAATAATAATATTTCTCTATCATGATGAGAATTAAACAAGAAATGCAGGTAGAGCACTTAGCACAGACTGGCACATAGCAAACTCAATAATGGTGCTTGTCCTCACTGCTCTTGTTTTATTTTACAGATAAAGAAAACAGAGCCTCCAAGAGGTGATGCAGCCGGCCCAGTCACACAGCCATCAGTAGTTGAGCAGGATTTGAACCCACATCTTCTTGACTCTAGAGGCCGGGCTCTGAACCACTGTGTTACAGTCACCCCATTCTGGGGCCTCTGCTCTCGATCCCAGCTGCCATCCTGACTCAGCAACTGTGGGTGGCCTTGCTCCGGTGCATGGGCAGCAGAGCCAGTGAGAAGCCTCCCAGTTCCTTGAAAACCAAATATGGCCAGACCAGGCCCTCGCAGGCCCGACTCCAAGGCTGGTCTTCCTCTTGCCTGCTCCTCTGTACTGTGGGGCCCTACTCCCTGTGCAACCTCCTGGCTCTGCCCCAGGGGACTCTGGGAGAACCTCCATCCAGAGGGCCCTCCTCATAGGATCTTGTTGAGCAAGTTACTGAAGGAGAACACGTGAGACCAGTATCTCTTCCGTTCTGCAGTAATTCCCAACTCCAAGCCTTTGCTCGTGCAGTCTCCTCCACCCGGACTTCCTCTCCCTCTCTAACCCGCTCTTAGGCATTCTTTGGGGCCCAATGTGAGCTATCAGGGAGGGTTACCTCCTGACTGTATGACCTGGAGTAAATCTCTCATCCTATCCGTCTGTCTGTCGGTCCGTCCATCCACCCATCCTTCCATCCAGTGGGCACCTACCTGTGCCAGGCATTTTACATATAGTCTCTCCTTTCAGACTAGAAGCTCCTTGAGGATTGCAGACCAAGTGTAGAAGATAATTGTTCAACTAATATCCATGGGCCAAGTCCTGTCCTTACTACAGTCCTGGCGAGGCTCTTATCATCATCACCCCCTTTTCACAGTTGGGAAGACTGTACTCAGACAGGGGAAGTCCAAGGGACTCAGCAGAGATGAGTGGAGCTGAGACTTGAACCCTGTCTGTTGGAGTCTGGAGGCCAAGTTCCTAACCACTAGACAGTACTGCCCAACTCCTAATGGAGGGAGTTGGTGGTGAGAGTCAGGTCCTGGGACACCACTTCTCCTTCAGTTCTTGGCTCCCTGAGTAGTCCCCTTAACACAGCCTGAGGCAGCTGTACCTCACCTACCTTCCTATTCCGTACCTCTGTGACCAGAGCTGGTCTGACACTTGCCAGGGTGGCTGGGAAAGCATTAATTTTTTCCCTTGCCTCCCCGCGACTGAGACTTTGAGAATGCCTGTCCCGTCTCAGAGCCCACAAAGTCCCTTTCAACGTCACCAGCTTCCTCACCTCAGCCCTGCAGGGGAGGCAGGGCAGGGAGGCTTTTCCTCATAGTTCTGATGGAGGACCTACAGCCCCAGCACTGGTCATATGCCACATCAGGGTGCGGCCCAGCTGGGCCTGGAATCTCTTGTTTCAAGGAACAGAGCCATGGTATGAGGTACTTACGAGTCTGACAGATTCCAGCTCTGCTACCCACCAGCTGTGCAGCCTTGTGGGGGTCACTTCACCTCTCTGAACCTCAGTCTCCTCCTCTGAAATATGGGGACATGATAGTACCCATCTGAGTGATGTTGGGAGGATGAAATGAACTAATGCTTGTGAAGCACTTAGCCTGGAACATAGTGGGTGCTCAGACGATGAGGTTATTATTGTTCTAAGTGCCTAACACAGAACATCAGATCAGGAGGCTCATCCAGACCAAGGGTAATAGCCCCTAACATTCCTTTATCACTGCTGTGTACCAGGCTCGTTCATCAGAACAACGTCTCTATAACTGTGCCATTTTACAGCTGGGGTAACTGAGGCTCAGAGAGGGAAAATGACTTGCCCTAACTCCCTGCCCAGCAAGGGGAAGAGCCCGGGCTTGGACTCAAGTCTATGTCTGTAATTCAGCTCTGATCCACTGTGCTGGGTTCTCCATCTCCATCATGCTAAGGCCCAGAGAGGGAAAAGGAGTTACTCGGGGCCTCACAGCAGTTGGGGATGGGTCAGACCACACTGGGGAGGACTTTTGCATCCTGGCAGCTCCACACGGGTCTGGATAATTCTCCAGCCCTAGGATTAAGAGTGATACATTCACAGTCTTCAGAAGGGTCTGGGGATCTAGTCCACAGTCTCAGGCTGACCCCAGATCCTGTCTTCCCCAGACACCCCATGACCACCCCTTCCCCACCCCCAGCTTTCTGCATGGGCCCCCCCTTTTAAAAAAAAATCAGCTGAAACCTTTGGCCAAAGAAAACTCGTTGATGCCCACAACCAGCCAGCCAGGGAGAAGGCTGCCCTGGAATGTTGGAGGGGGTCACCAAGCTGTTTATGATCAGGCCAGCAGAGAAATAAGGGCAGCTACCTTTTTTGGGGAAAGACATAACTCCCTCTGTGGGAAAGGATCCAGGGCAGGCCAGCTCAGAGGCTTCGGCCTCAGTTTCCCCGTAATCACCACCACGGCATTTATGCGGTATGAATAACTTCAGCTATTGATTCAACAAATATTGGTTGGGTGCCTGCTGTGTGCCAGGCACTGCCTGCTTAGGGCATAGCAGGGACAGAGCTAAGCCCTGTCCTCCGGGGTTGACTTTCCAGCAGAAAGCAGTCTCTCAGTAAGTCTCCCAAAGAGCCAGAGGCCGGTCGCCCAGGCTCACAACCCTAGATCAATACTCTTGGAGCTGGTTGGTTTTCAGAATTCAGAATTTTGGGAGATCTTAAAAAGTGATTGGGTGGAGTCTGAGCCCACCCGTCTCCAATCAAACATATAGATATTGCTATAGTGAGAAGTGTGTGTTGACTCTAAGTGGGATGAATAAAAGTTCGGCAGAGCTTCAGTCCATTTGGGTCAGATTTTGCCTCCAAAAGAGTTTTCTTTGAGTATAGAGAAAAGCCCTTGGTTGTCTAGGTGTTCTGGACTATGGTGTTGAAGGTAGGTATTAGGGACCTGATTCCTCTCCCCGTTATACAGATGAGAAAACTGAGACTCCGGCTAGAGGAATCACGTACCCAAGTCCCTGGAGCAAAAAAATGGTGGGTGAGAATGAAGGTCTCAGTGACTCTAATTTAGGGCTTGCCACCACCAGGAACCCTGCCTGTGAGAGAAGCTGAGTAGAGAAGGCTCCTTGGTCAAGCCTCAGCGGCCCAGCAGCCAGTTCTGCCAGGAAGGAGTTAAGCACCACCTGGGCCTCCGCCAGGCCTCTGCACCGAGTCTCCTTGCAGGGCCTGTCTGTCTGGGGCCTGTTTACCAGGCTGCGCTTGCATCACCGGCTTTGACGTGCTGTGCAAACACACTCACATTCTTGGGTCATGAGAAATGCACAGTTGTGGTGACATCATGCCCAGAGAGGAGGTTTTTGCCAGCCTCTTCCTGCCCACAGTCAAAGCTGTTTAATTAGCACTCTTAACTGGAACTCTTGTCTTCTTATAAAAACCAACTGGAGAAACTCTCATGGGTGGAGGTGATGGGGGTTGGAGTGTGTGTGTGTGTGTGTGTTCTAAGGGATAAAAATAGCCCATCTGGGACTCCTTTTGGGGTATTTGTGAGTATTAATGCACCACTCTTTATATTAAATCTCTGTCACACTGGACATTTTCGTCTGAATTTGGCTTGAAGACGGGACCAGAGAAACAACCCATGTCTTTTTGTTCCCTCTAGATTTTCCTTTGGGAGGGAGACACGTAGGCCAAGTGAAAGGGCACTTGGAAACCATTTAGACTAACCGTTCATTATATAGCCAAGGAAAGGGAGGCCCAGAGAGGACAGGGCCTTCCCTGAGGTCACACAGCAAGGCTCCATGTTCCCACACCCCTTAACATGCATTTTACAGCACTGCCCTCAGCCCCCACTTTGGTTTTGTGAGTTAGTTTCTCAGGGTATTGAAAAGAGAGATGCTTCTGGCTAGAGCTTCCTGCCTGTGTTTGAGATCAGAGTGGAGGTGATGGTGGGGTGGTGATGGTGGTGATGGGAACAGAGAAGAGTGATTGAGCCCACAGGAGATCTCAACCTCACCCACCTACCTTCCCAACAAAACCTCCCCTAGGCTTTGAAACATCTCTTCCTCCCCCAGACAACCCCAGCCTCCTTTTGCTGCCTCTTCTCAAGAAATACTACCCCCTCACTGGCCTCCTTCCATGCCTATTGAAGACTTACTTCCCACCGAGGGGTGCTAGATTTTTAGCAAACGAAAATAGAAGGCACCCAGTTAAGTCTGAATTTCAGATAAAAAACAAATAGTGTCTTCATATAAATATGTCCTATGAAATTTTTTTTTTTTTTTTTTTTTTTTTTTTTTTTTTTGCCACACTGCATGGCTGGTGGGATCTTAGTTCCTGACCAGGGATTGAACCTATACCCTCAGCAGTGAAAGTGTGGAGTCCTAACCACTGGATCGCCACGGAATTCCCTGTCCCATACAATATTGAGACATAGAGTTATCTGGCAGCCCTATTCCCCTTCATCTGTGTCATCATTACTGTGGCAGACACTCTCGTCTGTCTTCCCATCAGCCTTCCTTCTCCTTCCTCAAGAATTGAACTCTGATTTTGTCTGGGGTGGCATTGTATCCCAGGCAATGAATCATGATTAGTATAAGCCAGTCCTGACAACTCTGTTCTCCTTTGCTTTCCCAAACTCCCCTGCAGTCAGGGATGATCTGGTGGCTGCAAATTTTTTGACACCCCCTTTTTCAAAAAGTAGAAACTCACCCCCTCCCCTTGAATATAGGCTGGACTTACTGATTCATTTCAAAGAGTGACTTCCAAGGCTAGGTCATAAAAAACATTGTTGCTTCTGCCCTGCTCTCTTAGATTACTCACTCTGGGGGAAGTTAGCTGCCATGCAACAGCCCTGTGGAGAGGCTGTTGTGAGAACATGCAACAGCCCTGTGGAGAGGCCCACGTGGGAGGAACTAACAGCCAACACCAACATGCCAGGCTTGTAGGTGAGCCCCCTTGGAAGTGGCTCTACTCCCAGTCAAGCCTATGGATGACTACAGTGTGGTCCAACATTTTGACTGTAGCATGAGCCAGGGACATACTCGTATTAATCTTTTTTTTTTTTTTGCGGTACGTGGGCCTCTCACTGCTGTGGCCTCTCCCGTTGTGGAGCACAGGCTCTGGACACGCAGGCTCAGCGGCCATGGCTCACGGGCCCAGCCACTCCGCGGCATGTGGGATCCTCCCGGACTAGGGCACGAACCCGTGTCCCCTGCATTGGCAGGCGGACTTTCAACCACCGCGCCACCAGGGAAGCCCCAAATCATATTTTTTATTTTCTATATTTTATGATGTTTTAACGTCTTTGGGAGCCTTGGTGTCTGGGAAGACACTGCCCCTCCCAGGGCTAGCTAGTCCCTAGAGACAGTAAACAACTTGTCAGTGAACCCGCCTTTCATGTACAAACCAACCAACCCTGTGTCTATACCCCCAACCACCTCCTTATCTAACTCTCACACATCAAGCCAATATTTCCTCTACCATAAATCAACCCAGGGCCAGGCACTGGACAACTAGGGACAGGCCCTATGCCCCAAAGCTCACTGGAATTATTTAAACTAGCCAGCTATAAGCTGTTTACCCTGCCTTGCCCCTTCTGCAGAAACCCCAATAAAGGCTGTGCTCTTGGACTTCTGTCTTTCCTTTCTGCCTCCTGACTGACACTGGTGCTTTCCCCTGTGGCCCTGCATGGCACAGTATGCCTCCTGTTTCTAGGGGAACTGTAAGTAACATTAAACTTTTCTTTCAATGGCATTGACTTCCCCATGTTGTCACACAGTCACCTTTATAAATTGAGTCAGGCACAGATCAATCCTGAGAGATCCTGATCTAGAACCACCTAACTAAGCCATTCCTGGGTACTTGACTCACAGAAAATTCTAGAGATAGTAGATGTTTATTGCAGCAGCTAGGTTTTGGGTAATTTGTTTTACAGCAATGGATAACTGATAGAGATGGTCATGTGACCTAGTTCTGGCTAATGAAGCTTTCCTGATAAAAGGATCAGAAAGGAGAGAAGAGCTCATGGGAATTGTTACAAGGATGATGTAAGTTACAGAAGTGAAAGCCATCCTGGGACCATGAGGTGCTGAAATATAAGGATGAAGGAATGAAAAAATAGGAGGAACCTGGGTCTTTTATGACATCATTAAGCTGGTGGAACAACTCTGTGGTCTCCTGCATCCAGATTTGTAGACAAGCAAACAATAAATATCTGTGTCGTTTGAGCCACTGTGCCATGCAACTTGCAGCTTAATGCATCCCTAACTGATAGAATCAGCATACACAATAGCGTCTCACTTAACTGGAGTAACTCTATGCAATGACTTCACTTATCTAGAATCTGAAATGAAGCTAAAAGGACAACTGAGCTAAAAGGACAAAAGCAGCACCACAACATCCATACCAAGCACCTTACTCTTAGGTAAGCTTTCCTGGCCTTAACTCATAGCCTTTTTACTCTTACTTTACGTACAATTATAACAAGCTTCTCTTTTTTCTTTTTTTGGCCGCACCACGCGGCATGTGGGATGTTATCTTAGTTCCCTGACCAGGGATCAAATCTTCACCCCCTGCAGTGGAAAAACACAGAGTCTTAACCACTGGACCACCAGGGAATTCCTCCTAACAAGCTTTTCTGGGCATCTTCCCAGGCCATAGCTTGGAAATCAAATTCAATTCCATAATCAGTCATCTGCTACATGCAAAGCACCGTGGGAGGCCCTGCTAGGCACCAGGTATGCACAGATGTGTTTCAAGCGGAAGAGCAACATGATCCAACTGGCCAGGTAACTTGGGCTACAATGTAGGGATTGGAGCAAGCCTGGAAAAAGGAAAAGAGAAAATTGTCTAGTGGAGTGTCAATTTATTAAGAAAATATATATTTAAAATTATTTCCCATGGAAAATTCCATCTACAGGACAAGTCACTCTAACTCTTCTTCATTGTTGCTAATACTGGTTTCCAAAATACTTGTCTGCTTTGACCTCCTGAACCCCTTAAAAGTTTTCAGAAGTGAAATAATGTGCCAGGCCTGGATCTGAGTTCTGAGGAGACGCAGAATGCAGCAGCTCTAAGATATCCTGAAGCATGATTATTCTACCTCCAGACTTCATAGAATCTAAGGCCCAGGGGAGGGGAAGGAACAGCTCAGAGTGACCCAGCTAGTGGCAGAGTGAGGACTAGAACCCAGGACTCTGTACTTTCCCTTTCTCCAGGCAGTGAGGAAGGCAACGCCGATTCCATCAAACCACTCAAACATTTCCTCCCAGGGGGAGCAGAGCCTTGACCCAGTGCCGTGAGCTCCCCCAGGGTCAGGAAGTTCTGCCCGCTCAGGATTTCCTGTGTGTGGGAAAGAAACAGGATGAGGAGATAAATCCTCCGAGGCTTATTTTCAAGAGCGTGAAGGCTACACTTTCGCGAGCCTGCAGCAGCCCTGGCCAAGAGGACCAACACATTGACATGTGTTTTGCATGTTTCTAAAAGTAATCAAAGAAAAAAAGGATGACCCTGCACCCGTGAAGCACAAGGCTGGACATGGTAGGGAGAAGAGCATGGGTCATTGTCCCTGCCCTTGGGAGCAACCTTGGTTTGAGTCCTCCCAGAAGCAGACTCTAAGACAAGTATTTAAGTGCAAATAATCTAATTTGGAGGTGATCCCAGGGCATTCCTGTAGGGGAGGGAAGGGAAGGCCTCCAGTAAAGGAAGCATTATCAAGGCAGTTACCGTGGTGAGAAACCAGAGCTCAACCCTGCTAAGGAACTCTCAGAGACAGGGTAGAGTAGGCCTCACTCATCCCAACCAAGGGGCAAGGGATCTGGGATAGTCATCCTTTGTTGGTTGAGGGCTGGGGTGGGGCAGGGGCTGGGGCAGGGGATGGTGTGGAGGTGGGGGCTGGGCGCCAACTCTCGGCACTTCCGGCTTGCCTGCGTGCAGACCCAAGAGTGCTCCTGAGGCCAGAACAATGTAAGCAGCCTTTGGGGAGTCGTGGCAGTTGTCAGGGGGATATGGGCAGTGTCTGCTCCAGGGGCTGACCACGAATTGGTTTTACATTTACAGGAAAAGGCAGTCACAGACCCAGGAGACCACCACTATCTTCTCATGTTGGGGAACCATGTTGCCCACTGTGATACAGTCATATGGCCTGCACAAACATCCATGTCTTCCTCTTGGACACTCAGCTAGACCACATCTCCCAGCATCCCTTGCAGTTAGAAGGGGTCATGTGACTGATTCCAGCCAATGAAATGTGAGTAGAAGGGACGTGCATCTCTTATAGGCTTAGGCCGCAGAAACCTAGGTTCTCTTTTCGCTTTCCTTTTCATGGTGATCTTGGAGACCGCGTGAGAGAGGTGGTGGGCTGTCTTCAATGGTCTTGGAAGGAAGATGACATCTCACAAATTACTACACAAATCACTATTGTTAGTTAGCTCTAAGAAGGAAACGGTTAAGGTTCCTTGAGCACTTTGCCTGATCCAGGCAGAGGACACAGCATGGGCAAAGGCCCTGAGGCAGGAAGAAGGAACCCAAAGTGAGCTAGGGTGACTGGAGGTAATGAGCAAGGGAGAGTGGCATGAGAGGAAGGTGCATGATCCTGATACAAGATTCACGGGTTTGTGGGAGGAATTTGGTGGGTATGGCCTGGACACAGCATTGGCAGCCTCCCCACTCTCCCTGGGGGGTAGAGCATCAGTTTAAAAAAACAGGTTGTCCAGGAGGGGCTGAATCTAGAACCTCAGAATCTGGGTGTATGTGTAGCTTGGATAGTCATGGGATTCAGAGAGCCCCGTGTCTGGAGTTCCCTGTCCCAGAGTCAGGGCCCCCTGCTGGGTCTGCAGTGGTAGAAGGGCTTTTCTGTCACCTCAGAGAATCGTTTCTGGGTCACATGGCCTGCCTTTGGTGAGTCTTTTTTTTTTTTTTTTAATATTTATTTATTTGGCTGCGTCAGGTCTTAGTTGTGGCATGCGGGATCTAGTTCCCTTACCAGGGATTGAACCCAGGCCCCCTGCATTAAGACCCCTGTGGAGTCTTAACCTCTGGACCACCAGGGAAGTCCCATGGTGAGTCTTGAAATCAGGTGGCCCAGGCCCTCACCTGAGCTGAATTCCTCATCATTCCAAGATGACTCCAATATCAATGCTTCAGGCTCTTATGGGCTAGCCTGGGAACCTCACCGCATTGTCTTGTTAAACCTTGAGTAACTGACTTAATAATGAACTGTGGGGCCAGAGCTGCTTGCTTGACCTCAGGGGCTGCCTTTTGCCTGCCCCACCCTCCCCCCTAGAGCAGTGTCCTCTCGGGAAATGCAGCCGACCCAGCTGCATCCGTGGGAAGGCCTGGCCCCCCCGCACCTCGCCCTCCTGGCCCTGCTGAGGCCGCAGGAAATGACCCTCTTAGCAGCCACAAGCTGTGATCCAGAGGACAATGACAGAGGGACGGAAGCCCGCTTGTCCCAGCTAACTTGTCCCTTTGGGGACATGCCAGCTGCTGGAAACACAAAACTGAAGATTCAGTGGGAAAATATATTTTTAAGAAAACGAACAAACAATCCTATGGGCTTTAGCCAACTTCTGAGGCTCTGAGGGGTTTTGTTTTCTTTATTTCTGTATGTGAGTGTGCGTGTGTGTTTAAAACATAAACAAGACTCAGAATCAAAGAATCTAAGGCTTGGAAGGTCAGCCATCCCACCCAAGCAGCAGGCCCCTTGTGGCATCTGTCTTCATGTGGCTGCGACCCACCTCTCCACACCGCGTCACGTGGCTCTGGCCACGGTCCCCCACCCCATCTCCACTCACCATCTAGAATCCAGAGAGCTGTTCTCAAACTCAAATCAGCTCAGCAATTCTGGCGCTCCGCAGGCTGGCCCTGTCTCATTCTTCAGGTGTCACCTCTAATGCCACCTCCTCCAAGGGCCTTCCTGGACACTGTGAAATAGCACCTCTCAACAGTAATCTCTCATAGCACTGAACCCCATCTGGAATGCTCTGGTTTCTTTACATGTGCCAGGCGCATAGTAGGCACTCAACAAATGTTTATTGACAGACTGAATGTTTTTCAGTGGTTGTTGCATTCAGATCAGAGTTGGCTGAGAGAATCCAGATTTTATTGTATTTCATCCAACATTATTGGCTACAAATTGTGTGCCAGGGCAGGAGGCAAATCAGTCAGGAATTCCGCTCATTCATTCATTCGTTCATTTGGAGGGGACAGCCCTGAGTGAATAGTGATTCAGTCTGGGGTGTGCAGAGACCTAAGAAAGCTTCACAGAAGAGGGGATTTGAGGTGGACTTTCCATCAAAAGGGAAGCCAGGTGGGGTGGGGGAGGTTGTCCAACTGAAAGGAAGTGCAGAAGTCTGGAAGTTGAAAGTGAATGTGTTTGGAAAAGGAAGAGAACCGTGAAGTGTGGAGTTTAATTTATTCCCACTTTGGATGTTCAGGGAAGGCAGGGACCTGATTTTTGTCTGGGGCAGCAGGGTGGGGGGGACACTCCACCTTGTTTAAGCAATAAAGAGATGGATGTGCCTGGCTGACGTGAGAGACGAAGCTGTTCTGTGGCCCTGGAGGCCTTGAATGCCGTGTTGAGTGGTCTGGCTTTTCAGCCACAGGCAACAGAGTCTAATAAAAATAATCATTTTGAGAAGGCTGTTTCGAGAGCCTGGATGTCCTTGGCTCCTGAACTCTAGTTTTCTAGCAATGCAGACCCCCCCCTCCCCCACAGGATGCTTCTAGAAAATACAGTTGCCAGGGCTCCATCCTGGAAGTGTCTGATTCTCTGTAAGTCAGAGTTGGGGCCTGGTCATTCGCATTTTCCCAACCTTTTCACATGTTCTCATCATTCACGGGGTTTGGTGACTAGTGAGGCTCAGAGAGGTAAAGGCATTTGCCCAAGGTCACCCAGCCAGACAGTGGCAAAGGGAGCATTTTGAACCAGGTCCGTCTGGGCCTCCACATTTACTCACTTTATCTGCAGCCTCCTCTGGACAAGCTCTTTTCTCCAGTTTTACTTTCCCCTGAATGCGAGAATCTGGGCCGTGGCTTGGTCTACCCGCCCTGTGCTCCCTTCCCCTCCCCGCTCCAAGCCTCAAAGGTCAGGTACCTCCCAGCCTCCCGCGGGCATGTCCATTTATGGCTCTGTTGTTCCAAAATGTGGCCAAATTTATAAACTCCCCCTTCCCGGAGACACGAAACAATTTGTGCAGAGTGCAGTGCGGGGGCAGAGCTGGGAGCTTCGTCCGAGGCCTGGACTTCAGCCCGGGCCCAGGCCCAGTGAGCTCTGGCGTTGGATAGGTCCCAGACCCTCCCTGGGCCTCAGTTTCTCTACCTACAGAGCAAAGGAACTGGACTAGATCATTCCTTAAACCCTTACTAAGTCTAGACACATCCAACTTACTGCTTACAAGTGCCAATTCCCTAAACCCATGACCCCAATAATCGTAAAAGGAGGTGCTAGAGGATGGACTGCATGCAGCCTCTAGCCTCTCTCCTTTGCATTGCTTTTCTTTTTCTTTTTTTTTTTTTGACCATGCCATGTGTCATGCAGGATCTTAGTTTCCTGACCAGGGATTGAACCCATGCCCCCTGCAGTGAAAGTGCAGAGCCCTAACGACTGGACCACCAGAAAATTCCCTGCATTGCTTCTTTTCTTTCTTTTTTCTGTTTGACTTTTTTTAATTAAAAAAATTACCCAAGGAATATACTTTCATGGAAAAATAAAAGTAGCCCTCCCCAGCCCCCATTCCTACTCCCCTTCTCAGAAATAATGATTGCCAAAAGTGTGAAGTGGAGCTTTCAAGACATGATTCTCTGCATTTATTTATACATGCATTCATGTTCATATGGGAGGGGTTTTATTCAATTTATTTTTTACATAAATGGGAGTTGTATTTTTTGTTCAACATCTTTCTTTTTTCACTTAATGTCTTATCCCTTTTTCCATATCAGCCTCTTCCTTAAAAAAGTTTGAATGAGGTATGACTTACATACTATAAAATTCACCTGTTGTGAATGTAGAGCTCAAAGATTTTTAGTAAATTTATGGAGCTGTGCATCCATCATCACAATCCAGTTTTAGAGCATTTCCAGTCCCCCAACAAGTGCCCTTATGCTCATTTTGAGTCAACCCCTGCTCTCACCCCTGGCCACAGATGCCCACTGATCGTTCTGTAGGTTTGCCTTTTCCGGACATTTCATGTAAATGGAATCAAACAATACATTGTCTTTTGCCTCTGACTACTTTTATTAGCATAACTATTTAGAGGTTTACCCATGCTGTAGAGTGTATCATCTTTTTTTTTTTTTTTTTTTTGGCTACTCTTCCATTTTATAGATATACTACATTTTGCTAATTGCTTACCAGTTGATGGACACTTGGAATGTTTTCAGTCTGGAGCTATTAGGAATAATATTGCTATAAATGTTCGCACCTAAGTCTTTGTGTGGGTGTGTGTTCTCATTTCTCTTGGATGGACTCTCTTGGATGGACCTTTTAAACTGCTGTGGCATCCTCCATTGGCTGGAAACACTCTGATGTCATAACCAGTCCCCCATCCGTGGACACTTAGGTTGTTTCCAAGGTTTCACTCTCACAAACCTCGTTGCTCTGAGCTGTTTCACACATCCATCTTTGGGCACATGTGCAGGGAGAGAGAGAGCTGGGTCACAGAGTATGTACAGTTTACATTTGTTGAACTGTTGTCTTCTCTTCAAATGAACAGGAAATGATGAAAGAGAGAGAGAATCCACAGTGAAGATATCACGCCCACCTGCACCCCACCCATTGAGCTTGAGGGACTAGACAAGGAGGAAAAAGGTGGCTTCTGGAGAAAAGTCCCCAAGACAGGGCAGTCACAGGATGGCCAAGTCCAGACAGGAGGAAGTAGAGGCTCATATAAGGACTAGAACCCTTCCTCCCAAGCTTCTCTTTTGCAGGGCTGTAGGTAAAGAGCTCTCAGTCGCTGGAGGTATGCAAATGGAGGCTGGCCAGCCATGTGGCAGGGGCTATAAAGGAGCTCTCAAAATCTGATGGGGGACTGGGCTGTATGGCTTCTGAGACAGCAGTGTAGCTGAGGGGTTAAGAATGTGGCTTTTGCTGGTAGGGACCCTTGGTTCAAACTCCAGCTCTGCCATTTCCTAGCTCCATGATGCTGAGAGAGTAAATTCAGTGCCCACAGCCTCAGTTCTCTCAGCTGTAAAATGGGGATGTAACTCCATGTCCCATAGTCAGTGGGGTGTCAGAGACATCAGGTGGGTGGGGCTCAAGTTTTGGGTTTATGATTATGACTCTCTTGATCCTGTGGTCATGGGCTGTTCTCCCTGGGACCCCAGGAACTGGGCATTGGAGGACTGTGATGTGTGCCCAGTAGCCTCCAGAGAAGGAATGCCCTCAACAACCCTCAAAGGTTGGCTGTCCCTCTTCCAGCCATGTGACCTTGGGCAAGGATGTGATCTGTAACTCAATGTCCTCCTCTGCACAACAGTAACAGTACTAACCTCATAGGGCTGTTGGGCAGGGAGAATAGGTTAAACTTCATGTGACAGAAAACCCCAAAATAAGAGTGGCTTACCCAAGAATCATTTCTCTCACGTCTAGAGGTTAGCAGGTGAGCAGTCTAGGACTGGTGTGACAGCTCCATGGAGTAGTTAGGGATCTAGTTCTCAGCTCTTCCAATCTTAGTATGTGGCTCTAATCCTCATAATACAACAGGACAGCCAGAGATCCAGCTATTACATCTGTATTCAGAAAGGAGCATGGAGGAAGAGGGGGCAAGAGGGCAAAGAGTATGAACCAGTCCTTAAAGGTTTACCCAGCTGTCACCTGACAGTTCCACTTATGTCTCATTGGCCAGAACTTTATCAAGTAGCTACACTAGCTGCAAGGGAGAGGGGAACAGATATAGGGGAGACAGGGAAGAGCTTTGTTTCCTCCAGCCCCCAGGGAACCATTATTCCAGCTCCTGTCACCATAGATTTATCTTGCCTGTTCTAGAATTTTATACACATGTCATCACACAGAACATTCTCTTGTATCTGGCTTATTTCATTCAACATTATGTTATGACCTCCTGAGTTTTGTTTTGTTTTTTATCTCCCTCCATCCAGAAGGAGACATTTATCAACATTTGGTATTTCATTAATTTCTTCCATCAATGAGTCACTCATTCAACAAATATTTTTTGACCCCCTACTATATAGGGAGGGCTGGCCAAACACAATCATTCATGGCAAAGACTGATGAACTCTGAGTCTCCCAGGATGTTCTCTCGCTCAAGACTATTTTGGCGCCAAATTACAATGGTGACAACCCTACTCTGAACTCCTCCAGCATTGGGGAGAATCCCCGGTAGACAGAGGCCACATAGTCCAGTGGTGAGGAGCTCGGGCTCTGGCACCCACAGATGGGCACTTAATAGGTACTTAATAAACAGTAGCTGCAACTACTTCCTTGGTACTGGCATGAGAGCCTTGTAAGGAGCACAGCTCTCCTCTTTTCTCATCCTTTACTGGCCTTGTAAGGTAGGTACCGTTACATTTTACCAACGAGGAAAGGATGCTCGGAGAGGTGACGCAACTCTCCCGAGGTTGCACAGCTGGTGAGTGTCTGAGCTGGGATTCAAACCCAGGCCTGTTGAGTATCAAGCCTGAACTTTCACTTCTCTGTTATGGGCAATCACCTAAATCTCCTCACCTTCCTTTTAGCCTTGACCCACTCAAGGGAGAGCCCAGGGTCGTCATGGACAAAGGCCGCACACTTTGCTTTGCCATTTCTTGTCTTTCTCCCGTTTGGGGGTCAATCCAGGATGTTTTCCTGGCTCCAAAGCCAGGTTTGTCTGTTTCAGCTTAAAACCATATTGAAGGGGTAGGAAGAGGCATAACTTGCCAGCATCTCCCTCTGCCTGTGTCCAACACCCTGGCCCTGGGTTCTAGATGGTCTCACTGCCATTTGCCCCCTCCTTCTTGCTTCCTGGAGACCGTCCACCTTGGGGCCCTCCTGAGCTCTCACTGTCAAGTGGCCCCAAATGGCAGCCTTTTCCTAAGTGACATTTTTCTAAGTGATGGGCATGAGATTATACATTTGGGTCGGTTGTTACCAGTGTCCTGACTCACCCAGCCCATTCCTGCGAGCGAATGTGCCTTTCATTTTAACTGCTGCCTTTTAAAGGACCCATGCATCTGTTTTTCCAACCACAGAAAATGTATTAGAAAGGGGAAAAAATGTCAAATAAATAGTTAACTTGTCTCCATGGGAGCAAATTTTCCAGGGAAGAAAATATGTCAATCTTATGATATAACAGAGCGGCTTTCAAAAAAGAATTTTTCAGCTTGAACTCTTTTGCAGAGGGTACTTAAACTGAAGTTCAATGTCCAAATGGTTAAAGTAGATCTGCTGGGATAGAAGGAGGGGTGGAGTTTGCACGGTGTCATGGCTTCCCTCTTACTCCCTAGCCTCCCACTTCTCTCTGAAACTTGCCTCTGTGTGTGGAACCCAGTTTGAGAACCTCTGGGAGTGCCCTGACCCAGGAGTTAGAATCTTGGGCCCGAGCCCCAGGGTCATCCTTTACTAGCATGTGATTTCATGGGAGGGAGTGGGCTTCTCTGGATTCAGTTTTCCTATCTGGGAAATGGCACAGTTGTACTAAAGATTTCCTTTCAAACTTTCCAGTTCAAAGATTCTGTGTGACTGGGGAATATTTAGTCTGAAGTGGTGAACTGTTGGAATATAGGCTTTTTGAAAAAAGAAACAGAGTTCTCTTGTTTGAGGAGATCCAGTAACAAACCAACTGCTACAAAAGTGTTTTCCAAGTAGAGGTGCTGTGGGCCTCGTTTCATGAATTGATAGAAAATGAACAATAGCTTCATTTACTTCATTATTAGAAAGCAGATAAAGTCGAATCATTATGCTGTAAAATTATACAGTGCTGTATGTCAACATATCTCAATAAAACTTGGGGGAAAAGGGGAATAATATTAAAATGTAAAAAAAAATACTACTCAAGAAATATCACTCCCATAAATCAATGCCAAAAAAGCCACTAATGTACTACTGTATCCAGTGAGAGGAACACGCTAGAAAAAAAAAAAGTAGACTAAAGATGTCCCGTGCTATCCCATCTGTGTAATCAATTCATCAGTAACCCTTCCCTAATGCTCAGTATATGTAACATGCTAAGTAAAAAAGTACTTAGTAATGAAGTCAAACTGAACATTAATACAGTTACTGAACAGTACTGCAGATGGTTTTTTAAAAATCAAACATACACATACAATTGGGAGAACCAAGTGTTCTGCTTTGCTCAGACTGAGGGGTTCCTTTTTTAATTTCTTTTTTATTTTTTTGGCCGCGCCACGCAGCATGTGGGATCTTATTCCCCTGATCAGGGATCGAACCTGCCCCCGTTGCAGTGGAAGTGCGGAGTCTTAACCACTGGACCGCCAGGGAAGTCTCGAGAGGTTTCTTGAGACACAGGACTTTCGGTACTAAAACCAAGATTGTCCCAGGCAAACCGGGATGAGTTGGTCACCTACTCTATAGCATAGTAACAGCAGTTACTCTGTGCCAGACACTGTTCTAAACGTTTTTCACATTTTAACTCTTTTAATCTGCATCACAACCCTATAAAGTAGGTAATATTAATGTCTCCATTTTTACAGATCCTCAGGGGAAACGAAAGCTCAGAGAGGTTAAGTGGCTTTTCCAAGACTACACAGCTGACTGGAGGCTGAGGCAGGATGAAAACCCACCTGATACGGCTCTGGTGCTCCTAACTGTTACATAACATTGTCTTGCTCCTAAATTGTGTCTTTCGCAAATCACAGCACTGTGACCAGTTCTGTGACCAAGGCCAGCCGGGAACTCAGGAGACTCAGACCTGGCTTTCTGTGGAATAATATTGAGGGGCCCCCAGCTTCTCTGGGTCCTGGCTTGCAGCTGGGTGAAATGAAGGGGCTGGTTTGGAGCAGTGGTTTCCCCATTTTTTAAAGTGGTAGAACTTGTCAGACAATTGGGACCCCAATATATAAAACAGACCAGGAAATTTACGTCTTCAGGGTTGAGCTGAAAACTCTTCATTGCATACAGAATTCCCGAAACTCTGCCCCATAGCCTGAGGCTTCCAGAAGCAGTGTGAAAACCTGTGGTTTAATGGCTCTCTAGGGAAATTTTAGGCTTTAAAATTAAATCCAACATTTAATTTAAACATTTTATTCGTTCACACTGCAAAAATGTTTGAGCTGCGTAACATCTGCCAGGCACTGGTCCAGGCACTGGGACATCAGAGATGAGTTAGAGAGGGCTTCTCCTCCAAGGATCTACTGACATTAGGGGCTGCATCATTCTTTGTTTTTTCCTGTGCATTGTCGAATGTTTAGCAGCATTCCTGGCACCTACTCACTAGATGCCAGGAGTACCTACCTGCCCAGCTGTGACAGCCCAAGATGTCTCCAGACGTTGGCATGTGGGATCTTAGTTCCCCGACCAGGAATTGAACCCAAGCCCCCTGCATTGGAAGCGTGGAGTCTTAACCACTGGACCGCTGGGGAAGTCCCCAAATGTATTTTTTTAAAAAAGAAATTATCGGGAATTCTCAGGCAGTCCAGTGGTTAGGACTTGGTGCTTTCACTGTCGTGGCCTGGGTTCAATCCCTGGTTGGGGAACTAAAATTCCACAAGCCGCGTGGTGCGGCCAAGAAAAAGAAAAGAAAAGAAAAAAAAAAACTATCATAGAATGATCAATGTATGATAAAACTAAAATGAGGTGATGAGACAGGTGTTACTGGGGCACTTCTTCAGGTTGGGTGAGCAGAGACAGTGTCTCTGAGAAGGTGATATTTGATCTGGAACCTGATGTCCAGTGGGAAGGAGCCAGTCACGCAAAGATCTGAAGGAATAGTGGTTCGGTCAGAGGAACAGCAAGAGCAAAGGATGAGAGGATGGATGGAACTTGGCTTACGGAACAGAACGAAGGCCAGTGTGGCAGGAGCATCGAGGTTGAGGGGCAGAGGAGGGAGAGGTGAGCTGAGTGGGGTGCGGAAGGCAGGTAGAAATGGGGAAGATCAGAGCACTGAGAGCCCCTCAGGCCAGGGAGGGATGTTAGATTTTATTTTTAAATATGAGCATCTGCTATGTGCTCCTGGGCTGGTGCTGGGGACACAAATGTGAATAAGGTAGTTTACTTGTGAGCCCACAGAGGATGAGGCAATTAATTTTAACTGGGGTGAGTCTAGGAAGGCTTCGTGGTGGAGGTGACTTCGGAGCTCACTTGAAGGATTAATAAGAACCTATTATGTGTAGAAAAGGAATGGCGGAAATTGTTTTCTGCACCTTATGCAAGTGATTCTTTCTATGCAAGTTGTCAAATTGCTGACTCCTGGGTCCTATGCCCAGAGGTGCTGGGGCCCAGGAATCTGTGTTCAACCAGCATTGTAATGATTCTGATGCAGGTGGGGGGAACCCCACTTTGAGAACGGTGCTCCGTGGCTTTTGTGCCACTTTTCTAGTGCTCAGTGGAGTATGAATGTCTTGAGAAGTCTTATTCCAGGTGGAAAGCATTCACTGGTCTATTGTGTACCAGGACCAAGGGAAGAGAAGAGAAAGGCAGAAGGATCCAGTTTCTGCTTTTCTAACGCCCCCAGTTACCCGCTTCTCTCGTATGAGGAAACAGAAACTTAGAGCGGATAAGTGACTCCCCCAAGGTCACACAGCTCAGAAGAGGCCCATCTGGACGCTGAATTCAGGCCTATCCAGCCCTCCTAGTCCAGTGCTCTATCCCTTCCACCAGCCCCACTCAGGCTGTTCTTCCCTGGAGGAGATACCTTACATGCCATCTGTGAAGCCAGCGTCTACTGATTTGAAAATCAGCTCTGACTCACACCAGACGGAGCTGCATGAAGCCAAGCAGGCCAGGAGCCAAAAGGCTGAGGAGGAGATTATACACAAGGCGCTACGTGTAAGGCTGGGAACGCGCAAGTGCCCTGAATGCTGCTTGTTTTCCTTCCAACTTGACACACGCAAAAATGTTCAGGCCGCAGGAAATATGTTGGCAGCTGTTGGAGGTGTGGACAGGAGCTTTGCAAGAGCAGGCTGGTATGAGGCAGGCGCCAGGGACGAGAGCAGGCCTGACTGCTGCGAGCATGACTAAGAGCCTTCCTTCCCTGAAATCCAACTCCCTTTCCTTGTTAGCAGGGTGTCTTTGCAGCTGGGACCCCACCAGGTCTGGAGCTGGAGCTGTGTAAGTGGTTCATAAGCATGTAATTGTGTCAGAGTGTGTAAATGGTAAGTGTGTAATTGTGTAAAGGGGCTAAGTGGGTAAAAGGGAGCGTAAGCAGATGAGCAAGTAAGCGTGTAACTTACTTGCTCCTGAGAGTGTAAGCATGTAAAATATACATGTGCAAGGAGGTACGCATGCAGCATGTAAGGAGGTAAACACGTAAGCAGGTAAGTGTATAAGTCTGTAATTGAGTAACTAGGTCAGGGAGTAAGCATGTAATTGTATGGGCAGAAAGTCTGTAAATAAGCAAGCATGCAAGCAGGCAATCATGCAGGCATTCAGCACGTAAGCGGGTGCACGTGTGAGCATAGCAGCATTTGCCTGCGCTCCACGTGAGGCGTGCAGCTTCCACACACTGCCCTGACATGTACCAAGGCTGTTTTCAGAATTTCAACCTGTTCATGGTTTTGGCCTGTGATAGAGTGAGGTGACAACATCGAAGACCCATTCTAGGGTATTCTGAGCACAAAATAGCCTCAGGCTATTTGGGAGAGTAATTCTACTCACCGCATTTAGGCAGGGCAAACAGAGGCTAAGTGTGTCAGTGTGCTGAAGGGATGATTCCCCAAAGTGGCCTCAGGTGTCCATGAAATGATTTCAGGTGGCACAAGGCTAAACATTTTTTTCCTGTCAATCATTACATGTGTCCTAGAGGAAAATTTAAAACTGGCCCTCGAAACTCATGATTTCATCATGGCCATTGGTTCTTAAGATGAGTTTATTATTATTATTATTATTTTTTGGCCGCACCACGCGGCTTGCAGGATCTTAGCTCCTGACCAGGGATTGAACCCGAGCCCTTGGCAGTGAAAGTGCAGAGTCCTAACCACTGGACTGCCAGGGAGTTCCTAGGATGAATTTAAATTGATAGTAGATGTGTTTGAGTTTTGAAAAAGTGAGTTAAATCCACTCCACAACTGGGGTCTATGGGCAGCCTGATTTGCCAGCAGCAGTAGCAGCAGCAAAGCCTCAGGCTACCATAGCTTTCATTCCACAACCAGGGCACTAATGGGTGGTCCCATCCATCATAGTGACAGCAGCAGCAGCAACAGCAGCAGAATCTTGTGTTTCCCTGCTCTCTATCCCTGTGGCATAGGGATACCTAGGCCCAGCAGCTTCTGCCCACCCCCACCTCTGCCAGAAGGTCCTCAGTAACAGCAGGTGACCCAGAATAGCACTTCTTCCCCCACATATGGCACCAAAAGGAATTGAGCAGGAGGCTCAGCATCACAAGAAGAATGAAGCAGATAATAATAACATTGCAAGGGCTCAGAAAAATTAAGCTGTCATTGGAACACAAGACTACAGAAATAGTCCAGAACCTACAGTGAAAAAGGGTAATTTCTAAAATACAGGATTTGAATAGGCTCAAGAATCTCCTAACATAATAACCAAAATGTCTAGGATGTAATAAAAAAGTTATCAATTATACCAAGAACTAGGAAAATTACAATTTGAATAAGGAAAGAAAATCAACAGATGCTAATATCAAGATGGAGTAGATGCTGGAATTATTTGACAAGGACTTTGAAGCAGCCATCATAAAAATGCTTCAACAATAATAACAAATATTCTGGAGACAAATTTAAAAATAGAAAATCTTAACAGAGAAATAGAAATTATAAAAAGAACCAAATAGCATTTATAGAACTGAAAAATACAGTAATCAAAATAAAAACCTTGCTCAATGGACTCAGTGGAGTGGAGATGACAGAGAATAGAATTAGTGAATTAAAGACGTGTCTATAGAATTTACTCAATCTGCACAACAGAGAGAAACAAGACTGAAAATATATGCAAAAGACATATCTGATAAATGACTCTTATCCAATAAATAAAAAGAACACTTAAAGCTCAAAAATAAGAAAACAACCTGATTGGGAATTCTCTGGTGGTCCAGTAGTTAGGACTCTGGTCTTCCACTGCAGGGGGCCCAGGTTCGATCCCTGGTCAGGGAACTAAGATGGCAAATAAGCATATGAAATGATGCTCTACAACATATGTCTACATATAATGCATATTAAAACAACAGTTAGATACCACTACACACCTATTAGAACGTCCAAAATCCAGAACATGGACAACACCAAATGCTGGATGTGAAGCAACAGGAACCCTCATTCATTGCTGGTGGGAATGCAAAATGGTGCAGCCCCTTTGGAAGACAGTTTGGCAGTTTCTTACAAAACTAGACATACTCTTACTATACAATCCAGCATTCACACTACTAGGTATTTACCTAAAGGAGATAAGTTACGTCCACACAAAAACCTATACAAAGATTTTTATAGCGATTTATACATAATTGCCGAAACTTGGAAATGACCAAGATATCCTTTTATAGAGAATGGATAAATAAATATGGTACATCCAGACAATGGAATATTATGCACTGCTAAAAAGAAATGAGCTATCAAGCCAGGAAAAGACATGGAGGGAACTTAAATGCATAACATTAAGTGAAAGAGGCCAATCTGAAAAAGCTATATACTGTATGATTCCAACTATATGACATTCTGGAAAAGGCAAAACTATGGAGACAGTAAAAATATCAGTGGTTATGAGGAGTTAGAGGATGGGAGGGATGAATAGGCAGAGCACAAAGGATTTTTAGAGCAGTGAAAATACTCCGTATGTTACTATAGTTTGGATATATGTCATTATACACTTGTCCAAACCCATGGAATGTACAAAACAAAGAGTGACTATGTACTTTGGGTGATTGTGATGTGTCAAAGTAGATTCATTTGTTGTAACAAATGTACCATTCTGTGGGGAATGTTGATAATGAGGGAGGCTATGCACGTGTAGGGGCATGGAGTATATGGGAAATCTCTGTTCCTTCATCTCGGTTTGGCTTTGAAGCTAAAACTGCTCTTAAAAAAAAAAAAGACTGAAAAAAAATGAATAGAACCTCACAGATCTGTGGGACAATAACAAAGGATCTCACCTTCGTATCACTGGAGTTCCAGAAGTAGAGGAGGAAGAGTGTGGGACTAAAAAAGTGTTCAAAGAAATAAAATTTGGAGATGTCCCAAATTTGGTGAAAGACATGAAAATATGGATACAAGAAGCCAAGTTAATCCCAAATAGGATAAATTCGAAGACAGCCACAGCAAGATACATCATATTTAAATTTGTAAAAACCAAAGACAAAGAAAAAATATATTAAAAGCAGCAGAGGGATTTCACTGTTGGCACAGTGGTTAAGAATCTGCCTGCCAATGCAAGGGACATGGGTTCGAGCCCTGGTCCGGAAAGATCTCACATGCCACGGAGCAACTAAGCCCCTGCGCCACAACTACCAAGCCTGCGCTCTAGAGCCAGCACCCCACAACTACTGAGCCCATGCGCCCTAGAGCCCGTGCTCTGCAACAAGAGAAGCCACCGCAATGAGAAGCCCATGCACCAAAACGAAGAGTAGCCCCTGCTCGCCACAACTAGAGAAAGCCTGTGCGCAGCAATGAAGACCCAATGCAGCCAAAATTAAATTAATTCAAAAAAGAAAACTTGTAAAAAAAGTAAATAAAAGCAGCAGAGAGAAATGACACATACTTATAAAGGAATACTACCTTGGATCACAGCAGATGTCTCATCTGAAACCATGGAGGCAGGCAGGAAGTGGCGCAACATTTTTCTAGTGCTGCAAGAAAATGAATGGTACCCAGTGAAACTATCTTTCAGGAGTGAAGGGAAAAATAAAGACATTCTCAGATGAATGGAAACTAAGAGAATTTCTTGCTAGTAGACTTGCTACTAAAGAATGGCTAAAGAGGGCTTCCCTGGTGGCGCAGTGGTTGAGAGTCCGCCTGCCGATGCAGGGGACACGGGTTCGGGCCCCGGTCCGGGAAGATCCCACATGCCGCGGAGCGGCTGGGCCCGTGAGCCATGGCCACTGGGCCTGCGCATCCAGAGCCTGTGCTCCACAGAGGGAGAGGCCACAACAGTGAGAGGCCCACGTACCGCAAACAAAACAAAACAAAACAAAAAAGAATGGCTAAAGAATGTTCTCTCATCAGAAAGAAAATAATCACAGAAGAAGGCTGAAGCCTTTAGAACTGAAAGAAAAGTGGAATGGGTAAAAATAGAAGTAACCTATCCTTCACCTCATGATTTTAAATCATATTTTATGATTGAAAAAAATTTATAATACCATCTGATGTGGTGGTATTGGGAGGCAGAGATATTGAATAATATCCTCCAAACTGAGAAGGAACTTTGAGACCGAAAAATAGAGCGGACAACTGCATAAAGTGCAGTTATGAAGTTTATTGTGGGTAACTTGCATAGAGGCAGGAAGGATTGGGCAAGTGGATGATCCAGAGGCATTTGAAGCTGTATTGCATGGCACTGAAGGAGTACAGGGGAATTTGAAGGGGCTAAAGCTAAAAATAGAATATGACTACTAGGGAGAAGCACCTCCACACCAATGGGAACCGAGGGGTTTTTCCTACCCTCGAGGGGCTCATGACCATTAACCATCTGTGTCAACGAAAGGCATTCTTCCAAGTTTCATGTCAGATGAAAGCAAGGGTAAAAGTTGATGGGGAACTCTTCTGGTTTGGGCACATTCCTTGGTGAGTTAGGCTAAATCTCAGTCACACGGAAAGGTGAGCTGACAAAATGTGGGTCTAAGGTGGAGCTGACAAAATGGAGTCAGTGTGGTTCTGCCACACAGGTGGACAATGTATGTAGAAGAAATACTTAAGACAATTAGATTGAAAAAGTGGGAGGGTAAAGGGCTCTAAATGGAAAGTGTGGTTTCTACATTTCACTCAATGTGGTAAATGTCGACATCAGTGGGCTGTGATGAATTACATGATTACACAGTAATACCTAGAAAAAGTACGAGAAAAAAAAACTATATATTTATACATACATGTGTATATAAATGTAAATATATATTTACACGTACATTTACTATACAAAGCAATATACTCAAAAATATTACAAATAAATCAAATTGGAATTCTAAAAATATTACCTAAATGCTTAGGTAATCCACATGAAGGCAATAAAAAGCAACAGAGGATGAGAAATAGAAGGAAAAGATAGAAATACATAGTCAAATGGCAGACTTAAGTCTTAACATATCAACAGTTACTTTAAATGTAAATGGCGTAAATATACCAAATAAAAGACAGAAGATTGGCAGAATGGTTAAAAAATTATGATCCAACTGTATACTATTTAGGGAATTCCCTGGTGGTCCAGTGGTTAGGACTCTGAGCTTTCACTGCTGAGGGGCGTGTTCGATCCCTGGTCGGGGAACTAAGATCAAAAACAAGCCAAGGCTGTCCACTTTTGCCACTTGTATTCAACATTGTACTATAGGTTCTGGACAGACAACAAGGTAAAAATGAAAATAAAGGCACCTATTTGGGAAGAAAAGAGGTAAAACTGTCTTTATTTACAGATAACATGATCATGTATGTAGAAAATCCTAAAGACCTCCCCTCCTACCATGAACAAAAACTGCTAGAACTAATAAATAAGTTCAGTAAAGTCACAGGATGCAAGGTCAATATAATGAAAAAAATCCATTGTACTTCTCCACACTAGCAACAAACAACAACAGCAAAAAGAAACCAGGAAACTAACTCCATTCACTGTAGCATTAAAAAAAAATACTCAGGAGTAAATCTACCAAAAGGAGTGCAAGACTTGTACACAGAAAACTATAAAACATTGATGAGAGGAATTTAAGAATATCTAAATATATGGAGAGAGATTCACGTTCATGGACTCAATATTAAGATGACAGTTGGGCTTCCCTGGTGGCACAGTGGTTGAGAGTCCGCCTGCCGATGCAGGGGACACGGGTTCGTGCCCTGGTCCGGGAGGATCCCACATGCCATGGAGCGGCTGGGCCCATGAGCCATGGCCGCTGAGCCTGTGTGTCCGGAGCCTGTGCTACACAATGGGAGAGGCACAACAGTGAGAGGCCTGCGTACCGGGAAAAAAAAAAAAAAAAAAGATGACAATTGTTCCCAAATTGGTCTCTAGATTCCATATAATCTCTACAAAATACTAACAGGATTTAGCATGCTAACAGGATCATTTAACATGATCCTAAAGTTCATTTGGAAATGCAAGGACATAAAATAGTCAAAAGAATTTGTAAAATGAAGAACAGTTGGAGGACTTGTACTTCCTAAGTTCAAACTTAACTGGCAAAAGGCTGAACATAGATCAATGGAACAGAATCAAGAGTCCAGAAATAGACCCTTACATTTATGGTCAATTGATTTTCAACAAAGTATCAAGGCAATTTGATAAGGAAAAGGTAGTTTTTTCAACAAATAGTTCTGGGACAATTGGATATCAATATACAAAAGGATGAATTTATGTCCTACCTCACACAATACAGAAAAATAAACTGAAAATGGATCACAGATATAAATTTAAGAACTACAACTATATGGGAATTCCCTGGCGGTCCAGTGGTTAAGACTCAGCGCTTTCACTGCCATAGTCCTGGGTTCATTCCCTGGTCAGGGAACTAAGATCCTTCAAGTTGTGTGGCGTGGCAAAAAAAAAAAAAAAATGTCAAATAAAAACAAGTGTTGGTGAGGATGTGAGGAAATCAGAACCCTTATACACTGCTGATGGGAATGTAAAAGAATGTGCCCCTTTGGAAAACAGTAGACACTAAACACAGAATTACCACATACCCAGCAATTACACTCCTAGGTATCTACCCAACAGAAATGAAAACATATGTCCACATAAAAACTTGTACATGAATGTTCATAACAGCATTATACCTAATAGCCCCAAACTGTGAACAATCCAAATGTCCATCAATTGGTGAATGCATAAACAGACTATGGTAATAATAGAATATTATTCAGCAATTTAAAAAGTAATGAAGGGGCTTCCCTGGTGGCGCAGTGGTTGGGAGTCCGCCTGCCGATGCAGGGGACACGGGTTCATGCCCCGGTCCGGGAGGATCCCACATGCGGCGGAGCGGCTGGGCCCGTGAGCCATGGCCGCTAAGCCTGCGCGTCCAGAGCCTGTGCTCTGCAACGGGAGAGGCCACAACAGTGAGAGGCCCGCGTACCGCAAAAAAAAAAAAAAAAAAAAGTAATGAAGTACTGATACAACATGGATAAACCTCAAAAACATCATTCTAAGTGAAAGTAGTCAGACATAAATGGTCACATATTGTATGATTCCACTTATACAGAATGCCCTGAAAAGGTATATTTATAGAAACAGAAAGCAGGTCAATGTTTGCCCACAGCTGAGGTTGGGAGTTGAGATGACTGTGGATGATCACAGGTGAACTTGGTAGGGTAATGGCAATATTCTTTTTTTTTTTTTTTAAATAAATTTATTTATTTACTTTTGGCTGTGTTGGGTCTGAGTTGCTGCGTGTGGGCTTTCTCTAGTTGCGGCGAGTGGGGGCTACTCTTCGTTGTGGCGCGCGGGCTCAGTAGTTGTGGCACGTGGGCTTAGTTGCTCCGCGGTATGTGGGATCTTCCCTGACCAGGCATCAGACTTGAGTCCCCTGCATTGGCAGGCGGATTCTTAACTACTGTGCCACGAGGGAAGTCCCAATGGCAATATTCTGAAATAATTGTGGTGGTGGTTGCATAACTCTATAAAGTTACTAAGAATCATTGAATCACTATATGTTTATCATTGATGAATTTTATGGTATAAATACCTCAGTAAAGCTGGGGAAAACACTGAGAGAATAAATTTCTGTTTTAAACCATCCAATCTGTGGTAATTTGTTATGGCAGCCCTAAAAAATGAATACAGGGTTCATTACACTATCACTTCTACTTTTCTGTATGGTTGAAATTTTTCATAATAAAATGTTAAAAAAAATATTGCAGGTCAACTCAGTGGCCTCCAGGTTAGGGGACACTGGGGAGTGGTGGAGATTGTGGCACATGCCTACAGAAGGCACACGCTCTGTCTAAAGCTCCTGTGATTGTGGCACTGTGGAATATGCACCCGGGGATGCCAGGGCTTCTGATTTGTCAAAAGAAACTGGGAATCCACATTTTTCTGTGCCATCTTATGAATTTGATATTTTTGTAACTAATTCAAAAATCTTAAATACTTGTGTGACTTTTTGAAGCAAGAACATGGCAACAGTGTACGTGTGTGTGTGTGTGTGTGTGCTGTTTGGATCTGATCCTCAAATAACACTGAGAATATGGGTTTCTTAAGTGCCTAGTATATGTCAAACACTATGAAGGCATTTTATAGGCTGTATTTCACTTAGTCATCATGAGGTAGCTATTGCTTACGAGGAATTTTTTTTTTTTTTTTACACATGAGGAAACTGAAGCAAAGAGTTTGCATGTGTTCTCTCTCTCTTCCTCCATAAACCATGAGTTGTTTTGAAAGGTCTCTATTAACTGCTCAAAAGAGTGGACCCTGGAATTAGACAGACCTGGATTCAAAACTCAGCTCTCAAGTTAAACAGTATTTAACTTTGGGCTGGATACTCAAACTCTCTGAGAGCCTTGGTTTCTTCATGGGTATCAGTTCTTAATTCATGGGGCCATTAAAGGATTAAATGGGACAGAATATGTCAAATGCTAAGCCTGGTTACTGTAATACAACTAGGAGCTAGTAGATGCAAGCTATCATTATTGTTATTTTAAAATACTGTTGCTAGGTGCAAGAATTTCTTTCTTTCTTCCTTCCTTTCTTTCTCCTTCCTTACTTCCTTCCTTCCTTCCTCCCTCCCTTCCTCCCTTCCTTCCTTTCTCTCTCTCTCTTTCTTTATTATTATTTTTTTGTTGCTCCATGCAGCTTGTGGGATCTTACTTCCCTGACCAGGGATTGAACCCAGGCCGTCGGCAGTGAGAACACAGAGTCCTAACCACTGGACTGCCAGGGAATCCCCAACCTTGATAATTTTGAGAAGAAGTGGTCAAATACTTTGTAGGCTGCTCCACTATTGGATTTGTCCAATGTTTTTCTCATAAGACCAGGTTATGGGGAAGGAGACCACAGAGCTCTCCATTTCCATTACATCATATCAAGCAGACACGCTATCAACGTGATTGATGACTGTTGATGTTGGCCTTGATCACCCGGCTGACGTAGTGTTTTCTAGGTTTTTCCCCTGTCAAGTTACTCTTTGTTCTCCTTTCCATAATGTACGTTTTGGAAGGAAGTCGCTATGTACAGCCTATGCCTAATAAGGAGAGAGTTATGCTCCCCCTCCTTTAGGGTAGAGTATCTATACATGAATTATTTGGAATTCTTTTGTGTATTAGATTCCTAAAGATGCCGTAATAAATTACCATGGACTAGATGGCTTAAAACAACAGACATTTATTCTCTCAGAGCTCTGGAGGCTAGAAGCCTGAAGTCAAGGTGTCAGCAGGGCCATATTCCCTCTGAGGGGTCTGGGGAAGAAGTGTTCCTTGCCTCTTCCTGCTTCTTGTGGCCACAAGCATTACTTGGCTTGGGGCAGGAAGACTCTAATCTCTGCCTCCACCTTCACCTGGCCTTCTTCTCTGTGTATCTGTATGTCCTTCTTATAAGGACACCAATCATTGGATTAAGGGCTCAGTCTGAATCCAGTATGATATCTTTTTTTTCTTTTAATTTTATTTATTTATTTATTTTATGCAGCAGGTTCTTGTTAGTTATCTATTTTATACATATTAGTGTATATATGTCAATCCCAATCTCCCAATTCATCCCACCCCCACCACCTCCACCCCAGTACAATATCTTGAGGTCCTTAACTAGTTACATTTGCAAAGACCCTATTTTTTTGTTGTTGTTGTTTTGTGGTACGCGGGCCTCTCACTGTTGTGGCCTCTCCCGTTGCGGAGCACAGGCTCCGGACGCACAGGCTCAGCGGCCATGGCTCACGGGCCCAGCCGCTCCGCGGCATGTGGGATCTTCCCGGACCGGGGCACGAACCCACGTCCCCTGCATCGGCAGGCAGACTCTCAACCACCGCGCCACCAGGGAAGCCCGCAAAGACCCTATTTTTGAATAAAGTCACATTCAGAGTTTCCGGTGGACCCGAGTTTTGGGGGCATGCTCTTCAGTCCACTCCATCCAGCATGAGACATTTGTCTCTTCTCTGCCCTTCATTAATTTATTCAATGATTTTTATTATTATGAACTAACGGATATTTATTTTTTTACTTTGAGTCATTATCCAATGCTACTTTAACTTTTTGCTTAAATTGTTTCAGCTTTGGCTATTAGAAGCTATTTCAGTTCGTTCCTATGACAGTCTTATTATTATTGTTGTTGTTAGTATTTTTTGAGCACTTCCTTACTCTCTGGCCCTACAAGATGCTCCAGGCTCATCTTGTATATTTCCTGCTGCAGTCCTAGAACCAGCCATTTCTCTAGGGAGCTTTGGTTCCTTTTCTTGGGGAATAGCGTCAGAGACCAAAATCTGGGCATTAGGCATTCTTATGGCTTCTGGGGTGTCATTTCTTTTAGGCTCTCTCAGCAGACAGAGCAAAAAAAAATGTGTTTTCCATATATATAACTATATGTATATATATATTAAACATACACATACATATTTTATATAACACATACATATTAAAATTTGTATATATACATAAATTTGTGTATATGTAACCATCTATATCTATATTAAGCTGAACATGAACTCATGCTGATGTACCCAATTCTAATCCATTACCTTGTGGATCCTTCTAGCTTCTTTCTCTTGCTTATCTGTAAACTTCTGTTCCAACAGTGAGAAAACTGACTCCTGCTGACATCCATTTACTTAATTGTTCCATTCCAGTATACATGTGATGACAAATTGAAATTATAATGGAGTGATCACAGTTCAGGTGTACAAAAATGGAGTCAGGCAGTCACTAAGGATCTGGTCTCAGACACTTCTCTGTATCACCGAGAAAAACTTTCTTTGAATTGTACCAGACCCAAGGATACCACCAGGCTTATTCAGAACGCCTGCCAGCTGCAACCTTATGGCCTCAAGGTCTCCCCTTGTAACTATGCAACCAGTTTGGACCCCAACCAATCCTTACCTAAGAAGCACCTTTACTTCTTGCCAGCTTCAATTATAATTCTTGATAAACAACTCATGCAACTAAATGTAACCTTCAGGTTTCTGCCTTTATATAACATTTTGTAGTTCAGTGCAACACAGTTCAAGTGCTTCTTCAACCTGTGTCTCTCAGGCTGCAGTCCTAACAAACCTTTTAATTTCAACCAGGCCTCCATTTCTGAAGTTTTGGTTAATCCACATATAGCAGTATCAGAGTTGTTAACTTGTAACCACATAGGAAACAACATTATCAACTAGAGTACAGTGTTTGTGTGCAGTTCCTTTTGCCTTTAATCTTATAGACCCCACTTAGTGCAAAGATTTGCTTAGATTAGCACCTCCATTCCCTTCAGTGAAGTTGTTTCATATATTCATACATTCATATAGTTAAATTCTCTTATCACAGCCTTATTCCTTCCTAGGATGTCCCAACCTCCTAAATTATTATTTTTCTCATTTGCATATGTTAGGTTTCTCTCTGTGCTGTACAGTATTTTTTTCCCACCCTCCCCTGTACAGTTCTATGAGTTTTGAGAAATGCAATAATGAAGTGTGTCTAGCATTACAGTATCATACAGAATTTTATTGCCTTAAAATCCTCTCTGCTTCATTATTCATCCCTCTCCCTGAACCCCTGGTCTGATGTGTGTGTGCTTTTTCCAACACTGCCAAGCAATTAACTCAATTCTGACACTAACTACCTGGAGATAGCGTCAGAGCCCATAGGTTAAGGGCTCAGTCCTACAAGACTGCCCCCACACCCTTATACACCAATTTCAAATCTAGGTTTTCTTCTGTGCTTCTGATGAACTGGCTATAGATCAGAGGTTCCCATGACCCCATCCTTGATTTCAATTAATTTGCTAGAGCAGCTCACAGAACTCAGAGAAATGTTTTACTTACTAGACTACTGGTTTATTATAAAAGGACATAACTCAGGAACAGCCAGATGGGAGAGATTCATAGAGCAAAGTATGTGGGAAGAGGCCCAGAGCGTCCATGCCCTCTGGGTGTGCCGCTCTCTCCAAATTTCCGTGTGTTCATCAGTAAGGAAGCTCTCCTGTCCTTTTGGGGTTTTATGGAGGCTTCATTACACAGGTGTGATAGATTAAATCAGTGGCCATTGGCGTTTGAACACAAATCTCCAGCTCCTCTTCCCTCCCAGAGGAGGTGGGGGTGGGAGGGACTAAAAGTTCCAACCCTCTAATCACATGGCTGGCTCATTCGCTTGGCAACCAGCCCCCATCCTAAGGTTATCCAGCGGCCTCGAAATCACCTCATTAACATAACAAAACACACCTTTATTGCTCTTATCACAGGAAATTCCAAGGGTTTTAGGAGCTTTGTGCCAGAACAGAGATGAAGATCAAATATAATATTCTTATTATAAATCATGATATCACACCTGGCATCCACTGATTATTTTACTGTCTCTATAGTTATGTCTTTTCCATTTGGAACCATATAATGCATAGCCTTTTCATACAGGCTTCTTTCACTTTGCATTATGCATTTAAAGTTCTTTCAAGTCTTTTCATAGCTTGATAGTTCATTTCTTTATATTGCTGTATAATAGTCCGTTGATTGGATGGGTGTATCGTGGTTTGCTTACCATTCATATATATATATTGGTTTTCTTTTTTTTGCGGTGCGCGGGCCTCTCACTGTTGTGGCCTCTCCCTCTGTGGAGCACAGGCTCCGGACGCGCAGGCTCAGCGGCCATGGCTCACGGGCCCAGCCGCTCCGCGGCATGTGGGATCTTCCCGGACCGGGGCACAAACCCGTGTCCGCTGCATCGGCAGGCGGACTCTCAACCACTGCGCCACCAGAGAAGCCCCATTCATCTATTGAAGGACATCTTGGTTGCTTTCAGTTTGGGGTAATTATGAATAAAGCTGCTATAAACATTTCCATACAGGTTTTTGTGTATGATGTTATTGATAATTTAGGAGGGCCTTGGGATCCTGTTTTTGCCTCTAATGATCAACATTCTCAAATGTAGATGAAAAACATCATTCACAGGTTTGCAGCTTTATAGTGGTGGTTCTGAGGTTTGAAGAGAGACTATGCTTCTGGCTTGGAGACTCCTTCTCCATTCCCAGACCATGGTCTTGACTGCCCAACACATTGACCACTTGCCTGTTCCTGCTCCAATCCTTCCCCAGAGGGCTCCACTAATGTTCCAATACTCCGTACTCCTCCACTTCCAACTCCTTGAACCTCAAACTGAACACATTACTTTCTCCCTCAAACCTACGCTAGGATCTTTATTCACTCCTTTGGAGGGGGCACCCTTCCCCTTGCCATGCATACCCTCCTCTGCTTCCCCCCTTTTCTGGTCAGTTATCCAGCCTGTGGATTCACCCTGTGGAATCTCTTCCTCCTTGGTTCTATCACCATTGCTGCTCCTTAGTGGGGGGATCTTCCTCATCTGCCCCCCACACTTTGAACTTGGTGCTTCAGACAGACCATGCTATTTCATGCCTCTGCACCTTTACATAAACTGTTCTCTCTGCCAAGGTATACCCTTCCTCTCATTAACTGCCTGGGAAATTCATAATTATCTTTCAAAACTCTGCTCGGAAATCTGGAAAGCTTTGCTTATCTTCTCTTTATGCTCTTGCTACTAAAAATGTGGTCTGTGAAGGACCACTCTTTGGACATCACCTGGGAACTGGTAGGAATGCAGTATTGAGTTCTATTTCAGACCTTCTGAATCCAGATCTGCATTTTAAAAGACGCACAGGTGATTGATGTGCAAGTTGAAGTTTGAGAAGTGTTACATACCACTTCTGACACTGTGCTTCTCTTGTGAGTTGTATTTTTTTGTAATTATTTGTGTCTGTTTTCCCCTCAAGACTGTGAGTGCCCTGAGGTCAGGCTTAGGGTCAGGGTTCATGCCCCATTCAGGAGCCAGTCCAGGCTGTGGCAACTGATATGTCTTTTGAACCCTCAGGGTTCTTCAGACCTGGCTGTGAGCCCAGTGGCAAAAAGAAGAATTACAGAAGTGAGGTTCTTTTCGAATATTATTTTACTTTATCCTCACAAAAGTATTATCAAACAGGGACTTCCCTGGTGGCTCAGTGGATAAGACTCTGTGCTCCCAGTGCAGGGGGCTGGGGTTTGATCCCTGGTCTGGGAACAAGATCCCACATGCATGCCGAAACTAAGAGTTCGCATGCCACAACTAAGGAGACTGCCTGCCACAAAAAAAGACACAGTGCTACCAAATAAATAAGTAAATTAATTAATTAAAAAATATATTACTAAACAATGCATACCTCTCTCCCCTCTTTCTTTCCCTTAGGATGAATTCATAGAAGAATCAAATGGAAAAATGAACAAGGGTTAATGTACAAGAATGTTTATAATTATAAAAAAATAGAAAAGACTTAATTGTCCAACTTTATGCAGCCATTAAAAATAGTGTTATGGGGCTTCCCTGGTGGCGCAGTGGTTGAGAGTCTGCCTGCCGATGCAGCGGACGTGGGTTCGTGCCCTGGTCCGGGAAGATACCACATGCTGCAGAGCGGCTGGGCCCGTGAGCCATGGCCGCTGAGCCTGCGCGTCCGGAGCCTGTGCTCCACAACGGGAGAGGCCACAACAGTGAGAGGCCCGCGTACCGCAAAAAAAAAAAAAAAAATAGTGTTATGGAACGTCCCTGGACTTGGTATCCGTGGATTCTAGTATGGGCTGGGGTGGGAGTCCTGCAACCAATCCCCTGTGGATACGGAGGGGCGACTGTACCTTGGGCAATGCAGGTCTCTTTAGTTGAGGCAAATCTTTTAAAGTGTTGAAAAATGAGGGCTTTCTGCAGAGGAGAAGATGCAGCAGTCAGCCACTTAACTATTTCTTATCTCCTACCCCTGTGAGTCTGGCAGCCCTTTCCCACTGCTGAGTCATCCTGAGCTGGCACCATTTTATACAATCTATTGTGAATCTCTGCATGCAGCACTGTACAGCCTGTTTTGTTTGAATACATGGGGCACCTTCAAGATGGTGGAGTAAGACGTGGAGATCAATTTCCTCCCCACAAATACAACAAAACTACATCTACATGTGGAACAACTCCTACAGAACACCTACTGAATGCTGGCAGAAGACCTCAGACTTCCCAAAAGATGCCCTCAGGTGACCTACACTCAGAGGCGGGGCCAAATCCAAAGCTGAACCCCAGGAGCTGTGTGAACAAAGAAGAGAAAGGGAAATCTCTCCCAGCAGACTCAGGAGCAGTGGATTAAATCTCCACAATCAACTTGATGTACCCTGCATCTGTGGAATACCTGAATAGACAACAAATCATCCCAAAATTGAGGCACTGGACTTTAGGAGCAACTTTAGACTTGGGGTTTGCTTTCTGCATCTAATTTGTTTCTGGTTTTATGTTCATCTTAGTTCAGAATTTAGAGCTTACTATCATTGGTAGACTTCTTTATTGATTTGGTTGCTTTCTTCCTTTTTTAAAAATATATATTTTTTTCCTCTTTCTCTTTTTGTGAGTGTGTATGTGTATGCTTCTTTGTGTGATTTTGTCTGTATAGCTTTACTTTTGCCATTTGTCCTAGGGTTCTGACTGTCTGTTTTTTGGGGGTTTTTTAGTATAGTTTTTAGCGCTTGTTGTCATTGGTGGATTTTTTTTTTGGTTTGGTTGCTCTCTTCTTTCTTTCTCTTTCTTTTATTATTACTTTTTTATTTTTAATAATTTTTTTCTATTTTAATAACTTTATTTTATTTTATTTATGTATTTTTTCTTTCTTTCTTTTTCTTTCTCCCTTTTCTTCTGAGCCTTGTGGCTGACAGGGTCTTGGTGCTCTGGCCAGGTGTCCAGCCTGAGCCTCTGAGGTGGGAGAGCTGAGTTCAGGACATTGGTCCACCAGAGACCTCCTGGCCCCACGTAGTATCAAATGGCGAAAGCACTCCCAGAGATCTCCATCTCAATGCTAAGACCCAACTCCACTCAACGACCAGCAAGCTACAGTGCTAGACACCCTATGCCAAACAACTAGCAGGACAGGAACACAACCCCACCCATTAGCAGAGAGGCTGCCTAAAATCATAATAAGTTCACATACACCCCAAAACACACCACCGGACGTGGTCCTGCCTGCCAGAAAGACAAGATCCAGACTCACCCACCAGAACACAGGCACCAGTCCCCTCCACCAGGAAGCCTAAACAACCCACTGAACCAACCTTACTCACTGGGATCAGACACCAAAAACAACAGGAACTACGAACATGCAGCCTGCGAAAGGGAGACCCCAAACACAGTAAGTTAAGCAAAATGAGAAGACAGAGAAATACGCAGCAGATGAAGGAGCAAGGTAAAAACCCACCAGACCAAACAAATGAAGAGGAAATAGGCAGTCTACCTGAAAAAGAATTCAGAGTAATGATAGTAAAGATGATCCAAAATCTTGGAAATAGAATGGAGAAAATACAAGAAACGTTTAACAAGGACCTAGAAGAACTAAAGAGTAGACAACAATGATGAACAACACAATAAATGAAATTAAAAATTCTCTAGAAGGAATCAATAGCAGAATACCTGAGGCAGAAGAACGGATAAGTGACCTGGAAGATAAAACAGTGGAAATAACTACTGCAGAGCAGAATAAAGAAAAAAGAATGAAGGGAATTGAGGACAATCTCAGAGACATTTGGGACAACATTAAACGCACCAACATTCGAATTATAGGGGCCCCAGAAGAAGAAGAGGAAAAAAAAAGGGACTGAGAAAATATTTGAAGAGATTATAGTTGAAAACTTCCATAAGGAAATAGTAAGGGTAAGGAAATAGTGAATCAAGTCCAGGAAGCGCAGAGAGTCCCATCCAGGATAAATCCAAGGAGAAACATACCAAGACACATATTAATCAAACTATCAAAAATTAAATACAAAGAAAAAATATTAAAAGAAGCAAGGGAGAAGCACAGTTAACATACAAGGGAATCCCCATAAGGTTAACAGCTGATCTTTCAGCAGAAACTCTGCAAGCCAGAAGGGAGTAGCAGGACGTATTTAAGGTGATGAAAGGGAAAAACCTGCAACCAAGATTACTCTACCCAGCAAGGATCTCATTCAGATTCGACAGAGAAATTAAAACCTTTACAGACAAGCAAAAGCTAAGAGAATTCAGCACCACCAAACCAGCTCTACAACAAATGCTGTAGGAACTTCTCTAGGCAGGAAACACAATAACAAACCCAAAACAATTAAGAAAATGGTAATAGAAACATACATATCAATAGCTACCTTAAATGTAAATGGATTAAATGCTCCAACCCAAAGACATAGACTGGCTGAATGGATACAAAAACAAGACCTGTACATATGCTATCTACAAGAGACCCACTTCAGACCTAGGGGCACATACAGACTGTACATGAGGGGATGGAAAAAGATATTCCATGCAAATGGAAATCAAAAGAAAGCTGGAGTAGCAATTCTCATATCAGACAAAATAGATTTTAAAATAAAGACTATTACAAGAGACAAAGAAGGACACTACATAATGATCAAGGGATCAATCCAAGAAGAAGATATAACAATTGTAAATATTTATGCACCCAACTCAGGAGCACCTCAATACATAAGGCAAATGCTAACAGCCATAAAAGGGGAAATCGACAATAACACAATAATAGTAGGGGACTTTAACACCCCTACTTTCACCAGTGGACTGATTATCCAAAATGAAAATAAATAAGGAAACACAAACTTTAAATGATATGTTCAACAATCATGTTGAACATGATGATATGTTCATCATATGTTGGTGATATGTTCATCATATGTTGATGATATGTTCAATTAAGATGGTCTTAATTGATATTTATAGGATATTCCATCCAAAAACAGCAGATTACACTTTCTTCTCAAGTGCTAATGGAATATTCTCCAGGATAGATCATATCTTGAGTCACAAATCAAGCCTTGGTAAATTTAAGAAAATTGAAATCATATCAATTGCTGATATTCAACAGAGTTTTGGAAGTTTTAGCGACAGCAATCAGAGAAGAAAGAGAAATAAAAGGAATCCAAATTGGAAAAGAAGAAGTAAAACTGTCACTGTTTGCAGGTGACATGATACTATACATAGAGAATCCTAAGGATGCTACCAGAAAATTACTAGAGCTAATCAATGAATTTGGTAAAGCAGCAGGATACAAAATTAATGCACGGAAATCTCTTGTATTCCTATACACTAATGATGAAAAATCTGAAAGAGAAATTAAGGAAACACTCCCATTTACCATTGCAACAAAAAGAATAAAAAACCAGGAATAAACCTACCTAAGGAGACAAAAGACCTGTATGCAGAAAACTATAACACACTGATGAAAGAAATTAAAGATGATTCAAACACATGGAGAGATATATCATGTTCTTGGATTGGAAGAATCAACATTGTGAAAACGACTATATTACCCAAAGCAATCTACAGATTCAATGCAATCCCTATCAAACTATCAATGGCATTTTTCACAGAACTAGAACAAAAAATTTCACAATTTGTATGGAAACACAAAAGACCCCAAATAGCCAAAGAAATCTTGAGAAAGAAAAACGGAGTTGGAGGAATCAGACTCCCTGACTTCAGACTATACTACAAAGCTACAGTAACAAGACAGTATGACACTGGCAGAAAAATAGAAATATAGATCAGTGGAACAGGATAGAAAGCCCAAAGATAAACCCACACACATATGGTCATCTCATCTTTGATAAAGGAGGCAAGAATATACAATGGAGAAAAGACAGCCTCTTCAATAAGTGGTGCTGGGAAAACTGGACAGCTACATGTAAAAGAATGAAATTAGAACACTCCCTAATACCATACACAAAAATAAACTCAAAATAGATTAAAGCCCTAAATGTAAGGCCAGACACTATCAAACTCTTAGAGGAAAACATAGGCAGAACACTCCATGACATAAATCACAGCAAGATCCTTTTTGACCCACCTCCTAGAGAAATGGAAATAAAAACAAAAATAAACAAATGGGACCTAATGAAACTTAAAAGCTTTTGCACAGCAAAGGAAACCACAAACAAGATGAAAAGACAACCCTCAGAATGGGAGAAAATATTTGCAAACATAGCAATGACAGAGGATTACCTCCAAAATATACAAGCAGCTCATGCAGCTCAATATCAAAAAAACAAAAAACCCAATCCAAAAATAGGTAGAGGACCTAAATAGGCATTTCTCCAGAGGAGATACACGGATTGCCAACAAACACATGAAAGGATGCTCAACATCACTAATCATTAGAGAAATGCAAATCAAAACTACAATGAAGTATCACCTCACACAGGCCAGAATGGCCATCATCAAAAAATCTACAAACAGGGTTTCCCTGGTGGTGCAGTGGTTAGGGGTCCGTCTGCCAATGCAGGGGACATAGGTTTGATTCCTGCTCCAGGAGGATCCCACATGCCATGGAGCAACTAAGCCCATGTGCCACAACTACTGAGCCTGCATGCCACAACTGCTGAGGCCCACGTGCCTGGAGCCCGTGCTCCGCAACAAGAGAAGCCACTGCAATGATAAGCCCGCCCGCAGCAACGAGGACCCAATGCAGCCAAAAATAAATAAATAAATAAATAAATTTATTTTAAAACATCTACAAACAATTAATGCTGGAGAGGATGTGGAGAAAAAGGAACCCTCTTGCTCTGTTGGTGGGAATGTAAATTGATAGAGCCACTATGGAGAACAGTTTGGAGGTTCCTTAAAAAACTAAAAATAGAACTCCCATATGACCCAGCAATCCCACTACTGGGCATATACCCTGAGAAAACCATAATTCAGAAAGAGTCATGTACCACAATGTTCATTGCAGCTCTATTTACAATAGCCAGGACATGGAAGCAACCTAAGTGTCCATCGACAGATGAATGGATAAAGAAGATGTGGCACATATATACAATGGAATATTACTCAGCCATAAAAAGAAACGAAATTGAGTTATTTGTAGTGAGGTGGATGGACCTAGAGGCTGTCATACAGAGTGAAGTAAGTTAGAAAGAGAAAAACAAATACCGTATTCTAACACATATATATGGAATCTAAACAAAAAATGGTTCTGAAGAACCTAGGAGCAGGACAGGAATAAAGACGCAGACATAGAGAATGGACTTGACATGGGGAGGGGGAAGGGTAAGCTGAGACGAAGTGAGAGAGTGGCATGGATATATATACACTACCAAATGTAAAATAGCTAGCTAGTGGGAAGCAGCCACATAGCACAGGGAGATCAGCTCGGTGCTTTGTGTCCACCTAGAGGGGTGGGATAGGGAGGGTGGGAGGGAGACACAAAAGTGAGGAGATATGGGGATATATGTATATGTATAGCTCATTCAATTTGTTATATAGCAGAAACTAACACACCATTGTAAAGCAATTATACTCCAATAAACATGTTTTAAAAATTACATTAAATGCATATGGACTAAATAAACCAATTTTAAAAGTAGAAAAAATATATATATATATATTATTATGTGGGAGTTCCCTGGCAGTCCAGTGGTTAGGCGTCTGTGCTTTCACCGCAGTGGCCCCGGTTTCAATGCCTGGTCAGGGAAGTAAGATCTTGCAAGCTGCGTGGCACAAACAAAAAAATTTTAAAAAGTGTTATGTGAATATATATAGAAAGATAATATGCATCATATAAAGACATAAATCTTTATAATTAAAAAAATTATAAATTATTTATAAACTTAACAAATTCAAACAATATAAAACTATGTGGGAAAGCATTAAAAGTAATAGTCTGTCCCCCACCATCTGTTAACTGATGGGTTTTTATTACTGACCCTCCTGAGTCAGTCCCCAGCAAGGTCCTTCTGCCCTCGTGGTTGGATCCAATAGAATGAGACGGAATTCTGTTCGGAAGCAAAGAAAAGATTTATTCTTTAATCAGAGAATGGAGAGTTGTGAGCTGGGGCTCTAGAGTACACACTCCCCTTCCTTCTCAGGCTGTGGGTGGGGCTGCTTTATAGGGTTCCTGGGTGTGTGTGTGGGGGGAAGGGCGGAGTTCTTATGGGTTGCGCACAGCTGTGCTGCTCGGGGCTCCAGACCGCAGGGCCGGGGGCAGCATCTCTGCCCATGGCCCGCCGCCGCCATCTTGAATTGCATGGTGTTTGCAGCGTTTCTGCTGAGCTGAGGTGTTGGCGCAGCCATTTCGCACCGGGAGCTCTGTTCTGAAGCACCCGGTGCGGGTCCTCTGCACGCGGCCCTCTAAGAGCGAGTGAAACTAGACTAAGCACAAAGGAAAAAAAAAGAAAAAAAAGGTTAGACTTTATTTTATTACCCAGATTCTGTTTTTATTTCCCTGGGAATTTTTCCCTGGGCTTTGCTGGTGACACTTCCATCCTCTTAGAATCTCTGGTCCACAAATAGTGAAGTAATGTCTTAAGGGATGTGAGGTGATGGTTTCTAAAGTCAGCTCATAATGTAAAATTTTATTATCATCAGTATATGTGGTCTTCACATATTCAGTACTTCTTTAGTAAGTCCACCTAGTTTTCTCATATCAGGTAACAGAGCCCTGTTTTTCAGTTGAGAATCAGTTTGCATTTAGGGGTCAAGTTGAAATATATATATATTCGTATACACACATACACATGTATCTCTATCTCTACGTCACTCTTTCTCTCTCTTTTTATCTCCAAGCCCTTCGAATTATATTTGGGTAATTTAAACTCTTCCCCCCCACCCCCCCACCCAAAAATGAGACCATATTTTTCTCTTTTTCTTTTTTAAAGATTTATTATTTATTTAATTTATTTTTGGCTGTGTTGGGTCTTAGTTGTGGCATGCATTCACTGAGGCATGCGGGATCTTTTGTTGCCGCACGCGGGCTTCTCTCTAGTTGCGGCGTGTGGGTTTTCTCTCTCTAGTTGTGGCACACACGCTCCAGCGCACGTGGGCTCTAGTTGAGGTGGACGAGCTCCGTAGTTGTGGTACGTGGCATCTTAGTTCCCTGACCATGGGCCGAACCTGCGTCCCCTGCCCTGTAAGGTGTATTCTTTACCACTGGACCACCAGGGAAGTCCCCGAGAACATATTTTTCTGCCACTTGCTTTCCTTAATATTTTTCCTAGTCCCTTCACATAATTCTACCTTAATCTTTTTAATAGCTACATCATTGTTTATGGGGGTATCATCATTTACTCCATTCCCTTGTTGACAGACATTTTAGTTGTTTGTCATTGTTTCTTATAATGAACAATGTCATAAATATCCTTTTACATATATATTTGGCTTTCTTTTATAAAATAACTTTTTATGGTTTAAAAATAATGCAGGGGTTTCCCCGGTGGTGCAGTGGTTAAGAATCCGCCTGTCAATGCAGGGGACACGGGTTTGAGCTCTGGTCCGGGAAGATCCCGCATGCCACGGAGCAACTAATCCCGTGCGCCACAACTACTGAGCCTGCGCTCTAGAGCCCATAAGCCGCAACTACTGAGCCCACGAGCCACAACTACTGAGCCTATGTGCCACAACTACTGAAGCCCGTGTGCCTAGAGCCTGTGCTCCACAACAAGAGAAGCCACCGCAAGGAGAAGCCTGTGCACTGCAATGAACAGTAGCCCCCACTCGTAGCAACTAGAGAAAGCCTGCACACAGCAAGGAAGACCCAATGCAGCCAAAGATAAATATATAAATACATTTATTTATTTAAAAAATGCATATGCGTGGTTAAATTTTTAAAGAAACTTACAGAAAAGCATATGCATAAAGGTGAAAATTTAAAAATCATCCTTAATTCATCACCATGAGATACTGAGTCTCAGTTTTTCAAAATATTTTATTTTATTTTACTAGAATTAAATAAAATAAAAAGAATTGAAGTACACCAAAGTCTTCCTTCACTCCCTGCCCCCAGTTCCTCTATATTTAACAAGAGATTGTGAAATAGTAAGAGAATGGGAATATTGTGTATTGGGTTAAACTTTATCTTGGTAGGTATAACTTTAAATTTCCATGTAATAAAACTTTGTCACTTGCGGAATAAAAATCAGAAAACAACTATGATGGCTAAATAGATAATAAACACACAATACAATTAAAAATTTTTATTGAAAGGAACAAAATTTAAAACCTGAACCCTCTAGAAGACAGTAATTGAGAAAGTCTGATTGCCAAGAAAATATTCAATAAAAGTGACAAATTGCTTGTAGGAAAAAGAAAAAAAGACATCTTAGGAAAACAGTTACACCTGCTATATATTCTAAGCCCAACAAAATTAATCATGAATTCAGAATATTAATCGTACTCTTCCCTCAATTTTTTTTTCCAAACTGGGTTCCTAGTGTCAGTGATACAGAACTTAGAGGTGAGCACTTGCAAAAATGACTTTACAGTCTGCTCTGTGAGCCATCTAGAGACCATATTCAGAATCTTGCCTTATTTGGTGCACTTCCTCTCCTGCCCTGCCCCCCCTTATTAATTTACTTTAATTTTTGCTCAGAGAGCCCTGTGGAACTTGTGTTTGAGTGACATGACTCTCTTGCCAGGAAGGCAATAAATTCAGCTATGTTTATGACTGTTATTTGGTCGTCTTTGTTTCGCTGGTTACTGATAACTCACTATCAGTTGTCCCAAATCATGTTCATTTTAGTTTGATTGTGAATTTCTAGCAAGGCTTATACCCGTCCCCCCACCAAGTTTCTAATTCCCTTTTGGTAGTCAGAGTCTCTTGTCTTCACTTCATCTTTAAGAATGTCTTGATTTTCACATACTCAATTTGCACAATGACATCTATTTTTATTCTTGAAGTTTTTGTCCCAGAGACCTCTAACTTCCAATTCTAGTTTTGACACATTGTATTTTAGGTTGTCTTCATAGCTGTCAGATTGGGATTCTTTCAAAACTTCTCTCTCTTTTATTTCCACTCTTTCTTTCTTTCCTCCCTTCCTCCCTCCCTCTCTTCCTCCCTTCCTCCCTTCCTTGAGTTGGGTCTTCATTGCTGCACATGGGCTTTCTCTAGTTCTGGCGAGCGGGGGCTACTCTTCGTTGCTGTGTGTGGGCTTCTCATTGCGATGGCTTCTCTTGTTGTGGAGCACGGGCTCTGGGCGTGCGGGCCTCAGTAGTTGTGGCCCGTGGGCTCCAGAGTGCAGGATCAGTAGTTGTGGTGCACGGCCTAGTCACTCTGCGGCATGTGGGATCTTCCAGGACCATGGCTTGAACCCGTGTACCCTGCATTGGTAGGCGGATTCTTAACCACTGCACCACCAGGGAAGCCCTCCACTGTTTCTTGTTTCCCAAGTCTTTTTCCTGGACTCCCTTATCAGTTTGTTGGAGTACATCCTCAAGTCATTTTTTGCAGAGAGGGTGCACAAGAGAAAGTTTCAGAGTCCCTGCTTTTCTTCATATAGCTGGATATGGACTTTTCATTCGCAATAATTTTCTCCATACAAAGCTTCATGTAGGGACTTCCCTAGCGGCGCAGTGGTTAAGAATCCACCTGCCAATGCAGGCGACACAGGTTCGAGCTCTGGTCCGGGAAGATCCCACATGCCACAGGGCAAATAAGCCCGTGAGCCACAACTACTGAGCCTATGCTCTAGAGCCTGGGAACCACAACTACTGAGGTCGCGTGCCACAACTACTGAAGCCCATGCACCTAGAGCCTGTGCTCTGAAACAAGAGAAGTCACTGCAATGAGAAGCCCTCATACCACAACAACCCCACTTGCCACAACTAGAGAAAGCCCGTGTGCAGCAACGAAGACCCAACACAACCATAAATAAATAAATAAATTTTAAAAAGCTTCATGTAAAAAACAAAAATTTCATTATTTTAACAACTGACACTAGAATTCATTTAAGGAAGGGGACTGTGAGGGATGGGAAAAATATAATGATAAGCTCTCATGGGTAGAAAAAAGGGATAAGAGTGTGTGGGACAGACCAGGAGAAAAAGGAAATCAGCTACACTTCTCGTTATGAGACAAGATGGGGAGCTTGTACTGGTTCCAAGAGAGCAGAGCACTGGAAAGGGGGTCTGATGCCCAATGTGAACTGGAATATATTGCTGTGATGGTGCTTTTGAAAAAAAATGTGTCCACAAATTCTTTGATCCTCCTCTCTTCAAGAGATAGAGTTTAATTCCCCTTCCCCTGAGTGTGGGCTGGACTCAGTGACCTGCTTGTAATGAATAGAATAAAGCAGAAGTAATAGTGTATGACTTTGAACTAGGTCATAAAAGGCACTGTGGCTTCCATCTTTTTTTTAAAAATTGAAATATAGATGATTTACAATATTGTGTTAGTTTTAAATATGGAGCAAAGTGATTCTTTTATATATATATATATATATATATTCAGATTATTTTCCACTATAGGTTATTACAAAATATTGAAAATAGTTCCCTGTGCTATACAGCAAATCCTTGTTGCTTATCTGTTTAATGTATAGTAGTTTGTATCTGTTAATGCTGTACTCCTAATTTATCCCTTCCACCCACCCTTTCCGTAAGTTTGTTTTCTATGTCTGTGAGTCTGTTTCTGTTTTGGTAACCGTAAGTTTGTTTTCTATGTCTGTGAGTCTGTTTCTGTTACCGTAAGTTTGGTAACCGTAAGTTTGTTTTCTATGTCTGTGAGTAAGTTTGGTAACCGTAAGTTTGTTTTCTATGTCTGTGAGTCTGTGAGTCTGTGAGTCTGTGAGTCTGTTTCTGTTTTGGAAATAAGTTCATTTGCATTGGATTTTTTTTAGATTCCACATATAAGTGATATTGTATGATATTTGTCTTTCTCTGTTTGACTTATAATCTCTAGGTCCATCCATGTTGCTGCAAATGGCATTGTTTCGTTCTTTTTTATGGCTGAGTAATATTCCATTGTATATATGTACCACATCTTCTTTATCCATTCCTTTGTGGATGGACATTTAGGTTGCTTCCATGTCTTGGCTATTGTAAATAGTGCTGCAATGAACATTGGGGTGTATGTATCTTTTCGAATTATGGTTTTCTCGGGATATAAGCCCAGGAGTGAGATTGCTGGATCATATGGTAGCTCTAATTTTAGTTTTTTAAGGAACCTCCATACTGTTTTCCATAGTGGCTGTACCAATTTACATTCCAATCAACAGTGTAGGAGGGTTCCCTTTTCTCCACATTTATTGTTGACGAATGGAACAGTCACACGGTTTATAAATGTTAAAATAACTCAGACATTCTTTAAAAAAAATCTTCACTGAACATTATTTTTTTCATTGCAAAAGTAACATCTGTTCATTGTATCACATTCAAATACAGAAGTATTGTTTAGGGTTGAGACCCTGTTGTACTTATCTCCATAGCTCCAGTACCCTCCAACGGAGCCTGGACTTCTAGAGGCTTGATAAAGTTTGCTGAATGAGTGAATGAATGAATGATTCCTGCCTTCCTTTTCCCATCTCCTCACTTACTACCTTCCCACTCACATTTAAAAGAAGGTCAAACCCTAAAAGTTCTAGAATGGTGCTCCAGGAATCGAGTTTCAGCTGCTGTGGGGGCCCGGGGAGAATCAGGCTCCATGGGTTGTGGACTGGCCAGGTCTCAGGCAGAGGGGTACTGGGTTCACCCTATTCTAAGCCCCTCTCATTAGGGGTGAGGCTGTGGCTTACATGAACTGAACTCTGACAATAATCCCAAAGGTAACAGCTTTGGGGATACAGCAGCTCAACTACAATGTTATGAGGAGTTTGGAGGGGCAGAAATTTCTGGGTGACAACAGGCTATCTGGCCTCGAGGGTGTCATTCCCTGCCTGGCCTCAGTTTCCTTTATGAGTCTCCTTTGCCAAAGCCCAGCCTGGGAAAAACCTGAGGTCATTAAAATTGGTATCTGGCAACATCCCAAAATGCCAGGAACAAATTCAGCCCTCTGATGCTTCAAATATGGTCTGACACTGTGGAAAGGGCAAGTTACAAAACAGTCTGTCCAGAGCGTACAGAGCTTTCTCTGTTTGTAACTTTATTCAGCTTCTCTGCATAAAATCATGTTGGGGAAGGCTGTTTGCCAATGTGCCAATGTGTTATCTGTGGTTATCTGAGGGGGTGTGAGGAAATTATTCCTGGTAATTTTTATTTTCTTTTTGGTGTGCCTCCGAAATTTCTACAATGAACATCTATTACTTTTCTTTTTTGTTTTTTAAGTTATTTATTTATTTTTGGCTGCGTTGGGTCTTCGTTGCTGCATGCGGACTTTCTCTAGTTGCGGCGAGCGAGGGCTACTCTTCGTTGCGGTGCGCGGGCTTCTCATTGTGGTGGCTTCTCTTGTTGCGGAGCATGGGCTCTAGGCGCGCAGGCTTCAGTAGTTGTGGCTCGCAGGCTCTAGAGCACAGGCTCAGTAATTGTGCACAGGCTTAGTTGATCCGCAGCATGGGGGATCTTCCAGGACCAGGGCTTGATCCCATGTCCCCTGCATTGGCAGGCAGATTCTTAACCACTGCACCACCAGGGAAGCCCTATTACTTTTCATACTCAAGAAATCTTAAAAAAAAATTTTAAAAACCAGGCAGTTTGATACATGCCCTTTGTCCTGCTTGGTTATTCCACAACTTGCTTCTAGATAGAAGTAATAAAAAGAGGAACCATCCATGCAGCCTTGTTAGTGGAGATTGTCAGATTGTCTAATGTATTTGTTTTCCATTGCTGTGTAACAAGTGACCACTGGGTTAGTGGTTTATAGCAGCACACGTTTATGATCTCATGGTTTCTATGGGTTGGAAGGCCAGGAGTGGCTTAAATGACCCCTCTTCTCTGGGGCCCACAAAGCAACAATCAAGGTGTTAGCCAGGCCGCATTCTCATCTGGAGGCACGAATGGGAAAGAGCCTGTTTCCAAGGTCACTCAGGATGTTGGCAGACTTTTGTTCCTTGTGGCTATAGAACTGAGGGCCCCAGCTTCTTGCTCTTCCTTTGGTTGGAAGCCACCCTCAGCTCCTAGAGGCTAACTGTAGTTTCTTTCCCCACGGGCTTTCCCAATATGGCCACTCCCTTCAACAGACCAGCAAGAAGGGCCTCTAGAGCAAGTTTGCTAGTAAGATGATATCTTATACCATGTAATGTAGTTACAGAATGACATCCTATCACCTTTGCCACATGCCATTGGTTAGCAGCAAATTGCAAGTCCCACCTCTGGGGGATGTCTGACTTGAGGGGAAGGGAATCACACAAAGTTGTTGTTATGGACTGAATATTCGCATCCCCCCAGAATTCATGTTGAAGACCTAACCTCCAGTGTGGTTGTATTTGGAGATGGGGCCTCTAAGGAAGTAATTAAAGTTAAACGAGGTTATAAAGGTGGGGGTCCTGATCTGATAGGATCAGTGTCCTTATAAGAAGAGGCACCAGAGACTTCTCTCGCCTCACACACACACTGAGGAAAGGCCACAGAAGGACAGAGGGAGAAGGTAGCCGCCTGTAAGCCAGGAAGAGAGCCTCCCTAGAAACCAAATTGGCTGGTTACCCTCATCTGGGGCTTCCAGCCTCCAGAACTTTTTGGGTTTCTTTTGGCTGCGTTGGGTCTTCATTGCTGTGCACAGGCTTTCTGTAGTTGCGGCGAGTGGGGGCTACTCTTCGTTGCAGCGCATGGGTTTCTCACTGCGGTGGCTTCTCTTATTGCGAAGCACAGGCTCTAGGCGTGCAGGCTTCAGTAGCTGCAGCACGCAGGCTCAATAGTTGTGGCACGCGGGCCCTAGAGTGCACAGGCTTCAGTAGTTGTGGCACGTGGGCTCAGTAGTTGTGGCTCACGGGCTCTAGAGCACAGGCTCAGTAGTTGTGGCACATGGGCTTAGCTGCTCTGTGGCATGTGGGATCTTCCTGGACCGGGGATTGAAACTTTGTCCCCTGCATTGGCAGGCAGATTCTCAACCACTGCACCACCAGGGAAGTCCTAGCCTCCAAAATTTTGAGAGAATACATTTTTGTTGTTTGAGCCATCCAGTCTGTGGCATTCTGTTATGGCAGCCTGAGCTGACTTGGACAAGTGTGAATGCGGGGGGCACTGATCATGGTGGGGGCACCTTAGAGTCTGTCTGCCACACTTAACATTGTGAGGATGGCTGGAATTCCAAACAGAAATTCCACACAGAAATTCCAGAAGCTTCCAGGTAACATGTGGGATATTTTTTTTTAAATGCAGATTTTCCCCAGAGATCATCAATCTGTAGGCCAGTGTGGGGCCTGAGAAGTTCCAATAGTCCTCCCAAGGTGATTCCAGTGTTGGAGCAGGTCTTCTGTGTTTGAGGGGTAGAGTCCAACAGCTTCAAATTCCAGCCCTGCCACTTCCTAGCTATAGGACCTTAGATCAGGCACTTCTCCTTCCAGCTAACGTTTCTTCATCTGCTGAAACATGACAAGTTATTAAAAGAAAATAAAAAACACCTTCTGGGGAATTCCCTTGTGGTCCAGTGGTTAGGATCCGGCACTTTCACTGCTGTGGGCCTGGGTTCGATGCCTGGTTGGGGAACTAAGATCCTGTAAGCCGCATAGCACAGCAAAAACAAAAACAAAGGTGGGATGAATTGGGAGATTGGGATTGACATACATACACTAATATGTATAAAATAGATAACTAGTAAGAACCTGCTGTATAAAAAATAAATTAAATTAAATTAAAAACAAAAACAAAAACAAAACCCCAAAACCCCAAAACCAAAAACCAAACCAACAAACAAAAACACCCTCTGGTATTAGCAGCTCCTCTTTCCAGTCCAGCCCCAGCAAAAGAGGCCTGGAATTGCCTCATGTCCCTCTCCCCATTCCCCTAGGCCATGGAAAAGTTTGAAATCAGTAGGGGTACAGGGTTTGGGGGCTGTTCAAACATGGAGGTGACCTGGGTCTTGCTTCTCCTTATGGCTCCTTCTGGAGGATGCTGAAATATACCATGGGGGCCTGAAGAAGGTGAGGGTCCAGGTGTAGATCTGAGGTCAGCTGGGGGATGCAGATAAGGGCCAGTGTTACTGGACACCAGAAGGAAAAGCAGTCTTCGGCCATGCTGTGCACGAGCAGGTAGAGCAGCCTCTATGTGGTGACTGCCATGCAGGGGCCGCAGTTTTCTGGCATCACAAAGAGTGCTTGGCTAGGGAGTAGGGCTGTGTGTGGGCAAGTTGACTCAGGACAGTATTAAGTGACCTTTAGAAATAAAGTATGGGAAACTTCTTGCACTCGGTCTATGAAATAAAATTCACACCAGAAACGTGTCAAATGAGAGGATGCATGTAAATTGCAGAGCCCCATGCCTGGTACATACTAAGAGTTTACTAACCAAAAGTTATTTTTCTATTATGTCAAAATCTCCTAGTTTGAATGCCTATAATGCCTTTGTTCTTACTTATCCACCATCATGGGTCCTATTATTTTCTAGGCTGAGAGATCTGTGGTTTGGAGGATGAGGCTTTGCTCTCTACAAACGGAGGGACCCTGGTTTTCCTCCTCTGTGGTGACTGGAGTACTCTGAATAGTAACTGATATAATAAAGGCAGAGGGCTTAGCTCCATTCCTAGCCCTGGTAAATGTTAGTTATTACCCTGTATTGTAATGATGATACCAAATGCTGGCAGACTAGGTGGCAGGGACGTGTTTTAGTCTGTGAACCAAAGGGTATTTGAGCGAAATATACTACCAGGGCCAGATTCCTGGATATATGGCCTGTGCAGTCACAAGGGCCCCATACTTTGAAGAGCCCCATGCTCAGGAGGGCCTCGCATTTGGTTTAATGCTCTGGTGTCACCATTTTGAAATTCTTCATACTTTTTGAACAAGGCCCCTGCATTTTCATTTTGCACTGGGCCTCACAATTATGTAGCTGATCCCATCATACTACATCTTGACTTAAGTTCTTAGGAGCCATCTGCATGTGAAGTTTCTAAATTTCTTATAGCTCTTTATCTTGTACGAGTCTTGATGTATCTTGAGTGCCTTCCTCTATACGAAATTTCAGAAGGCAGGGGTAGGAGAAGGTGGACGCTTGAGGATTAGAAAAAGGGGAAGGCGCCAGAGCTGGGGAGAGTGTTGAGGATCCCCTTTGTATAGACCTGGCACCTGCAGCTGTGTAATATCATGTGCTTTTCTGTAAGGCCCATGTGTGAGGCACAGGGAGGCTTGACTCGAATTTTCTAAGTAGAAGACAGCATGGAATAAGAGAAGCAAGATACTGGGGGAGAAGCAAGGAAGGAGGGGAACGAGCAAGTTCTGCTTCTCCTTCTTAGGCTGTTAAGCCCAAGGACAAGTACAGAAAGCGAAGCCAAGGGTATCTAGTTATAAAACAGGTCCATGCAGGCGAGGCCAGGCTCTGGGGGACAGAATGCTATTAGAGCAGGGCTCTTTGCCTAAAAAGAGGGAACTGGGAGAGGTATCCAGGCAAAGAGTCATAAACACAGCCTGAGCCCTTGTTCCCGTTTTGGGTGCCCCAGGCACAAGGAAAGTGCATTCTATTTGGCAAAGTGCTAAGAACAACTTGGTATCGATTTGCTTTTCGGCTAAAGCCAAGGATGCCTGTTATTATAGACTTGAGGTTTCTTGAAACTTTTCCACAGTCACTTTTGATTATTGCAAGTTTTCCCATCGTTAGAGATAATGAAACAACCCAAAGTGGTTGAAGGGCTTGTTTTGGGCCAGGAAGTGATGGAAAGAAACTGTGTAACTACGCAGTTCCTCTGTAGGATCCTTGAGGAGGTCTGATCCTCTCCCGTCTTCCTTGGAGACCCCAGCTAGGCCCCCCCCTCTGAGGCTGGCTCCCTGGGCTGTCTCATCTCAGCGGTGGTGTGTGTGTGTGTGTGGCCCTGGACTACTCTGATTTCATGCTTGCTTTGTCATGTACTCTTCAAAACTTGTGGTATAACGCAAATGATCATGCTGTACATTTGCAGCGTAAATTGTAAAATTCACAGAATATACTGCAGTATAATTGTGCTGGTCATGAGAGAAGCAGAGTATTTATCTTAAAATGTTAATTCATAGTGCACTACAAATGATGTGTCCTGAAGATAGGACGCAAGTTGAACGCTGTTTTGAGGACTGTTGTCACCGTCTTTTGAGCATGTCAGCAAATCTTTGTGATTGGAGCAAAGTCTGGGCTCACTGGTCATCATGTTCCTCCTTCCCTCCCCCCCATCCTATCCCCACCTCAACTCTGAAGCCTTTGAAGCCCTGATTTGTGTATGTCTCTGAAGACCTAGACCACCTAAAACAGCATCTGGACTTGAATACTTTCTCTGGGCTGTCTTCTCCCCAACTCTAAACAGTCTCCCAGGCATTTTCCAAACTTGAGAAGTCAGAGCTCCTGTCCAAAGAGGCCAGGCATTGAGTCAAGCACACATGACTGGTGTGCTTCTGTTCCGCTGCTGTTGCCTCAGCAAGTGACAAGGATGAGCCCAGGGCTCCCCAAGGCCCTCAGCACTTGCCACTTGATGCAGTTGGCTTTGGCCCATTTCTCAGACCTAACAACTAGGTCTGAGGTCAGCTACTTTCCCTGAGACTTGAAGGCAGTTCAGGATGGCAACCTGGGATAAAGCCATAAGGTCTTCTGGGATATTCAGAATTAGACTTGAGCAGAAAAATATCTTTTATTTTTGTTTATGTGAATGACCAGGGTTCTTAACTCTGTATATTAAACCTATATATATATATATATATATATATATATATTTTAACACAAGGAACAGTGGGGAGTCCTGGGCCTTGATCTGATCAACCCTCTGGAACGTGCTCAGGCTCCAGACTGGCTGTCTTCCCTGATACAGATGAAGGACATATTTCTATTAACGGGAATTGGACCTCTTTAATCCAGGCTTCCTACCGCATGTGCTAACAGGCCAACTGGCACAGGTGGTGTCCAAGGACCTCAGTCCACGAGAGGAATGGAATGTGACATGTTTTGCTGCCACCAGCACTCCCAAGGGTGATGGGACAAATAAGGAATTGATTTTCCTTATAAAAGAGACTGAATAATAGCGTGTGTGTGTTTCATGGACACTGGCAAGTTGAGATTAAAAGGATGGCAAGAGAATGGCTGTCTGGCTGAGCCGAGAAGGCTTCCAGGGAATTGTTGCCTTAATAACATTATTATTAACATTTACTGAGAACTTACTAGGTACCAGGCACCGTGCTTGGCACTATGTGTGCATCATCTCTCCTAATCCTCACCATCTTTGAGTTAGGGACTGTTGCTACTCCTCTTTTTATGAATAAAGAAGCAGGCTCAGAGAGGTTAAGTAACTTGCCAGAGTCCTCAGCTTTGCCAATGCAGAAACTTCTGTAGCTCAGTCTATTGGAGTTAACAGGTTCTAGCCTGCCTCCTACAAAATAATCTCATGTTTCCTAAACACTTACTATGTGTCAGGTGGTGGCAATAAGTTGAATTGGAATGGTTTAGTCAGGACTCTGTCCACTTCGTGAAGAGATGACAACTCAAACTGAAGAGGCAGAAAGTGGATTTATTGGCTTGCAAAAAATGTTCAGGGTTAGTTTTGCTTCAGGCACGGCTGGATCCAGCAGACAAAAATGTCTTTGAGATTCTCTTTCTTAGTTCCCTGTGTAGGTTCCATTCTCAGATGGGCAATCCTGTGGTGACAAGACGGTTACCAACAGTGCCAGGCTTGCAACCTTACAGATCTAAATTCAGAGGATTAAAAACAGAAGGAAATGCCTTTCTCTGTTGTTTAAACACCCTTCGCCCACCAACCTCTCAAAAATAGCTGTTTGTATAAGATTGGTTTGGCTTGGATCATATACTCATTCCTTTCCAAATACCTTGGCCAAGGGGCTACAGGGCTCTGGTAGGTCAATCTGGGTTATGTGCTCACCCTGGAGCCACGGGTAGTTAGCATATGGACAGGAAGTGGAGGAGGGCTGAAAACCCAGAGGGCAATTGATGTGCAGTTATCAAAAAAGTGGGGATGGATACTGGGGAGACAAAAGCAGCAGTGGGGGGTTCTGGGAACATAAAGAAGGGGCACTTAGCTAATAAAGCAAGGGGCTAACTTATTAATTTATGATGGGAAATATATGCCTGGTTCATGACCCAACTGGACACCCACCTAGGGAACTGCCCTCTTGTCAGTAAGTCCAGCTAGGGGCAGGTTGCTTCAGTAGTATAAAATTAGAACAAATGGAATTACATGTTTCTAAGAAATACTTCCATCAAACTATTTGTGGGCAAACAGGTTCAATTGCAAGGAACAGAAAACCTTAAATTCCAATTATATAAAGAGGATAGAAGTTTATTTATCCTGTAAATCAAGCCCAGCGGTAAACAGGTCAGGCCTGGTATGGTGGCTCCATGTTTATCACGTACCCAGGCTCCTTCTCACTTGTAGCTCTATCACCATTCACACATAGCTCCTTCTCCTTCACAGTCCAAGTGATGTGTTCAAGTTCCAGCCATCAAGCCCACATTCTAGCCAGCAAAATGGAAGGAGGAGGAGATGGGCACACACTCTTTCAAGGACAATCCCATAAGTTGCTCATGCCCCACAGGCAAAAATTTAGTCAGCAGGTTATACCTATCTGCAAGGGAGGCTAGGAAATGTGTTTATTCTGGGAAGAACAGATACAGGGAGACCACAGGTCTTTGTCAGAAGGGCACCCTAACAGACAGCCCCTTCTAGGCTACAGACTGGCCTAACTAATGGTTGAAGACCAGTTACCTGGAACCCAAGCATCTTTCAAAGGCAACCCTAAATATGTAAGATGTAAGCAACTGCTAATCTTTGTTGCCCTCTTTTTTATCATCACTCTATTAGCATATTCTAATTTGAAAACATCCAGTTGCAATTTAATTGCTTCTTCTTCAAATTATAAATTATTTTTCTTAGAAATGAGTATGCTTTCTCTTAAAAAAAAAAGCATGTGTTTCCCGTTAGTGAAACAGTGCCAATATGTATAAAGTACTTTCTCCAAACTCCTCATTTTAAACCATAACAGCCTGCTGCATGCCTTCTATCTTTCTTTCATGATCATTTAGACACATTTGTATGTTTTGTTTGTTTTCACAAAAATGGGTTCTCATGATATACATTACTCTGAAAATTTTTCTTTTTGCTTAAGAAATACATCATGGACATGCCAAGGGTTAAGAGCTAGAGATCTGACTCATTCTTGTTAACAGCTGCACAATGCTCCAGAGTATAGCTGTTATATAAATTATTTGGCCATTCCCTTTGGTGGGCTCGCAAGTCATTTCCATTTTTCTGTGACCACAGGCCATGTTGCAGTAAACCTCTTGTACTGATGTCCTTATATCTCAGTGCTCTTAGTTCTTTGAGATGGGGTCTTTGAAGTAGGACTGTTGGGTTAAAAGGTACATTTAAAATTTGTAATCAATATGGCCAGATTACCTTCTAAAAAAGATTGGAACAATCCACTTTCCCACCCACAATGTATGAAAGTTTTCATTTACCCTAATTCTTGCCAGTACCAAAGGTCATTACTCTTCTGATACGTCATTGCTGTCTGATTGATAGTTGACCAATGGTATCTTGTTGCTTTGATTTACATCTTACTGACCACATGTACACATGATCTTCTTTCATATGCTTATTGAAAAGCAGAAAAGCATAATGGTTTAAAGACTCTGGAGTCATTCCATCTGAGTTTGTGTCCTGGCTCAAGATGTGTGACCACCTATTGTATGACTTGGGCAAGTTACTTCATTCCTCTGAGCCCGTTTCCTTAGCTGAAAAACAAGGATATTATCTATTTCATAGGGTAAGTTGTGAGGATTAAAAGACATAATACTTGTAAAGTACCCGAAACTCTATCCAGCACATATCAAGTACTAAATAAATGGTTAGTGACTATTACTGTTGATCTTTTAGATTTCTTACCTATTGGGTGTTCTCTACTGGTGTGATTGTTTTGTAGTGATCAGTCTGTGGGAACTCTTTGTATATTAGCCATATTAATCTCAATCTGTCACTTATGTTGGAAATATTTCCTCCATCTATCATGCGTCTTTTATAGATACAAGATTTGTTTTCCCAAAATTTCTGTTTATGTAGTCAAATATGTCTGTAATTTCCTTTAGAGTTTATAGGTTTCCTGTTTTGCTTATGATCTCCCATCACAATGTTATAAAAATAGTCTCCTAAAAATTCTTCAAGTATTTCATTTTAACATTTAAATTTGTAGTTCTTCTGGTATTTTGTGTGTGTGTGTGTGTGTGTGTGTGTGTGTGTGTGTGTATGATGTGAGGTAGGGATTTGATTGTTCTCCATGCACCTTACTGGAGCTCTATTTATGTAGTAGTTACACGTCAGATTTAATTTAGAAACTTCATGAAAAGAGAAATTTGGAAGAAAATATAGTATTTATAGCAGTAAGTAATTGGGTAGTTCTAAATATTAATGGATTTTTTTTTCTCTTAATGGACTCTTCCCCTTCTTTTTTCACATGAAATATTATAGGAAACTCCAACATACAAAATTGGCTATTACTGTTTGACATGGTGAAAGATAACAAAGTAACAAAGTTGAGTAAGATAATGAAGAGCCCTGTAAACAAGGATAAAGTTTTATAATAAAAGTTTAGATTTTATTCTGAAATAATGGGGGGAACAATTAAAAGATTTTAGACAGAGGAGTGACACAATCAGCTCTGCAAAGAATGGACTGAAGTATGACGGGCATCACACAAGTCCTAGCAACAGATACTGTTCCCTTGGACAAGGGTGACAGAAATGGAGATAGTTTTGGGGTATATTTACATGACACACCAAGAGAATTTAATGACTAATAGAGATGTCTGGGGTGAGAAAGAAGAGAGGGAAATGTCAAGAATAACGCCCATGTTCTGGTTTGAGAAACAGGGTGGAGGATAGTGCCATTTATCAAGAAAAGGAAACAGTGGAAGAAGAGCAGATTTTGAGGGGAAAATGGTGGGGTTAGTGTAAGTTATCTGTGTTAATTAAGTGGGGGAATATCCAGATAACAGGTGGTCATTCAGATCTGGAGCTCAGGATATATGCCTGGGCTTAAGATAGGAATCTGGAAGTTATCAACATACAGTTGGAAACCACAAAGCCATGGAACTGGATGAGATTTTTCAGAGCATCTATAGGGCAAGAAGACCTAAGACATAGGAGGGATACTGATTCAGTTGGGGTGCTCTGACTGTAAGCAAAAAAAAATCAACTCTGGCTACTGGGCCTCTGCATATGGTTGTACAGGGGATACCTTGTGCAGCCGTAAGTAATTTATTGGAAGGATATGAGGAAGTTCACAAAAATTAGAGAAGCTTAACATTCAAGAAAATCAGGAACCTGGGCAACTGAGGAAATCTCAGTAACAGGAACTTACACGCCTCTTATGTATTACCTTCTGGCAGCATGGGAGAGGGCTAGCTTTCTGAAGGAAAGGTGAGGTGCTACTCTCAAAAAAGGGGGAAAAATAGAGTAGGTAAATGCAGCTGTCTGCTGTTCTATCCCTTGGCTGCCCAGTACATGCATTCTTTAAGAACAATTTTATAAATGACTCCATTCAACATACTGTAGAAAATGAATTCATCTTCTCCCCAGGGGAGATAACCTAAAATAATTTCCAGTGTCAAGTCTAGATTTCTGGGTGATAGTCATTCTTCTCTAGATCTTAACCCCCTGTCTTGACAATCTACAACTTATGGATTTACTGTTGGATTTACCAACACACCCATATATATTAGTCTGGGGACACTGCCAGCAGAATAGCTCAGTTCCAATGGAGGGGAAGTCTGACTGGGCTAACTTGGATCATGCTCAAACTTCAGCCAGGAAATATGAGCGGTAAAGTACTGAAATGGAGAGAAAGGAGAGGGATAAAAAGGTAAGCTAGGAAATATGGGTAGAGGCTATATAGATCTTATTTCCACAAGTCACAGGGCTGGAGCTGGTAGTTGTCCCTTGGTATGCATGCGGGACTGGTTTTAGGACCCCAGTGGACACCGAAATCTGAGGATGCTTAAGTCCCTTATATAAAATGGCATACCACAGTTGGCCCCCTTTATCTGTGGGTTCCACATCCCCAGATTCAGCTATGGATTTTGATCCACGTTGGTTGAATCCAGGTGCAGAACCTGTGGTTATGGAGAGCCGACTGTGCTTATCTCTTTCTCCTTCACTATACACTATATGTCTTCTTTAGCCAAAGGTATTTGACTAATGGGAACACCCAAACTTTTATTCCTAAAGTATTTGGGGGTTGAAATTTTCCAAGTCTTTTGAATCTTCCCAGATATCAGTGCTCCATAAGTCAGTCTCTTTTCTGATTGCCTTAATTTTCACAAAAGATCTTACCAATGCAGCAAATTCAATCAGCATCATAATTCTGCAACTTGTGGAATCAATCTCCAAGTTCTATTGCAATAATTTACAATTATACATTCCTAACTCAATGGTCTTGGCCTTCCTTATCCACTTCAAATTGTCCTATTGTCAACAGCTAACTGGTTATCCAAATGTTGCCTCAATAGGTACATGATTCCAAATGACAAGGGGGAGCATCTTTACTAGCTGTTTTGCCATTGCAAATTGCTCATTGTCCTCCTACCCCCACACAGAGGAAGTGTTCCTGCTGCCTTTCAGTCTCAGTGCAGTAATCAATTCCAGATCCCCCATGTTCCTGAGGGTTTGACGCCTACTATTTAACTGTTAAAGCAACAGAAACCAGTCATTTGGTTGCAAGCAAGAGAAACCCACTTTGGCTGACAAATAAAAAGGGAACACAACGAAGATATATGGTGGTCTGAGAAACAAAGGAAAATCTGGATAACTAGGCCTTGACAACAGAAACTAGGGCACCTTTGGGGATGTCATTGCATGAACTCTTATATGGTTTCCTTGGGACACTACCATCAGAAGGACTCAGCTCCTATAATTTTGTGTCACCTCTCTCAAGACTCAAAGTCCTGGTGGGAGGGGAATTTAGACTGTACAAGCTTGGATCACACAATCCAACCTGTCAGCCAGGGAGCATGATGCAAGAATACTGTCATTTATGGTATTCCCACAGAATGGGAAGGAGTAGCATTCCAAAGGAAAAGTGGAGATCTATCACTAAAAAAATGGGGAAATGATTTTGGGGGGGAGACAAAAATCAATGGATGTCTGCTATGCCAATATTTAAATGAGAAGAACTAAACCTACAATGGAGCAACAGCCAGGAAGGTAGGAAGAAAATTACACTTGAAGAGTATGCCAAGATGCTGGTGGCAGTTGTTTGTGCTGCTGAAAGTTCAGATATGATGTTTATGTAATGGACTTAACAATAAAAGGCCACTATTGACCTTGACTGCAGCGAGATCAGAATACTCAAAGATTTCAAAGAAAATGAGACTTTTTCCTTCTCTCTGCCTAGTGTGAACCTGCAATAGAGGTCTTAAAGAGATTAATGTTGGTTGAGAACTGGAAAAATCTTTCATGAACACTGAAACTATAAAGTTCATAAGCCAAATACGCTCAGACATTAAAAATTAAGGAAAAATTACTGAGCTCTGAAAGATGCAACAGTCTTATCAGTTTGAGTACTGGATGAATATATTTATCTAAATATTCACAAATATAAAGGCAGGTCTTTAAAATTATTTAACAAAACAGGCTCAGTGTTGAGTAACTTGCCAAGGTCAAACAGTAAGCACTAAATTTAATTTTTAAAACTCTTTATTTTAAAATAAAGTTTAAAATAAAGTTTAATGTGAGTAGTGTAAAATATTCAAATACAGAAATGTATAAAGTCTCATGTAATCTACACTGTTTAAAGAAAGCCATTAATAGATTTTTCTATGCATTATGAACATAAACACATAAATTTTAAAATGAGTTCATAGTACACATTTTTCTAGCAATGGTTTGTTTCACTTAGTAAATCATGGCCATTTTTCCATGCCCATACACAATAAATGTATTTTATTTATTTTAACAGACATGTAGATTTTCTTATATGGCTGAACCATGTATTATGTAATCAATTCTTTGCTGATAGTTTTTTGTATATTTTTCTACCATGTAATTAATTTTTATGCTTCTGTAATAACCTAAACATTGTCAGTTCCTGTTCCATTTTATATTCTGGATTGGAAAATAATTTCAGTGTGGCCTTGACCTGTAGTTTAGCATTTGGATCTGTCAAGTTTTGCTATTGGTAGATAGTAGTAATATTAGGACTCAATTTCAAGTAATAGAAACCCAACTCAAAGTAACTTAAGCAAAGAAGGGCATTTATTGGTTCACATAACTGGAAAGTCCAGGGGATATACTTGCTTCAGGCACGGTTGGATCCAGGGGCACAAACATTGTCATCAGGACTCAAGTCTCTCCAACATTTGGCTCTGCTTTCCTCTGTACTGGCTTCATTCTTTGACTGGCTCATTTGATATGGTGGGCCCTGTTGGTCTGAGCTTTTCATCCTACAGAGCTAAGCAACCTCAGTAGAGCTTCTGAGCTTCTCCTCCACAGTTCACTAAACTCTTAGGGTTGGGTATCACTGGACCAGCTTGAATCAAACGACCATTCCTGAACCAATCACTATGGCCAAGGAGATGGACTGTGCTGATTGATCAGGTCTGAATTACATGTCCACCCATGAAACCTAAGATTAGGTCAGATTGAACCACATGGACTGAAAAGAAGGAGAGGAGGTTCCAAGAAACATCAGGGAGTTGTTGCAAAGAGATGGAATTGATGCTGGTCAATCAAAAACAACTGATGTCAATAGTAAGACCAGATACTGAAAAAGTTTAATCTCTGCTCATAAAATTGTATGGTAACAGCTGGCATTGTTCCTTCCTTGACAATAAATGTATTCTGGACAAAATCATGAGGAGTAAGTTTGTCTTCTAAAAATCATGAGTAAGTTTGTCTTCTACTCAGGAGGCTTGTAATCCATTTGAATGGAATAATCATGTCCAATAGCACACTCTGGATGATACAATAGAGTTTCAATGTAAGTAAACTCAGTGGTCGTGAGTTTGAGAGCCCAACTGTCTTGCTGACATGAAGCAGGACAACCAGCCTCCCACTGGCAAATAGTTCTGTGACGCTCATCAAGTCAGTGGTAAATTTTAAGCTCAGTGGAAAAGTGTTCTTATGTTCCTTTAAGTCTTTTGCCAGGTTGAACTGGTACATTTCTGTGAGTACCGGCAAATCAGATTCATCTCTGTATTACCGTAGAACAGAGCAATGGACAGTGACTTCAATCTGCTCTGCTCTTTCAGATCTGGTAGAAAGGGTCCCAAGTGCTGAAAATGAGCTAATATATATAGGCATAGAGGCTGACTCTGCAGTTAAAAAAAAAAAAAAGCTGCTGGTCAAAGAGTATACAGCATGGTCCTTCCTGTTGTGAACATTAAGTCCTGGTGGGTGAGGTGCAGGCTGCTTCTGTTCAAAACCTCTTGGTGGAACTGGGTATAAGGTAGACCGAGATCAGCTATAGTCTTCTCAAGGACAGCCAGTCTGATTGCAGCAATATGTCAAAAAAGCAGGCAAGGGCTGTGTCAGGTAAATAGGCAAGTAAGGTACTTTCAGCAGGGCCAGCCATATCAATAGCCAGGCTATGATCTAGAAGAACAGGCAGTTTAATATCAAAACTCTGTACATTAGTTTTAACCCTGAGTATTCCAGGGTTAATCCACAGCATTTATTCTGGATACAATTTTCTGATCTTAAAGGGCCAGTCAGGTACAGCAACTTTCATTTTCCTGCTCATCTGCCCAAGAACTTTCAGCTCAGGAGAAGGCTATCTCCTTAATCCAGACTTGAGGTTCTGTTTAGGAGTCTATGCTACATCTGGGAGTGATAGGGTTGGGAGAGCCAGGTTCATCAAGGTTGGCCCTACTTTCTTTGGTAATCAAGTCTCCATCTTCTGTAACTCAGCCCATCTCTGAGAATCATCTTATCAACAAGTCAAGGCCTCAGACTGGTTGAATGGTACTGCTGAAAGATGAGATCTGAGGCATGGAGATAGTAAGATACTAGGTTTGAGTTTTACGCTTTTTCCACCATCAATTCTTATACACAGTGTACATCAGACTCTTGAACAGATGATCATCTTTACCTTTAGTCCCTCATTTTGACAGGATTAAAGGGAATGACTGCCAGTGTAGATCAATGTCTTTTTCGGTCAAGTACAGGAGAAAAAGAAAATCGAGCTGACATTTTGAAGGCAATAGAAAATCTAAGCTTGTAGATAATTTCTTCTTTACAGATAACAGTTGTATATACAAGCAGGCCAGTCATCAGATTTTATTTGTTGAGGGTGAGCAGTATAGAGTAACCAGACTTAGGCCTTGTTTGATGATTTGTAGACTGACTCATAATCACAATTAGTCTAGAGGATAAGAGACAAAAGATATAAAGAAACATTTCCAACATTTAACCAGTGCATTCGTTAAAGTAGCTGAGGACAGCGGGCCCTTAAGTTGACTCTGAAGAAATGAGACTTTTCTCATGGCACAAATCAAAGTCTACTTGTTCTACATGATCTGGTCTGGGAGGAGTTCATGAATCAAATCCCTCCTGAACAGGTAAGTTGTCTTAATACCTGAGAGTATTTCATGACAAGGAATGAAGTCAGCCACTCTGATTCAGTGTAAAACAATAGTACTGAGACAGATGAAATTCCATGAAAACATCCACAAGGACAGGGGACTGTGGTCTTGTGACATTAGGAAGAAGCAGCAGGAAGCTCTTGAGTCTATTGATAAAATCTTTAGCTGCAGGCTTTGGAGATTTCAAGTCAGTCTACATTTCCAGCAAAAGGTAGATGATATGCAATTTGAGATGCCCACCAAGTAAGCTATCATGGCCTGGTCAAAAGGCCTACCTCCACACATCATTAACATCAACAGCTGATGGTACCAGACATCAAAACACCCATCTTAAAATCTCTCTTGGCTGGAAGAAAATTTTCGAAATGGTCACATTTTAAATCACACAGATGAGAAAGGATGTTCAGAGATTGTCCCTTGTGGATCAGATATTACATGTAGTTAGAGCTGAGCATTCTTAATTTTGGAGGCTAGGCAGATGTGCCAGTGACTGAGGAATTGTTTTAGCGATTTTTCAAAGGTTATTAGCTCATTTATCCTGGAAAGAGCAGTTAAACTGAATAAAAACCAAGAAGTAGTGTAACTGCCACTGGCTGAGTGATAGTGACATAGTCTGAGAAGATGAATAATAACCAGGTACCCTTTTAGGTAATGTTGCCAGTCTTTGAATTCTGCTTTCAGTTTATAGTTATCCCTTGCACATGAAGTAGAGTACCATGGCTGAGGATGGGCGGTCCAATGTACAGTTGCTCTAATATGGCCTCAATGAGACATCAACTTCAGCATCAGCTTCAATACCTGGCGATTCATGTATCCAAGGAGGATCAAGACTTCAAGGTCATGTATTTCAAGTACCACTAGAGCATCTGGTGTTTGTGAAAGAAGCTGGGTAAGGGGGTTTGTCAGTGTAGAGTATGTATGAATTGCTCTCTGGCTATATCAAATCCAGGAATCACTGGAAGTCCATCTGTAGGTAGAGGGCTATTACTCTAGGTCCATTTGATACCACTTTCGGCCCATATGACTACTCTGGGGGGCAAAGATATGCCCATCTTCTTGTACTTTTCTGAGTTTGCCCACGGTAGTATTCCTAAGAATGTTCAGCATCAACTGAACATGGATGGTGTTGGGTAGAGGTACAGAACAGAATGCCTTCAGGTTGAACATACTGTTGTCTAGGGCAGTGGTTTTCAAACTGTGTTCTGAAGAATTCTAGCTGTTGTAAAGAAGTCTCCTTAGGTGTCACCATGGTGGTAAAGTAAGATGCTTGTGGCAGGTTTCAGGCCCCCCACTTCTGCTTCCTCCAGAGCAGCTTCACTTTTACTCTGGGCTTCCATAAAGTTTTCATTCAAAGGGCTTCATGGCCACAAAGCCTTTGGAAAACCAATGATCTAAGAATAAGTTGTTCACAAAATGCTGAAATACAAAAAATAGGTCACAGAAACCAGAAACTGTGTGAGCAAAGCCTGTGGTAAGCCAAGGTGTTTTCCTATTTATTCTTTCCCTAATGTGGGCCACATTACAAAATGAAGTTAACATTCAAGTCTGCTACAAATTCAGACTGCCTGAAATTGGGCTTGTAAGTGACTATCAGAGAACAAGACTATTGGTTTTAAGTGACAATAGTGCTGGGGGTTTTGCAGTCAGCATACAGCTGCAAAATGCATTCATTTCTTTGTTAATATTATTTCAAAAATTCCCTGGCTGGATGACTTCTCTTCAAGTATTAATAAGATCTCAGTGGGCCACACTCAAATCCTAAGAAAATATCTCCTTCTCACCCCTCCTCCCCCTTTTCTCTATTCTCCTCCTCCCTTCCCTTCCCAGTCTCCTCACCCACCTGAGATGCAATTCCCTTAAACTAGATTTACAGCACAATTCTAAGGACAGAAAAGTATATTGCTAAATGTCATGGAATTCATCTAATTTTGTGGCAGAATTAACTCCCTCATCCCCATCCCATGTATCCCCACAAATCTTCTAGAGGTTTCTTTGACAGAAAATGAAGGTAACTGTCAAGATGTGGGGCTCTCAGATGAGGAAGACATACTAATTCAAGTAGTTATTGACAAGGCATAAAAAGGGGGGGGTTTCAAAGATGCTGTTTATTCCTGGGTCTCCAGGGTAATCTGTTGGCAATCAGGAAGCACTGGCTATACTGCTTTAGAGCAGTTTTCCCATTCCACTAAAAGGAATGCTGCAAAAATAACTTTCTGTGCTTGATTAAACTTAGGACACACTGGACCAAACAGCTAAACGAGGCTCTTTACAGCAAGCCTTCTGAGATCCTTTAATACACTATACTGCATTATGAATCAGGGAAGGGGACACATTTACAGTATTTTACCACCTTACTGGACTACAGAAGCTCTATGATATATATTATATGTGTATATCAAATATATACATACACACACACATATATATGAACAGTACTGTTCTAAAAAAATTGATGGCTCATTCTATGTAAATATTAGTTTGGGGATAGAGGACCACAGGTAGATCTTGGTGTCCAGGAATATTAGTAAGAATTAAAAAAAAAAAAAAGACATGATATAAACAGGGATCTCCAATCAACTAGGCCATCTTTGGGAAGACCATGAAGATGGATGAAAGATCCAAAAGCACCTCTGTGTTTCATAATGGGTAATCTTGCTGTCAAATAAACATTTTCTTTGTTGACTGGACAGTCTACCACCATGGAAACAGTCTACTCCTAAACGTCAGAGATGCTGTATTGGAATTCTGGTCTAGGTACAGCTATCACAAGATTACATATATGACATCCTGACTGATTGAGGGCACCAGATCAGGAAGTTGTAAACTTTTCTGGGGTTCCCACTCTCCAGTTATTTTAACACTGGGTAAAACAGAGGCTAAGTTAATTCCAAGGAGAGAACTGGACTAGGAGTCAGAAGGCCTGGCCTCTACCACTTTGTAGCTGTGTCACCTTGGATAACCTTTTAAATTTCCATTTCCTCATTTGCAAAAAGGGATTATAATTTGTGTTATTTGATAATTGAGATTAATGCATGTAAAAGTGCTTTGAAACTGTAAAGTGCTATATAAACATAAGGGATTACCATATAGGTTCTACCTGGATGTATCAAGAGGCCTTTTCTGGAATCTGATTGGAGTTTTGTGAGATGCTGTTAGGTAAAGGGATTCCTTGGTAGAATTTCTTACATTTGTGTGAAAAGTTCTGGTTCCTGAGTAATCCCAAAGAAGATGCTGTGAGTTCACTGTGCCTTTGTTTTAATCCCAATGGGTCAGAATATCTGCTTGCTCATTCAGTAGGTTACTACAGATTTGACATGGAAAAAGAATGGGGTCCAGATTAGATACTTCCTGAATTTCAATCATTTAAGATAGTGGGGCATGGTCCAATGTGGTTCTCAAAAAGATGTTGCCATTCTTCAGACAGTGCTGATAACTAAAAATCCCCTGGTCCAAATGTATTATGTGTCTCTGAAGGCTTTAACTGAAGAAACGAAATGCACACTCATGGAACAAACAGCCTTTGTTGTGATAAAATAGCTTCAGCTATTTGGCTTGAGGAGTTTGACTTCACTACAAAGGGCTGTGTTGAATCTCGGTAGAACAGGACAGGAGTGGAGGTGAAGGCCACATCATGATGATTTGCTGGATGCCTCCTGGGTCACAGTGGTCCACTGGAATGATGTCTTCTTCAGTAGTAAGGTGGTAGAATCACCATGGGCAAAAATCCAGGTACCAGATCTGTAGGCTGATGGAATAGCACAAAGGTGGTCAGACGGTCCAGGTGAACACTCGGCAACCAGGAGGCACAGGACTGGAGGGGAGAGGGACAAAACATATAAGATAACAAATGCTTGGAATTACAAAGAAAGGACTCTAACACTGGGGTGGGGCTGCTGTCAGCACATCAGCTGCTTGACGGATACTAATTCTTGACAAGCATGGCTTAGAAGCTGACAGATGATAAATGGGGGAAAAAGCCTTATGATTAACGATCAGTGATGATAAGAACAGAAAGAGTTCTCTGGTAAAGACTGTTTCCTGACTCTTGAGGACAAACTGTCTTGGGAAGCAGCAAATAGGAACTGCCCCAAGTCTCATACTTTGGGGTAGTAATTTGATTGTATTCAGGTTGCTGGGCAGTGGTTGGTGGAGAAAGAAGTGGCTCCAAAGGTGGTATGAGAACTGGATTTAATTTTATATACCAACACCAAAGCAAAGCAAAGCAAAGGAGATACTGTTGTTCTTCCTTTCCAATGCCTTTCACAAATTGTCTTATGGTCTTGTATTTGTAAAAGCTATCCTTAATTACATTTTCATAAGATTCCATCTTGAGTGCAAGAGAATAAGGTACGCAGGGAATAAGGCCCTGGCCCTTGCACCCCTCTGTAATACCCTATGCAGCAGAGCAGTTTCTCTTTATATTTGAGGGCTCCCTAAGTCTTTTTTTTTTTTTGCGGTACGCGGGCCTCTCACTGTTGTGGCCTCTCCCATTGCGAAGCACAGGCTCTGGACATGCAGGCTCAGCGGCCATGGCTCACAGGCCCAGCTGCTCCGTGGCATGTGGGATCTTCCTGGACTGGGGCACGAACCCGTGTCCCCTGCATTGGCAGGCGGACTCCCAACCACCGCGCCACCAGGGAAGCCCCTCCCTAAGTCTTTTTAAAGTTAGAATTAAAAAATAATAAAGTATGAAATAAAGGAAGAGACATGGCCCAAAACTAGTGACTTTTTCCCTAATCAGGAGTAATTAGGTTATCACACAGCAACTAAGCAAACATTTATTGAGTGCTTATTCTGAGATCGCCTGTTCTCTAAATTCCTTCTTTTTACTAATGCTTCATCATATGTGGTAATGTCTGGGCAAAGATTCCCAAGACAAAGCCCTTGCTTTCATGGGGCTTGCTATCTGGAGAGAGCTAATGCATGCAAGAAAGGACTTTATAAGCTACTTGTATACAAATATAGATAAAAGATATATAACAGCACATTATAAAACTTAAAAAAGATCATTTCTGCCTAAAGTTAGGAAATTCATGAAGGAAACAGCATCTGAGTTGGATACTGAATAAATGGCAGTTTTGATAGGTGAAGAAGCGGAGGAAGGCATTCCAGGGTAGAGAAGAGAGCACAAACAAAAGTGCAGAGATGGTAAAGAATAAGGCATTTTGGAAAATGGCAAGTACCGTAGTTCACTGTGGGTGGAGCATCGCCAGAGTTTGCACTGAGAGTGTGGCGAAAATTCAGGTCTCCGAATTCCCAGTAATAGCGCTGGTGGCAGTGTTTGCTCAGTCATTGTCTCTTTTCTCTAAGCGAGGAAAACAGTCCCCAAATTCAAAAATAAAAAAATCCAGCTCCCAAGTTCCTGTCACATCTTGATAATCTCTTCCAGGTCCCAGATCCAGTTCTTGAAAATCTGGAAATCTGGAGTCCACGCCGTGACTACACCGAAGGACATCTGTTCCAGCGAGAGCAGAACGCTGTAGTGAAACACTTTCAACCTCCTATCCTGGACAGCTCATGTTTTGTCACAGAATTTCAAGCTTTGAGTTCCAGTTGTTTTTTTCCTCCTTTCTCCTGAGGAAAGCATCTTATCACCACAGTCTTAAGATTCTTTTGAGGTACATCCAGATTTAATTACAGAAGAGCTAAAAGACCAACACATCTTTCTCCAAAACAGTCACTCCTCTGGAATTGAGATCCTTTGTCTCTGCCTTCTAGGTAAAGGTAATAGTCAATTGATTTTTTTCCCAGATGTTTGTATTAAATAGCAGAACCGGCTAACATCTAACAAACAAAACACTTAAGTGGGTTTGTGTTTGCTTGCTTAGAACTGTACCACTGGTAAGCACCACTCCACAAATTGAAAATGTTTGAAATCCAAGTGTTCAAACATTTCTATAGTGTTTGCTGGATAATGGCCTGGAATTTGATAAAAGCAGCTGACAATTAACAAAAAAGCAAAAACTGGCATTTTGGCCATCTTAGTAACACACTTGCAAGCAAAGAGAATACAAAGCAGGCCGGAAGCAGGGGGGAAAGGTAGGTTTGAAACACTTGCAATCTACTGATTTTGAGGTTCAGCAGACGTTCTAACAAAACTTTTCAGAGAATGTTAACCTTCAATTAATAAAGACAAACCCCCAAACATCTTCAGGAATTCCATGCCTGGTTCAGTTTGTTCCAGTCAGCCAGCTTGCTAAAAATCCACCTGCACCATTAATTAGCTGGACTTGGCAGCACCATTTAAAAATAAGCCTGCTCACTACCAACCACACAAACTAAGAATATAAAATAGGAGCAAGTAACGGATGGCAGCCATGGTCATGGAAAATGGTCAATGAAACAGAAAGGTAGTCAGGCACCAGAAAATAAAAAGTTGTTGGGCCAAAGATTAAACAGGCTTCTTGATACTAGAGAACACATCCACTCCTACTTTTAGCTGCTTTATATTGGGTGCCACTGTACCATATGCGTCAGCCACCTTTCAGGCAACCCATGGTGAAAAGACTCAGAATAGAAGCCAAGCAGTGGAGTGTTCTAACCCCGAATACCCACTATGCATAGAACAGCTCACATATCCCAGGGATTCAACAGGGGCTTCAAATTGGTTGTGACGGGTCCCGAATGACATCTAGGCCTCAGTTTCCTCCTTGTGGCAAGTGAATTGTGGTTCTTAACTCTTCTGGGTCACAGCCCCCTCTGAAAACTTGCTGCCGATGGATCCTCATTCCCCTAAAATACATATTCCCACTAATTTTTGCACACGATTTCAGGGAATTTGGGAATATCCAACTCCAATCCAAGGTTCCCAGGTTCAAAATCCAAGGATTGGACAATTGCTAAGTTTTCTTACAACTCAAAACAAACAAACAAAAAAGCCAACCATTACGAACAATAATCATCCCTTACATTCACCGACGCTTTATAGTTTACAAAGCGCTTTCAACCCCACAAACGTTGATAGAGGAGGAAACTGAGGCGCAGACAAATTACCAAGTGACTTGCCTAAGGTCACTCGGCCAGCTGGTGGCTAGGCCCGGAAGCAAACCCAGCTCTTCCGACTCCGGAGCTTGTCTCTCCACCCCGGAGCTGCCGCCAGAGCTCCCGCCCCTCACTAAGGCGGCATAAGGAGAAAAAGGCAAAGTAGGAAGCCCACCACCAACCATCCCCCGGCCCCCTCCTGCCCGCCCAACTGGGTCCTTGCAGGCCCCGAAGGGTGGCGCCAGGCCTCCAGGCCGGCCCCGGCCACCCCAGCTTCCCCGGCCGCGCCAAATCCCGCCGCCTCCCCGGGAGCGGGGCGGAGCAGCTGCCCGCCACCGCCGACCACCCGGACGACTCCTCGTCGAATCGCAAACGCATAGGCCGCCGCCCGAGTTCTGCGTACAAGAAGAAAGACGCGGCGCGAGCGCCAACGGCCACCGGGCGCGCGCCGCGGCGGCCGGGCCTGCGCCCCAAGAGCTGGATGCCAGAGCAGGAGAAAGAGCCGCCAACCGATCGCTCGATCGACCGCGCGCCCGCTCCTTCGCCCTACCAGACCGGGAAGGGGGGGAGGGCGCGCCAGGGCTTCTTCGAGTTAGGGGCCTGACTCCCCGGCGATGAGACAAGATGGCTCCTCCGGTCCGCGCCGCAGCTGCCGTCCCGGCTGCGTCGCTCGGCCCGCCCCCGGTACTGTTTCTTTAAATGGCGGAGAGGGTCAAGAAAGCAGGAAGAGAGGCGCGCGCACTCACGTGACAGGGGAGTGCCCGGCTAACAAAATCCGGTCACGTGGAGACACGCTACCCACCAATCAGGAGGCTTCGCATCAGGGCGGGGGCGGGAGGAGGGGCGGCTCTGTGATTGGCCGAGTGCGCCGCGGAGGCCTCGGGGGCTTGGGGCGTCGGGGAGTGCGCGAGGCGGCCCGGGTTGTGTGCACTGGCGGAGACAAAGCGGTGGCTGAGGTGGCAGAGGCGGCAGCGGCAGCGGCGGCGGAGCAGCCCTAAACGCCGAAGTTTGTGGTGCTGAGTCCAATCACCATCTCATCCAAAGCGGCGCGCGGGCGGCTGGTTTCGCGGCGGCGGCGGCAGCGGCGGAGGCGGAGGCGGCGGCAGCACATGGTTCCAAGAGCGCGCTGCGGTTGTTGGGTTCCAATTCCGTGGGGAGGGACAAAGGCAGCTGTGAGCGCCGGGCAACGCCCGGTCGGGTGGTGCGCTCGCCACTGTCCTCGATCCGGGCCTTGAAAGCTGGGACTAACTCCTCCGTGAGGAGGAGACCACGGGACCGAGGCCCAGTCAGGGCCTTAGAGGCTGAGGCCGGTGTCTGAGGGAAGTGGGGGAGGGGCGCGGCCCGCCTGAGTTAATTTGGGCGGGTCAATTCTGTGGCTACTTAGAGGGTCATTGTGAGGTAATTTGACCCACTACCCTGACGAAATTGGGGCACACAGCAAGCTAGGTTTGGTCCGGGCTTTGAAAACAGAAATCGGTCTTCAGCGCTTAGGAGATCTTTCAGTTAGGAGGTGGTGAAGCCGGAACTAACGCCATATGCACTTCATCAACATCGTGGTCACCAGTCTGGGGCTAATTTAAGGATCCTGGGATCATTGATGGCGAAGACATGGGTGGTTGTCCAGTTTTATGACTGAAGTTGCTAAATTTCCAGATTGGTAAATTTCCTCACAGGAAATTTAGAGGAACAACAACAAAAAAGGCTCGAAGAACATGAAGATGGAGCAGTAATTGAAACACCAACTCCAGTATCATCTACTCAAGGACCAACCACATTCCACTCCGTGAACTGTCGCAAATTAACGCTGAAGCTCCTTAAGACTACACGTTTATGACGTAGTTCCAAGATATTACATCATAGTCATTGAGAAGATTAAAAAAAATGTAAAGGAGAAATCGATTTTTGTTTTAGACATCTTTTTGAATATATCTCGGTTAAATACTAGGTAACCTTGTTTAACTAAGGAGCACAGATTTACCAAACCTTTATTGGAAGGAATCCTGAAAAATCTGTTCCATTGTAAGCTTATAGTTCCCAGTTAGTGGGTAAAGAACTGGAGACCTCATTGCACTCATGGCTTTCACAAATTACAGCAGTCTGAATCGAGCTCAGCTAACGTTTGACTATCTACACACAAATTCGTAAGTATCCTATAGGTGCCACTGAGATCACTGATAACTCGTTGCTTGATATTAATATGGAAATCCTTTTCCCAGAAAATTTTGCATTTTTACTTTTTGGGATGTGTCACTGGATGAGTCTTGAACTCTTTATGGAAGAACTGAGATCAGTGAAATGTTTGTTGCTAATCCAGAAGAATATGATCTTCCTTTATTGGATCAAAATTTATTTGATCAAATGCAAGCTAGCTCCTTGAAGTCAGTATATTGAGTTGTTTCATTCAAGTGTTTGATAGGAATCCAACAAGTACTGTTCTTTGGATCGCCAAAAGTTGGACTATTCTAGTATCAACTCCTTCTCTTTGGTGACAACAGCCAAAACAGTTGGCTTCTAACAAGTCTTTTCTTTCTAAGAAGGAAAAAAGAAAAAAAAAGGAATGAAGACGTTTAAATGGCAACTTGTGAGAAGAAATTTTTTCCCCAGAAAACAGTTGGTTTTATTTTTCTGGGAAATTCATCCTCATCCACTGTAGTTTTTTATGCTAAGCAGGAAGTGATCACTTGGTTAAACCCGTGATTTAAATAGCCTTTCCCCAAAATGTATGCAAATCATTGGACACATACTGTGTTCATAGTTCTTGAGTTTGTGAGGAGATTACCATCACTCCACATTGGTCTGGAATGTTTTAGGGTTAATCCTTATGCCCACTCTTTTGGAAGTGATGCAGTGGGGGTATAACTATTTAGTCCTTTAGTACATTCATTTGGCACTTTTGAGATGAAGGTAAGTATTTTCTCATTTTGGTACCTGGAGAGGTGGCGAGCAGCTAAATGAATGGCCCAGAGTTCAGAAGAACCACCTTCAGGGTTGAGAACATAGACTTCAGTTATCTAGTAATAGTACAATAACTTAGCCTTTTATGGGAAAGAACCACATATTTGTGATAACGTCTGTAATTTTTTTTTTTTAATCCAAAATATGTTTATTGGGATGGTTTCCCATTCATCTTGATTCTGGGGGCTTTTAGTGCTGCTTCCGTCTGAAGGAGCATTCTTCCGTAAGCCTTGCTTTTCCTCCTGTAGGCTGACAGAGGACAGTAGAGTAGCCGACACACAAAACTACTGTTTGTGCATGGCTAAAGATGGTGGTGATTTTATAGCATCCTGGGCATTTCACGTCCATGAAATAGGAATTGAGGCTCTGCACCAGGTGCTTCGTCTTGTGTTTCCTCTTTTCTGGAGAGGGATGAAGGAGATCCTTTGTGAGAGGCATGATCTTGTGGGGAGGCCATCACTGTTGGAAAGGACGTCTGTAATTTTTTTGTTTGCTGTTTTTCCTATAGAGGAAATCAAAATTTTCTGAGTAGTGAAGCGAGTTGCCAAATGAGAACCTGGTTTTGTTTTGTTTAGGAAGATTCTTACTGAACTAGAGTGTTTAAGTAGGTATTGCAGAGTCACCTAGGTGAATTCTCAAGCTGTGGATAATGAATCTGAAATCCAGCTAGATAAGGTCTCTGATCAAAGGTTATACCCATCTAGCTCATAGTATAGCCAAGGGCAGTATCCTTTAGTATCCTTTTGTGTATTTGAACTGCCACGTTAAGAACAAGTAGTGGAAGGCCACTTAGCTGTTCACAGATGCTTGTGTTTGTTAAATTCAGTTGTGAATTTTGGAATGAGGGGCCAAAACACTGATATTCTTGGAAGACCATAACGAGAGTTCAGAAACTAGGTTGTTCCAGCTTCCCCAAAGACTTTATTTGATAATAAAATGATAGTAACAACAGTTAATTGCTTCATGCCAGTCACTTTTAAACATGGTCTAAAGTAATCTTTATAGCAGCCCTACTGGAATAAGGGTTATTCCTATTTTGCATTTGAGGAGACTGAGGCTCAAAGAGATTAAGTTACATGCGAAAGGTTACACAGCTGCTAAGTGGCAGATGTAAGGCACCAAGATTGAAGGCAGTAAGATTTATCTGGCCACATGGTTAGTGCTTTTAACCATTAGGCAAGACCTCCTGTAGTCAGTTTTACTTTGTTTCCTTGTCTATAAGCAAAGGGTTTACTTACCACTTTAAAAGTCTTCAATTTTAGTTTATCTCGAACCTTTTATTTGAGGATTCTGGGATATTTCTCTGTATTTCTTTTGCTATTTTATAGTTTGTTAATAGAACAGAGCAAAGGCAAAGAATTGAACCTCAGTTGAGTCACTTGTTTGAAATTGGAGAATTTTCTGGGAATTTGACTTATCGTGTTGAATTGGAACCACTTGCTTGCATAAGCATTTTGAGGGTTGGATGTATCATTTTGGAAGCTCTGGAATTTATTACCTGGATCACACCTTAGAAGTTGTTTACTTCTGAATGTGTCCAGTCCTGCCAGAAGAAAATATGAACCCCCGAACACCTAGATAAGTTTTTGGTTTGTAGCCAATTTCAGGACCTTTCTTTATTGTGACTTGACTGGAAGTTCATTTCTAGAGGAAACAGATTTTTAATTTTCATAAAATGTGACTTGTTAATAGTAATGAAGGTAGATATATCTCCTCTGGGTTAAATGATGCAGTGTTACCTTTGGAGAAGGGAGGACTTGCCTTCTGCTTTATTCTAATTAAAAAAAAAAAACAAGACCATTTTAGGGTGTCTGACATCTACAATATTGCCATATTGAATTGTGAAAAAAGTGACCCTTTATCTCCCATTTAGCAGAGTCCAGGATAGAAATCAGTGTGGTGCAGTAAAAAGAGCATGGGCTTGGGAGCCAGCCAAACTTATGTTTGACTGCTTCCTGGCTGTGCCCTTGGGTAGGTCAACTTATCTGAGCCTCAGTTTCTTCATGTACAAAATGGGGCTAATCTGACAATGTTTATGAGAATTATGTAAAATAATGTTTATAAGGTAATTAGTTCCCATATGGTTCACAGTAAATATTGAATAAATGGTGACAGTTATTTGTTTTATTTATAATATTACCTCATATAAACCAAAAGTTGGTCAGTGTGGTAGCTACTTGCTGTTTGGTGGTAGTCATTAGGCAGATTAATTTTTAGTAAATTCTGGAGCATCTGTTGGAGATGATAAACCCCTGCCTTAAATTAAAAAATTTTTTTTGTGTTAGGTCTTCAGTAACTGTTGATGGTTATTCTCTTGATTATATCAGCATTAAGGTTTGAAGCAGGCCTGGGAAATTCTAACATGAAGGTCTTAGGCTAATTTGCTTTAATATTGCATGTTGCTCATATGAAATGATTGAAGTTAGAATTAACTTCAGTCAATGAACTACTAAATGTAGTTTTATGCTGTTACTGCTCTTTGGTGATGGATTTTGTGACTGCTACTAAAATGTTCATGAGTAGTCAAGGGCCAGATACCAGATGTAGCGATGGTAGTGATGTTCCTTTGGCATAAGGGGCGTATCTTAAATCACTCTGTATGCAGTATTGCTAAGTGCTCTGATAGAGCAGGGTGCTTAAGTATAAGATGCCTGTTTTCTATGTCTCTTCGTGTCTGCACATTTAATAACTTATTATCTTGGCCATATATTTTTGGGTTGTTTTCTTGGTATGTGAAGTGAATGTAAAGGAACCTTTCATCTCTAGAGACCATATATCTTATAATTTATAATCCTGTTGAAATGTGGGTTCACACTCTGACTATGTTAAAGCCATTAGAATGTAAAATGGTTGCTCTAGAATTTTTATCTTTATTTTCTAGCAGTTAAGGCAATTAACTCTTAACAGCATATCCAAGAATTCAGCAGAAGCTATCACTGTGTGATGGGGTTATGGATAATCTATGGCTTTAAATTCAGGCTGAATATAAATAGACCATTTTCCTTACATAATGAGTAGATTTACACTTGAATTTGTCACTGGAAATGCTGAGCTGCAAAGTTATTTTGATCGTAGCACAAATGGTATAAAAGCCACAATCAGTTGAAAGTGAAAGAGGTTGTTAAAAATCTTTGTCTTTTTCCAGATGGTTGATCTTTCTTGGATCACATGCAAAGAATCTTTAGGTCTGTGAAGAAAATAATTTCCTTTGATACTTATACAGATATCTCTCTCTCAACTGCCAGCTAGCAATGAGTACACCTCTTTGAATGTTATTTGAAAAAAAGGGGAGAGCTTACACAGTTGGTACGTTTTTGGTTCTTATGAATTTAAGAGATACTTAGAACTTTGGCTTTAGCATTTGTTAGTAGGATCAGTTATTCACTTGGAGGTTTGGAGAAGAATCCGAGTGTTGTTTCTGACCTTACCAACAGTTGTCACAAAAGGCTCCTTTTATGATGTGTCAGCACACATCACAAAAGCACCCCTTAGCTACATTTTAAAGTATCTGTTAACTTATCTGAAATATGTATTGTGGAACAGCATTGATACTGTGCGGAACAACGAAGACATTTGGAATGTTTTCTTTAGATTCTAAATGTACAAGACACTTTTCTAAGCATTGTGTAGAAAGCAGTAAAAACTTAGCCAGAAGTGCTCTTTGTGCTTGCCCTTTTGAGATATTATTGAACTCTAAATGTCTTTAATTTTCATGTGAAACAATCAGAAATATGTATTGGTGAGAAGCAATTGCTGTTTCTGTTTTTGATTTCTTTGCCCTGATGGCAAAGGTATCAGAATTAGTTTTCCAGATTATTGATATTCACCATTGTCACTACCAAAGGCCAGATAATCCCAAAGATTTCTACATACAAATTGTAGTCTCATTCTTACTAAGATTGTACTCTTGTTTTTTTTCCAGGAGCTATATTTCTGATATTCCTTGACTTCAAGTACAAATTCTTTTTGAAATGAGAAATATTGCAGTAGAATTTGTTACTTTACATTTTAGCCTTCAAAATTAAAAAGAAAATTTAGGGGGCTTCCCTGGTGGCGCAGTGGTTGAGTCCACCTGCCAATGCAGGGGACACGGGTTCGTGCCCTGGTACGGGAAGATCCCACATGCGGCAGAGAGGCTGGGCCCGTGAGCCATGGCCGCTGAGCCTGCGCGTCTGGAGCCTGTGCTCCGCAGCGGGAGAGGCCACAACAGTGAGAGGCCCGCGTACCGCAAAAAAAAAAAAAATTAAAAAGAAAATTTAGAGTATAGAAAACTAATTCACTTTATAAGTTTCTTAGTCATTGCTTAGTCAGACAGGAAAATGATTGGTTGAAAGCTTGAAAACAAAGATTTACTTTTAACTTATATTACCATCATCAAATCACTTTAATTTTCCAGCTTATTTTCCCTATTTAATTAGTTGAAGTAATCAGAATATTTTTTTGTTTCTTCAATTGATAATTTGAAGAATTTAAGGTGATGATTTTAGAGACAAATTTTTTTTTAATGAGTTTGTCTTTTATTTATTTATTTAAATTAATTAATTTATTTTTGGCTGTGTTGGGTCTTCATTGCTGCCTACAGGCTTTCTCTAGTTATGGCGAGCTGTGGTTACTCCTGGTTGTGGTGCGCGGGTTTCTCATTGCAGTGGCTTCTCTTGTTGTGGAGCAAGGATTCTAGGCACGTGGGTTTCAGTAGTTGTGGCTTGTGGGCTCTAGAGTGCAGGCTCAGTAGTTGTGGCGCATGGGCTTATTTGCTCCGTGACATGTGGCATCTTCCTGGACCAGGGCTTGAACCCGTGTCCCCTGCATTGGCAGGTGGATTCTGTTTTTTTTTTAATATTTTAAAAATTATTTTAAAATTTATTTATTTTTTAGTATCTTTATTGGAGTATAATTGCTTTACAGTGGTATGTTAGTTTCTGCTGTATAACAGAGTGAATCAGCTATACATATACATATATCCCCATATCTCTTCCCTCTTGCGTCTCCCTCCCTCCCACCCTCCCTATCCCACCCCTCTAAGTGGTCACAAAGCACCGAGCTGATCTCCCTGTGCTATGCAGCTGCTTCCCACCAGCTATTGGTTTTACATTTGGTAGTGCATATATGTCTATGCCACTCCCTCAGTTTGTCCCAGCTTACCCTTCCCCCTCCCCGTGTTCTCAAGTCCATTCTCTAGTAGGTCTGTGTCTTTATTTCTGTCCTGCCCCTAGGTTCTTCATGACCTTTTTTTTTTTTTTTTAGATTCCATATATATGTGTTAGCATACGGTATTTGTTTTTCTCTTTCTAACTGACTTCACTCTGTATGACAGACTTCAGGTGCATCCACCTCACTACAAATAACTCAGTTTCATTTCTTTTTATGGCTGAGTAATATTCCACCATATATATGTGCCACATCTTCTTTATCCATTCATCTGTCGATGGACACTTAGGTTGCTTCCATGTCCTGGCTGTTGTAAATAGAGCTGCAGTGAACATTGTGGTACATGACTCCTTTTGAATTATGGTTTTCTCAGGGTATATGCCCAGTAGTCGGATTGCTGGGTTGTATGGTAGTGCTATTTTTAGTTTTTAAGGAACCTCCATACTGTTCTCCATAGGGGCTGTATCAATTTACATTCCCACCAACAGTGCAAGAGGGTTCCCTTTTCTCCACACCCTCTCCAGCATTTATTGTTTGTAGATTTTTGGTTGATGGCCATTCTCACTGGTGTGAGGTGATACCTCATTGTAATTTTGATTTGCATTTCTCTAATGATTAATGATGTTGAGCATCCTTTCATGTGTTTGTTGGCAATCTGTATATCTTCTTTGGAGAAATGTCTATGTAGGCCTTCTGCCCAGTTTTGGATTGGGTTGTTTGTTTTTTTGATACTGAGCTGCATGAGCTGCTTGTAAATTTTGGAGATTAATCCTTTGTCAGTTGCTCCATTTGCAAATATTTTCTCCCATTCTGAGGGTTGTCTTTTTGTCTTGTTTATGGTTTCCTTTGCTGTGCAAAAGCTTTTGAGTTTCATTAGGTCCCATTTGTTTATTTTTGTTTTTATTTCCATTTCTGTAGGAAGTGGGTCAAAAAGGATCTTGCTGTGATTTATGTCATAGAGTGTTCTGACAGGTGGATTCTTAACCACTGTGCCACCAGAGAAGCCCTTGGAGACACATTTTTAAAATAAATAAAGATATGGATGTTTCTTGCAGGTGTTTTTCCTTGCAAAATTGTGGGGGGGTTTTTTCATGTAAAATAATTAAGAATTGGATTTTAGTCAGAAGAATTTGAGCTCTGTTAGGGGACTTGGAGATAAAATTTCTACATTTTGTTAATACATCATGGTACTGCCTTTGGATCAGCAGCAGATATATTCACTGATCTCATGGGGAAAAGTTCTTCCTAAAATTCCAAGAACTGGTAGTTTTAATTAAAAATTTGCATTTGTAAAAATTTGAAGATTTATTTGAGGAAAAACCAGTGTTCCTGGACACTTGAAATTTGGGTATTTATTTTATAAACAAGCGTTTTACAATTTGTTTTGAACAATATAGTAAGTGCTCATAGATCCTAGACACTGCTTATTTAGTATTGATATATTTCATTCTCAATTTTTAGAAATTTTCACTTTATCTATTGGCTGAAACTTTACATACAAAAAAATCAACTGGAATAACATGGTTATTTTTGAAAAATTGATGATGGTAATATGTGGGTTAATGCTTTTATATTTTCTTTAATCAAAAGTCAGAGTTTCAGGACTCCCCTGGAGGTCCAGTTGTTAAGTCTCCGTACTTCCACTGCAGGGGGCACAGGTTCCATCCCTGGTCAAGGAACTAGGGTCCCACATGCCACAAGGTGTGGCCAAAGAAGAAATATGTCAGAGTTTCTAGGTGGTTCTAGGTAGACACATCTACTTTTATATCTAACGAGGACTATTATGGGAAACAGCACAAATTAAAGAAGGTATAAATGGAGGAAGAAATGTAAGGAGACATCTTACACATAAACATCATCTTTATTGAGCTCTGAATAACATGGTAATTGTGAACTTATCCCATTCACATTTTGAGCAGCCTCCTAGAGGAGGAGATGACCATTGGCTACCCTCCTTGAAAGGGCTAACTTGAACAAGGGCCCTAGGAGGCCACACCAACCCCTTATCCTCTTAGGATAAGGAGGAATTGTTTAAGAGTGTCTTGGATTCCTTTCTTTAATGTGGAGAAAGTTTTGTTTTTGGCCAAAATCAGGGAATGTCAAGAAATGGATTATTTTCTTTCTCCCCACTTTCAAATGGAGTATTTTTGCTTATAAATTGCACAAAACTGAATGGGTTTTCACCAGTAAATCACACAAAGGTATTGGTAAAGCTGAATGCTAGCAATTTGTCCTTTGAGAATTCTTAAGAGATATGCAGAAACTGACAGCTGGTTAAGGCAATGAAAAATGAAATATAGGCATTTTTCAGGGTAGAATACGAATAGTGAAAAACACTGTTTTAGAAGTAGTACACATAGGAATCTTTGAATGTTTTAGAGTGGGTTCCTCTACTCAAAATAGTAAGAATAAACATTTTTGAGTAGATAGCAGGACTTGACAGGTTAACACTTGAGGACTACTAGTGAGCTCTGGAAAGACTTGAATTGTGGGGAAATTTAAACTTCAGTAATGTAAATTGATGATGCAAATGACAATTTTAGGTTTTTTTTCCCCAAAAACTTTATTTTATAACCTTGACTTTTTATTAGGAATCATAGTTTAATTCCATAATTCTTTTCCTGACTCTCAATATTTATCATTTCAGAACCACTCATGAATTCTTGTTTGGTGCTCTTGCTGAACTAGTTGATAATGCAAGGTATGTAGTCTTCAAGCATACAGTCTCTGCGTGAAAACTTTTTGGGTCGTGTGACCTTTGCTCTCTGAAGACTTGGGAGAAGGGCAATTCTGTTGCAAATGCGACTCATTCCTAAGAAGCCTCTTACCCAAAAAGTATTTTTAATAGCACATTAGTTGATACCTTAATTCATTTATTGCTGTGCTCCAGCCTAAAAATAGTGAATTTATGACCTCCAAAGCTACCTTCCCTTGTGTATTGGAGCAAGATAATTGTAGGGAAAAACAGGGAATTAAGATAAAAATTTAGTTAGCTAATTACTAGGACAGACAAGCTCTGTTTTAATTTGTGCTACCAGGACAGTACACTATCTAATGTCTTTAAAATTATGTCAGAGTTCTGTGTCTTCCCAAAATGTATAATCAGCCCTCTGTATCTGCAAGTTCTGCATCTGTGATTCAATGAACCATGATCGAAAGTATTTGAAAGTTCCAGAAAGTTCCAAAAAAGTAAAACTTGAATTTGTTGCATGCTGGCAACTATTTACATAGCATTTACATTGTATTAGTTATCATAAGTAGCTAGAGATGATTTTAAGTAGACGTGAGGATGTGCATAGGTTATATGCAAGTACTATTACTATTTTATATAAGGGAGTTGAGCATCTGCAGATTTTGGTATTCCTGGGTGGTCCTGGAACCAATCCCCTGCAGATACGGAGGAGTGACTGTATTTTATTGTCAGATGACTCAGGTTGATCAAAGCATCTTCCATTGTTAGCAATTGTGCTTAGAAGCGCTAAGGACTTTTATTTAAGAAGCCTATAAATGTTACTGAGCAAGACTGAAAAGTTTGGGTTGGTTCAGAGATAAATAGCAAAGTCCAAATCAGAAGTCTTTTTATAATTATATCACTAAAATATTATCTCAGTCTTGTTTCTGAATGCAAACATAAAATTCAGACACGGTGTTTATTGACCAAGTGTTGATGACTAATGAAGGAAGAAGAGGATAAGAGTTGACAGGAGTACTTTCTAAACAGATCTCCAGTTAATGACATAATAATAATTATGTCTACCTATGTCCATGCTATAAACCTATACTATTATTACTTTTATTGTTATTATTCACTGGACTGCTTATGGAAGTGTGCTGGTTAACAAGTTGTTTAACTAGAAAGCTCCCATTTTCAGTGTTTTCAATTGTTTCAATCCTGGTTGACTTATAATTTTTATATTCAATTTAAAAATGTTGTAGCTTAATGGAACTGTGTTTGAATTTCCCACTTGTTAGTTTAGTGAGACTGTAATGTGTTTTGTCAGACTGCTGTTTTGTATATCATACGGTGAACTGGAGATTGTCTGGGAGTGTATGTTCCTGCTCATGCACACATTTTGCCAATCTTTTTTTTGAAAATGTTTTTATGTCTTTGAGAATAGGCACATGTAGAGTTGTATGGATTTGAGTGGATTTTTCACATTTAAAACCAATGAAACTCTGTGCCTCATTTTCCTTGTCTACAGTTGGCAGAACTGGACTAGATTACTTTCAAGCCTTTATGGAAGACTTCATTGATAACTGAACTTTTATTTCAGCTGATGGCTGGAGTCTAATGGACTGTCCCAACTTCCTTTCAAGTTTAGGGAGGATCAGATTATGGGCTTATGAATCAGTCTGCTGACTATAGTGTGTATACCATGAGACCTGATTTTTCTTAGGCTTTGTGGCAAGTTGTTGTTTTCTTTTTTCTCAAATCTTGGTGAGAAGAAAAAATGGACAAGTTATTGGAACATTGTTTATGATTGCAATCAAATGAGTGATTGGAGTCATTTCCTAGTGTGTAAAAGAAATGTTCTTTTTTATCCTCTAAAAAAGGATAAAACATTTTTTAGATGTTTTTAAACATCTAAAAAATGTTCTTTTTAGATGTTTCACTGTGAAATTTTTATTAAAAAAGTGTGTCTAGGTCCTGTGTATCCTGTGATTATTTTAAATAATTTGGAGCTCCAGAAGTGTTTCATAGACATGTAAGGAAAATTGTGTTACCAAATGTAAAAGTATATCTTTAATGTATATAGAATTTCTTTATGACTTCCTGAAGATAGATTCAAAATAGTACATATCCCCCTCAAAATATTGTGCATCTTGATGGTTGATATTTTCATATTCTCATTTGAATCTTGATTTTTTTTTCTTTTAACTTTGCAGAGATGCTGATGCCACCAGAATCGATATTTATGCAGGTAAGACAGACATCAGTCCTTTCTTCTAATGCCCAGTTCCCGAAAGCATTTATTGCTGTGCCTAAGAAGAAATGAGTGGGAAAAAACTGGTTTTTGGAGCGTGGGTAGACAGCCTGATTACTACAGGTCTTAGGGAGAAACAGGGCAGCCCTCGTCAGGCATGTAATAGAAATCAAGAATATTGGTGTAAAGGAACTAACACAGGGTGCCCAGATCTATAGATCTATTTAAATAAATCCGCTAGGAGATTTATGGGGGTGATGGGGAGTGAAATGACCAAGTACCACTGATTGTCCTGATTGGAGTTAGCAGGTGACCAGGTTTGTGGTTCCTGCAGCCAAAGAGAGATCTTGTTGAAGGCCATCTTCTCCCTCTGCAGCCTTGGTGAGGACAAGTCCCAACTTGGAGAGTTGCTGATGTCAGTTGTATAAAACAGTTGTGTAACCAGGTTGACACTGAGGTCTGCAGAGATGTTCTCAGGCAGAGAAGTTATGTAGGAAGAAGGGCTGCTTTGCTTCGAATTTAAAGATATTGACAGCGTCTACTATTTTGCCTAATTGGCTCTGCTCTTTGGCAGTAAGATCCTTTTTTTTTTTTTTTTTTATGGAGTGGGTACAACAGTGGAAGAAATCTTAGTCATTATTATTTATTTATTTATTTATTATTTGATAAATAGCCTGCTTTTTGCCTGTTCAGTGTTTGCACCAGCACATTTTTTGGTCGTTTGAATGCTAAAAATTTGGAAGTGGAACAGAGGAAGATGGCTTTTAAATCCAATTTGGGTAGCATTGTCTAGCTTTTGAGAAAACTTGAGTGTTTTTATGGGAATATATGGTTATCAAATAATCCCTCTTTTTCTTCACAGACCTGTTTGATAAATGGGGATAATCACACAATAGGAAGTAATTCTTAGAATTTCCAATGCCATATAATTATAAAGAATCTCCCCAGATATGAATTTCTTATTCCTTTCTTTGGAGCAAAGAAAATATTCAGAACAGCTAAAAGTCAGCTATACTGCTTAAATTCTAAAGCCTTCTGTTCAGAAGGCTCTGCCAAAGTGGTGAAAATAAGACTACTTTTATTTTTAGAAGAAAATAACAAGAAAAGGGGGCATAGCAGCAGAATGTTAGAAGATGGTTACTAAACCCTCAGGCCTGATGGAGGCATCATTCCCAAGCCACAGTATGTCTTACATCTCAGTGTGCTTTAGTGAGGAGTCGTAACCGCTACCTCTGAAAGAAATGGTGGCTGTTTTAATCATTGCACAGATGGCAAAGCACAGAATGGGTCTCCACTCCAAGTGATGTTGAAGGGACAAATCATCATAGCCAAATCTATTTGGAAGAAGCTTTTTTTTTATTTTGGCTGCGCCACGCAGCCTATGGGAGTTTAGTCCCCAGATCAGGGATTGAATCCGAGGCCCCAGCAGTGAGAGCGCCTAACCGCTGGACCTCCAGGGAATTACTGGAAGAAGCTTTTTAAAAGAGATCATCCCTGCTCCTTCTTACTACCTTTGGTGGGTGAATTTCAGCAAGGAAATTTAGTGCTTTACCCTTAGAATGCAGCAGAACAAACAGTTGGATTTCACTTTAAATGAAAAGGGCCCAGTGTGCATTCATTCTGTGCTCAGTGTTACTGCTGTTGTGTTTTGGGAGGAGTCGAGAGAGCATGAGATGGGGCCTTTGCTAAATTCTCATTAGACAGCTTAGTCACTAATTGGAGAGACAGCACTCTACAGATGATTAGAGAACAATAACTTGATCTTGAGGGAACTGTCAAGGTAGTTAAGGATTAAATGGTGTGATAGAAGCGCTAAGCACTATAGCATTTTGGAGAAAGACTTGATTTACTCTCAAGTACCTTGAGATTGGGAATCTTGACTGAGGTGCCCCTAACTTCACACTTTTCTACTTCAGTGCCGTATTAACACATTCAACAGGAGGAATAAAAGCAACCTCATTTTACAAGTAGAATAATAGAATTAGTAATACAAAGTTTTTGTTCTTACTATATTGGGGAAAGTATCTTCCTGTCTCCCATTCTGAAACTAGATTGATAACTGAACTCGGAAATCTCCCCCAACATCAGATGTAGTTTGAATTCGCCACACATTCACATTGTAATTTAAAGAAGGGTGAGAAAGGAATCAGACTCCCGTACCCAAAGCATTCCTGTTAGGTGGGGCCAGACCATAACGTGCCTGTCAGAAGTAGAGTGTATTTTTATTGATCTTCTGGACTTCCTTGGATAGGGACTGCCATGCCTCAAAGAAAGATCCCTTTTGTGATGCCAGGTCAATGGTTAGTAAATGGAAAATTAGAGCAAATGTAGCTGAAACAAATACTGCTCAAACACATTGCAAAGTACGAGGAACTTGAGTGTTGTTCTGTTACAGCCTCCGCTGAGGACAACATCATTTTGTCGCCTCTGACTTTTGACTTATAGCTCCATTTCACATCTCCTTTCCAGCTTCTTTCTTTTTCCTGTTCTCCCCAATGGGAGTTGGATGGAGGAACGTTGGGCTAACTTGGAGAGGCCAGACTTGGTCATGTTGGGGGAAACTTAGATGTACAGCCTTCCACACTGGGTCTGTGATTGTACATAGCTGCTACCAGGGCCTGAAGCACAACTGCAAAGAAGGTAGTTTGGCTTTGCCCTCCTTGTCTTGCTTCTGAGATGTATGTTGGGACGGGGAGCAGACAACCTCCAGCTGCCTAGACTCCCTTCTGTCCAGAACTCCCCCATCTTCATAAAAATCCTTTGCTTAGAGGCTTTAGATAGCACTCAATTGACTGACTAAAGTGAATAGAATGTGCTAGGAATGTATCTCTAACTGCTGGAATGTCTGGGGAGATAGGTTCAAGCAGAGAGGCCTTCTAGTTCTTGCTAGCTCTAGCTCTCTGCTTCTCAAAGAGTGGACCAGTGGTGGACAGTATTGGCATCACCTGGGAGCTTGTTAGAAATGCAAATTCTCAGGTACCACCTCCGACCCACACTACTAGACTCTGCAGGGTGGAGCCCCGAATCTGTATTTTAACAGGCTCTTCAAGTGATCCTTATGCACACTGCCTTTGCTCTAGCTGACACTCTTCTCAGTCTCCTTCTGCTTAAACCCTCCTGCTTACTGATCTGCTACAGGGAGTAGCTATCCTATGAATTGTAAGCTCCCTGAAGGCAGTGATCACATCCGCATTATTCTCGGCTATTATCTTTATCACAGAGCCAGGCACATTGAATAACTGAGTGATAGGGATAAGCATTTTAGCCAAGTGAAGATGCCATACTGCCTCCTTACAAAGTTGAAGGAGTTACTGCTGTGTCACCTAGTCTCTTTTGGCCCTGAGGCAGTGCCACACATGACTGTGGACCTGAGCCCTGCTAGCTGCTTACTTACTGTTGGTCACTGTGTGGCCAGGAGGACCCTCCATAGGTGGGTCTCTTACTCTCATAAACATATGAAAAAGCTTTAAAATGAAGTCCTTGGGCAAGAAAGGGATCTCAGACCCACTGTTAAGTGATGATTGTGTGTTAAAACAGCCTGTGTGGACTTCCCTGGTGGCGCAGTGGTTAAGAATCCGCCTGCAAATGCAGGGCACACGGGTTCAAGCTCTGGTCCGGGAAGATCCCACATGCTGTGTGTGGAGCAACTAAGCCCGTGTGCCACAACTACTGAGCCTGTGCTCTAGAGCCCGCGAGCCACAACTACCGAGCCTGTGTGCCACAACTACTGAAGCCCGTGCGCCTTGAGCTCATGCTCCACAATAAGAGAAGCCACTGCAATGAGAAGCCTGCGCACGGCAGCGAAGAGTAACCCCCGCTTGCTGCAACTAGAGAAAGCCCACGCGCAGCAACGAAGACCCAACGCAGCCAGACATGAATAAATTTTTTTTAAAAAGCATCAAAATTAAAAAAAAAGAAAACGGCCCGTGAGTCCTGTTCTACCAAACATAAGGACCTAGAAGTAATTCCTAGGTAGTGTTCAAGAAATGCCAGTAATCAATCCTTGGAGGTTTTTCAGATACACTTGGCTTGAACCAATTTCTAGATCCCAAAGCAGAGTCTTCGTGTACATTTTATGGCTAAAGCATACAGCAAATGGCTCTTGGCTAGATTTAGAACACTTTCTTTACCACGCTCTGTTCCTGACCCAGTTTGAGTCTCCATATGACACTTTGCTTCCTCCAGAAGGAAACTTTGAGGAATTTTTGCACCTTTTTTGCCCTTGCTTCTGCTTACTAGATCTCATTTGGGTTCTCCAGACTGATAAAAGGCACTGCCACAGGAAAAATTTTCTTATCTACCAGTAGTACTTCCAAGAAGGTCCTTATTCTCGAACTTTCAGGAAGCACCTGTGATAAATGTTTCAGCAAAGTTCAGCTTCCTGAACATCGAATGATACTTGAAAATCTCTGTGGCTTATAGTACTTCTGAAATAGCATTTTAAATTACATTAACTAGTCCATTTAACAGAGGTGGTTATGACTTACTTGAGTATTTAACTTGAGGGGAGGACAAAGAGCATTTTAAACTGAGGTTCCACTGCTTAGATAGTTGGGTGAAGTTGGTGAACTGCAGCTTGGGGGAGACAAAAATGTCCTCAATTAGGGAATAGACTCCAAGGCAGCCTTGGGCTTATCCCTGTAGTACCTTAAACTGACCTTCTTCCTTTTTAGTACAAATGCTCTCCTGATTCCAAGGCCTGTGCCGTTCCTCCTTTGCCTGCCTAGTCCTCATCACTGGGGTCAAAAGGCACCTTGGAAACTCTAGTGTGGTTCCCTTCCCTGTTTGGGAATCTCTTCTCCAGTGTCTCTGATGTGCTTGGACCCAGACTGCTCTGAGTGACCACTTGCTGCTGTAGAGACAGCTGCTGAAGGAAGGGGTTCTTCTAGCCACTGGAATGGCAGCCTTAGTCTCATACATTTCCTTCCTGTCGGTCAGGACGCCCTGCCACAGCTGCTCTGTCTCTTATTGTCGAAGGACTGTTCCTCTCTCCAGTCGAGCAGGTCCAGTTGGAAACCAGGCAGCTCTCACTATACTCTGTGCCATCTCACTTCTGGGATGGGGAGCTATTTGAAGGACCCATAGCAAGGAGGGGATGTGATGATGAATACTGATGGCCCAGAAACTATGGTTGGCCTGGGGCTAGTCACATACTGACTTAGTAATTCACCTTCTAGATAGCAGCTGCTACCACTGTGTCCATAGCACGTCTGGCTCCATCACTTTATCTGAAGGCTACCCCGAACTTAACCCACAAACGAGGTGCCCTGTTGAATTTGAGCACTGTTGATAAGGTACAGCATGTAGTAGTTGGAGTACTTTAGTGTCCACAGCAGAAGGCAGAGGTGGAAAAAATCCAGGTGCAGAGAGGCAGAAGGATGGTTGAGGTGTGTATGAAATCCGTGCATGTTCAGTGGCCCTGGCTGTGGCTAGATGCTGGACTAGGTATTCTCTGTCCCTTCCTTATACATTCTCTTACGCTTTGTCGTGGACTAGAATGCATTGAAGAGCCTTTGATGGAAATTCCTACCATCAAGGGCCCTGACATTTAACTCACACTAGCTAGGACTGTTAGAAGGAGAAGGCCTTTTTGGACTAAGCTTCACATTGATCCACCTTCCGATCACAAACAGGTTGCCGCCCTCTGGTGGGTAACTGCCCAGTAATGGCAGCTCCTTCTTTTACAGAAAGGCGAGAGGACCTTCGCGGAGGATTTATGCTTTGTTTTTTGGATGATGGAGCAGGAATGGATCCAAGTAAGTGTTGGGCTGATTGCTTCTTTTGGGGAGGAAGTAACCATTTTTACAAAATGCTTATTGTGTTAACTTGTTTTTCTGCCTCACTCTTGTGACTAGAAGGGAGAGGGAGGTCTCTTGCAACATCTCAGGCTTAATTCCACTCACAGATTTGCTGGGTTTTATTCTAGCATGGGAGATAGGATCTGAATGGCAGCCTGAAGTCCGTCAGATTACCTGTCTCTTGACATTGTATTTATCAGCTTGTGTAACATCCTGGAGCTGGAACTGTGGTGGCCTCCCCCAGCCTTATTACCACGTTCTGGTAACAGAACAAGGGCCCAGTGATGGCAGTACTGACAGGCCAGTCAGAGGTTTCCTCCATTTGCCTCATGGTTGTGAATTTCCTTGGACAGAGGTTTTCAGTAGACAGACAGCCCTGCTTGGATTTAACAAGGCTCAGACCTTTGATTTTTGAGAGTCTGGGAAAGAAAAGCAAACTTTTCACTTTGTCTTGTGTCCGCCACTTCAGGTGATGCTGCTAGCGTGATCCAGTTTGGGAAGTCAGCCAAGCGAACACCTGAGTCCACCCAGATTGGGCAGTACGGGAATGGGTTAAAATCGTAAGTATACTAGAAGCCTGTCCCAGGACTCAAAACAAAATCGAGCAATGCCCTCCTGCTTCTGTCCAATGAAAATGTTCCTCGTCCTTGTCCGTCCATCACTGTAATTCTGGAACAGGAGGAGAGTCGGGAAGGAGTTGTGGTTTGGGGACTTAGCAGCTGATGTCCAGCCTACGTCACAGATCAAAGAGTATGAACATCCAAAATCATTGAGGTGGGAGAAGCTGTAGGTTTCTCTTGGCACTGTGCTCTGGAACAGCACCTCTCCTCCTACTGAAAATTCTTATTTTTACCTTGTGGTTGAAGATGCAAGTGGCTGTTTTGTGGGCTTGGGTTGCTTATGAGATGGTGAGGGGGTCACTCCGTGGTGCCGTGTGTCCCCTGAGCACCTGTCACACTTTGTGCCAGGCACTGGGGATCCAGAGTGAGTTAGTGAGAGACCCAGAACACCCCCCCACAACACCACCAAAGGACCTGGTTGCTACTCACATGTCCTGCCAGGCCCTGTAGCAGGGACCTACCTAATGTCTCCCCATCCCTTGAGACTTCTTTCTCAGCCCTTGGTTCCCACTTGTTTGGCATTTGGAATGTGGTGTTCTGGTTTTGAGTGAAGCCCCAAGAGAAAGATTTCTATTTCTGAAATGCTCACTTCCAGTTGTACATACCTTTGGATGGAATAAGATTTAGTGGGATTGGAGTTTCTACAAATGGAATTCTGAGTCATGTTTCTAGTCTTGCTATGGAAATGTGTTGTTTTATTTGAGGGTGGTGTTTGGTTGGGCAGCAGCATCAGTTGTCCCTCCATGCAACTAGCTTGGATGTATGGGGAAGAGAGAGAGTGCTTCCCATGATGGCAAGGACCTGGTACCTGGATCTCCCACTTGTCTCTCAATAACAAGCACTTACCATGTGCTGGGCACTGTGCTAAAAACTTTACTTGGATGATTTCGTTTAATCCTCACCATAGCCCTGTGAGGTATATGTACTATGATTCTCATCTTCAGATGAGAAAATTGAGGTTTATAGGGGTGATGTGACTTGCCCAAAGGTGTGAAAATGCCCAAGTGTAGAGCTGAGATATGCACCACGTCTTTCTGACTGCAAGGCCGGAGCTGCTGTCCATCTCACTTCAGTCAAACCAAAGTTCAAATCTGACATCAGCCGCTTAATTGCTTCTGTGAGCCTCAGCCTCCTCTTTTGTAAATTGAGATTATAATACATATGAGTAGGTTAAGAATCTATCATTACTGTGAGAGCCCTAGCCTAGTTTCTCCCTTCTTACTTCATCTCTCCTTTGATCTTTCCATGGTAGATTTTGGGCCTGATTTGGTGGGCCTGGGGTAGGGCCCAGGTGATTCTGGTGTGGTGATCTAAGTTTCCAACAACTGAGTTCTCCTAGAGTCAGATGTAAGAAACCCTGACTTCCCTTCTGGATTATAGATAAAACCCCTTCCTGGTTTTATCAGCTCTGTGACTTCAGACAAGCCATTTCACCTTCTCTGAGTATCTGTTTCCTACTGTAGAAAATGGGCTTCTAAATGCTGACATTCTTCCTTACTGAGGAAGCTTCAGGAGCAAAAGAAATGTGATTCTGGAAGTGCTTAGAAGACCAGGAAGGAAAGCATACCGAAGTTGAGAGTGTTGCCATCAGCATATTCTGGTAGAACGACTTTTGAGAAGGCGCCATTGAGAAGGAGCCCTCTAGTGTTCAGAGTGAATTCATTTTGAAACCAGTGTAGAAGTTGAAAGAGTTTCAGGAGGAAGTGATTTGTGGTGAGAATAGGGCTGTGAAGCAGAGAAGCCAGCAGAGAAGTGGCGTTTCTGGGTTGTTGCTATTTACCCTCCAAGGTCAGGATCAAAGACAGGGAAGAGGCACAAAGTGAGAGGTTTTGCAAAATTAGGGTAAGAGCAAGCTTTGGCAGAAGGTAAGCTAATTTGCCTCGTTTTGCCACCGGTAAGTTTCAGGGAGGCAGGAGGAGGACTGTGAGATTGTCTGGGGAGGGAGCATTGCCAGCACCTCGGGAACTGGAGGAGGAGAAAAACAACTTGGCAGCCACCGGGGCATCTCTGGATAGTGTCCTGGAGTTTTCCTGAACATTCGGGGAAATGGGGCATGGCGTTCATTTGCATACTTGGCACACTGGCCCAGTTTGTATTTGTATTTACATAGAAGGGAGTAATAAGGCTTCCCGCCGCTGTCACCTCCCTGGGGTATTAGGAGGACTAATGAGGTAATAGCCATAAAGCCAGAAGCTGCTCAGAAGACAGATCAGTGGGTCCTGTTCCCACTGGTGCTTCACGCTTTTGCCCTGTTCAGTGTTTCCCGGAAAGGCCTGTCCTTGCCTGCTCCTCAGAAGGATTAACTCAGCCAAATAGAGGAAGGAGCAGTTGATTCCGTTCAGACTTTTGCCTTGTGGAAGTCAGCCTGGAGGCACATTTTTCAGAAACCATTGCTTCCTAAAGCAGGGACCTGTGGCTTAATGAGGTGACAAAATAATTCAAGACACAAGATGGTTGTGGTTACAGGACATGAGCCAATTGTAGGCCTCCTTGGAACTGTGTTCAGCAGTGATACTTTGGTTAGCCCTGTGTTTGGCTGAGCCTTGGGGCCATCCTGGTTTTTTGAGGACTTGTGAGCATAGGCAGTGGGCTCTTCCCTTGATGGTGCTGCCGTTTGATGAGTGGATGGGAGGGGAGTTTGTGTCAGTGAAGGAAGGACAGGGTGAGACCTGGATGTGCTCAGTGTGGAAGATGATGTGTGTGTTGGAGGTGTTACTGGAGTGAAACCTGGTGGCTCACAGTTAGGCCACAGCAGCCCTGTGTGGCTGGGAAGAAACCAGAGCACAGGCAGCGACAAGCTGGGGTGAGACTCCCCTGGGGCTGATGCTTGGTGGTGAGAGAACCCTGCATGCTGGGAAAATGTGGTTGAGAAGGTGATGAGGAGAAACTGAGGCCCACGGAAGAGCAGGAGGAGGAGTGTCGGGAGGTGGGGGGCGGGGAGGAGAGGGAGCGAGGGCTGTGGAGCTCAGCTCAGGGTCCTGGGTCCCAGGGAGGCCTTTAGGGGAGCCCTCCAAAGGCAGTCTCATCACGTCCAGAGGGGGGATTTGCTCCTTCTTCAGATGAGCTTTTGAATCCCTAGGAGAATAACCCATTTCTGCTTCCCTTTCAGGGGCTCAATGCGCATTGGGAAGGATTTTATCCTCTTCACCAAGAAGGAAGAGACCATGACCTGTCTCTTCCTGTCGCGTACCTTTCACGAGGAGGAAGGCATTGATGAAGTAGGTCCCATCCTCGTTCTCCCAGTCACCATTCTACTTCCTAGTTCTGCCCAGGCTGTTTTCATAGGTCATTTGCATGCTGGGCTTATTGGCGTTGCAGGATTGCAGCCACATCCCCTGTTAGGGGATTAGCTGGTTGGTTGGATGAACTGGTTGAGGGGTTAAGGCAGGTGTCTTTTTTTTTTTTTTTTTTTTCTGTACGCGGGCCTCTCACTGACGTGGCCTCTCCCACCGTAGAGCACAGGCTCCGGACGCGCAGGCCCAGCGGCCATGGCCCATGGGTCCAGGTGCTCCGCGGCACGCGGGATCCTCCCAGACCAGGGCACGAACCCACGTCCCCTGCATCGGCAGGCGGACTCCCAACCACCACGCCACCAGGGAAGCCCAAGGCAGGTGTCTTAATGGGAGAGGAAGTAAAATCTCACAGCTTCAGAGAAGAGATGTCCCGGTTCTGAGAATGAGGCCTTCAAGTGTCAGGAACCAAGAGTTGGATTTGTAGGTCTCGTAGATCTGCAGCTTGAATTCAGTCCTGGGGTAGGGGTTGTCACTGGGGAGAGCTGTTTTATCAGGGGGAGTATTTGGGGCTTCCCTGACTATGGGTGGAGACCACAGCTGGTGATAATAATAGGAACAGCACTGTCTTTCCCATATGATGGTGATTTTGTGGAATGTGCTGTGAGTGCATTTTCCTTTTGAGGAAATGTGTTACTCTAACCATTTATATCAGAAGCTACAAACAAGTCTGATACCTGCAGGGCCTGGACAGGTAGTGAAGCAGGTGAACACATGGAAAGTCATTTAAGTTTTTCAGTAAGTGGCAGCTGACACACAGCCTCAGCTGATTATTGTTATGCTGGAAGGAAGGCCTAATGACTCTAGAATATTCTGATTTTGAAACCTTTTGGTAATTAACTGTGTAAGTTAAACACATGCACAGCTGATTCTCTTTGGGCCTGGTGGCTCATATCTGCAGAGCTGGTTTGGTGAGGTCTGCGCCCGCTCATGGGAGGATCAGGGAAGGCCTTGGCCTGCCTAGCCTCAGACTGGACTCTTAACTCCTTTCCTGTGCGAGAAATGGAGGCCAGAGCTTGAGAGGGGGCCAAGAGGGTCTGCAGAGAGAAATCCACTCCTGTCACTTAAACAGGTGAAATGCGGTCAGTGTCAGTCTAACTCATCTGTGTTGGTTGGCTGTGAGTAAATTGGTACTGGCCTTGTTTAGATGTGAGCCTAAATCATAGCAAATCAGTTCATGCTGGGAACGAAAGGCTCTTTTTCTGCCGTCTTTACTTCGTGAGCCACTGGGTTTGTTTGCCTTTTTGGTGAGTGAGAGAAGTGCTGCAGCTGGCAAGCACTCCCGGGAAAGGTGGGGCAGGAGGATTTGGCCCCGGCTGGGCTTTTCAGGACTGCTTCCTGGTGGACTGAGGGTGGTGCGAGCAGGGGCTGCGCGTCAATAGAAACGGTCTGTTCCTGGCCTGAGAGCTGGTGGGGGCTGTGGGAAGGGCAGAGGGGCCACCTGACGAGAGGTGGTTGCCTCTGGAGAGCAGAGAGGGTAGGTCGGGCCTGACCTCTGGGCCTTGGGGAGTGTGTGGGACTTTATTAAAAGCATCCAGGAAAGGGAATCTAAGCAATGTATTAGATCCTCTTTGAAATGATCAGTTTGGTTATTGTGTGGTGCCTGGATTGGAAAGATTGGGGTGTTGGTGTCAGAGGCCCTGGCTGTCTACAGGACTCCAGCAGGGAGGTGAGAGAAATAGGAGTGGCCGCAGATTTGGTGTTTAATCAGTTGGAAAGGGGAAATGGGAAGGGGGGTTGTAGATGGCTGAGGTCCTGGTGTGGCACTTGGGGGTGGGCTGTCTGGAGCTGGGGAAGGATGGAAGAGGGGCAGTTTGGAGGGGAAGCGTGTACTTTTTGTCCTGGACACGCGAAGTTAAGTCTGGGTCTGGAGCTCGGGGGAGGCTTAGACTCCAAGGAATCTTCGTAGTGAATGGGCTCACCTAAAAGAGCGTGTTGGAGAAGAGGGCCTGGGGTCTTAGGCATGCCCACCCACATGTAAAGGCCAAGGAGAAGGGGAAAGCAGCAAAGGAGGCAGGAGCGGCCAGAGGGGTAGGAGGAAAGCCAGGTGAGTGGTGACCCTGAAAGTAAAGGAGGAATATTCCAATGGTGGGTGGGTGTCAAATGAGGTGAGTGCCCAGAGGTTAAAGTAATGCCGTTGTCCCCTGGGACTGCTGTGAAGATTGGGAGGTGTAAAGGAGGTACCAATTCTCAGAACACACATGGAATTCAATTCCCCCGGTGAAAAAGCTAGGTTGAAATTTTTTCCTTACTTGGAGCTAGAAGGTCACTGTTTTGGATTGTACTCTAGTGTGAACTCAGCCAAGATTTCAAAATAAGATCACTTTTAGCTGGGTGGGAATGTGTCCAGACCAGCCCCAGGGCTGAATACTGTAGCTTCTTAGAAACCAGTAAAGTGCCTCAGAACTCTTAACAGTTTATCACCACAGAGCTTGTTAAAATACAGAATCCCCTTTTCTGCAGGGTGGGCCAGCCAGCCATTTTGAACCTCTGAGGTGCCTGGAGTGGTTTGCTCTGCAGAGGGAATCCCAGGCTACAGGGCTCCCCGGCACCTGGGAGAGGGGTGGGGGCGTGGGGGAGAGATGCATGTTGATGTCTCCGGGGAAGTGGCGTTTTAGTAGGGTTTTTGAAGAATGAGTAGGATTTTTCTCCCAGTTTTATTGAGGTATAATTGACAAGGGTAGGATTTTCTAGAAGATTACATAGATGTAAGATTAAATTTTACACATATGGAAGAGTGTATTAAAATCTATGTATATATATATATGTATAACTGAATCACTTTGCTGTACAGCAGAAATTAACACAACATTGTAAATCAACTAGACTTCAATAAAATTAAAAAAAATAATCTACGTACAGTTGAGAGTAATTATAAAGCAAATACCCACGTAGCCACCACCATAGACTGATGCTAGAAGCCCATGTGTCCCTCACCAATCATATTCCTTATCGCACCTCTTAAGGAACTGCCTTGGTGATGATCAGTCATTTCCTTGTTTTTCTTTATAATTTTGTCACCTGTGTATGCATTCTTGAATAATAGTTTATTTTTTGCTTATTTATGAATTTTATATAAATGGACTCATACTATAGCGTTTTGTTTTTAGATTTTATTTCTCCTAGGATATATACCTGGGAGTAGAATTGCTGAGTTATAAGTTATGTTTGTGTGTGTCTTTAGATTCACTAGGTCATCGCAAATATGTTTTGCTTAGTGGAAATAATAACTTATTACCAGATAGGGAAAATGACCAAGGATATCCCAAGCAGGGAACTGCTCATGCAAAGACCCCCAGGCCATAAGGCAGCATACCCCAGAGGACCTAGCAGTGTGAGGCAGAGTCTTGGGAAGGGGCAGAAGCTAGAGCCACTGGTGCCAGGCTGGGAGGCTTGGGCCTCCCCTTGGGGCAGTGTGGAGCTGCTGTGGGGAGGGAAAAGATGGATGCACATTTGCGGGGGGAAGGCTGTTCTGGGGCTTCCTTCAAGTGTCTGCTTGTGCTTCCTCCAAAGGTGATAGTCCCATTGCCCACCTGGAATGCTCGGACCCGGGAACCTGTTACAGACAACGTGGAGAAGTTTGCCATCGAGACGGAACTCATCTATAAGTATTCTCCCTTCCGCAATGAAGAGGAAGTGATGACTCAGTTCATGAAGATTCCTGGGGACAGTGGTAAGTAGGCCTGCGGCCTCTAGCATCAGGGAGCTCCAGAGCCAGGAGCAGTATGGGGATTGGCTGGGGGTGCCTGGTAGAACAACAGGATTTCTATTCCCTAGGAACGCTGGTGATCATCTTCAATCTCAAACTCATGGATAACGGAGAGCCAGAGCTGGACATAATCTCAAATCCAAGAGATATCCAGATGGCAGAGACTTCTCCGGAGGGCACGTGAGTGTGGCTGGGTAGGGAGGAAAAGGGAGGTGACTTGAGGTTGAGAGGGGTGAGCTTGTTCCCTGAATTCCCCAGTTTTAGAGTTGGTAAAGCTGAGAACTCAATGTCTTCCTGCCACAAGGCAGAAGGGATGAATAGAAGGACAGCAGGTCCTCAGCTAATCCAGATCCTTGCCCCAGCTCCTTAACTTGAATGAGAAAGAGACCGAGGCCTAGAGAGGGGAGAGGAATTGCCAGGTCCGTGCTGGGATGGTGGGGCAAGTTTAGGTGTCTGTGCCAGGGACGTGAGAGGAGGTGGGATGTGGTGCCCACACAGAGGAAGCACCCCTCAGGGCAGCAAGAGAAGCCGAGATGGGAGGTGGAAAGGTGGAGAGCCTGCAGAGAGGCTGTCCACCCAGGCCTTCGGTTGGGCTGGTGGTGGGAGGGTGACAGCACCCTCCATTCTGCTGCCTCCAGGAAGCCAGAGCGCCGCTCCTTCCGCGCCTATGCTGCTGTGCTCTACATTGATCCCCGGATGCGGATCTTCATCCACGGGCACAAGGTGCAGACCAAGAGGCTCTCCTGCTGCCTCTACAAGCCCAGGTAGGGGCCTGCCCACCCTGGCCTGCTGTTTCCTTTGGGCCAAGAATGGGGCCTGGCCATGTGTCTCTGGGGCATCTTTGAAGTGATGGTGGATCAGCGGCTCTGACAGTGTTGACTGCGTTTGGGTCTTTAAGCTGCTTGATTAACTGCAGACAAACTACTGGGTCCTGAGGGAGGGGCAGAGGTGGCTGGTGAGGTTTGTTGAGTGTGCCTTCTGTGAGGTGGAGGGTGCTCAGCCTGACACGGTGAGCTGTCTGAGCCTCTGGTTGCAGGGCCAATGGCCCTTTAGACAGTACACAGGGAAGCAGAGGCCCTGCTCGTTGCTGAGGTTGGTTTCTACTGTGGGATTAATGACACACTCGGAGAGTAGTGAGGTTGCTTTTCAAAGATGGAGCAGGATGGCAGGGGGCAAGTGGAGTAGGCAATTGAGTCTTTTTGCTAAAATAAGCTTGGCTTTGACTCATCGGAGGGCCAAGATAGTTGCTGCCCTGCACCTCTGATGCTCAGGCCCTCTGGTTACTCGCCCCCCGCCCCCCCAGGATGTACAAGTACACGTCAAGCCGGTTCAAGACCCGCGCGGAGCAGGAGGTGAAGAAAGCTGAGCACGTGGCACGGATTGGTAATGACCCCCTGGGCAGGAGGGTCGTCTGGGGGATGTTGCTTGCGGCAAAAGCAGGATCCAGGCAAAAGCTCCATGCAACACCCAGGGGTGGGCTTTCCTGAACCACTGGTCCAGTTTCTCTCCCACCTCTCCCTCAGCAATTTTTCTTTCCAGGCTACTCCTTCAGCCATTTACAGGCTGTTATCTAAAGCTTGCCTGCCCAGAGTGAAGAGTCCCACACTGTCCTCTGGCACAAATACTTGTGAAATTGGTTTTCTTGACTCCAGGGCAAAAATCTCAAGGTCTCTCTTGCTGACAAAGCTTCTTGGCTGCTCAAGGAGAGTGGTTGGCTGAGGACTGGTGGTAACTTCCAGCTCCTGCTGAGGGTTTAACTCTGGTTGCCTTGCGCAGTGCTTGACCTGTTCTGATTCATTTGTAAAGTTGGAAAAGGTGTCTGTTTTCCTTGGGGCTTCCTTGACTTTCCAAGCAAGGAGGCTGCTCTCCCAGCTCACCTGTTCCCTGACAGTGTACGAATGTCTCATACGGCAGGGACTGCACTATGGGGTCCAGGAGGGATAGCTAAGAGTTTTGACCTTTTGAATTCTTATCATGGTTTCTTCTGGGTTTCAGCTGAAGAGAAGGCAAGGGAGGCGGAGAGCAAAGCTCGGACATTAGAAGTGCGCCTGGGCGGAGACCTGACACGGGACTCCAGGGTGAGGCCCCAGACCCAGCAGCTCTTCTCCAGCGTTGCTGCCCTTAGGATCCCAGAGCTCGCCTGGCTCTGTCTACCGCCAGTCATGAACCCCTTGCCCTAGAGCTGCAAAATGGGATGTGATGATGTTTCCATAGTCACTATTGAACACACTGTATGGCAGGATCTTGGCAACCATGTGAGGTGGACACTGTTAGTATCCTCAGTTTATAGAAAGAAATGGAAGAGGGTCACTTCCCTCAGGTCACACACAGCAGTAAGGGTCAGCAGTTCTCCACCCCTCCCCTGCGACACACACACCTCTTCAGACTGTTGTTTCAGTTGGGGGTGTTTCCTCCTCTGTGTCAGCAAGTCTGGTCAAGTGAAGCACAGCTTTTGTGTTTGTCCCTAGCTAAGGCCCTTTTCTGTGGAAAGGAAGTAAATTTCTAGGTCTGTTTTTGCGTCCATGTGATTTAAAGTGAGAAGTTTCAGATGTGTTGTTAATGATATTACCAGCTGTGGCCCATAGCACTTCCTCTCCTTACTTGGTGCTGGCGTGTGTTTCTAGGTGATGTTGCGACAGGTCCAGAACACGGCCATTACCCTTCGCAGAGAAGCTGATGTCAAGAAGCGGATCAAGGAGGCCAAGCAGCGGTGAGTGCCCGGCTGGCCTTGGGTCTTTTAAAATTATGTAGCTTTTGTATGGATTATTGACAAAGAAAGAGCTTGAGGAATCCCTCTCCACCCCACAAGGTTGCTATTCTGTCACATGCAGATTGCTTTGAGAAAGCCATTAATGTTGTGATTCCCAGACGTTTGTCACATGCCCACCACAGGAGAGGTTACCCAGCTCAGTTCTCCCCTGAGCCAGGACAAGGTGGGCAGAGCCAGCACCTTGAGTTGAACACCAACCTGTCCTCACTGGCAGCACTCTCACCTTCCCTCCCCGCTCCCTCCCTTCCTTTCTCCCCTTTTCTCTCTCCTCCATTCTCTCTCCACCTTGCCCATCCTTTCCCTCTTCCTTTCCTTTTTCCTTTTTTTTCTTTTCATTTAAAGGATGTATAAAATGCTTGTAGTATACAACTTGTAAAATACAGACTATTTAAGAAATACAGCTGTAAACTCCCTTATACTTCTCCCACCTGGTGATATGTACTCTTAATAATGCTATAGATTGAGTTTGTTCCTTTTAATCTAGACTGGGCATTTGTCCTGGCTCATTACATGATCTCCATGTCCCCCACCATGTCTGGAGCCTCTGCAGGCTCTGGGCCTGAGTCCTTGCTTACTTCTTGGCCTCCTCACCACAGGCTTAGGTTTCGGGTATCTGCCCCGTGAGTCTGTCCACTGATCATCTATCTGCTTTTCAGTTTCCACGATTTTGTTGACATTTATCCCATGATCATTTCTTCTCTCACATGTTTATTGTTCTTGTGAATTTTTGTCTTTTTAAAATTAATTACTGTCACATTAGTGGAATGGTTATGCAGATGACCTTGTGTTTATTCTACTAAATAAGCATCTTAGCAGAGATTTGCAACAGCTTCACAGAATCCCATTCATACTAAATACATCCCCGTTTGATACCAAAAGCTAAAGTCATATACTTTTAATTAGGGAGCTTAGAGTGACTGCACAGTGAGTATCCTTGTCAAGTCTACAGGTTGCATATTGAATGCAAAGGCAAAACTTAAGTGTCTCAAGTTTCAGCTTAAGCTTAATACATCTTAAACACCATGGTATTTGTGTGTTAATGGGTTGATCTGTTTGAATTTATCTTTTGTCTTCTCAGAGCGCTTAAAGAACCCAAGGAACTGAACTTTGTTTTTGGGGTCAACATCGAACACCGGGACCTGGACGGCATGTTCATCTACAACTGTAGCCGCCTGATCAAGATGTATGAGAAAGTGGGCCCACAGCTGGAAGGGGGCATGTGAGTGCTGCCTGAGGAGAGCTTCAGCCCAGGATGGTTGGCGGGAGAGGTTTGGTCAGTGGGGTGACAGAGCCGTGTCTACCTCCTCCTGCAGGGCATGTGGCGGGGTCGTTGGGGTTGTAGATGTGCCCTACCTGGTCCTGGAGCCTACACACAACAAGCAGGACTTTGCTGATGCCAAGGAGTACCGGCACCTGCTGCGGGCGATGGGGGAGCACCTGGCGCAGTACTGGAAGGACATCGCCATTGGTAATGCCCTTTCGCTTCACCTCCAGCCTTGAGATCCTCTCGCTGCCTCAGGGGGCTGACTCCTCACGCGATGTGTGGGTGCTTGTCTTCCAGCCCAGCGGGGAATCATCAAGTTCTGGGATGAGTTCGGCTACCTCTCTGCCAACTGGAACCAGCCTCCATCCAGTGAGCTGCGTTACAAACGGCGGAGAGCTATGGAAATCCCAACCACCATCCAGTGTGGTGAGTTGGGGGTCGGCACCTCCTCCTGACTCCTTTCCATCATAGTCACCGTGCTGGCCTCCTGAATGCACTGACATTCAGGGACGTATGTCCCACTAGGGATATGAGTCTGTTTGGTGATGGCCCTGGGAGCTCAGTCTTGGGGCTGTGCTGTGCCCACCTGTTCCTTCTAAATGAGGCAGGAGGTCATCTACCCTGCCGGGTCTCACAAGGTTTGGTACCACATCGGTAAAAGTGTGAGTGATGACTGAGTCAGGATTTTGCTGGAGGAGGGAGAGGGGTTGGGGCCGCTGAGGGTCCGTGGTATAAAGTTTCCATCGTTGCTGAAATCACTGTCCCTGAGAAGAGTGACTGTTCTGTAAGGAAGGCAGAGTTGGAGCCAGACTGAGGATCTTTGCATAGAAAGTCGGGGGCATCTCTGCCTTGGGCCTGGCTGGGAGGAGCCTGGTTATTGTTGGTGGGCATGGCTGATGTTTTGTTGGGGGTATGTTCTGTGTCACAGATTTGTGTCTGAAGTGGCGGACCCTCCCCTTCCAGCTGAGTTCTGTGGAAAAAGATTACCCTGACACTTGGGTTTGCTCCATGAACCCTGATCCTGAGCAGGACCGGTGAGCACATTTTCTAACAAGGAGTTTGTGGGCGTCCCCACCTCCCCCCGTGCTTTTTCCACTCTTCCACTATGCTTCTTGAGGTCAGTGCTCATATCCTTACATCTCTGTCTTGCTGTGTATAATAAGTGCCTGGAAATAATAGAAGTGTATCCTGCAATGAGTATTAATTCTGTGCATTTGGGAAGTCTGAGGTTGCTCTGGTGAGAGAGAGCATGGGTTGGCTGAGGAGGAAGGACCCTGCCCTACCTGGAGCTATCTTGCCACACCCTTCCTAGCACTTTCTCTCTACAGGTGTGAGGCTTCTGAACAGAAGCAGAAGGTTCCCCTGGGGACATTCAGAAAGGATCTGAAGACACAGGAAGAGAAGCAGAAGCAACTGACAGAGAAAATTCGCCAGCAGCAAGAGAAGCTGGAGGCCCTGCAGGTGTGTGGGTCATGGGCAGTGGGCACATGGGCAGGACCCCTCAGTGTCTCCTCTGTTCCCTCAGGCTCAGTTTCATCCTTCTGTCACCCATGAGTGCTGCCCAAGCTTCCCAACCCCAACCTCCAGGCACACTGGTTCTCCAGTATGCCTTGATCATTCTTTAAAAAAAAAAATTTTGTTTATATATTACAAAGAGGTCCGATTCATTTAGAATGTTTTGAAACTCCAGAAAGTACATATCCTGTCTTAGAGGTAACCACCATTAACTGCACATCCTTCCAACTTTTTATGACCTCTACATACACATAAATACATATATTTTTTATTAGAAATAGAGATCATGACTTACTTGTGTCATATCACACACACATACTTTTTTTATTAGTGCATAACTATTTTCTTGGGCTAGTTTTCCAGAAGTGAATTTGAAAGAGTAAAAGGATTTTTAAAATTTTATGTTTTCTTTAAATAACTATTTCCAAATTATTCTCCAGAAGATGTATTATGTTTTGTTTTTTACTAGCAGTACATTTATTTTTAAATGTTTTTGGAAATTTGATAAGCAAAGATACACATCTTAAATTTGAATTTCATATTTCTAAAATTGAACAACTTTTTCGTGTGTTTCTTTTAGAACTGCTTATTGTTCTCTTATATTACTGTTGTTTTAAATTTTTTTCTTAATTGACTAGTCAGGTTTTTTTAGATATATGTGTGGTATCAACCGTTTATCGTATTTATTACAAAAGCCTTTCCCTTTCTGACTTCTGCACAGGCAGATGCTCTCATTGTATGCATGCCTCCCTGTCTGCCAATTCCCACCTGTCCTTTCCAGCTTTGGCCTTTAGGGATCTCCAACCTTTTTGGCTTGTTTTATAGGAATTTAGTCTACTGACACTTTTCCCCAGTCTCTCAATTGCTGGATTAATCATATAGAATCCTGTAATTTGCTGGTAGTTTAGTGTTTGTGAATTTTTGTCTTCTCAGTGAGAATGGGAGGCTTGTAATAGTAGGACTGTGGCCCAGGGGTTCTTTTTTATTTGCCCACTGTCCCAGACTGTGGGGCTCCAAAAAGAGTTTGCTTGAATGTACCAGATACGCAAACGACCTCCTCATCGTGTTTACCCTGCAGAAAACCACACCCATCCGCTCCCAAGCTGACCTGAAGAAATTGCCCTTGGAAGTGACCACCAGACCTTCCACTGAGGTAAAGCCCAGGGATAGGGGCAGGGCTTTTCCTCAGGTGTCTCATGCTGGGATCCATGTTGTCACTCTCTCTGGGCCTCTTTCAGGAACCTGCACGTAGACCTCAGCGTCCTCGGTCACCTCCTTTACCTGCTGTGATCAGGAATGCCCCGAGCAGACCCCCTTCCCTGCAGGCTCCCAGACCAGCCAGCCAGCCCCGAAAGGCTCCTATTATTAGCAGTGTCCCAAAGCCTCCTGCCTCGACAGCACGGGAGGAGGCCAGTACTTCCAGGCTGCTCCAGCCTCCTGAGGTGCCCCGAAAGCCTGCCAACACTCCAGTCAAGACTGCATCCCGGCCCGCCCCTCCCGTGCAGCCACCATCACCATCTCTGCTGCCCAACTCCAAGAGCCCTCGGGAGGTCCCTGCCCCCCGAGCCATCAAGACTCCAGTGGTCAAGAAGCCGGAGCCGCCCAGTAAACTCTCCCTGGTGAGATGCTCCTCCTTCTCCAGCCCTGCCCACAGTGGTATAGGAATGGAGGGGGCAGCGTTGACTGCATGGGGGGCGGTGGGGGGTGGAGAAGCCTCAGTGGAGATCAGCCTTCCGTGCTGCCCCTGCAGAGGAGGAGTCTGATAGCTGAAGGCACTCATGGGGGGCACAGAGCTTGCTGGTTCCCTGTCCAGGGAGCTCTTTGGTGCCCCCACCAAGGTTTGGTCCTCCACAGACTTGAGTCGCCTTCACTGGCTTCTCACGCGGTGGGCAGAGGTTGCAATCTGGTGACAGCCTTGGTGGGCTGCAGCAGTGGTTGGCGTGGTTCAGTGGGGAATGAACTGAGAGGCTCCCCTGTGACAGCTCTGAGCAAAGGTCCTCGTGGGCGTAGAGGCCGGGGGTTGCTGTGTCCCTAGTACTGTTGGGAGCCCAGCCCTGGCGGGGACTGAGACCCACAGACCCCTTTCTGAATGGCTCCTTTAGGCCAGATGGGATCTTCCAGCACCTGAGGGTCTGCCAGGGTCCCTCATGTTCCCGCTCCTCTTGCTGTAGGCCACTCCTGGTCGGAAGCGGAGTCTTGGGGTCTCTGATGAGGAAGAAGCCGAGGAAGAGGCTGAGAGGAGGAAAGAGAGGTCCAAGCGGGGCAAGTTTGCCGTGAAGGAGGAAAAAAAGGACTTGAATGAGGTAGGTTCTCAGCATTCTCCCTCCCCAGGGTCTCCACCCGCCACCTGCAGTCTGTGACACGAGCCTTTCAGAAGCCTAGTCCATCTCTGAAGGACACTCAGTCACACAGACGACTAGAAACACGGTACCTGGTAGGATCTTGAGTGAGACTGGCTTGTGGCTCTACTCACAGGCTTGAGGTGACACCGACACAGATGTACTTCTGTGTCTGTGACATTCTGCCCCTATGCCTGCTCTCTTGTTTTCTGACGTTTTTGGAGGCAGGTGTGTACATACTGAGATAATGGTTGAGAGAGTGGCTCTCAGTGAGGCCTGGGGATTTAAACAGCCGCACAAGACGACATGAGGTGATGGCTTATGACCCTGGGTGGACAGTCTGTTCTTTAGGGGCACTGGCGCTGCCTCTCACAGACTCTGTTCTTGCAGCTCTCAGACAGTGCTGGGGAAGAGGACCCAGCTGACCTCAAGAGCGCTCAGAAAGGTGAGTTTAGGGAGGTGCCCAGAGCCTGTGGGGAAGTGGGAAGGGGGCCCCTTGCCAGCAGCACCGTATTCCGAAGGCCCATGGAGGCTTTCCTGGCTCCTGGCTCTCAAGCAACAGTGGTTTCAAGTCTAATTCTGAGAAGAATGCTGAGGCTAGCACGCCCTCGTGTTTATTTTTAGTATCAGTTCCTTGGTGTTCACCGCTGGCAGTTACCATGCTGCTCTGCGGCACTCTCATGACAGTTGGGGAAGGAGACCAGAGTGGCTGGGCTCCATGTCCCTGGCATAGTGGCGTCAAGCTCCTAGGGGTTCTTGTCCCTGTGAACCTGGGATGACCTTTCTCAAGGTGGCCCTGGCTGGGTCGGGGGCTCTAGTCTAGTTTTCTAACTCCATCTGCACTCTCAGATAAAGGGCTGCACGTGGAGGTGCGTGTGAACAGGGAGTGGTACACAGGCCGTGTCACAGCCGTGGAGTTGGGCAAGAACGTGGTGCGGTGGAAGGTGAAGTTTGACTATGTGCCCACGGACACGACACCAAGAGACCGCTGGTAATGCCCCTTCTAGGAGGCTGGGTTGACAGAGTTGGGCAGGGGCAGGCAGCCCATCCTGGGAGCCTGGGACACGTGACACAAACACTGGGTCCTCCCTAGGGTGGAGAAAGGCAGTGAGGATGTGCGGTTGATGAAGCCCCCTTCCCCGGAGTATCAGAGCCCGGACACGCAGCAGGAGGGCGGGGAGGAGGAGGAGGAGGCGGCAGTGGCTCAGCAGGCTGTAGCCATGGCAGAACCCTCCACCTCAGACTGCATTCGCATTGAGCCCGACACCACCGCCCCGAGCACCAACCACGAGACCATTGACCTCCTCGTCCAGATCCTTCGGTGCGTTGTCGTCCTGCTCTGGGGTCAGCGCTGGTTCTCCACTAGCTCTGTGCCATTCTGATTTCCAGTCTCCACCTTCTTTCTTGTTTAGGAATTGTTTACGGTACTTCCTGCCTCCGAGTTTCCCCATCTCTAAGAAGGAGCTGAGTGCTATGAATTCAGATGAGCTAATATCGTTTCCTCTGGTGAGTCTGCCCAGCCTTTGGTTTTTGACTCTGCACGCCCCCCTTGGTGCTTGTTGTGATTGTCAGCTCTCAGCTGTGTGCGCCCTTCCCCGCTTGGCCAGCTTCTCTTTCATCTGCTGAGGGAAGGGAAGAGGGGACTTTACATTGTGGAAAAAGAAGCTGCTCAGCCGGAAGACTGGTGTGCAGCTGGTGAGATGCTGGGGTGGAGTAGAATCCTAGCTTAGGGACAGGCCCGGTGTGACTTGTGTGGAGTATGTCCCTTTTTCTCTGTCAAGGCAGGAAACAGTAAAGAGCTTAGGTTCAAAGTGCCGGAAACGTGACTCTCGGAGGTATAGGGAAGCTCCGAGGTATACGGAAGCTCGTGGTGTGTGGAGATAAGCGTGGGATCTTATTTAGCAAATGCAGATGCAGTGCCTCAGTGCTGGAGCCTCCAAGTGGCTTAAGAGTCAGTAGAGACTGAATTTTTAGCAGGTACCTAGACATGAGGCTGAGAGCAGTAAGTGCTCTGCAAGGTGGGTGGGAGGGCTGGGGCAGCCTCTGGGAGGGGGAGAGAGTGACCAGGGCTAAAGAAAATGTGGGTTTGGGCGAGTGTTTGTAGAAGTGACGGGAAGTGTTTGAGGCAGAGGGACTGTTGTGAACAAAGGCTCAGGGATGCAAGGGCAGGTGGGGGCCAGGGCAGTGGTCTCTGTGGTGAGCACTCAGGGAGAAGGGCCCTCAGAGCCAGGATAGGAGGCATCGGAGGCACCCCCCTGAGGTGCAGTGGCTTAAACTTTGTGTGAAATGGAGGCCCAGCTAAAGGTTTGAGCGGATGGAATTGTCGACTTGAACCATGTCTGGGGCAGGGGTCAAGAGGCTTATTCTGTAGAGGCCAGTTAGCAAATATTTTCAGCTTTATGGGCTGTAAGGTCTCTGTGGCAACTATTCAGCTGTGCCGTTACAGTGTGGAAGCTGCCATAAGACCATATGCAAAGGAATGGACGTGGCTGAGGTCTAGTAATGCTTTGTTTACAAAAACAGGTGGCAGGCTGATTTGGTCACAGGCAGTGAGTAGTCTGTTGACCCTGCCCCTAAGAGGGTAACTCTGGTTCTGGGAAGGAGGGTGGATGGGAGACACAGGGACAGGGAAGCTGGTCTAATGGTAATAGGTCAGGGAGGGGGGATGGGAGCTCTGACAGGTGAAGGGGCCGTGTCAGGGGTCCTTCTTTGACTGAAGGCAGGTGATGGTGAGGAGGCAGAGGTCACGTGCTCCCCTGTCTCTCAGGCCTGTGGGAATTGGAGGTTGATGACAAAGCTGTTAACTGGGAGAGAAGCAGGGTGAGGGTGAGGAAGACGAGTTGTGATTTGACTTGGGCTGGAAGTACCAGCACTTCATTTCTGGTGATGTCCAGTGGATAGGACACTGGAGATTGGGGCTGGCACTTGGGAGGGGCGGGAAGGGCAGGGCTGGAGATGGGGATTGGGAGTCATCCACATCAAGAGGATGTTTCTGCTGTAGGAATAGCTTAAGTTTTCTAGGGAGGAGTTTCTGGAGAGGACAACTGGAATTGAAACTGCAGGGTTAATATGTTTAAGATGGCAGGCCCTCGTGGGCAGTTGTATGCTTGATAAAGTTTGCCAGAGAGGAAAACATGGAGTTTTGTCTCCATTCTACTTTAAAAAAGGGAAATGAGGCTAGGAGCTGAAGAAACCCAGGGGCAGAGAGGTGAACAGTCTGTCTTAATAGAGCCCAGATTTGAACCCAGAACAACTTGTTAGGCCAAGGGTCTTGCTCCCCTGCGAGATGAGGGGGCACTGCACCCTGGGGAAGCTAGAAGGTGCAGAACTCATGGTGGCTTCACAGAAAGCTGCTACACCTCAGCGCTTACCCTTGTTCAGGCTGCAGGCATCCTCTGCAGATCCCAGGAACAAACAGCTGATAGGCCAGCTAGGTCGGCCTGGTATGTTTGTTGCTTTTGGCTTAAAGTTGTTGCCAAAGTCAGAGTAAAGCCTGGGTGCAGTGGGATCTTTGCAGTGGCCCTGACCGCTCAGACCAAAGCACAGTCAGTAGGAGCATCTGAGCCTAAAATAGTCTGTTGGCTTATGCCTGTAAAGGGAGGTGTACCACTAATGCATCATTTTAATAGCCACCTAAGTGAAATGCCTAAAATAACTCAAACTTTAATTTTTTTTAACGTTCGGGACACAACAAGAGTCTAATGTTCATTGTATCCTTGTCAGTTTGTAAATGACCGTCCTTTTGCTCATCATGCTGGACTAGGAGTTCCAGACCGTCAGGGGTCCTGCAAATACTAGATTAAAAAAAAAAAATATATATATATATATATATATACACACACACACACACACACACACATACACTTTAAAAGTAACGTAACTGCCTGTGAATCTTTAATGGCCTAAAAGTGGAAAAAAAATTAAAATGAATACAAATCATAGTTAGGCTTAAGACATTGTGTATTACATTTTAATACTTTTGGCACCTGCTTGAACATTTATTTTTGCGGTGCCAAGTGATAATTATTTTTTGTGCAGAATTTGAAGTTTCTGTTGCCATCTTGATTTAACTGGGATAGTATTCTAGATTGTAAACAATTATATAGTTCTAACACGTTTTAAAAACAGCAGTTTTTAGCCGTTCAGTGCTAGGTAGTTCATACATCTTCACAGAAGTAAATAAATGCTAGAGTTGGCGAGACTGCAGTTGTTAGCCAGGACCTGCTGGTCATGGGTTTGTGTTCATCAGCATGGCCTCATCATTCACGTTGGTGATTTATGAGTAAATCATAATGTTATAACTTTGAAATTAAACATAAAGAGTTATTACCCAGATGGTTTTTTATACTGAGATTCCATGTAACTTTCATTTGAAACAAGTGTTCTGCTACTTTCTAAAAGTTTGATAAAGCCCCATGTCTAGAGAAAGTGCTAGTTAACATTACTGCCCCACCCCCGGGAAGTTTCAGGTACTCAGGGAAGATGGTGAAAAGCTCTGATGCTGTATAAACATACTACACAAACCTGGAGGAATCTGTTGTTGATAGGTGCTTGATAAAATACTTGTGGAAGAGAACTTTTGATCTTGACATTGTTGGTTGTGACTTGGAAGTGGTTTGCTCAAAGTGCTGTTGTGCACTTAGAAAGGTGAATGGTGAGAATCATCCCTCACATTTACTCACGGCTGGCAGTCTGCCAGAGCACTTTGGTACGTGCTTCATGTGTGATCCTGTCTTCGTCCTCGTGGCAGCCCTGTGAGGAGGTGGACGTCGAGGTCTTTCTTCTCTGGAGCTAGAGAGATCACTTGCTTCTGGGTCCGGCATCCCTTCAGACTGAGCTTCCTTGTGCTGAGCCAGTTGGGGACACCAGTGCCCATCTAGAAGGGCACTGGGGACCCTCGTGAGCTCATGCACTCACCCACCAGCTCCTCTCCCAACAGAAAGAGTACTTCAAGCAATATGAAGTGGGGCTCCAGAACCTGTGCCATTCCTACCAGAGCCGCGCCGACTCGCGGGCCAAGGCCTCCGAGGAGAGCCTGCGTACCTCCGAGAGAAAGCTCCGCGAGACAGAGGAGAAGCTGCAGAAGCTGAGGACCAACATCGTGGCGCTCCTGCAAAAGGTGCAGGAGGTGAGCCAGGCAGCCCTCTCATTGTAGCGGACCACCTGGTGTCTCGGGGTGGGGGCTTGGGCACCTCCTGCTCCCTTCTCCCCACTCACAGGAATCTGTGGTTCCAACCCTGGCTGCACAGCATCCTGACCAGGAGGGCTGGAGGTGGTGCGGCTGCCTGGGCCTCATCCCAGCCAGACCCACGGTATCAGACTTTTGCCCTTGTTTAGACATTCTGATATACAACCTGGTTTGAGAACCCTCCAAGTCATAAAACAGAAAAACATTCTCAATTTTCCAGATGACGCCCAGATGGGATTAGGTAGCCCAGAAGCAGGGAGCGCCCTGTAGGGTCTCAGCCCTTTATCCAGGCAGTAAACATTGAGGACAACTGCTCTGTGCCTGTCCTGGGGACCTTTGGTGAAGCAGACAGGCAAGATAGGGGTCCTGCTCTCATAGCCCAACAAGTGGAGGAGACAGAACTACTGTTGGCAGGAAGTGCTGTGAAGTAAATATGAGAGAGACAGAAAACAGGGATGCCGCTTTACTAGGGTGTGCAGGGGAAGCCTCTCTGAGGAGGTACTTGAGCTGAGGGCAGAACCAGTCACACAGGAGTGGGATGTGAGAGCTCTGGGGAGAGGGAAGAGCAGGGCCTGAGGCCCAAGGCAGGGAGATGTGGGCGATAGAAGAAGCAGGGCCCTGTACCAGGTGGGAAGTCTCTGGAGGGTGTGGCACTAAGACGTTTGCAATCTAAGACATTTACTCTGGTTGGTTGTAGGAGGGCCTGGAGGGGGCGGAGGTTAGAATCTGGGACTCCAGTGAGGAGGTTCCCACAGTTGTCTGGGTGAGAGATTCTGGCAGCCTGAACCTTGGATGGTGACAGTGAGGAGGGAGAGAAGTGGGCAGATTTGTTGTAACGTCTTGAGGGAAGGGGAGGAAACAAGGGTGATGGTTGTGGTTTGTCTGAGCCCCTGGGTGGAGGGGAGGCGGTGGTGGCCTGTACCAAGATGGAGCAACTCGGGGTGGGTGGTGCCGTTGAGCTGTTGGATGTTTTGAGTCTGAGAAGCCTGCAGCATGGCTAAGGCAAGCCGGGAACTTGGGGTAGAGGCATGGTAGGAGCAAGAAATCTGGGCGTCATCTGTGCACAGAGGAGGGAGTGGGCGGATGATAAGAAGGGACAAGGCCTGACAGCCAGGGTGGAGGGGCGAGAGGAAGGGGCACGGGCTGCAAAAAGGATGGGGAGGCGGGCCCCCCACCACCTTGTGGCCCCCGGCTGACCCTGCACTGCTCTGTTCCAGGATATAGACATTAACACAGATGACGAGCTGGATGCCTACATCGAGGACCTGATCACCAAGGGGGACTAAGAGGCCTGGAGCCAGAGATCAGCTCCCCTGCCCCTCAAGGCAGAGCTCCTGGGGGTGGAGTTTCATTTATGGGTTGATGGACTTACCTTGGTTTGACTCACATGGGATATTTGTGCTTTTGGAGGGAAAGAGACTCTGATTCTTTGAATCTTCCTCCCTACGTTTATAAATATTTATTTTTTAAAAGAAACAAGATGCTGTGCCTGCTGTGAGACCATACATTTTTTTTGGTGACTCTTGGGCAGAGAACAGAAGCAGGATGCCAAGTCTGAGCTGCTTCTCTTGGCTCCTGGCTCCTCAAGATGTGGTGAATCCAGTGCTGTTTGGAAGTTGGGGAGGCTCCAGGGGCAAGACTGGGGGAGGGGCAGGGCCCCCCAGGCTGGTGCTCCCCCAGGATCTCCAATCCAGGGGATCCCCACAGGGCCATGGTCAGGAGGAGGCTCAGCGCTGAGCAGCTCCCTGTCTCGTGGCTGCTCCTTCAGGTTGGGGATGTGAGTGGTGGCCCAAGTGGTCCGTCTTGGCTGTGGCACCGTCCAGACAGCTTGGGGAAGAAAGATCCTCCTGTTCAACTTCCCCATCCACCACCTAAGTTCTCCCTGCTGGAGAACTAACAGTGGACAATGAGGTTTCCTGCCTCAAAAACTTGAGTGGACAGATCCGACTCTGGTCAGACTGCTGACCCGGGTAACACACTGAATGTTTGAATTCCAAAGGATTCCTTTTACGAAAGGACCATGCGTGTGAAGGAGCCCCTGTGCTGGTTGGTGGCGGCCTCGTCTGTGGGTGTGGCAGGGTCCTAGGGAGCACACCTTCCTCAATGGTCCCGGCCATCTGGAGAGACTGGCGCTGCTTTTTCTCTTACTGCGTCCCCCCTGTCTGGCCCCACCAGGCCCAGTCAAGGTCCCTGCTTTGGGGCAGATGGGAGGAGGGGGTCACTGAGCCACAGGGACTCCAGAGGTGGCTCTGCAGGAAGCACACCATGTCTTCCTTCCCGCCTGGTCACAGCCTCATACAGCTGTGTCCCTCAACTTCTCAGGGTCAAAGACAAAGGCAAGAGTTGCTGAATTTTCTCTTTAATGGCCATTGGAAAAATTCTGGTTTGATTTCTCCCAACTCTCTTCATCCCCCTTTATTTGGGGACTGGGTTTTCTGAAGGCACAAGAACTATGGTCTTGTGCCACTGGTCTGCAATTCAGACCTCTCGGTGTGTTTCCAGCATCTACCCACCTCTGGTCAGCAGTGGCCACATGCTGCCCTGTGAAGACTCCAGTAGCCTGGGAAGTGCTGGCGAGGGAGGCAGGCCCCATGGGAATCGGAGGTCTTTACCCACTTGTGCACGTGGCCAGAAGCACCTGTGACTTGTGGGTTTGGGACTTCTCCAAACCACATCCCTGGGCAAGGGCTCTTTGGGGGAAATACCACTCAGAGAGGCCCTGACCTCTTCCTCTGAAGATTCGCGAAGAGTCTTAGGGCTTCTTGAGCTGGTGGTTCCTCTCCTGTCCAGCTCGCTCTTTTCATCACAGGCAGCATATGGTCCATTTTTGTCCCCAAACCTGCTGTTTTAATCTAAGTGCAAGCTGGTTCTGCATTTTTACTAGAGGGTAATACTCAAGTTTTTTATTTACATACCTGTAATCGAAATGCAATACTATAAACTTTCACTGGTGAGACTCCTGAACTGTCTGTTTTCTTCTCTTAGTAAAATCCAGCACCTTCCTCCTCTTCATTCTTTCCACCACTGTGGCTTTAAACTGTCTTCAGATTCTTCCTCATCTCCACCACCTTGTCTTATGTCTTCACTCTCCTGGACACCCATAGAAACTGAAATACTGAATTTCTTAAACATTTTAGCTTCAACTTCTGGGCGTTCCCACTTTGTTGTTTAAATCCAACCACAGCTGTGCTGAATGCAGCCTGCTTCCAGGCAGAGCTCCTTCCATTCTGGGTGGGAAGATAAGATGCAGGGGTTCCTCCCCCTTCCTTGTCCTGGATAACTAACCTGCTTGAAATTGTCTAAAACTTGGGAGAAGAAGATGGTCTGGTGGGGCTGTGGCAGGAAGGTCCTGAGTTCAAGGCGGCAAGAAGGTGAATGAGTGCAGCGACCCTTGTTTTTAAGGAGTGGGAGGGATGGGGACTTTCGTGTTTTGTTTTTTTTCTCCAAGTGATACATGCATATGGTAAAAATTCAAACAGTACGAAAGGCTGGACCATGAAAAGCAAGGCTCCCTCCTCCCCACCCCCCCACCCCCCAATGCTCACTTTCCCTGGAAGGAGTATCCGTCCTGAGCACACTACACATCTACTGTCTGTTTCTGCCCGTTTCTCACTTAGTAAATCTTGGGACTTGTTTCTGAAGCGCTCACATGGATCTACTTTATTCTCCTGAACAACCACATAGCATTTCATCGTCTTGGATGTACTGTCATTTAGTGGTCCCATTTATAGAGATTTTGGTTTTTAATGTTTATGAAAAGTGCTGTGATGAGTGTGTGTGGGTATACATGTGTACTTAATCGTTAACTCAGATCTGGGTTTATACAGGGTTAAGATCCAAAGAGAGAAACGGCTGTTAGATGGTGGATGCATTAAAAATTCTAAGATACATTCCAGAAAAGACTTCCCAATTTCAACTCCCACCAACAGTATATTCCTTGCCCCCCACCCCCACTTGCCTGGCTGTAGTCTCTTCCATCTGAACTGTTTACTAATCTGAAAGGTGAAAAGTGATGGATTTTTGAGTTGGTTTGAATTAATTTACGTGAGATTGAACATCTTTGTTGGCCGGTTGTGTTTCTCTCTGGGACACAGCTGTAGTTCTGAGTCTTGGGGTAGGGACTTTGTAAATCAGATGAAAAACAAGGGGCAAGTCCTCAGGGAAATGTTCACCTTATATCACCCCTCAGCCCCTAAGTGTCCCATGGATTTAGCATTACAAACCCCACATCAATACTGTATTACTAGGTCAGGACAAGGGTTTGACATTGTTTACCAAAGGAAGGCATAGGTTAATAGGCTGAGAGAAACTTCTCTGCTTCCTCCTGTGAGTGGCACTGCTTTTTGGCTCCTCTTGTTGGGTCTAGTTCCCCTTGAAAGACATGACTGTCTTTTAGACCCGTGGTTCAAGCAGCACTGGGCAAGCACTCACAGCTCTACAGACCAATCTGTGTTAAGACTGATAGAGCTCAAACTTCTTTCCCTTTTACACAGAACACAAGATTTGGTCTGAGCGGGCCGTGCCTCCACTGGCTACTCGTCCCCGATGTAAGGCTGTCCTGCATCTGGGCCAGGCTGTAAGGGACCCGCTGGCAGTTGCCTAGATGCCTGAAACATCCTCAAAATTCCACTGGAGGATTCTGCCCTTTGCTGGAGATGGAACCTCTGAGGCTTCCTTTGGAATGGCCACATTGCTCTTGGTTCCTGAGAAGGTGGACAGCCAGCTTGGCCACGGGAGGCAGAGCTACAAAAGAACATGCGTTCTCTGCTGCCATGTTTGAGGCCTCCAACTGTCCTCAGCACTGCTGGGGGCACCCTCTCCATAGTGAGCAAGACACAGACTGGACAGAGGAAGGGCCTGGCGAGGGACAATCCCACTCAGGAATGAGCCCAAATGTTGCCAAGCCTGTTTTTCAGTCTGGCAGTTTTCATGGCAGTAACTTGGAATGTGCCAGGCCCAACTAGGACCCCTGGTGGATCCTGCATAAATTTCCTTTTTTCAGCTCACAAGGCTTCAGACAAATCACTGCCCATCCTGGGTCCCCTTTTCTTCCTCTAAAATAAAGGCGCTGGATGACAGTAGAGGTTTTCTGGCTTACTAAGTTGTAGTTCTCCACCAGAAATTTATCCAGAGGCCCATATAGACGGTTGGAATGGGGCCCCAAAGCCCTTGTTGCCCTGACCCCTTATCTTTGCTTACAAGATTCACTGGCCCCACCTGCTGCCTGTAGGCCTTCCACGACCTACTCATTGGCCCTCGTGGGGTGTTACTCTATGGCCTTTTGGCCTCCGAGGTGAGGAGGGCGGGTCTTCCATCCAGCCATCTTCGGTCCGCAAAGCAGGTTGCCCCTGCTACTTCTTGGGGCTCGGGCTTTCTCAGCTTCCAGCCAGGGCCTGGAGATAGGGGAGCCCATGCCACTGAGGCCAACCTGGACCAGGGACAGGGGAAGGGTCTGACAGACACATCCCTCCTTTCTTGTCCCCTCTGGACTCTGCTGAGATGCTTCCACGGGACTCTCTGGGGCCACTTCCTGCCCGAGCAACTGCAGTTCTCGGGAAGCTGTGGGCAGCTCTAACCCACAACTTTGAATTTACGGTCCTTTCTTCCCCACTTCTTACTCTGTTTAAGCTCTGGGTTCTCACTCCCCTACCCAGTTCCCCACCATTTAAGCCAGTCTGGCACTAGCCGGGTTTGGGGGCGCTGCGATACGAGAACCCCTAATTGTCAGAAGGAAGAGTTTTGAGTTCCTTACGCTAAATCATCAGCTACCATAACACAGCACAAGCCCGGGGACTGGCTGCAAACTCTCACCTGGCCCAGAGGACACGTCCAGGACCCGGCCCTCGGCCCTCTCTCTCCGGAGGCTCTGGGGGTGTCCAACGCTCAGTCCCATCCGGGCGCCTGCCTTCTCCCAGGTCGCCAACGGTTGCGGGAGGCGGAGAGCACCCCTCCCACCCTCCTCCAGACCCTCAAGGCAGGCGCTCAATGCGCCTGCGCGGTGCAGTGGCCTGGCACGTGTTCTGCGCCCAGCGCATGCGCCTGGGAACGTCACGAGCCTGCCTACGTGCCCGAGCCCGGGTGGGCGGGCGTCCGAGCTTCAGACGGTGTGAGGGTAGGGAGTTGTGAGCAAACCCGGTTGTACAAGGCCCGCCCGGGGCCCAGCTTGGGGACGGAGGCCTCGAGGGTCCCACATCCTAGGGCCAGCGGAGGGAAGGCCTAGAGGATCCAGTGTCCGGCTCAGACCCCAAGCAGAGAAGTGGGGAATTTTTTCTGCTGGAGTCTGCGTATTAAGCCCGGGCACAGGTGAAACCTTTTACCCGGTAGTTTTCCAACTTTTTGTGGTCACTACAGGAGACTTTTTGGTATAGATGTCCTTGATGGTGTGGTGCTTTTACGTCTGCAAGATAGAGGACCTGGGAAGGAAGCTGCATGTGTTTTTTTGTTTTTTGTTTTTTTTGCGGTACGCGGGCCTCTCACAGCTGTGGCCTCTCGCGTTGCGGAGCACAGGCTCCAGACGCGCAGGCTCAGCGGCCATGGCTCACGGGCCCAGCCGCTCCGCGGCATGTGGGATCCTCCCGGACCGGGGCACAAACCCGTATCCCCTGCATCGGCAGGCGGACTCTCAACCACTGCGCCACCAGGGAAGCCCGAAGCTGCATGATTTACATTTTGAAATACCCTTTCCAGGTAATTTCCCCTGAAGGTCCAGCCCGCTGACTCTCGGGACCTGAGGCCTCTTGCGTTTCACGACCTCGGCTCACAACTTGCTTTTCTGCTGGTTTGTCTGTCCTTGGCCTGGTTTATGGTGTTTCTTGAAAGGTTTTGGGGTTTCCTATCATGTTTAAGAAAGTCCTTCCCCCTCTACTTACCTGCAAACATTCTCTTGCATTTTGTTGCACTGTATTAAAGGTTTTTGTGTCAACCTCCACTCCCTGTGGGAAATATTTTAGTATCTGCGGTTAGGCAGGAGTCAGACTTTGGTTTTGGTTTTTCCAGATGGAAATTCACTTATGCCACCTCCGTTTCTTAAACGAACCACCTAGGTCATTATTTATATTCATTCTATTTGGTTTTGGACCTGTTGGGCTTGAGATGACCCTTACATATGTCAAGGGAGACAGTCTGTTACCAGCTGGACAGGCGATTCCGACGCGAGGGGTGAGGTCCTAGCTGAAACTACTTTGGGGGCGTCATTAGCATCTAGATGGATCAATCTCCCTCGCTGTTTTTCTTATTAAAATAGTTTTCCAGGCTATTCTTAGAATTTCTTCTCTCATGAAATTTAAAATCACGTAATCCAATTCTCTCCCGTCCCTGCCCGCCTCCACAACGAGTTCCATTGGGATTTAAATTATAATTGCATTAAATTTAGATGTAAGTTATGGGAGAGTTGACATTTTTATGATTTTAAATCTCCCTAGACGATACAAAATGGTTTTCCATTTGTTTGACTCCTTTTAGATCTTCCAATAAGATTTTATTTCTTCATATGGGTTATGTAACTTTCTCATTTTATTCCTGTTTTATGTTATTTGTCACTATTGTGAATGGAATTTTCCCCCATCTCTATTCCTGATTATTAATATATAGAAAAGCAAATTGTTTAATATAATTTATTTTCTATCTTATAAACTCTGGTAGTTTTCAAAATAAACTTGTATTTTTAGATAAAATGTGCAAATTTGCCAGTATGCTAGTTTTAATTGCCGAACCTCTGAAACAGTGTTGAGTAATTAATTATCCAGGTCTTTTTTCTGATGAGGATGGAAATCCACATGTTAGGGTTGAGCAGAATATTGTCTGTTGGTTTTGGTGACTGGTCTTTAAAGTGTGGAAAGAGTTTTTTCTGTTTTTGTTGATGCTGTTGTCTTGTTTTTTAAACTTGGGGCTTCTGGGATGAAGCCGTGGCTGCCAGTCTTGTCTGAGTTGAGCACCAGGGGGCACCAGTTACACAGAATGAAATGTGGGTTGTAAGGCCCCCATCCCCATCTCCCATCGTCAAATGCCTTTCAGCATCTATTGATAAAATCATATGGGGTTTTTCTCCTTTAAGCTACTGTTTTAGCGATTATTCTTATTAGGCATTGAGCAGCTACAAAAGAATACTGTATAAAATATTTATAAGGGGGCTCCCCTGGTGGCGCAGTGGTTGAGAGTCCACCTGCTGATGCAGGGGACACGGGTTCGTGCCCCGGTCCGGGAAGATCCCACATGACGCGGAGCTGGATCGGCTGGACCCGTGAGCCATGGCCGCTGAGCCTGCGCGTCCGGAGCCTGTGCTCCGCAACGGGAGAGGCCACAGCAGTGAGAGGCCTGCGTACCGCAAAAAAAAAAAAAAAAAAAAAAAAAAAAAAAAAATATATATATATATATATGGTAAGAAAAATATGCAGTGTACATCTATCACCTGGTTTAAGAAAACACATTATTATTAGTTTATAATCCCTGTGTGCCCCTCCTGGGTCCTTTCCCCTTTCTTCCTTGCTCAGCGGTAACCACAAACCTGAATTCTGTGTTTATCTTTTCTTTGCTCTTCTTATACTTTTACCATGTTGGTTTGTATTTCTAAATAATTGCTTTGTTTTGCCTGTTTTTTTTTTTTTTTTCCCCAGCACGCGGGCCTCTCACTGCTGTGGCCTCTCCCGTCGCGGAGCACAGGCTCCGTACACGCAGGCTCAGTGGCCATGGCTCACGGGCCCAGCCGCTCCGCGGCATGTGGGATCTTTCCGGACTGGGGCACGAACCCGTGTCCCCTGCATTGGCAGGCAGACTCTCAACCACTGCGCCACCAGGGAAGCCCTGTTTTTGAACTTAAATGGATATAACTTTTTTTAAAAAATACATTATTTATTTAGTTTTGGCTGCGTTGCGTCTTTGTTGTTGCACGCGGGCTTTCTCTAGTTGCGGTGAGTGGGCTTCTCATGGCGATGGCTTGTCTTTGTTGTGGAGCACAGGCTCTAGGCACGCAGGCTTCAATAGTTGTGGCACGCAGGGGCTCAGTACTTGTGGTTCGCGAGCTCTAGAGCACAGGTTCGGAAGTTGTGGCGCACGGGCTTAGTTGCTCTGTGGCATGTGGAATCTTCCCGGACCAGGGCTCCAACCCGTGTCGCCTGCATTGGCAGGCGGATTCGTTACCACTCTGCCACCAGGAAGTCCCGGACATAACATTTTATTTACTATTCTGTAATTTGTTTTCTTTTCAATATTATGTTCCAGAAATTTACTCATGTTGTTGAGTGTAGCTGTAATTTATTCATCTTCACTAGTGTATCGTAGTGCTGAATATTATACAGTAATAAAAACAAATTACACCTACAATGGAACATACCACAGTTTTAAAAATCCATGTCTCTATGACTGGCATTTGGGTTGTTTCTAGCTTTTTGCTATTACAGTACATCTGTGGACATTCATGTTTATGTCTCCTGTTACATGCATAATCCTTGGAGACTTGCTGCATCATAGGCCATGCCCATTTCAACTTTACTAGATAATGCCAAATTCTTTTCAGAAGCAGTTGTATCAATTTACATGCCCATTGGCACTAAGTGCTTCATTCCTCTACTTCCTCACCTACACTTGATATTGCTAGACTTGATTTGTTTTTTGCCAGTCTGAAGGGTGTGTAGTGTTATCTCATTATGGTTTAATTTGCATTAACGTGATGTCTAATGTGGTTGAGCATCTTTTCATGTCTATTGACTGTTTGAATTTCTTCTTTGATAAAGTGTTTGTTCAATACTTTTTCCCATTTTTCTACTCTCTTGTCTTTTTATTGATTTGTATTTTTGTATATTCTAGATACAAGATCCTTGTAAGTTATCTGTGTTGCAAAAATCTTCCACTCTTTGGCATACTTTTTTTTAACTCTCTTTTTATAGTCTTTTGATGAGACGTTCTTAATTTTTTTTTTTAATTTTCTTGAATGAGGTCTCCTAGTTGTGGCAGGTGAGCTCCTTAGTTGTGGCAGGTGGGCTCCTTAGTTGTGGCACGTGGGTTCATTAGTTGCAGCTTGTAGGCTCCTTAGCTGTAGCATGTGGGCTCCTTAGTTGTGACACATGGGCTCCTTAGTTGAGGCTCACTGGCTCCTTAGTTGTGGCATGCAAACTCTTAGGTTCAGCATGCATGTGGGATCTAGTTCCCCGAGCAGGGATCGAACATGGGCCCCCGGAGCACAGAATCTTATCCACTGTGCCACCAGGGAAGTCCCTCTTAATTTTAATATAGACTAATTTATCAGTCTTTTACTGTTTGCATTTTTTGTAACTTATTTAAGAAATCCTTCCCTATCCTGAGGTCATGACGATACTGTTTTGTATTGTCTTCTAAAGTGTTTATAGTTTTGTCTTTCACATATAGACCTTTAATCCACCTGAAATTGCCTTTTGTGTATGGTATGAGGTAGAGCTCCAGTTCCTTCCTGATTGTCCTTACACCCCTTATTGAAAAGTCTTACCTTTCTCATTAATCTACAGTGCAACCTCTCTTGTATATCGAATGTTCATATATGTATGAATCTGTTTCTGAATTTTTATTCAGTTACATTTGTTGTTTCTCTATGCCAATACCACACTGATTTATTTATTATAGTTTTACAATAAGTTTTGATATCTAGTAGAGCTGGTCTTGCCACTTTTTCTGCTTCAAGAGTGTCTTGACTATTCTTGGTCCTTTGCATTTCCATATAAATTTTAGAATCATTTTATAAAGCTCCATGAGAAAGCTATAGGGGTTTCATTGGAATTGATTGTATGTCATCAGTTTGAGAAGAATTAATATCTTTATAAGCCTTCCAAACCATGAAGATGGTATAACTCTCCATTAATTTAGATCTTTCTTTAGTGTCTTTCAAGAAAGTATTGTGATTTTCCCTTCAGAAGTCTTGTATGTCCTTTGTTACTATGTATGTACCTATGGTATATCCTAGGTATCTGATGATTTTTGATGCTACTGTAAATAATAGTTTTTAAAACTTTATTTCCTCACAGTTTGTTGCTAGTAAATAAAAATGTAATTGATTTTTATATATTGATGATTCTATTTTATCTTTAGATTCTTTTGGATTTTCTATGATACATCATCTGGGAGCAATGATAATTTTGCCAGTTCTCATACCTCATATATTTTTCTTGCCTTGTTGCATTGGCTAGGACTGCCAATACAGTGTTGAATGTAAAGGGTAAAAATGGGTATCTTTTGTTCTCTATCTCACAGAGAAAGCTTTTTTCCCCTTTGGTAGATATCATTCATCAGATTAAGGAAGTTTCTTTCTATTCCTATTTTTAAGCATTTTTTTCCTTTTAAATATCATTGATGCATGTTGAATTTTTTCTCAAGTGTTTTCTGCATCCATTGAGATGACCATTCAGTGTTCTCCTTTAATTTGTTAACATGGTGAATTACATTGGTTAGTTTTTCATAGGCTAAACCTTGCACTTCTGGAGTGATTATAATTTTTCTATATTGCTAATTCGTTAATATTTTGTTTTGAATTGTACCAGCATGTGAGTGACACTAGTTTGTGATTTTCCTTTCTTATACTGTCCTTGTTAGGTTTTGGTGACCAGGTTATACTAGCCTCAAGAAATGAGTTGGGGAGTATCCCTCTTGTGATAGTTTCTGTAAGGTTGGTTAGTCCTTGGTCAGTTGTGTCTGGAGTTTTGTGTGTATATGTTTGGGGAGATTTTTTAACTGACTGAATTTTTAAAAGGTTATAATACTATTCAGGTTTTTCTAATTTTTGAGTCAGTTTTAAGTTTTATTTTTCTAGAATTTTATCTCAGTTTTCAAAGATGTTGTTACAGAGTTATTCACAATACCCTTAAAATATCTGTAGCATCTCTATGTCCTCTTTTCATTCCAAATATTGTTTTTTGGGTTCATCCATTTCCTCCTTCCATTTTCCTTATCATTAAAGTTTGTCAGTTTTAGTTTTTCCAAGAATCAACCTCAGCTTTCTTGGTCCTTTCTATTATGTTTGTTTTCTCTTTCATTAATTTCTGATCTTCATTTCCTTATGTGTCCTTTGGGTTTATCCTAATGTTCATTTTCCTACTCAAATTGGATGTTTAGCTCATTATTTAGCCTTTATTCTTTTACAACATGAGCTTTTAGGCTATAAATTTCCTTTTAAGTACAGCTTTATCTATGTCCTATAAGTTTAGGTATATAATATTTTAATTTTTATTTTATTTTATTTATTTTTTTATTTTTTTATTTTTTTGCGGTACGTGGGCCTCTCATTGTTGTGGCCTCTCCCGGACGCGCAGGCTCAGCGGCCATGGCTCACGGGCCCAGCCGCTCCGCGGCATGTGGGATCTTCCCGGACCGGGGCAGGAACCCATATCCCCTGCATTGGCAGGTGGACTCTCAACCACTGCACCACCAGGGAAGCCCAATATTTTAATTTTTAATTGTATTTTCTGATTTTTGATTTCTTCTTTGATCCTTGAGTTATTTTAAAAGCATATATCTTTTTTTTTTTTTTGCGTTACGCGGGCCTCTCACCATTGTGGCCTCTCCTGCTGCAGAGCAGAGGCTCCGGACGTGCAGGCTCAGCAGCTATGGCTCACGGGCCCAGCTGCTCTGTGGCATGTGGGATCCTCCTGGACCAGGGCACGAACCCATGTCCCCTGCATTGGTAGGCGGACTCTCAACCACTGTGCCACCAGGGAAGCCCTAAAAGCATATTTCTTAATGTTCAAACGTGGTTGCTTTTTCTAATTATCTTTTCGTTATTGATTTTGAACTTTCATTGTGATCTGAGAATGTGGTCTGTATGCCAGTCCTTTGAAATTTGCTGAGGCTTGACAACTGGCCCAAGTATGTGGCTAATATTCATAAATGTTCTGTGTGCATTTCAAAAATATGTATTTTGCAGTTATGTGTAATTCCCTATATGTGCCTGTTACCAGATGTTAATTGTGTTGTTTGAACCCTTGCTGATATTTTTGGTCTGTCTGAGCTCTCATTACTGGGAGAGAGATGTTAAAATCTTCCATTATGATTGTGGATTTATCTATTTCTCCTTCTGATTGTGTCCATTTTACTTTATTTTGAGATATTACTAGGTGCCTGTGAGTTTTAGAACTCTATGAATTTTACTTTTTATCATTATAAAGTGGCTTTTTAAATTTTCTACCCTTGATCATAGCCAAAAGGCCAAGAAGTGATTGCTTTTTTTATTTTCTGAAAGTTGACATCTGGTAATATTTTTTGTCTCAAAGTCTGTCTTGTCTGTGTACTTACGTTTTAGGTGTTTTCTTGTAACTAGCATATAGTGGGATTTTGTTTTTATTTGATATTTTTTGTTCTTACCCAAAGCATTTGTTTAAATTTTGTGTAATTATTGATATATTGGTTAACTTATTTCCATCTTCTTATTTTTAAATTTTTATTCCAGCTTATCTGCATTCCTTTTTCCTCTCCTTTCCTGCTTTCTTTTAGATTGACTGAAAATTTCTCCCCCACATACGGTGTTTTTCCTCAGTTTTTGAAATTTAGTATTCCTATTCCTCTATATGTTTTACATAATATTGGGTTGGCCAAAAAGTTTGTTTGGGTTTTTCAGTAAGATGTGGGAAAATCCGAATGACCAGTCCAATACTTATCAAAGTCTAACTCCATAAGCCATTTAATTTTTTTTAATATTTATTTGTTTGGCTGTGCCAGGTCTTAGTTGCGGCACGTGGGATCTTCGTTGCTGTGTGCAGGATCTTCGTTGCGGCATGTGGGATCTTTTGGTTGTGGCAGGCGGCCTCTTAGTTGCGGCATGTGGTCTCTTAGTTGCAGCCTGTGGACTCTTAGTTGCGGCATGCATGTGGGATCTACTTCCCTGCCCAGGGATCAAACCCAGGCCCACTGCATTGGGAGCATGGAGTCTTAGCCACTGGACCACCAGGGAAGTCCCAGTATTGTTTTAATAAGACATTTTGTTAATGTCGTATTTTCCTTTGGTTCCTGAAAGATATTTTCACTAGGAATACTAACATTTTCTCTTCTACTTTGGAGATATCACTTCATTGTCTTCTGACTTTCTTTGGTGGTCAGAAGACAGTGAACTCTCTAATCAATGCTCTTTCAAGGTATCCCCCACCCAAGTTTGGCTCCTTTTAAAATTTTGTTGTTTTAAAGGTCTTGCAATTTCACTATATTGTATTTAGCTGTGGATGTCTTTTTATTTACCCTGACAAGGATTTGTTGGAATTGACTCTGTATATTGGTGTTTCTTGTCAAAAGTTAATTTTTTAGTCATTAACTCTTAAAAGATTGCTTCTGTTCCATTTTGATTGGACACATGTGGGATCTTCTCACTTTATCCTCCATGTCTCTTAATTTCATTTTTACACTTTTCACCTCTTTGTGTGTCTGTGTTGCTTTCTGGATAATTTCCACAAATCTCACTTCCATGTCACCAATACTCTCTTCATGTGTAATCTGCTATAAAATTATTCATTGTTTTTAGTGATTTTTTTCAATTTCTGCAAGTTCTTTAGTATTTTTGAATGCTTTTTACTCATTTTCAAGCCACCTTTCTGTTCCTAGAAATATATTAAACATGCTTATTTTATATGTGTCTGTTAATTTTACTATATTGAGTAGTTTTGTTATGTCTGATTCTGCTGTTATTTCTGTCGGCCATTGCTTATGCCAGTGTATGTTGTATTTCCTTGTGTGTTTGGAGATGTTATACTGTGAGCTGCTCGTTTTCCTTTCATCTTCACATCTGGGGTTCCATAAGGTCTGGAATGAAGGGGAGAACCTCTAGAGAGGATTTGTTTCTCTCATGTGACGGGGGACATTGCCAATTTGGGACCGTGCTGTATTCTCTACTAGAGGTTTTATTGGATCATCCTGATAGCATGTATTTGGGCTGTGAAGCCAAGTGAGGGTCTGCTCCTGATTACAAATTCTTAGGGGATTTTTTTTTTTTCTGCTCTGCTTATGACTAACCTTTAAGACAAGCAATTTTCCTTGTATTATTCTTGATTCACCATTATATTGAAGGTATATTGAAGGTATAGCCCTTTGGGGGCCCAGCTTGAGGGAGATTATCTCAAACTGGATGCCCTATATCAGGCAGGTCATTTGAGGCAGTGAAAACTTAGGCTCAGTGGGCTCAGTAAATGCCAGTGAGAAGCAGACTTCAGAGCTCTTATCTCCCCAGGTTTCCACATCCACTTAATTTTTGGCCTGAGGATTCCTTATATCCATTACAGCTCATGGATGCATTTAAGGTGTTTTAAAATTTTATCCAACATGTCTAGTTTTCCACAAAGAAGGATAATCCAGGCATTTAGTCTACCATCCAGAAGAAGTCCCTCTTGAACTAGTTGGTACAATGAATGATTTACAACTAAAAGCTTCCCGATTTTGACCCATTCTTGCATTACTGTGTAAAACCAGCTTGGGCATATGTTTACCAATTTGGGGTATCAGTTTTTTGTATGTGGCTGGATTCTATTTGCTGTTGTCATATTTGGATATATGAAAATTCTATTCTTATATTCCATTCCCTCCCCTGGCAGATCCTCCACTGCCTCCTGGGTCAGGGCTATCCTGGGGTTGCCTCACCCCACACCCTTCTCTCCAGTGAGGGCTGTCCCTCCAGCACCTCGGCAGGGACTCACCAGTGCCTGCCTCCCCACAGATGGGAAAGTTAAGGCCTTGGAAGGAGTTGTACGGTACCAGCCTTGGATCCCACAGCATTGGGGTGTTGGGACAGGTGGCTAGAGCCTGGCTCTGATGCCCCTGTGGTGCCCTGCCCCACTCCATCCTGTCACCTGGAAGTGCTGGCAGTGGGAGGAGGACCCACTGGGCCAGACCAGCCACCCTTGCTCGGGTCCCGGGAGCTAGTGATCCAAGTTGCTTGAGGTCAGGTCATGGTCACTGAGCAACCCTAGACCTCACCAGGGCCAGTGTTCCCTGTGGAGAGTGGTGAGGGCCTTGGCCTGGCCTCAGGCCAAACTGTGACCCTCCAGTAGGTGCCACCTCAGCCCTCTGCAGCTTTCCTGGCCCAGACCCTGTCCCACCAGGTCTTCCATCCCCGCCCCTCCCCATCCAGACCAACCTCCCACTGCCTGCTTCTGGCGCTGAGCAGAATAGCGCCCCACACCCCTCCCCCATGCCACCTGCGGGCTGTCGCCTGCTCTCCCGTGTCAGCCCTGCTCCACCCAGTCACAGACTCAGGAATGGGGCCGTGGAAAACTCCAAGATTTTTTATTACTGGTCAGAAGGTGCTCACTCACAGTTCTGAGAAAAGGAACATTGAACAGCTCTGCCGCAGGCCTCATGGGGCTGCCTGCGTGCCTGCCCACCCGCCCTCCAGTGGGCACCCTAAGGCATTTCACACGTTGGTGTTTTCACTTTTTTTTTTTTTTTTAATAAAAACAAAACCAGTCCTGGAGTAGAAAGTAAAACCCTGTGATGAACTTTCAGGACCAAATTGAAGTGTGAAAGGTTGAGTAGGAGTTCTGAGGGGCTGGGACAGTGGCCACAGTGGCCCAGGCCCCCCCCCCACAGTTGGCAGAAGCCACTGGAAGGGAATCTGAGGAGAGGGCAGGGCACAGCTGACAGGAGGGCCAAACTCAGACAGGAGCACCCTGTCGTCATCATTTTTTCACTTCTACATATCATAAAAATTTAAGCAAAATAGCTATTTTATATATATTTATATATCATATATATATATATATATATATATATATATATATATATGGCAAATAAAGAGTTCAGGGGTGCTGAGATGGGACACCCCAGAGACGGGACTCTGGGTTCTCTGGTGCCCAGGATACCAACCCAGGCTGAGCCGAGGGTTGGTTCTTATTGCTGATTTGGGGCTGGGTTCTGTGGCAGGAGCGCCTGTAGGCCCGGCCTCTGTGGGGCCGGGGAGCAGCCCCAGCATGGCCAGGGCTAGGCAGGGGCTGTTGCCCTCAAATCCACATGGCGGTCCCTCAGTGTCCCCTTCCCCACCATGCGTGGGGCTCTGGCTCCAGAGACAACTGACTTGTGCTCTCCTGGGCCCGGCGGCCCTTGGTTCCCTTCTCTGGGGGGTCCTGGGCTCCTGGGGGGTGGGCAGCTCACATACACATGGCCTTGCTGTTTGAGCTACAAAATGCTCCCGATTCAAAGGGGTCCATCTGGCTTCCCAATGTCTTAAAAAGAAGGGGCTCTTGCCAGGACACTTCTGTGGCAAGAAAGCACACTTAGAAAGTTGTCCACCAAGTGCTGTACTAAAAATATTTACTAAATACCTTGGCTGGAAAGAAATGGAGATCTTTTTTTTTCTAAAAAAGTCAAAAGTGGCTCCCTGGGAGGGGGCCAGTTCCTCCCTGGGGGGCTGGTGACTGGAGCAGCCAAGGGCCCGGGCCAGCCTGCCTGAGGTGTGGAAACTGGAGCTGGGGGGCCTGATGGGGCTCAAGTCCATGATGAAGGGTCACAGGAGACCCGGGGCACCTGGGGGCTGGAAAGAACCCGGGTCAGCACTTCCTCCTTCCAAGGTGGGAGCCCCAAAAAAGTGTTATTAAAAAACATAAGAAGGAAAAGGTGGGGAGGTCAGTTGAGTACTAAATTGAGTGCATTAAATAGAAGGTGGACCAGGCTGTGCAGCCGCCTGTATTTGCAGGAGGGGGGTGGTGCTCAGAAGATGTTGGGGCACATGTGCCAGTCCTGCTTCTCCTTGGCCTCCCAGTAGCCACCCTTGTACACGCAGGCCGTCTCCCCAGTCACCGGGTCCAGCCTCTTCTCAAACCACAGCGGCACGTACACTTCGGCCTCCTTCTCTGCTGGGCGGCACAGTGGGCAGGCGGGCGGGCAGCCTGCCTCCTCCCAGCGCCCCAGAAAACCACTCCCTGTCCCCTCTCCTGCTGGCCCTCCTCCTTGCTCCTGGGGTGCCCCCTTCTCCAGCACCCCTCCCTGCCCCCAGGGAATCCCCTCTCTCCCCCTCAGCTTCTTCCAGTCCCCTCATCTCCTCCCAGTTCCTGGGAGACCCCCATGCCCTCTCCCGCTGGCCTCACTCCCGGGGGCCCCCCTCCCCACTGGCCTCACCTTCCTCTGCACCGCAGCCCCGCGAGCAGGCCTCCAGCCTCCGGCGCCGATTCACGCGCTGCTTCTCCTCCAGCCGCTGCTTCTCCGTGTTGGCCTCATCCCAGTGTCCCTTCTCCATCAGCCGCTGGTCGGGCCGCAAGCGGCTGTCGGTGGGCGCCACGCCCTCCTCGTGCTCATTGAGGGTCAGGGCCAGCTCCGAGAAGTAGTACATGTTCTCCGCGTTGTCCCTGCGGGGCCCCATGGGGTGAGCTGCCGGGACACACTCGGCCCCATCTCTGCTTCCCCTCCTGCATGTCCACCCCCTGAACCCCCCAAACCTGGCCTTGTGTCCACCTCGCCCTTTCCTCCCTGCACCTTGCAGGCTCCACCGACCTGCATGTTTTGCCACATTATACCTCTCTGGGAACTTGCCCACCTTGTCCAATTTTTCATATATATCAGCCTGAAGTGTTTCATAATGTCCTCATTATTATTCGTTTAATGTGTGTGACAGCAGTGTCTTCTTTCGCGTCTGTAATGTTGATGCTGTGCACCTTCTCTCTACCCAGTCATGTCAGAGGTTTGTCCGTTTTCTTCACTGGTGGAAGATGAAACTTTGTTGATCCTATTTTAGGTTTTTCTGCTTTACTGATTTTGCTTGTATAGTCTTCCTTCTACTTTGTTGGGATTTCTTTTGCTGCTCCTTTTCTAACTTCCTGGGATGGATGCTTAGCTCAATATTTTCCCATGTCTCTTCTTTTCTAATATGTGCATTTCAAGGCTACACATTTCACTCCAATTACTGCTTTAGCTGCATTCTACCATTTTTGTTATGTATTATTTTCATTATCATGCAGTTATACTTTCTAATTTTCATTATACTTTCTTTGTCCTATGGATTAGTTGGAAGTACATTTCTTAAGTTTATAAATATATGGTAATTTTTCTAGTCATCTTTGTTTCTAGCACACTCACTTTGGAGTCAGACAGTATACTTCGTATAATTTCATCTCTTTGAAATTTGTTTTATGACCCAGTATATGGTCAGTTTTTGCAAATGTTCCACATGTAATCAAAGAGATTGCATTTTCCACAGTTGTTGAGTGCAATGTTCTACAGCTGTCCTGAAGGTTCTATTGTTCAAACTTGTCCTCCAGACATTTTCTTCTGCTATCCATTACTAAAAGAAGTATGTTAAAATCTCCCACTTTGGTTGTAAACTAGTCCATTTTTCCTTATATTTCTATCAACTTTTGCTGTATACATTTTGGGGCTGTTATTAGGTACAGGGTATATTCAAATTTAAAATCTTCCTGGCAAATTGAACCTTTATCATTTTGTCCCTCTTTGACCTTTTGTTTTAATGTCTGTTTTGTGATATTACTATAGCTGAAGGCAGCTTTTGTTTGGTTAGTATTTCTATGTATACATATCTTTTTCCATCCTTTTATTCCAGTCTTTATTTTATTTAGATGTATTTTTTGTAAACCACATAAAGTTTGATTTTTAAAAATTTGTCTGAAAGCTTATGGGAAGTTAATGTAATTACTAATATGTTGGATTTAAATCTATCTTATTTCGTTTTCTTCTTTTTATACTGCTTTGATACTGTGAAAGTTTTGAATTAGTCATAATACTTGGTATGTTGGTCCTTACATGGCCTGCTTGTATTTTTTTTCTATCAATTAATTAATTAATTATTTTGGGCTGCATTGGGCCTTTGTTGCTACGCAAGGCTTTCTTTAGTTGCGGGGAGCGGGGGCTACTCTTCGTTACCGTGCATGGGCTTCTCATTGTGGTGGCTTCTCTTGTTGCGGAGCACTGGCTCTAGGCATGTGGGCTTCACTAGTTGTGGCACACAGGCTTCAGTAGTTGTGGCTCGCAGGCTCTAGAGCACAGGCTCAGTAGTTGTGGCGCATGGGCTTAGTTGCTCAGCGGCATGTGGGATCTTCCTGGGCCAGGGCTCGAACCCATGTCCCCTGCATTGTCAGGTGGATTCTTAACCACTGCGACACGAGGGAAGCCCCGGCCTGCTTGTATTAATGCGACCTTGCCACCTAAACCAAAGGTAGAATCCTGACAAAACCTACATCTGACCATAAGGAAAACTCACCAATCCATCCTCCTCTCAGGTAGCCACTGGCAGGACTCCTGGGTTCATCAGTCCTTTGCTTTCCTTTTAATATAATTTTATTGCATCTTTAAGTAGTCTTAAGTGTGTGTGTATGTCTGTGTGTGTATTCATATACATATATTTTAGATACCTGTTTTTAACTGTATAAAAAGAATATGTATGTAACCTTCTCGGACTTGCTTTTTTTAAACTTAGTATTATATTACTAAGATTTATCTGTATTGTATGTTGCTGTGGTTCATTTGTTTCAACTACTGTAAATATTGCTTTGTGTGAATATACTAATTATTTCATCCAATAAGTTTGAGTTGTTTTCAAGTTTTGCTTTGAGTAATCTTATGTTTCCTGTTGTACATTTATAGGAGTTTCTCTTGAGTATACACCTAGAAGTGGGATTACTGGGCTGCAGAGTCTGTGATGTTCTTCTTTAGAAGGTAAGGCCACACTGCTTTCCAGCATGGTCATACCAGCTCACGTTCCCACCAGTGATGTATAAGGGATACTGTGGATCCATATCTTCTTCAACACTTGATATTACCAGACTGTTCATTTTTTCAAATCAAATGAAGGTAAAACTGCATCTTATTGTGGTTCTGATTTGCATTTCCCTGATTACCAATGATGTTATCATTTTCGTATGGTGATTGGCCATGTTTCTTCTTGTGTGAAATTCTTGTTCATGACTTGCACTTTCCCATTGGATTGTTTTTGCTTTATTTATTCATTAGAAGGTCTGTTATTCTTTTTGTTCCTATTTATTTATCTGTTTTTGGCTGCGTTGGGTCTTCGTTGCTGTGCACGGGCTTTATCTAGTTGCAGCGAGCAGGGGCTACTGTTTGTTGCAGTGCGTGGGCTTCTCATTCTGCTCATTGCGGTGGCTTCTCTTGTTGCATAGCATGGGCTTTAGGCGCTCGGGCTTCAGTAGTGTGGCACGTGGGCTCAGTAGTTGTGGCGCACGGGCTTAGTTGCTCTGCAGCATGTGGGATCTTCCCGAACCAGGGATTGAAGCCATGTTCCCTGCATTGGCAGGTGGATTCTTAACCACTGAGCCACGAGGGAAGCCCCAGAAAAATTTCTTTTAATGAACAGAAGCATTTTAATATAATTGAATACATCAGTGTTTTTGTCTTATTTAAGATAATTTCCGTAAGTTATAGATGATACTCATCTATATTTTCTACTTAGAGGTTTTTTGTTTCTTTTTAATAGTATGTGGATACAGAAAGACTAGAATTTATTTTTTATTTATTTTTTAAAGGAACATTATTTATTTATTTATTGGCTGCATTGGGTCTTTGTTGCTGCGTGTGGGCTTTCTCTAGTAGCGGCAAGTGGGGGCTACTCTTCATTGCGGTGCACGGGCTTCTCATTGTGGTGGCTTCTCTCGTTGTGGAGCACGGGCTCTAAGCGCACAGGCTTCAGTAGTTGTGGCACATGGGCTCAGTAGTTGTGGCTCGTGGGCTCAGTAGTTGTGGCTCGTGGGCTCTAGAGCACAGGCTCAGTAGTTGTGTCTTAGTTGCTCTGCAGCATGTGGGATCTTCCCGGACCAAGGATTGAACCCCTGTCCCCTGTGCTGGCAAGCGGATTCTTAACCATTGCGCCACCAGGGAAGTCCCTCTACTTAGAGTTTAACTTACTGTTTAACAGTAAGTCAAACTTAATACTTACTGTAAGACCTTTATTTGGAGTTGATTTTTGTTATAATAATGTAAGGGAACGATTCACTTAATGTTTTTCTATATGGATAACCATTTTCCCGAGATCCTTTTAGTGGATGGTGCCATCTTTCCATGTGCTATGATATGGGACCTTTGTTATATACCAAAGATATATACACATCCAGGGCATAGTTTCCAGGCTTACTATTCTATTTCACTATAGCTTCAAAATAAGTATCTAATAGGGCAAGTCCTCTTTTTTTTAGAAATATCCTGGCCCTTTATTCTTCAATATAAATTAAGAAATCAAGTTCCATGAAAATCACTATTGGGATTTTGTTTGGTTTACCGACTCTTTAGATCATGACATATTAATAGTACTTAGTCTTTCTACCCCCGAACGTGGTATCTTTCTCCATTCATTTAGCTCTTCCTTGATATCTCAGCAAAGTTTTATAATTTTCTCTATAGAGGTCTTGTATATATTATAAGATTTGTTACAAGGTCCTTGATATTCTCTGATATGATAATTGGTGTCTTCTCTTAAACTGTAGTTTCTAGTTGTTTTCTTTTAGTGTATAGAAATGCAACTGACTTTTGCATATTAATCTTATATTGAGGCACCTAAGATGCCTTTTGTTCAGATCTGTTAATGTAACAAATTTATGGATTTTCTAGTACAGACTCATCCTTGCGTACCCAGGATAAACTCAACATGACTGAAGAATGTTATCTTTTTCATATACTGTTGGATTTTCTGATGTCTTGTTTTGGAATTGTGCTTATCCATGAGTGAAAGAGGGTAGAACTTTTATTTTCCTACTACTCTTTTAGCCTGGTTTGGTATTAGGTATCTTATACTGGCCTCACAGTATAAGAAAGGAAAGTATTTCTTTTTCTATGGTCTGGTAGATTTTCTATAAAATTGAGGTGTATGTTTCTTGACAACTTGGTAGAATTCACCTATAAAACTACCTGGGCTTTGTGTTTTCCCTGTGGAAATTTTTAAACTACTGCTTCAGTATCTTTAATTATAGGATTAGTCATGCTTTTTTTTTTTCTTCTAGACTCAGTTCTTGTAAGTTATATTTTTCTAAAAATTTGTCCTTCCAATGAGAATTTTAATAATCTCTTTATACTTTAAATATAATAATGAAAACATTAATAATATTTATTTCTATATTCTCTCTTGATCAGTCTTGCCAGTAGTTTTCTGTTCGTTTTTTTCCCTCAAAGATCAACTTCTTTTTAAACTTGTTTTTTTTTTAAAATAAATTTATTTTATTTATTTTTGGCTGTGTTGGGTCTTCGTTGCTGTGCACGGGCTTTCTCTAGATGTGGTGAGCGGGGGCTACTCTTCGTTGCAGTGCATGGGCTTCTCATTGCAGTGGCTTCTCTTGTTGCGGAGCACGGCCTCTAGGCGCATGGGCTTCAGTAGTTGTGGCTCACGGGCTCTAGAGCACAGGCTCAGTAGTTGTGGCGCATGGGCTTAGTTGCTCGGCGGCATGTGGGATCTTCCCGGACCAGGGCTCGAACCCGTGTCCCCTGCATTGGCAGGTGGATTCTTAACCACTGCGCCACTAGGAAAGTCCCTCTGCTTTTATTTTTAAGGTATATTTTCTTCTTTCTTTCAGTTTGTATGTTGCACTTTCTCTAATTTCTTAGAATGAAAAAGCTTTAATAAGCTTATATACCTATTTAAGGCAATACATTTCCTTTGAAGCTTTGCCTTTGGTATATCCAGCCAGTTTTGATATCTTTTTCTTCTCATTCAGTTCTAGGCATTTTAAAATTTCCATTCTAACTTATTATTTTGTCCATGAATTATTTAGCAACTTAAATTTTTTCCCAAATATGTGGGGACTTTTTGACATCTTGTTCATAACTTCTAATTTGTCTTATCATAGGCTGTGGTCTGTGTGCTACCCTCTGTACATTTGTTGAGGCTTTCTTTAGGGTTTAGTACACGATTGATTTTTGCATAAATTCCACGTATACTTGAGAAAAAGCCTGTTCTCTGTTGCAACCATAAGTATATGTATATCCTGTGTTTTTTTGCTCTCCATCTTGCTGGGTTGCTTTTCCCCATTTGACTCTCAACAAGTGAGAAGGGTGTGTTGAAATCTCTGTCTTCCAGTGTGGTGATGGATTTATCCATTTCTCCCTTTACTCTCAATATGTGTGCTTTGTGTATTTTTGAGGCTCTTTCACTACATGCATAATGTCTGTGTCATGCATACGGTTCATATCTTCTCGAAGAACTCAACGTTTTATCATGTAGCAACTCTTCCATCCCTAATAATGCTTTTGTCCTAAAGTCTGTTTTTACCTTATATTAATATAGCTGTTATAGCTTTTTGGTTAGTATTTTCATGATATGTCTATCTTTTACTTTCAACCTTTGCCCATCATTACGCTTTGGATCTTTCTTAGAAGGTGCATGCATCTGGATTTTTAAAAATCCAGTCAGTTAGTATTGGGTTGGCCAAAAAGATCGTTCAGGTTTTTCCATAAATGGTAGGGAAAACCCGAACAAACTTTTGGGCCAACCCAATAGTTTGCTTTTTTAACTAGTGAGTTTCATCTATTTATGTTATTATGCCTGGACTTATTTCTACTGTGTTAACTTGCTGTTTTTGTCTTTTTAATATTTTTTACTGATTTAAAAATCTTCTGTTGGTCTCTACCTTCACATCCCTTGGTGTCCTCTGTCTCCCTAGACTCCATTGTGTTAACATCATCTACACTTTTAATTCTGGACTGTTGTGGGAACATTTTCTGCTTTTCTTTGGTCTTAGTAATTATTTTGAAAATCCCTCCCACACACAACCTTTTATTTCATATAACTACTGTAGCACCTTCTGGATTCTTTCCCTCCCCCTTTTAGACTACTGTTTTCATTGTGGGTTTTTGTGTGGCAAACCTTCTGAGGCTGTTCACCTGAGAACATTTTGTTTTTTTATCACAGCCTCATATTTGAACGATAGCTCAGCTGGACAGAAACTTTTTTTTTTTTAATTTATTTTTGGCTGTGTTGGGCCTTCGTTGCTGCACGCGGGCTTTCTCTAGTTGGGGCGAGCGGGGGCTACTCTTCGTTGCGGTGCATGGGCTTCTCATTGCGGTGGCTTCTCCTGTTGCAGAGCACAGGCTCTAGGCGCGCGGGCTTCAGTAGTTGTGGCACGTGTGCTCAGTAGTTGTGGCTCGCGGGCTCTAGAGCGCAGGCTCAGTAGTTGTGGCGCTCGGGCTTAGTTGCTCCGCGGCATGTGGGATCTTCCCGGACCAGGGTTAGAACCCATGTCCTCTGCTTTGGCAGGCGGATTCTTAACCACTGCGCCACCAGGGAGGCCCTGGACTGAAACTTTTACCTTCTAATTTCATTTTCTTCATTACTTTGAAAATATTATTCCAAAAATCTGATGTCCATCTGATTCTTCATTCTCTACTGAAATCTTTTCTCTCTGGAAGCTATTAGAATTTTCTCCTTGGTGTCCTTAATTTTCAGTATATTGTGGTCTAGGCAGAAGTTTTTCTTTGTTTCTTGTCTCTGGAACTCCAACGGGCCCTTTCAACCCAAGGTCTTTCATCTGTTTGTTTGGGGAAATTTATTTCCATCATTTCTTTAACTATTTCTCTCTCTTTTCTATTTTTCTTTCTTTCCTTTCCTTTCCTTTCCTTCTGGGATTCCAATTAAACATATTAATTTAGTAGCTACTCTAGGAATTACAATATGCACAGTTCACATAGTCAGAAATTAGTGTGCATCTTGACCCTCCTCTTGGGTAGCACAAGGGCCTTTGAAAAGTTTCCAGTTTTCTGACTTACCTGATTGTGCAGTTGCACTTAATGTTTAGATTTTAAACCCCACAAGACATTATTGTTCTTATTTACTCACTGTTCACATAGGTTTTGTTCCTCATTTCACACATCTTGGTTCTTCTATCTGGGAGCTCTATCCTTAGTGCTGGTCTGCTGGTGGCAAAATGAGTGGCTTGAAAATGTCTATTTCAACTTTACTCTGTAAAGATGTTCTTGCTGGGTGTGTAATTAATTCTCACCTGTCAGTGAGTCTTTCTGCATGTGTAAGATTTCATCTGTCTTCAAGCTCCCGTTATTGCTGATGAGGAGAAGGTTGTCAGTCTGCCGTTCCTCAGAAAGTACATCTTTTTAAAAATCTGGCTGCTTAATATTTTCTCTGATCTAGTTTCAACAGTTTCACTGTATAGATTTAGATGTGGAAAATCTCTGCTGTTTTCTCCTCAGATAAGACTCCTGAGATGGTCTCTTGCTTCTGGACTCTGACCAGAAGCCTGCTGGACCCTGCTCTCAAACTCAACGTGCCCTACACGTCCTGACGCTGCACCCTCCCAGGCTCCGGGGATGCCTGTGGGGCTGCTCCAGGGACTCACTCTGGGTCACCAGGTGGCCAGCCTTCTCTCTCTAGGTGCTTGGCTTTTCCAGGTTTTGTCTGTTTATCTGAAGATTTTGATTATTTCTTCTGACCTATATTCAGTCAATGGGTTCTCTCTATTAAACCTTCCCATGGAGTTCTCAATTTCAGTTACTTTATGTTTCCTTTGTAGAATTTCTGTTTCATTCTCTTTGGAATCAGCTGTGCCACTTTTTATAGTTTCCTGCACTTATTTTCATGTTTGGTTTGCATTCCTTGGACTATGCGGACTTGTCCCATCAATCAGCCTGTTTAAAGTCTCTGCATAGGACGTGCTGCCACCTGATGGTGTCAACGCTTATTTACAGTCGGGTGTCTGGCTCCCCTCAGGCGTGGCCTGAACCCTCCCGTGCCCGCCGCTCGCTTCCTGTCTGGCTTGTCCCCTCCCCGCTCCCTGCCTGTTCTTCGCCCCGCAGCCCCACTCACGGCAGCGGGTACTTCTTCCACATCAGCTTGGCCGGTAGTGTCTGGTACACCGTTTTCTGCTTCCCGTCCAAGCTGGGGCTGCTGGGGCTGCTTTGCACGATCTTGGCGCACTCCATCTGTTCATCCCACGAGCCTGACAGCACGTAGTGGGCCTTGCCCTGGCTGTCACTCACCACTCCTGTCACCTGGGGACATTGGCAGGGCCAGCGTGGGGACATTGGCAGGGCCAGCGTAGGCACACGCCCCTCTCCGGGGTTCCCCCCTGACAGGCTCCGAGAGGTGGCCTTGCTTACCTTCCGGGCCACCTCTTTGGAGAAATAGCTGTAGGGTAAAAACTTTAGCTGGCACCGGTCCTTTGTCTTGTGGTTCACAATCTCGACGTCCCCTGTCTGGTAAGGGAGGGGAGTGGTCAGCGGCCGATCCCTGGGCCACACGGCCCCTCCCCGAGAGCATCCCCTGACCTGGTCGATCCAGAGCTTGCCCACGATGATGTTATGCACAGTCGAGGTGCTTTTCCTCCACACGTAGTGATTCCCGCTGGCCTGGAATTCTAAGTGGATGGCACCTGGAGGCCAGATATAGGGTCAGAGGTCATGGCCTGCCATGCTGGGTCCCAGCCAGCCTGACCCACCCTCCCGAGGTCCCAGGGTCCTGAGAACCAGAAGCAGTATTTGTGCAGACTGGGGATAGGGTACAGGTCAGGGGGGCATCCAGGAAGTCTGCAGGGGGACTGACGTCACCCCTGGAGGCACCAAGCTGGCTTCTGGGTTGGCAAACCCTCCCCGTCATCCAGAGTGTCCTTCTGCCCCCGCTCACCTAGCGGCATGATGGAGAGGTATTTCCCCCGGAACTTGCTGGAGATGGTGATCTCCTGCCAGAGGCTCCAGCCGTGTTTGGAGAACACATAGTGTGCGGCCGATGGCGGGTGGTGGCTCACCTGAGACCAGACCCACAGGCCGTGAGCGTCTGCTGGACGTGGCCTGGGCCTGCCCCCAACCGGCCGGGGGACAGCCTGCCCCGTGCCCAGTATGAATGGCTCTGTGGCCCTGGGAACCAGGACACACGGCAGGGCCTAGGCCCCCCAGAAAGGACAGTGCTCCAGTGGGAAAGCACGGGAATGCCCAGGGGAGCAGCCTGGGTGGCACTGGACGGGGGCAGGGCTGGGGCACCCCAACTACTGTGGGCCTGAGCCAGTGGCCGGGGCGTTTTCACGCCTGACTTGGGCTGTGGAATGAGGGTGATGACATTGTGACAAGCTGTGCTGAGGGTGAATAAAGTGAGGGCGTTAGGCTCTACCAGGGGCTTCGGGCCTACTTTCTAGTTAACCTGCCCATCGCCTGCAGGGGCTGCATCTGTTGTGCTGTATTGCACTGAGGAGGCCCAGGATGGGAAGCCTCCCGGCCAGCCCGGCTCCAGAGCTGGAGTCCAGCTGGTGTCCCGTCCCAGCCTGGATGGCGGTGCAGCCTGCTCTGCCCACCCGGTGCCTCCGCCCCGTCCTCTCCAGCACTGGGCACCCTGACCACAGTCTCACCACCAGGACACTGCCATCAACTTTTCCTCATCTGTCCCTCCTCATTTCTGTGGCTCCTTTGGTCACAGGGTTAGGGCAAAGCCTCTCCCAGCCTCCCGTCTCGCAGCCTCGCCCCGGAACTGCAGCCGTGGGCTCCAGCCTCCCTGCACGCCTCCGTGCAGACGGCCCAGAGCTCCCAACAGTCCCCATAGGAGGCACCCTCATCCTTCCTATGTCTCAGAGGCACCGACCAAACCTGCCAGCAGCTGGGTGATGAGTGAGCCGTCCCTGAGCCTGCCCGATGCCTGTGGCCAGGGCCCCCACTGAAGCCCACCCATCAGCAAATTCAGGGACGTGACCCCAGAGACCTGGCCCTGGAGCTCAGTGTCAGCACCACCTTCTCGGGCAGACGATCCAGTCGGTCCAGCTGCTCACACCAAATGCTCTAGAGTCATGGCTGGCCCCACTTTCTCATGTTCCCCATCTAAATCCTTAGCAAATCCTGGCTGTTCTTTCTTCAAAACAGCATCCAGAATCTGCCCTTCCCCTACGCCGCCTCCAGCCTCCCCAGCCTCCCTGCTCCACCCTTATCCCTGCGCTGCACTCTCCCCACAGCAGCCAGTGACGGGGGCGGTTCCTCATAAAGCTGCCTCCTCTGCCCTCCCGTGACTCTTCCCACACAGAGAAGAGCCTTCTGCCGCCTGCCTCCTTCTCTCTGACCTCGGCTCTTTCTCTCTCCCTCACTCTGTTGCCAAACCGCTCCCGGGCCTTCCTAAAAGAGTCAGAACCATCCACATCCACAGTACCTGCTCCCCACCCCCCGGCCCATGAGAACAGGCCACTTCCCAGCTGGCTGCACCCTCAACTCCTGAGGGGGTTACTTGATCAGCAATGTTCAACGAAGAAATGTACTCAGTAGTAGTTCAGGCCAGGAACCCTGGGTCATCCTTGCCGCCTTCCCCAGGCAAATCCCTAGCTCTGCTTTTTAAAGGTGCCTGTGCTCAACCTCCTACCTCCCCTGGTCTGGCCTCCTACAGGCCTGCACAGCAGGCAGAGCACACCTTTAAAACCAGCCACTGGGGGCTTCCCTGGTGGCGCAGTGGTTGAGAGTCCGCCTGTCGATGCAGGGGACACGGGTTTGTGCCCTGGTCCGGGAGGATCCCACATGCCGCGGAGCGGCTGGGCCCGTGAGCCATGGCCGCTGAGCCTGTGCGTCCGGAGCCTGTGCTCCGCAACGGGAGAGGCCACAACGGTGAGAGGCCCGCATACAGCAAAAAAAAAAAAAAAAAAAAAAAAAAAACCAGCCACTGGATTGCAAACTGTCTGCTTTCTGAGCTCAACCCCTGGGCCCACAGCAGCGGCTGGCACATGGTAGATACTCAGCGGCAGCCCGACCCGAATCTATCCTGGGCACCTTCATGTAGCCCCTGCCTGGGTCCTCCTGGCACTCAGTGAAGCACCAACAGAATCGACCCCCTTCAGACAAGGATACCAGAGCTGGGCTGAGGTGCCCGAGGGGCCCAGTTTTGGTTCCACGCCTTGGGGAGACCAGTACCTGCAGGGAAGGCCTGTAGAAGCGATGGAGAGGATGGAGGAGAGCTGAGCTCTGGCCCCTCACACTCACGGCCTCCACCATCACTGACTGCGGCCCCGTGGGGCGCGGGCTGCTCCCTTTCAGCTCAGTGGTGACCCCACGCTCTAGCCCACCCGAATCCCTGATGGTGTCCAGCAAACACCCCTCCCCCACTGCTCCATGCCTTCTGGCCGAGAGAGGCATCCTCCCCTCCCCCACCAGACCTGACTGTCCTCACCCAGCTCTCCTCCCACGTGGCCCACACTGTCCCCAGGAGGCCTGCTCCGTGGGGCGCCCCTGACCTGTCCCCGCCGCATGAGGCCCAGCTACCTGACCGGACCTTGGCTTGATGGCCCCTTCGGTCAGAGGCCGTGTCCCGTTTGTCTGGCTCTGACCCCCAGGCCTGGCTGAAGCGTGCGCGGGCCTCACCTGCTCGCAGAGGGAGCGCAGGCCCATGTCATCGAGACGGTCCAGCTCGAAGGTCTCACCCAGCATGGGGTTGAAGGGCTTGGCGATGCGGTGCACGGTGGTGGAGTAGGAGGACACGGAGAAGGCCGCCACCAGGCACATCTGCTCCACGGAGCTGGTGCAGTGCACGGCCTTGTCCAGCAGGTGGTGGTACTCCAGGTCCTCCGTCAGCCGCTGGAGCATGGACAGGGGCTCGTTAAAGTTGACCTGCGGGCGGGGTGTCAGGTCGGGGGTCTGCACAGACCGTCCACTGCTCCCAGCACAGACCTGCGGTTGTCGGCACAGCAGCCTTGCTTTTCTCAGATGTTCAGGGACATCACTGCTCAGACCACCTTCACAGAGAGGCTCATCTGAGGACCTGTCTAAAGCCACAGCCCCACTCACTGGCCTGCCTCCCCGCCCCTCCTGCCTGTTTTCTCCATAGCCCTCACCACGTTCTGACCTGCTGCATCTGGCAGAATTCTGTTACATTTACTGTCAGTCTCCCCTCCTAGGATGTAAATGCCAGGGCAGTGAATCATAGAAATCAGTGAATGAGTGAGTGAATGAATGAATAGGTGAATGAATGGATGAAGTGGGTCTACCTTGTATTCTGAGCTATTATGCAAGTCTTCTGTCCTGGGTCACAGAGTGAAACCAAGTCTGGCCTGGAGCAGCCCCAGCTCCCGCTCCATGGAGATGCCACTGTGATCTAGCAGCACGAGAGCGCCAGCCCTGCCCTTTGCCTGCTGGTGACCTCGCTGGGGTGGGGACCAGGGGCAGCCCAGCATGGAGGAGGAGGGTTCACCCGGCCCCATACACAGCCCAATGTTACCACTCCCCATCTGCCAGGGTGGGAGGCACTTTGAGGGCCCCCTGTCTGATCAATGCAGAGCCCCTTCCTGGCTCCTTACCTCCAAGCGTGAGACCTCTGCCCTGGGGGAATTTCAGCAGTGCGGATGGAACACGATTCAATAACACGTTATATGCTCCTCAAGTGTCATTAAGAAAATGACACCCAGGGCTGCGTATACTTCCAAAGGCCATTACTTCCCATCCATGCACAAGAAAACAGCCCCCAGGGCCCCCCGGCCGCTCTGCCCGGCCCCTACCGGCATGGGGATCTTGGAGAGCTCCCGGCCGATGCAGTTCTTCATGATGCTCCAAAGATTAAGACTGTAGTTGGGCTTGTCAGGGATGCGGACACGCCTCTTGACTTTGGGGGGGCCCTGGCGCACAAGTGAGGTGCTGTCTAGCACCTACCAGAGAAGCAGAGTGCGCCCGTCAGCAGAGGCCTGGTCGCCTCGGCCCCCAGGCCTCGCCGCCTCGGCCCCCAGGCCTCGCCCTCGCTTCTGGCCCAGGGCGGTCTGAGGACCAGGCCCACGCTGGGACGTTGCTGGCGGGAGGGGAAGGCTCTGCCTGAGCTCAGATGAAGGCACCAGGCACAGGGCCCGCCCCTGGGGGCCCCGAGTTCAAAGTGCTGGCCTCCCCACTTCACCCCCCCTTCGGGGTCCCACCTCACTCACATTGTCTGAGGTCCATTCCACGGAGCCTGTAGTCCCACCCTCGGCTTTTCTGCAGGAAACACAAAAGGGAAGGCAAGTTATTTACAAATTCTGAGGCCTCCTGGGGACCCAGCCCCCTTCTATCCAGTCCCCTCAGTGAGGTCCGAGGGGCAGCTTGCATCTCCAAGGGGAGCGTCTCCAGTTCAGGACTCAGGTGGGGCTGAGGGACCTGGGGCAGCAGTTTGGAGGGGTTCCCACCCACTGGTGCCCTGTGGCAGCAGCCGCCCAGCCAAGTTCTCACCAGGGGTCCCTGCACACAGGCCCCTCTGGGGGACCGGCTGACCAAGACCCAGAGAAGCCAAGGGATGGGCACCTCTGGGAGAGCCCCCGGGAGCCCCGTGGGTCCCCTCTGGCATGGACAAACCCCATTGTGTCCTCACTGTGCTGGTCTGATTACCGCATTCGACTTGGGTTCAGGAAGGGAAGGAAGTGGGTCGGATGGATCTCTGTGCCTAGGAATACTTGTGGTGAGATGGTGGCCAGAGCAGCAGGGGGCATTCTGGCTGAGGGGCCCAGGCTCTGAGGGAGCTCCCAGGAGGGGTGACCTGGGCCAGCCTGGTCAGGGGACAGGCACTAGGCAGTTAGGGCCTTGGATGGGAAGAACCCACCCAGGTCCCTGGGGAGAGGGGGAAGGCACTGCAGACAAGGGGGCATCTGGCAGAGTATCTGCCCACTGCCCAGTGCAGCTGCAGCACGAGTTGGGGGGCTGCGTGAGCACTGGGGGCTGTGCCAGGAGCCAGGGGAGCCAATGAAGAGTACTGAGCACAGGGTCACCTGCTTGCTGGTTGGGTGGGAGCAGAGGGGCCTGGGCTGTTGCTGAGGTATGGAAGGAGGCCAGGGCGGGGCATGCGGGAGGCAAGCCCAGGCCCTGGGGGCTCCAGGTATAGGGGAGTGGACAGGGAGCCAGAGGGAACCTGAGCAGGACCCCCCTGGCCTCAGAGCCCAAAGGGTGCCATTACCAGGTGATAATGGAATTTCAGAACAGCTAAGCTGTGCTAATTTTGAGAGCAATATAAGCGATTTTTAAATATTATTGGGAAATGCAGCATTCACAGCAGCACTATTTACAATAGCCAAGACATGGAAGCAACCTAAGTGTCCACTGACAGAGGAATGGATAAAGAAGATGTGGTACATATATACAATGGACTATTACTCAGCCACGAAAAAGAATGAAATATTGCCATTTGCAGCAACGTGGATGGACCTAGAGATTATCATACTAAGTGAAGTAAGTCAGAGAAAGACAAGTATCATATGATATCACTTATATGTGGAATCTAAAATATGACACAAATGAACTTGTTTATGAAACAGACTCACAGACACAAAAGACAAACTTATGGTTATGAAAGGGGGAAGAGGGATAAATTAGCAGTTTTGGATTAGCAGATATAAACTACTATATATAAAACAGATAACAAGGTCCTATTGTATCGCACAGGGAACTATATTCAATATCCTGTAGTAAACCATAATGGAAAAGAATATATGTATTGGGTTGGCCAAAAAGATGTTACAGAAAAACCTGAACGAACCTTTTGGCCGTGTGTGTGTGTGTATATATATATATATATATATGTATGTAAAACTGAATCACTTTGCTGTACACCAGAAACTAACACAACATTGTAAGTCAACTATACTTCAATTAAAAAATTTTTTAAAATATTATTGGGGGACTTTCCTGGTGGCACAGTGGTTAAGAATCCGCCTGCGAGTGCGGGGGACACGGGTTCGATCCCTAGTCCAGGAAGATCCCACATGCCACGGAGCAGCTAAGCCCATGCACCACAACTACTGAAGCCCGCATGCCTAGAGCCCGTGCTCCGCAACGAGAAGCCACCGCTATGAGACGCCTGTGCTCCGCAACAAAGAGTAGCCCCAGGCTTCCCTGGTGGCGCAGTGGTTGAGAGTCCGCCTGCCGATGCAGGGGACACGGGTTCGTGCCCCGGTCTGGGAAGATCCCACATGCCGCGGAGCGGCTAGGCCCGTGAGCCATGGCCGCTGAGCCTGCACGTCTGGAGCCTGTGCACCGCAACAGGAGACGCCACAACAGTGAGAGGCCCGCGTACCAGAAAAAAAAAAAAAGAGTAGCCCCCGCTTGACGCAATGCAACCAAAAATGATGATGATAATAAATAAAATAAATATATATATGTATAAAAAATATGATTGGGAAATGGAAATATACCACTGATAGGACCAGAAACTCCCTGAGGGGTAAGAGGAATCCAAACCATGCCTTTTCCCTGGAAGAAACCAGGACAGGGAAGTGGTGAAACACGCTGGTCCACAGAGGCAAAAAAGGAGCAGGCACAGGTTTTCACCGGCCTCTTCCTGGCCAGGCTGGGCTTCAGGGGGGGTCAGGGAAGGCAGCATGGGGTGGGCAGGCCACAGCATACATGTAGGAGTGAGGCCGCTGAGAAGTATGCAGTTCCTGAGGGCGAGCAGGGGAGCACATGGTCCTGACACACCTTGTTATGAGGGTGTCAGTGGGCAGCACAGGCTGCAGTCAGTTCTTTCCCCTGTGGGGCTCATCGGCCACTTTTATGTCCCCAAACACTGCCATATACACCAACCCTTCTAGGGTCAGGACCTAAGGCAACCCGACAAGAATGAGCAACCCTGGTGAGGACTGAGCCCCGAACCATATTAAAATCTGTGCTCAAGCCCCGCATGCTCCCCTGACCACAGCCCTGCCGCCCACCCCATCTCACGTGCTTCCCTCCACACGTGTCCTGCCAGCTCGGTCCACAAGCACAGGCGCTTCCCGAGGGTCCCAGGGAGTGTGGCAATGTGGCTTTCAGTGCTAGTAACTGTCTCATTTACTATTAATGTGTATTTAGAAAGATCCTGAAAGAGCAAGCTTTTATGAAAAATGAAACAAAGACTTTGAAATAGAAAATAAAAGAGGCTTTCTGTGTCTCCAGTCTGCTCTGGAATGCTGACACAGTGGTGGAGTGGCTGGGAACTTGTGCGGCTCTGGGGCAGGAACTGGATGCAGCCAATGACCTGTTGTCCATTTAAAATGAAATCCCAATACAAACTCTATTTGGGTATTTTTGATTTAAGGAAGAACAGAACCAATCTAAGCAAAAATACCGTCTGGAGCAAGACTTAAAGAAAACCCCAAGTGCGAAAAACAGGTGGAGCACGAGAACAGGCCGGCACGGCTGACCCGGGAGAGGTTCCTTCCAGGTGGCCGCCCAGCCCCGAGCCCACCTGTCCTCCTTGGGCTCAGTGATCACTGTGATGAAGGATGTGGAGTCTTCCATGGCGTCGAAGTACTCGGTATCTTCATCTTCCTCACTGTCCTCGCCTTTGGTGGTTAAGAGGCTTCCTAGAGACACACAGAGCCACTGCCTCAGTTTGTGACTTCAACAGTCGCGCCTGCCCAGGGAGGTCTAGAGCCCATGGCCCCTCCCCACCTCTGTCACCCCGCTGTGGTGCCCGCGCTCCCTTTCCTGGAACGCACTTTCACCCTCTTGCTCAGAGCCTCCCTCCTTCCGGAAGCTGTCCCTGATCTCTAAACATGCTGGTCAGTCTCTCTGTGGCCCAGCTTCCCTTTCTGATGGACCCCCTTCCCAGGGCACCCGTGACCCTGAGCCCCAGGTTAGGTGGGCAGCCACCTGGCACCCGGGCAGCCCTGCCACAGAGGGGACAGTTGGACTCACTGAGCTCTTTTCTGGAGATTGGGAGACTAGACACGGGGAGACTGTGCCCACTGTGAGGGCGTGGGGGATACAGAGGCACACAGGCACCAGAGCCGGCCAAGCGGGCCCAGACGTAGGTGCGTTGAGGGGTATGTAACCTGGGGGGGCTGTGTAAGCTGAGCCAGCTGGCAAAGGGGACACTGACGGTGGACTGGATGGATGGACTGACGCCCACTCACCCTCGCTGAAGCTCTTGGTGGGGTTGGTGGCCCGGCCGGGGGCACTGCGGAAAGCGCGCTCGAGGCTGTTGTGCTGCTTGGCCAGCTGCTCAATGGTCTCCTCCAGATGGACGCGCTGCTCCTGCTCATACTGCAGAGCCCGCTGCCATTTCCGGCTGTGCGTCTCCGCTAGTTCCAGGAAGTCCCTGCAGGCCTGCGAGGGGGCGTGGCCTGTGAGCCAGGCAGGGCAGAGAGGAATGCCCGGGGGTGCCGTGGCCCCTCCCCCTCCCATCGCAGGTGGGTCAGAAACATCTTTGCTGCCCCCTGTGGCTTCCGTGGGGTCATGGGGACCCTGGCTTTCTCTGAACCAGCCTGGCATCTGCCCTGGTCGGTGCCCCACAGTCAAGATGCCATTCGAGAGCACTAAACCCGGTGTTGCTGGTCATGCTGCCTCGCCAGTTATCAGCTGGGGTGCTGCGTGTTCCTGGTGGCAGGGGCCCCAGCTCTCAGCTGCTGCATCCTCACTGTGGTCTGGGCCTAGGTTTGTCATAACCCCTGTCCCCACTGGAACCAACACAGCAGCTCAGGCCAGACCCTGGCTTTGGCACAGAAGGAAGGAAAGCCACCTTTCTGCTACACCGCCTGGCTCAGAGCTAAAGGGTCTTGTCGAACTTTCTACCAAGTTGCCTCAAAGTCTGTATCACATAAACTCTGCTTTTAAGGTTCCCCCTTCAAACTTGTGGCCTACTATGACATCCAGATTCTTTTCAGCTTCCCGGGTCCATAAGTGGTTCTAGCACACTCTTAGGAAACGGGATGGTTGTTTTGCCCCTGTCATCACAGTAGAGAAGAGGGTCTGGGCTTCAGCTGTCCCTGGAGGGCAGCAAGGTCCCAGCCGGGCACCACTGGACTTGCCCTTCCTGGACTCCTCTAACGTGGTCGGAAGGGACATGGTTCCCGGCCCAACCTGCATCAGTGATCTCAGGCTGCCACTCCCCACCACCCCCTTACCACCGGCCACTGGGCTCCACGCACATCACATGAGGTCTGATGCTGAGGGTTAGAGACTTGATTCCTGGAGGGAGAGAGGCACGGTGCCTCTTCTCTGTGACAGGGACCGCACAGCACTACCTGAAGGGCTGTCAGGAGGAGCCAGGGAGGTGACGCAGAGCTCAGGGCCAAGGGGCACTCAATGGACACCCCCTTCATCACGGCTGGCGCCCGAGCACATGCCTTCACCCTGCCTGGGCTCGGCTGGCTCTCCAGCCCCATAAGGAGCCAAGCCCCAGTGGCGGCCTGGCTGGTGGAAAGGGCCCCAGCGTGGGGCTCCAGAAGGCTGGCCACTCATCTGGCCCCGCACGTCACTCCTTAACAAGCCCTCCCCGGGCACCTTCCCTCTGTCATCCCATCTCTTCTCACCCCCAGTACCATGCAGAGTGGGCAGGGCAGGGGCTCGCCACCCCACCTTTCTGAAGATGTGGAAACGGAGGCCCAAGGCAACCAGCAAAGTGTAGTGGAAAAGGTCGCATGATCAGGACTGGGAAGGCCCAGTTCCCACATGGGTCACTCAGCCCCACTGAGCCCATGTCCTGTCCATAAGCCACAATGGTAAAGCCCCACAGACCCTGCATTTGCAGCCCCCCCGCCCCATCTCAGCTCACTCAGCAAAATCCTTGAGGTGGGAGGAGGGGGATTGTCCCTATTTGACAGATGAGGAAACTGAGGCTTAGTTCCCAGCAGCTCCCCAGCAAGGCTCTGGGGAGGGAGCACTTCAAGGGCCTCCCGCCCTCCCTTGCAGGTCTGGTCCCTGCCCAGCCACATGCCACTGTAACCCGCTTCTCCAGAAGGGGCAGGGATTTGTGCTGACAGGTGTCCTGGCACAGGTTAGGGGGAGGGAGAGACTTTAGTGGGGAAGGAAAGAAATCTCCTTATGCACTTAGCAGGCTCTGGAGGTGAGAGACGCTGCATCCAGGGCTGTTGCAGGTCTGGGGCTATTCTGGATCTATAATGCTTGCCCACTGGTGCAGAGCTGCAGTCAGTGACTACCATGCAATTTGGGGACCCCCAAGGTGGGCTCCTGAGTGGCCTGTGTCCACTTCATCCTTGCTTCCCTTGACCCTAAGCTCGGCCCCAGTGCCTAGTCAGGTTAGTCTGGGCTCCAGCCACCCATTTGCTGACCAAGGAAGGAGTCCTAACTGTAGGGGCGCCGTCACTCTGCCGCTGCCCCAGCAGCTCTCAGACCACCGAGCCAGGTGCGCGGTGCTGTCAGAAACACATCCCAGAGGACTGGCTCTGGCGGGTGTGTGTGGGGGTGCCCTTGTCTACCTGGGCAGCGCCGGGTCCACCGCTTCAGGGAAGCCCCTTGCTGGATCCTCCTGTCCCCCTGAGACTGAGGCCCAGGGAGGAGGGGCTGCCCAGGTCAACAATGGGCGAACAGGACAAGACCCCAGGCCACATGAGGCACGGTCCCCTTGCCTGGCTGTCTTGGGGAGAAGGTGCAGGGGCCCGGGCTGTGTCATGCATGGAGCCTTGTTACAGGTGAGACACACGATGGGTGCTTCACGTTTTCTGGTTCTTAGGGTCTGTGGGTGCCCTGCCTGGTGGCAGGTTGCCTGCCCCATCAGACTAGCTTGGCAGCTGCACAAGAGCCTCTGGACTCTGCCCTCGCCGTTCCTTAGCGCTGCTCCGTCGTACCTGCCGCTGTCACTCCCCACCAACCCTCTACAGCTCCTGCAGTCATCTCGCTGAGTTTTAACACAGATGGACACTTTCCTTTCATATAATTCACAGCATTTAAAACAAGGCTTATTGGGTTTCCTTGTTGGCACAGTGGTTAAGAATCCGCCTGTCAGTGCAGGGGACACAGGTTCAATCCCTGGTCTGGGAAGATCTCACATTCTGTGGAAAAACTAAACCCGTACGCCACAACTACTGAGCCTGCGCTCTACAGCCCGTGAGTCGCAACTACTGAAGCCCGCGTGCCTTAGAGCCCCATGCTCTGCAACAAGAAAAGCCACCGCAATGAGAAGCCCGCGCACTGCAATGAAGAGTAGCCCCCGCTCGCCGCAACTAGAGAAAGCCCACACTCAGCAACAAAGACCAATGCAGCCAAAAATAAATACATTAATTTATATAAAAAAAAAACAAGGCTTATAAAAGAGCCACAAATAACAGTATAAAATAGCCAAATGTCATGGTAAATAATTCTACAAACTCATGTCAGAGAGCTCTACATGGCCTCTGACCTTCCTAGCAGCAAAAGCAAAGAAGGAAAGATAACAAGTTTATAGTTCCCTGTATAGCACAGGGAACTATACTCAGTATCTTGTAATAACCTATAAGGAAAAAGAATCTGAAGAATAAATAACTGAATCACTTTGCTGTACATCTGAAACTAACACAACATTGTAAATCAACTTCAATAAAAAATAAAATAAAATTTTAAAAAGCAAAGAGGGAAAGATGATTGTGCTGCAAAGATGAATTAGGCTCCCTTCCTCCTGCCCTTGATGTTCGTGACGCTCTCAACACTATAGGAATGATATGGAAGGGAAAACAGTGTTGGTTTCATTTTCTGAGACAGCTGACAGCCTCTCACAGACCTGGTCCCAGACCCTCTCCACACTCAGCTCCTGGGGCCCCGTCCTGCCCCACGCTCTCCCTCCTGTGTGACCACGTGCCTTCCTCCCCTTCTCTGGCCCCACCTCCCTCAGACCCACCATCCCCTGTGGGTCAGGGCTGTCGGTGCCGGTGCCAGGAGGGGAGGCGCACTCTCACAAGCACTGAGGTGGCTGCTTTAACAGCGTGACCGAGGAAGACATGGAGGCTCAGGGAGACCAAGGGACTTGATCAAGGCCACAGGCCATGCGTGTAGGGCCAGGGTCCAAGTCTCCCAGGGCGTGGAACCAGCACTGTCACTGTTTATTTTGTCAAGCTGGATCCCTACCCCCATCCGGATGCCCCTTGAGGCGATGTGGGGTCCCAGGGCCTTCCCGGAGTGGGGCTGGGCTCCTGGAGATGCTCGCTAACAAGGATGTTGGTGAATAACCCTGTTCAAGCAACAGGACCCAGCCATGCCTGGTCCCTGCAGCAGAAGCTGTTGCCCACACAGCCAGGGCTGCCAGCTGATAACCTGGGTGCCCTCCACCTTGCTGTCCCTGCAGGACAGGCTGATATGGAGCAGCAGAGGGGCAGGAAGTCAGATCCCCAGGACAGCGGGGGCCTCATCGGGGCCACATGCAGCTGGGCTGGGCGATGAAGATTAGAGCGTGTCAGAGTTGCCTGAAGAGGGGGGCACGGCGGAGGCTGCTGTACCCCAATATCGAGGGGCTCATGTGGCTGGACCAGGGCCTTTTCCACTGACTCCGGGGTGCGGGGGTCATCTGCAGCTGATGAGCTGCTCTGGTCACCCTGCAGGCTGTGGAGAGCCCGCCTGCCCCCTCTGCCCTGAGGTGCCTACCTGGTGTCCATCCCCAACTGCGCCGGTTTCCTCTGATGCTGCCGACCTTCTCCAGGCCCCATCCCAGCCAGCCGAGAACAGAGGCAGGTGCCGGTCTGGCCCCGCCGCCCTGGAATGCTGAGCTGGGCTGTGCGCTGTGTGCTCGCTAAGCTGGATTAGGCCTGGGGCCCGGCGATGGGCGGGTGACAGGGGGTGGCTCCCAGGGGCCCAGGAAGGGCCTGGCTGACCCTGGCCCTGAACACGGTCACACTTCCCCTGAGGCCCCGCCACAACTCTCAGAGCTCACGCACCGCCCTGACCAGGAGCAGAGCCACAGGCCACCCCAAAGCCCCCGACTCAGACACACTGGGCCAGCATCCAGGCCCCTCACGGCATCACCTCACTGCCTACTCTGGGGCAGGCCCATAACCTCCTGGACCTCAGTATTCTCGTGAACAGAGGGCTGAACCCCAGGACTCCTGCAGAGTCCCCGATTCTGTGACCCACTGGGTGATCGTCCTCTGGACGGGAACTGGGTTCCAGTCTCCCAGGCCTGCCCCTTCCTCCCACCCCCATGGCTGTCGAGAGTGTCCCTGAGATGAAGAGGTGCAGGGTCCTGTGGGCAATGCGATTCTACCTCTGTGGGGAAGGCAGGGGGCCTGTTGACACGCCCAAAGCAGAGTGAGAACCAAAAGCCCAGAAAGGAAATGGCGGCACCTCGCCCATGCCCCTGCACGGAGGCACCCACCGGGGACTCTCCCTTCCCAGAAGCCGGGCCCGTGAAGGGGGCTATGAGGGCTGTCTTCCCCGGGGAAGCGTGTCGGGGCCCAATGGGAGTGGCTACCAGTCACCCCGACAGGTGTCGCACAGGACAGATGCAGAGTGTCTGAGCCGGAAACCTTGCCCAGCTGTGCCCGGGAGGAAGGAGGACGAACGCTAATCGCTTTTGCTGTTCCTAATCCTAATCCCGACCACAACCTCGCTGCTCCTCAAATGCGGGCGGGCGAGCAGGGCATGTAGGCAGTGGCCTGGGTCTCCTGCCCACCCTGTGTATGGCCTGAGGAGCCTCTCAAGCTCTAGGAGAGTCTGCAGAGCCGGGACCCCGCTCGGGCCCAGCCTTCAGTGGCCACGTGGAAACCATCAGTCTCCTGCACGGTCACTGCCGTCCTAGCTGGGCCATGAGGAGGGTGCCGGAGAGTCGCTGGATGTCGGGTGGGCAGCCCTCGGAGCCACAGAGGAGATGGGGACAAGGGCCAAATGCCTGGTGGTTCCAGGCTGGGCGGGTGCCCTGGGCCGACAGGGCCAGCTCGGTGACTGTCCCCAGCTGTCTGCACACAGCAGGTTCTGATAACCCTGCTTGCAGGGAGGAAGGGAGAAAGGGCCACGTTTCCACCGCAGCCAGCCAGGACCTGCCCTGGGGCTGACAGCCACATGACTGGCCTGCCGTGGCTCTCAGGCGCAGGGCTGCCAGGTCAGTGGGTGGCCAGGGCCGAGGCTGCCCCACCATCTACCCCACCACATCGATCCTCACATGGCCAGGTCACTAGGACCCACCTCTCAATGGTCTGTAGTAATAATAAAGGTGGCGAACAGAAGAAAAACGGGTTCCCTGAGCCCCTCTGCATGGCCAGCAGCTCACACTAGGGACACATCAGGGTCAACACAGTCTCTCCTTCCCCTCCCACTGAGGAGCAACAGGCTGGCCTCAGCACATTACCTCCCGACGGTGGGAAAGGGCTGAGATTCAGGCTGGGACTGTCTGGCTTGGAGGCAGCCATGCTGGATGAAACACAGCCATCTCATGCTCCAAGACCAAGAGCGGGTCCCCCAGGAGCTGCGATGGGGGTGCCAGGCTCTCCCGGGGGTCCATCTGGCTCAGTCTCAGCCACGCTGCCATGCTCCGTATCCACCACCCTCCCGGCCCCTGGAGGCTGGGCAGCTCCCAGGGCTGGGCCCCCTTCTCACGTGGCCCTCGGCTCGGGTTGCCCCGCATACAGGGGCCGGCCCCTCTCGGACACGGAGGGGATGGTCACGGCTTCTTCTTAATGTGACTCACTCACAGCACTGGGGAGTCAGCTTCTCACTTCAGTTCAAACTTTAAAATAGCCCTTTCCACATTCAAAATAGTTTACCCCTCGTGCACAGGAACCAGCACCATCTGGCTGCCAGTTTGCCAACCGATTTTAGACCGTCCTGGAATCTATTTTTACTCATCTCCCCAAGCCTGAAGTGAGCAAGCTGTCAGGGGCAGAACAGAGGTCAGCTGGACAGCAACCTGCCCACGGGCCCCGGAAGGACGAGGAGGGCGGCTCTGGGGCCTCTCACCACCACTCTGCTTGGGTGGGTGCGAGGAGCCCCTCATGATCTCCAAACAGGGCTCAGTGAAGCCTCAGAGCATTTCCAGCGGTAAACAGCCCCTTCTGATCTGGTCCGTTTCTATGATGCCACAAATCCAAGGTCCTGGCCAAGTGCCCTGAGTTGCTGCCTCTGCGTCTATGTACCCCCCGCCTCCCCCACATATCCTCACCTGCGCCCCTGTTCCCACTCCCACCGGCCGCCTCCCCCAGCCCCCAGTGCCTCTGCTCCCCCCCTCATCATGCTCTCACAGCTCCTCCAACTGGAGCTGAAGCCCCCTCCCTCCAGGCCCAGCTGTCCTGGGCATGCGTCCTCCGCCACTTCCCCATGCCCCTGCCGTCAGGATCTGCGCCCCATCCCACCCGGCCAGCTCTATTGCGGGCACCAGGGTGTGTCCCTCGTGGGCCACTACATTCCTTGGTAAAAGCATGCCGGGTCCATCCCACTGGGCCCTTGGAGGGGAGCCTGGTGGGCACCACCCTCTGTTGGCCAGCACACACCCCCTGGCTTTCTGCACCTCGACTGTCTTTGGTCTTTTGTGGGGCTCGCCTACCATCCAGCTCTGCTTGCCCACTGGCTGCCCAAAACCTATTCCTGAGGTCAAGGGCCCCCCAACTCTGAGGGGCCTCTCACAACTCAGGTGTAGGGGCCATGTCAGGAGGGGGCCTGCAGAAGCAGAAGTGGGGAGCAAGCCCCGAGGCTGCCAGCTGACGGAGGGGCTCAGCGCCTTCACGCTGGTACTGTGGCTGCCTCCGGGCCTGCCTGAGAGTCACAGAAGCGGCTCTCTCCCTGCCAGGCTCCACCGCCTGGCAGGTGGACAGACCCTATTTCCCCCACAGGGAGGGGAGCGTGCACCCTACCAGCCCAGGGCAGGCTCGCCCCAGAATGACCGTGGCACCACTGTGGGGCTCTTCTGCCCAGGGCAGGGGCCCAAGGCCAGCCCACAGGGGAGCCCAGGTGTGCTGGGCCTAGTGACAGGTAACACAGCCCTGGCCTTCTGCACAGAGCCCCGCAGCCAGCAATGGGGACGGCCCAGGACCAATGGCTGTGACCCTCTGTGCTCATGTAGCCGCCGGGCCTGCCACCCTTGGGCAAAATGACCGCTCTGGGCCTCGGGGGTGGCACGTGAATAATACAAACGACAGCGATGACAAGGAAGCTGTAATGACACCAACCTCACGTGGCCGTTGTGAGAAGCAAAGTAACGGGAGGAAACTGGGGCGGGCGCCTGCTATCACACTGCCACCATCCCAGAGGCCTGCCTCCAAGCACTCTGCTTTCCCACAAAGACAAACTTGCGGGAAAAAAGAAGAAAATGGGAGTTTGTTCTTTTCACTTTATGGAAACAAATACCCAAAGCCTGAGCTGGTAACATGTATTAATTCTGCCATTCTCTACCTCAAACCTCGTGATGGAGCCAATGCTGTAACACGGCATGCGTCCTGGTTCTTGGGGAGGGAGGTGCCGCTTGCGGTCCCCACACCAGGGCCGGGGGAGCCCTGCACACGTGCAGTGCTTCGAGGCTCAGTCTCTGAACCACGGCTGATCACTGCGCTGTGAAGTTCCTTCTAAATGGCATCAAACGCAGTTACCCAGACGGTGATCCAAGCATGGACCCGCCGCACTGCCGTTGATCAGACTCACAAAATCACCCACTAGGGAATTTTGCCAGACACTAAGCAATTCACTCAGTCGCTCCCACGTTCTTTCACAACCAACTCCTCTCTCTTATTCACTGAGGCTCCCATATGCTGGACACTGTGCCAGGCATGGAAGCTCCAGGGCTCCCAGCATCACCAGGGAGACCGTGTCCTGTCTGCACACTGCTGCGGTAGAAAAGCCCATGAAACAACAAGGTCCTACTGTATAGCACAGGGAACTATACTCAACATCCTGGGATAAACCATAATGGAAAAGAATATAAAAAGGAATGTATACATGTGTATAACTGAGTCACTCTGCTGTACAGCAGAAATTAACACCACGTTGTAAGTCAACTATACTTCAATTAAATAAGTTATTTAAAAAAGAAAGAAAGAAAGAAAAGCCCACGAGACTCGTGGACCTGCAGACAGGGCGACAGTCAGCAGAGTGGGGTGGGGCAGGGATGCGGAGCTGGGAGTGGGTTAAAGGTGGGCAGAGGAGGGGTTCCTGACCCTCCTTCCCCCGCTCAAGGGAGGGATGGGTTTATTTCCCTCCTATGAGGCGCAAGGCTCTGGAGCCTGAAGACCTGGGCTCCTATCCTTAGCAGCTGCCTCAGTTTCCCCACTATAAGCGGCTGAGTGGGTCGGGGGGAGATGGTGCATGCAGAACGCCTTGCAGGCGACGTGACCATGGGTAGTTGATTCTCTCTCCTGTCCTGGCTCCCTGCTGGCCAGGGCCCCACCAGCCCCTGGCACCCAGGGCCGACCCAGCCAGGTGGACTGTGAGATGGGCCCTGGGAGTAGCCGTGGGCTTGCGGGTGGGCTTCCCAGGAGAGGTAATGTACATCTGAGGGGCGATAGGTGGGGAGGGTCTGAGAGGCTGTGGCCTCCTCAGGTTAGGTGAGTGGCCAACTCTGGCAGGGGACGGGAGGCAGACGGGGAACAGGTGGGAGAGGAGGCTGGGAGGGGCTGCTGGGCCCCCGGGGACAGTCAGGGGTCATGTGAACCCCACACCTGTTCCTCCCAGGTGGGAAGGAGATGTGTCTGCTCTCATTTCCAGGGCAGCGGGTGGTAAGGCCGTCATCCACACAGCCAGCGAGCTTCGCCCAAAGACCAGGTCCTGCCCAAGGGGCCACCACAACTGGGGAACTGTCCGCAGAGGCCCAGGAAGGGTAAAAGGGTGGGGGAGCTTTAGAGCCTGATGGCGTGGGTGCCGTCCCAGCACAACGCTTACAGGGAACCATGTGTAAAAAGCTCGGCACCCCCTGCGCACAGCAAGTGTCCACAGCTACTGTTTTCCTTCCCTGCCTGGGAGAAATCCTCCTGACCCTTTCCGGCCCCACTCTGTGGCCACTACCTCTCCCTCTGCAGGCCCCGCCCTGCCACTGAGGGTCACTCCCCAGCCCTTCCATGGCCCTCTACACACTTGGCCTTCACCAGTGGGTGTGTGAGCTGCTGCCCTGCTTAGCTACTCCTCCCAAAGGCTGTACTGCTGAGCCCACGTGAGACTCAGCATCACAAGGAAGATCCCTGGACCATCCCTGGGACCCCTGGATCCTCAGGGGCCGGACGGGTCTGCCTGGTCCTCGCTGAGTCCCTACCTGGCAAAGGCCCAGGGCAGGATCAGTGGGAAGCCACTCAGGTCTGGGTTCAAATCCCATCAGGCAGGACTTTCCTAACTGCTTGAGCCCCAAGTTCACTATGGGGCTGCTGACCTGCTCAGCTGCTGCCCCCCGAGGCCTCCTGAAGGCCCACCAGGCACCACCCTCGCAGGCCTGCTAGAAAGAACCCTGCCAACCGAAACCACAATAGGAGGGAAGGAGGCCGGGGCTCAGTACCACGTTCCCGTGGGAAAAAAAAAAACACGTTTATGACTTGATTTCATAAAGCTCTGTTCCTGTGTCTTAGCAACCAAGCTGGGTCATTTCTCTGCAAGGCCAGGTGACCAGGGTGGCGAGGGGTAGTGACCAGCAGCTCTGCACCCTGCTCAGAGCCTGCACTTTCTCACTGACCTCGTCCAGGTGAGGAAACGGGGCTAGAATGGCTTTGTAAATGGTCACTTAGCAGGTAAGTGAGATGTGGGCCACTTAGAACTTTTACCCCTGAGATACAAGACCCACTTTGATTGAGACAGAGTGTATCGGGCACTCCCACTGGGCTACTATTGGGGCCACAGGTGAGTAAGACCTGAGCTTGACCTCAAGGGGCACAAAGCCTGGTGGGGGATCAGACGTTGAAATAATGGGCTAAACACTGCTCAGTGGGCTGGGACCACTGGGGGATCTAACCAGGAGGAACGGCTTCCTGATGGGGAACTCGGAGAGCCTCCCGGCCGTGGTGACGTCCATGTGGGGTTCTGAAGGATAAAAAGGGATCTGCCAGGCATCTGAAGGGTGGGGAAGGGGTATTCTAGAGGGTACAGTGCAGGCAACGGCAATACAGTTCAGTATTCCTGATCCAGAACCTCCCCCAGACATCCTGTTCCCTGAAACACGTACAAAAGGGGCCAGGCTCAAGGTGAGGGCCAGATGCCCCCTTGGGGAGCAGGGCCACAGGGACAGGCCTGCCTCAGTAGCCACGGTTCCTGGGATCTTGGAAACTGTCCAGAGAGCCTCCCTCCCTGCCCTGCTGGGAGCTCAGGATCTAAAGGCTAATGACAGTGATGCCTTCTCCTGAATCTGAAGGTTTAGAAATCTCCCTCTACTTCTTTCCTGAAGGCTGAACAACCCCAGACTCTTGGCCGTCTTGGGGGAAGGTGAAGAAGCAGCAGTGCATCTCCCTGTGTGGGGAAAGTGCAGCCTGCCCAGGGCCCTCCACAGGATGTGTTTGCCTGCGGGCTTTGTGTGGCCTGCCGTCCCCCATTTTCTGCTCCATTTCCATGACCCAGGCTTAATCGGAGCCCACGAGGTGGAAAACCCAGAGCCATTCACCATCCACAGGAGGGGGCTGACCTGGCTGTGCGGCTGGTGGGAGGAGAGATTCCCTGAGTTCCCCAGTAGGGGCTCCCGTCAGTCAGGGCAGGGGGCAGGGAGGGGATGGTGGAGAGGCAGTAGGAAGCCAGTGTGGGGGAAGCAGCTTCCTCTTCTTACACTGAGATCTGGGCGGATCTGAGGGATGAGGATTTGTGCCTTCTGGGGACAGCTGGGGGTGGCTTCCACCCATCCTGGGTCCCCACCTTCCCAGGAAAGACCCTGGTAGGGCTGCAGCCTAAAGGTAAAAGGCACACCAGGGACTCAGGTCCCTGAGAATGGGGGTTTGCCCCAGGTGGATGCGAGGCCACCCTCCATGTGCTGACCTCAGAGTGGAAGGGGGCCTCTGCAGCCCTTGAGGGTCTCACCCTCACCGTCATGAGGGCCGTGACTCCCGCAGCGCGCTACACAGACTTGGGTTTGTGTCCAGTTTGGCCACTTAGCAGCTGGTGACCCTGGGCAGCTCAGGGAGTTCTCTGTGCCTCTGTCTCCACGTGGATATTAGCGGTACTAACGAAGCTGTGGGGAAGGGTAAGGGGTCCTGGATGGGAGTGGGCTCCCCTCGGGGCTCGGGGGTGGGAGCCACATGGATGCCTTAGTTACAGCTCCCTGGTCCAAACCCCTCCTAGTAACAGGGGTGGAGGCCAAAGCCTGGCCAGGAGTGGGGAGGCTTTGCCTAGGTGGCCCCTCTGCACACAGCGGGGGTTTGGGCGTTCAGGGTCTGACAGCCTCCCAGAACTGAGCCGGCTCTTACCAGGTGAGAAGCAGCTGTCAGGAAGGGTCCCTGGAATAAATGCAGGACTCTGCACTAGGCTGGGCTCCCAGCACCTCACTTCTGTGCCCCCACAGTGGAGGTGGATGGGAGAGGCCCTCACGTCAGGTTCATGTTTGCAGGGGGCGCAGATCCCAGCCCAGGGTGCAGGCTCGTCACTTGGGTCCAGCACTCCAGGTGCCAGAACTGCTAACAGGCTTGCTAATCATCCCCAGGGGCCTGAGCTTCCCATCAAACAATTCATACGCACTTAGGTAGCGAGCTGTTTTTATGGCTTCGTAAACACAGATGAGCCTCTGATGCCTGATAAAATACTTTCGCTAGAGACGCCAGCTGAGCAGCGCATTATCTGGGAAAAACCAAAACCACTTACTCAAGACGATGCGGCTTTAGTCTCCGCATGTGGGGAGGCCATGCCAGGGAAACCGCGGGGAAGCACAAATGCATCATTATGCCTTAAATGCTCGATATCGGTGCCTGTCACCGGAAGAAGGACAGTGACAGAGGCCCCTAGAGTCTGGGGGCTGTAAGGAGGCCAGAGGGTGGACACGGGAAAAGGAGAGAGAAGACCAGTGACAGGGCCAAACAGCAGGGCGGCCACAGAGCTGCAGTCCAGCAGCCTCTCTGCACGTGGGCGCCACTGCACCCCTGAACGCCATGGACAAAGTCCACACCTGCGGGCACCTGTGCGTGTTTCCCTGGAGTCTGGGAAGAGGGTACAGGGTCTTGGCCTGCAGTGGGCTCCAGCCTCCACCTTCCCACCCTGCCCTCAGGTTTCCTGGTGTTGGACAGAGAGCCTAGTCTCTGCTCTGACCCCCTGCTTTGGAGGCTGAATCCCCCAGCTGGGGCTCACCTGGGCACTGGTACTGCCCACTGTCTCTGCGGCCAGCCTGCCTGAACCGCGTTCTCTGGACCCACCTCCTCTGAGGCAGCCTCCATCTCCCCACACCTCTGTGCTCTGGCCCCCAGCTCCCACGGTGCCATCCTAGCTGGGATGTGCTCATCCTGGCGGCTGTCCTTGGGAGGAGGCTGTGGCCTCCTCTGACACATCAGACCTGTGTCCAGAGGGAGCACATGCACCTCTGGGGAACACTCATCAGGCAGAAAGAGGAAGGACCCAGAAGCTCGGTTCAGCCTTGAACTCTCTGCCACCACGGAGAGACCCTCCCGGTTCACGGTCACAGCTGTGTGGCTCCCAGAACCCGTGGAAAGGGGGAACTCCTGGGGCTGAACCCCTCAGTCCACAGACGTGGGTCCTCGTTCAGCTACTTACTATCAGGTTGGCACGGCTGTGGTGGCCTCAACTCGAAAGCTCTTCTGACTGAGGGACCCCCACCACACATGCAAGCCCCCCATGGTTACAGGTCCCAATCCTGCTGCATCTGGGCCACGTACTGGGGGAAAGAGCAGCAGCAGCTGTTGCTGAAAAATGCGGCAGCCGCGTCCCTACTGTGTGTGCTGAGCCGGCTGCTTAGGTTGGGCGCTCCCTTCCTCACCCAGGCCTGAAGCACCTGCGGGCTTAGCCGGATCTCACACCCAACTCCAAGCTCCACCCAACAATGAAAAGCAGTGTCCTCACCCCGTGACGACGCGTGGATGAGATGACACGGAGGATGACGAGAGCAAGAGGGAGCCCTGGCCTGTCCCTCACCCTGGCCACCCACTGGGGGACTGGGGAGCCACCTCCCCCTTGGGGCCCTGGGCCGGGCCGGCGGCACTCACATTGATCATAGCATTTGAAGTGATGCGGAAAAGGGTGGCCCGCTCGCTGACTGCCTTCAGCTTCTCGCCACTCTCACAGGGGATCCTGAGGCCGTCCAGCTCGCTCAGGGAGCGCTGCAGTGCCACGCCGTGCTTGGCCACGAGCTCATTGCACGTGCTGAGGTCGTCCAGCTTCAGGGAGAGCTTCTTGATGGTGTCGTGTAGCTCGCTCTTATCAGCTGGGGAGGCAGTCTCGTCCTCGTCGTCCCCAGAGTCATCTGTGGAGACACGCGGGGTCGCCATGGTTCTTACGGAGCAACACACACCCAGAGGCCCGGGAGGTGCCGGCTCCTGGCCAGGGCGAGGTGTCTGCACAGCCCCTCTGGAGTCAGTGCGGGGGATGGAAGAGGGGACCAGCTTGAATGACAGGGCCTGGGCTGTGCTTTGCAGGGGGCACCAGCACCCCCCAAGCTGATGTGCAGGCAGGGGTGGGCTGTCCGGGTGAAGAGGTGGAGATGGCTGTGTGGAAGCGGCTCCCATCCCAGACCCCGCAGACCCTGAATGAAGCCCGGGCACTGTCGCCACGTCACAGGCCCAGCCCGGGCTGACCCATGCCTCCCCCGCCAACCTGACCTTGCTCTCCGCTGTCCGCCCACCCCCGGTCCCTGCAAACAATGAGTGCTCGTGTTTCGGGCCTTTCCCTCTGTGTCCCCACTGTATCCCCACTGTGTTCCCACTGCCTGGAACCTCCTCACCACCCCCAGCTCCTCAGAGGTCTCACCCCTGCCCAGCCCAATGCCGCCCCATCTTCAGAGCCGGCCTGAAGACCCCCCAGGCCACAGTCACAGCTCCCTCCCCGCTGCGACCGGTGACCCCCTCCCGCAGGTCTCTCCTGAGGAGCAAGGCCATGCTCACCTATGGGCGTCTCTTGTGTGGAGACACTGGCTGTGGCCTCTCAATGGCCTTGTCAGGGTAGGGACTGTACCACTCCCAGGGGACAGACAGGTGATGAAGCTCAGGTAGGTGAAGCCCTGGCCCAGGCCCCCTGGCTAGTGTGTCTGCCTCCAGAGCCACCCTCTTCACGCCTGGGGGCCTCCATGAGGAGCCAGGCAGGTGCTCACGCCCCACCCCCTCCCTGCTTACTCGACCCCAGGTGCCCTCGGCACCCTTTCCTGGGAGTCTGAGGTACCTTGGAGCCTGGCCCACTGCCAGCCCAGCTTGTGTCCAAAGGGGCGCGGGGCTATGGGAGCCTCCGGGGTGCTCTGCGGCGAGTGGGGTGGGGTGGGGAGCTGGCCTGGGCCCTGCTGCTACTTCGACACTGGCCTGTGAGTACCAGAGGCTGTAATTGCTGAGCGGTGTCTGAGATGCCTTGATTTAGAAATAATTAACAACTTTTTTTTTTTTTGGTGAAGGAAATCTGTAACCCAAGATAGAAATTTTTGAAAAAAGGACGCATTGTGAGAGAACAGATTTCCTCCCATGGCAGACAGGGTGCACGGGGGTGGCCACAGCTGAGACACTGCTCCGCACACGCCCTGAGCTGGAGGCAGGGCCTGGCCAGCCTCGGAGGGGTGCCTGGAGCAAGGAGGTGGCAGTGGGCAGCATCCAGGCTGGGGGCAGGGCTCGCCCACCCCATCCAGCCCAACTGCAGCCCCGAAATGACCCAGTGTCTGGAGACCACACGTGCCGGGCCAGGCCCTGGGCCACTCGCTTGACCAGTGTGAACGCCGAACCTCAGTGACCAGCAGTGCAGGCGTGAAAACGCAGCTTCTGAGACACCAAGCCACCGGTTTAGGGCCTGTTATCAAGGGGGCAGTGCTGGATCTGAACCCAGGGGGATCTGCACGGAATTGTTTCCTCTCTCTGGATCACCTTAGAAAGGCTCCAATGGCTGACGCGTATCTTGCCTTCCTGGGTGCCAGGCACTGGGCAGGGCGCTGCCTTGGTTAATGCGCGTTGATGACCCAGTGAGGTAGGTTTGAGGGGCAGACAGGTGTTTTGAAATTGCCCAGGGCCACAGGCGGGGAAATTCTGGAGCCTCCAGGCCTGTCCGGCTTCAGAGCCTAGGCTCTTAGTTACAACGCAACCTCCTCTCACTTTCCAGGTTCAACGTGTCAAACAACCAGAATGGCCACCAACCAGTCAGCACAGCTGCTGCTGGGCACTGGGAGGGGCACACGGGGGCATGCTGACTGTGGGTCAGCCTGAAAGTGACCCCCTGTGCTCTGAGAAAGAACTGACCAACCTAACTCGGAGCATCTTCCTGCGGGACGGGCAGAGGGTGGGTAATCGCACCTTAGCAAGCAGCTCTTAGGGTCCAAGTTCAGGTCCAGCTGCCAGGGACACAGGAAAGTGCTTGTTCTGCTCCCAAGTTGCTGGCTGTGTTGCTAGGGGAGGGATGGGAAGACACCTGACCAGCAAAGTCTGTTCTATGGGGATGCGCAGGCAAAGTACCTCTCAGAGGGACAGTGAGATCAGAATGGGGGGGAGGGGCGAGAGGAGGAGTGACTGGATGAATGATCTTGGGTGCATCCCAGGAGGCCTGCATGGAAGCGGCAGGTCACACACAGAAGGGCAGGGTCTGGAGAAGGATGTGAGTAGTAGCACAGAGGAGCTAGCTGGAGAGGGCACAGCTAAGGAGCCTGGGCCTTCATCCCTTGGCAAAACGGAGTATGTGGGCATTTGAGCAGAGGTCCATGGATGAGAGGAGGCTGGTGACAGACTGAAGGGCAAAGCTGAACAATGAAGGGGACCCTGGCCCCCAAATGGTGAACTGTGGCCAGGCTGAGTCCCAGGTCTCAGTTCAGGGTCAGGGGTCTTTGCAAGGAGTAAATCCATGTGGGACACACAGATGAAGCTCAACATCAGAGATGCAAATGAAACCACTCAATGTGACGTTCCTCAAAGTAGCAAAAAGAATAGATGGCATTAACTCATCTTGTGCTTTCTGAAGGATGAACTGGCAGTTACCCATCTAGAGCCATGAAAAGGGCTCCTCGGCTTCCATGCCCCCCCACACACCCCCACCTGCCCCCCGGACGGGAGCTCTGCTGGTGGTGCATGTCGTCCAAGGAAGGAAAACACTCATACGTGCAAAGTCGCTTAGGCTGTGGTTCTCAAGCTTGTGGCCTTGGGGGTTCTCAGGCTTTTCTGACCCCACACATCTTCACTGTCCCCACTCCCACTGGGAATAAAACTCAGGCACAGTGAGCATCTGAGAGGAACAAAGTAACAATCCACATCTCAATAACACAGCAGACACTGAACTATCCATGGACTTAAAAATCCTACAGGAATTCTGCAACTATATAAATACAAGAATAGCAGCAACTGGAATCTAGGACCACATCGAAGCCACACATCCACCCACGGTGGAGCCCTGGCCTGCCTCAAAGCTCATGTGAAGGCCAGAACTCAGCACAGAGCAGCTATGCGGAGGAGCTTCCAGGCTGCCCCTGGTGTAGGAAAAATCAGGTGGTCGGAGAGCAGAGGCTTGGGCTCCGGGGCACCTCCCCAGGCGGGGGCGCTCACACGTCTGCCCCAGCCGCTGACATGAGGAGCCTGCGGTCCCTGCGCAGTGGGGAGGTGCCAGCACGGGGCCGAGGGTGGAGGAGGCAGGACTGGACAGGAGATCCCCTTCACCGGGCAGTAGGTGTGAGCAAGGGGCCGGTTAGGGGAGCCCAAAGTGCACATGGCACCTGCCCTCTGCCTGGTGAAGATCGTTTGCCATCCTCCACGCCGAATCTCAACCCCTGAGCACAAGGCCCGTCTCTCCCGCTCTCCCCGGGACACGCTGGCCTGCAGGGCCCCTCACCCACCCCCACCGAGCTCCCTGCGGTCAGTTGCCTTGCTCCACTCATGCTGGCCTCTGGCTGGCTCTGCACCAGCTGGTGAGCCCCGGGAAATGCTGTGTGAGTTGCACTCAGACCCAGCCCAGTCTCAGCAGCTCGGGAAGCAAGCTCTGGAAGAGGCAGCTTCCTACTGCTCAGCCGTGAAGGGCTGGGTGGGAAGGCGGCGTCCGGCAGCAAACAGCCACAGCAATGGACGGTGGCAGCAATGGACAGTGGCAGTAGTGGCCAGGGCATACACAAGGTGCCGGCACTTCTTAAAGCACTGGACAAATAACTCACTTAATCTTTGCACCCTTAGCACCCTCAGCACCCTCATTTTACAGGTGAGAAAGCAGAGGATCAGAGCAGGACGGGTCCTACAGAGAGTAAGTGGTGGGGCTGGGGTCCCTCCCCTGGTCTCTCAGCACAGGCCACACTGAGGGGGTCACTAACAGGGGCATCTCACCCTGCCCTCTCCCTGCTAGCCTACATCATCTCACCCTCCTCCCCCACCCCTCCCGAGACTGTTAGCCTCACCAGGAAGAGGACAGAGCCAGAATGTCTGTACTGGGGGTGGCGGCGGGACTGCAGACCCTGCCACCCACACCCTCATCTCAGCGGGAGGGCTGAGGTTCAGGGCAGGAAGCATCTGGCCAAGACCACCAGCAGCCAGAGAACAGAAGCCCACATCCCTGCATGGCCAGCCTCCAAGGACAGTGACCCCAGGGAGCCAAACTGGAAGAAGGACTGGAGAGCTGGAGGGGGCAAAGGGGAGGCCCAGGCAGGGGGCAGGCGGCAGGGGCTTCTGCCCTCCCATCCTCCCGGCCCCAGCTGCCAGGGCCATCGTGCTGAACCCCTGCTTCCCCAGGCCTTGCTCTGCCTGCCTGTCTTGCGCTGCTGCTCTGGGTGTGCTTCTAACGTTCAGATCAAACCTTCACAGAAAAGCGACTCAGCAGGAGCCCAGTGAGTTGCTCCACCAGCTGCAAAGACTGTGGCTTCTGAGACCAGGAAGCGGGCCTGGCAGATGGGGAAGGTGACTCTGCTCTTCTTCCCCAGGCAACTCTGCACCAACGAGCCTGCACCTTCTAATGAGAAAGACTTCCTGGGGAACTCAGGCCTGACATTCCTCAGCCAGTGGCACCCCGAGCCTCCCTGGCTAAAGTGACAAAAGCAAACAGCAGCTCCAGACTGTGGAACATGTAAAGAACAATCAACCCAGTCTCCAAGCCAGGGGCGGGGTTCAAGGTAAGGTGCAGGCAGCTCTGGGGATGGCGGGATCACATGCAGCAAATGACCGTGGAATAAAGGGCTCAAGCCTGTTCTCAGACACGACCATTTCTAGAAAAGCACCGACTCCTGAAATACCCACTGATTTTCACCAGCTAAATGCAAGAATGAATTCTCCTTTTTGTTAAATGAGAATAAATCCATAAAACTCGGGTTACCAACGTGTTTACAAGGCAGCAGTCACAACTTCTCTGTTCATCCCGGCCAGGCCAGCAGAGTATGGCAGTGGCCTCCCATCCATGGCAAGCTTCCCAAGTGCATGAGTTTCCAACCCTTATCCTGGGTTGGCTAGTGTCCCCCCAAAATCATGCCCTTCCTGGAACTTCAGAATGTGACCTTATTTGGGCTGATGCAGGTATAATTAGTTAAGATGAGTCATATTGGAATAGGGCGGGTCCTTAATCTAATATGACTGACCTCCTTACAGGAAGAGAAGCAAAGACACAGAAACACTCGTGATGACACAGAGACTGGAGTGAAGCATCTGCAAGCCAAGGACTGCCAGCAACACCAGAAGCTGATCAGTACTCTGACTTACTGCCCTGAGGGGTGGTCCCTGGATGCTCCCTAGATAAGCACTGAGACTCCCACCTGGGCACAGAGACCTCACAGGTCTCTCTGTTCTCCCCTCAAGCCTGGCACACGTGCCTCCCTGACTGCTCAGGGAGGTGGCCTGGGACAGCGGAGGAGCCCGGTTCTGGGCCAGGCAGTCCTGCTTCAACCCCACGTGGCCTTGGCTAAGGGTGCTTGTCCATACTCTGGGGATATTCATACCTCCTCTGGAAAAGGATTTAAGTCCCCAGCGTGCAGCCAGGGCAGAGCTGGGACTTCCTGGCCCCCCACCCACCAATATCCCTGTCACCCTCATCAGCACAGCTCACTTTTTGCACATAACCAGTCTTGAGTTTACTTCAAATCATAGAGGCTTGGAGCCAGAGGGAGCCCCGGTGTTTCTGCTGTGCCCCCACCCCCGCTTGGGGGTCTCCTTGAACCCTTCAGTAGCCGGCTGCAGCTGAGGAGCCACTGGGCACCCGCACCAGGGCCGGGACCCTCTTTCACCTGGAACTCCTGGGAAGGAGTGGGTTGCCATGGAAACAGCCAGCAGAGCAGAGCCAGGTGGGCTATTTTTAGAAGTGGAGCTTTTTTCCCCCCATCTTTGAGGAAAATGGATCAAGTTTCTGGGTGGGGAGGCAGCTTTTTGAAACCAAGTAACCAAAAGGCTGCACAGATTGGTCTGGAAGGTGGGGGAGGTGACATGGTGGGGACATGGGAGCCAGGGGCCCTGTGGCTGCCCCATTTTGCATTGTCTCTTGCTTGTTTCTCTGGGGAATCTGGCTTTGCCCTCGCCTGCCCACAAGCTCCTCGGGGTCAAGGCACAGGATGACCAGGGCCCCCCTCCCCTCACACACTGTGGCTGGAGATGAGTGACAGCAGCACTGGCTGAGGAGGGGCCTCAGGACAGGTGAGGTGAAGGCTGGGGAAGCCCAGCACTCACGCCTCCCTCTGCACCTCCACCCAGCGCTGGGCAGGACAAGGTTTGGGGGGAGGTGGTGCTTAGATGGGTCCTGGCAGAGGGACAGGACTGCAGCGGAAGGGGACAGGCCTATGGAGGTGAGGAGACAAGTTCAGGGACACCAGCAGGGTTCTGAACAGGGAGGGACATTCAGATGGCTCATCCACCTCTAGGTGCCAGGAAGCCAGGGACCCCCGCCCTCGCCCAGCCAGGCCATGCTCTGCCTGCGCTCCATGCCCTTGCTTCCTCTTGGCTCTTCAGCCCATCTAGTGCCAGGGAGACCCCGTGGCTTTCCCACCTCCTTGCCACACTCCAAATTTCTTTCCTCCTCTCCTCCGTCTGCAGATGGCTGCTCCCGGGGCTTCCCTGGTGGCCCAGTGGTTAAGAATCCGCCTGCCAATGCAGGGGACACGGGTTCGAGCCCTGATCCAGGAAGATCCCACATGCCGCAGAGTAACTAAGCCCACACGCCACAACTACTGAAGCCCGCGCACCTAGAGCCTGTGCTCCGCAACAAGAGAAACCACTGCAATGAGAAGCCCGCGCACCGCAATGAGTAGTAGCCCCCACTCGCATGCAGCAACGAAGACCCAACACCACCAAAAATAATAAATAAATAAAATAAATTTATTTTTTAAAAAAAGATGGCTGCTCCCCAAGGCCCAGTACCCATCGTTTCACCTGAGCACTGCCCTAAACCCTCGGGCTCCCCAGCACTTGCCCCTGGACCTGCCTCCGGCTGATGGGAGTAACATTCAAAAATGTAAAAAGAAGGTGATGGCTTCTTGGATGACAAGGTACAAAACTTGCTAGCCAGGCACTAGGCCACTGACCAGGCAGGGCCCAGAGGGGGTCAGGGGAATAAGAGAGAAGCCTTGTCCCATTGGCCAGGAGTCACGGGAGGAGGCAGCCACACAAGGGGACCCACAGCCATCCATGGGTGGGTGGCGCAAGGCAGGTGGAGGCCAGCAGACAGCCAAGGAGTGCCACTAGCTGGTGTGGGGAAGGGGCGGGGGGACAGGACACATGCTGTCTGAGTGCCTGCTCACCCCAGGCTGGCCCCGTCCCAGCCCCCTGCCACTCCACAGAAGAGAGGACACAGGGAGGGTGGGGAAGGATCCCTGCTCCCTGCTCCACCATGGCAGGGAGCCTGCATCAGTGCAGCGTGGGCCCCGCTGTGCCCGTAGCCTGAGACCCAACTTAGAACGGCAGCTGACGATGCTGACATCATGCCCTGACCCAGCAGTGCTCCCTGACCCAGCAGCATGGTAAATGGATTAATGGGGACAGGCGCTGCTCCCCTCCCTCTCCGCAGGACAGGGAGGGGACAAGGCCTAACCCCCGAGCCCTGCAGCCTTCCAGCCATGGTCTGGGACCCTGAGTGGCCACACCTCCCTGGGGCCCCCAGGACCCCATGGGGGGCTTTCATCTCGCCTGAACACTAAGAACTTTGAGCAGGGAGTGCCTCCCGCTTTCCTGCAGTCTGGCTGTGCAGAGACCCCCACCGCAGGGCCTCTGAGAAGACAAGCACAGCCAGCGGGCGTTGGTTTCAAGTGAGAACCGTGGGGCCCTGCACTCTCGGCAGAAAACAGCCACTTCCAATTTGCAGTGTTAGCATCTCAAAAATTCAATTACAGCAGGTTTGCTGACTGTTATTTAGATTTCGGGAGGTTTGTTAAGCTGCCCAAATTCAATTGCAGAATCCAATCAGCTGGATGCTGACAACAGAAACAGGCCTTGAGCAGGTCCACGAGGTCAAGTGACTTTGGTGGCTCTGAGACCCTACAGCCCTGTTGCTCAGTGACAGCCTATCCTGTGCTTCCTTGGGTCATGACTTCGCCATGTTATGACACAGTTTGCTGCATGAACCACACCCAGGAGAGGAATGGGTGGCGTGGAGAGTTATGGACTGTGCCCAAGACCCAAGGCTCCTGAGTGGTGGAGCTGGGATTGGCAGAGTGGTCTTTACAAAGAGTCTGATGGCCCCTGCCACTCCCATGGCCCTGAGGCTGAGAGACTGCAGCAGCTCACTCCACCCAGCCCGAGATGAAGCCTGTACTGGCCAGTGACCACCTGGCCTGGACGAGTGGGGAGGTGAGCCCTGCCTGGGGTGACGCTGCTCCTGTGGTCCTTTGCCCTGGAGGAGGGCCCCACTCAGGCAATGGGGAGAGGGAGGCTGAGAGGTCTCCTAGTCTTGACAGAGAAGGGCTCAGACAGGAGCCCCGGGGTGGGGTCCCAAGAGGCCTTGGGAGGAGGTGACTGCCTTACAGGCACACCCTGCAAGGGGTGACACAGGAGGAGGTGCTGCTCCAGGGGAATGAGGTCCAGGAGCACGGGGCCAGAGCCCTGAGGAGGAGCACCCCTGAAGTGCAGTCCCTGAGGCAGGTCGGAGGCCTCAGCGCTGGAGAGTGAAGCACGGGAACCAGGTCAGACGACACAGGGAGCCACTGGGGGCCCCTGGGAATGGGAGTGCCCCCCCACCAAGGTACTGCCAGTCCTTCCTGACTGGGAAATCCAGAAGGAAAGCAGATCTGTCTTTCCCAAAGTACATTCTGTGGGACACTAGTCCTGCAGGGGATTCTGCAGAAAAAGGAACCAGTGATTTAAAAAAAAAAACTTCCAAAAATAGGATGAATGACGTCCTTCCCAGCCAAGGAGGCAGGTGACTGAAAGCTCTGAGAAGCTTGGCCTTGAGGATACCGGAAGGCATGGAGGAATCTAATCTGATGGAAAAATCAGATAATAATAAATAATAAATCGTGAAACCCTGGTAGGCAGATGGAAAACACAAGCCAGAGCACCGGCATCATATGACCTTTGTGGGCCCTCTGTGGCCCATCGCCCCTCCTCTCTCTCTGGCGATCAGCATGGGGTGTGTTGAGGGCACCAGGAACCGGGTGAGACCACATTCAGGCTCTCCAGCAGCTTCCACTGGAGAGGGGTGCAGGGGTGGCACCCCAACCTGGACAGCTATCAACAAGGCTGAGGTGGGGCCCCAGGGATGGGTGCCCTGGGCTGACATAAAAGTCGGGCTTTGCTTCCAGTCCACAGGGGATGCAGAGGCAGGAACCTCATCCCACAAACACGAATCTGTAGGCCAGTATCTGTGGTGACTGAATCTCTGATCTTCTCAGGGAAAAACACCCCCAGGGACCCCTGGGCTGGCTGTAGAGGCCAGAAAGCAGCGGAAGGCTGGGCGAAAACCTCAGAGAGCAAAGAAACAAACCCCCTTTCCTCTCACTGGAAGGGGCTAGGGCGCAGGGTCAGAGCCACGAGCCACATGATGGGTGAAAAATAAGTGTATGCAAACGACAGCTAGGACGCCCGCAGAACCAGGTGCCTTCCTCCTCAGCAGAGGGCTGTGACCTGGGGCCACACAGCATCCTCAGGATGATGGACGGCTCTGGGAGCAGGGCCCAACTCCAGGGAAATAAACACTGGTGCAGAGATGGAGCCTAAAAATAGAGGCGCAGGCTCCAATTATGGCATCTTCTGAGATGCTGAAGCCAACCTGCCACCCACAGCCCCCTCCAGCCCGCAGAGCGCCCAGCCCACCCAGAGCTTCCACCCTAACCAGGGTTTCCACGGGGTCTCCTAAAGGAATGGGGTGCCGTCCCAGATCCAGCACTGCAGGGAGCTGGCGTCCTACGCATCCCCCCCCCTCCAGACTCACTCATCTGCCCCGTCCTGGTTTGAGTCTTGCCCCAAGGTCCCAAGGTGCAGAGGTGGGCTGCCCCTCAGCCAACCTGAGGCAGGTGCGTGAGGGCTGGACCCCACGCCAGCTGGGTTTGGGCGGAGATGCTGCAGCCCACCCCCTGCCGGTACCAGCTGACTGGGGGCGAGGCGCCGCTGCTCTCACCTGAGCCCTTGTTTAAGGGGCACGAGAGAGGCAGCTGGAGCACGGACGCTCCTCTTCCTCCGACCTGATGATGTCGAGACAGGAACCCACCTGCGTCTCAGCACGGTGGATCCTCCCCGAGGCACCCGCCTCACCTAGACAACAGTGAGCCTCCTCAGGGGGCTGCCATGCTCCCCCAGCCTCCACTGCAAGCCTCTAAACTCCATCCCACCTGTCTGCTCACTCCTGACTCACAGAAAGCCCCCTGCAGGCCCAGCCTCCAGGTCAGGGGGACCGCCTGGTGCCTGGTGGCGGGAAGGGCATCAGTATTTTTTTAAAGTTTCTCCAGGAGATTTCACACCGCAGCCGGGTGAGAACTGCTGGGTTAGATGCTGGCGAGGCCTCACCAAGCTTTAACATCTCATAATCTGAGGCTTCAGCCACATGTTTCCTCAGCGCTCCATATCTGTCCCCCACACCCTGCACCCCACCTCCAGGTGCTGCCTCCCAGCTCTGCAGACTGAGGAACCAAGGCCGAGGGGCTCACGTGGCCTCCAGGCATCTGGCTCCTGGGGCTCCCTCTCTCCGGGGCCCTACACTGCCTTCTGGGTAACCAAAGAAAAGGAAAAAAGTTCTCTCGGCTTGCCAGCTTAGGAAATTAAACAACGCCCTTGTTTCCATGTTGAAATCCAGCCTTTGTCCACAGAACACAATTTCAGTTTGGGTGTTGCTGTCTCACCTCTGGTCCTGTTTCTTCACGACGGTGTTACTTGTTAGCAGCTGCCCCAGATCCCATCAGGTTACGAGCCGTGGCCTCCCCATGGCACTGGCTGCTGGGGCCGTGGCGGGAACACCATGGAATGGCTTCTTTCTGCCCTCGTAGGCAAGGGGGAAGCACTGCCCTTGGCCCAACCGTGAGCACAGCTCCCCGGAGGCCACTGAGCCCACCTCACACTTCTCCCCACCAGAGAAGGGCGCCCACCCCACGGTCCCACCCCCTCCGCTTCCCGTTGTGGGTCCAGAGATCCCTGACCAATGAGAAGGATCATTTAATGAACAACAAGGAGCCCCACCTGTGGGAGTGTTTAATCTTGCTCAGCACAAACACCTGTCTCACAGCCAAAGCAAGTGGGACTGAACTGAAGCGAGGTCTGCCGACCCACACGAGAACCCACTGATCCACCCCCAGCGGCGCCAGCATAGTTGAGCCACTCACTGGAAACTGCCAGATTACATTTTCCTGGCCCGAAGACAGCCACAGCTGCTTATCCTTGGAAATCATCGGACGCCCACGTAATCACGCTAACAAGCTTTCCATGTGTGGCCACCTCTAGGCGTCAATGACAGAGAGTGACTGGGTCGGGGAGGAGGCGGGGTGGAGTGGGGCAGGGCTGGGAGAGGGGTCCCGCCACCTAGGAGCCCGACGGGCCCTGGAGGGGCAGGGGCTGCATCTGCCTGGCTGATCTCCACCTCCTGGGCCTGCATGCAGGAGGTGCCAAACAGAAACCTGTTGAATGAACGGATGCCACAAGGGACGGTGGTGGGAAGCGTTTTGTGAACCCCAGGGCAGTGTGCAGGTGAGCGGTGACGGGTTCAGGGTTTTCCCCTGGCTCTTGAGAGAAGGCAGCAATCACAACCCACTCACCGTATGACCCACCCCCTTTGGCTGCCCAGTCCCTGCAAAGTTCCTCTTTCTCGCCCTGCAGACCTCAGAGTGCCCTCCCGCTGCTTCTTGCTGTGGGTGGTGAGTGGGGGCCTGGCCCTGGGCCAAGCTCTGTGGGGAGGGTAAGGAGGAGACCCACAGGCCCTGCCTGGGTGGTAGAATCTCATAGTCTGCTCCATGCAGGGTGGACAGGCCAAGTTATGTCTTAAACAGAAAGGGAACAGAGCCACCCCTTTCATTTAAATGCCCATGTAAGATGCTCTCCCCTTTAGGAGTCAAGCAGACCTGCAAGTCCCAGTTTGCTATTTATCACCCCTGAGACCTTGCAGCTACTTAACTTCTTTACCTTCAGTTCCTCATCTGTAAAATGGGTCAATGCCTGTAATGTGCTTAACACAGTGTCTGCCACAGTAAGGCCACGAACATCAGCCATTATTACCTGGCTATAAAAAAGAGCCACACTGAAGGTAGAAAAGTCAAAAAGCCCTGTAGAGAAAAGCATAAAGTAGCAAAGAAACAATCACCAGCAATCCTCCTCAAGATAACCTCATCAACCTGTCTGATGCCAGTGGCATCTCTTCCCGCCCGCTCCCACATGCTACCCATAATGGGGACTGTCCCTTGTTCCAATTCCATGACTGCCGGCGACCAAGAACACCCAAGCAAGGGAACTCTCAGGGGCCAGGAGGGTGGATGGGAACTCTCGTCACTTGAAAGGCGTGTGCCCTGCGATCCAGGCACACCTGGAGCCAGGTTACCATGACTGCCTGCTCCCTGCCAGTCTGAGGTCCAGGTGGGCAGAGGCAGCCACCTGAAGGGTCACCTGAAGGGAAGGCCGCCAGTCTCTGATGGCAACACCAGAAGAGTACACTTGGCAGAATGTGTTTAAAGTGACCCGGCTCAGAGTGAGGCCGAGAGAAAGGGGCAGGAGGTAGGGACATTTTTGGAGGCCGTCTGGCTCCTCTAAAGGCCCTTTTGTTCCTCTCCTCGTTCTGGGTCACTGTCCATGCAGCTAGGAGCCTGGCACAGGCCCTGTGTTCGCAGGCATCTGAACATTCCTCCTGGAGGACACGGAGGGCAGTGGACAGTCCTCTTCATGACCCACATCCTTGGGAGCCCCGACCCAGAACTGACAGGGGAAGGCTGGGGATGAGGGTCAGTGCGGCCGAAGAAGGCATTCCTGTACCCGGAAGACATCAACGCTTTCCAATTCCCAGTCTAGCCTTCTGTTTTGTGTTTCCTATGTTCCCAGGTCGCTAGGGAGGCTGGTGGGTGGGCAGGTCCTCAGCTTAAGTGTTGGTGCGGCCACCAACAGACTGTGTGATTTTGAGCAGGTCTCTCCCTTCTCTGGGCCCCAGTGTTTGCTCCTGAAAGGAAGGGCAGACCCACACTGCTCTGCGGAGAAGGTCCACCAGCTATGGTTAATGCAGAATTTAATGCGTACATGCATTTGACCCTGGGCCTGGGGGCTTCTCTGCTAGTTGTGCTCTGGGATGGGGAGGAGAAAGAAACAACCCTGTGACGAAGCAAGCTACCCCAACCCCACCCCGGATGTGATGATTCAGCAGAACTGGTCATTTATGAAGAAGCCCTGGGAGCCAGGCCAGAGGCCAGGATCCATGGAGGCCCTGCCACCGTGAGATGGAGCAGAATGCTAATTGTGAGAGTAACTGCATCCCAGCCAGGCAGGCAGAGCCCAGATCTGGGAGTCAGAAGCGGGGCTCAGACCCAGAGGCGGGGGAAGGAAACAGGGCTGAGGAAAGGCCTGAAGTGGAAAAGGTTCGAGAGCGTCGGTCACCAGTGCCCCTGCCCTCTGCACGGCTTGTTCCTCCATTAGTCAGCTGTGCCCCTGCCCAGGTCCACCGTCGCCTCCCCAGCCCTGTTCCCGCACCTGCTGGACAAGGAGGGCAGCCACCCCTCACAGCTCCGAGGGGCCCTACCAGCAGGACCGTGCAGACACCACTGAGGGCAGGTGGCTTCCAAGGCTTGGCTCAGGGGGAAAAGCTACTTGAGCAGTGATTGCTAAGGAGGAAAATCAATCTGAAAATAGTGAGGCCCCAGAAAAATTCACATTCGGGAGGAACCTGCTTGCGAGGAGCTTGGCCAAAGACAGACGAGGTGGGATTTGCTGGCCGTTTGCTCCCGAGGGCAGGGATGAAGCCATGGCCCCCGCCTCCCCAACGGCCCCTGGCTCTGACCATCTGCTTGCCCAGCCTCTGTCAGGGGAGAACTATTTTCTTCCGGGCTAGCAAGCATCATTCTCAGGCTCTTGGCTGATACACTGCTTACTGTAAATCAAGAAATTGGTTTTCTGTTTTCTAAAAGAAATGGAAATTAGAAATTCCAACGTGTGATGGTGTTTGCAAAGAAACTGCAAGTGATTGTCCCTAAAAATAGAAGGGAGCTGTTTCCAACTGCCAAGTCTTTGTGACTAGGAGCAGGGAATACTGCCACAGGGAACTGTGGGGAGGGTGAGATGGTGGAAGTGACAGCCACTGTGAGGCCAGGCGAGGGAAAATCCAGCAGAGACAAGGGAAGAGGGTGAGGGAGCTGGGAAGGAAGAACCTTGTCTCAGAGCAAAGCCCTAGAGGAGGGCCACCTGCCCACCTGGGGCTGTGCCGGCGGGCTCTCTACCTGAGTCCTAGGGACCCCTGCTCAGCAGCTGCTCCCTGAGCCTGCAGGGAGGCTCCTCACAGCCCGGGCAACGCAAGGTCCCCAGAGCCTGGCTGAGACCTTCCCCTCAACTGCAGAGCCCAGGGGCTTCTCACTTAGGCCACGGGGCTGAGGGAGAAACCTGGACCCACCCAAAGGTACCACGCAGTCTGCAAGGGCATCAGAACACAGTCCTGCACAGTCTGAAACCCCACAGCCAGGCGGGCTTGAATTACAACCAGACGGTCTGCAGAGATCCAACATCTTTGGGCCAAGTTTCCACCCGAGACCCATTTCCGATTGGCTCCACGTTGGCCTGGCGGGGCTCCCCTTAAATAGGTCACTGTGGCTGACAACTTTCTGGTGTCCTTGTCCTAGGCCCACCCTGGCTGGAAGGGGGAGGGACTGATGGAACAGGTAGTGGGGGGCCGTGAGGCCTTTGGGCTGTGCTGAGCTGAGGAATATTCAGGCCGTTTAGGGCCGGAGGACTTGGGGCCATGGAATGGCTGTGTCCTACAAAAGACCCCTTTTCTGGAGCAGGTGAGCCTGAGGCAGAGACTTAGGCAACAACAGAGGGTCACTGCTTGCTGGCCACACAAAGTCACTCTGCAGTTCACTAAGTACTCTGCCGGGCAGCCCCAACTCGGGTCACCACACCCCTGTGCTGTGGGCTCCACTTCTGGCCTCCTTAAGTGCCAGGGGTGCTGGGGATCTGTGAGGCGAGGTGCTGCCCCCGGTCATCTGATGGGCAGCTTGATTCTGGGATTTGGATGCTGGGGCCATGAACGGGGATGTGCCAGGGCAGTGGGCACATGAGCCAGAAGACAAAGAAGGAACAGCTTCCTTACAGAGCTGAGAGAGAAATAAAAAAACCTAGAATTTTATAGTTCATAAAAATGTCCTCCAAAAATAAAGATGAAGTAAAGATATGTTCAGACAAATAAAACCTGAGAGAATTTGTGGCTCCCTGACCTACAATAAATGTTAAAGGAAGTTCTTCAAGCTGAGAGGAAATGATACCAAATGGAAACTCAGATCCAGACAAAGGAGTGAAGAGGGCTAGAAATGACACCAGGCAGGACCCTGCGGGGACTTCCAGGTACAAAAGCCCCTCCAAGTCTTGTTTGTAGGAAAAAGGCTTTCGTTCCCCAGAACTTCCTTAAGTTCCAAAGAGCAGGCACAAGCGTTTACTAGTTAGGGAGGTGGGGGAATGTAAAAACAAAGGAAAAGCAGTTAAGCAAGAAAAGTAATGACAATATTCAGCATAAACAGAGCCCTGGGACTTCCCTGGTGGTGCAGTGGTTAAGAATCTGCCTGCCAACGCAGGGGACATGGGTTCGAGCCCTGGTCCGGGAAGATCCCACACGCCGTGGAGCAACTAAGCCCATGCACCACAACTACTGAGCCTGCGCTTTAGAGCCCGTGAGCCACAACTACTGAGCCCACGTGCAACAACTACTGAAGCCTGTGTGCCTAGAGCCCATGCTCCACAATAAGAGAAGCCACCACAACGAGAAACCCGAGCACCACAGTGAGGAGTGGCCCCCACTCACTGCAACTAGAGAAAGCCTGCATGCAGCAACAAAGACCCAAATGCAGCCAAATATAAAAATAAATTTAAGGAAAAAGAAAAAAAAAAACAGAGTCCTAGTTCCTCCTCAAGGGATATACATAACAATCTGACACATATCTTTGAGTTCTGCAGGATGGTGACCCTCACCCAGGTGGAGGATGGTAGCTATATGCTGAACACAAGGATGCAGACCCCAGAATGGTTGGAACCAGGAGGTTGATGATTAAGATTCTGGAAACATCACCTTGTTACTTCACCATCAACCAATCCGAAGAAGGTCATGCACCCTGCAGCCCTCACCCCAAACGTTGCCTTTAAATTAAAACCATTCCCTGAAAGCCATCTGTCTCTTGTTTGGGTCTTTGAGCATAAGCCACTGTTCTCCTTGCTTGGTGCCCTGCAAATAAGCACCAAACTTTCCTTCACCACAAACCAGTGTCAGTAGATTGGCTTTGCTGTGTGGTGGGTGAGTGGACCCAAGTTCGGTTTGGTAACAGAAAAAATAAGTATGTGAGTGAACATAAAAGATGCTGGTTTTCTCATTTTAAAATTTCATTTAAAGGTAACTGTATAGAGCAAGTAAAAAAAGTGTATCTTCAAAAGTAAAATGGGACACAGCAGAAAGGGTGGGGGCCATAGAAGTAAATATATTGTTGCAAGGTTCTTACTTATAGCTGAAATGGTATATGATTTGAAGGAAGACTGTGATAAGTTAAATGTGCATAATGTAAACCCTAGAGTGGCCACTGAGAAGATAGATGTACAGTTGTGAGCTAATAAAAGGAAAAAAATGAATACTAAAAATAATACCACAGGGGCTTCCCTGGTGGCGTAGTCGTTGAGAGTCCGCCTGCCGATGCATGGGACGCAGGTTCGTGCCCCAGTCCGGGAAGATCCCACATGCCGCAGAGCGGCTGGGCCCGTGAGCCATGGCTGCTGAGCCTGCGCGTTCAGAGCCTGTGCCCCACAACGGGAGAGGCCACAACAGTGAGAGGCCCATGTACCGCAAAAAAAAAAAAAAAAAAAAAAAATACCACAGATGGCAGGGAAAGAGAAAAAAAGAACAAAATAGATGAGACCAAACAAACAGCAAAATAGTAGATTTAAGCCCAACCATACCAATAACTACATTAAATTAAAACGGTCTTAACACTCTAAAAGTCAGAGGCTTTATCAGACTGGATAAAAAAGCAAGACTCATTATACGCTATCTATATAAAACCCCTTTCAATATAAAACCATAGATAAAATAAACAACCATATGCTTTCTATAAGAAACGCACTTTAAATGTAAAGACATTGATGGGCTAAAAGTAAGATACTAGAAAAAGAAACACCAGGCAAACAGCAATTACAAGAAAACTGTATGGCCTTAATAACATCTGAAAAGAGGCTTGAGGACAGAGATAAAGAGGGAAATTTCATAACAACAAAAGAAGTCAATTCATTAAGAAGATACAAACCCTGATTGTGCATGTACCTCATGAGAGAGCTTGAAAGTATATGAAGCAAAGCCAGAAATGGAATCTACAATTATAGTTAGAGATTCAATACTACTCTCTTAGCAATTGCTAGAAGGTAGAGACAAAACAAAGATTTAGAACATGTGAATCTTCAAGTACCCTTTATCAATCAACTTGACCTAAATGACATTTACAGAACACCACATCCTACAATGGTAGAATACGCATTCTTTAAAACAGTACATGAAGTATTCACCAAGACACAGCAATGCTATGCCATAAAACAAGTCTCAAATTTAAAATGATAAATCATATGTTCTCTGGCTACTACAGAATTAAATTAGAAAGCAATAACAAAAGGTACCTGGAAAACACCCAAATACATGAAAATTTAACACACTTTAAAATAACTAATGGGTCAAATAAAAATCACAAGGAAAATTAGAAAATATTTTAAAATGAATGATACAACATATCAAAAATTTATATGATGCAGCTAAAGCAGTGCTTGGAGGGAAATGCATAGCTTTAAAGCTTATTATGAAAAAGAAGAGAGGTTTAAAATGAGTGATCTAAGCTTCCACATTAAGAAAATAGAAAAAGAAGAGCAAATTATAATCAAAGTGAGTAGAAGGAATAAAATGGTTTAAAAAAAGAGCAAAAACCAATGAAATAGAGAAGAGTAACAATGGGAAAATTAAACTAAAAGCTTTGAAAAGATTTTCTTTGAAAAGATCAATGAAATTGATAAGCCTCTAGCTAGAATAATCAAGAAATAAAGAAAATACAAATTACCAATAATAGGAATGAAAGGAACATCATACAGCTCTATTGACATTAAAGGGATATTTATTTATTTATTTATTTATTTATTTATTTATTTTGTGGTACGTGGGCCTCTCACTGTCGTGGCCTCTCCCGTTGCGGAACACAGGCTCCGGACGCGCAGGCTCAGTGGCCATGGCTCACAGGCCCAGCCGCTCCGCGGCATGTGGGATCTTCCAGGACTGGGGCACGAACCCGTGTCGCCTGCATTGGCAGGAGGACTCTCAACCACTGCGCCACCAGGGAAGCCCCAGACATTAAAGGGATATTTAAAAAATATTATGTACAATGTTATGCCAATAAGTTTGACACCTTTGATGAACTGGAACACTCCTTGAAAGAACAAATTACCAAAAATTACACAAGAAAAAAAAAAGTGCTTTATAATGAAAGTGAATTTAAAATTAAAGACCTTTTCCTCAAAGAAGATGGTCAGGTAAAAATGTCTGCACTGGTGAATTCTACCAAATATTTAGGGAAGAAATAACACAATTGTTATACAAACTTTGTCAAAAAATAAAAGAAGGGGAAACAATTCACAATCATCTTATGAGGCAGTATTATCTCATCATAAGACGTACCAGTATTACACTGATAACAAAAGCAGGCAAAGACATTACAAGAAAACAAAACTATAGTCCAAGATCACTCATAAATATAGATGCAAAATGCCTTGAAAAACTATTAGCCAATAAAATTCAGCTAAAAAGGATAATACATCATGAACAAATGGGGTTTATCTCAGGAATACAAGGTTTAACATTTGAAATTAATACAATTCATATTAACAGTATAAAGAAAAAACATAATCAACTCAATAAGTACTGAAAAAGCATTTGACAAAACTCAAAACCCATTCAAGATAAAAACTCAGAAAACGTGGAAGAAAAGGACCTTTCTCGTTATTATAAAACGCATCTATAAAAATCCTAGAGACTTCCCTGATGGCTCAGTGGCTAAGAATCTGCCTGCCAATGCAGGGGACACAGGTTCGATCCCTGGTCCGGGAAGATCCCACATTCTGCAGAGCAACTAAGCCTATGCACCACAACTACTGAGCCTGCACTCTAGAGTCTGCATGCCACAACTATTGAAACCCACGCACTCTAGGGCCCACATACTGCAACTACTGACCCTGCGTGCTGCAACTACTGCAGCCCGCGCACCTAGAGCCCATGCTCCACAACAAGAGAAGCCACCGCAATGAGAAGCCCACACACCGCAACAAAGAGTAGCCCCTGCTCGCTGCAATTAGAGAAAGCCTGTGCACAGCAACAAAGACCCAACGCAGCCAAAAAAAAATCCTACAGCTATCTTCATACTTAACAATGAAAAGTTGAACTTTTTGCCCTAATATCAGGAAGAAGGCATGTCTGCTCTCACCACTTCTATTCATTATTATACTGGAGGTCCTAGCCAGTGCAACAAGCCAAGAAAAAGAAATCAAAAGCACACAAGTTAAAAGGAAGAAGGAAAAAGCCTTTATTTATAGACAACATGATAGCAAATACAGAAAATCCTAAGGAATCTAAAGAAAAGCCACTAGAACTAGCAAGTGAATATATCAAGATAAAAGGTTGTATACAACAATCAACTGCATTTCTGTAATATTAGCAATGAACAACTAGAAAATAAAAATTTTTTAAAGTAATACCATTTAAAATAGCATCAAAACCAGTAAATACTGTCAGGTAAATTTAGTAAAATATGTGCATGAAAACACATAGCTAAGAGAAATTAAACAAAAATAAATAACCATATTCATGGATTGGAAACTTCAGTACTGTTAAGCTATCAATTCTCCACAAATTGATCTATAGATTCAATGCAATCCTGCCAATATCCCAGCAGACATTTTTGTAGGAACTGACAAACCAGTTCTAAATTTTATATGGAAAAGCAAGCCAAACAGTTCTGGAAAAGAATAATAAAGCTGGAGGACTTATACAACCTGTTATCATGATCTACCATACAGCTATAATAATCAAGACAGTATAGTGTTGGCATAAGTATAGATTTATAATGAAACATAATAGAGAATTCAGAAACAGACCTGACATGTATGATCAACTGATTTTCAACAAAGGTGTCAAGGTAAGTCAATAAGGGAAAAACTTTATTTTTTTAAGAAAATGGTGCTTAAACAACTGAATATCCACTTGGAGAAAAAAAAACCTTGACAACTACCTCACACCATACACAAAATTAACTGAAAATGGATCTTAAATCTAAATGTAAAAGCTAAAACTATAAAACATCTAGAAGAAATCAGCACTATCCTAAGGTGGCCAAAAATGTCTTAGAACATAGAAAACACTAATCATAGAAGAACTTAATAAGAGATCTAATCGAAATTAAAATTATATGCTCTTAAAAAGATGCCATTAAAAATGAAAAGGTAGGGCTTCCCTGGTGGCACAGTGGTTGAGAATCTGCCTGCCAATGCAGGGGACACGGGTTCGAGCCCTGGTCTGGGAAGATCCCACATGCCACGGAGCTACTAGGCCCGTGAGCCACAACTACTGAGCCTGCACATCTGGAGCCTGTGCTCCGCAACAAGAGGCCGCGATAGTGAGAGGCCCGTGCACCGTGATGAAGAGCGACCCCCGCTTGCCACAACTAGAGAAAGCCCTCACACAGAAACAAAGACCCAACACAGCCAAAAAAATAAAATAAAATAAAATAAATTAATTGAAAAAAATAAAAAGGTAAACCACAGATTAGGAGAATTTTTTCTCAATACATATTCTTGAAAAAGAACTTGTATTCAGAATATATAAAGAACACTTGAAACTCATTAATAAGGTAAACAATACACCTCCTACCCCTACACCAAATAGGAAAAGGATTTGAAAAGGCACTTTACAAAAGAATATATACAAATGGCTAATAAGTACATGAAAAGATGCTCAACATCATTAGTAATTAGAAAAGTATAAATTAAAACTACAATGAGATACTATTACATGCCCAGAAGAATAGGGGAATTTTAAAAGGCTAACAATAGCAAGGGTTGACAGGATGTGGGGCAACAAACTCTCAGACATTGCTGGTGGGATGTAGTATGGTAAAGCCACTCTGGAAAACCGTTTGGCAGTTTCTTATAAAGATAAACATACACTTACAACACGACACGACCTACAATTCCACTTCTAGGTATACCTAAGAGAAATAAAAACTTATGGCCACAAAAATACATTAATTTTAAATGTTCACAGCAGCTTCACAGCTCATAGTAGCCCCAAATTGGAAACAGCCCAAATGTCCATTAACGAGTGAATGAATACTTGTGGCATATTCACACTATGGGAAAAAGTCAGCAATAAAAAGGAACAAATTATGTATTCACACAACAAGAAGGAAACTTGGAAACATTATACTGAATGAAAAAGCCACACATACTACTGTTTGATTCCATTATATGAAATTCTAGAACAATTAAAACTATAGTGCCAAAAGGAGATCAGTGGTTGTCTGGGGCTAGGTATGGGGGGCACTGACTGAAAAGGGGCATGATGAAACTTTTGGGGATGATAAAAATGTTCTATATCTTATTTGGATTGGTGGATATACAGGTCTATACATTTGTAAAAACTCACAGAACAGTTAAAATCAGTTCATTTTATCAAATTAAAATCATACATAAAGTTGATTTTAAAAGAAAAAAGAATAACCATCTACTGATTCAGTTCTAGTAATGTATCCTACTGACACGCAGATATGTGACTTCTGTGTGATATGAAAAAAAATTTAAGACATAGTCAATGAAAAAGTCAATGAAAAAGTTCGACAGTATGTACAGTATGATTCAATTTGCCTTTTGAAGGATATCTATATTACATATGTTTTTAAAGAGCAGATAAGAAAAACAGTAGATAAAACCAATAAAACCAAAATCTGATTCTTTGAAAATATCAATATGATCAATAGCCAATAACATCAGTGAAAGAGGGGACATCACTACAGATCTTACAGACATTAAAGGATAATAAGAAAATATCACTAAAAACTTTGTGCTCACAAATTTGATAACTTAGATGAAATAAATTCTTGAAATACAAAACTACCCCAACTCATTCAGTGAACGAAAATAACCTGAGGGCTTCCCTGGTGGCGCAGTGGTTGCGAGTCTGCCTGCCGATGCAGAGGACACGGGTTCGTGACCCGGTCCGGGAGGATCCCACATGCCGCGGAGCGGCTGGGCCCGTGAGCCATGGCCGCTGAGCCTGCGCGTCCGGAGCCTGTGCTCCGCAACGGGAGAGGCCGCAACTGTGAGAGGCCCGTGTACCACAAAAAATAAAAATAAAAAAATAACCTGAGTGGTCTATTAAAAAATTGACTTTTTTAGTTAAAAATCTCACAAAGAAGAAAACTTAGGGCTCAGAAGCTCTGCTGACAACCATTTACAACAGCCAAGACATGGAAGCAACCTAAACGTCCATTGACAGATAAATCGATAAAGATGTGGTATATGTATACAATGGAATATTACCATGAAAATACAGCCATAAGGGGCTTCCCTGGTGGCACAGTGGTTGAGAGTCCGCCTGCCGATGCAGGGGACGCGGGTTTGTGCCCTGGTCCGGGAAAATCCCACATGCCGCGGAGCGGCTAGGCCCGTGAGCCATGGCCACTGAGCCTGTGCGTCCGGAGCCTGTGCTCCGCAACGGGAGAGGCCACAACAGTGAGAGGCCCGCGTACTGAAAAATAAATAAATAAATAAAATACAGCCATAAAAATGAATGAAATAATGCCATTTGCAGCAATATGGATTGATTTAGAGATTATCATATTAAGTGAAATAAGTCAGACAGAGAAAGACAATTATCATATGATATCACTTATATGTGGAATCTAAAATATGATACAAATGAACTTATTCACAAAACAGAAACAGACTCACAGATGTAGAAAACAAACTTATGGTTACCAAAGGGGGAAGTGGGGGGGGGGGTGGAGGATAAATTAGCAGTTTGGGATTAGCAGATACAAACTACTATATATAAAATAAACAACAAGGTCCTACTGCATAGCGCAGGGAACTGTATTCAGTATCTTGTAATAACCTATAATGGAAAAGAAAAATGAAGAAGAATATACGTGTGTGTGTGTGTAACTGAATCACTTTGATGTACACCAGAAACTAATACAACATTGTAAATCAGCTATACTTCAATTAAAAAAAAAAAGCAGGGCTTCCCTGGTGGCGCAGTGGTTGAGAGTCTGCCTGCCGATGCAGGGGACACGGGTTCGAGCCCTGGTCTGGGAGGATCCCACATGCCGCGGAGCAACTGGGCCCGTGAGCCACAACTACTGAGCCTGCGCGTCTGGAGCCATGCTCTGCAACCAAGAAGCTGCGACAGTGAGAGGCCCGCGCACCATGATGAAAAGTGGCCCCCGCTCGCCGCAAGTGGAGAAAGCCCTCGCACAGAAACGAAGACCCAACACAGCCAAAAATAATAAATAAATAAATTTTTTTTAAAAAAGCAGCTCTGCTGACAAATTCTACCAAACATTTAAAGAAGAAGCAATACTGATCCTACATAGACTCTGTCAGAAAATTAAAGAGGAGGGAATACTTTCCAATTCATTTTATGAGGCCAGTATTATTTGATAACAGAACCAGACTAGGACATTACAAAAAAACAAAACAACAACAAAAACTATAGACCAATATCTTTCATGAACAGAGACATAAAAATCCTCAGAAAGGTATTAATATAATCCAGCAGTACATAAAAAGGGTAATACATCTTGTAAGTGAAGTTTATCCCAGAAATGCAAGGCTGGCTCAACATTTAAATATCAATCAATGAAAGACAACCCAATTAAAAAATGGGATTTGAATAGACATTCCTCCAAAGAAGATATACAGATGGCCAATAAGCACATGAAAAAATGCTTAGTATAATTAGTCCTTAAAAAAAAAAAAAAAGCAGAAAATAGGGACTTCCCCGGTGATCCAGTGATAAAGAATCCACCTTCCAACGCAGAGGACGCAGGTTTGATCCCTGGTTGAGGAACCAAGATTCCACATGCCGCAGGGCAACTAGGCCCACACACCACAACTACTGAGCCCGCACGCCACAACTACTAAGACTGTGCCTCAACTAGAGAGCCCACGTGCCACAAACTACAGAGCCCAGACGCTCTGGAGCCTGCACGCCGCAACTAGAGAGAGAAAAACCCTCATGCCACAACTAGAGAGAAGCCCGCGCACTGCAACGAAGATCCTGCGTGCCACAACTAAGACCCAGTGCAGCCAAAAAAAAAAAAAAGCAGAAAATAATATGTTGGTAAGGATGAAGAAAAACTGGAACCTTCCTACTGATGGGAATAAAAAATGATACAGCTGCTTTAGAAAACAGTTTGGCAGTTATTATATAACCCAGCAATCCCATCCTGGGTATACACCCAAGAAAAATGAAAACATATGTCCATTCAAAAACTTGCACATGAATGTTCATAGCACAGCAGCATTATTCCTAGTGGCCCCAAAGTGAAAATAACCCAAATGTCCATATATGCATGCAATGGAATTATTATTTGGCAACAAAAAGGAATAAAGTACTGATACATGCTACAACATCTGAGAACTTGTTAGAAATGCAAATCTTCAAGCCCTACCTCGGACCTACTGAATCAGAAGAATCTGGGGGGAGGGCCAAAATATAAAAAAACAATATAATTCATCATATTAACAGACTGAAAAAAAATCCATGTGATAATAATTTCAACAGATGCAGGAAAAGTATTTGACAGAATTCAACATCCATTCATCATAAAATTTCTCAGCAAGCTAGGAATAAAAGGGAATTTCCCCAACATGATAAGAGATCTGCAAAAAACTTACACTTAATGTACATTAAAATGTATATTTGTGGGTTTATGCCTTTTTATTTCCTCATGTTTTGCTATATTTTTCAATTATTCTGTAGATGTGAGTCAGACCTAATTCTTATTCTCAGGGAATTCAGTGTTTTATGATCACACCCCCAGGGACCCCTAACACTGGAATACAAGTTAGAAGAGAGGCACTTTAACCTTTCAGTCCCCTTGTGCCACAACTGAGGACCACACTGAGTGCTCTGGCTCTGCATGAGGCTGTTCCTGGGACTGTCTAAACTGGACAGCTTGGTGTCACATGAGGGATGGTGACAAGTTCTAGTGTTAAGAGATGTTTGTAACAGCTCACAAACTGGAAAGAGCTCAAGTGGCCATCAACGGGAGTATGGATCAACTATGGTATATTCATACAGTAAAATAAATATACTAAGCAATGAAAAAGAGCAAACTTATGATGCACATGACAACATGGATGAACCTCACAAACATTAAGCTGAGTGAAAGAAGCCTTGCATAGAAGAGTACATATTGCATAATTCAATTTATGTGAAGTTCTAAGACAGGCCAAATGAATCCGTGGTAAAATCAATCAGAACAGCAGTACTTCTGGCAGTGGGGTGTGGACTGCCTGGGAAGGGGCCTGAGGAAACCCTGGGGTGACGAACATGTCCTGTATCTTGACAGCTTCTGGGTTGCAAAGGTGCGTGCACACACTTATCAGAACTCAAACGATGATTAGTGCAATCCACGATATGAAACTCTGATTAATGATATACATGCTGAAGTGTTTGGGAGGGGAAAGAGTACTGATGTCTGCAATTTACTTTGAAAAGCATTTAAAAAATTAAGATGGGCTGATGGATAGAGGGATGGACAGAAGGATACATAGGTGATAAAGTAAATATAATAGAATGTTAATGGTAGAATCTAGGTAGTGGGAGTATAGGTATTGACTACACAATTCTTTCAACCTTCCTCTATGTTTGCAATTTTTTATAATAAAGTGTTGGTGGGGGGAAACACTGATAAGGGAAGACTCGACCTACCACAGGAAACATACTTTCCAACTACAATAATCATATCAATGTGGTTCAGATGCAACACTAGACAAAACTAGTGCATGACAAAGAAGTCATTGACTTGCAAGAGGCTAATAAATTGATGAAAAAGATTCAACCCCCTTAGAAATCAAAGATATGCCCATTAAAGAATGAGATGCCATTTCCAATTCTCAGCAGGTTTCAAAATGCTATTAAATGCTGATGCGGGTGTGTGGTGAGACTAGCACTGGGTTTGAGTATTTACTAAGGCTGTGTGACCAGGCAAATTCTGTCTGTCTCTGGGTCTCAGCTCTCACACTTGCAAAACTGGGGTGCGGGGGGATCTCAAGCCACCTGGGGCTCTGGGTGAAAGAGACCAAAGAGACTGACAGAGAAGATCACCCAGACACGTGGGCATATGGCACAGGTTCTCAATGCGCCGTGGTTGTCATTTGAGGTTATTTTTATGCAATGGAATTACAGGCACTTTTAATTTTATTCTAAATGCTTTTTCTTTACTAAATTTTCTGCAATGAGGATGAATTATCTTTGTAATCTGGGAAAAAGGTCAAAAATTATTTTAACCACCAAATGGCAATAATCTCATCCAACTGTGACAGTCAAAGATTCTATGGCTACATGATTTTCCTTTGTGTGGGTAACTGAATGTTTCTCAGCTCAATGTGAGAACTCTCACATCGACACCTTCCTGATTCAATCATTGAAAAATGTGGAAAAAACCCACAAGTATAAGGCCACATTTCCCATGAGAGTAAGAGCTAAATCAAGCCAAGGGTCATTTAAGAAAGCTCCAAACTCTATGCAATTCATGGGGGAGTAACTCCTGGAGTGATACTTCTGCTGCTGCAGCCGGCTGGGCAGCCAGCCCCAGGTGCCCGTCGCCCAAGGAATGCCACTTCCCAGATGACCCACAGGATCATTTCCCCTCCTATGGAGACCCAGCGTCCCCTGCAGAGTTAACACCCACCGAGGAACTGCTGCTCTTTGGGAGGGAGCATGAGGACTGTGATCTGGGGGACAGCCTGGCATTTCCAATTAACAGCAAGTGCAACCACCCTCACTGATTATCAGCAGTTATCTGCAGCCACAGGGATAACCAGTTTCTCACTATATAAGCAGCAGCTCCTCCTAGCCCCAGGATGGCAAGGAGAAGGCTTCGGAGGTAAGGTAAGAGAGAAGTGGGTAAGGCAGAAGTGAAAGCTCTAGCTGGAAAAACAGCAGGAACTGTTAAATATTCAGGGCAGTGAGATGACCAAAGCAGGCAAAGGTGAGCAGAAGGGCCAGCTCTCCACCAGAAAGAGCCGCCAGGGGTCAGGGTGAGGTGAAAGTCGGCACAAAAATGACCACAGAGGCCTTTCCTGGTGGCACAGTGGTTGGGAACCTGCCTGCCAATGCGAGGGACCCAGGTTCAAGCCCTGGCACGGGAAGATCCCACACGCCGTGGAGCAACTAAGCCCATGCACCACAACTACCAAGCCTGTGCTCTAGAGCCCGTGAACCACAACTACTGAAGCCTGTGCGCCCTAGAGCCCATTCGAACCCACAACAAGAGAAGCCGCCGCAATGAGAAGCCCACGCGCTGCAACAAAGAGTAGCTCCCGCTTGCCACAACTAGAGAAAGCCCGCACGCAGCAATGAAGACCCAACACAGCCTAATTAATTAATTAAAAAGAAAAGAAAAGAAATGACCACAGAGAAAAGGACAACTAACTCCAGGGCTAACTAGACCAGAATGGGGCCAGGGGGTGGAGGGGTGCATGGCCAGTGTCGGTCAGGAGCAGGGGCTGCAGGTGGCCACAAGTGGCCCCATGTCAGGAGCCCACCCATACCTGGATCTGCGTCTGGAGTGGCCCTTGGGAAACCTAACAGGTGGATTCAGCTCAGTCAAGCAAGCCACTTCCAAACTCTGTCCACTTCCAACTAGATGACTCCAGAGCATGGGGCAGGGTAGCCGTCACAGGCATATGACCTGTGCAGTCACAATAAGGCCCCAAGTCAGAAGGGCCCCTCCCTTGGTTTAATGCTCAGCTGTCTCCGTCTTGAAACTTAATTTTTGAACAGGGGCCCCATTGGTTACACAGCAGAGCCTGCTAGAGGATGACAGTTCCAGGGACCATTTTTCTGAATCCCACCCACCAAAGAAAGCAGAGCAGTGCAAGGGTCCCAAGAAGTCCTGTCTGGCTTGGGTTCCAGCCAGACAGGTTTATATCCGACATAAACCAACAAGATTTACGATGCTTCCCTTTGGGTTTCCACACAAGGGCAGGAGAAGATGCAGGTGGCAAGTCGCAGGGGGGTAGAAACAAATAATAACCAAACTTGTGGGGAAAATTCATCCTTTTTCGGTTAGTCTATTGCAAATTAAAAGACTAACAAGGCACAATTTTATGCCTGGTCAAAAAATACTCTCAGAAAAATACGAATGCAGGGGAGGTGGAGAGAAGCAGATCTCTACACCCAGCCCTGAGAACATCATGGACCAGAACACTTTGGCTGAGGGTGATGGGGTGCCAGAGGGAAGCAGTCACACCCCTTGCCTCAGCGATCGCACTCCTGGGTGTGTGTCCGGAAAGAAACAGCAGAGAAAATGTTCACATGCCACAAGACTCTCAGGCGGCAGCTTGGCTCTGGTTACAATCTGGGAAGAACCAAAACGTCTAACAGAAGGAAAAGCCTTTCCACAGCCATTCAGCGGACACACATTAAGTCTGTGATAACATGGGAAAGAGCTTATGATGTACAGCCATGTGACAACAGTGATGTTTTTGTATCTCAATGATGTAAAAAGGATGTTCACATAAAGGAAAAACACTGACTAAAAATAGAGACCTAAAAACAGTGACATGAGGGGTAATGAAGTTATGGAAACACCATGATCTTGAACATCTGGAATTGCTGCCTTAACGGTAAATAACCCTTAAAAACACTGAATGTACAGGATGCAGAGGACAGGCCCAGATGAAACGCAGAGTTTGGCAAAGAACAAAGTGTGTGTGTGTTGGGGGCGGGGAGAGGTGAGGTTGGGGAGGGGAGTTCATGAAGCAGCAAAGCAGCTGCCAGATGGTTAACAAGCTAAGAGTCAAGCTCCAGGGACCCCACCCCATGGGAACTGTGCTGCTTCTAATGTAAAAATATCCCAGGCGGAGGAATGTACCCGGGGGCTTGGCCGGCTGTTAGTTCTGCCCTCTGAGGAAAAACATTTGTCCTCTAACCAGCTCCCACCTATGGCCACAAGGATGCAGGGCACGCCAGGCCAGGACGCAGAGGGCTGCCCAGGTGGGGTTCCATCCTCCGGCCTTGCCACATCGCCTAGCCTAAGCAACTACTATTCCTGAAGATGTGCGTCAGGCATAAATCAACACACACGTCAGAGGGAAACAGGACAAAAAAGGAAATTTATCTTTGGCAGCCCGAGGCCCACAACTTCATCTTTATTCATACTGCTCATCTATTTGATCAGATGCAGCTGCTGGTCTAAGCTGACTGGCACTTTACAGGAAAACCAGGTGTCGGGGGACTGACTCGTGTCCACAGAGGGCAGTGCTGCAAGATTTAGGACGCTCCTGGATGAGGTCAGAGGACGATGTACCCACAGCAGACCTCTCAGTCTTGGGCAGGAGGGGCCTTGGAGCTCAAGCCTGACCCCGTGCGGCCAGTCTCAGGCTGCCCCTCTCTCCACAGTGGCTTGGAGGCCCCTCTCGCCATTTTGCTCCCCACTCAGCTTCCGAGGGCCACTCTGAGTCTGGCTCCCACTTTGGCCTCCTCCAGGCCTCATGCAGGGTCACCTGGCTTGGCCTGGCACCCGGGCAGCCCATTCATTCTCTCTTCGCCTGGCGACAAAGGTCACTGTGTTATCCTCAGAACCAGCCAAACATTGCTCCTAATACATGTTTATATAAACAGAGCTGTTGCATATGGTTGAGCAGGTTGTGCACTGCACAACTCTAGGAGGCACCATTCACCACAGACACTGGGAATTTGTTTTTATTATAACACACATCCAGCAAATTAAAGAAAAGAGTATTGCTCTGATAAATCAGAATATGACAACATAGTCTGATTCTTCCACATATCTCAGGATACATAGAAGCAAAAGGTCTTGAGGAAAAAAGGGTGCCTTTTTCTAAAGATGGGCACCAAGTGGGCCATCACAGCCCTGCACACCCACCCATGAACGACAAACAAACCAGCTCCCCGGAGAGAAAACGTCATCCCCCAGATTCCATGGGGCCACCGATGGCAACAGAACGCTGGCCGGGGCAGCTTGGGGCCTGTCACAGCCTTGTCATCCCCACGCTGCCAATGTCCTCCTCGCTGGCAGCCTGCTACCCAAGGGAACGGCCGCAAGCGGACAACCAGCTCCTACTCTCTGCCTCCCCAAGGCAGAGGCACTCCAGATCGTGGCCCTCTTTCCTCTAGAGCCCTCACAGCCTGGCATAGCCTTCCCTACCCTTCCCTCCTCTCCTCCCCTCCCCCTGCCAGTAGCTCTCCACCCTCTGTACCTGTCGGCCTGCGCCCGCAACACAGTGACACCCACATGCACAAGTGTTTGATTCTCCCCCAAACAGGAGAGAATCAAACACTTATGCTCCCTCCACCCGGGGCCAGCCTGCATGCAGCCCACCCCTTAGCTACCTGCCCACAGAGGGCCTTCTGTGCTGGGTGCCCTGCCCACCTCTCTGCCCCCAACAGCACCTTTGCTCAGAGCCCAAGGACTCCTGTGTGCCTCAGCCTGTGTGAATATGCTCAGATCTCCTCTACACGGCGTTCCGGCTCCTCCTGTGCTGAGTTTGGCCAGCCAGGGCTGTCCCCCACCGTCTGTCCCTTCCTGGGGGGGCAGGGGTGTGAGGGATCAGAAGGACGCTGGCTGGGTTCCAGCATGCCCGGCCCCTCCGGGCTCAACTCCTGTCGCCTGGCTGTGGACACTGTGGGTCCTGCACAGCTGCTGGGCCATTTCTTCGCACAGAGTGAAAGACTGGCCAGATTTTCTGCTAAATAGAAAAGACAAATGCTTCTGTTTTCTCTTACCGTTTACTGCTCTTCACTCTGACTCAAAAGCAACCACACATTTGGAACTTCCCCCTGGCATTTAGCCTCTTTCAAGAAGGAATCCCCCCAAATCACCACATTCTACAATCACCGGGTTCTGCCCCAGAACTTGAGCCCCCAGCCCCACCTGCTGCAGCCTCCACTCAAGCCAGGTTCTTGGGGAGTCCAGATTCTCTGTCTATAGTATCTGGCACTCATCCGTGATCCCTTCCTGTTTCCCTGACACATCAGCCAGTCTTTGCCAAGCTCAGTTCAGCTTTCTGCAAAAAGTGTGGCCGATCAGAAGATGGAGGCTGGCTGGTGGGCACCCAGGGGCTCCCTGAGGTCCCAATTGAGAAAGTGGGGCCCCCTCAGCAGTGTCATGAGCAGGGCCGCACAAGGCCACCTGGCCCTGACCTCTGCTAAGTCTACCTTGCCAGGGCGAGGTGTCCCTGTTTTCTGCAATGTCAGAGCTTTGCGTTCCAACCAGAAGAGATGCAGAAATCCTACACACATCTGCACACACACACGTACACACGCAAAGGCAAAGAAGTGAGCCGCCAAGGGCTGAATTCAGATGTTACGAGAGATCCTGAAAGGGCATCTCCGCATTTGAGGCACCTGGCTCTGTTTGAAGCACAGAGAGAGGGACACAGATAAATAGACAGACTGACCGATTAGTAGGTATAGACACATATTACCTCATTTCAACCTCCCGGCCACCTTGCCAGGTAAGTCAGTTTAATGCCATCCTTTAGATGAAGAAATTGAGAATCAAAACAGCTCAGAAGCTAGTTGAAGGTCAGGCAAGCGGTGGGGTTTGAACACGACACTGCCTGCTGACGAGCAGCCTCTTGTCAACGGACTCTCGGGCTCCTCCTCCCACGCCCAGGTCCTTGTCAACCCACTCCTGCTGTCATTGACAGGGGTGGGGACAACTGAGGCTCACAGAGGGGCAGGCACTTGCCTGTGGTCACAAAGCCCAGCAGCAGAGTCAGGACAATAACCCAGGTCCCCTGGCCCCCCGGCTACACTGTGGGACCCCTAGAACAACAACCCATGTGAAAAACCTCCATAAGCCCAGATGCTGTCCTGCCACTGAAGTGATCATTGCTTGGACCTCAGTCCCTAGTCCCCCGGGGCAGGCAGCAAGCCCAGTTCCCCTTCAACTTGCACAAAGATGGGCTCAGGGAAGGGACGCAATTTCACTGGAACCCTTTTGTAGCGGAAATTTGTCTGGAGTGACCTCTCATTTCAGTATCCTTCAATGTGTCTGAAAGGAGGCGCGAGACCAGTCTCACCCTGTCTGCAAGCTGGGGATGAGGGGCCTCTGCCTGTGTCTGCCATGCGCACGGTGTGAGAGGCCAGGAGGCTCCCACCTCCCAGGACTGACAGCTAACCAGGCCTCCCAATGCCCCCATCTCTGCCTCCTTGCTCCTCTCTCTTTAGCCAGCAAGGTTCACAGGCATTTTCCTGCCTACAGAAATACCGCTTGGCTTTGAAGAGTATGTAAAAAACGTTTTTTGGCCAATATTTTAAAACTGAGAGATATCCAGTTTCTCCTGAAAACTCCATTCTGGCCTTCCTAGGCCCACCTTCACACAGGGTGCCCAAGGGAGACACTCTGCAGTCTGCCCATGGGGCCTCTGATGCTGAGCTGAGTCCTGGCTGCTCTTGCGTGCTCTGTGGGCTCCTGGGCCTCCTCTGGCCAGCACAGCGAGTCCTGCTCCAGGCTCTGTTCTAAGCACTGTACCAGACACACCACCTGCTGAGTTCCTCTTCTCCAGACCCACCGTGCAGAGTGAATCACTGACAGGAGGAGTAGGAAGGCCTGGCCTGCAGGGCTCTGGCAACCAAAGAGGCTACCTTGTCACCACTCTCGAAGTACAGCTGCTCTGGTCACCTGAGCTTCCAGACAAAGATGAACATCCCTCCTACAACCAAGCAAAAAGCAAGTGGATACCAGGCCCAGTGCTCCTGTTAGCAGCAAATCTTCTGGAGAACAGCAACCAAGAAGACCATCAGGCAGGCCGGTAGACGAAATACAATTTTAACACCTAACTTTTTCTGTTTTTTTCCTAACTCCAAAATTCACCCTCAGAATAAATCCATCCAAATTGATAATAGGAACATCATTTAAACTTTGCATAAAGAACATAATTGCATTACAAATGACACTATAGCCAAAATAAAAACTGGAAATTAAGACCAATCTTCTAAAACCAGAAGACATATTTTGGACAAAGTTCACTTGCAAGTTTCTTTAAAGGATCCTTAGGACAGAGCTGTAGTATCAGTTCCCGATGAAATAAATTTAAAACGTGTACAACGACTTTGATGCTGTTTTCAGGTGAGCCTGCAATGTTAAATGTGGCTCAGGCACTGAGGCTTGGAGTCGGTGCTGGGCCAGGGCCTTCGGAAGCCATTAGTGTGACCAGTCAGCAGGCAAAGTTAATGACAAGGTTTATTACAGATCAGAGGGTGTTAATTCCTAAAAGGAGCCAGTTTCTAATAAATTGGTGTTAAGTGAAATTAACTCCATCTCTGTCTTTCAGGTCTACAGGGACAAAAAATCCTAATTTTTCTCCAGTTTCAAATTATAACATAAACTTTCATTAAGGAAAACGCAGCAAGTTTCACTCACACAAAATCTCCAATAATGATGTTCAAGCATCAGAAACTGCACAAAGGAGCTTAACGAGTTTGCAAGGCTTTAGCCTATAAGACAGCTAAGATTTTTTCCCCCACTGCTGACAAAGGGCTCTCAGGCGGTTGCGCCTGCACAGCCTGGAGCTGTCATTCAGGACCACCATCCCTGGGGGCAGCAGCTTCAGGGCTCGTGCTTGCTCAAACCTAGGCTGCCACTTACAGTGACTCGCCTCATCTGTTGCAGCTTGCTCAGAGGGCAAAGGGGAGGGGGTTGGGTCATGCACTGAGCATAGCCAACACCCAGGGTGGCCCCTGGAAGGGAAGAAGCCCTTGCGGGCAAAGCAGCAATTCTGCCTAGGCGCCAGGGCATGCGGACCCCAAGCCGACCCTGGAGAAGGAGAGGTAGGTGGGAGGATTAAACAAGGCCGCCACTTCCCCCTTTTTTCCAGAAAGCTCTGGATTATATTTTGGTTCGTTTTTGCAGAGATTAATCAGACAGACAGGTCTCTAGCCGAAGCCCCGTCTCCAAAATACCCCGCGCGTAAAGCGAGTTCGGAGCTCACGCCGGCGGCGTACGGGGACTGGGGTTCCCCGCGCTCCCCACGCCGCGAGGGAGTGACTTCAGAGGCTCGCGTGGACTGATCATGCATCAAGCCGGGCGCCTGGCGGGCGTGAGCGGGGAGCCGGGCCTCCGGGCGGAAGCCGGGCAGCACTAACCCTTCTTAAATTTATTCAGGCAGCCGGAGCTGCAGAAGGAGCGCACGGAGGCCGTCTCCCAGCAGCCGCGTCCCTTCATCCCCGCGGCAGGGCGGCCTCCGAGCAGCCGGGCGCTACATGGCGCCGCGCCCTGGGAGTTCGCAGGGACGCGCGCACAGCTCGGCGGGCCGCCCGGCGGAGGCGGCGGACGCTCACAGGTCCGGGCTCCGCGTTACCACAATGCACCACCGCCGCCCGACCGCCGCCCGGTACACGAGCCCGCTGAGCCCGTTAACCCCATAGGCGCCGCGGGAGCCGGACACAGCGCGAGCAGTGCGAGGGCCGCCCCCTCTCCTCCCCCGGGAGCGCGGTCTCCGCCCGCACGCCGCCTGTTCGCCCGTGCGACCTTCCCAGGACACCTAGGACCTAGGCGCCGGGCAGGCCCCCCATTTAAACGTCATATTCTAATACAAACACCCGAGCGAAGGTGCCGCCCTCTGCAGCAGCGGGCTCGGCGTTGCTTTATTTCAAAGGTAAAGATGCCCTTGAGAGACAAGGGGCAAGTCGGAAATGGGGATGACCCGCCCAGAGCCTGATGGTGATTCCAGGAAATCGGGGTCACCTCTAAGACCTGCTGTGGAGGCTGGCGCACCTGTATCCCGCCACCTGCAGCCACCTGTCTAGTGTCAGGGAGGAACGCAACAGGCGGGGCCCCAGGGAGCCCGGCCCCCTTGGCGCTACTACCACAGGGCTGTGGGTATCTGGGGACAAATAAATGTCTCCACCCAGACCTCTCTGAACACAACTCGCCTGTCCAGCTGCCTGCAGGACCTCTCCATGCGATGTCTGATGGGCATTATAAACCTAATTGTCCAAATCTGAGCTCCCCATGGCACTCTTAGACCTGTGCCTCCACCCTTCCCCATCTCCCCACCTCAGCTAGTGGCAGCACCATCCTCCTAGTTGCTCTGGACAGACACCCTGGAGTCATCCTTGACTCTTCTGTACCTTAGACCCACCTCCACGTGGTCAGCACATCCCCACAACTCTGCCCTTAGATTACAGCCAGGATCCTGTCCCTTCTCACCACCACGCTGCTGCCACCTGGGCCTAACTTACCCTCATCCTGCCTGTGGACTCTTCCAGAGCCTCCCAGAGGGTCTCCCACTTCCACTCTGGCCTCCACCGTCTATGCTCAGCGTAACATCCCAAGAACACCTATTCCAATATATGTCAGACTCTGTCACTCTTCCCCTCAGAGGTCTCCAAGTCCCCAAGCAGGCCCATCCAGTTCCCCTCCCTCCCTCTGCTCCGGCAACACTGACATCTTGGCTTGAACACACAGTAAAGCAGTCCAAGCTGCGACCAGCCCCACTCGTTGGCCTCTGCCCCAACCTCACTGTGCCCTACCGTCTTTTTTCTCCCATTGGACTAAGCCCTAGGACTGCTTTCTAACCATTTTCCCCCACCCCCAACCAAGCCCTCCTCAACACTGCCACCTCTTGGGAGCTCAGTCCATGGAATTTATCAAGTGTAATTTACTGAAACCAAATCAATCAATTTTCACCAATTTAAAGGTTTTCAAATATACAACAAAGTTCCTCTTATAACATACAATAGACTCAGGGAAGGTGGTGCGGGGTCATTACACTTCCCTTCTGGACCTTTGAAGCAACTGGTACTTCTTCCACCTAAAGAATAAATCCTTAGCGATGGTGTCAGATTCACTGGCCTGGGGAGGATAAGACATTTAGCCACTCTGGGCCTTGGTTTTGGGGCTACAAAATGAAGAGCATAACAATGGTGCAAATGGCCACCTGTGACAGAGTGCTGACCAGTGCCAAGCGCTGGGTTGTGAGCTTTACCTGCATTCCTTGAGTTTCTGCATTTAAGCCCCAAGGATAGGTTCCTCAAACACCCTTTTTACAGATGCGGAAACTAAGGCTCTGACATACCATGACTTGTGCAGGATCAACATGCTTGGAGCCGACCCGTTCTGGCTGACCTTGGAGGCCACACCCTGAACTGTGCTCTGCGGGGTCCCTTAAGCAGAATGCTGCTCCTGGTCCCCAGGGGCCTCATGAGGGAAGATGAGGTGAGACAGGAGCATCATGAACATACAGGTGACTTTTATAGGATGGGCATGTGCAGTAAACCCAAGATATTGAACCAGACTCTGGAAGCTGGAAGAATCTTTCAAATGCAGAGCCATGCCCTCTGTCTCAGAGCTGAGAAAGGGGGAGGCAGAGGGGCTGAGGACCTCGCGTTGCCTTCACAGCGAGTGAGTACTGGGGTCAGTGACCCTGTTTGCTTTGTCCACCCACCCTCACCTAAAGCCATGCCTGGCCGACAGGAGAAGATAGGGAACAAAGCATACCCGGGGAGGAAACTAAAATAGTAAAGGAAAATACAGAAGAAAATCATGCACTCCTACCAAGGCAAACACATGCACTATTTCTCCTTTCTACATAGTTCTTTTACACTGTAAGTCACATCAAACAATGACCAGATTCTGCTTATGTGAAATACTTAAAAATCTACAGCCTAGCTTCACAAGTACTCAGAGGGTGCCAATTTGTCCTTAAAGAAGGAAATACATTAGCTGAAAAGTCTCAGTTGACCCAGCAGTGAGAAGGCCAAGACACCAAGCAAACGATGACCGGTGGGTAATTCTATCCATTCTGCTGGCCACCCTGGGCCCCAGACAAGTTTCCCTCCTGACCACATGCAGGTGAGGCTGAACCCCAGCTCTGCACTTCACCCATTGAGGGCATCTCCTGAACAGCTCCAGATGTATGGTCCCCAACACTCAAATGTGACCTTCTAAAACCAAGCCACTAACTCTGTGACCTTCCTGAGGTCCACTCACCCCAAATACCCTGTGCTGGCAACCCTTGGAGGCAGCTGCAACCTTCCCTCTAAGCTCTATCCGACCCCATATCAAGACCAGTTTATCTGGTCACTTTAAAGACTTTGATTTGGGACTTCCCTGGTGATCCAGTGGTTAAAACTCCACGCTCCCAACACAGGGGGCCCAGGTTCTATCCCTGGTCAGGGAACTAGATCCCTCATGCTGCAACTAAAAGATCCCGCATACTGCAACAAAGATCCTGCGTGCTGCAACTAAGACCTGGTGCAGCCAAATAAATAAATATTTAAAAAATAAGTAAATAAATAAAGTGTTTGGTTTGCTCTCACGTTGATGGTGACCACTTACCTCATCACATCCCACCCGGGTGGCAGCGGCAAGTCTTAGAAGCCAGCCTCCCCACTTCCTCTTGCTACTGGAACACTGTTCATCAGACTCAAGTTCCGACATGTTTCCTCCTTTGCTCAATAATATGGTGCACACTCAACTAAAATCCATACACACGTATCCGTGTGTGTTGGTGGGTGGGTGCAACTGTTGCTCATCCCAGTACTGAAGGCAATAGAGGAACAGGCGCCCAGAAACTGGCGTAAGGCACTGGAGGGGAGGGGCACGTGGCCGTGGTCTATAAGAACCACAAGCACGTCTACACCTCCCACCCAGTGTGAACAAGGGGAAAGGAGAACAAGGCTCTGCATCCAATGCCATTTGTTGCAAAACCCTAGAAGCAGCCGAGGAGCCTAACGGCAGGTGAATGCTTAACTCATCAACTTCACGGAATATCAGGGAACCATTTGGAACCACACAGTATATATGTGATGACTTTGCAGAAATAAGAAACTGTGCTTAAACACAAAATGCTGAGAAGAAAAAGGCAAACCATGCAATATAGTTATAATTGTGTGAAAGCTAGGCATATATGGAAACGTTAAAATAATATGATCACAGGGAATTTTCTCAAGTCTGGGCTCCCAGAATGCCCAGGGCTGCTTCTTTCCTTCCCAGGACCTAGCATGCTCTGCTGTGGGTTCTTGTTTGTCTATTTCCCACACCAGACTGTGAACTCCTGAGGGCAGAGACTGTGGTCTTTTCTATTCTCAGCCTCCAGCGGGGCTCAGCACATAGTAGATGTGCACTGAATGAGTGAGCCCAGGAATAAACAGATCAATCAACTGATCAATGAATCAATCGATGAAAGCAACTTTATCACTCATAGGAGCCCTATTTGGCTCAATCTACACACCCATACTGTCTTCTGCCTCCCAAGCCTTCCACTGCTGACCCCGCTCCCTGACCCCACACAGGGCATTTCTAATGCACAACACCATGCAGTCCCATCCCCTCTGCACCTCTGCCCTTGTCTGGACCTAGACTGGACCTCGCAGAGGTGAGCACAGGCTTGGGAGTCCTGCAGGGGCAAAATCTGACCTGACATGAGTTGGCCACTGCTTTATACCAACGTGGACCTCTGGTTCCCCCTCTGGGCCTCAGGCTCACCACTGATGAGGGGCTCAGGCCCCCAGAAGAGAGGTGCTGACCTTCTCTGTGTTGTCTGGAGGATCAAGTTCTCCAAGGGTCTGTCTAGCACACACATTCCTTGTGGGGATATCTTATGAATGAAGCCCTTTAAGACAGCAGTGTTCTAAGAATAGCCATGCATAGATGCTGACTGCCATCATCATTAATAAATGATCCTGCAATGAAGGCAAAGAATTAATTTGAGAGAAATTTATGATAATGTGTTGCTAAGCAATTAAAATAAACTTCCGAGGGGGAAAAAATTTTCAATTTATCATTGATTATTTTAGAGCAGAAAAAGGGAATGGGGGAGAGTGCACCATTCAAGTCAGTTTGAAAGAAGGTAACGATGAGACAGATTCCACCAGGGACAGTGCCTCGGCCTGACTCTGCCCACATGTGCCTTCTGCTGCGAGGGGCAGCCGAAGAGATGGGGGCCACCTCTCTGGGAGCTGAGCCTGCCGGGCTTTGCCTTGGGGCAAGCGAGGGGCTATGCTGCATCCTTGCACATGTGCTAGGAAGGGGTGGCCTGCCCTCGGACCAGCCAGAGAATTAGGGTCAGGTCACAACAGGTCGCTCTGAGGACGTGGCCTCTTCTCAGACACTTCTGCTCCCCGGAGTGGCTGGCCCATCTGGCCCCACTCCATTGCTTATGTCCGTTATTGACCAAAAGGCCTTTTGCTTGTCAAAGTCTAAATACTACTTTTACCAACAAATCCCTCAAGACAACCACAGAAGAGCTGGGATTCCCAAGGGATTAATATCCATTTGTCTAGTCTCCAATTATTCCTTTAAAAAAGAAAAAGAAAAAGAAAGTGAACAAAAAGAATTGAAAATACAAATCCATTTCAGAATGTTCCTCCTTCTTTGTTGGTTATTTAAGGAGTACAAATTAAAGCCGCCTTGAGATAGGTACTCTTTTAAGTATATTAAAATGGTCAGATATGAATTTAATTAACACCTAATGCTGGCGAGAGTACAGTGAAGCTGGCGTGCTCACTCGTTGTTGGTGGCATGGAGCATCGTAGGCTCCTTGCAGAAAGAGACATTCTAGCTCATCAATGCACCATGATGATACTGCTGCCCTTAACCCGGTAATCCAACTCCTGGGAATTTTCCCTCAGGAAACAATTCAAGAGAAGTAAAAAGCTTTCAGTACAAAGACATTCATTGCATTGTTATCTATAATAGTGCACATGGGAAACTCAAATGCTCAACAATTGGAGGATGATTGAAATCATTAGAGTACTTCAACTCAATGGAATATTACACAGCCATTAAAGTGATTGTTTTAGACAGGGAAACTGTTAGCGATAATGTGGGGTGACAAGAGCAGAGCATGAAGGGCCCTCTTTAATGTGATACCAAAGCTGTGAAATACAATTATATGTGCAGAGGCGGGAAGGGAAAGGAAAGTGCAAAAATCAAAAACAGTTTTGTAAGGGTGTGAGGTTACTGGGGAGTTTCCTGTATTCCAAATGCTCTTTATCTCACTGTGTGATCTTTCCCACAACAACAACAAAAAGTGAACAAGCTACATTCAAAAAATTTAATTATTATTTGAAACCCTTTCCTGAGGGGACAAAGGCGGTGCAGGAGAGTTGGCTGGGAGTAGGTGCCCTGCCCAGGGAGCATGAGTTTTGAGGCCACAGGATGGCGGGGACACAGGCCAGTGACCAGTGGGCAGGAAGTCAAGGCAGTGGAAGCCAAAACAGTCCTAACATCAGTCAAGCTGCCTGGGGAGGCGTGGGCTTTAGGGGTCTAATGCATGGGGCTGAGTTTGGATCTGCAACCGGCTCACTGGGTGACTGGAAACAAGTACAGGAGCCTCTCCGAGCCTCACCTCCACGATTCTCATCCAGACACGGGGCTGTCTTCCTGTTATGGGCTGAATTGTGCCCCCAGATTCATACGTTGAAGCTCAAACCTTCAGTACCTCAGAATGTCAGTATGTTTGGAGACAGGGCCTTTAAAGAGGTGATTAAGGTACAATAAGGTCACACATTGGGCCCTGATCCAATATGACCAGTGTCCTTAAAAGAAGAAGAGATTAGGACACAGATCAAGGGATGACCATGTGAGGAGACAATGAGAAGACAGCCAAGGAGAGAGGCCTCAGGATGAAACCAATCCTGCTGACACCCTGACCTTGGACTCTGGCCTCCAGAATGGTGAGAAAATTCATTTCTGTGGTTTAAGCCCCCTAGTCTGTGGTATTTGGTTATGGCAGCCTGAGCAAACTAATACACTTCCCTCTGCAGAGTCATGAGGGTGACATCACCAACATAGGGCAGGCACTCAAAAAACACCTGGGAAAAGTCAGAGGCAGGGTCCTGGAACCCTGAAAACCTCTGACCTAGATGAGGCCTGTGTCAGAAGATTGGCTCTCAGTGTCCATCAATGAATTGGTTTAACTGAAGTTCAGAATGGCTGTGAAGCCCTGAAGACAGCTTCTCCCATGATCCTCACGGCAGCTGTGGTGAGGTCGGGTAGGACAGACAGCACTGGGACACAGCTGGCAAAATGGAAGTTTAGTGAAGTTAAGGGGTTTTGTTCAAAGTCAAAGAGCAAGCACAGACCAGAGAAGGGTCAAGAATGCAACATTTTAAACCTCCAAGCTCCTTTTTCCCCACTACTAAAAAACAAGCCTCTGATTAACAGATGTTACAACATAAACGTTTAGAAATTCCATAGCACCACAGGCACAGATAAGCAACAAAGAGAAAATACTTGCAAAATACATAATCAACAAAGGAGAGATAACCATAACTTAAAATGAGCTCCTACATATCAGCATAAAAAAATACACACATCAAAACAGTAAAATGGCAAAGAATATGAATATACAAGTCACAAAATGCATATGATTGGTCAATAAACAGAAAAAAGTATACTCAGTCTCATTGGTAATAAGGGAAATGCAAAACAGAGCAAGGAAATGCCTTTTCATTCACCCATCAGAGTAACAAAGAGTAAAAAGAATGATGGGGTAGCCTTTGTTGACAACCCACACTGTTGGGAGATGTAAATCTATGCATTTTGGGGGCTGACAATTTGATAGTGTCTGTTGATATGTATCATGGTCATGCCCTTGTAACTTAGCAATTCCACTCCTAGGAATCTATGCTTTGGAAAAATTTACACACATTCACAAAGATGCATATACAAAAAGGTTCACTACAGCATCCCTGAAATAGTAATAAAAGGTAAAGGAACTATCCATGAAGAGGAAAATGATTGAACAAATTATGATACACTACAGAATTCCATGCTGTTAATTTAGAAATGAGATACACCTATTTGTACTGACATGTAAAGATCTCCAAAATATATTGGTAAGGGGAAAAGCAAGCTGCTTATCAATATGCATGAAATGATCTCACATACACATGTAAGTGTGTATGCATGGGTGCCTGTGGACTTACATGGCTTTGTAAATGCATGGGGAAATCTGGGAAAGAACCACTGTTAACAAATGGGTGTGTGTTTCTCTAGCAGGGCGTGAGATGGAGGGAGGTGATGTAAGACGACTACATTTTGTCATATATTTTAGAATCATTTAAATGTTTTACAATTTTATGTTTCCTAACCTAATCTCTCAACAAATTACCATTGGAAACAGTACACCAGAATCAGCTCCTGCTCATGTCGAAACTTATGGGACCCTACAGAAGACTCTCTAATGGTGGAAGGTCAGGCACAAAGAAGGTACATAAGGAGTGAGTCTGGGGGCAGGAGGGCCCAGAAGTCACATCAGAGAAACCACCACATCAGTGCACACAGACCAACCTGGCAGGCAGCAATCAGAGAGGGGCTGGAGCATTTGCCGCACCCGTGGCACAATCCCCATGAGGCGGAGGAGCAGAGCCGCCCATGGTGACGGGCCCTGCAAAGAACGGACACAGCTGCAACCAGGCGTGGGGGGCATCCAGCCAGGCTGCAGGCCTCGCCCCCCCACCCCAGCTACCAGGCTGCCACAGACACTAGCTGTGGCTCGGGGATGAGGCCCAGAAGAGGCCACCAGGTAGGTATCCAGGCACCCACCTGCACTCACCCCGCCAGGCCTGCTCTGGGAGAGGGATGTGGTAGGCAGTGTAGACAGAAGATGCAGGGAAGGCAAGAAGTGACGGATGCACTGCTGCTCAGAACAGTCATCCCTGAACACAGCAGCTCTGTCTGATGCCTTCCTGGGGCCCTTACTCCGGCAGGTCCCAGTCACACCAACTGCCCCCTGCTTCCTGCTGCCACACACCCGTTATCCTCCAGCCTCCTCTGTCCCAGCTCCCAGGCAGGAGTCAGTCCTTACCCCTTTCTTCTTCCCGCTCCATGCTGGGGCCTGGGTGATGGTGTCCATGGCCAGGGTGCCGTGTCCCACCCATCTCCCTGTTCATGTTTCCCCATCTGTACCATCAGAATAGGCCTCCCCTCCAAGCTCCAGACCTCCATGGCCACCTGGATGTCCCCCACACTCAACCTGTCCCCAGCTGAGCCCAGCATCTCTCCTCTGCTCCCTCATGACAACCTTTCCCTCTCCAGACATTTTTTTCTGCCCTCAGGCACCAGGCTGGAAACCTGAGGGTCAGCTCCTGGGGTCTCTCCCTCTCCTTGAGTCCCTACATTCAAAGGGCCCCCAGGTCCTGATGATGTTAAATTCAGCTTAATTTGCAAATCCATACGCTCTTCTCCATGCCTTGGCTCACTTCCAAGGTCTCAGCTTTTTCTTTTACTCCTTCTGATACATCCTTCATGCCGCCATGAAACCTTTTACTGAAAATACTATCTGCTCCCTTTCCATGGTTCCCTGATACCCACAGCAGCAAGTTTAAGTTCAAACTCCTTGGCAAACCACAACCCACCAGGAGTGAAGCCTTGTGGGCCTCAGCAACCCCCTCCTTCCCACTCCTCGGCTCCACCAGCTGCTCTTCCCTCCCATGCTTTTGCTCGCCTGGCCCGGGATGCCCTGCCTGTCCCCCACCTTGGCTGGCTCCTGTCACCTCTGGACACTGGGGTGTGGGCCCCCCTAAGGGAACCTTACTGACTACTGTCACCCCAGAGAGGAGATGGAAAGCTGCTTGGAGGAGGGCCCTTCCTCAGGGTTCCCATCACATCCATGTACCTCTCTTGTGCACTCATCACACTGACTCAGAAGGATCTTGTCTGTCTCCCTGCAGATGGTCAGCACCTCTAGGGCCAGGAAGGGCTTGTTCTCACTGTATTATTTTTCTACTGGGAGGCTCCAAACAACAGAAATGTATTGTCTCACAGTTCTGGAGGCTAGAAGTCCACAACCAAGGTGTTGGTAGAGCCATGCCCCTCTGAAGGCTGTAGGGAAGGTTCCTTCCTTTTCTCTTCTGGCTTCTGGGAGCCCTTGTCTCTTCGGGCGTTCTTTGGCTTGTGGTAGCGTAACTCCATCTTTACATGGCCTTTCCCTGTGTGTCTGCCTTCACATGACCTTCTCTGTGCGTGTGTGTGTGTGTCCATATTTTCCTCTTTTTGTAAGGACACTAGTCACATTGGATTAGAGACCACCCTCTTGACCTCATCTTGATGACATCTGCAAAGACCCTATTACCAAATAAAGTCACATTCACAGGTATTGGGGGTTAGGACTTCAACATATCTTTTGGGGCGGGGGGACACAATACAACCCACAACCCACTCACTTTGGCATTCCTGGTGCACAGCACTGAACCTCACCTGTGGCAAGGCTCTTCTGACCCCTATGAACGGATGACTGAGCCAGTGTGCTCTGGGTCCAGGCAGGGGAGGAAAAGTCTGGGCGGGAGGGCATCTTGGAGGAGGGCAGCTCTGAAGCTGGGCCTGGTAGAGGTGGGAGACGGAAGGGACATGTCCAGGCGTTGGGAGGAGCACTGCCCAGGAGAGGAAGGAGGGCCGGGCTGCACAAGAGGCCTTGGCTCTGCACTCGCAGTGCAGGGAGCTGGGCCAGCCTGAGGCCAAGCTGAGGCACCTGCCCTCATGCTGGAGGCAGGAAGTGGCCAGGGCAAGTTTGTCAGGAGAGCAGTGACAAGAGCAGAACCAGTTCCTGAAAGGTTAATCTGCCTGAAGCACACTGGGGCAAGTCTAAAAGGGGCTGCCTGAAGCAGGGAGGCAGCTGGTCAAAGGACCTGGCAAAAAGTCAGCAGATAACGAGGAACTGAATCAGAGCAGTGGCAGCATGGCCGGAGGGAAGGGACAGAATCCAGAGAAAGTGTGGTAGGAGAACAGACAGAGGACGGCCTGAGACGGCAAGGAGAGGAAGGAGTCGAAGCTCATGGGGGCTGAGGTTCAAGGTGGAAGACTTAAGAGGTTGGGGGTCAGGGACTGCAAATGGCAGCCTAGGAAGAGCAGCGTGCTCACAGGGGCTGCGATCGGTTTATCCTCATGAAGCCGTTCAATTAAAAAAGCTAGTTCACAGGTACACTCATTAAGAAACCACTGAGACAGGGCATGTGTGCAAAGCAGCTATAAGAGACCCACGCACTTCGTTAAATAATTCAAGTTTATGGGCGACAAGCATGTCTTTTTATATCGATGCCTGTTGCCCAGGCTGTTAGCAGCAGGTGTTTTTAGAGAAAGGCCTCAAGCCAAGGGAACTAGAAACTCAACTGAATAACCTTTAAATTACCTCATCACCCGAGGAAATGGAAATCAGTGCAGTCTGCAAATGCACCCATGTGCCAGCAGAGGCCAGATGGAGCTGCTTCCCAGTCAGGGGAGCCAGGGGCCAAGGGAGCTGCCCACCTCAGGGTCATCTCTGGGATCGTAGAGGTCCCTGGTCTTAGGAAGCCCTTTCTGACAGAGCCACCAGCAAATCCCAGGCTCCCCAGAGAGGCAGTGCTGGAGCGGTCCATTAGGGGGGCCCTTGCCCTGGGAAATGGAATAAAGACCCCCCCTTCCCATGGATGAGTTATTCCCTCTCAGGGCCTCAGGCTCTTCATAACCTAACAGGTCGGCCTCAGCCTTGTTGATTTCCAAGGACCCTTCACCTTCCAGCTCTGCTCACAGCCAAGGTGCTGCTGTCCCTGTTGCCAGATCCCAAGCCCCACTCCCGTGTGAGGATGAGCCAACCTGGCATGCCTGGAAGGGAAGTCTCGCACACTAACCCCTCCCCACTGGGACTCTGTCCGGCTGACCCTAACCCCTGCTCATCATTCCTCCTCCTGCTGCCCAGCAATGGGTGCTGTCGCCACAGTGTGAGGAGGGAGCACTGGATTGTGAGCCTGGAGATCAGGGTGACTGCCCCTTTCTGTGCCATCAGCTCCCCCATGGCCCTCTCCTCCTGCTGGAGAGACAGGGGCCACACAGTCAGACCTTAGGCACCTGTGATCTAACCTCTCCTGGCCTCGGTTTCCTCATTTGTATCACAGGCGTGGTAATGGTTCATATCTCACCAGGCTGTCATGAGGATGGAGGACGGACAGGAAAGCCTGGCCTGGAGTGAGCTCCCACCCAGTGTTAGCTGCTATAACCATGGGGCCTGGGGCACAGACGCAGGAGGAGAAGACACACGTTGTTGGAGGAAAACCGCGTCTCAGAGAGAGAGAACCTCGGGGGAACAGCAGCAACCACAAACCCTTTCCTGGAAGGGGTTTCTCTGAACAGAGAGCCCTCACGGCCTTTGGCATTTAGGCTCCATTCCTCCAGGAGAGAACAGTCCTTTTGCCCAAGCTCCACCACTGCCCAGTCAATGTCCCTGGATGACAGCAGACCCAGGGACAGTCCCCACCTTGGGAACACCACCTCCAGCAGGACCAGGCTATCCCAAGGCAAACTACTGATTCCTTGCATGGCCCTCATGGTTTGAGACTGAACACCACTGTGTGGAGATTTTGTCTCAACACACATTCTCCTAATAACCGGTGGTGGCAGACTATGGCAGGAGATATTCAGGATAACACGGAGCACCTATAGTCCCATGCTAAGTTTACATCCAGGGAGCTGTTACTTTCTCTATTTCACAAATGATAGAACTGAGGCTCAGAGAGACCACATCATGGCATACAGTTAGGAGGGAAAAAGGGAATTTGAACTCAGATCTCTCAATCTACAAAGCTGGGCCTCTTTTCACTTCTTTACACAGCACAGCTCTTATACCATCCCTAACACCATTCTACCTGGAAACCGAGATCAACTGCTTTCACCAAAATAAAATTTGATCTATTGCTAAATATTCATCGCTACATCTTTACTTTCTGCCTTGGCCTTGAGAAATCCAGTCAGAAAGGTTCGGTTCCTACTTTTCATGCCCATTTTACAATTGTGCATAGATGCAGGCTTGCACGTGTTCAACCAAGTGCAGGACTTCTGAGCAGAGACTGTGAGCTGAATCTAGGACTGTGCATCATCCAGTCAAGCCTCAAATGTTATCTTCTTCAGTTACAGAGAACTTGAGCCCACCTTAATTATTGAAGAGGTTTTAAGTTGTTCAGACTATGAATAAAAATAGGTAGCCTGATTGCATTACAGGTGTGAAGCATGCTAAAAATATACATATACCCCAACTTGATCTAGTTACGGAAAACTTTGGGGCTATAACTGTATTTTCAAAACAAACAACATGCAAAGCTCAAATATACTGTTTTCCCAAAACAGTAGCTGGCCTGCCATTATATGTTTTGGACTTCATATTTTAATGAAACAAGGATGTCAACAAGGATGTCAAAGTACAGTTATGAGTCAGCCATCCTTCCAGACAATTACACTCTATCAAGGTTTATTCATCTGGCCAAATACAAAATGTTTACATGATAGGAAAAAACCTACCTACCCAAAACAAAAATGCTTCTGGGTGGAAAAAAGAATCAAGGATCAAGAATAATGTAATGTAAGTCGAGTATATGTCAGATGTGCAGTTACCATACTTTCCCCCTTATGACCTTTCCTCTCTACAGAACACTGGCCAGAGACAAATGGTACTTGGGTGGTCTGCCGTATGCAAGTAATGCTAGCACATCCTTGGCATGCATTTCCATCAGCACTGCAGCACCACTGCAGCTCACACTGACCCTAAAATCGGCACATCATCTCACACATCTTTTCCACCTCTCTTTCATTTCATCAGCACTGTCAGGCACCCGATGATCCAAGGAAGCTGCCCACCAGAGTCATTTCTGATGCCCACAGCTTAGGCTAGACAGACGGAACAAAACACAGACCTCAGTCCTCCAGCATGAGTCTGTCGAGATTTAGAAGCTTCATTTACATCCATCAGGTTAGAACAGGCACCTCACACAGCTTGGAATCCAGCACAACTAGACTTCTACATGGTCCCCTTCTTTCCAGCCCCTCACCTCCCCAACACATCAAAAGTCCTTTGTTGAGGCCATAAAGCCCCCCAACAGCCCACCCATCAGGTTTTAGGAATCAAGAGGTCTATCTGTCTGACCTTGCCAGGTGATGGAGATGGGAACCGAATGCTGGTGGGATCGAAGGCAGAGGTGACCCATCAAGTTTAAACACATCTCCCCCTTCAGCGGATGGCTGAGGCAGGAGGTGGGCAGCTTTAGCGACGGAGGAAGCCCAAGGCTCCTCTGACTAGAAAGTTGCCCAGCGTGACCTCAGACTGCTTACTCAGAGGCACAGGCCGGCTGGAGAAGGGCTTTTCCTGTGACAGCCACCACCAGAGTTTAAAATCCCCTTTGCGTGCTGGGAAAACACACACACACACACACACACACACACACACACACACACACACACTCTAGCAGGAAGTGCTGCCCAGTATCCACTCCAGAGCGCCTCTGCCTGAGTCCAGTTCACTCACAACAGCCTGGTGCACTGTGACACTGGCCCCTGAAGCCCTGGCCATGGCAGCTCAGGTGCCTAAGGAGACTGGGGGAAGGCAGGGAAAGGACTTTACCTCTCACTTGTAGCCCCAGTGAAGGCTCAAGCCTGTCTTCTCTGCTAAAAGATGGCTGGCCTCTGTCTGGGCTGAATTCCAGTGGCCAGGCTGCCCAGACCCAGCCCCCTGCACAGAGAGGGGAAGGTGTTGTTCCTCTGACAACAGCCTGGACAAACAGCCCTTCCCAGTGCCATGCAGTGAGCTGCACCCAGGGTTAGGAGTAGGACATGCCTTGTGACTGTCCTTAGACTTCTGGATTAACCCTTTGTCCCCTGGCTTGTGAGGGCAGGCCTCCCTGCCCTCTATCCCAGGACTGGGGGAGTACCAGGGCAGTGATCTGAGCCCTCAGCCCTGTAGGCTACTCAAGATCAGGGCTGGAAGAAATTTACAGTGGGTAAGGAAAATTTTAAAGCCCAAGAGATCCCCATGCCCCCAGGACCCATCCGCCCCATCCCTGCTCTGTCTGCCCCAACTCACCCCAGGGAGGGGCTCCTGGGTGTGGAAGTGGGTCTGGCCCCGAGGCTGCGGGGGCTCTTGCAGCTGCTGCCGCCGCCGCCGCTTTTCCGTTGCCGCGCTCTCAGTCCATCTCGGTGCAGTGCCGGCTTCCACCGCCGCGCCGAGCACGGGAGAAGGAGGGCGGTCCCCGGATTGGGTGTGTGCTGCCCGGCGGCCCCGGGCCCGCCTCCCCGCCGCGGCCGCCTCTTCAGCACCGCGGACAGAGGCCAGCCCGCGCGCTCTGAGCGCAGTCAAGCCGAGACCCCGCTCCGCCCGCCGGTCGGTCAGCCTGAGCGCAGCAGGGGAGCGGCGCGGCGCGTCCTCATTCCTCCAGCCTCCTCCCCACCAACCTTAGGAGGCCACCTCTGCCCCCCAGGCCCCGCTCCAAGAGCGAAGGGCGCCCCCCGAGACCACCCGCCAGTCCCCGGAGGACTGGACGCGGCGTCTTCCAGCCCCGTCCCGAGCAGGGATTAGCTCTCCTCCAGCCCAGCAGTCTAGACAAAGGCTAGCTCTCCGTGGCGGGACGCGGGCGGGCGGCGGAAAGCGCAGCTCAGCCTCTTAAAATGCGCGAGCACATGGCCCGGAACCCGAGCCGGCACTGAGGGCGCTATCCGGGACCGATCGAGGCCAAAGAAGCTTGGCCCTTCACCTGGCCCGGGGGAATGGGGGGGGAGCCTTGGCTCAGGCCCTCATTTCTCCACTGTCATATACCCTGGGGTTGCAAGGAGTTAACCAATTAGAGCCTGTTTCAGAACCTGGGGAGGGAAGGCTGTTGGGGGTCCCATCCCACCTGGAATCCAATTCCCTCTCCCACATCCTTGGTGCCAGAATGTCAATCAACCAACAGATGGGGCTGCTTGGAGTCTGGTGACATCACACAGAACCGCTTCCACGTTTTTTCATTTCTGTTCAAATCCCTCCCACTGCTCCTCGCCCCCAGCCAGGAAAGTCCCAGACTTCGATGGGGGAGCCCTGGCTCTGACTTTGCCTCTGCCGCAAACCAGAAACATCACCACCATGTGGCCACCCTCACCTCTGCTCTCAGTGAGCCTCAGCTTCCCTATGGGACGTGAGGGTGGGGTGGGGTTCCTTCTGGTTCCAAGTCTGAGATAACTGAGCCTGTCTGGCCAAGCAGAGGGGACAGCAGAGATTGGACAGTCACCCCAGGCCCTGCTCACTTCATGGCCTCCCTCAGGCCTTTCTGGAGTCCAAGATGAGGTGACTCTTTTCTTCACTGGATGAAACTGGCAACTCCTGCCTTAACTGTTTTTATTTTATTATTATTTTGCTAGGGGTTTCTTTTATATATATATATAAATTTATTTATTTTATTATTTATTTATTTTGGCTGTGTTGGGTCTTTTGTTGCGCACGGGCTTTCTCTAGTTGCGGTGAGCAGGGACTACTCTTCATTGCGGTGGGCGGGCTTCTCATTGTGGTGGCTTCTCTCGTTGCGGAGCACAGGCTCTAGGCACGCGGGCTTCAGCAGTTGTGGCTCGCGGGCTCAGTAGTTGTGGCTCACAGGTTCTAGAGCACAGGCTCAGTAGCTGTGGCATACGGGCTTAGTTGCTCCACGGCGTGTGGGCTCTTCCCGGACCAGGGCTCAAACCCGTGTCCCCTGCATTGGCAGGCAGATTCTTAACCACTGTGCCACCAGGGAAGCCCCTTAATTCTTTTTAGAACAACAACTTTTTATGTCGCATTAATTCAAGTCCAAAGACAGCTTCATTTTTACTATTTGGTTGAGACCCCAGTTTAAAGGGGGAAAACCAAATGGAATGAGTTCAAGTCAAGGTTAATAAATGCTGTCCAAGCAGGCATGAGGGACTTTGCTCAAACATACATGGACCATGGCTGCTACACAGACAGCATGGAGCTGACACATTCACAAAGGACACAGTGGGAACAGGAGTGGACATCGCCATTCAGGAAAGGGGGGGAGGGCGGAGAGGGGCTCTTTCTGTTTTCACATCAAGGAAGAAGAATCACAATCCACATGTGGTGCCTTAAAAAAATAAGCAAAACCACCACCTCTACAGTCTTTTAACTTAACATCTTTTGTTCTCCTTTGAAAATTACTTCCAAGAGCTTTTTTTTGTTTGTTTTTTTCTTAAGGTAGCATACCATCAGAATCCGAAGATAAGAAACAGGTCAGGCACCAGGAGCACCAGGTTGTGTGGGCTTCCTGCTACGATGGTCACAGGCAACAGATGAGGGGGATGGGGTGCCCAGCTGCCTTCCAAACACCCAATATTTACCAAGTGGACATGCTGACACTTATGAGGAGAGTCTCAAGTCTTTGTACATTTCCTTGTTTGGAATGGAATTTCTTGAGCAATTTGTGACAGATGATTCCTTCCATTTAATTCCTTTGTCTAACTTATGGCACATTCAGCAATCACCAGAATGTCTGCATCCTCACCTTCTGGGAGGCCAGTGAAGGATACCTAGGGAAGGCCATTTCTACACACACACACACACACACACACATGCACACTAGCACAAGGGCCAGAATTTGTACTGACATGACATGCTCACATTTATTTATACTGAAGATCCCAGAAGATTCAGGATTTGGAACTAACAGAAACAATCCAAGCCATACAGCAAGATTTTAACTTTCTATTCAGGTTCTGGAAAAGCCCCAAAACTGGAACACATTCCACTGATGCTCATCCACAAAGGCAGGAAGATACTTTTGCCCCAGATCTTCTTCCTCCCTCTGCCCCATGGCTCAGGCCTCGCTCTTTGACCTTCTCACTACACACTCTCATCCTGGTGGGCAAACTATGACTGCCACTGTTGCTTGTGACTAGTAAACCACCCCTGACCTGCCTGGAATGCCACTGTTACTACTGATGTTGCTATTAAATCCCAACCAGAGCCACCCTCTGCCCTCCCAGCCCATCTGTGCTCTGCTCCCTCTGTTGTGTGTTGAAAACACAAGAACTTCCATGGTGCATCCCCTCCTCCTCGCCCACGACCAGCCTGCTCCCAGCTCCTCCAGCCCTTGGCCCATTCTTTCCTTCTGACACTACTGGGAACCCAGACCTAGCCCTCCTCCTCTGTCCCCAGTCCACCACAGCAGCCTCCTGCCTGGGCCCTGCCTCCTCTCTGGCCACATGACTCTTCCTAAGACACCCAGTACAGACTGTCACTGCCCCTGTTATGAACCTGAAATGCCACTGCCCTGCTTCTGACCAAGTAAGGTTCAACTTCCAAGCCTAACCCTGTAGGTCCCAGGCAGATACCCGCTCTTTATCTCAACTCCCAGGCCCCTCTAGTGATAGCTCTGCGCTCTGGCCATGATATCTCAAGTCTTTGCCTCACGACCTTGACTATCCCTTGTCACCTCTGAGCCTCTGCTCCACTATCCCTCACCTGGAATCCAGGTTCCCTGCCCACCCACTGCAGCTGCAGAGCCCTTAATCCAGAAGTGCTTCAGTGGCCAGTGCTGGATCTGGCACATGAAAAGCAGAAGCCTACTGTCCTGGGGCATGGCTCCGCACCGTGGCCTCTGCCTCCACCTCCTTGAGCCCCCAGAGCACTCCCTGCTAGTACCATATACCAGACACTTAATCATTCCAACCACCTACACTGCCATATCCTGCTCCAAGCCCAGGTATCCTTCCTCTCCAGACAGCCTACAAGAGTCTTTGTCTTCTGGGAGCCTGTCAGTTTCTAGCACAATGTTCATATACTCTTGAGAGGTGCTCAGTAGTTCTTGAATGAGCAAACCCATCACAGGTAATACCAAGAATGGCATAATTTTACATGTGCTTTAGAAGTTGAGCTAATACATATACATTTTCCCTCTCTCTCTCCCCGACTCTGCCGCCACCTCCCTCTTCACCCCCAATCCACACCCTGTCAAGATGACCTTGGGATGGCAGGCAGGGGAGAAAGAGGCTCTAGGCTGCCAGAGAATCCACAGAACAATTTTTAGCACTAGAAACCCAACGGCTTTTCAGAAATAAATCGTTGCATGTATAGTCAAAGGTATTTTTTTTTTATTAATAGTAATTTTTTTTAGAAGATGTTGGGGGTAGGAGTTTATTAATTTTTATTTATTTATTTTTGCTGTGTTGGATCTTCGTTTCTGTGCGAGGGCTTTCTCTAGTTGTGGCAAGCGGGGGCCACTCTTCATTGCGGTGTGCGGGTCTCTCACTATTGTGGCCTTTCTTGTTGCGGAGCACAGGCTCCAGACGTGCAGGTTCAGTAGTTGCGGCTCACAGGCCTAGTTGCTCCGCGGCATGTGGGATCCTCCCAGACCAGGGCTCGAACTCGTGTCCCCTGCATTAACAGGAAGATTCTCAACCACTGCGCCACCAGGGAAGCCCTAATAGTAATCTTTTATTTATTTATTTATTTTTATATTTATTTTTGGCTGTGTTGGGTCTTCGTTTCTGTGCAAGGGCTTTCTCTAGTTGCAGCAAGCGGGGGCCACTCTTCATCGCGGTGTGCGGGCCTCTTCACTATCGCAGCCTCTCTTGTTTCTCTCTTCTCCTTCTGGGACACCTATAATGCAAATGTTGTTGCGTTTAATGTTGCCCCAGAGGTCTCTTAGGATGTCTTCATTTCTTTTCATTCTTTTTTCTTTATTCTGTTCCGCGGCAGTGAATTCCACCATTCTGTCTTCCAGGTCACTTATCCGTTCTTCTGCCTCAGTTATTCTGCTATTGATTCCTTCTAGTGTATTTTTCATTTCAGTTACTGTATTGTTCATCTCTGTTTGTTTGTTCTTTAATTCTTCTAGGTCTTTGTTAAGCATTTCTTGCATCTTCTCGATCTTTGCTTCCATTCTTTTTCCGAGGTCCTGGATCATCTTCACTATCATTATTCTGAATTCTTTTTCTGGAAGGTTGCCTATCTCCACTTCATTTAGTTGTTTTTCTGGGGCTTTATCTTGTTCCTTTATCTGGTACATAGCCCTCTGCCTTTTCATCTTGTCTATCTTTCTGTGAGTGTGGTTTTTGTTCCACAGGCTGCAGGATTGTAGTTCTTGCTTCTGCTGTCTGCCCTCTGATGGATGAGGCTATCTAAGAGGTTTGTGCAAGTTTCCTGATGGGAGGGACTCTGCCATCTTATATTTCTGAAGCACTTTATAGTTTACAAAGGACGTTTGGAATTCCTTTTCTCATTTGATCTTGCCTTAGCTTTAGTCAAGAATGCCTGCTCATTTAGAAATGTGTTCAGTGAGTATGTACACAGCTGGAGAATGTGACCCAACACATGCCACCTTGGCCTGTAAACTGGAGTTTTAAAGAGGCAGAATCATATTGATGAGCTGGTGCCAGTATGATGCACCATTCAACTGGACATTAATTTCTGATAAAGAGGATCATAACTGGGAAAAACTGCAGATTTTACTGGCTACTCTTTTTTATGTTATTAGGGTTTTTTCTCTCTTGAATTTTATAAGCACAATGTGTCTTTTAAAACAATTAAAAAATAATAGCCCTGGGATTTGATGTAAAATTGCATATTTGTGACTGCAGTGGCACTGGTTTTCAATTGCCCTGTAACAAGGAAAGCAAACCCAACCCGAAAGGAGGCAGAGGTTTTCTTTGCAACATCGCAGGCATATGAAATTAGGCTCTTAATTGAATATCAGGAATGATATAACTTGGAAATGTAACCAAAGATATTTTCCATCAGTGAAAAAAGACCATTTTAAAACACTTTATTCATTTTTCAGATCCCTTTCTTCTTTTTCACAACGTCACATTTATAGCCTGATAGAGGGACGCAATTGGAAAATCATCTACATATAAAAAATGAAATTTAAGGTATAAAAATTCTGCAATTCTGATAAACTTTATGTTCACTCTTTCCTTGATCTAAATAGAGTATTCTAAAAATATTACCCATATAGGGGACACATTTTTATATACATGCTATTTTTGTTTAGAAATTGTGAGCTAGTGAAAAGTGAAAATGACCTTGACTATTGTACTTATTTGATAGAAATAAGAGCCTTTTAATATCTGGACTCAAATATCTTCTCTACTAATCACAACTTTCATAAATTTCAAAACAAGGATTTGGATTGAATGAAAACAGGACGCTGGTGCTTCCTATGTGCCCCCTGTATCTGTGTTCATATGGAATATTTATGCAATATTCTGACTTGGCTATAATCTATAATTCCTGGCTACTATTTCAGTTGCAACTATAATTTTTAGGTTAATGGTTATAATTTTGGTAAGGTATACATGAAAAGTTCTATGTTCATGCCCGAAAGGAGGATCATTAAACATTCATTATTACCACTCAAATTAGTTGTCATGTGCCGTATAACAGTTACCCATTATCATCTCACTAGTTTAGGTTTAGCAGTAAGTGAACAGCAATATATAGCTCATATCAGTAGAGTAATTCTTGTTGGGGAACAGAGAGAGAAATGATTTTAAAACCCATTTGACATATTTATGTTGACAAATTATTTAAAGGAATTACTGCTTTGTCAATAAACATGTCTGTATATTGAAAAAAACAATAATATGAAGCGTGGGAGTGGATAAATGGAATTTAACTTGTGAGGTTCTTAAATTATTTGGGAAGTGGTAAATGTACTAATTTAAAGTAGACTATAATACATCAAAGATTCATATTATAATCTCTTTTATTAAAAGAATGAAAAAAGGTACACATGAGAGGAAAGAATGAAATCATAAAAAACGCTTGATTAAGAATTCTTAAATGAAAGAGAAGGACCATCTGTGTTGTAGCATGTGTCCTTCCTTTTGGGACTTCCCTGGTGGTCCAGTGGTTAAAGACTGCACTCCCAATGCAGGGGGCAGGGTTTGATCCCTGGTTGGGGAACTAAGATCTTGCATGCCATGTGGCTCAGCCAAAAAAAAAAAAAAGAATTTCCTTCCTTTTTAAGACTGAATAATATTCCATTGTGTGACTATATCACATTTTGTTTTTCCACTCATCACTGATGGACACTAGGATTGCTTCCACCTTTTGGTGATTGTGAATAACGCTTCTGTGAATACTGGTGTACAACTTTAATCACTTTTTAAATCATCCTTTTAGCTGAAATACAATCTCAATCACTCTTACCTTCAGCTTTCAGACAACATGGTAGACAGGATGGAGCAGAAAGCCTGCAGTCAGCTAGACCTGGGTCCAAAAGCCAGGCTCTGCCACGTACTAACTCAGTGCCAACTAGTGTGGGCAAGTTACTTGGAGGATTACACATAAAGGATGTAGAAATGCCAGGCACACAGCAGGCGAACATGGCAGCGATTAATAACGTTATTCTCACGAGCTCAGGGCGCCTCTCTGATGTCAGGCGGGCTGGGGAGCATTAGAGACTCTGGGTCCTCAAAGTGCCGTGAAGATCCTTGAGGCTTATGTACTGGTTTTCTCCCCAACAGACAAGAAGACAAACCAAAACTTATAACAGCTACCAATCAACTTTTATCTCTATAAAACATGTTGTCAACCAATGATAATTGGCCAAAGAGCATTTTACATTTTGCTTGAAAATACTATTTCTGTTCATCTGACTTTAACTGCATGTGCTAGTGACAAACCCAGATTATGAATTATGCATGCATAGACACAATGACTAATTAAATCCCAGAGAGACTATTCATTAAAAAATACAAATGCAAACTTTTTTATCCTTGGGCTTGCAAGTAGATGTCTGCAGGAAGCAACTGCAGGAAGGTTTATAACCTCAGTTTCTTCAGTAAACGATACTGCAGATGGTGGATGGAAAAAAATACTTGCATTCATAAACTATTTCTTATCATGCAAACCATGGTGATTGAAGCTTCTGTACATGGTTCTTAAACACTTAATTTCTTGCTGTTTTGATAAATGCTTATGGATTTTTTTTTAATCGTCAGCCCTCTGACTCTTTTGTTTTCCTTTGTGATATCTATCTATATACCCATTGACTTGGGGACAGAGTAGGAGGCTAGCTGGGTTCTGAATTGAACCATTTACTGCAAAGGCTCCTGAAATCCCCACTGACCTGCAACCAGCCCTGGGAGATGACTGTGACCTTCTCCGTCTCGCTGCTCTGGGCTAGCTAAGGCCCTCTGCCATTCCATACATTTTTCTCTATCCACAAAGTAGAATTAAAATTGACAACATATTTCGTAAAGACACAGGACTGATTGTATGTAGAATCCCCAAATATGTGTAAGCTCTCGCAACACGGGTAAGGGCAGTATTTGGAACAGGGATCATACTGGCCTTGACTGTCAAAGTCCTTCCAAGCAATGGAATTTAAAAACCAATTATTAGATCCTATTCCCTTTAGTTTCAGGGTAGCCATGTGATGCAATGAGGAAAGCACAGAGATAACAGAAGAAACACCCCTTAACTGATTTTTAAATGGCTTATCCAAAAGTTTATCGGTCTTGAAAAGACCCTTAACCGCATTTGCCAGTGGATTCTCAGAAAGTTACTACATCTCAAACAAAACAAAAACAAAAAAAATTTAACCTATCAAGTCTTCCCCCAATTCTCTCCCTCTCTCTTTGGTAAAAATGCACTTTGCTGCATCCCTTCAGGGTTGCTTTTTGCATTTCGCCTGGAATCTTGCTATTTTATATTGCCTGAAAGCTATAGGCACACAGGTTATGAGAACAAGCAGCAGTGGAAACTGAAGGAAACACACACACACACACACACACACACACACACACACACACACTCCAAATCCAGCTCCCAAACTGAGATCTTGAATTCTCAGGACTAAAAGGGGGCCTCTGGCTTTGTTCTTTCCTGTCTCCCTCCAAATCCATCCACACGGATCACGTGTGTGTGCAAACTAGACAAGCAGCCAAAACCTCTAAAAAGCGTGTGACACCATTTCAAGTTGTCAAATCTTTTCTATCCCTTCTTTTTCTCTCTCCCTAAAAAGTGGGGGGGGGGGGTCAACCACACTGTCACGTGGGGCTACATAACCAAAGTCTTTCCTGACCCAGGAATGCCTGCAGGCTGAGGCTGAAACTTGAGAACAAGCCCTGGGTGTCACCCAGCCAACCTCTGCCTCCAGCCCAAGGAGCCCACAGCCAATGGACAAAAACAACATTGGCTACAACAAAACTACATGTCTGTCAACCCCAGGGGCCCGATCACCTGAAACAGTGAGACAGAGTCACCCTCACCACCTCTGTTTCTTTCAGATGACAGCCAGTGTCGCCATGTATGGAGAGGTGCACAAGAAACACACGTTCTCACCGAGATTCACATCCCTCCTACCCCCAAACAACATGGCACAAAAGCAAATTAAGCTACACTCTAAAATGGGAACACAGTTTCCACTTGAGGAGGTGGCAAAGCTGTTACAGAGAAAGAATCTCAAGGAGAGAAAATTTCACTCTGCTCTTGGGGCCAGAACTGAGGTCTGTCCCACCTTCCAGTCCTTGGGACTGCCTCCCGGAAGGGTTGGACCCAAACCACCTCCATTCACACCATTTCTCTCCCCTGAGGGTCTCCAATGGACTCGGGAGCCCAAGCAAATGCCTGTTCTATGTGGTGAATCCCCCAGAGAGGCACTGGGTTGTCCCAGGGCTCTTTCACCATTTTTTCCTGACTTTTGTGTGCTCTGTAGGCTGACTTTTTTCTCTCTGCAATTATCTGAGCTGAGTTGGTAGGGTCAATGGAAAGGAAACCTCATTCACCTGTGTTAGCTACTGGCCCCTGGAAACAGTGGAAGATGTGCAATCTGGAAAGAGGATGGGCCAGATCATTTCTAGGAGAGGGCCAACCTCACTGCCCAGAAATCCAGGCTTTTGTGTCTGCAGAGGATGTGGTCCCCACCTGCTTGCCAGACTCAGGCCCTCCCCCTCTGGTCAGGGTTGGGCTTCCTTCCAGAACCTCTCCCTGCAATCTCCAGGATGCATCTCAGAGACGGCACAGTAAACCCTCCAAGAGCCTCCTTTCATGTTTAAAAACAATGCAGCTCTTTCAAGAGACTACAACAATCAGAAGCTGATGTGTCACCACTCAACACCAGGAGCACACCCTTCACGTTCACTTTTCCTTTATGGCGCAGACTCAGAGATGGTCAGCAGACAGTTCCATACCCGTAAATGGGCTGACGCCAAGCCATTTTTTCGCCCTTTCATGATATTGCATGTAGATTCATCCAAAGCTATTAAAAATTAATTACTCCCCAAGAAGCCTTGAATCAAAAGTCAACATTTACAATTTATTAATTACCATGGCCCCTGGCATTAGAGACTCATTATACTAGAGCTGCAGTGCTAATCTAATTTTACATGAAAGGGGACGTGTAATTGCAGGAGCTCTGCAAGTCTGAGCCATAGCAAAATCATTTTATGCTCCCCTTTGAGTCTGTCAGAGTCAATCATACCAAAGGCCTTGGCTGGTTTGTCAGCCACCCCAGAGCACATTCAGCCTTCGGACAGAGAGCTCCCCGAGTGAAAGGGGCAGAATGTGGCCTAGAGGCCAGGGCCCGGCTCTGAGCACACCATCCACCACCTGCTCACCATGCTGCAGAGGGCTGGGGGCTCCCTACTGAAGGTGGTCCTTGGAGGAAAAGGCTCCCTGGGAACTCGGTGGGATTCTGCACCTTGTGCCTCAGCAGCGATTTCAGAGGGATTGACGAGGCACTGGGGAAACAGAAGATCGAAGGGGCCGGCGTCACTCCTTTCGCTCCCTTTTCCTAACCCGCAGGACACTTTGCGGCTGATCAAACTGTCCCCACTATCACAATCACCACTGTCACCTGTATTGGTGCCACGGGCCACACACGGTGTTGACACTGTACACAGCCTCACAACAGCCCAATTCTTCAAATAAAGGAACGGGGCTGAGTGGGAAGGGGGGTTGGGTTAGATCATTTGTCCCAGGTCATGTGGCTAGAAAGTGACATGGCTGGGAACCCAGCTCAGTTGGGTTCTGGTACTACAGACACCATGAGGAACAAACGGGACCCAGAGCCTGGCTCTGCCCCCTGAAGCTCTCTCATATCCCAGTACTTCTCTCCTTCCCCACTGCCTCCACCTCTGGCCAGCGCCACCTGCCACCTGGATCTGCTGGCCCCTCTGCCACTGTCCAGCGTCACTCTGACACATTCTCCACCCTGCAGCCAGAGGAATAGAGCTGAGAGTGCCAGACTCCAGCCGGCAGCCCTTGGGACCCAGCGGGGATTCCGGCTGGGAAGGCCTTTCACGATCCATGATCTGGTCCCTGTTGGTCTCTCCAGTCTCACCTTGGGACGTCCCTTCCCGCCACCACCCCTCCCTGCTCCTGCCACCTGAGAACTGTCTGCAGCTCAGGACGGCCATGCTCTCCTCCACCTCTGGGCCTCACTTTCACTGTACTCCACTCACCTTCATCAGGATAATTCCTCCTTGCCCTTTGGGTCTCAACTTATGTATCACCTCCTCCAGGGAGCCTTCCCTGACCATCCAGACTGGGTTAGGTTCCCCTCCTCATGCTTCCTTTGCCAGGGTGAAGCATCAGACACAATCCACCATGATTTTCTGTGGATCTGTCTGCCTCCCCCCAGCAGGCAGTAATGTCCCTGGCTGCAGAGACTCATTTTGTTTTCCACTGAATCTTTTTTTGTTTTTTTTAATAAACATATTTTTGGCTGTGTTGGGTCTTCGTTGCGCCGAGCGGGGGCTACTCTTCATTGCAGTGCGCAGCCTTCTCATTGTGGTGGCTTCTCTTGTTGTGGAGCAGGGACTCTAGGCACACGGGCTCAGTAGTTGTGGCTCGTGGGCTCTAGAGCGCAGGCTCAGTAGTTGTGACGCACGGGTTTAGTTGTTCCACAGAATGTGAGATCTTCCCAGACCAGGGCTGGAACCTGTGTCCCCTGCGTTGGCAGGCATATTTTTAACCACTGTGTCACCAGGGAAGCCCCTCCACTGTATCTTTATCTCCTAACACTGTCTGGCACAGAGAGATGTGCAGTAAGGATTTATTGTATAATAAAATATAATAACCTCCATAAAATTTAGCATGAAAGCAAGTTTTCTAACTCAGAAATATTAAGCACTAATATGTGGAAGTCACTGGGTGCTCCAGATCTATGATTAAAACTATTCAAAGGGACTTCCCTGGTGGCGCAGTGGTTAAGAATCTGCCCACCAAGGCAGGGGACACAGGTTCGAGCCCTGGTCCGGGAAGATCCCACATGCCGCGGAGCAACTAAGTCCGTGCGTCACAACTACTGAGACTGTGCTCTAGAGCCCACAAGCCACAACTACTGAGCCGCATGCCTAGAGCCCGTGCTCTGCAACAAGAGAAGCCACGGCAATGAGAAGGCTGCGCACCACAACGAAGAGTAGCCCCCACTCGTCACAACTAGAGAAAGCCTGCATGCAGCAACGAAGACCCAACGCAGCCAAAAATAAATAAATAAAACATAAAAAAAAAACCTTAAGCTGATTCTAAAATTTACATAGAAGGGGAAAATCCCAATAAATTTTTGAAATTAAAGAACAAGGAAGGATTTATCCTATCAGCTATCAAATTAGACTATAAAGCTACAGGGAGTAAACTGTGGGATACGGGTGCAGGAATTGACAAAGAGATCAGTGGAGACCAGAGTGTTCAGAAACAGAATAAATTCTGTTGAGAACATTAGATATACTTTTGGAAAACAAAATTAGATGCCTACCTCACACCTTGTACAAAAACAAATTCCAGAGGATATAATTTAAAACACGCTTGCTAACAGTCCCTTCTTTCCCAAGTGATTCAAATGGCACCTTTATCACTAAGTGAATTCCCATAGGTACATAAATCTATTTCTGGAGACAGCATTCCGGTTTTTAGAATGAAAACCAAGGCTTTTCACCTACAACATTTAAATAAGCAACCACAGACCCGAATTCTAAAAATGCTGTCCCTGCTTCTGAGCAGCTTCATGAGGGGAAATAGTCATTCTGCAGATCTCACACTCTGAGGGTCACTTTCAATTAATGCAGTCCTGAGTGATTATGGTGGTCATTTCTCAGACAGAGCTGTCCACTCTATCACTGCCTGGTTGACCCAAGTAGGCAGGGCTCTGGGAAGCTTCTGGGCCCCAGGGGCGATGTGGGCAAGGAACACCAGGTTGAGAAAAGGCACATTTTGCATCAAGGTGCCACGGTTTTTCTATATATTTCCAAAAGTAACGGATCTCCATAAATTGCATTCTTTTCCGAACATTCCCAAAGGCAAAGATTTTACATGATCAATCATATTTTGGGAGCTACAGTATTAGCAGTACTGCAGTGTTATTCGTTTACCTTTAGATGGAAATATGATCTCTGAACAAGCCTCCCTGCCACTGAGATGTGGTATTTCAGGCCCCGAGGGAATGAAAAGAGGCAGAACCTGTATCTACAGTGAGCTGCCTTCAGTGGTCCACCCCCCATGCCAGGGGTACTGATGAATACGACCTGTACACAGGTCCCCTGTTCTTTAAAGCAAAGAAGACATATAAGACGCTGTAATGCCTGAGAAAACATGCAATCATTTTTAAAATGCAAAATGAGTGTGTTCACCAAGAAAACCTGTGTTCAACACTTCCTCAGGTTGTCCTGGGTGGCTGACTCAGCCTCTCCAAGCCTGGACTCTCTCACACTTCTTGTGGTGGTATAAAATGGTGCAAACACTTTAGAAGACAATTTGGTAGTTGCTTAAAAAGTTGAACATTGGGACTTCCCTGGTGGTCCAGTGGTAAAGAATCCGCCTTCCAATGCAGGGGACGCGGGCTTGATCCCTGGTCAGGGAACTAAGATCCCACATGCCACAGGGCAACTAAGTCTGCCGCAACTACTGAGCCCGTGTGCCTCAACCAGAGAGCCCACATGCCACAAACTACAGAGTCCACGCACCCTGGAGCCCTTGTGCCATGACTGGAGAGAGAAAAAAAAACCACACGCCACAACTAGAGAGAATCCTGTGCCACAGTGAAAAATCCTGCATGCCGCAACTAAGACCTGACGCAGCCAAAAAAAATAAAATAAATTAAAAATTTTTTTAATTAAAAAAGTTAAACATCCATTTACCCTATGACCCAGGCATTCCACCCCTAGCTATTTATCCATGAGAAAAGAAAGCACATGTCCATGCAAACGCTTGGATGTAAATGTTCATGGCAGCTCTATCTGCAATAGCCAAAACCCAGCAACACCCCAACTGTCCACCAACAGGCAACGGATAAACTGTGGCACATCCCATGATAGAATACCATGAAAGGAAAAAACTAGTGATGTGTACACAGCATGAGGGGATTTCAAAACAGTTATACTGGGTGAAAGAAGTCAAATGGAAAGGAAATATACTGGACAAGTCCACTTGTATACAATTCCAGAAAATGCAAACTCTGTTGTGCCTGAAAGCAGGTTAGTGTGGCCTGGGGAGGTAGAGATGGGAAGAGCTCAAGAGGATTTACAAAAAGGCACAGGGATGATGGATACTGTCCCTAATCTTGACTGTGGTGGTGGTTTCACAGGTACATACATATGCCAACCCTTATCAATTTGTACACTTTAAATATAGGCAGTTTACTGCATGTCAATTATGCTCAGTAACAATGTTTTAAAAACACACATACACACACACACACACACACACACACACACTGAAGACAAAAAAGAATGGTTGTTGGTCAAACCATGATGCTGTACACCTTAAACTTATACAATGCTGTATGTCAATGATATTTCAATAAAACTAGAAAAAAAATAAAATAAATGAATGTGTCAAATCAACACACTGTACACCTTAAATTTACACAATGTTATATGTTAATTATATCTCAATTTTTAAAAAGGAAAGCTAATTTTTAAAAAGTGAGGGACTTCCCTGGTTGTCTAGTGGCTAAGACCCTGCGCTCCTAAGGCAGAGGGCCCGGGTTCGATCCCTGGTCAGGGAGCTAGATCCCACATGCCGCAACTAAGAGTTCGCATGCTGCAGCTAAATATCCCTCACGCCGCAACGAAGATCCAGCATGCCTCAACTAAGACGCGGTGCAGCCAAATAAATGAATGAATAAATAAATAAATATTACAAAAAGAGAGAGAGAGAGAGAGAGAGGCTGTCCATAGAGAAACCCTGTGCTCCACACCCTCCAGCTGGGGCAGCTACTGCAAGCCACCAAGGCCACGAGACCTGTCACCTCCGTGTGGTCAGACCTCCCACATGCCACTGCTGAAGGCCCAGCTGTCCCCTGGGCCCCACCTTCCCTAACTGGGCAGACCCTGCCTCCCCCGTCAGCCCACACAAGGCCAGTGTACCAGCCACGTTGGTCATGGCCACACATGGCCAACATTCACGTTCCCCAGGGAATCCCCACCCAACCAGCCAGGACTGACCGTTGCGTGAGGCAGAGGTGTTCTTTAGATAGAATTCAATTTGTGATTGCAGATTATCTTCTTTAGCTGCTTTTAGGCAAAGAGACACCAGCACTACGGCCAATAAAAATCCCACTCACATGCTCTATTTCCCACTCCCTGAGGTTCAATGCAGTAAAACCGAGGCTGTTCTAAGAAGGCAGGTGCGTGCCTGGGCTCTGGGGAAGCTGCAATAACTCTTTCATGCTCCAGGGCCAGATTCTAACTAAGCAAAGCTCCCTGTTCCTGGATGCCCCCACCAGATAACAAACAAAACAATCCTTGCCTGTTTTTGCTCTGCACTGTGTTCTCATCCAGGGGATGCAGCAAGGCACAGCTTTGAAGCTGCAAAAGTCTACATTTGAATTTCGGCACCGCTATTCATTCACTCATTCATTTCCTGAGCACCTACTGTGTTGCAGACCCTGCACTCTGCTCGGAGCCGACAGTCTAGTTGAGCGGACAGATGTTAATCAAAGCGTCACCACTTCCTAACAGTGATCTCAGGCAAGGCGCTGAGGTTGCCCCTGTGTCCGTGCCTTCCTCTCAGCGGACTGTTCACGACTCATTGAGCCGGTGCCTTAGCCGTGCCTGCACCACACCCAGACCGCCCAGGGTCACCCTCAGCATCTGGGTGCGCGGAAAGGAAATGGGGTATGTTCCTTAATGGGTCTCCTTCCCTCCAAGTGGGCCCGGTCAGAATGCTTCAACCCACTTGCAATCAGTCATCTTACACAAAGAAACCAAGAGTTAGCGTGTGTCTGGGAAGTGCAGGCTCCAGTGGAGAGGTGAACGGTGGGTACCCTGGCCGAGAGACCCCCCCCAGGACCCGCCTTTCCACACCCACAACTCAAGTTGGGGTCTGAGCCCAAGGACAAATGACTCAGTGTGTGGCAGGGACCACGGCATTAACTAAACACAGGAACCATGGAAGGCAGGGGCTGGGGGGTGAGGGAGAGTGGGGCACTGTTTTCCATTATTAGCACTATTTTCACTCCTCCTTTCCTACGTGTATGTATTAGTGGGACGAAAAAAATCCATTTTTAATGTTAAAATAAAATTGGTACATGGCATTTACTTTTGGGTTGCTTGAAATGTGGTGATGTGACAGAAGTTAGATCCATAAATACAAAAGGGATTAAATTAAAAGGGTTTAACGGTATTTTAGTGGCCTGGGTGCACTGCAGCGGAATGTGGAAAATGGCAGTCACAACCCTGTGGCATTTGTCCCCATCTCACAACTGATGGGGTCGTTACGCGGTAGGGGCTAAGCTGAGGAAAACGCACTGATGAGAGTTTCAGCAGCTATGCCACCCACTGGTGACTGAATGTGTCCCCAGGACCAGCTAACGGATAATCACATGGCCATTTTCTGAGAGGAGACGGATCATTGAGGCATGTTTACTGCCAAAGCACTGGCACTGGAATCCAGAAAAAACGATACTGGGCGACTCACAGTTTTTAAATAACACTAAATAACCGCACCTTTCTTCTCACCGTGAGTGGCCATGAGCCCATAAGGACTGAGTGCTCGGCCTGAGCCATCATTCAGTTCAGGCACCTTCATTTGGTTTTAAATAGACTGCACACAGATTAAGGGTTTTTGCTTCATATTAAACGAGAATCTGACTGGCACATGTGAAATACACATGTAAGAGGAAAAATCATGAGCCAAGGGATACTGAAGAGCAAGAGGCACGTCTGAAGCGTGGGGATGAGCTGGTTTCTGTGTAACAGAGGAGCTGGGCGGGAACGCGAGGCGGATAAGGAGCAAGGGGCAAGACTGCGCAGGGGGGCCAGGGCAGGGCACCCGACCACCAACGGGGCCACGGTCCTTCTGCCTTAGGGCCCCCAACCCCCAAGCACAAGACTGAACTCTCCTCTGTCCCCTTGGCTCTATCACTACTTCATTCTGGAAGGAAACTGGATACACTTTTTTAAAAAAAGTGCTGCCTGTCTTTCTGCAGCTCTCCTAGGAAAGGGCAGTATGTGCGTTCCCGTTACTTGGAGTCACATCTGTCCAGCTCCCACAGCAGCAAGTGCAGCCCTGGAAGCGCAGGGAGGCCCAGGCGGCTGAGGCAGGAAGGTGGCAGAGCTGGCTGGGACCACCTTTTGGAAGCATCTGTCAAACGTCTGTGGGATGTGCTGGTGGCGGGCACAGAGAGTGAGTAGAAGGTCATGTTGGCCCTCAAAGAACCCACAAGCCAAACCACCAAGCGGCTATGATCATGCGCCCCATGAAAAAGTTTGATCACCCCCAGTATATGAATAATTATTTCTAGATCATACACATGCTGTGCTACTGCTACTTGACTTATGCTTTATGATCATGTGCCCTCCGGGTGAGGGGCCGGCACTCATCCCCTTCTTGGAAACAACGAGGCTACAGGAGAGTGGAATCAAGAGCCACAACACCATCGCACCCCTACCCAATGCAACGTTTCCTAGGAAGGTACTAGAGAAGAGAGGGAGCTACGTGCATGACATGGTCCATGGGGCGTTACATTTGTAACAGGCCACAACTGGAAGCTGCCTGAGCGTCCAGCCAAAGGACGACAGGGTAAGAAAACTGGGGCCACAGGCTCTCCACAGAACAGAAGCCAAGCATAAAAAATGACAAGCGAGGCTGCAGAACATTCGCCCAGAATACTGATGCTGTAAAGCCGAGTGGAAGGTGGGCTCTCCGCTGTGTGTGGGTGTGTGCGGTGTGGGCGGGGAAGGAATGGCAATGGCTGGATCATGGCAATGTTTTCATTTCTTCTTTTAAATTGCCTTTGCTATCACTGTAATGTTTTAATAGCATAGAAAGTCAAGTTTAAGTAAGAGCGGCGGATGATTTTTCTCACCGGTTCCCTCTTCCTCCCTCCCCTCCAAAAGACAGTATGGATCTCCTCCCACAGCTTCCCCAGTTTCCAGACTGATGAGTGTGTCTGAGAACCAGCCTGGCTCCTCCACTGACGGGGCCTTCTGTCTTCCTGCTCATGAGGCTGCGGTCATCACTCTCCCCGACAGTTCCATGCCCTCCTTCAGCAGAAGGGCCACGTGGGCTCTCACTGTAGGTGCCACGGCGTTTTTCTCCCACATTCGGTTATCCGTTGATGGCCTTGAGCTGTGATCGCATCTGGGAGACCCTGAGCCCAATGCAACGGGGGCATTTCTGCACAAATGGAAGAGCAGCAGCACTCCTGGATAAGTTATGGCAAAGGCTCACAGGAGAGTATTTGTGGGCGTACCTTAACCACGCCGTGCATTTTCTGCTAAGGGAGCGTTAACTGGAACAACCTTTATAACTCGCCAACAGCATCAAAATGGAAAGCATGCACTTGACCCAGTAATCCTTTCTCTAAGAATTTACTGTCAGGAAATAATCACACCAGGGCAAAAAAAAAAAAAAAAAAAGGAAGAAGAGGAAGGAGGAGGAGGAGGAGAAGGGGGAAGAGGAGAAGAAGAACAAGAAAGAAAAAAATGAGTACAGAAATGCTTGTCCAGTGCTTTTCTAGATAATAGGGAAACACTGCAAGCAACCTGAATGGCTAAAAAATGTTTCATTAAATTATGCTATATCCATTTGATGGAATATCATGCACCATTAAAAATGACATTATAATTAGATATTCAAACAGGTGATAACATTAAAGAATTATTATTTCAGGTGTGATAGTGGTCTCAAATTGATGCTTTAAAAAGAGTCCTTGTTTTTTAGAGACACACATAAAATGTTTGCAGATGGGGTTTGGTTTAAAATAATGGCAGAGGGAAGCAGATTAGTGGTCGCCAGGAGCAGAGGGAAGGGGGGAATAGGGAGTGGCTGCTAATGGGCATGGGGTTTCCTCTGGGGTGATGAAAATGTTCTAGAACTAGATAGAGGTGATGGTTGCACAACATTATGAATGTGCTAAATGTCATTAATGGTGAATTTATGTTATGTATATTTACCACAATAAAAAAATAATAATGGGGGAACAAGATGACGGAGTGTGATGAAATAAGATTGGCCATAGATTGATAATTGTTGAAAGGCAAGTGATAAGAACATGGGACTCTACATGTGTACAAGTATGTTATATATACATGTATGTAGCTCATTAGAAAGTTTCCATAATAAAAAGTGATGCCACAGATGCATATTTATTGCATGGAATGCCCACAACATGTTGAATTTAATGAGCCAGTTACAAAACTGCATATTGGGACTTTTCCCAGTGGTGTGAAATTACATATCTAGATCCAAATGCATATATACGCATAAAGGTTTAACAATGATCAGCAAAGGTTTAACAATGATCATTTCTAGGTTAGTAAATTTGAGATTTTTCTCCCTTTGGTCCATTTTCCAGTATGATTTGCAGTTTTCTTTTTCCATTCAGTCTTTTTACAAAACAATAAAGATTTTTTTCTTAAAAGGCAGAAATGTTTAAGAACACCCTTTTTACCTCCTGCATTCTCACAGAATGGTCCTGGAAAATGGCAGATTCCTAACAAAAGCCACCTGGCTAGCTTGACACCTGGGTACTTGCTCAGTGGCAACGCCCTCTGCAGTGTACATCTCCCCATGGGGGAGCTGAGGAGGGCCCACCTGGACACCCCTGTCAATGATGACAACCCCAACAATGACTCCTGCAACTCTTTCTCCTGCACATGTTCATCTGGCCTCTCTCAGCCACCCTGTGAAGTCGCCTGGGCCAGGACTGGGACCGTCCCTACTTCACAGACGAGGAAGTGAAAGCCGGGGGCCTGCCTACACCACACATCTGAGCAGTCGAGGCAGGACCAGCCCAAGGGGACCCTTCCTTCTCCCAGGAGCCACCCTTTGTTGGGGGTCAGGACCCAGGCGCTGGGGCCTGGGGCTGGCCCTCCACTCGGGAGACGAAGACCACTACACATGATCTTGCACAGGTGCAACTCAGACCCCTGCATTATCACACACAGCCAAACGTCTCCAGCCGCCACTCAGATCACGTGAACATCAGCCAGAGGAGGGATAACTACAGTGACTGCTGCTGGACAGCCCACTGCGAAGGACACAGCTGCTCCCGCGGTGGTGTCTCCGGCTGAGCTGCCTGGAGTCACACATAGTCCCTCCTGACCTCTCACGCTCCTGGTAATGCCCTTTGGAAGGACGCTCTCCAAACTTGGCTCTGTGAGGACCCCCACAATTTACCTGCACCCAGAGCATACGGACCAAAGGAGCCACCAGGCCTGGCCAAAGCACCAGGCACCCACTCCTCACACTCATTCTCTCACTCATTCTCCCTCCCTCCCTCCCTCCATCCCTTCCATCATCCACCCAACAGTTCTGCGTGCCTACTCTGAGATGAGCCCGGCCTGGGCGGCGGGATGACCAGGGAAGTCAGACGTTAAACAGATGAGAGCACCATGAATAATACCGACACGATGGTGAATGCTCAAAAGAGAGGCACCAGGGGCCAGGAGGGCACCCACGGTGGGTGGGAAGCAGACCTGGGGTGGGGAGTCAGGAGGGGGTCCTGGAGAAAAGGCTTCATGACATAAGAACAGCCATCGAGTGTGAGAGACCCCACAGTGCACAGAGCTCATGCCGCTGTCCACCTGCCCAGGGGCTCTTGTCGTTTCCCCTTTGCAGAGAGGAACCTGAGTCCAGAGAGGACGTCACTCAGCGGAAGAGAGGGAGAGCCAGGCCTCACAACGGCCTCAAAGCCAGGCCTAACCAGTCACAGGTGTGCCCGGAGCCGGCAGGGCTGCCTCCGGGATGTCTGGGCTCGAGGGTTTCTGTGGCCAAGTCCTGAAGGTGACACTTCTGGCTGCGCTCACAAAACGTCTATGAAGAGGAGTTCTCTGCGAACACAGCTGCCTCATCAGTGACAAGACGTCCCGTGGGCCAGTGCAACCTTCCCACTCCTCGTGCTTTAACGGAGATGAGGAAAGATGGGCTCACAGTAGTGGCACTTCGCCCCAGGCAGGCAGAGGGCCCTGACTCAGGAGCCTCATTAAAATGGAAATTCCATTCCTCAAGAGAAGCTACCTCATCTCCGAGCAACCCAGTGTTTCCGACTGTCTTCCAGAGAAAAGAGAAATGTAAGGTGGGTGCCAGTGGGAGAGAAAAACCCACCACTTTCATCTAAAACCAGAACTCGCCCACTGGAAGCCCAGCTTGCAGTCTCCGCCCTGGTCCCGCACCAACCCATTACAAGCATTTCCTCCTGCTCTAGAGGGAGGTGTCCAAGGCCGACTCCTGCCTGGGTGGCTGCATTGGGTCCAGCTCTCTCGGCATGCGGCTAAACGCTGGCCCCGCTTTGCTCTAACCCACTCTCACCTGGACTGAGGTGGCTCACAAGTGTATGGTCTGTGCACACCAAACACGTGGGGACTGGATGGAATATTCCTTCTGCCTCCAGGCGCAGAGGGCCTGTGCACGGGCACAGCCTCAGTCCTTTCTGTGGGAGGAGAAGGGACCCAGGATGTGGTGGCCCCTGGAGAGCAATGCCAGCTAAACACAGTCAAGTGCAAACCCAGGCTGAGTCTGGGAAGCCTTCCAGCGAGCTGTCCCCACTGGCTTCCTTTTGTGTGTGTGTCTGGGGGTGGGGGTGGGGGAGGGGGGAGATGGTAAAAAGGGCCAGGCCCTGACCCTCGCCTTGGCCCGAGCCCTTGCCACCCTCAGGTCAGCCTCCATTTCAAAGCCAATCCCGATCTCAGGTGAAAGCTCTGCACCAATGGTTTCAAACCTTTTGTACAGGTTTCTCTACAAACCTATTTGAAAGAGACCAGCAGACACAGGACAAGGAAAGCTACTGGGGCAGACACGGTGGGAGGAGGCCAGCCCAGAGCCCCACCCACCGGCACCCTCTCCTGAGCAGGGTGGCAGCTCGCCTGGCCCCAGGTGCAGGCATCACACCGAGGCCCTGCATCGCTGGTGCTCTGTGCCCAGTGGACGGGGCACCAGCCTCCATTGGGCCCAGCTCTTCCTATGCTCACAGGGCCTCCCTGGCAACCCCACCTACCTGTGAGGGGCCTCTGAAGCTTCTGTGCTTCCTTCCCCTGCCTCCAGGGGACATGTCTTATCCCCCAAGGATTCCCTTCCACAATCTGTGGTTGTTACACCAGCCTGCCCACTTCGCCTCCCTCAGAGCTGGGTCCTGGCTCTCCACAGCTCCCTGGCCTGGGCTGGGCACAGGAGAGAGCAGCCACAGAGCATGCGGAGCACGAACAGCCCATCCAGCTGCTGCTTGCCCTCACCTTCTCTTTCCTGAGCCAACTCCTGGGGGTGGCAGTGAGGGACCACTCCACGGAGGTTAGAGGTGCTCAGAGAAGAGGTCACATCTCAGGGAGACCCAGAAGAGTGGGCAGGATTTCACACTCCCTCATTAAACACGTTCAGGTCGCCCCTCAGGTGTGGCCATGACCCCCACCCCGAGCTGCACCTGATGTGAGCAGGGCTGGAGACCTGCTCCAAGCCGCTCCGGGTTCCCTTGCCCAAGAATTTGAATCTGGGGCACAGAGACAGCAGCCACGAGGCCGAGCTCAGCCAGGGCAGGTCAGAGCCCCTGGGAGAATGAAGATATAGAGGAACAAAGAAGCCAGTCCATAGAAGGAAAGGTAACAGAGGGGACATGGGAGAGTCCCTGTAGGGTGCTGCATAAGCTCTACTTTTACTGAGGACACTCTGAGTGGGTTTTTGTTCCCTGCCACCAACTGACCCTGAATAGAAGACCATGAAAAAAAGAAAAGAATTAGAAAACAGGTCCCTGTCTATAAAGGCGTTTCCAGTGCAGTGAGGAGACATCCCCACAGGCATGATACCACTGCAGGCAGACCTACTGTCAACTAAGTCAGCAGTCCCCAACCTTTTTGGCACCAGGGACCGGTTTCATGGAAGACAATATTTCCACGGATCGGGGTGGGGGTGGGGGGATGGTTTCGGGATGATTCAAGTGCATTACATTTATTGTGCACTTTATTTCTATTATTATTACATTGTAATATATAATGAAATAATCATACAACTCACCATAATGCAGAATCAGTAGGAGCCCTGAGCTTGTTTTCACTTGCCACTCACTGATAGGGTTTTGAGACGAGTCTGCAAGCAGTTGATTTATTATGGTCTCTGTGCAGTGAAACCTCTCTGCTAATGATAATCTGTATCTGCAGCTACTCCCCAGCGCTAGCATCACCGCCTCAGCTGAACCTCAGGTCATCAGGCATTAGATTCTCACAAGGAGCACGCAAGCTAGATCCCCTGCATGCGTAGTTCACAGTAGTTCACAGCGCAACTCCTATTAGAATCTAATGCCACCACTGATCTGACAGGAGGCAGAGCTCAGGCAGTAATGCGAGCGATGGGGAGCCCTATAAATACAGATGAAGCTTCTCTCGCTCACCCGCCGCCGCTCACCGCCCGGTTCCTAACAGGCCACGGACCAGTACTGGACTAAGGAGCCAGCTGAAGAGCCAGGGTTGGTGGGTGGTACTAACGACTGGTATTGCTCAGCTGTGCCACACAGTCCCTCTCCCAGGGCAGCTTGGAGCAGATAGCCAGCCCTGCCCTGGTCCCTTCAGGTGTGGGTGGGGGGGTGGGGCCAGGGTCTGAGGTTTTTTTATTATTGTTGTTGTTGCTGTTATTATTTACCCTTACCACCATCTCAGGATATAGGCATTATTCCTCCCTTTGAGGAGCAAAAAAATTAAGGCTTAGAGTGGTTGAGGGCCTCGTCCGAAGTCACACAATGGAAAAGACAAAAACTCTAATTCAAAAAGATGCATGCACCCCAATGTTCACAGCAGCATTATTTACAATAGCCAAGACATGGAAGCAATCTAAGTGTCCACTGACAGAGGAATGGATAAAGAAGATGTGGAATACATATGCAGTGGAATATTACTCAGCCATGAAGAAGTAAAATAATGCCATTTGCAGCAACATGCATGGACCTAGAGATTATCATACTAAGTGAAGTAAGTCAGATGGAAAAAGGCAAATATCATATGATATCACTTATTTGTGTAATCTAAAAAAAAGATATAAATGAATTTATTTACAAAACAGAAACAGACATAGAAAACAATGTTATGGTTACCAAAGGGCAAATGGCGGGGAGAGGGATAAATTAGGAGTTTGGGATTAGCGGATACACACTACTATATATAAAATAGATAAATAATAAGGGCCTACTGTACAGGACAGGGAACTACATTCAATATCTTGTAATAATATATACTGGAAAAGAATCTGAACTAGAACATATATGTCTATATATACACAGATATATATGGATAGATACATATATATAACTGAATCAGTTTGCTGTACACCTGAAACTAACACAACATTGTAAATCAACTATACTTCAATAAAAACATTGTTTTAAAAAGTTACACAATGACTCAAAGCAAAGCCAGGATCCCAAATTTTGCACTGCTTTTACTAAGCCACGCCCCTTCACACCATCATGCAAATGAGATTCAGCAACTGCCCAGGGCAGCAGGGTTGTGGGGGGGAGGGGAACAAAGCCCCACCTTCCAGTTCCACAGCCCAGAATACCTAGCCATGACCTTTCAAAGTTTACCTCCAAATCAAAGCTCAAGCTGGCAAAGTTAAGTGCAGGAGGATCCCAGGAAGATATTCTAGCCCTGCTCACCTTGGGTTCAGGACACATGCTGTATTTTGGAACCAGTGACACAATGAGCTGCCAGCCCCACCTGCATCAGAGGCTTGGCACTCATGCCCACAGATCCTCGAGCAGGTTAACATCTAAATGGCAACAAAGCATAAGCCTTCTGAATCTGGTAATTACAAAGGTAAGTGCTATAGCTACAAAGGTTAGTTACAAAGGAAGCAGGGTAATTGCCCTGGCAGGAAAGTGATGCTTAAAGCATTTTTTTTAACATCTTTATTGGAGTATAATTCCTTTACAATGGTATGTTAGTTTCTGCTTTATAACAAAGTGAATCAGCTATACATATACATATATCCCCATATCTCCTCCCTCTTGCTTAAAGCATCTTAATGGTAAGAATGTACCAAATGTAGACAAGTGACTTTTTTGTCTACTTTTTTGGTCAAATGACTCTGACCTACTAATCCTCTTAAGAAGACCACCTCCAATACAAACATTTCAGAATGCTTATTTTTCTACTGAAATAGGGGGGCCACCTCTGGGATGGCTGGCAGAGGGCCCTGTGGGAAGAGGCGAGGTCAGAACAAACACTGCCCTCGCTGCAAAAATCCAACTCAGTTTCTCTGAGAACTGAGCGTCAGTCTGCTCAAACTGTGCACATACATTTGAACTCGCTGGTGACCCAGTTACCCTGAGCCTCTTCAACTAGCACCGATTTACACGAGTCCCTCAGGGGTAGCCTCTGCCATCTGTATGGGTCACAGGATCACATCTAAGTCCAAACTGTCAACACCTCTTGCACAACAAAATACCATCCTTTTGCTAAGTTCCTTTCTGGTGGCTCTTGCCTTTGCTAATGTGGACTCTTAAAAATTGACTCCAACTCATACCCCCCCACCCCACCCTGCAGGCTCCCTGGCAAGGCCGAGCCATCAGAGGTCTCCAGCCTTCCAGGACCTCCTGCTCTGTGCCAAGCCCCGCTTCTTCAGGAAGGGCCAAAATTCTCTCCCAGCTGAGGGACGCTAACTTTCCCCTGGGTTCCTTCAGACTCCGAATAAAGCCCAGTCTTCTCTACTGGAAGCACATGTGTGTCCCCCTTTCTCAGGCACTGCACCCCCTTTTCTAGTTCCCTCACACCCTCGAAGTCACCAGGGAGAGTAAAGTTTCCTTTAAACAAACTTCAGTCCACTGCACTGTTAATTTTGCAGATGTGATAACAGTACCTTGAACTAAATATTAAATGTTTAAAAAAGGAATCCTTATCTTTTAAAGATGCATCCTGAAATATTGACGAATATTCAAAATGACACAGGATTAGGGAAGAGGGTAGAGGCACAAGAAACAAGACTGAGTTGATAGCTGGTGACAAGTATGTGCCGGCTCCTGAGACTTCTGTCCACTTCTGTTTATGTCATAAATTTTCCATAACAACAAAAGGATTTTAAAAAATCCCATCCTTGGGGTTCTGTAGCATCCCTGAGTCCAACTGTCCTACCTGAGGATTTTACCTGGACCTCTTTCAACTGACACATTTAGTGAGCAACAACTCCACACAAGGTGCTGCTGAAGCTGCAAAGTAAAAGCCACTGGCCTGCGTGCAACAAGCTCTCGGGATGCAGAGGCTGGTCCTCTATTTTGACAAAATCCTCAAGGCCTCATTTCTCAAATTGGGCACAGGTTTTTCTCTCTCCAAACACCAGGGTGGGCACGTGGAATGGAGTGAGCTCAGCTCCCTGTCCTGGCATCGCTGAGGGGAAATCTTAACTGCCCCTCATTCCTCCCTTGGTCTGCATGAGGTGGCCCAGGTGTGAGTCAAGGCAGAGGAGAGTCTGAGGGGAAGGGAGGCTGACCCATCCATGTTTTGGAGGGGTAGGGTGAGGTCAACCCCCCTGTCCTGCAACCTGAGAGCCAAGGACCAAGGGCCAGGACACGTCATGCCTCCCACCTGGGCCAGAAGCTTGAAGGGAAGTGCTGAGATCACAAAGGGCTCCAGGCCTGAACACCTGAAGGCTGGACACTGCCTAATCCAAAGGACTCAAAACCAGAAACCGATTTCCCCTCCAAACTAGACATAGATCTGTTTATCTGTTCAGAGGGCTGTGTGGCATTCATGCTCTTGGAGCCCCGAATTCACAGCCAAAGCAAAGCAAGCAGGGAATTCCCACCTTGAGCTGCTGACCCATCAAAGAGCAATGGCTCCCCTCCTGGGGTACCGTTAAATGTTAATCCCGGGGCCACCACAGAAACAAAAGCCAACCCCTCTGGTCAGCAACACCCTTCACCACTATCAGTTTCAATGACCAACAGTTCACACCCACTGTCCCACTCTCTCAGTCAAGGTGAGGACGATGAAGAGAGAGTCTCTGATAAGTGAAGGGTATAGCACTCCCAATACGGACAGAATCCCTCTTCTTAGGTGGAGATAAAGGCTGCACCTATACCTAGAAGAAAGGGGACAAGAATTCAGATAGAAGTGCACCTGGTGAACGCCCCACACCATCCCTTTTGTCTCTGTGGTTCCAGTGAATTTAAAAAAAATACGTGGTAGGGACTTCCTTGGTGGCGCCGTGGTTAAGAATCCGCCTGCCAAGGCAGGGGACACGGGTTCGATCCCTGGTCCGGGAAGATCCCACATGCCGGGGAGCAACTAAGCCCATGTGCCACAACTACTGAGCCTGTGCTCTAGACCCCGCGAGCCACAACTACTGAAGCCTACGTGCCTAGAGCCCATGCTCCGCAACAAGAGAAGCCACCACAATGAGAAGCTCACACATTGTAACAGAGTAGCTCCCGCTTGCCGCAACTAGAGAAAAAGCCCACGTGCAGCAACGAAGACCCAAAGCAGCCAAAAAAATACATGGTAGTAAAACAGAATTAAACCCCCATTCCAACTAAAACAACATTGTAAATGTCAACTATATTTCAATAAAAAAAATTTTTTAAACCCATTCCATGGAAAACACAGAATTTGGAAATGGGGGAAGCAAGGCAGCTGCAGCAAGCCATCCAGGAGTCTGAGCAGACCATGTTTCTCAAAATGAGATCCATGGGGGGCCAGCAGGAGCGCTGCATATTAAAAATGGGGACCTTTTTTTTTTTTTTTTTTGCGGTACACGGGCCTCTCACTGTTGTGCCCTCTCCTGTTGCGGAGCACAGGCTCCGGACGCGCAGCCTCAGCAGCCATGGCTCACGGGCCCAGCTGCTCCGCGGCATGTGGGATCTTCCCAGACCGGGGCACGAACCCGCGTCCCCTGCATCGGCAGGCGGACTCTCAACCACTGCGCCACCAGGGAAGCCCGGGACCATTTTTAATGGGCACCATCTGATCATCTCATCAGAATCTTGGTGGTCCTCCCCTAAGAATTTTAATGCACTCACCCCAGCAGCCTTTGTGCCCACCAAAGTTAGAGAGAAGTTTTTCAGGGTTTGTGTGTGCATGTGTGTGTGTGTTGTTTAATCCGTGCCACTCAATATTTTACTAACTTAATGAGCTTACAAGAGACCTCATTACACCTTCTGACCAGCTAAGTGGATGGGGTTCCTCCTCCTTGGGACTAAGGGGTCCAAGGGTTAATAGCTTGAATGTGGCTATGTTTTCCCTTTGTCCTGAGACAAGCACACCCCTGTCCCCACCCAGCCTCTGGGGGTGACCACGGGAGAAGCCATGGCTCAGTGCTTGCAGGGATTTTCTGAGCACTAAGGAACAGTTCTCCCCAACAAGTCAGAAACCCCCAGTTTAGGAAGCCATTCCTTCGAATGGGAAGAGTGCTGAGTGGACCAAGGCAAGACCACCATTTCTCCAGGCCACTTGCCTGCTGAGGCACAAAGGCAATAGGTTTTCCAGGAGCTGATCCAGAGCTAGATTACCCCCCACCACTCCCCAGGGACTTATTTCTACCTTGGGGGACCATGGCCAATAGGGACAGCAGGAAAGCCTTCCAAGTCCTAACTTTTAGAGGATTTTCATCTTGAAGCAATAGGAGGCAGGGTGCCCAGATGGTCTTTAGGGTCAGCCCCTAGGGCCACCAGCCACAAACGGCCCCCTCACCCCCTGCTCAAACGCCGCCTTGGTTGCCCTAAGGGCAGAATCTGGGCTGCCTGGGATAATTCCAAGTGCTGGGCTGTGATATCAGAATAGGGCTATGACCTCAAGGTGGGGGCAGGTCAGCCTGGGGGAGCAGGGCAGGAGAGAGAGAGAGCCCCTGAGGAGCTGGATTAGCCCCCACTGGAGGTAAGGCCCAAGAGAGAGAGGTGTCCGGCTCTGGGTTCACTGCTCACAGCCTCCTGGAGCCCCCACTGGGAGGCGGATCTGAAGATATGAAAATGATTCTGAGAGGTAGGTTGCAAGCCAGCCGAACTTCTGGTGCTTCCTTACTCACTGATTTAGGAGCAAGGAAAGCAAACAAACTACCCTCTAGCTCCCCCCTGTGTCAAGTGAAAGGATACTCTCTATTTTCTGACAGAAATTCCACTTTGGACCACACCCACCCAAGTGGGCTGAGCATCAAAGTCCCCCAGGATGCGGCTAAATGCAGGTAGATGAAATGTAGGACGCCCTTTACACTGAATTACAATAAACAAATTTCAGTGTAAGTATGTCCCAACTATTGCATGGGACACATTTACACTAAAATATCTGTGTATGTTTGAAGTGCAAATGAAAGTTGGTGACCTGACCTTTTATTTACTAAATCTGGCAATCCTATCCAGGAAGATTTTTTTTTAATGCAGTGCCCGCCCCCCGCTCCCCACCCCCCCCATCCCCAATGCTCTCATTCATTCAGATTTATCCCTGCAGGGGGACCTGGGAACCTGTATTATTTTAAAGTTGCCAAGGTGACTATTATCAATAACTACTGCTGACTTTTCTTGAGCATTTGACAAGTCATGTGCTAAGTTCGTTTCATGCACTGTCTAAGATAGTCCTCACAGCACCTCTAAGGGGTGGTTCTATGATTAAGCCTGCTTTACAGAGGAGAGAAAGAGGCAACAGACAGCAAGCACCTCACCCAAGGTCACACAGTTACTAAGCCATGGTTTGAACCCAGGAAACGTGGTTCCCACTGACTTAGAAATCTTTGAATTGGAAGGACGTTGGGAGGCACACAGTCAAAGCCTCTGGTGGACTGACGGACAGGGAATCTGAGGCTCCGGGAACTCATGCTCACACTAACTAGCACACCACTGTGCATGCACATGAGGGGCTGAGCCCGGTGGCAGAGAGCAAGCATCTAGCCCAGGCAGGGGGCCAGCTCAGGGAGGGTTTCCATAATGGCCTCTCCTTGAAGGGGAAGCAGACCTAAGGGGAAGCAGGGTGTGGGAAGGGGCTGGGTGCTAACGAAGAGGGTTTGTAAGCAGGAGGCTCAGCTTCTAAGCCGGCCTGACAGCAAGACGGTGTGCCAATGAGGAGAGGGAAAGCTGGACAGGTCTGTAGGGCGGGGAGAACCAAGAAGAGACAGAAGTCAAAACTGCATTTTACTTTCAAATGAACACACAGCAATTTTTTTGTTGCTGCACAGTTCTATGCTTTTTTTTTTTTTTTCTCGTCTTGTGGGATCTTAGTTTTCCGACCAGGGACTGAACTCAGGCCAGGGCAGGCCGAGTCCAAACCACTGGACCACCAGGGAATTTGCCAGTTCTATGCATTTTAACGCATGTATAGATTCATGACACAGCTTCACCATAGGACACAGAACAATTCCATCACCCCCAAAACACTTCCTCATACTACAACTTTGTATCACTCCCTCCCTTCACCCCTCACCCTTGGCAACCACTGACCTGCTCTACATCTCTAGTTTCTGCCTTTTCCAGAGTGTCATATAAATGGAATCATACAACTTTTTGAGAATGGCTTCTTTCACTCAGCATAATGCCTCTGAGATCCATCCAAGTTATTGTACGCATCAATAGTTCATTCATTGTGACTGCCAAATAGCGTTCCATTCAATGGATGTACCAGGGTTTGTTCAATCCACTGAAGGACATCTGAGAAGTTTCCAGTACTTTGCTATTAAAAATAATGCTGCTATGGGACTTCCCTGGTGGCACAGTGGTTAAGAGTCTGCCTGCCAATGCAGGGGACATGGGTTCAATCCCTGGTCCAGGAAGATCCCACATGCCAAGGAGCAACTAAGCCCATGCGCCACAACTACTGAGCCCACGTGCCACAACTACTGAAGCCCGAGGGCCTAGAGCCCTTGCTCTGCAACAAGAGAAGCCACCGCAATGAGAAGTCTGCGCACTGCAACGAAAAGTAGCCCCCACTCGCCGCAACTAAAGAAAGCCTGAGCACAGCAACGAAGACCCAACACAGACATTAATTAATTAATTAATTAAAAATAATGCTGCTGTGAACATTTGTGTACAGGTTTTTGTGTGAACATAAGTTTCCATTTCTCTAGGATAAATATGCAAGGGTGTAGTTCCTGGGTCATATAGTAATTTTCATGTTTAGTTTTTTAAGAAACTGCCAAAATGTTTTCCAGAGTGGCTGTACCATTTTACATTCCCACCAGTAACTTATGATGGATCCTCACCAGCATTTAGTATTATCGCTATTTTTAATTTTAGCTGTTCTAATAATGTGTAGTGATATCTCACAGTGATCTTAATTTGTATTTCTCTAACAGCTAATGATAATGAACACCTTTTCATGTGCTTATTTGCCATCTGTGTCTTCTCTTCAGTGAAATTATTTGTGCTTCATGACACCAAAAGGAGAGGAATCCTACCAAGTCTCACTGACACGTAGCATGTGTTACTTTGAGTTGTACCTGAATGTCTGTTCTGTGACCTTACCCAGGCGGCTAACCTCTTGGGAACACAAGACATGTGGTGCATCTCTAGCCTCTGACCACGCCTAAAGGACATGAAATGAAGGAATGTGTGCCTGAGGCTGCTCCCTCAGGGGTCCCAGACTCTCCTAGAGGAAGTGCAGGCTAGCAATCCCTAGCACTGTCAGCTGAGTTAACAGTACTTCCGTACCAGCTGCAAAAGAAACCCCTGCTGCTGGCTGTCCCAGGAAAATTGTTCCAGAATGATGAATCCAGTAGGTGCTACCTGCTACATTATTTTCAAGAAGTTCCTAAAAAGGAGGCAATGATTGATTGATTGATTGATTTTACTTAGAAGCTACTAAGAGGAACCTAGTTCTTCCACAACCAGCAATGTCCCTGCACTTGGCCAATGGGGTTGTCCCGAGCCCAGCCACAACACCAGCTACATCATTTGCTACAAGCATCCAAACTGAGACCACAGGTCCTGCTGGGGGTCTCAATGCAGCCCATACCTGAGATGCCCCCAAACACCCTCCTTCACTGGGAAATGGAGTGGTACCCTGGGGACCCCTGGCCAAGCTCAGCATCACTGCTGACACACCCAAGCCACAGGGTGCTGACCCCAAGAAAAAGAGTCATCATGGAGGGACCCATGCTCCAAATGGGTGAGACTAAAAGAGAAGGTCAGACTGATAGTCAATGACCTTCCATGTGCACTGAGAAGCTAGTGCTGGGGGAGAGACCCCAATGCAGGGAGACTGAGTATGGGGCACAATGACTGATGTCACTAGCCCCTCCACCTGCTTTGTGCTAGAGCTCCTTCCACAGGACTCACTATCTCCCGGACCAGCCTTGGAGACAATCCTGGAGAACAGGGGCTGTGACTCCTTCTCACCTGGGGCCCTGCCTCTTTAAAAAACACACAGGTCTAGGATTCCCTGGTGGCACAGTGGTTGAGAATCCACCTGCCAATGCAGGGGATATGGGTTCGAGCCCTGGTCCGGGAAGATCCTACATGCTGCGGAGCAACTAAGCCCATGCGCCACAACTACTGAGCCTGTGCTCTAGAGCCCGTGTGCCACAACTACTGATCCCGTGTGCCGCAACTACTGAAGACCACGCGCCTAGAGCCCGTGCTCCACAACGAGAGAAGCCGCCACAATGAGAAGCCCGCACACTGCAACAAAGAGTAGCCCCCGCTCACTGCAACTAGAGAAAGCCCGCGCGCAATGAAGACCTAACACAGCCTAAAATAAATAAATAAAATAAATAAATTTATATTAAAAAAAACCCACACAGGTCTATATAAACACACACCTTGTGCTTATAACTTCAAAAGGATCACAGCTTCCCAATCCTCCCCTCTGTATGTGTGGACCCAGTTTTCACCCATCAGAAACCTGCTATTGCTCTGGGCAGGCAAGGCTCTAAGGAGGCCAGCATTCTTACACAGGGCCGCAGGCATCTACTGGTACAACCCAGGTGGGAGGCAGAGTGACAGTGTCTCAGAATTACAAATGCACAGTCCCACCGACCCAGCAATCCCCCTTCCTGGGACGTATGTTTCATTTATTCTTGTACACACCTGAAATGAAATGCAAGGTTACTCACTGCAGGGTGGCAGGTCATAGCAAATTGAAGAAGCAACCTAAATGTTCATCAACAGGCTATAGGTTACATAAACTAGGGTACATTCGTACAATGAAGTATTGTACTGTTGTAAAAACAAGGAGGAAGCATTTTATGTATTTATAGGAAAAAATTCCAAGATATACTATTGCCAAATGGAAAAAAAGCAAGGTGGGGGACTGAATTTCCTATAAGTACTTATTTGAATACACATGTAAACACATAAGATACTGGTAGCTCTGGTTGCCCCTGGGTGGGAGAACAGGGTGGGTAGCTGGGGATAAGAGTCAAGGGCAGACTTCACTGCATATGCTTTGAAACCATTGGTTTATGAATCTTATAAAGACAATACATATTTTCAAAAATGTATTAAAGTAAAAAATAAAATGTCTTGCTCAGGACTTCTGAGCTGACCCTCCATCTTGGCAAAGACAGCATCTCTGGCTAAATGGTTTTCAATCTCCAAATGGACCTCGAAAAAAGTCTGGCCTGAGGCACAAGTGCACCATCCTGGCCTCCCACCTTGACTCTGCTTCTGGAACTGACTCACTGCAGCAACCGAAAGTTCTGCTGAAGCCCAGGAACCAGACTTGTCCAAAGAAAGACACACACAGCCCTGGCCACCTCAACATTTCCATCCCGAGAACTGCCAGCCACCCTGACCACCTAACATCCCACTGTTGAGGACGCACGGAGCTGAGTGGGAAGGGCAAACACGCACCCTGACCTTCCGAGGTTGGTCTGAACTAGCCTGGTCACCACTGGCCTCCAAACACTTTCAGTTCCCACTCTCTCCAGACCCACGACCCTGCACGTACTCCCGCTGCACCAAGCACTCGCTACCTGACTGGCTGCTCATCAAGCGGACAGCCTTGGCCTTGGCCAGCTCCAGGGCGGTGATCCACTGCTGCCGCTCCACCTCTGAACCGGCCTTGAGGTGGTAGGTCCTGCCCCCACTGGTCAGCACGATACCGCAAGAGTCCTCCGTGTCAAAGTGCGCAGTGAACAGGTTGATGGTGCCACGGCAGGTGTGGGCCATTTCACCCTGATTTCTGTGGGATGCAAGAGAAGGGATGGGGTGAGGCTCCCAAACTCAATAGTTCTAGACTGAATAAAAGCCTCAAGGCACATCCTTGGGATCTCAGACCCTTGGAGCTGGCACGGGAGATGGGAAATAAGGCCTCTCGGGATTGACTGGTAAGGGCTTGGCTTGTGTGGGGGGGCGGGTCTCAGTGGGGAGAGTGGCAGAGGATGCCACCATTCTCCCCTGGCCCCAGGAGATGAAGGCAATGGCTGGGCTGACACAGTACCCCTTGCGACAAGGGACTGACCCTTGGCTGGTTACAAGGTCATGGAGCTAATGGTACCAAGGTAAGGGGAAGCGGAGGTGACTAAAGTGTGGGCCATTTCCAACTGTGACCAGTGTCTGAAAAGTGAGATCCAACTATCATGACTGGATCTACTTAACTCACTCCTTTAGACACTCAAAGGAAATTCAGACACCACTCTTCCCCCACCCTCCCCCACGACGTACCAAAGCTCTTTCCACAGAGGATGTGGGAAAAGGAAGAGCAACTGGTCAGCATGTAACCCTGCCAGTGCCGGAGCTCATTTGGCACTTCTGCTGCTCTTTAATGCTCACTTACACTCCCTGGCTGTTCATCATCTGTTATTACTTCCTTGACTCTTCTACCAGTTCCAAAGTCAGATGACTTGACACTCAGGAAGACATTTATCTTTCATTTGAACTACTGTTTCTGATTCTCTCCTGCTTTGGTTACATTCCTTAGGGAAGATGATATGCAGTTGACCCTTGAACAACGTCAGGGGTTAGAAGCACCCAACCCCCTGTGCAGTTGAAAATATGCATGGTGCTAGCAGAGAGTGAAGAGGGTTCAGAAGGGGTGGTGGAGGAAGAAGAGGATGAATGTCGATCACAGCATCAGGACCAGCCTGTTTCACAACCTTCTTGCTTCAGTCTTCCAGGCGACCCCAGCTGGCCACCAGGAAGGGGACCCTGTCGCTGACTAGACTCGCCACGTCCCCTCCCAGGGAAGGGGTCAATGTCTCTTTGTTCTCTCAGAGGGTGGTGGTCCCCCCATTGCAGTGGGAGAGCAGATACCAATGAAGGTATGCGCGGACCTGAGTAGCGCAAGGTGCGGAGCGTGCTGGACACAAACCTTGTGCACCTTCCCAGATTCCCACGACCACCTCCTCTGTCAGTCGGTGCCTCCTCCTTGCCCAACTGTCCCTCCACTTCTGGACTCTCGTAAAATGATAGTGGGAAACGGGAGATGGGAGTGAATGGGGCAGATACATCCTCCCTCCACTTGCGCCTCTGCGGACTGCTGAGTGGTGTGTTTCCTCCTCGTGTGTCTTCTGGAGGAGTATGTGCGCCAGGCCCACTGTGTCTCTGCCGCTCGCTGTGAAGCGACATCCAGCAAGGGAAACGCACTGCATCATTGTGACTTCCATCTTCCCACTCCCCATTTCTGCTTCACTGCCCTTCGACTGCATCTCTCAAACTGTCAACTCTCTTTTTTTTTTTAACATCTTTATTGGAGTATAATTCCTTTACAATGGTGTGTTAGTTTCTGCTTTATAACAAAGTGAATCCACTATACATATACATATATCCCCATATCTCCTCCCTCTTTCGTCTCCCTCCCACCCTCCCTATCCCACCCCTCTAGGTGGTCACAAAGCACCAAGCTGATCTCCCTATGCTACGCGGCTGCTTCCCACAAGCTATCTATTTTACATTTGGTAGTGTATATATGTCCATGCCACGCTCTCACTTCGTCCCAGCTTACCCTTCCCCCTCCCCGTGTCCTCAAGTCCATCCTCAAGTCCATTCTCTACATCTGCGTCCTTATTCCTGTCCTGCCCCTAGGTTCTTCAGAACCACTTTTTTTTTTTTTTTTAGATTCCATATATATGTGTTAGCATACGGTATTTGTTTTTCTCTTTCTGACTTACTTCACTCTGTATGACAGACTCTAGGTCCAACCACCTCACTACAAATAACTCAATTTCATTTCTTTTTATGGCTGAGTAATATTCCATTGTATATATGTGCCACATCTTCTTTATCCATTCATCTGTCGATGGAAAGTGTCAACTCTTTAATCCTTGCCTTGGGCTATGCGTTCTGGAGGACCTTCTCACACACAAAAAAATGTCCACAGGCAAGAAAAAAAATTGACAGGCAACAAGTTTTAACTCAGACACATAGAAAGACAAAGGCTACTAATTTGGAGCAAAGCACTCAGCCTTGTATGAGACTTCTGTTCAATGCTTGCTCAAGCTGACTCTGATTCACTTGGTAAATTCCTCTCCGATCTTCTAAATTCTAATTTGGCAAGTACTTCCTATGGGTTACCATATACAGAAATTGTGCTAGAAACTGGAGAGGTGGTAGATATAAAGGTAAATAAGACACATTTTCTGGCCTCAAAGAACATTCCACTTTGTGAAAGAGGCAGGCCCATAAATTGCAAGGTACTATTTAATAAGCAGAGGGAAATAAATTCAAAACAAAGGGGGTGTTCGCTTTATAAAAATTCATTGAGTTACACTCTTGTAATTTACCTATTTTTCTATGTGTCTGTTACACACATATATTGTACAATATATTGTATGCTACATACATATTGGTTGTCAGTTAAAAGTTGGCTTTAAAATCAAAATGAAAGGATAAGCTGCCGGTGGTTAGATCTCAGGAAACAGAATGACCCTTTCTTGTCCTAGAGGGGTCAAGGCGTACACTGGAGCAGTGTCTCAAACAGTGAGGGACTCTGCCCAAGCACAGACTAGGAGGAGGGTCAGGCTAACCCAGAGCAGCGGCATGGGGGCTGTGGCTCTGGGAAAGCCCAGGGATCCGGAGCAGCCAAAGGAGAGGGTCCAGCCAAGGCCTGGGTTGATGATGGGCATAAAAGTGAACTAAATTGTGTCCCCCAGGGAGATTTATTGAAGTCCTAACCCCCAGCACCTGTGATTGTGGCCTTATTTGGAAATATGGTTTTTGAAGATATAATCAAGTTAAGATGAGGTCATCAGGGTGGGCCGTAGTCCAATAAGACTGGTGTCCTTATAAGAAGAGGAACAGACACAGAAACAGGAGGGAGGCAGAGATGGGAGTGATGCATCTACAAGCCAGGGAATGCCAAGGATCACCAGCCAACATCAGAGGCCAGGCAGGCCTGGGATAGACTCTCCTCCAGGGCCTTCAGAGAGAGTACAGCCCTGCTGACACCTTCACTTTAGACTTCTGGCCTCCACAAGTATGAGACTATACATTTCCTTTGTTTTAAGCCACCCACTTTTTCGTGCTTTATCACAGCAGCCTAGGACCTAAACACAATGGCTGAACAGATGGGTGGAGGAATGACCTTCTGGAACCTCACATGCAGCTGAGCCTGTTCATCAGCTGAGCACACCAACCACAGGGCTGCACCTTGCCCTCCACACAGTTCCCGCCTAGAATACTCAGCACCACGGCACCCGCATGGCTCCTCTCCTTACTGGAGCAGCCCTGCCCCAAAGCTGCCCGTCCTGCTCGGAGGTTTCCCCTCTTCCGACACCATAGTGGCTAGACAGCCAAAAACAACCTGCATCAAAGATTCCAAGGAATCAGTTTCCACCGACGACATGCATTCACACAAAACCTAAATGTGGAAGTGAGCAAGAGGAAAGGCACCCATCGTGGTGGCAGGAACTGCGACACAGGGCTTGTGCTCTGGCAGCCCCCGATTCCAGGGCTCCCTGCAGTGGTATCAGCGGTTCACCCCATCACAGCAGAGGTGGTGAGAGTCTGGGGGCCCAGACTGCTCCTGACTCCTTCCATCCCGCTCCTCCAGCCCTTCCAGCGAGTGGGAAATGACCCCACCCCTGGCCGCACAGCCTTCTGCTCACACTAGCCAGAGTCATGTCTGCTGTGCGTGGCTGAGTCCTGACCCAGGCACCTCCCCAGAGGCTATATCATCTTGGAATGCCATCCTGTGACTGCAAACAAGGTGTGATGTTTGCTGTCTGGGATCCCTAGCAACCAGGCAAATCCTGTGTGTTTGCAGAGGTTTTAAAATCTGGATCTAGAGATGCAAAACATACACTCGGAAAATCCAAGCCACTGATTGGGAGAGTTATTCGCAATAAATGTACCCAACAAAGAACCTGTGTCAAGAAAATACAAAGAACTCCTAAAATCAGTAATAAAGAGGCCAGCAACCCAATTTAAAAATGGGCAAAAGATTTAGGCAGGCACTTTCCAAAAGAGGATATCCAAATGGCTCACGAACGTACAAAGCAGTGCTCAATGTCATCAGTTATCAGTAAACATACACATGCCCCACGATCCAGCAATTCTGCTCCTACAGAACTCCCCACTCGGGATGTGCACACGTGTACATGTTCCAGAACTTCCACAGCATCTTCCTAATAACCGAGAACTGAAAACAACACACACATCTGTCCACACTAGACCGGATAAACAAATGGTGGTATATTTGTTTGGTGGTTTATCCAATGGTGATGTATTATTATACAGCAATGAGAATAAAAGCATTAGAACTGCACGTAACAACCTGCGAGAACCTCACAAACATAATGTTGAGCAGAAGTCAGACACCAAGAGGACGTACTGTGTGATTCCACTGATAAAAAGTACAGTAACAGGTAAAAGAAAGCTCTGGGGTGAGAAGTCCAGACAGCAGTTACCCTTGGGGGAGCAGTGACTGGAAGGGGACATGGGGGGACTCCTGGAGGGCTGGTCATGTTTTATTTCTTCAGCGGGGCAGAGCTTATTCAGTGTGTTCATTTTGTGATTTGCCCACTTTCCTCTCTGTATATTGTACTTTATTAAAAGTTTACATTTAAAAGTACAGGAATGGGGGGAATTCCCTGGCAGTCCAGTGGTTAGGACTCCATGCTCTCACTGCCGAAGGCCCGGGTTCAGTCTGTGGTCTGGGAACTAAGATCCCACAAGTCTTACGGCCAAAAGAAAAGAAAAGGAATGGGGAGAATTCTTTGCTGGCAGTGGTGGCAGCAGCAACAATTGTTTCTCAGCGGCAGTAGAGGTAGCAGGGCCCCGGTGGCAATGTCCTTGCCGGGATGGTTCTGTGACACGACTTTGAGCCTGGATCCGGCTGCCCAGCCTGCCTTCTTCTCACCTCTCCTCTGAGATCTCTGTTCTGCCTTTCCAGGGATTCTGTGAGCAAATGAAGATCCTTCCAGTAAATACCTTTTTTTTTTTTTTTTTGGTTTAACATATCCAGAGCTGGTTTACTGTTATTCTCAACTAAGAACTTGCTGGTACACGTGAGTAGCAGCCACAGAAGGGATGTCGGAAGGTGGGGAGGGCAGTGAGGAAGGTTGTAAGAGACGTGGGCAGGAGAAAACAGCAGAGTTCGGTTCTTCTGTCTCTTGGGCCAAGGGGATGTTGTTAGGACCCTTCCAGGTCTAAGTAAGGAAGCTCAGCTATTTGTCCTAACTACCCCATCCCGAGGGCTTACCTTAGAAGTGTCTCACACAGGTTAGCCATTTAAAATGTGACAAGAAAGGCAGGAATGTCACCTCTCTGTTCCAGATGCGGAGGGTGAGCCTCGGAGATGTGGGCAGCTCAGTGGAGCTCCCAAAAGGGACCGCGCCACTAGAGCGAGGCCACCCACCCACAGCCCTGCCTCTTACCCACAGGGCCGCACAGACTTGTCCGCCAGGCTTCACGTGTGCTCTCAAAAGTCACCAAAGCTGGTGGCTCTATTTAGAAAATGCTTGACATGGCAAGTGTCAGACGTGGCCCATCAAACAGAAGCATCTACAGTGCAGTGTTTGCTTCCAGAGATGAGACTATCACTACGAGACCTGACCCCATTTCATTTTGCTTCTGGCCTCATTCTTCGCCATTTAGAGTTTCCCTTGAGAAATGTTAAATAAATGCTGCTACAAGTTCTACAGGAAGGATATTTCTAGTGTAATTTTTAGAATAAAAACTAAAAAGGAGACTCAGGATCCATCCTCCAGTTACTGAAATTCACGAGGCTACATTTTTACACAAATGGAGGATGACAGTAATTTATAAAAGACAGCACACTTATCAAGACAACTTATATCCAGGTAGTACCTCACTTTCTGTAAGAGTCTGTCACAAACATGAGTCTTTTGATCCTTGCAAGGGTCCAGAAAGTGGGCAAAGCAGACACTGATTTGTTCAGCAAATATTTAGCAAGTATATTCTATATGGCAGTCACCTGTAGGAGGAAATTAGCCTCATTTTATATCCAAGAAAAGAGAGGAGGCCAGAAAAAGGTAAATCATGTGCCCCCATCCATAGAGCTGGTAAACAACAAAGCCAGCACCAGAACTCAGTTTCTCTGCCACCAGCACAGGGCTCTTCTCAAGGAGAAAACTGGGGCTTCCATCCAGAAAAAATGTTCTGCTTTACCGGGTCATTGTTTGTATTTGCCGCTTACAAGCTAGAACATAAGTTCCGTGAGCCACAGACCTGGCCTGTCTTGTCCCCCCCACACACGTGACACACGGTGGGAGCTCAGAGATGTTGGGCTGGCAGAGTGAATTAATGCATGCGTGTTACATGCAGAGGAACAAACCCAGGGAGATGATCCAGGCTCGGCCCACACCGGAAGTTCTGCCAACCTCACATGCTAAAGGTGGAGTAATGGGAGTAACACCACCCCACTCCATCAACATCACTGACTGAAAATCCATTAGACGCTTTTTGCGGTTCCATCAAAATATCAGAATATCATGAACTACTCAGTGACACCTAAGGTGGTTCTTCAGGTTATTAAGTGGAAAGCCTGTCACAGAATATTGCGCAAATGCTTTAGATCTCAAATTTAGACTAAAAAGGTCTTGTCAAGTAGAAAATGGATGAATGTTTTAATGGCTGAAGCAAAAATTAAAACACTGTCTGATGTGGTTCTACATGTGTGTAGAGGAAATATTTAAGACAATTATGCTGTAAATGGGGGAGTGTAAAGGAACTTACAAGGAGGTAGGGTTTCTATACTTCACTAAAACTGGTAAAATGACATCAGCAGACTGTGATAAGTCATGTATATGTAATGTAATATTTAGAAGAACCACTAAAAAAGTTATCCAAAGAGACATACTCAAAAACACTAAAGAATGATTAAACATAGGGTGACCACATGACCCAACAATTCCACTCTGAGGTATACACCCAAGAGAAGTGAAAACATATGCCCACACAAAAACTTGTACACAAACATTTATAATAGCATTATACATAACAGCTAAAAGGTAGAAACAATACCATCAATGAATGAATGGACAAAAAAAGATTCATACAATGGGGTTCAACTTGGTTGAACCTTGAACATTATGCTAAGTGAAAGAAGCCAGGAACAAAATTCCACATATTGTATAATTCCATCCATATTAATGTCCAGAATAGGGAAATACAGGGAGACAGAAAGGATTGGAGTGGTTGTTTAGGACTGGGAGCACACGGCTGGGAGCGCACGGGAGTGGTAGCTAAAGGGTATGGGGTTTCTTTTGAAGATGATGAAGACGTTCTAAAATTGACTTTAGTGATGGTTGTACATATCTGTGAATATATTAAAAACCATTAAGTTGTACACTTTAAATGGATTATTTGCATGGTATGTGAATTATCTCTCAAAGATTAGAACAAGAATAACAGCTGTAATACATTAAAAGACATCAAGTCAAAGAGTTCATAATAAAGCTGAAAAAGTAAGTCATCAGTAACCTTGGAGGGATGCTAGGGACCCATTTATTTGTTTGATAATTGGTGAATAAAAGAAAGCATGGGGGGGCTTCCCTGGTGGCGCAGTGGTTGAGAGTCCGCCTGCCGATGCAGGGGACACGGGTTCGTGCCCCGGTCCGGGAAGATCCTACATGCCATGGAGCAGCTGGGCCTGTGAGCCATGGCCGCTGAGCCTGTGCATCCGGAGCCTGTGCTCCGCAACAGGAGAGGCCACAGCAGTGACAGGCCCGTGTACCGCAAAGAAAAAAAAAAGAAAGCATGGGGCATTTTCCTACCATTTCCATATTAACTAAACCATTGGGTAACCTAATGGTTGATGAGGGGAAGTTTCTCTTTATAGAATTATTCCCTCTAATACCTGAAAAAGGCAATAATAGAATATCAGCATTTTGCAAACTGTAATAAACTAATGGGTCTAGAAAATTGTCAACAATGGCCTCTGATATTTGTGCTCATATGTGTGTGTGAAAGAGACAGAGAGAGAAGGAGGGAGAGGGGGAAGGGGAGGGAAAGAAATGAAGGAAGGGAGGGAGGGAGGGGGGAGAGGGGAAGGAAGGAAGGAAGGAAGGAAAGAAGGAAGGAAGGAAGGAAGGAAGGAAGGAAGGAAGGAAGGAAGGAAGGAAGGGGGAAAGAAAGAACCAGCCAATACATGCCCCTCTTCAATATATCCATGAACCATCCTGCTAGTATAATTTAATCTTACTCTGATGGAATCCCTAGCTATCAGTTTACAGGAAATAAAGAAGATAGAAGAGTATGATAAATAACATTATGGAGATGCAATCAGCAAAATCCAGTTTGTGTGAAACTACAGAACAAATGACCCCGTTTCTTCAACAAATAAATTGCAAGGGGAAAAAGAGAAAGAGAGAAGAAGAACCCATAAATCAAGAGAGACTGGGGAGCCCCTTCCCCTTTCCCAGGAGAAACTAAGCTGTGGGGATTCAGACAGTGCAGCTAGGCCCTGTGGCAGAGGGGTTTGGCCAAGACCGCCACCAAGATCAGCAATACCAATGTCGAGATAACTCAGCCAGCACGACTGGTTGCACAGGAACAGAGGAGATTTGGCCAGCGTGACCAGGAGGGTGTTTTCATACAAGGGACTGAGCAAATAAGTAAATATATTGAGGATAATGGGAGCCAGATCTCTTACTGTCAGAGTCTGAAGTTGGAAACATGGAAGAGAAAGGCAAGAAAAAACTACCTCTATCCACAAAGAGAGCCTAGAAGCAATAACGTCCCAATGACAATGAGCCCACCTAGCACTCAGTGTTTGGCTTCTAGATACCATTTTCCACTAAAAGGAACCAGGGCTCATTGGAGAAATGGCAGATTCCAGTACAGAAGAACCAGGATCATTCTGTTGTACAAAAAAAGGAAGGAGGGTTCAAACAGGGAATGTCAAAAGGACACAGGAGCCAGTTTAAAAGGACTCCTCTTACCCAAAACCAGGACAATTTGAGTGTCAAAATAAATGATAATTACAGATAACAACCCATTGGATAATCTAGAAATCCATGGGTTCACACTGATATAAATAAATGGATAAATTAAAAGCTCTTCTTTATAATACAATGCCTATTAATAAATATAGAAGGAATGATGTTATTAGAAAATCACCAATTGGCAACCATCAAAGTAATAATAGGGCTTCCCTGGTGGCGCAGTGGTTGAGAGTCTGCCTGCCGATGCAGGGGACATGGGTTCGTGCCCCGGTCAGGGAAGATCCCACATGCCGCGGAGCGGGCTCGCTGAGCCTATGCTCTGCGATGGGAGAGGCCACAACAGTGAGAGGCCCATGTACTGCAAAAAAAAAAAAAAAGTAATAATAGATTCAGGCAAGAATCACCAAAGGGTGGTAAAAATCAGTTGGAAGGGACTTCCCTGGTGGTGCAGTAGATAAGACTCTGAGCTCCCAATGCAGGGGGCCCAGGTTTGATCCCTGGTCAGGGAACTAGATCCCACATGCATGCCACAACTAAGGAGCCTGCCTACCACAACTAAGACCCAGTGCAAGCAAATAAATAAATAAATATTTTTTTAAAAATCAGTGGGGAGATTTGTTGACAAACAGGGTTTTACATAGCCTTAAGGTGTCTCCCCATAAAAATACTTTCTAATTAGTCATTAATTAGTAATTATAAAATTAACTTTACAGTGGCGCAACCTGGCAAACACCATCTTAACCAAATGATGATCACTAGTGGTAGGACAAATCAACATCATGTGCCTCCTGATATGATGCACATATCAGGACACATACTGTGAAGGACACAGTATGCATCCTGTGGTATTTCTGCCACAAATGTAGGACTTGAATCTAAACATAAGGGAACACCAGGCAATCCCAAATTGAGGCAGATTCTACAAAGTAACTGGCCTAAATTTATCAAAAACGTTTAGGTCATGAAAGACAAGGGAAAATGGAAGACTGTTCCAGACTGAAACTAAAGTGACAAGACACAACAACCAAATGCAATCTATGATCCTGGAGTGGATCTTCTACCTCGAAAGGACATTATTGGGACAACTGGCAAAATATGAACAGGGTCCACGGATTGGATGGTAGTTTGTATCAGTGTTTACAGCGTACCGAAAAAAAAAAAAAAAAAAAACTGAGGAGAAATATCAACAATTGCAATGAATGGACTCTATTTGGATCCTGATTTCTGGAAACTCTAAAAAAATTTTAAACTAATGGGGAAATTTTATTACGGAATTATATGAAATCATGCATGTAAAAATTTTGAAAATTGTAAAGCACTATAGAATTTAAAGAAACTTTCATTCAATAAATATCTATTGAATGCCTACAAAATTTTTTTTATTAAAGAGAACTCAATGGAGAAATTTTAATATTGACTGGATATTTGATAATATTAAGGAATTATTGTTAAATTTTTAGGCATTTTAATGCCATTTAGGTTAATATTTAAGAAACTTTCATCTCTAAAGAGATACATAATGAAATATTTACAAATATTCATTATTATTAAAATTATTTTTTAACTTTTTTTTTTTTTTTTTTTTTTTTGCGGTACATGGGCCTCTCACCATTGTGGCCTCTCTCGTTGCAGAGAACAGGCTCCGGACGTGCAGGCTCAGCGGCCATGGCTCACGGGCCCAGCCGCTCTGCGGCATGTGGGATCCTCCCGGACGGGGGCACGAACCCATGTCTCCTGCATCGGCAGGCAGACTCTCAACCACTGCGCCACCAGGGAAGCCCTAACTTATTTTTTAACTTAATTCTTAGAATTAAGTAAAAGATATCTGCGACTTACTTCAAGTTAACTGAGGGTGGGGAGGCAATAGACTGACCTTACAGTGAGACTTGCTAACACTGGGTGATGGGCCATCATCTACTTTTATGCGTTTGAAATTTTCCACAGTAAAAAATAAAATCCATTTAAAATCTATCGCATTTTAAATTCTTCCCTGTGTACAGCGACAGCCAACAGCAGCGATGAAGGACTTTGGTGACGAGCCCCTGTGAACCAGCGCACAAGGCTATGTGCTGAGTGTCTCGGGAATCAAGGAACGAGATGACGGGTCCCTAGGGCACAGGGGGGGATCTATTTTGAGCACAGTCCTGCGCCTACACATTCAGGATACTTGAACGGATCTGATTTTTTTAAATCAGCACACAATCTCTGTAGCTGCAGCCACAATCTACAGGGTGTCCCAGCAACCTAGATTCTTCCTTTTACAAGTGATCTGTGAGCTTAAATGTTCAGCAGCACTAAAACATACCCCCTAAAAATGTTACACCTAGCAAAGGAGGCTCTAAAAAAGAAAATCAGTTACCAAGACAAAAGAAAGACTGAAATGCCAGGGATTAGAGGTCAATTAAGGAGACACTGAAGTCAAAATTTAACACACTAAGGACAATTACAAATTTAAATGCACATATTACTATACGAGTTTACAGAGCTGATGGTGAGACATAATTTATTCAGGAATTCTACTTCCCTTCACGGGCTCTGGTATTATAAGCACTGACGTTAATATTAGATGAAATAATCTTACGTAAAAGTGACTCCCACCAAGCTTCAACGGAAGCAGAAACAGCAGCTCAGCTCCTGTCAAACCGTGACAGCAGCCTGCAAAACCAAAGTCCCCACAGCACAGTCACAGACTCCCAAACGGAGGCTGAGTTTGAAACAACCATCACCCCTGCGGGGCACGTTCATTCTTTCGTTCAGTCAACGTGACAGGGCAGGCCTTGGAGTCAGATCAGTGAGCAAGACAGATGAGGTCGGGGCCTTTGTGGCATAGTCTTATCTCCTGGGCCCTCACAGCATCCAGCAAGAGTGTGCCTTCTGTCTCCCCTCCAACATTTGGACTGAACAAGGGAAGGGCCCTGTCAGCAGAGAGGGGTCTCCCCCCGACACAGTTCCTCAACTCTAGAAAGATAGTTCCCGGAGTGACTATCCCTGAAAGAGACCTCAAGTATATGTCTTCTTCATCCTCTGGGAAATCCAGCCCTGCTTTCCTTGACTGGACTGGTTAAACAGGAGTGTGGGGTTCAACAGGAGGTTTTCACTCGTTACGCATTCACTGTTAGAAAAACCCTGACATTCAGAACATCCCCTTCACTTACGAAAGAGTTTACCAAATGCTTCTTCACGGTTTATTTCAGACAGCCAAGTAGGTCCGTTTACAGATGAGGAAAGTGAAGGTCACAAAGGTTTGGAGCCTCCCTCCCCCACTGGGCAGGGCTGACTTGTATAACTAAGAGGACACAGTGGAAATGACAGAGTGTGACTTCGAGGGTAGGTCAGAAAAGACATTGTGGTTCCTGCGTGCTCTCTCTTGGATCACTCCCCCTGGGGAAAGCCAGCTGCCATATTGTGAGGACACTTCGGACTAGTCCACAGAGCTAGGAACGGAGGCCTCCTGTCAACAGCCAGCACCACTTGGCCAGGCAAGTGAGGGAGCTGCCTTAGAAGTGGAGCCTCCAGGCCCAGTCAAGCCTTCAGATGAGTGTCACCCTCATGAAATCATCCCCAGCCAGAATCCCTCCAACTCCTGCTCAAGAATTCTTTTTTTTAAAATTAATATTTATTTATTTATTTATTTGGCTGTGCTGGGTCTAGTTGCGGCACACGGGATCTTTGTTGCAACAAGCGGGATCTTTAGTTGCAGCACACGGACCTAGTTTCCTGACCAGGGAACGAACCTGGGCCCCCTGCATTGGGAGCGTGGAGTCATAACCACTGGACCACCAGGGAAGTCCCTCACTCACGAATTCTTAACGCCACTAAATGTTGGATGATTTGTCATGCAGCAATAGATAATACACAGGGACGCCGAGCCAGCCTCTCTGAAGATGAAGAGTATGGTCACATGGAAGGGATAAGTCCAGCTGTGCAGGACAGAAAAACACCCTAATCAGGACAAATGCTGCCTGGAAACCCATCTCAGCTCAACAGAGGAAGAATTTTCTAACTTTCAGAATTATCTCAGGAATACCATTTTGTCTTGGAGATAAAGCTTTATTCTCTGTCACCTGAGAGGTTTGCCCCAGGCTCCTGCTGAGGGGCCAGAAATGCTATAGGAAGAAGTCAATGAACAGACAGATGGTTGGACCAGATGACCTTTAAGTTCCGTTCCTACCTAGACATTCTCCCACCACTAGCTTCCCAGGTACCGATGACAGGTCTGTCCAGTGTGTGGCCAGCTAAGAGTTACTGAACACTGATCTAACATGCAATGGGCCTTCTAGGAGGAAACAACTGAAATATGATCTACTGGTCCTGCCCTCAAGCAGCTGCACATGCCCACAGATGACATATCACTTAGCCCACTTGTTCAAGGTGGAAGAGGGTCCCAGGTGCCGCTGCCTGAGGCAGAGCTGTCCCAGCCACCTGCGGATATGCAAGCAAGAATAAATCCTCCCTTGCTTTAACCCTCTGGGTTTGGGGGTGATTTGTTTTGGAGCTGCCTGATCCAGGAGGAGAGTGAGCTGAGGACCCAGTTCTAACTCCCTCTCCTGTCAGGATGGTCACAGAGCCCACTGTCATCAGAGTGTGACCGTGGAGGAAGAGGTGAGATGATCCTGGAGAGGCAGAGATAAGGCTGGTCCTGAGGGTGGGTGGGTTGTACAGGTATGGGATGAAGGGAAGGTGGAAAAGGAGGCTCCAGTGTCGAAACGCAGAGGGCTGTCAGCAGTCTTGTTGGCAACCTAAGTGTCTGCTCTTGATCTCCACCCACCTCCTCTTAGGCTATGGCAAACACTCTTTCTGTGAGTAGAGGACTCTGTAGCTAGTCACAGAAGCCTAGAGATGTGAGACGGGGCCTTAGTGGTCTGCCTTCTTAGATTTAACTTCCCATGGTCCCAGATGACAGAGTTGTAGCTGGACCTTGAAGATGACACGCTGTCATATTCAATGAGTGTCCGTGTTTTTCAAAAGGGTTTGGTTTTCACCTTCACATATATGGTCAAATGATCTTTGAGAGGGGTGCCAAGACCACTCAATGGGGAAAGGACAGTTCTCTTCAACAAATGGTGCTGGGAAAACTTGATATCTGTGTGCAAATGAATGAAATCGGACCCTTAACTTACACTGTATACAAAAATTAACTCAAAATAGATTAAAGACCTCGATGTTAAGACCTAAAAGTATACAATTCCTAGAAGAAAACTGGGGAAAATCTTCATGACCCTGGACTTGGCAATTGGGACTACGTCAAATTTTAAATGTTTGTACATAAAATGACACAATCAAAAGAGTATAAAGGCAACCTATGGAATAAGAGAAAAATATTTCCAAATCATATATTTGATAAAGGATTAATAATGAGAATATATGGAAAACTCCTACAATCAACAACAAAAAAATCAAGTAGATTAAAAAATGGACAAATGACTTGACTCGACATTTCTCCAAAGATAATATACAAATGGCCAACAAGCAAATGAAAATGCGCTCAACATCACTAATCATCATAGAAATGCAAATCAAAACCACAAGGAGATATCATTTCACACCCATTAGGATGGCCATTATTAAAAAAACAAACAAACAAACAAAAATGAAAAACAGGGACTTCCCTGGTAGTCCAGTGGTAAAGAATCCGCCTTCTAATGCAGGGGACCTGGGCTCGATCCTTGGTTGGGGAACTAAGATCCCACATGCCACGGGGCAACTAAGCCCACATGCCCCAACTACTGAGCTCCAGTGCCTCAACGAGAGAGCCCACGCGCTCTGGGGCCTGCATGCCACAACTAGAGAAAAGCCCGCGCACCGCAATGAAGACCCAACGCAGCCAAGAAATAAATTAAATAAATAAATAAATAAAATAAATATTAAGAAAACACAAAGTGTTGGCAAGGATATGAAGACACTGGAACTTTTGTGCATTGTTGGTAGGACTGTAAAATGGTGCAACCATGATGGAAAACAGTATGGAGGTTCCTCAAAAATTAAAAATAGAACTGCCATATGATCCAGCAATCCCACTTCTGGGGATATATCCAAAAGACTTGAAAGCAGGGTCTCAAAGAGATGCACACCCATGTTCTATTCACAATAGCCAAGAGGTAGAAGCAACCCAAATGTCCATTGACAGATGACGTCTGCAGGGAGGAAGGAGGTGAGCCGGAGACTGCTCATCCTTTGAAAGGCCTGCATCCAAAGCTGGCCCTAAGAGTCTGGATTTGGCAAGCTCCTGCAACACCTCGGGGTTCCCCTAACTGGTAAGCGTGACTAACTACACCCAAACTGCTTGTGCAAACAATGTGTGGTCCATGCTGCACACCTGCTTTCCTTCTGGGAGCCTGGACTCTGGGACTGTGCCAGGCAGAGGGTACCCACGTGACAAGACCCCCAATAAAATCCCTGAGTGCTGAGTCTCTACCGAACATCCCTGCTTGGTAACCTTTCACACATGTGTCACAACAAGCTGCTGGAGGAATTAGCATGTCCTGCATGACTCCACTGGGAAAGGAGCCCTGGAAGCCTGTGCCTCGCTTCCCCAGATTTCATCCATTGCCCCTCCTCCCTTTCTGCTTGTGCTTTGCTTCCCTTCACTGTAATAAAGCAGGCTGCGAGCGCACATCGAGCCGAGTGCTGGGAGTCCTCCCAGGGGGTCATTGAATCTGGGTTAGTCTTGGAGACCCCAACATGGCACCCCAGCAAGGAGTCTCCCCGATGTGAGGTGGGTGGGTGCCTTAGCACCTGCTGAGTCAGCAGGTTGGTGCTGCCCACGAGTTCCCACTTCTTCCCCCATGTAATAGGACAATAAGGAAGAGGCTGCACTCCTCACCGCAAGCGTGAACTGGAAATCACTCTGACATCACAGAGAACCCCATGTTTGTGAGGGCCTGTTATCCAGTTAGATCTAACATTTTAGGGCAGAGGCCTCACCTCTGACACACAGCCTGCTTCCCACAGGGTCCTGCACATATAACACATGCAAAGCAAACCGTCGGGTGCACATGAAACTAGTTTAAAGAGCTCTGGGATTGTGAAAAGCCCTTTTAAAAGCTTTATCTTTACTCCCCACTCATCCAGTCACTGCCACACTTTATGAAGTGACAAATCATCCTAGGAACACAGAGACAACATGCACAAACCCTTGTAACCCTATGGAAATACAAATGAGGACCACAGATACAAGGCTGTTGGTTCATGGAGGAGCCTATTTCAACACATTCAAATCTGTCAACATAACATATCCAAATAATCTGCATTTCATAACTATCACTTTTCCAGCACTCCTGGCTAAGCCGGCAACCTCCAGTTCATCTTCCCAATCTTATTTCAGCAAACAAGTTTTCAAAATTGAAAACAAATTAAGAAAAGTCCGAGTTTGGCACTAACATACTTGCTTTCTGAAACCCCATAAAATTGCAGGCAATTCTCATTCATTCACTCACTCATCCATTCAGACTAACCAAGCTACTGAGGGCATATCAGTGGCAAAGCACTGTGCTAGGCTTCATGTAGAACATGAAGAAGATACCAAACTTGGCCACGGTGTCCCTTTGGCACAAAGCTGTCTGCAGAGATGCCCATACACAAACCCTGTAAACTCCCAAAGGAGGAAGATGTGGTCCTTAGGTCAGTCTGGGGCTACTATGGATATTTCAAATGGGAAAAACCCAAAGTGGGGGACTGCTAACACAGGGGATGGAACTGTTGAAAGAGATGCCTGGAGAAGACAGGCAAATCCAGGGCTCCCAGGGCGGGAGGTGGCACCACACCGGGGACCCTGTCCAGGGCAACAGCTGAAGGCTGGGGCACCAGCTCAGCAGAAGGCAGACCTGAGCCAGGATGTGGCGCTAGGAATGGGGAGGAAGGATGGATGAAAGGAAGGAGACAGGCAGGGCTCAGCAGTTCCACCTGATGTGGGGTGAAGCAGGTAGGAGGCAGCAAGCATGACTCAGAGGTTTTCAGCTATTCATAGAAAGAAGAAGGTCAGGAAGAGGAGCGGGTTGTGGGGGGAGATCATAATTCATGTCACTAGACCTTGCTAAGAATGCACTGTGCTTCTCCAAAACACTCTGCCAGTCCACTCACAGGCTCTTTGCAACACCCTTGTGTTAAACGTTAAAGAAACGGACTTCAAACCAATGTTTACACATTATCAACTTGGGCATTCCTTTTCAGCCTCCTATCTGGCCTCATAGTATGAAACACTGGATGATGTTTCAAATTAAAGCTAAATCCAATATAATAAGGCCGCCTTCTGAGGTGGAAACCCCAGTGGCTTAACCTGAAGATTTGCACCTTCAACTTCATGTTTTCAGGGACACTTTGCAACTGGATAGTCTTTTCCATCTCCATCCTTCAAGCATCACCTAAACTGATATTAAAAATACTCCCTGGTGGTCCACTGGTTAAGACGCTGTGCTTTCACTGCTGGGGGTCCAGGTTCGATACCTGGTCAGGGAACTAAGATCCCACAAGCCATGCGGCAAAAAAAAAAAAAAGCAGCCACAGACAAAATGAATGGGCATGACTGTGTTCCAATAAAACTTTATTTAAAAAAAAAAATACTGTCTCCATGAGAGTTTGCCTTTGACAGTTGGCCCCACTGGAGGAAGGAGTGCTTGATCCATTCTAGAGGCAAAGATGTCTTGGCCACCACCCCAAAGTGGGCCCAGCTCACCATATGTTCAGTGGGCTTCCTCAGCCAGAGGACTTTCAAAACTTACTTTCACTTGACTGTAGCCTTCTTTCTTATAGACCCAGACTAATTTCTTTGAGCCCTTCCTTGCTAACTGGCTTTGCCATTCCTACCCATGTATCAGTCTGAACAATAATAAATTAAAACAAAACATTTTTGTTTCATATTTTGTTTGAAATCATTTCCTGGGAAATAGATGTCATTTATAATGTTGCCAAACAGGCAACTTGTATACAACAAAACAGAATTTAGTTTAATCAAATCAATCTTCTCATTAACGTGGATAAAACTTATGTTTGAAACACTCTTTCCTTAAGGACTTGCTGGGGCTAATACCTTTGAAAATTCTGCATCATTTATGAATTCTTCCATGTTCCCTGGGAGATGAGAACTGGGGATTAAATTTTTTAAATGGGAACTAACAACCAAAAAAGAAAAAAAAAAAAGACCATATTCCCGCAAAACCATATTCCCCTTATTGGTATTCAAATATTCAAATAGATATGGGATTAAGAGTACCAGGCAATGGAATAAGAACCTCATCTCCTGTATTTATATTCCTAGCACATTGTTGGAAAGAAGTAAAAACCTACCAACAATTACCCATACCTCCCAGAAATACTTTCTATATGTGACAGTATTTACAAAGAGCATCTTTTTATTCTTGATAATATAAATTTACTAAGCCCAGCTGTTGGCACTATGTACTTTCTCCCTTAGAATAAACTTGAGCAATCGAATGAGCTTTTCCAGCAAAATCTAGGGCAGAAGCACTCGAGGAAGCGATACTTAATGGAGAAATTCTAATCCAAACCCCCACTGATTATTTATCAAAGTAAAAATAATGGGGATTGAAATGCAGCTCAAGACTACAGTGCAATAACCATTTAATTGGCAAAATCAATGCTGACAATACCAAGTTCTGCAAAGGATAGAGATCCACAAAAATCTCTTTATTTCTTGCCAGTGGGACTATAAATTGACACAACTGCCTTGGAAAAGAGTTTGGCCTTCACATTCTCCACAACCCAGTGATTTCACCCAAGAGGAACGCCCGCACGTGTACAAGCATTTTTGTAGTGACCCATCAAGAGGAGCATGAATAAGTAAAAACTGCGCTCACGTCCTGGGCTGTTATATAGCAGTCAAAATTAGTCCCCCCAAATCGTATGCTGTACAATATGCTTTTTTATAAAGTTTCAAATGGTTGAAATGAACAATGTGTTTTTTTAAAAAAATTGCATATAGGTTAGCTAAAACTAAATAAAAAGAAAAGAAAGTGGACAGTGACCAGGATTTGGGATGATGGTTGTCTTGGAGCGGGGAAGGCTGGAAGATGGGATCAGGGAGGGAGGACAAGACACGTGCCCGCATTTTCTCCAAACACAGACTTTGCTTAATTAAAAGAAAAAAATTAGACAGTGGTCTTTCCAAAAGGGAAGCTAGCAAGAGAAGCAGCTCTGATTCCTTCCCCAGCTGTCATCCCAGGACTAAAGCTGACTCTACCTGACCCCTAAGGAAAGGAGATCATGAATAAAATTTCTCTCATTCTGTTTGCAGCTCTGAGCACCTGAATTTGCCTCTATTCCAAGCACACACACTTGGAGAACTACTGAGAACTGGGGGTCTGGGGCAGGTTGGAGGAGGTGACCCATGCCCGGCGCTGGGTGCAAATGGAACCCAGGATAACCTGCGCTGTCAGGACTGGGAGCGGCAGGCCCAAAGGGAGCTCAGTCCTTGAGCCCAGCAGGCAGGACAGCCAGGCCTGGTCTGGAAGGCAGGATTCAGACCAGAAGCAGGGACAGGAGAGTGGTGTCAAACATCTGAAGTGCTGTGAGGCCCGAGGAAGAGCAGACCAAAGCCGTCTTCTAGAAGGCAGAACTGGAGTGCAGGGAGAAGTGGTGATTCCAGCTCCACCTCAGAAGGGCCTTTTCTGCACTTGGAGACTGACTCATCTCCTGTGGCACTGGAGGCCCAGTCCGCAAGGTGGGTGCCTCAGGATACACCACTAAAGTTTGCTCCTTCGGCCTCAGTTTCCCTTCCTCTAAAATGGGAATGAAGACATCTTCGTGGCCGGCCTCACGTGGGGCTAAAGGAGGGAGAGGGCTGTACAAATGTCAGGGATCATTCATCCTACCCAAGTGAGTCGAGCAACAATTCTGCCCACCCTGGAATCTAGAAATGTCCACAAATGAAACTACAGCGCTGGACTGTGAAAGCACACAACAAGAAAACTTGTCCCCAACCCCTTCTCCCCCCAAAACCAGTATTTGTCCCCACAACCTTATCAGCAAGCAAGAAGAATTTTTCTTAATTACCCAGAGAATCTGTACTTTTGAGATAATCTTGAAAAGCTAGCTGTCTATACATAGTTATCTTAAGAAAAAAAGAGGGACTTTTTTGCTCTTCCAATTAAAATAAAACAAAAATACATAAGGTCAGATTTTACTTCCACTAGAACTAGGCCTCCCTGCCACTGTGGGACCCTAGACTCATAAACATTACCTTGACCTCAACTACTGACCCCTAGTAGTACCTGGTAAAATGCAGATAACTCAGAAATGCTGAACTCAAGGATGAACAGGCATTAGGACACACATCTGGGACAGGCACAGACTTTGGAGTGCAAAGGGCCTAGGTGAGAATCTCTCTCTACTGCCTACCCTGCCCAGTGACTTTGGACAAGCCACATCCTTCTGGCAAAGCTCAGAACTCCTCATTTGTACAATCCTGGAACCCACCTCACAGTGTGATTTCAAGGATGAAATAAATGAACATAACATAAAGCAGAGAGTGTGGTCCACAGTCGACATGCCCTATGTGTTATGTCCCTTGCCTATGAGACAGAGTGACACTTATTTATAGCAAATCATGATGATGATCCCTATCATTGTATGCCTTGGTGAAATGTTTACACACCTGACGGAGTATGGGAAGTGGGATAAAAACACCATTTGGAAAAGGATCTCTTTTTGCTCAGTTGCCAAATTCTAAGAACACTCTGTCCTGTGAGCTGTATGCTGCAGCCAAGTGGGCCGAGGGGCACCAACGACACCACATGAGATGAACACATTAGAAACACAGGTCAGGGCTTCCCTGGTGGTGCAGTGGTTAGGAATCCACCAGACACGGGTTCGAGCCCTGGTCCGGGAAGATCCCACATGCCGCAGAGCAACTAAGCCCGTGTGCCACAACTACTGAGCCTGTGCTCTACAGTCTGCGAGCCACAACTACTGAGCCCTCGTGCTGCAACTACTAAAGCCCTCGCGCCTAGAGTCTGTGCTCCGAAACAAGAGAAGCCACCGCAGTGAGAAGCCTGCACACTGCAACAAAGAGTTGCCCCCGCTCACCGCAACTAGCGAAAGCCTGCGCACAGCAATGAAGACCCAACACAAAAATAAAATAAATAAATTTATAGAAACACAGGTCAGCTTTCTCCCCTGCCAGGAATTAAAGACAGTGATCCCCACTTTGAGTGGGAACCATCACTTAAGTTCAGTGGAGCTCCCAAATTCTCAGTGGCATCACAGATTCAACTATCCTCTAGAAGCTGTGCTCCAAAAAGGTGAGGAAGGACCATATAAATGCTCTGGTGGTTGACCTGAAGAGATACTGCCCAGCAGAGTGAAGTGAGCAAAGTGACCCGAGCTTCAGCAAACAGAATGGCAGGGCCCTCCTGTTTGCAATGACAATGGAGCTGTGCTTCTCAAACTGTGGTCCAGAGCAGCATCACCTGGGAACTCGTTAGAAAAGCTGAATCTCAGGCCCCTCCTACACCCACTGCAGCAGAAACTCAGCAGGGGGGCTGAGCACTTGATGTTTCAATAAGCCCTTCAGGGAATTCCACTGCTCACTCAGGTTTGAGAATTGATAGTATAGAGTGATCAGAGATCTCAAAGTTTAAACCATCCCCAGGAAACATACCTAGACAGCCTTCAGGATCTTTCCCCCTTTCAATCCATTTCAATGGAACACAGTGTTAGCTATCTCACCACTGGACTTCACTGTTGAATCCCACACTGCTTCTAGAATAAGAAAGGCCACGGTGGGATGCTTCCTGGTTCTCCACTGAATGCCAAGATGGGCTCCTGAAGGGCAGAAGCCATGTCTGATGCGTCTGTGAGCCTGCTGTGCCCCCAGGCCAAGGCCCAGCAACCAGCAGGCACCAGGAAAAGTGGGAAATAGTCTGACCAAATGAGGAGGGAGCAGGAGCCCTTCCCATGAGTGCGTCCCAAGGACTGAACAAGGTTACTGTCCCCCTCAGTCCTTATACAGTGATCTGAACTGTAACTTTCTGAACCAGAAAGCTCCTGAATCAAGGACTTTGGGGGCTGACTCTGGCTGGCTGCTCCAGGTCCCACAACTACCAGGACCAGAGGGGTCCCGAGGTCCCAAATCACTCCCTCACTCCAACGTCACTGCTCACTCCCTAGACCCAAGCTTTCCAGAGGTCATGTCCACAGGGGCTCCCCTGCCTGAGGTCAGGGCCCCAGCCCTTCAAGGTTGGCCAGAAGCATTATTTCTCCTGCTGGAGTGCGAGTTCCCAAACATCTCCAGGCCAGTGGCAGTGCCCTCCAACTCTGGATGCCCTCTGTCACCATGGCTGCAGCATCACCACCCTCCAAACTCAGCCAACCCACCCTGACACTTCCATACCTGTAGTAAGACAGGAGGCCGTTGCTGAGCACGAACCAGCGCCGCTGGTAGCCCTTCAGGTAGTTGGTCCACTTGAGAAGCCAGCCCTTGAAGCTGTCCAGAGGAAGTGAGACCATCGGGAGAGCGGAGGGCGAGCCACTCCCTGGCACTGGAGCCCCAAGATGTGTCTTCACCTGCCCTGGTCGCGGAGCCTTTGATGCCGGCAACAACCCAGACTCGAGTTTGGTCAAGGGCACGCTCCCCACTACTGGCCCCAGCGCCAGCACCTGCTCGGATGGGGCCTTGGTGAAGGGCCCAGCCCCCAGGCTTGAGCCCAACTCTTCCCGGTGACCTGATCCGGTCCCCAACCCCTGCAGCAGTTCCAATTCCTGTTTGAATCCTGGCCTTGGCTCAGACATCTTCCTGGACTCAGGCTCCGATCCTGGCACCGGCTCAGAAACTGGCTCCGACACCTGTTCTGACACCAGATCCCGTTTGGGCTGGGGCACCGCCTGGTGCTGAGGCTTGGGCTCCGGCTCGGAGCCGGGCGTGGAAGCGCTCATGCTCGGCGCCGCCGTGTGGCAGGACAGGCAGGGGACAACCGTGAAGAACGACGAGAGCCCGCGGGACCGGCCGCCACAGCCACCGCCTCGGCACAGAGCGGCCGCTTTCCCCATGGAGCCCGTCGACCGGAGCGCGGCCGAGCCGGGGGGAGGGGGGAAGCGAGAGGCGAAGGCCTGGGGCGGGGCCGGGGGCACCGTCACGAGCGCGCGGCAGGGGCGCGCGCGGGTCTCTCCGCTGCCAGTGCGCCCCGCGCCGCCTTCGCCAGCATGGTCCTGCACCCAGGCGTGCAGCGGGCTGGACTTGGACCCTCGTCCCTCCCTTGCGTCGCCAGCTCCCGGCTCCGGGGCTGGCCCTTGGAAGGCGCCCAGGAAACGCTTGTGGGGCGAGAGCTCGGCGAGCGGGCGACGCGGAAGGGACGGCGCGCTTTGAACCACCATCCCTGCCTGCGCCCCAACCCGTGCCAGGCGCTGTGGGAACAATGATGAATGCGGAGCCCGCCGGCTCCCAGCGCAGCTCTGTTCGCGGGCCCCGCGCCGGAGCTCCCCGCCTCTGACCCGGGCAGGTTCGCTCCCCAAAACCCAGAACATGCGCCCGAAGCGCAGGGGACCAGCCGGATGACGCTAAAAGCTGAGGAGGACGCCCACCGCCCCCCATGGCAGCCATTACCTGTCTATGGGTCCCTCCCGCTGCCACCAGGCTCAGGGGCCCGAAGCCACCGCCCCACCACCTGGGCCAGCTGGCCTGTGCTTTGGCCAGGGCACTTCGCCGCAAGTGGCAACATAGTTCAGGCTCTCTAAAGGAATAGAGAAAGAGTTTAGTAAGCCGAGCGTTTTAGTACAAGGAACGCATCCAAAAGCGAAGTTCTTGGAGCTCCTGGACATGCCTGGGTAACCTTAGCTGGCGGTCTGTGAAGATGCTGCAGTAGCCTGTGGAGTTTTACCTGTCTGTGCATTTTCCTGGGGGAAGGTCCCTAGTTTCCATGGGATTCCCAAAGGAGTCTGTGATCCCAGAAAGGTTAAACATCACTGATTTTAAAGAATCTATCCCGGGCTTCCCTGGTGGCGCAGTGGTTAAGAATCCGCCTGCCAATGCAGGGAACACGGGTTAGAGCCCTGGTGTGGGAAGATCCCACATGTTGCAGAACAACTAAGCCTGTGCGCCACAACTACTCTGGAGCCTGTGTGCCACAACTACTGAAGCCCGCGCGCCTAGAGCCGGTGCTCTGCAACAAGAGAAGCCACCGCAATAAGAAGCCCGTGCACCGCAACAAAGAGTAGCCCCCGCTCTCCGCAACTAGAGAAAGCCCGCGGGCAGCAATGAAGACCCAATGCAGGCAAAAATAAATATAAATAAATATATTTTAAAAAAACAGTCCAGAAAAGTTTGATCAACACCATGTTTTTCATGCCATTTGCATTTAAGCATCTTGGGGTGGAGTGTGCAAGCTCTGTTTAGCCACCTCTGCCTATTGTCCTAAAGCCACGTGCACTGACCTCCCTAGCCCCTGAACACATGTGAGCTTGTGATCACTCCAAGGGGTTAGAACATAGGTTTCTTTAAAATATTTAACTGGTTTCTAAAACTTTGAAATTGTAATGCTTGCACTATATAGAACTGAACTATACAGGATATATAATGAAAGAAGAGCTCCCCTCTTCCTCCTCTCTGGGGCTAGTGTGTTGATAGTTTCTACACATCTTTCCAGAAATGTTCTAAGAGAACAGGTCCTTAAGATGAAGTGTATGGTTTTCATAAATTATATGTAAATTTTAAGTGTAAGTGCCGATTTGTGGTAGGTTTCATCATAATCTTAAAGGGGTCCATGATCCCTCCACATTAAGGACCACTGACACTGAGACTTTTAGCTCAGGGTATCTGACAAGAACCCATGTTTGCCTTCCATCTTTCTTGAGACCCAAAGAGACCCCACTGAAACAAAAGTATAAAAAATTCCAAAAGTACTAAGCATTCAACAGCAATAGAAATAGAAAGAAGACTTTATTTAACAAATGTTCATTGAATTCATATCATATGCCAAGTCTTCTTCTAGGCCCTGATGATTGAGCAGTGAAAGAAATCTGACAAAAATTCCTGCCATCCTGGAGCTTACATTCTAGTAAGAAAAGACAGAAATATACCAAATAAATCATTTAGAAGGTGACATGCCATGGAGAAAAAGAGAACAGTTAAGAGGGCTTGGGAAGGCCATGTTGGGAGTGTTTCAATTTTAAATAAAGATGGATCACTGAGGGAATTCCCTGGCATCCCAGTGGTTAGGACTCCGAGCTTCCACTGCAGGGAGCACGGGTTTGATTCCTGATCGGGGAACTAAGATCCCGCACGCTGTGCAGCATGGCCAAAAAAAGAAAGAAAGAAAGACGGATCACTGATGAATGAGAGATTTCAACAAGTGCTTAGAATATGGAAAGAGGATGAGAACTCTTATGAGCAAAACAGGTGGAAGCAGCAGCTGAGAACATTGTCTAAGCCAGCTAAAGAGGAGGTAGGAGCCAGCTGGCTTGAGAGAATCCAGGGAAGCTTTGGGCTCAAAGTCAACAGGTTATGGCAGAGGGTAGGAGTGAGAACAGGGAACTGAAATGGGGGATTTTATTCCTCAAACAGGTTTGTGAGCCCATGGGTATTATTTGTATGCCGTACACATATTTTCCAATATCCTTTCATATCTGCTCAGTGCATAATAAACAGACTCACATACAACCTGGAGCACGGACGGTGGGGGCAGGGGGTGGGGGGGAGGTGGGAGGATAACTGCTCCAACCCACTGCCCTACCCCTCTCTACACTGAAGTTTGCAAAGTGCAGGTAACATTTCTCCCAGGCAGAAAACATGTCTCTTCTCTAAAGAAACTGAATGAAACACCTGAGGTCAGCAAGGGCTTGCATAGTGGATGTTGGCACCACAGAACACAGCCCTCCTGACTCTGCTATTTCTCATTCTGCCCTACGCAGAGCTTCCAGCCAGATATTCTCATTCGGCAAAGGGACAAGAGGTAAGCCAGATCTAATTGCATAACAGCAGAGGAAATCTACACCGGCTTATTTTACAGGGCACTTGCTAAGGGGCATAGAGCTGGAAAGCAGCTGACCTGGGATTTGAACTGAGGCCTTCCTTCCAAATTTGTGCTCTTAGCTACATGCTGCCCTGCCTCCCTCTTAGTTTGTGCATCTCTTTTCCTGGGTAAAGGAGACAAAAACCAGCATCTACATTTGTATCTGTGGCCACAAGCTGACCTGGATTTTTCTGGCTTTGCTCGGGGCAGGAGTTGCTCCCATTTACTCAGCAGACATTTATGGAGCATTATGTGTGCAAAGCTCTGTGCCACATCCCAGGCTTGAGAACAGAAGGAAGTGCAGACATCAGCCACCAGCACCACCCTCCTTGGAACAGTTGCAGGTTAGAGAGCTGAAGCCCAGAGAAAGGTTACTGGGGGAGACAGGGGGTCCCAGTCAAGGCCTGCTCCTGGCCCAGCCCCCTGAGCCCTCAAAGCCCTGCAGAGTTCCCGAGTCAGCGGCTGGACCAGGCTCTGAATTGTAATACCCGAATAACACTTCCCGATTCAACAATGGGCTGGGCTGGCATGCATCCATCCTCTTGTTTGTGCTAGGGGTCTCCAGGAATTAAATGATTTGGTCTCCCTGCCAGGCCCTGGCTCACAGGTATGCGCCTTCCAGCAGATCCCAGCTGAGTGCATGTGCGTCTGCCGACCCCTTGTGGTCATTGTGGATCTGTGCTGGCCCAGCAGTTGGGGCCTTGGTTGCACCTCTGGCACTTTCTGCCCTGGTGACCTCACTTCTCAAAGCACTTTGCCACCACTTATCTCGTGGGGTCCTCCCTACAATCCCAGGAAGTGAGGAGAGCCAGGATTCCCATTCCCACTTTACAAATGCGTGGCAGCGCCCTGGCATCCAGTCCCAAATCCAACACTAATTCCTTATCTGACCTTGGCAAGACAGTTCCCCACTCTCTGCCTCTGTCACCCATTGATGAAATAAGAGAAAGGGCCTGCGTGAGGTAGCTCTGAGGTTTTTCCAGCTCCCCAAACTCTCAGCGCGGAGATGTGACTTGCCCAAGGTTGGAGTGAATCAGGGCAGAGGCACTCCCAGTCGGCAGGTCACCCCATTTCCCCACAATGATTGGGAGAAGTGAGAGGTGTCACAGCAAACAAGAAAATCAGTTTCTCCACCTTTGTGTTCTGATTGTGGGGTGAAGTGCCACATGGACAGATGGATAAGTGAGTGGATGGGTGGATGGGTATGTGGATAGATGGATGGGGTGGATACGTAAGAACTTCGGGATCACTCTTAGCTGCAACTGCCTCCCCTGCTCCCTGACTAACTGCCCCTATAATTCTAGCTGCCTAGCCCCTTGGTAGGCTGCTCCACATCCACCTGCTGGGATCTGAAGCCACTGCCCCTGCCTGACAGCCTGGAGCTGGGACGTGCCATGAGGGGAACGAGTCCTCACCCAAGAATTCCTCCCTGTCATGTCACTGACCACATGGCCAAGAGTGGTAGCCTAGGAGGAAAGTCAGGGCCCAGGGCCATGAATGGGCATCCCTCACAGAGCAGTTCCTGCAGCCGACAATGGCTGAAACTGAGGGCGGTGCTTGCAATGAAGCCGAGCATCACTGGGGCAGCCGGGTGGCGTGGAAAGAGTATGCCTTATGCATCTCACACCCTGGTTCAAACCTAGCGACTCCAAGTAAGTTCCTTAGCCTCTCTGTGCCTCGGGTTCCTCACCTTAAAAGTGGGCGTGATACCTGAAGAGTACAGTTGTGAGGACTGAATGAGGTAGGATATAAAATGCCTTGCGTGTAACAGGTGCTCGGTAAACAGAAGTTCCCTCCCTTTGTTCCAGGTCATGGAGAACTCTGGAGAAGGAACTAGGTCCACTGTGCACCTAGCAAGATTTTTAAACTGGGAAGGCTTTTCAAGTACCCTAAAGGAGTGACGTGCATGTGGTGAAAGGGGAGGAGGGAAGGAAATGTGTCTTCAGCAAGAATTAAAGGTACACCCAAAACACTCAATCCCATTAAAAGAACATCATTCATCTGCCCCCTGCCATCAGCACGGTTCTTCAGACACAAAGGGTATTCCACAAAGGTTTCCTGAGGACAAAACTGAAAACATCTTTACATAGCTAATGGGCAATGGTCAGGACTCCTGTGTTCTGTTCTTCCACTTCCTGGGTGGGCATGTGCCTCATCCACAGCTAACGCAGCCTAACTCTCCCTAACAGTCTGTCCATCCCAGAATGGGTGACAAGTTCCCCTTAGCTACCCGGTAGAAGGGGGACCTGGAGTTTAGTCCAGCTCTCTGTGAAACACCTAACCTCAGGTAGCTGACAACACAGCTGAGGCTCCACATCACCGTCTGTGAACTCATGCTCCCGAGGGCTCAGGGTCCCTAGCCTCCACTTCCAACTAGAGTGATAGAGATTGGGAGCTTATCACATGGCACTTAGGAGATGGTCTTTGGATGAGACAGGCTTCGGGTGGGCTTTGTCACTTACTAGCTGCCCAATCTTAGGTGGGATTCTTGCTCTCTGAGCCTCAGTTTCTCATCTATAAAACGGGGCTAAGAAAATTACTTACTTTGTTGTTGGGAGGAATCAATGACTCATGTCTGAAAAGAGCTGAGCCTTGTGCCTGGAATATGAGTGCTCAATAAATGTGAATATGTCAGTGGTTTTACTGGAATGGGCTTCCAGGTGAGACTTCATTTGAACTAAGAGTTCTGTTTGTGTGTGTGTGTGTGTGTGTGTGTGTGTGTGTGTGTGTGTGTGTGTGTGTGTGTGTGTCCTCTGGACTAAAGAATCCCTAAGGCCCTCCTTAGCTTCAGGATTCTATTTCTCAAATAATATCTTCCCATCCAACACTCCTCCATTCTTCCTTCACTGATTTTCCTTCCCTTTTATTTTTTTTTTCTCTCAACAATTAGGCGGCTTCTCCAGAATTTCATCACTTCTTGTTTCTTACTTAAATACAACATCCTCTGGTTTTTTCATGCAAAAGTGGGAAGACTAAGTCCACACAGTCTGAGATGAGTTAGTGGCTTATAAAGTGACTTATTAGGTTGACATGCCAACTCCCCCACCTGCCCCACTCCCAGGGGTCCCCCAGTCCGTTGGGCCACAGCATGAGGATGCAAAGACCCTCTGCCAAGGCCAGCCGTCTAGGGAAGAAGGGTGCATGTGGCCAGAGGCTAGACTGGGGTGAGTCTCAGAGAGGCTGCATTAGGGAAGATCTAGTAGGTGGAGAATTCCTGGGGACATTCTGGAGAAAAGAGGGGCTGGGGCTGCTCTGTGGGCCTTCTGAAGACACCAGGATCCCCAAAGCCTTCCTTTCCCCTTCTCTAGGTACAGTGCCAAGGAAAAAGACTGTTGTTGAAATGAAACGAATACACAAAATATAAGAAACACATCAAAATGCTAGCAATGGTTGATCTAATAGAAGAATTTTTGTTTTGGGCAAATGTGGTCATATTGCTTGTATAATAAAATTTAAATATTTAAAGTCAATTATTCTAATCAGTTTGTGTTTAGCCAAGAAAACAGACAAAAACCTAGAAAAAGACTATTTGGGCTCCCACTGAAAAGTATCATGTTTTCAAAAGAAGACCATTAAAAGAGAAAATAGGGGACTTCCCTGGCGGTCCAGTGGTTAAGAATCTGGCACTTCCAGTGCAGGGGGGTGTGGGTTTGATCCCTGGTTGGGGAACTAATAAGATCCCACATGCCAAGCAGTGGGCCAAAAAAAAAAAGGGGAAAATAAAAGCATCATTGACATCCGGTTCCCCACACCTGGATGAGGATGAGGACGAATGAAGAGGGCTTCTGAAAGCCACCAAGAGGACTGAGGTCCTTACCTAGCAACTGTGGTGATGCAGAATGACCACTCCACGGCAGTCGGGAAACCTGCTTCTAGTTCTCTGCCACTAACTTGCTGCATGACCTTAGGCAAGTCAGGTCACCTCTCTGGGCCTCAGTTTCCTCATCTGTAAAGTGAGAGGACTTGGTTAACTTTAAAAAATATGTACCAGGCCCTTACTCTGCACTGTGCTGAAGCTGTAATTAAACAAAGGAATGAACATTTATTCAAAAAATATAGAGTAACTACTCAATGTTACTAGGCATTGTGGTTGCAGAGATGAACGAGTCAGCATCCTAGCCATCGAGACATTCACAATGTGGTCAGGGAGACAGGGAGCAACAAGAAATGGCCAACTGCATGCTCAGTGCAGACAGATGTGTTGGCACAGGAAGGAGCAGCCTTTTCTGGTGGGGCTGGGTGGGGGAAATGGCACGGAAGAGGCCTGAACTAAATCTTGGGGGATCCTTGGCCCCCACTGTCAAAGACTGTACAGTCTAATCAAGGGCTGGGACAAATATCCAACATCTACCATGGAAGGCAGAGTGAAGCCACCACAGGTAAGCCAAGTTCAGAGTGGAGGGGAACCCACGTGGCTTGGGCAGGGTGGGTGAGGGGCAGGCAGGAGGCAGAAGACGGTCAGAGAAGCTTGTGGGGTGGGGGGGATGGCACTGAGATAAAGCTTGAAGGATGCAGAGCTTCCTGAGAGCCCTGAGGGGCTGAAGAGGCATTCTAGATGAGGAGCCTGAGCAAGTAAAGGCATGTCGTGGGCTGTCGGGGCATAGCTGGGACAGCAGGCAGGCCAGGAAGTGGGGACTGACAAGGCTGGAACCTAACTGCAGGCATCGTGATGAGAGCCACTGAGAATGACAGGCCCCGGGCCAGGCGCTCCACATCCTCATGCCAGTTCTTGGAGGTAGGTTCCCGCACTACTTCCCCACTCTTTAGGATAAGGAAACAGAGGCTCAGAGAGGTTACAAAGTCACACAGCTGACGGATGGCAGAAATAGCCCTTAACCCAGGTCTGCCTGATGCCCCACCCTGACTCCTTACCACTGGAATGCCAGGCAGCGGCATTACCGAGCCCTTCCCATCCAAGGTACCACTGTCCCAGTGCACCTGGCCTGGCATTGTACCAGACATGTGGGTACCAAAGGTCATACCTTAACCTTGGAAGTTGGTTCGATTCAGACGTTTCCACTTGGGCAGCTACAGGACTATCAGAATCACCTTCACCAGAAAAGAGGGGATGGGACAGGGCAAGAAATATTAGAATTGCTGAGGGGTTTTGTGCTCCACTGTCCACTAGTCTCATTTATTGTTGTTCTACAATGGTGTAGACTGGCTCCCTTCCAGCTCTTCTCCCGTCAGCCTAGTGTCGTCATGGCCCCAGGGCAGATCACTCTGCCTTGACTAGGGTGGTTGGTCTTTCTTGTTAGGCTCCTTGTACACTCGGATGCTATCCAGGTACTGCCGGACGTTCATGGATTCCCGTCGCCAGTGCCCCAGCTTTCTGAGCTGGTCTGTCATGAATTTTTTTTTCAGGTGGTCATACAAGTGGCCTATCTTGTTCTTGGTCTTCTCTGAGGCTCTTGTCTTACAAAAAACAGAGGTGAGTTTAGGATGAAGAAGCTACTTCACAGTAAGAGAGGCATCTGTGCTCCTGATATGAGGGTGGAAAAGGAGCCAGCTGGACCCAATATTTCATCAATAACTTGGCTCACAGGGAGCCTCTGTTTCCCTATTTTAAAGTGAGGGCATTGAGCTAGGTAACTCCTATGGTACCTTCTGACAGTCTGCAGCCTCAGAGCCTGATTTTGACCTAACATCTCTATTTGAAGAGTGGTGAGAAAGAGAGGGGAGGGGAGGAGGAGAAAGGGTGCATCTTGTAAACCCCCTTCCTTAACTCCTATCACCCAGTCCCTATTACTCACTTGGTGCCCCCCACATATTGTTGGTGACACCCCCTATGTCACACTGAACTCTAATTATTTATTCTATTTTACCATTTCTATCCTGTCCCCAAGAAGACTGCTAGCTTTGGGAAGGCATATCCTTTGTCTTATTCATTTACTTATTCCAATGAGTTAGCTGTGGAGAGGATACTATGAAAAATCAGCTGCAGGTCTTCACAGCAACTACAACATTAGTCAGGAAGGTGGGACACATGCCCAGATATTTTTAAGCAAGGCACAGAGTGATAGCACTTTTACTATGGATCAGGGTCTCTTGACCTTGGTACTACTGACATGGGGCCAGGTAATTCTTTGTGGCAGGGGGCTGGCCTGTGCATTGTAAGATATTTAGCAGCATTAGCATCCCTGGCCTCCACCTACTAAATGCCAGTAGCACCATCCCACTCTCACTTGTGCTACCAAAAAGGCCTCCAGACAGCGCCAGAGTCCCTGAGGAGCAAAGCCGTCCTGGTTGAGAACTGTGGCCATAGATAAAGGGATACCGGCCATCATCCACTGTTCTCAGAGCGTTGCTCAGAGGATTCCCAAGACACTAGATCTTAGCTGCCCTCCTGGAGGCCCTGAGAAGCCAGTGGCTAGCCAAAGCTGGGAGCGCTTTGCGGGGGAGAGAGAAAGACTGCCATGCTGCCACTCAAGCCTCTCAAATCTACTGAGTTCCTACAAGCTGGGCCTGCAGCAAGTCACTGGGTCTACAGAGAAGACAGTCCCTGTCCTTAGGGAGAACATCCTGCACCATGGTCAGTCAGACCTGGGTTTGCAAGTCCACGATACCCCTTAGTGAAGTTACTCCATCTCTGAGCCTCGGTTTGCTGAACTATTAAATGGGGTAATAATACATAATGGACATTGTGTACCCAAAACATGTAAGGGTTCAATACGGCTTCAAAAGGAGACCTTCTGGATGGCTGGAGGATGGCACATATAAAGCCAACTCAAGAGAGTTTCCAGTTATATCTCACAGATCCTCACCCCACTTACCAGAGGTGCAATATCTCCAAACCCACTGGTTATAGGGGTTGGCCCCCAACCCATCCTGGGCCAGTCAGAGTAGCCTACACTACCTGACCACAGTTAACTGGGGCATGGATGGGCCCGTGACCCAACTTGAGCCAACTGGAGTCCTTCTCCAGGATTTGTCTAACTTGACCAACAATGGAAGCACTCCATTTCCTTTCTGGGCTACAGGCCAGGGTTTCCTGTGGCCATGCTCCCCAGGGACAGCCAGCCTGATAACGATGCCAACATGCAGAAAGAAGCAGAAGGGGAGTTGATAGGGAGAGTGGAAGACACATCCAATGGCATTGGAGCCCCTGACATCACTCATCCCAAACATTGGTGACCCTGCCCTATCTACCCTTGATTATGTAAACTCATCATTCTCTATTTTGCTTGAACGAGTTCAAGTTCAGTTTGTGTCACCTGCAACTGAGAGGATCCCAATAGATCCTGTTTTACAAATGAGAAAAGAGTCCTGGAGGAAAAGTGACTCCCCAAGTTCACACAAAGCTGGCCTGCCCATGTCCAAGTCCACCCTATTTCCACTACACCACGCCACTGGAAATTTAGCAGAGGGAGAAACACCCAGGCCTCCAGTCTTCTTTTGGTCTCTGTGACCCTTAAGAGGATCTGACACTATCTCTTACATCTTTCCCACTGTTTTCAATGTCAGAATCCCATGCGCCATCCAGATTTGGTCCTGGAACATGGAGGGAGGTTCAACAGAGTCAAGAAGGGGACAGCGGTTCAACTCTGGGCTACCTGCTCCGCTGGAAGAAACGAGTACATTCTCAGAGTCCATCATGTTCACTAGCCTCTTCCTAGTGCCCAAAACAGTGCCTGTCCCAAGCAGGCCCCAAAGATGTATTTAATGAATTAATCAGGGTCTGTGGGATGATGCTGCTGCGGTTCCCCTCTTCTTCCGAGGGCTTCTGGGTAAGCAGGTCAAACCCTTCTTGTCCATAAACAAAAAGTAGAAGAGCCTCAGTTCTCATGTGGAAAGTGGGGGATAATCCCTGAAGGAAAAAAATGACCAAATGCTGTCAATGCCACTTCAAGCTCTAAGAGCCAAGACTTCTTTTTATGGGAGATAGTAGGAATCCATTCAGGGAGTCCCTAAACAGAAAGCTAATGTACTTTGAGGAAAAAAAATGCCACCAGAGCCAAGAGACATGGAGTCCTCCTTGGTTCCCTCAGCTCAGGAACAGCTGTGACACCTTGGGCAAATCAGTAACCCTGAGTCTCAACTGCCTCCTCTGTAAAACGGGCTTGTATTAGAGTACTTCGATGGCTTCCTATCACCTCTAAGATCTGTGATCTCCCCACAAGGTTTTGGGGAGAGTGAAATGAACATGGATCAAGCCACTAACACCCTCTAATGCAAAAGCTTGTGACAACTTTACCTCCATCTCATAGATTCGTTGTGCACTGAGGTTGTCACGAATAACCACCCGAGTTAAGTGGCTCTTGGGCAAAAATTTTTTCACTGCTGCTTCACTGGAATTCATTAAGCTGGAGAGGGAGGACAAGGTGGTACAGGCTTGATGGCTAGGCCAGGGCTAGGACAGGACCTGATCTGATGGGATCCTGGGGTAGTGGCTGAGGCTTCCCCAAGTTTCTTGGGAGAGGCACCACCCTGTCATAGTTGTCAGAGGAGCAAGGGAGTAGGCCTAGGTTTCTTCTTGTAGGAAATGTGCGCTAAATGGGTGTTTCTTGGATGCTGAGAGGGAAAACCATCCTGAGAAGGATGCAGAAAGGTCAAAGTAATCCACAAGAGAAGTGTCAACAGGGATTCAGAACTGTTCACAGGAGCAGTCATCTTAAGAAAACACAGTTTGAAATGGGAGGCGAGGATCTTAGATGAAAGAAGCAAAGTCAGAGGGATGAATCTGAGGGGGGTTGAGGTGGGGGGGCACTGCTCAAGCCTAGGTATAAGGGGGATCTGGGTGGCGGAGGTCAGAGGAAACAGGAAAAAAGAGAATAAAGTGTTTGGACAGAGGTTAGGTTGGTTGATGGGGGAATTCTAAGGGAAAAAGGTTTGGGAAAAGTCTGGAAAAGTGAAGGAAGTTTGGGGTGGACAAGGACTTGAGGAGACTCTGGAGGGTGAGAGGTATGGGATGGGGTGTGATGGAATGGAGCCAGGTGCTCCAGGCCAAACTAGAGATAACAATTTGGTCAAAATGAGGAATTGGTCAAAAATGGATAATACCAGGCCTTGAGTTTTCACTTTTTGATAATTTGGTGACACTGTGAAGTGGTTTTGCAACTACATATCTTTTCCCACTTAAAAATAATTATTCATAATATTTTCTTTCTAAAATTTGGAAACTACCTATATATACAATAGGGAAGCAAATGAATAAATTGTGGTTAGGTCATACAATAAAATATTATGCAGTTGTGAATAAAACAGACATCCAAAGTGTATTGGGTGGGGGAAAAAAGATTACAAAATAGTAAACTGTTTTGTGACATATACCCCCCCAAGCCCCCGCAAAAAAAATGTGTAAGCATGTTGCAGTACATATATATGAATAGATCTGGAACAATATACACCAACATGGTAATAGTGATTGTCTCTAGCCATTCATTTTGCTTGCCTGATTTTTCTATGATAAGTGTATATTATTTTGATAGGACAATTTTTAAGGATAAAACATTTCGAAGGATTAAAATTTTTCCTAATTCATTTTCAGCCAGTTTGGAACTGTGGTTTTATGAATGTTTTTACATTTACAAACTAGTAGAAACAAACACCCCTTATCTCCCATTTACGTTTTTTCTGAAAGCAAAGACATGAGGTGTTGGAAAAGGTTAGTTTAGAGATCAAGATGCTCACAAAAGTCTCCCAAATTCCGTTAGAAAAACAAACAAAAAAGACCTAAAATACTTAAAGACATATGAAACAGTCTTCACCCACTCAGTGGTGCACCAAATTTACCATTAATTCCTGGGAAGGGGGGAAAAGGCAGTTTTATGGAAATATTCCCTTTCAAGTAATAAATAATGATCATTTTGAACCAAATTGCTTTCCAAAGCAAGGTCTCTGTGGGAGCCTGGAGGATGCTGTGAGGGGGCTGTGAAATGGACGAGGGGAGGAGAAACTGGGGTCTGTGGGGATTGGGGCCCGGCTGAGGGAACTGGGGGCTTTCCCTGGGCCACTGCGGAAAGTAGAGGCTGAGGAGGGGAGTGTCAGGCCTGAGGGGACCTGCGCCTCATCAGGCTCTAAGGAAGTTCAAGGCTCGGCCCAGAGGGCGCTAGGGACCCTCGGGATACACGACGTCAAACCTGGGACACTAGAAAGCCGGGTCCGCGGCGATTCGGAGGATATGTGGGTTGGAGGTGGGAATTCCAGACTCCCTTGGAGTCTGGACTGAGGGCGTTCGGGCTCCACGGCGGGCGAGGCGCTGGGCTGGGAAATTCAGACTCTCCTGGGGTCTAAGAAAGGGCTGGGCTCTGAGGGGCCCGAGGCTCTGAAGAGCCAGGGCCAAGGTCCCCGCGGCCGGCTTAGGGAGCAGGGGTCTGAGGGAGTTCGGCTCCCCCCGGGGGCCCGGGCTCTGACGAACGCTCTGGGCCCCCGGGCCGCACCTGAAGAGCACCGGCGACTGAGCGGTCCGCGGCCGCAGGAAGCAGATCTGTCGGGGCGGCTGCCGAGCCTTCCGGCTCTGCCGGAAGAAGGCCGAGGCCGGGCTGGTGCCAGAACTGGTGGTCGCCTGGGGGGCTACCGCACAAGCAATGGGCGAGCCTAGGTTCCATGTGACGGAGGGCCTGGGCTGCTGGCTAACTGCAGGATTCTCTCCTTCCACCTTAGAGAGCGACTCGGGAACGGGAGCCCGGTCGATAACCAAGATCTGTGAGGGGCGTAGACGCGGAGCGAGCCTCTGTGCAGACGCGAGGCGCTGAACACCGCGCGTTGCCCGGGAGACGCGAGAGGAAGGCGGGACCGGGGTGGGGGGGTGGGGGCGGGCCTTGTGAGCAAAGCCCCGAAGGCTGCGGACGCGGCAGGATTGTCCCTCGGCGGCTGCCGTGGTGCGGCCCGGAGCGTTGCCATGGAAACTGGCTGGGGACATGCTGCCGGTTGCAGCGCGCAGAGCAGACCCTACTTCTTGACTGGGACTGCTGTAGTCCCCGCGTGATCGCAGGGCGGGTAACCGGGTGAATCTGGGCGGGGCAGCTCCGGGACGAGGAGACGAGGCCTGGGTTTCTGCGGAGACCCAGCACGGCCCATTCCTCCCCGCGACGAGGGACCACTGCTATGGAAACTGGAGCACCGGGCCGGCGGGGATTGTGGCTCCTGGGTCGTGACCGGTCTTCTCTCACCTGGGGACCCTCGCCCAAGGTTGTTTCCTGAACTAACCTGCCCTCCCGCCCTCGAGAGAGAGGTAAGACACCGAGGTCTTGACACTGAGCGGGCGAAGAAGCCCATTCCAACGCCAACTCCCCAGGAAACCTACCTGACTCACCCCTGGAAGCGGCCCCTTTCTCCCGTCAACCCTTGGACTTTGTTCCACGTTTATAACCCAGTATTAACGAAAACTCCGCGGTTTTTACCCACTTTTCCCACACATAATGAGACCAGAAAGACCGGCTTTTGAACCTTGCTTTGTGACCCTAGACAGGTCCTTTTCCCCACTCCGCCTCACCTTCCCCGTGTGTAAAATGGAGATATTAACTCCAGACACCGGCTCGTTATGCTGTTTTGGAGATCGAACCAAAGGCTTTGTACGCTATAAAATGGTGAAACTGAGATGCTGCCGAGTCGCTCTTTCTCCCTCTCCCTCTCCCTCACGCTAAACGTTCTTCAGATCTTTGTGACATTTCTTCAGGCGATCTTCGCAACTCCGTAGCCCCAGCCTGAAATAAATACCATTATTCTTCATTCCCATAATGCCCTGCATTTTAACTTCCCTAACAACAGCAACAGTAGTTATCATTTGTAGATAAATGTGCCAGGCCCTGTTGTTAAACACTTTACCCAGGCTACCTCATTTAATCCTCAGAAGATTCTTATAAGGTAGGTACTGTTATCCCTATTTTCCAACTCTGTTGCACCCATAATTGCCTATTTAATGTCTGTCTCTCCCACTAGACTTTGAGCTCTGAGGGGGGGGGGCATGGCTGACTTGTACATTTCAGTATCCCCAGCACCTACTACAGTGCCTGATAAATATTTCTTGACTAGCATGAAAATGACTTTCCTCTCATTACTACCCTCACCTTGCAGAGCAGTATCTCCTCTGCACAGTTTTTGTCCCTGTGATGAACAACAGTCTCCCCTATTCCTGTTGCCCACTAGGTACTAGTTTTGGGGGCCCTCAGTCCACTTCTCTCTGGGTTTTCAGATGATGAGGATCTGGAACATTCCTTAGCATTTAGGCTTCCAACTGGGTGAAGTTGGGGGTGGGTCTTTTCCCCTACCCTCACAAGACTTCTAGAACAAACCAACCCCATCTGCCCTACCTGGGGTGAGCCTATTGCATTGGACTCTGGGGTACTGGCAGGTAAGATATGTCGATGCAGCCTTTGGCCTTCCTCTCCAGCAGCCTAAGAACCACCCTCACCTCCACCCAGCTCCTCCCCAAAGTTCTAGAGAAACATGGCCAGAGACCTCATCTTTTCCAGAAAACCTCTCAGGAGGCAGAGTTGTGGTTGTTGGAGTCATTTCTTCACTCAGCAAATATTTTTAAGTACCTACTTGTGGGGACACGCAACTGGGCACTGGTGATATAGTAGGCGTGAAGATAGATACAGTGATATCTCAAGAGAACTCACAGACAGATCATGGCAAAAGCACTTCTTCAGGAAATGTTAGGAAGCAGGGCACATAGGGCCTGCCTGGAGCTGGGACTTGATCAAATATGGGGGAGGGGTGTCGTTCTGGAAGGTTTCCCTGAGGAAGTGACCCTTGGCTACGATCCCAATGCTCAACAGTCCTCTGCTGAATGGAACAGATTAGGACCTGACAGGCTTGTAAGGAAAGGGGGTTCTAGGATGAGAGCAGGAAAGGCCCTGGGCCAGAGAGGACCACCCTCCATATGGAACTGTAAGTGGCTCAGCCCAGCCAAGGCCCTTCAGAACGCGGGAAAGGTTAACAGGAGGCTGAAGAGATGGGCAGGAGCTGGGCCACAAATGGCCTTGACAGCCAAGCTTAGGGGCTCCATCTCATCGTGACAGTGGGCAGCCACTGAATTATGTTAAGTGGGGGGGGACAGAACTTTGGCTCCTCATTTGTCCCTTCTCCCTCCTTGCAGTTTTCTACGGACACAGACTAGCAGGAAGATGCAGCATCTATGTCTCACTGGCCGCTGACCCACCAGCCCGATGACAGCATCTCCGTGTGCCTTCCCGGTTCAGTTCCGGCAGCCCTCGGTCAGCGGCCTCTCACAGATCACCAGCAGCCTGTATATCAGCAACGGGGTAGCAGCCAACAACAAGCTCTTGCTCTCCAGCAACCACATCACCACAGTCATCAACGTCTCAGTGGAGGTGGTGAACACCTTATATGAGGACATCCACTACGTGCAGGTGCCTGTGGCTGACACACCCATGTCGCGTCTCTGTGACTTCTTCGACCCCATTGCAGACCACATCCACAGCGTGGAGGTGAAGCAGGGCCGCACCCTGTTGCACTGTGCCGCCGGCGTGAGCCGCTCGGCCGCCCTCTGCCTTGCCTATCTCATGAAATACCACGCCATGTCTCTGCTGGATGCCCACACATGGACCAAGTCATGCCGGCCCATCATCCGGCCCAACAATGGCTTTTGGGAGCAGCTCATCCACTATGAGTTCCAGCTGTTTGGCAAGAACACTGTGCACATGGTCAGCTCCCCCATGGGAGTGATCCCCGACATCTATGAGAAGGAGGTCCGTCTGATGATTCCACTGTGAGCCATTCCACCAGCCCCTGCCCCAGGGTCAGAGGTACAGATCTGCCATTGATCCTACACCAAGATCTGTACTTAAAACATTCTACTTTCACTGATACAGAAAAACCAGATGATGCCTTTTTTAAGGGCAAGTAAAAAGGAAGGGTACTGCAGCTCTTAATCTTATAATTCATAACTTTAAAGATTCAGCTTATTAAATGTAAGATGGTGAAGATAAGTTTCCTACCCTGTGAGTGATAGCTCATGGCTGCTGACCAGAGGGAAGAGTGAACCAAATGGACCAGCACCCTGCGCATATGGCAAGTTTGGTATTCTGCAGCCCTCCCCACGACCGACCAACCCAGGAATGGGTCTGCCACAATCCCGCCTCATTCTTTTGAACACGAAGCCGGCCTTAAGCATCATGGCACCTCCCATGCTTCTCCAGTAAGTGCCAACCTACTGGATGAGTAGCCTTCAAGTGGTACTCCAGGAGCCCTGGGGGCCCCAAGCCAACCCTGCTTCCACCTTCAACCCTGGTCTTCTAGATGGGACTTACGCATAAGATAGTTTTCAAAGGAAGCATTCCATTGTATAAAATTTCTTTAAAAACATTTCTTTTTGAGTGCTGTTGTACGTGGCAAGATCCCCTACCAGCCTTTGATGAAAGGTGGTATTAGTCTCCATCTCGGGGCACGTGTGGAGAGCAGGCCTGACATCAGGCTCAGAGGTTTCTCTCACAGGCCTCAGCTCAGAAGGCTGGAGCTGTGGACCGGAACCCAGCCTTGTCACCTCCTGCCTGTGTGATGTGGGGCCTCTTGGAGCCTCAGTTTCCTCGTCCAGGCGATGACAGCCCTTTCCTCACAAGGTTGTCGTGAAGATTCAGTGCTTCCTTAGCACGGTGCCTGGCACATGGTAGGTGCTTGGTGCTTGGTGTAACTGGCAGCTCTCATCACGAATGATACTCTGGCCCTGCTGCCCCGGGTCAGCAAGTCGTCTTCACAACAGCAGCTCCCCGCCTGCGCACAGCCCTTTATTGCTTAGAAAGTGCTCTTCCAAGAAGTCATCCTGTGTGGGAGAAAAATGGTTTCGGTCCTTTCAGACCCTGCCTTTAAGGAGGCCTAGACCTCGAAGCCTTTTCAGACTTCCCATTGGATTAAGCACAATGTTTAATCCATGTGCAATCTGGGACTCCTAGAACAAGGAGCACACTTCCAGCTTCCCCCAAAGGGCCTTGTTTAGATTGCTGATCATTAGAGCCAGTGCCCTGGTCTGGCTGACCGCTGGGGTCCAGTGGGGTATGTGCCAAAGGGATAAATGAGTGGGCCCTACCAGTAGGCCCTGAAATCCAGGATTGTTCAAACCCCCGAGGTGTGTGTGGATCTGGGTCAAGAGCAGCTATTCTAATCTAGAGATTTTCAGACAAACAGTACATGGGCCAGTCAAGAGCACAACTGCTCGTGGGTCAGAGCCCACTGGAGGCCAAATGCTCCTTTTCTCCAAACCTGCCCCACCCTCACTTCCACAAAGGGCCTGCCCAGGGGTGTAATTTTAGGGTCAGGGGAGAAGGAAAATCGCTACTCAAGACTGATCTCATTTTACAGATGAATAAACAGAACCACAAACACCAGGGCTGGTATGGCAGAGCCCCCCCCAAAGCAGAAGAAACCCATCAGGAAGAAACCCAGGTGGAAAATTTCTTTGAAAACATTTTTAAAGAGAAATTTATTTGAATATCTTTTTTTTCAGTTTTTAAAAATTTTTAATTAACATACCATAAAATTAACTTTCTCCTGTGTAAAGTTCTCTGTGTTTTAACACATTCGTGTAACTACCTCCACAATCAGGACACAGGGCAGTTCCATCAACCAAAGAATTCCCTTACGCTGCCCCTTGGCAGTCACACCTTTGCCCCACACCAACCTCTGGCAAACACCTATCTCTCCTCCATTCCCTATAGATTTGCCTTTTCCACATTGCCACATACATAGAATCATAGAGGATGTCACATCTAGAGACTGGCTACTTTCTGTCTGTCTTTGAGATTCACACACGTTGCTTTTTATGGCTAAGTGGTATTCCATTGTTGGATGCGCTACAGTTTGTTTTACCTTCACCCGTTGAAGGATATCTGGGTTGTTTCCAGTTTTGGGCGATTTTGAATAAAACTGCTACAAATATTTGTGTATAGGTTTTTATGTGAACATAAGTTTATGAGTGGGATTGCTCAGTCGTATGGTAAAGGTTATGTTTAACTTTTAGAAACTACCAGATTTCCAGAGTGGCAATACCATTTTGCCTTCCACTATGAGAGATCCAATTTCTCGCCAGTATTTGGAACTGCCAATATTTTTTATTTCAGCCATTCTGATAGGTGTGTGGTATTAGCTTATTGCAGTTTTAATTTGCATTTCTCTAATGATGTTAAGCATCTTTTTTTTTTTTTTTTTTTCTTTTTTGCGGTACGCGGCCCTCTCACTGTTGGGGCCTCTCCCGTTGCAGAGCACAGGCTCCGGACGCGCAGGCTCAGCGGCCATGGCTCACGGGCCCAGCCGCTCCGCGACATGTGGGATCTTCCCGGACCGGGGCACGAACCCGTGTCCCCTGCATCAGCAGGTGGACTCTCAACCACTGCGCCACCAGGGAAGCCCTAAGCATCTTTTTGTGTGTTTAATTGCCTTCCACATTCCCTCTTTGGTGAAGTGTCTATTCAACTTTTTTACCCGTTTTTAAATTGAGTTGTTTTCTCACTATTGAATATTGAGAATTCTTTGTATATTCTGGATACAAGTCCTTTATTAGATATGGATTTGTAAATATTTTTCCCCAGTCTAGCTTGTCTTTTCATTTCTCTTAAAAGTGTATTTTTCAGAGCAAAAGTTTTAAATTTTGATGAAGTGCTACTTACCAGTTTTTCCTTTTATGGATCGTTGTTTTGGTGTCACGTCTGAGAACACTTTGCCTAACCTAATATCACAAAGATTTTCTCTAATGTTTGAGAGTTTAAAATTTTCACTTATTTCCATGATCCTTTTGTATAAGGTGTGAGGTTTAGTTTGAGGTTCATATTTTTTCACGTGGATGTCTAATGGTTTCAACTCCATTTGTTGAAGGCTGTCCTTTGTGCATTGAGCTGCCCTTTGCATACTCTTCATTCTGTTTGATACGTGTCTGTCTCTTTACCGATACCACACTATCTTGATTACTGTAGCTTTTATAGTAAGTCTTACCTTATATCTAATCTTAGAAGGTGTTCAGTCTTTTACCATTAACTATGATGTTAGCTATAGGCCTTTTTGTAGTTGCCCTTTATTAAGTTAAGGAAGAGTTGGAAAGTATTCTCTCTTCTATTTTCTGGAAGAGATGTGTGAATTGGTGTTATTTCTTCTTTGAATGTTTGCTGGACTTCAGCAGTGAAACTATTTGGGCCTGGAGATTTCTTTTTCAGAAGGATTTAACAAAGAATTCAATTCCATTCATAGTTAAAGGATTAATCAAATTATCTATTTCATCTTTGGTGAGTTTTGGTAGTTTGTGATTTTCGAGGAATAGGTCCATTTCATCTAATTGTCAAATTTATGCATGTGGAATTGTTTATAGTATTCCCTTAATATCCTTATTAACTTCAGGGTCTATAGGACGTCACATTTCCATTCTCCACACTGATTATTTGTCTTCTCTATTTCTTTGTTAGTCTGGCTAGAGGTTTATCAATTTAAAAAATCTTTTTAAAGAATTACCTACCTTGTGTCTTTAATTTTCTCTATTGTTCTTCCCTTTTCTATTTCATTGATTTCTGCTCTTTATTATTTCCATAGTTCTGCTTGCTTTGAGTTTATTTTGCTCTTTTTTCTAATTTCCTAAGGTAGAAACTTAGATTATTGATTTGAGACCTGCATCCCACAAATTTTTATATACTGCATTTTCATTTTTGTCCATTTCAAAACATTTTCTAATTTCCCTTGTAATGTCCTCCTTAATCCATGTATTATTTAGAAATGTGTAGTTTAACTTCTAAGTATTTGGAAATTTTACAACCATCTCTCTGTTATTGGTTTCTAGTTTAATTCCATCAAGGTCAGAGAACATATGTTATATGATTTCATTTCTTCTAAATTTGTTAATGTTTACTTAATGACGTAGGATATGGTCTGTCTTGGTGAATGTTTCATATGCACTTGGGGGAAAAAAAGGTTATTTTGGATAGAGTGTTCAATAAATGTCAATTAGGACCAGTTGATTGATGGTGGTTTCAATTCTTTTACACTCTTCCTGGTTTTCTTTTTCCTTGTTCTATTGATTACTAAGAGAGGAATGTTGAAGTATCCAATGAAAATTGTGGATTTGTGTACATCTCCTTTCAATTCTATTATTTTTTGTTTCATGTATTTTGAAGCTTTGTTTTTAGGTGCATACATACCTAGGATTGTTATGTCTTCATGGTGAATTGACCCTTTTATCAATATGCACTGTCTCTTTATCCTTCTTAATTTTTTGAAGTCTATTTTGTCTGACATTAATATAACCACTCCAGCTTTGTTTTAAGTAGTGTTTGCGTGATACATCTTTTTATATCCATTTGTTTTTTTGGTTTTTTTGGGTTTTTTTTGCAGTACGCGGGCCTCTCACCGTTGTGGCCTCTCCCGTTGCGGAGCACAGGCTCCGGACGCGCAGGCTCAGCGGCCATGGCTCACGGGTCCAGCCGCTCCGCGGCATGTGGGATCCTCCCAGACCGGGACACGAACCCGTGTCCCCTGCATTGGCAGTCGGTCTCTCAACCACTGCGCCACCAGGGAAGCCCTATCCATTTGTTTTTAACCTAAAGTGTGTTTCCTGTAGACAGCATGTAGTTGGGTCTTTTTTAATACATCCAATTTGTCTCTTAATTGGTGTGTTTATGCCCAAAATATTGATATTTAGATTTAAGTCTACCATTTTATTGTTTTCTATTTGTCCTTTCTGTTTTTCATTCCTTTATTTCCCTTTTCCTGCCTTCTTTTGAATTATTAATATTTTTACGTATTCCACTTTAATTCTGTATAGTTTTTGTTAGAGGTTGCACTAGAGATTATAATATACATATAACTTTTCATAATCCACTTAACGTAATATCTTACTACTTCTCACTGCTATTCATATTGGGAAATGTATTAGTTTTCTCTTGCTGCTATGACAAATTACCACAAACTTAGTGGCTTAAAACAGCACCTATTTATTACTTCACAATTTCTATAGGTCAGAAGTCTGGCTGGGCTTGACTGAGTCTTCTGCTTAGGGTCTCACAAGGCCAAAATCAAGGCATTTCCTAAGGCTGAAATCATGTGTGTTTTTTACTGGAGGCTCTGGGGAAGATTCTGCTTCCAAGCTTATTGAGATTGTTGACTGAATTCAGTTCCTTGTAGTTGAAAAAGACCTCACTTCCTTACTAACTATCAGCTGGGGTCTGCTCTGTTCTCCTAGAAGCTGCCCACATTCCTTTTAATGCTTTCCATGTGGCCCCTCCAAAAAAAGTGGGTTGAGTCCCTCTCAAGCTTTGAATACCTCTGACTTTTCCTTCTGCTGCACCTCCGAATCCTGCCAGAGAAAAATCTCTGCTTTTAAGGATTCATGTGATTAGACTAGGCCCACCCAATAATCTAGATAGTCCGGATTTTAAAGTCCATAACCTGAGTTACATCTGCAAACTCTCTTTTATCATGTAAAGTAACGGTCACATGTTCCAGGGAACAGGGCATTTGGCAGAGGTGGACGTTCTGCTCACTACAGATAATTTCTACGGATCTGACTCCAAGTTCGCTGAATTTCCTCTGCCATTCTGCTACTAAGGCCATCCAATATATTTTCAAATTTTGATTAATGTATTTTCTTAGTTTAAAATTTTTAATTTGGTTATTTTCTATATCTTCTATTGCTCTGTTGAGACTTTCTATCTTTTCATTTCTAAGGTCTTTTTCTGATAAGTCCAACATTTGGGTCATCTCAGTGTTTAGACTTTCTTGGTTCTTTGTATGCAGAGTAATTTTGGATTGTATCCTGGGCATTTTGAATATTATATTGTGAGACTCTAGGTCTTGGTTAAATCCTATGGAAAATGTTGAGTCTTTGTTTTAGGAGGCATTTGATCCATTTAGGATCAGTTCTGGTCTGCCTCCTGTGGTCTGTTAAAAACAAGACAACAGGCCCCAAATGGAGTCATTTATGCTAAGCCCCACATCACCAAACTGAGACTTAACTAGTTTCAGCTAACCCAGAAATGGAATATTAAACCAAACAGGAATCACCTGATCAGCACTAGTTAGGTAATCTGCCTGATAGACCCCTGCCATCCCCTAAAGGAAAGTAACCTTGCAATAACCAATGCTATTTTCTGCCTAGAATAACTTCCTTGTTTCTGCTCCCTTTTGCCTATAAAAGTCTTTCACTTTGTACAGCTCCTCAGAGCTCTTTATGTTTGCTAGATTGGATACTTCTCAATTCATGAATCACTGAATAAAGCCAATAAGATTTTTTAAATTTACGCAGTTGAATTTTGTTTTTTTTAACAGGGCCATAGTTCAATTATCAGTTTTCAAAACTTTTGCAACATAAGTCAAATCTGCCCTAAGCTTGTGCCACCCAGGTCCCAGTCTGAAATCTGGGTGGTCTGCATAGTAGTTTCATTCTCAAAGTCATTGCAGTAATGTTTAGGGTCAGATCCATACACGTGAGCCTGTGGGATCCATTTCTCAAGCTTCCTCCTCTCCACAGTTTCTCCCACACTCCCCAGTTTTCAAGACCACCCTTTCCCTGGTCCTCCAGCTAGAAATCAGGGCTTTTAGCCTCCCTGCTCTCCTGCATACATTCTGTGACCGGTTCTGCTTTAGGACCAGGTGACAGGACGAACAGAGAGAAAAAAGCAAGGGGATTCCTCCCCAGCACACACACCTTTCAAGCCACAGTTCTTTTGGTCAGACAAAAGGATTCCCCTCTGAGTTTTAGGTGCTTTCCCGGCTTCCACTGCTACTGCTACTTCTGCTGCCCAGTTTCAACTTCAGTATGAGGCTTGCCCGGGGACAGGACTATATGAGAAAAGAACAACAAAAAAAGAGATTTCCCTCACTCTTTCTGTCCTGAAGAGGCCTTCCTTCCTACTCCTTAGACCAGAAAGACAGGGCTGCTCTTGGAATTCTTTCTTTCCATGTCCACTGCACAGTTCCAGGAGTCACGCTGCCTCTGAGACCAGGCCAGCAGATACAGGAGCAAAAAGCAAAACAGGAGACTCACCACCAGATTGTTTATACTCCAAGTTCTGGTTCCCTTTCCCAGTCCACATGCTACCATTTCTTTTTCAGAGTCCTCAGAGAGCTGCTTCCTGCATTCTGCCCAGGGTTTTTATTTGCATTCAGTGGGAAGGACAGACTATGTTTACTCTATCTTAGTCAGAACTGGCACCCTAAGAAATGTATTTTTAAAACTACATACTCATTTGTGGAAAAAGGAAAATAAATACGGTCCATCTACAATACTATCCTCAAGCAGTAACCAAGTCAACACTTAGGTATTGTGGTATATTTCCTTCTTTCTATGCATTTTTTTTTTGTTCATAGTTGAGAAAATATAATTTTGGATCCTCCTTTTTAAATTATTCTTTCAATATTCAGATTTGGATATGGCAGGACCAGCATTTCACATCCCAAGTGGAAGAAGTTGAGGTTGAGACCTCTTGAGAGGGTCCACGTCCTTTTTTGCAAACAGTCTACTCTGTTCCTCTGGATTCAGGGTAGAGAGGCTGGATCTTAGTTCCCTGACCAGGGATCAAACCTGTGCCCCCCTGCAGTGGAAGCTCAGAGTCCTGACCATTGGGATTCCTGTCATGTTGGAGTTTTAACGCAATCCTGTAAGAGGGGAGAATGAAATGTCCCTCACAGTCCAACAGCCTGGCTTGGAGCAGAGATTCCAAGCCTCTGATTTCATGAACTTTTAACTTTCCTACTTCAAAAGTACAGAATCACCTTCTTTCTTTATGATGAATTAAAGTCAATTAAATTTGGTGTGAGACGTTTCTGTGAAGTTCATAATACCCTGCCAGATAAACGGTGGCCCTGAGGATTTTCCTGAACAACCTCTGTTGAGGTGGTGATCTCATTACAAATCTAGGGACAGGTAGCTCTTGACCCTGAAGCACACAGCCCTGCTTACCTACTGGGATGCTAAGTCCAGATGCACTAAGAATCCATCAACCACCTCTGGACTGCGGACTTATGTCACACAGGAAGGAGCTCGGGATGAGAGTCGAGAGGTGAGGATTCTCATCCTGCTTTGTGACTTCAGGCAGACCCTGGAATTTTTCTGGAATTCTGCCTGTAAAATGGGAGTCACCATGCCATCTGGGGTGGCCACAGAACGTGTCCCACAGGCCTCCGATTACAGGATGCAATACCGAACAAGGGCCCCGCCGTGACACTCTGAAATCCATCGCCATGTTTATGCTGAGACTAGACTTCCCTCAGGCTCCTTCTAGCCAATTCCCCAGTATAGCAGGGATACCAAGGCAGGCCCAGTCCTGGGAGACATGGACTCTTCTGATTGGCTTCCTTGCTGTCAGCTGTGTGGTCAAGAACGTTTCCCGCCAAACTTCCTTCCCTCTCTCCTCCACTTGCATCACAGTCTGATGGGCTCTCCTAGCCTTCCTAGCCCCCTTCCCATTTTCTCTCACAAATGTTTGCCCTCATAAAATCCTTGCACTTTTAATCCCATCTTGGTGCTTGCTTCTCAGAGGACCTGGACTAATACACCATCCTACTCCCCCTCTCACAGGTGCCAAGAGACACGCAAAAGCAGAAAGCTTTAAACACACATAAAAGCCTCTTACCACAGATCTTTCTAGACTTCCCTTGGCAAAATATCTATAATGCCTTTCCCCTGAAGAAAAAAATGTTTTGCTGACTGAGCTGGGGAATATCCGGCAGACACCCCCTGTGAACCTGGGCCGGACCCCGCACACCCCTATAACCTCACACTCTGGCTCTGTTCTTCACAACAGAGTGGGGAGCAAGGAACAGCAGAATCCCAAGAATTAGGAGATGAAGACCTCGCCCTGCTGCTCCCTCTTTGTGCAAGATCGCTGCTATGGTCCGAACATTGGTGTCTTCCTAAAATTCATATGTTGAGACCTAATGCCCAAGGTGATAGTATTGGGAGGTGGGGCCTTTGGGAGGTAATTAGGTGATGAGGTCATGAGAGTGGAGCCCTCAAGAATAGGATTAATGCCCTTATAAATGAAGCCCTTATAAATGAAGCCTGTGACCCAGAAGAGGGCCCTCACCCGACCATGCCTGCACCCTGATCTCAGACTTCCAGCCTCCAGAACTGTGAGCAATAAATTTCCATTGTCTATAAGCCACCCAGTCTATGGCATTTTGTTATAGCAGCCCAGTGCACTAAGGCCATCTCTTTGGGCTTTAGTTTTCTATGTGTATAAGGGTTGAACAAGATCTGTGGTTTTCACCTGGGAAACTTGGCAGAGGTGTGCGGGGTTCCTGGTTCATCTAGGGCAACTCTGCTTTGGCTTATTTGATATCGGGCTCCAGCATAAGAAGCATGGACAAGGGTTCTTCCACCAAAGAAAGTTTAAACATATAAAGAGAAGTGCTCAGCCCAGGCAGCAGGTACTGCTGAGCCAGAATCTACCCACTGGGATGCTGGCAGTGTTTGGAGAGGGAGAGAGGGGGCACATGAGGGTTGTGGCAGTCAGGAGGGGGCAGAAGGAGGCCTAGGTACTGGAAGGCTCCATCAGGCACAGGGAGCAGGGGTGGCCTCATATAGCTGGAGAGGTCACGGGGAGTGGGCTTGGAAACATCAGAGAACCAGAGCTTTACCTACCAGACCCAGGAGCCCAGGCCTTCTCCTTGCCTGCAGTGGGGACCAGAGGAAGAAGCCTCCAGCCGTCACAGAGACAAGCATTTGCCGAGTGCCTGCTGCGGGCCAGGATTGTATAGTACTGTGTCAGGAAGGATTCAGAAGTGTAGCTGAAGAGATCCAGCCTGGAGCAGGAAGCTCCCAGACTCATTCCGCATGGCCCCAGGCTGTGTCCTCACTCACTCGCTCAACAAGCTGATGTGGTAGCCAGCCTCAGAGGTGACCTCAATGATCTCAACTGACCTCCATGATCCCCTCCTCCTGGTGCATGCCCTTATGTAGTCAAGGTGGGAGGGCCCACATTGAATAGGGTTGACTTGTAACCAATAAGACATCAGAGAAATGACAATAATTTGAATTAATAAATGAAGATATTAGAGAAATGAGTGTGACTTTTGAAATTGGATCAAAAAGGACATTGTGGCTTCTTGCTCTCTTGAATCACTCACTCTGATGGAAACCAACTACCATGCCATGAGTACACTCAAGGAGCCCTGTGGAAGGGCCCACATGGCAAAGGAACTGAGGTCTCCTGCCAACAGCCATGTGAATGACTCATCTTAGAAGTGGACCTGCCAGCCACAGTCAAGCCTTTATATGACTGCAGCCCTGCTGTCATTTGATTGCAACCTCATGAGAGACCCTAAGTCAGAACTATTCCACTCAACCACTCTCAAATGCCTAATCCACAGAAACTGAGATAATTTATATTCATTGCTCTAAGCCATAATGTTTGGGGATAACTTGTTACCCCAAATCAGTACAAGTGATGCTACTCTGCACCACGCCCAAGACACGGGCCCCACTGTCATCTGCTCAATGGACCACAACAATAGTTCTTCCCTTGTCTCCCTGCCTCCTGTCCCAAGCCCCTTCAATTTCTCCTCCACGTAGGATCCAGACCAAACTGAAGGGCCATTATCAAAAAACATTTGTTGTTCCATCACAGTCCTTGCCTGCTCAAAACCTTCCATGGCTGTCCACTGTATTTTGTGTTATTTCTCAGAAGTATTTACAACTGAGCAGGAACAGTGTGATGGTGGAGTCCCTGGCATCCCTGAGCTGATTTGGGAGCAAGAGTCCTTGTTTACCCTGGCCCCCTGGAATGACAATTCAAGGCCCCCCTGGGGAGGGTGGGAGGGGCCCCCTGGCAGCTGGGGCTGAGACAAGGCAGAAGCTTTGTTCTGAATCCACAATGGCAGGATGCCCAGCACAGACCCAGCTTCCTCCAAGGCAGGGTGAGGGGGTGGGAGCTGGGGCAAGAGCATGCCCTGGGGCCCTCGATGTGCAAGGGAAGCCTGGGGGTGGGGGCAGCAAGAGAAGTCTTGGAAGAGGAACTGGGAGGCGTTTGTAGTGAGCCAGTCTGCTAACATGGCTCGAGGACCTGTTAGGTTTGTGAAATAAAATTCATGTCTAATGGCAAGACAGGATAAACCTAAACATATAAAATTCTTCTCTGCCTTTTGGCCTCCTCTCTCCCCACACTGTGCATTGTGTATCTGCATTTATGCATCGACCAAACCTCCCGCATCGGCAGGAATACCTGGTCAACCATAAAGAGCAACATTCTTCCAGCATCCAGGCAACTCCTTAAAAGATAACACCCCTTCCTGATCTTGTAAGGGGTCACATGACCCACCATGATGATGCTTAGATCTGGATTATGTAAACTGTCAATAATATGTCATTTGATGTACAGCCCTCTGTCTTAAAAAAACCTTACATAACTGTGCCTGGTCTGCTAATGGGCGGAACGGTTCTCAGAGCTTTCTGAGATGCTCATCCTGGGTTATCATCCTCAAATTGGCTCTAATAAAATTTCCGTTTCTCTCTTAGATCGACTGGTTAATTTTTCATCCACAAGTTTAAGGCACTGTCGCTAAGCACTGGGCATGTATGTTAGCTCCTGCCGCCTCCCAGAGCCAGACGGGTGAGGCTCTGCCGCTGCCCCCACTTAACACGCAGAGCCACAGGAGGGGAAGACTCCCGCCCAAAGTCACACAGCTCAGACACACCAGGGCTGGGGTTTGAACCCAGGTCCAACCCCTGCTCTTGACTGGTATTCTCTCCCACCTACTCCATCCACACCAGGCTCTGTGCTGGTGCTGGGAAGACAGCGGTGAGCAGGCAGTTCTGAGAGTGGGATGTGCTCAGGGCCCTGCCTGGAGAGGTGCAGGGAGCTGGCATGAGCTTTGTGGCTTTCAACCCAGCCTGGCATGGGGCAGGGGAGGGGTGAGGGTAGGGAAGAGACATCCCCCCCGCCCCCAAAGGAAGGTGACATCTGTTATCCAGAGATCGCTTCCCAGCAGGGACTGGGCACAAGGAGGGAGGCTGAGGAGGTGAAGTGTCTCGCACGAGGAAACAGAACAAGTAAGAAGCAGAGTCCAGAGGGCCGTCAATGGGAATCACCTGATAAGCCCTTCCCTGTGAGTATCCCTGTGAAGCCGGCAGAGACCAGACAGGTCAGATAGGTGAGAAAGGGGGCCAGGACACAAACCCAGGCTTTCTGACTGCCAGGCCAGTGCTCACTGTGCCCACTGCTGGCAGGGGTGGTAGGGAGGGCTTTAACTCTGACCCTGAGGGAATCACCTCAATGCTGGGTGGCCCCAGGTCAAGCACAGCTCCAATTCCCCCCACTCTGGCCCCACAACCGCCAGGGGCTGGCTCTGATCTGACGGGAGGCTCACTCTAAAGCCAAGCATTGCCTGGGGCCCGGGAGCCAGGGCCAGGGCGCTGCAGGAGGCTCCTACTATGGCAGGGGGCTCCTTGAATGGGGAAGGGTCCTGAGGACCAAGGAGGCCCTACCCACCTGAAGCCACTCATCCTCTGTCCTGTCTGGCCAAGCCTCAGTGCGGAACCCGGAGGTATCCAGGCTGCACCGGGACGGGACTGGGCCGGTAGCATCTCTAAGTCACAGGGAGGGTGGGTGGTGAGTGACTCAGCCTAGGACCACTTCCCCTCCACAAGACGGGCCTGGGCTGAGGCCAGAGCCAGGAAACCCTGCGCCTGTCCTGCCCGGGCCGGGTGCCTCCCAGGCCCTCACTGCCCCCACACCCAGCCTGGGGCTGACCCTCCATGCAGCCCTGTCTACCACTGGCTGGCACAGCAGTCCTCCACGAATTCTGGCTATGTGAAGGAATGCATGATTCCTCCCTGAGTCCCAGGCCCCCGAGACCCCAACCCCGGCCTGGTCTAACTCCCATCCTCCCATTTTCCAGATGAGCCTAGAGCCTCAGAGAGAGTGGATGACTAGCCCAAGATAAGGACCAAGCCCACTGGCCCCATCGTTCTCTCTCCTCCCCGGGCCCCGCCTACCAGGCTCCTCACTGGAATCCTCCCAACGGGGATCATCAGCCCATTTTGTAGATATGGAAACTGAGGCTCAGGGAGGGAAGGTACCTACCCCAAGTACACAGTGAGGCAGGCAGAGCAGGATTAGGCCCCAGGTCTCTCTAACCCAGGCAGGGACCTTATGGTTTTTAACAGGCAGCCCCCAGCAGGGGCAGATAGGTAGCAGGAGTTAAGTGCTTACCGCCAAGGGAAGGATGAGACGTGATGCAGCTGAGTTGGGCCAGCCCTCCAGGTGCCCCCGCCCCCCAGTGCTCCTCCTTCCATGGAGCCACTCGATTCCTTGCCCTCTGCGCCCACAACCCTGGGCACGGCCCCTCGTCCAGGCCCTTCCTTCCTCAGGCTTCTTTTTTGGTTTTTCTTTTAGAGGAGGGTTGCATGTTTGGGTTTTCACCCCCAGGCAAGGGTTTCGCCATGAGAAAGGGAGAAGCAGATGTAGGAAGTGGACAGCAGACAGGGGACCAGCACGTGCAGAGGCTCCGGTGGGGAGGCTTGGTGTCGGGGGTTGAGGGGGGTGGACCTGAAGGAAGCGGGTGCAGATGGAAGGTGGAGCCCAAGGAGGGGAGAGGGGAGAGGGGAGAGGAGCCTGGTGAAGCTGTGGGGCCAGGCCCTGAGGGCCCTATGGTCTGGGGTAGGAAGCTCTGACCTTGTCCCAAGAGCAGTGTGGAGCCACACAAAGAGTGTGTTTTAGGAGATGCCCCCGGGGCTGCGGGAAGATGGCGTGCAGGGGCCGGAGCAGAGGGCTGGGGTGGGGGCCTGGCCAGGCCCCGGTTGATAAGGCGGGGGGGGGGTCCTCGTTTCCTTGTGGGCAGCTGGCAGCTATCGGCCCTTGGCTGCCACCCCGAGGAATGACACAGGTGTACAAGCAAAAATAGTTTATTTGAGGACGGAAGACCCAAAATTGGGGGGCCCAGGGCTGAGGCCACAGCAGCTGCCTGGAGTTGGCACAGACGACCCCAACTCCCTAGGGAAGCCCAGCAGCAAAGAAGCCCTTCCCTGGGCCTCCTAGCTGCCTCCCCAATTTCTTGGAGGAAGGATTGTGCGACCCCCCAAGAATCATCATCATCATCATCACCATCATCATCATCTTCATCATTAGAACATGGTGAGGTTTTCAAAAGTTTGGCCAGCAGTTTTCGGCGTAGTAGTTGATACTAATCGTAATAATTACTCTGACAAGCACAGTGACTGTGCCGGGCTTGGACCCACCATCCAGTGGTGAGTGGGGTCTGTGATGAGGAGAGGCAGGCAGGGACAGGAGGTGGGTCTCTCTGGGAGTCCCCATTCCAGCCTCCAAGGTGGCCCTGCAGGAAGACCCATCTCCCCCGACAGCCCCAGAGGCTGCCCACTCTCCCCGTTTTCCCATGGCCACGGGCCAAGGCTGGATTCAGGCTGAGGCAGTCCCGCGTGGTCCCTGTGCTCCCTCAGGTCTCAGAGACCCTTGCCAAGCTGGTCTCTCCGCCAGAAGCCCCGGCGGGCAGCCCAAGAAGCCACGAACTCGCAGTTGTGGTAAAGGAACATTCCTGAAAGGGTGAGCGCAATGCCCACATAGCTGAGGGTGCTGAGGCGGCTGCCAAACAGGAGCCGGGAAAGGATGAGGTTGCCCACGACAGTGAGGTTGCCCAGGACGTGGACAGTGAGGGCCGAGGTGAGGGCCAGCAGGGAGAAGCTGGCCAGGTTGTAGAGCACAGACAGGAGGCAGCTGAGCAGGATACAGGCCCAGAGGCGGGAGTCGGTGGGGGCGGGCGGCGGTGCCACGCCAGCCTCCAGCACCAGGGCCGCGCCTGCCAGCAGGCAGAAGCTGGGCAGCGAGGTGGCATACAGCAGGGTCACCGCATCCAGCCTCTCCTCCTGCAGCAGGGCACCTGCAACCAGGACAGCAGCCATCAGCACCCGGCGCGAGACAACCCCCACGAGGCCAACCCGGCACAACCTCCTCCTCGGCCCATCCTCCAGGAAGCCTGCCTGCCCCAACCCCTCAGGCGGAATTAGTGGCTACGGCTCTGTAACGAGAAGGTCACGAAACCAGAGTCAGACTGCCTGAGTGGTGACCCGGGTCCGCTCCTGACTACCTGTGACCAGGCACTTAACCTCTACAGGCCTAGGTTTCCTCACCTGCAAAATCGGAGGATAATAAAACCTTAAACATGCAGGGTTGTTGTAAAGATTAAAATAGATAATGTACACAAAGCCCTTAGAAGGTAAGTGCTCAGTAAATGTAAAAAGATAAAACAAATAAGCGTTATCACCTACTCCTCCCACAGGCTGAAACAATAATCTGCTTGTGATGTCCCACTGATCAATAACCGTGAAAAAAAAAATTCTTCAGGGGCTCCCCAGGCCCTGGAGAAAAACATCCTGGGCTCTTAACCAACTTTGAAGGCCCTGAACCAAGCGGCCCGACCCAGCTTTCTTGGATTCAGCCCTTCTCGCACCCTCAGCCCCACAGTGCAGCTCCCATGCCAGAGTAGGGACAGGCCACCAGCAGGCCAGTTCTGTCACTTACTAGCTATGTGGCCTTTAGCTTAAAAAAGATAGAGAGTTTGAAATAATAAAAACCGTTTGAATCAAATGTTCGATCACTTATGACCATTGGGATACAGGGAACAACAAGGTCACTGTTTGCTCCCGGCTGTCACTCACTGTTTATCGCTGATAATCAGCATCTTTTGCTACCAACGCTGGGGCTTGTCAAGATGAATCCAGGACACAGAGGAAACCTTAGTCTTTGCGAGGGAAGAGGGGATCCTACCACCTTGCACATGTGTGCCTGTGTGTGTGTATTCATATTACCACCCAGCTGGTTCACAAAACCAGTGGTGCCCATCATAGAATCACACCCGGCTCAGATGAAATGATAGTACTTGCATGAAGGCAACGAGACAGTTTCTGTGGAGAGAGATGAGTCATGGCTCCCCATCCCCTCCCAGGGCTCTCTGAGCCTCTATGCATTTTCTGACACACACTTTCCAAAGACCCACAGAGGCGCTTACTCATAGGCTATGCTTAGAATAGGAAATCTTATTTCTCCCTCCATTTCATTCTGATGTTTTGGCTTTGTTCTCTAGGCAACAGTCCTTCTGTCAAGCATTTCTAGAAATGAACAGATAACTGGAATGCCTCCTGTTCGTCCGCTCCAAATTTAGCACCATTACGAGCTGCCTGTGGCCTGCCTGTTAAAGGTGCGATCACTGGAAGGTGTTTAGGATTTCAGGTGAACTTCACCTTTGGCAAATTTCACCCTCTGAGAGGCAGCCAGGCAGGAAGGTCCTAACTTCCTCCCCCTGCCACTTGCTCCTGTTCTGCATCCCACCCAGCCCTCTGCCTCCCTCTGCTGCAGTCCAGGGAAAGAGCAGGGATCCTCTGCCAGAGGCCACCCACCCGGGGCCCCAAAATGCCAGTCTGTCATACTGCCTCCTCAGCGACCCCTCCTCTGCCAGCTCCCACCAAACCCTGCATTTCAACCTCTCCTGGGACTTCCCTGGCGGTCCAGCAGTTAAGCCTCTGTGCTCCCAATGCAGGGGGCGTGGGGTTGGGGAACTAAGATCCCACATGCCACACGTGTGGCCAAAAACAAACAAAAAACAAACAACTTCTCTTCCTCCAAAGACACTTTTGTTTCAGCATCTGAACACGCCAAGCTTCAGTCACCTGTGGACAAATGTTCTCTAGACCCCATTCCGCTGGCTTCTGGCTTATCCCGTCTCTGCTCCGTCACGAGCTGTGTGATATGACACAAGCCGCCCTCTCTCTATGCCTGTCCTCTTGTGGGAGCATGGGCAAGGTGACAACATGCCCCTCACGGGGGCCTGTGAGGTGCTGAGCGCAGGGCCTGGAGCCCAGCAGCAACTGCTGGCCACGGCAGCTGTCACCATCCCCCACATGCTGCCCCAGCTGGCTGACACCCGTGCCCTGGCAAGCCCTGCTTCCCCCTCCCAGAACGCCCTTTCCTACTCTGGCTGTATGAAGAGCTGGGCATGGTGTGGGCACACAGTGAGGGCTCAGCAAGTGTTCGCCACTATTATTACATTATTGTCACCAGCACTGCCTGCCTCCTCCCCCAGGCAGCCTTCTCTGGTTTCCCCTAGAAGTAGCCACCCAACCACAGCTATGCCCACCTTGGCTCCAGCACTTCTCCCCTGCCTTGTGATCTCTACTTCTCCTCACCAGCCTGAGAGCTCAGCGGGCAGGGTCAGGCTGTTCCCTCATGCAGGTGGATGTAGCTGAGGACAAGTCTCAGCACACTGGCACCCCACTTCCCAGCCTTTCTGTGAGTGGGAAGGTGGCATCACTCCTCTCCCCGTGTAGCCCCCCAGGTCCACAACTGGCCCAGGAAGGAGAGAAACTGCTGGACCTGCCCGTGGCTGCTGGGCACTCCTCTTTCTGGACTTTCATCCTCTGCTCCCATGGAGTCTGCCCTCAGGGAAGGAGCTGGTGTCAGCCATTCACACTCTAGTCTAAATTTGGCCCTGATGACTTTCCTGGAAAGTCTGGCAGTAGAAACCTCCTCTTGTCCAAAACCCATCTCACCCCTTATCTCTAGTCTGTTCCTCCCCACCTCTGCTGGGCTCCCATCTCTGTTGGTGGGGCCTCCAGCCTCCTAAGCTCCCTCCTTAGCACCCTGAGCCAAGGAGTTTAACCAGCCTGCCAATTCTGCCATCAGACCATTAATAAATCCACCATTTAAGGGGTACCTTACCTGGGCCAGGCCCCAGGCTATGTGCTGGGGACATGGAGCTGCCTCAAAACCAGGCCATGCCCTCTCAGAGCTCCTGTCTGGTGGGAGGCAGACAGGTAAACAAGAGGCTATAATACAAGGCATGTGGAGTCCTGATGGAGGAAGCAGAGGATGCTGTGAGCACCTGGAGCAAGCAACCAACCTGCCTCAGGGGCAGGCAGGAGACAAGGAGAGAGCTGGCAGAGCCAAGGAGCAGCCTGATGCCAGGCACCTGCCACCCCATGTCCATGTGCCTGAGGTCTGGCCGGCCATAGCCTGTCCTGCAGGCTGGGGCTCCTCCTGTGTGAGAAGCACTGGGCCTTAGCAGGCGTGATGTGAACCCTGAGGCTGGGGCCTTCCCAGCCTTCTGGCCCTGCCCAGGGCAGGGTACAAGGTCAAGTTTCCCACTGACTCATGCCCAGAGCTCAGGTCCCAGCTCTCATGTAACCTGAAGGCAAAAATAGAACTGGGCTCTGGCCCTACCTCAGGGCCCTGGAGGATGGGTACAGGGACTCTGGGTCCTGGCTCCGATGACTGTAAGGCAGGGCTGAGCTCTGACTTCAACCTTCTCTGGCTGCAGGCTGCCCTAACCCCAGCCCAGGGTCCTTGGAGCAGCCCCTTCTCTCTCCCAGGCCTGGGTCACAGGATCTCAGAGCTGAAAGGGAGGGAGACCAAGAAAGCCCTGTGACTATCAACTCTGACCTCCTCCACCAAACAGATGGGGCCCAGACAAGATCCAGATCTCCCCTTCTGCCCAAGGTTGCCCAGGAAGCACAAGCCCAGGTGTGGCTGGAACCCAGGCCTCCCCAACCTGAGTGGGCACCCTTGGGTTGAGGCAGAGAGATGGTGGAGGCTGTGACTCAAAGGACCCTCAGTAGGACAGGCAGGAAGGTGGTCTCCACCCTCAGGCAGAGTGATTTAGCAGGGTCTAGGCCTGGAGCCTCCACCTTACCCTCTGTCCAGAGCCCCCAACCCCCTTTCATCAGAGCTGAGATCCAGAGTCACATGGACTAGGATTCCAGTCCTTAGGAGCTGTGTGCCTGTGGGCAAATCACGAACCTCTCTGGGTCTCAGTTCCAGCATCTTGTAAAATGGGGATGAAGGTGGTAGTTGCCATGAAGACCCAAGGTCAACACCTAGCATGGGACCAGTTACACTGCAGCTCCCAGTAAACACCAGCCCTTCCCAGACTTAGCAAAAGCCCTCAACTTCCAAATCCCAGCTCATGGCCTTGCCCTCTTTCTCTTTCCCTAGTCTCCACTATCAGGCCTCCCTCGGGTCCACAGCCTTATGCCACATCACTTGGACGGCATGAAGTCTGCCTGCCTGGGTTCAAATCTTGCCTCTGCTGCTCACATGGCCCAGGGCAAGCCCCTCTACCTGTCAAATGGGGACAATACAGTGACTTCCTCGATCAGGTATGGAGATCCAGGCTTGACAAAACATGGACCACAGATTTATGGCAGCCAACTGGATGAAACACTGGTTGGGCCTCTAGAGCCTAAGTCTGGGGCCTGGAACTCACTGAGCGGTTGGCCCTTTCTGAGCCTCAGTTCCTGACCCTTCCCAAGCCATGCGCCTCAGTTCCTTACTCTTCCCAAGCCATGCGCCTCAGTTCCTTTATCTGTAAAACTGGATAATGGCCATACCCCCTCACAGGGCCACCCAGGCCACACTCCCACCCCGATCCCCAGCTCCTCGACCAGTGTCCTGGGTACTCACTCTGCTGGATGGACTTGAGCCCACGGAGGCAGGTGGCCGCCAGCAGGAAACCACAGCCAGCTGGGGGTGTCCGGAGCTCTCCCGCCAGGCTGCAGGCGGCCCCCAGGCAGAGCGGGCCCATGGCGGCGAACTGCAGTGGGTGGTGGCGGCGGCCGAGCAGCAGCGCGGACAGGGCCAGCGTGATCAGTGGCGTGGTGGTGGTGGCCAGCTGCGCCAGGTCCAGGGGCACAGCGCTCAGGCCCACGTTGCCACAGGCCATCGAGGCGCCCAAAGTGAGGCTGAGCAGCAGCACTTGGCGGCGGGTGCGGCCGGGCATGGGGCGCCGTGCCCCCGGGTGGCATGCCAGCGCAGCTGCCAGCATGTGCAGTGCCGAGAGCAGCAGGGGCCGCCCGAAGCCGTGCACCGTGAAAATCCACTTGTTGAGGCTCGACATGCTGGCTCCCGCCAGTAGCCACACCAGCGCTGCCACGGCCACCCAGGCCCGGCCAGGCCGCCGCAGCGCCTGCGGGGTGTCAGGGGGCCACTGGGGGATCCCGGCCCACCGAGCACCGCCAGCCACCGCCACTGCCTCAGCTGAGGTCATCCTGCCGTCATGGCGCTCCCGCGGGCAGCGGCACATCCGTACCAGTGGGGCCGGGTCAGGAGGCCGGCTCCCCAGCGACCAGCTCTGGGCCACCAGAGAGCCCCACTGTAGATCCCGCTCGGTCTCAGGTGAGGACACTGCTTCTTGTGCCCGGCCTACGACAGCCGAGGTCCAAGAGCTATGCTGTGTCCCCGGCTCAGGCAGGGCAGAGCCTAGGTCGCTTCTGCTGGGATGCCAGGCTCCCTGGTGCTCAAGCCTGGCCTAGTAAGCGCCGGGCACCTCTGCCCCGTGCCAGGCGAAGTCTCCACTCTTCTCCCCTTCTAGTGCCCACGCTATGGTTACATGGAATCCTCCATCCCTTTTCTCTTCAGTCCAAACCCCAGGTCCTCCAGCGTGCTCAGGCCAGGCCTGCAAGGGCGATCCGGGCTCCCGCGCCCGGTGGTGCCGGTGGTCCCGGTGGACGGGCTCGCTACCTCCGACAGTGCCCAGACCCTGCGGCGGGCTGACGCGCCGGCCTGCGCTGCGGCCGGTGTCAGGCGGCGAGCTCGACTCAGCTCGGCTCCGGCAGGGCCTCCGCGCCAGCTCCGGCTCCCGGCGGCTCAGGCTGCGGCGGGGTCTCTCGCCAGGTTCGGGCGGAGAGCAAGGCTCCGTGCTCTAGGCCCCGCCTCCGCGGCCGCCCCTCGAGCCTCACCCGGAAAATTGGGCTGAGCCCCAGGCGCCACCTCCGTCCAGGCTCCGCCCCCGAAGCCGAGAGGGATGTCTCGCCCCTCCCCCACGCCGCCCGCTCGCAGCTCCTCCTCCATCAGCCTAGCTTTACCTCCGTCAGCAGACCTCCTCCTAGCTGGAGTGGTCAGCCTGTCTGTCCCCCCTCCCCACACCGGTGGGGGATCAGGCCCCTCCCCACGCAGCGCCAAGGCAGGCCCCCCATAGAGATGAACACAGGGCGGGAGACCCTGGGGTATCTTTCTGAGGTAGCCTAATAAAAAGCCCTAGCCTCTCAGGAGATTTCATTTTCAAGGACACCCTCCCCCCAGGAGACCTCATCCTAGGACCAGTCTCGGAACCACCCAATCTCCGGCCACAGTTATCCCGTGGGGCCTCTGCATCCGGAAGAGTTGGACCACGGGGCCCCTTAATACCCCTCCCTCGCCCCTCCCTAACCCGAACACCTCCTCCCTCTCCCAGCCCAGGGCGGGCCCCCTCTAGACAGGCAGAGGGAAGCTGAATCACCAAGGCCACCCACAGCTGCGGAAGCAGGGTCCCGCCGGCCAGCATCTATCCCTGGCCAGCAGCCCCTGTCCCATCCCCTGGGCACTCAGAGCTGACTCACAGCTGAAATTCCTGGGGTCCACCCTCTGCCCCCACCCCTGACAGGACAAAGAGCCCTAGGTGGGCTGGGAGCCAGAGCAGCTGCCACTAAGCCTTTGCCCCTGCATCGGTGTTGGGTAAACAGCACACTCCAGAGCAGGACAGGCTGATAGGGATTCCAGGCTGGGCCCTGGCCTCTCTGAGCTCAGGAGTCCAAGTGTGCAAGAATCACTGCCCACTGTGAGCCTCTTTCCTGACGTCCAGCTTCCTTCTCTATGGAAGCTCCTTCCCACTGGGACACGGTTCACCCCTAGCCTGTCGTCTGACCAGCAAGTCCTTGATGGAGGAACCAGCAACCTGTCTGGAGGAACAAGACCGCAAAGGGAGACCGCTCATCTCGGTCCACGGCGCCCTCTGGTGGTCAGAACACAGAATGGCTGCAAGTGTCCCCTAATCCCCATCACAATCCTTGGACTGGGATTAAAATTCCCCAGCCTCACTACTGTTTCAGACCTGCTGAATTCAGATACCCTCTGGTGGGCCCAGGGATGTGAATTTTTTTCATTTGCCTCTGGTGATTCTGACACCCGCATAAGCCTGCAAATCACTGCTGAATAGTCCAAACTGTAGGGCAGGAGATTTCCAGGTGAAAGACCAAAATATGCAGGTATTTAGATGGCGTTTTTCCAGGAGTGGTTGTGGGAGGGAAACTGAGCCAGCCAAGGGGGAAGCCCCCCTAGCCCCACATTTCCTGAAGAGGAGGAATCAGGGCCCCTAAGGGTTAGATTCTTTTTGAGATTTTGTCAGTTTTCCAGTTAAGCTTCCTTTAATTAAAAAAACAGCAATGAATTAAAAAATAGTAAACACCCCCCAATCTTCTAAGAGCTGAGCTACTGTGGAGTGGTAGGCAGTGTCTACACCTCCTCCAAGACTGCCAAAAAGCACTCCCACCTGCCCGGCCTGGTGAGGGGTGAGCTATGAGGAATGAGGATTAACCAAGATGAGGCCTGTGTTGGCCTTGGTGGGAGGGAGAGCGCTGTACACCCTTGTGGGGGAGCGGGGGCGAGGGGGAGGCTGAGGGCAGAGCCCAAAGCAGGGATCGTGCAGCTTGAGTGGTGGTGGGGGATTCAGACCACATCTACCTGGCTCCCGAGCCCCAGTTTTTAACCTGCCTTGACCTGCAGGCAGCAAGACTCTCCATAGGATGTTCCCTTGTGGGAGAATGGTGGGGGTGGGCACCCAGCTTCACAGAGGGCAGGGCAGCAGGGGCTCCTTCACACCCGTTGGGGTCCACCTGAATGCCCAGAGCAGCCCCGAGCAGCCTGCCCCTGCCCACAGGCTCTCATATCCCTCCGGTCTGAGCGCTGCCCTTCACCTGCCGGCCCCCACCGCTGCTGCGGGAAGCAGGTGATTCGGGGCGGGACCCTGAGAGGCACCAGGAGGGAAGAAGAACCCATTTCCAGCAACTGAGCTGCAGAGGCTTGGGATGGGTCTCTTCTCTTGTCGCTGCATGTCTCTAGACTAGTCACTTCACTGCGGGGCCTCAGTCTCCCCACCTGTGATCTATGATGAGCTCACAGGCATGAATGTAAACCAAGGCGCCACCCCACAGATGTGAGTTAGGAACAGGCTGCACGAGGGGACGGGGCTTGTCTGGAGTCACACAGCTCTAAATGCAGGCCAGACGCAAACCTGGGCCCCCATTCCAGAGCGGCCGCTGCTTGTCAAACTCTTACTGTGGACATGACTGTCCTCCCACCCATGCCCCTTCTCGGGGTCCCTGCTGATGGAGCCAGACTAGACACATGACCCAGGGCCCAGAAGCGGGCTGTGCCGGTCAGACCCCTCTCCAGGCTTTGGGACACAGGCTAAGAAGATAAGAGGGCCTGGGGAATTAAACTGGAAGTCAGCAGAGTCACTGCTGGGGCCACGTTCAGAGGAAGCTGACAGAGGGGGAGGACACGGAGAGGAGAGAGCCTGAGGGTAGTGGAGGGATGGAGCCCTGAGCCCCAACTTCCATTTCCCTACTGCCCTTGGCTGCCCTTAAATTGGTGCGCTGAGTCTTTTCAGCAAATATCCTTTTTTATTTTTTATTTTTTTGCCACCCCGAGCAGCATGTGGGATCTTAGTTCCCTGACCAGGGATAAACCCATGCCCCCTGCAGTGGAAGCATGGAGTCCTAACCACTGTACCGCCAGGGAAGTCCATCAGCAAATATCCTTTGATTTGAGCAGGATTCAGTAGCTCCCTGTTGCTCAGAGCCAAACACACCCCGACTAAGACAGTTCCTTCAGAGGGAGGCTCACATCCAGACCATGGACGCTGAAAGCCCAGTGCAGGGGTGCTCCCTTCAGTTAAGTCCACCCTCCCCCTAGCCTGGCCTGGGACCTGCCACAGCTGGCCTCCCCTATATGGGAGGGCCCTGGCTTCCTCAGGAGGTGAGGAGGCAGCAAGGCGGTGCAGGGGAAAGGGCTGGGGTCAATGGGTAGGGACCTTGGCTCTGACACCCACAGGCTGTGTGACCTGAGGGAAGCTGCAGGTCTCTCTGAGCCTCCACCCTTCTGTGAGGAGAGGGTCCCAGGGCAGGTCCTGAATCCTCTCTAAAGTGCCCTTGGCTGAGATTAAGAAAGGACAGGCGAACAAGCACTCTGGGGATCTGAGCAGACATCTCACCTTCAAAACGGAGGCGGCGGGCTTCCCTGGTGGCGCAGTGGTTGAGAGTCCGCCTGCCGATGCAGGGGACATGGGTTCGCGCCCCGGTCCTGGAAGATCCCACATGCCGCGGAGTGGCTGGGCCCGTGAGCCATGGCCGCTGAGCCTGCGTGTCCAGAGCCTGTGCCCCACAACGGGAGAGGCCACAGCACTGAGAGGCCCGCATACCGGAAAAAAAAAAAAAAAAACAGGCGGCTTTTTCATTTGGCTTTTAGGTACTTGGATGTCTATAAAGCACTTTTTTTTTTTTTTTTGCGTTACACGGGCCTCTCACTGTTGTGGCCTCTCCCGTTGCAGAGCACAGGCTCCGGACGCGCAGGCTCAGCGGCCATGGCTCACGGGCCCAGCCGCTCCGTGGCATGTGGGATCTTCCCGGACCGGGGCACAAACCCGTGTTCCCTGCATCGGCAGGCGGACTCTCAACCACTACGCCACCAGGGAAGCCCTGTAAAGCACTTTTTAAATCGCTTACTTCCCCTACTTGCCCAGACCCTAAATATCGGAGGAAGAAGCACATGTTTAATCCATGGCGTGGACGGCCCTGTGAGAGTCACTCTGAAACCTGACATGCTGCCAGAGGGCCCCTCCAAGGGCAGACCCCTTTCCTAACCTCGGTGGGGTGGGGCTTGTGGGGTGCCTGCCTGGCCTGAACCCTACTTCCCAGAGGGCAGCCCAGAGCCCAGGCCCTCCCACAGAGAGGCAGGGTCCCCACCCCACTGGCCGCTGAGGCCTGGGGTGGCGCCTGACTGTGCCTTAGGGAAAAGCTCTAGGGTCCTGGGCCTCCAGTTGCATTTGGACTCTGCCATGTAATCCTAACACTTGCCAACTAAAACTTGTCAACCGCCATCTGCCTCTACGAGGATTAGGTCACTAGCTCCTGTAGCCGCTGACCTTCGACACACCCTGAAAGGAGTTCAGGGTGGAGATCAGGAATGAGGCACTCTGTCCTCTGGGAAAAACAGGCAGAACAGGCAGATATTTTTAGGAGAAGATTTTATGAGCCCAATTCTTGCATCTTCTCTTATCTAGAAAAGGACTAAAATCATTAATGGAGCCTAGCAGTAATGGTGACTAGCAGTAACCTTCAAGAGACGAGCAGCAGATCTCTGCCCAAATGTGTGTTTGACCACATGTACCCCCTTCGCTAAGATCATATATAGTGCTGACCCTTCCCCAACCTCTTCAGAGCAGTTTCTCAGAGCTATCTGAAATGCTGTCTCCTGGGCTATAGTCCTCATTTTGCCCCAAAGAAAACTTAACTCGCTACTCTCATGTTATGCTTTTTTTTGTTTGTTTTTTTAAGTCGACACAATCATGAAAGCCCCTGATTTTCAGTGTTTGAGTGGAGGAACCAGGAGGCCTCCCCAGGCCAGGTCTGTCGTCTCCTAAGCCACGCCCCCCCCACCAGACACTCTCCCTCTGTAAAGCAGAGAGGAAAACAGAAACATCAACAACCTCAGAGTTGTGCAAGAGAGCGTCCAGCAAGTACACACTCCCTGAACAGTAATCAGCGTCACCACCGCCAGCACCGTTCCTGTGCACCCCTCACCCCTACCCAGGAGAATGCTTACCCCCCTCCTCTGCTCCCCACGGGCCTCTCTCCTCCTTCTCTGCTCCCAGCCCCCGCACTGGCTCCAAGCATGAGACATCAGGACCCTGGGGCATGTGCACAATCAATTCTTTAATCATTTTGGAAGTGGGCTGACAGCAGCCCCACAGAGCCCTCGCCAGCTGCTATGCCGCAGTCGGCTCTGGGGCAGCAGCCCCGATGGAGTAAAGAGTGGAAAGCTAGGGTCAGGGCCACAGAGCTCTCCTTGCGGGACCCCCATCCCAGAGCAAGCGGTACTCACAACGCCAGCGGCCGGTGGCCTCCTCCTGCCAAGGAGTCAGATGCTCATGCCCTCCAGCCTATGAGTGGCCTTCATGGGACACCTGCGGGGCCAGATGGGGCCAGACCTGGGCAGACAGACCTGCTGCGGAAGGTGCTGGGCTCCCTGCTCCAGGGTGGGTGGTAGTTTAGGACCCCCGCAGGGGTGGTGGCTGTGGCGATCCGGGGACAAGTGCACAAGAGGAGGCAGCAGGGTCAGGCGTGTGCCTGTTACAGGGATGTCTGGAGGGAGGGCAGAAGCCCAGGAAGTGTGGGAGGCAGCTGGGGTGGTGAGCCTGGGGTCTACCAGCCAACCAGCCTCAGCTCGATGGTTTCTCCATCCCTGGGTCTGTAGTCAGCAATACCTGCAGAAATATTGTGGGCTGGGAGTTAACAGGGCGGAGTGTTCCCCCCACCAACCTCACCTTCTGGACCCCTGCCCTGAGGCCACGGTCTGTAAGATGGGCTCAGGGCTTGGTGGAGGGAGACTGGGGGCCTGTCCAGAGCCAGTCTGGAGACTCTGAACTCAGTTGTGACCTCAGGGTCGCTGAGACCCACAGGCTCATTTTGCAGTGGGGGACCCCCAGAGGGTGTGGGAGGGTATGGGACAGCACGCCGGAAAACCAACATGGGGCCAAAAGAACCAGAGACCCTGACAACACCTGACCAGCAGGGTCACTGTCTTCATAGTCCCCCAAAGGGCCATCAGGAAGAGGGACCTGCTCGGTGTGGTCTGGGGACCATGAGTGAAGTGAGCCTTTGCTCACTAGGGACAATCCAGGCTCGAGCACGACACCTTGGTCAAGCCCCAGCTCTGCACTCACTAGGGGTGTGACTCTGGGCAGGTTATTTAACCTGAGTGCTGGTGTTCCCATTTCTAAAATGAGGATAATAGTGATATCAACAACCGGGCCCTCCTTTTTCCCCATGGGAGTGGGCTTCCTGCTGGAGTGGGAGTCGAAGGGGGTACGTAGAGGACACGACCATCCATGTCTGCCTCATGGCCGAGTCCATTGGGCTCTCCCCCTCAGCTACCTCCTCTGTCCAGTCTTTCTCAGTAATAGAGGCCAGATCTGGTCTCTCCATCTGTCACCTCTTGGTTTTATTTCTCCATTTGTCCAGAAGCCAGGCAGGAAAAGAGAATGCTTTTTACTGGGCTCCCTCAGCAAGTCCCACCTTCTGTAAAGCAATTGGCCCAATGCCTGGCCCATGGCAAATGCCCACTAGAAGTTTCAGGTAGCAGGAGTGGGGACAGATGACCCTTAAGAGTCTGTCTGGTAACTGGGCTGATGCTCAGGGATGCTTATGACAGCTTGGGGCATAAGAGTTAAAACTGGAGACACCCTAAAGGTCCAGCAGGAGTTGATAAGCTGTGGTCCACCCATCCCACTCCACGCCAGGGCTGGGCCCTAATTGGCCTAAGCCAGTCTTGCCATGGTCCCTTCTCTCTAGCCAATGATGGGCGCAGAATCTGGGCCATCTCCTAGCAACAGGGATGGGTCCAGGAACGCGCTTGTGTCCCAAGTCCGCCTTCAGGATGCCAGGAGACATTTGCTGGGGGTTTCAGAGACAAGTTTCCCAAGTCATAAAAGGGAGCAGCCCCAGGAAGACACAGAGTAGCCTCTCTGGAGGTAGGAAGCCAGCAAAGAGAGGAGGAGAGTCACAGGGAGGTGGGGCTGAGGCTGAAGTCCTTGCTCCCACTGGAATCTGGTCACATGAGCCAATGGATGAGCCAATGGATGTCATGGAAACTAGTTTGTATTACATTTCTGTTACTTGCAGCCCAAAGCACCCTGCTGAATGAGATATCCTATGTGGCTATTACAAAGAAAGGGGAAGACCTACATATACCAACATAGAAAGATGGCTACAATATGTTACAGCTGAAAAAAATAAATTGCAAAACAGTATATAGAGCTGTGCCATTCGATATGCCAGCCATCAGCCACATGTGGCTACTGAGCACTTGAAAAGTACAAAAACCAGGCATGCAAAATATGTCATTAATAATTTTGCATTGATCACATCTTGGAATTATATTTTGGATGTATTGGACTAAATAAGATATATTATTAATGTTACTTTCACCAACTTCAGAATTTAGAGTTACACATGTGGCTCACATTTTATTTCTATCAGAGAGCACTGCTATAGAGTATGGCTTCATTTCTATGAAAAAACAAACGTACATATTTTAAGAATTATCTGGAAGAAAATACACCAAAAGTTAAAAGAAGTTATTTCTGGGTAGTGGATTACGAGCAATTTTAATTTTCTTATTTTTGCCTATCTGCTTTCCTAGAGTTGCCACAATAACGTATATAAAAATTCTTTAGAATACAGTTAATATATTATATGCAAACTTGAGCATCAGTGGTTATCTGAGGCTGAGGCCCAGGAAGGTTCAGGGAAAGCTGGCGTGAGTCGACAAAGCCTCAGTGCTGGGACAGGGCTGGGCTGGGGGACACGTCAGAGGGGGCTGGCCACCAGACTCACCTTGCAGCAGGGGGGTGTCGGGGGCTCGGAGAGTTGCCAGAACTCACGTTCCCAGCTTTGTTCCCCATCACAGAGGTCAGGTAGGGGCCTGACAAGGAGGCCTGTGTTCCATACCTACCAAAGCGACAGGCAAAGAGGGAGGAAAGGTGACTTTTGCTCCCCTCGACCCAAGGGCAGAAGTAGAACCACCCACACAAGCAAGTCCTGCCGTCGCTCTCAGGGCAGCGCTAGCCAAACCCTCCTGGGCCACCTCACCATGGTCTCTCCTCCACGCCTCCTCTCCAGCCCGAAGGACACCGCCCACTCGGGGACTGCATCCCCTCTGGGGGGCTGACATTGCAGGGGGTGGGAATCAGAAGCTGACAACGGCCCACGAGAGACAGGGAGGCCAGCGTGAGAAAGAAGCAGGAAACAGGCAAGACAGAGGCAGAGACGCCCAGTGGTGGCTCTGGGTCCCTGGTTCCGTAAGTTTCTGTGGCTCAGGGGCACCCCATCCTTATGGCTGGGGTTGCTCAGTCTTCTCTCCGACTGTACACACCCCATGCTCCCCACTACCAGAGAGGCTTGGATTAGATTCCTGGCTTTTGCAACCAAGAGACTCCTTCTTCACGCCACCCCTCCCTGACGCCACTGCCACAAACACAAAGGGATCCCGGATCCTAGTTCCCGGACCAGGGATCAAACCTGCACCCCCTGCAGTGGAAGCCTGTGTCTGAACTACTGGACCGCCAGGGAAGTCCCCAAAGGGATCCTCTTAAAAACACTGTGGCCCTGTCCTTCCTGTCTCCTTATCAATGGTGTTGTTCATAGAGAGGGAGGGTTTTCGTAGTTTAAGAAACAGAAATACCCTCAGGGTGACCTGGTCAAAGGGAAGGTTTTAGGGAGCAGCCGTCCCCAGTCCTCCCTTAAGTGCGGGGCCACATGGCTGCCCGAGAACTGCTCTGGACCAGCCTCTCTCCGTTTCTCTCTCTCCTCTTTCTGTCTCTTTCCTCTCCGTCTCTCTCATCTTTTCCTCTCTCTCCTTCTAGAATCCAGCTTTCTCTGCTGTGCACTTACATGCCTCAAATGTGCCTCCACACCCCCCTCCACCACCAAGAGAATTATTTCTCAGATTGGTATCCCTGACGTTTTCTCAGAGGTCCTGGAGTTCTGAATAAAAATGTTAAGTTCAAATTTTTTCCATTTTGATAACAATATCCAAACACGAATACCAGCAGGTTCTAGGTAATCCAGGGCCTGCCGACTAAGGCCTCCCAAGGGTGCCCAAGGGTGTGTGGCCCCAGAGGACTGAGGTCGGCTTGGTAATAAGTGGCATGTTCGGGGCCAGGGAAGAGTGTACAAGCTGCAGCTGCCTGTGCAAACTCCGCCTGACAGCAGCTCAACCCAAGAAAGTGCTGAGCACGTCGGGCTCACTGGCACTGGTGTGTACACCTGCTCCTCAGCAGACAGTCCCTATTTGAATGTTATTGGTTCACAGTTTTCTTTGTACTTAATTTGCAAAGCTATTTAGGATTTATAGCCGTCTAAGAGCCAAAAGAGAAAGGACTTTAAATAGTAAACATTAGTACACATCTAAGTCATATTATTACAGAAATAACCTGGGGTCTGGGAGAATTTTCAGCCTTTATAGGGGTTTTTGCATATCTCTGGCCTGAAATTCCCTGCCCCAGATGACCCCAAGGTGCCAGCTGTGGGTCCTCCCTGGCAGCAGGATGCTGTCCTTTGGGGGCTCCAGTTGGGAACGGAAATTGGGACCCTCTCAAACTGAGGCACATTTTTCTAGAAGAGAAGTCTGGGGTCTAGTGGGGTCTGGTGGAAGGTACTCATTCTCTGGGCCAGATCCCCATTGGTGATCCCTCCCATCTTATTTAGGCACAGACACAGCTGGCACAGAGCAGTGCTCTGGAAATGCTTGTCCTCAGATCTGTCAAATCTCAGGGTGAGAAGCAAGTTTAAGGCTGTTGTCCCACCTCCACATTCTGCAGAGGGCTTGTTGCCCAGGTAATTAAATAATCACAGGGACCAAGATCGTTTGATAATAAAAATTCTTATTCTTCTGAAAGCTAACATGTATCGAGCACTTCTAAGTGCGGGACCCTGCACACAAAAAGCATGCACCATGTCCTCTCTGCGCACTAATTCCTGGACTCCTGCATGGTCTCTGGTGGATGCGGGGAGCACAACTGCCATCCTCATGAGCTGCAGGAAAATAACTGGCCTGGTCCCTAGCTGGACAGAGGCGGAGCTGAGATTCCAGATGTGGAGGGTTTGCCTCGGGAGCCTGCTCTCCTAATCATGATGCCTGTTTCCGCCACAGCGTGGGTGAGTCGGCAGCGGAGAAGGTGGAAGAGAGCCCGGGCCTCTCCCAAGGGAACCCTCTCTCCATCCCTTGCCCCATCCACGTCCCATTTTGGGGATGTGGGGTCGAGTCGGGTGAGGGCTGGGAGATGCGGGGGGGTGGGGGGCAGTCTCACGTGAATCTGCTGTGCTCCTGGGCCTTCTTCAGGACATCTTCCAAAGAGGAGCTGACAGGGACAGAGACGGAGTGTCTGTACGAAAGAAAGGTGCTGGAGACCTTCAGCGTGACATGGATGACCTCTGGGACTTGGGTCTGTGAAGGGGTCTCCGTAGCTGGTTCCAACAGGACTGTGCCAGGGAGAGGGGAAGGGGCAGCTGATCTGAGGGGAGGGGGCCAGACCTTAGTCCTCCTTTCTTCCCTGGAAGACACTGTGGCCCATCGAGACCTCCTCCTTCCCCTCGGTCCCATTCCGGTCAACACCACCACCATCTGGCTGCCTTCCCAGCCTCCCCTGTCCCTCAGCTCCCACCACCCTCGCCACCCAAGGTCAGGCCCCTCACTGGTTTTTCTGCCTCTAGTACCCCCCTCCCACCTCTCTGCCACAAGCACCCCCCACCCAGGGTTATTTATAGAACATACATGTTACCTCTGAGGGCCTCCCCTCCTTTTCACCCTCCTGCCTGCCACTCCAGCTCATTCTCTCAAACCCCACTCTTTAGTGAGACCCTTCCCCCCAACTCCAGTCTTGTACACCTTTGAGCCTTTGCCCTTGCTGCCCCCTCCCTGCTCTGCCTTTCCTCCCCTCTTCTCCCCTGGCAAATCTCACCCACCCACCCCAGTCCCTCTCCCAGATGAAGCCCTGATTCAAGCAGCTAACTGGGACTCATTATGATGATCAGAGCTAACAGAAATGTGTCTCTCGCCATTCATTCATTCGAACACTTCTGTACTGGGTATCACACAAGGGGCTGGAGATTCATGGCCCGCCCAGAGCTCACCATTTGATATCTCCCTCCCCACACTGTGAGCTTCTAGCATCTGTGACTGCATTCTAGCTGCCTGTGTGTCCCATGCACACCTGCAAACCCCTGTTGACTCAGCAAATCAAGATGGAGCAAGTTCCCTTCCTGGGACAGGCAGACCTCATTGCAGATTGAAAAGAGCAGGGCTTCTATGAAAGGCCCGGCTACCTCTTGGTGCCTCACAGTCTGGAGAGATGAGATCCACATAGCTCTTCTGGTTCAGGATGGGCAGCAGCTGAGAAATCATGAGAGGGTTCTGGAAGGCCTTGTGCTGTAGGCTGGCCAACAGAGCATCCTTGGCCTTGAGGCATGCTGTGCCCAGCTCCACCGTGGGCCTAAGGGAGGCCATCAGCAACTGGTGATGGAATGGGGAAGAGGAGGTGGGTCAGCCAGCGGGGAGGGGCCAGGTCTTCCAGCATTCCACCAGTCCACCTCCCACCAGCCACCAGGGTGGAGCCCAGCCCAGAGTCTCCTTCCCACCTGCAGTGCCAGAGGGGTGCTGTAGACATTCCCAAAGTGGCCCTCTGGGGTCTGGGCCTTTAGGATCTTCTCTTGCACTCTCCCGAGGGCCACAGTGCTCCGGTTTCTCAGATTGGGGTTGAGGTTGGATAGCTTCAGACAGGAGAAGGCCAAGCCCGCCATGGCCAGTGTGTCTGCAAGGGACAGAGCCAAGTGGGGTCAGCCCGGGCAGGACCTTGGGGCAATGGGCAGCCACAGGAGGGCTGGAGGTAGGGGGACAATATGGTCAGAGCAGCATTTCAGAAAGTTTCCACCAGCTAGGGGGACCAACAACCTAGTCTTCCCAGTTTCCAGGATGGCAAACTGGGATGGGTGGTCACCGTATCCCTGTCTGCTGCCTGGGGGTTAGAGGTTGGGGAGAGAGACTGGAGGAGGGAGGGCCAAGAGGACTTTAGCCTACACACTTGTTCCCAAACCTGCCCGCACTTTAGAATCACCAGGGGAGTTTGTTTGATTTTTCTTTTTTTTTTTTTTTCTTTTTTTTCTGGCCGTGCTACACAGCTTGTGGGATCTTAGTTCTCCAACCAGGGCTCAAACCTGGGCCCTCGGCAGTGAAAGCACAGAGTCCCAACCACTGGACTGCCAGTGAATTCCTCACCAGGAGATTATTAAAGGAGCAGGTGCCTGGGTCCACCCCCAGGTGGTCTGGTTTATTAGGTCCAGGGAGCTGCTTGGGCCCTGGGAGGTTTTAAGCTCCCTACCCTGGGATGATTTAATGTGTCCACGGTGGGTTTTCTATAAGCCTCTGAGGCAGAACAAGCTCTCTGCTGGCAGGGGCCCTGCTGCCTTCTTCTCTCTGGGTACCTACCCTCCCCACCTCCAACCTACTCCATCCTACCCCGCCCTATGCGAGGCACACACACTCACAGAACACAGCCAGGCCTAGAAGAGACCTTGCAATCATGATGACAAGAAAGGGCACTGGAAACCCAAGGTCACACAGTGAGGAAGCAGATCCAGTATCCAGGCCTCAGGCCTCTCAGCTCATTTGATGAGAACATCATAGCTGTGTATCCAGGACTTTCTCCATGCTGAGCACCATGCTATGCCCTTTACATGTAAAGCATCTTTTACTGAGATGCTGCTGGGGTGTTATTTTATCAGAGAAGCTGAGCCAGAAAGGCCAGCTGATCTGTCCAGGGTGACCTACAGTAAGTATGTGATGGAGGATGGGGTCAGGAAGCCAGTCCAGCCCCAGCGCTGGCTCGCAGCCCTTGCACCACAACAAACCCTCACCATTGCGCTCCTAGTGGACTCGATAGGAGGGGTCCCAAGGAAAGGTGAGCATGGGACCAGAGGTGGAGGCCTTCATTTGGGGCCGGGGGCTGGAGGAGTGCCAGCCTGGCCTTCAGGGTCTGGCCCACTCACCCACAGGGAGGTGGCCCTGCTGGAGATGCTGTTTGTGTTCCACAGCATACAGGAGCTTGCCCACCACGCTGTCATGGACCCGCTTCTGGTGGACACACAGGGCCAGGATGCCCAGGCCGTACTGGTAGTAGCTGGTGTGAGGGTGGCCCTGGTGATTATGCCCTGGGAGGGAGAAAACCACAGGGTGGGGCTGTCATGCTGGGCTTGAGGAGTGACCTCTCTGTCCCCTCCCAGCAACCAGCACAGCCAGCACTGGACCCATTGCCTGTACTTCCCGACACCGTCCTTTGGGTCGTGGGATCCATCTTTCCTTCATTCCCTTGACTCATACTTGCTGAAACCCCACTAAGTGTCAGACGCTGTGCTTGGAGGTATGAACAGTGATGACAGGCCAGGCACAGTGCAGCCAGGGCCTCCGGAAATAACACAACCCACGCTCACGAGATCGTGATTATAACTGAACTGTGGACCGAGGTCCACGTGGCCAAATAACAGAGGTCTTTGAGTAGCTGGGGAGTCGGGGAAGGATTCTCTGAGTCAGGGATGCTGGGGAGAAAGGGCGGGAGAGAGGTAAAGGTGGAGTAGGAGTGAGCTGGAAGGGGAAGGAAACCTTCCAGATAGAGGGAACATATGTCAAGACGCTGGTTTGTGAGCTGAGAGAAGGCCAGGATGGCCGGAGCCCACGGAGGGGCGGGCGAGTGGGTGAGCCAGAGGGTGGGTGGGCAGGACTGGGCCTGAGGGCTGTGACCACAGCAGGCAGCAGCTGCTGGAGGATTTAAGCAGCGCTAACAAGATCAGATTTATATTTAAAGGCTCGCTCTGTGTGTGCCAGATTGAGGTAGGAGGCAGGAAAGTTAGTGGAGAGAGGTAAGGAGTGAGTAGTAGGGAGGCTGTGCAGCTGTCCCAGGGGTGGGTAATCAGGCCAGTCTTGGTGGGTGAGCAGCAGGGCTTGCCAACAGAGTGTATGTGGAATGCAGGAAAGGCTTGATCAAGAATGGCTACCGGGACAGGCCCAAGCCTCTAGCAGATATGGAGACAGGCAGAATGGAGGGCAGGAAAGAGGCCTGGGGAGAGAACCCGAAGTTCTAATGTAGACGTTTCACCAGACAATGTTGTCTGATGTGCCCTCCCCCACACCGGCAGACCTCGCCTCCTCACCAATGGCCCCCTTCTCGTCCTCCAGGAATCGCTTCAGCTGTGAGACCAGGCTGTCCCCCTTGCGGCCTCTAACAAACTCGCAGTTGGCCCGGAGAGCGAGCAGGTAGAGGGCCAGCTGGCCCATGGAGGGCTTGGCCTCGGAGTCACTGTTGTCATTGCTGGAGGCAGACATAGGACAACGCCAGTTAACAACACTTCAGTGAGAAAGTGCCACCCTGGTAAGCCTGGCTTGGAGTGCCCCCCCACCACCACTACAAAGCGGAAAAAAATCCTAGCAGTTGGAACGTTTCCAAGACCTGCCAAAAGCAGATGTAGTCAGTTATGTAAGTTGTGTATGTCACGCTTATTTCATAAAGATGAGAAATTAAACTCAAGGATAAACTCTGAGGGCTCTTGCATCCAAATGACCTGTTTGCCCCACCATTTTGGTCACACTTCACCCATACACTCTCCCCTTTCTTTCCTCTCCCTGCCCTGCATCCACTTCTCAAGAGGGAGTCCAAGCAGGAGATGCTCCATGGTGGTCCTGACCCTTCACCTCTCATTCAGACTCCTGTGCTGGACCTCAGAACAGGCTTCCTCTTAATGCCCCTGGAAAGGGAGCACGGATAGTCCAATACTGCTGCTGGGCTCAGTATGAAAGAGTGTGGCCATGGATTAGTAATGTCTGCCTCAGGTACCGGAGGGTACAGTAGCCGCCCAAGGGCCCCAGATTGGCATCTCCAGTCTAGTCGGACCAACCCCATTCCACAGATGGAGAAAGGCCCAGAGGAGATGAAAGTTGCCCTAAGGTCTCCCAACAAAGCAGTGACAGGCCCAAACCGGAACACAGATCTCCTGTCTCTTAGGATGTGGAGCACGCCATGGGGAAAAGAGGAGAGAGAGCATGGCCAGACCTCAGGAGGCTCTGCTGGTAGCTGAGCTTGAGGCTGTGCAGGTAGTGGGCCTCCTTGGCCCCAGCCTGCAGGCTGGAGAGGCGCAGGCCCACGTAGATACTGGGGTTCAGCTGCTCCGGGGAGAGCCGGTCCATCCAGGGCAAGAGGCGCTGGCCCAGCCTCTCCACCAGCGTGCTGTCCACCTCTGTTATTTCTTAGGAAAGAGAACAGGCCAAGTGAGGTCGCAGGGCCATGCCACCAGTGACACCTTACCAGGGTCTTCTCCAGGGAATAAACATCCCCACCTTACTGTCACCTGGCACACACCCTACTCGTATGCGGGAGTCCGACTGTAACAAGAGGCAGTGGTAACAGGAAAAGCCGGTATCCTGAAAGAGTGGCCGGAGTGGGCCAGGGAGAGCTGGTGGGCCCAGGGCAGAGGAAGCGGGTGCCAGGCAGCCACTCTGCCCATCAGGAGTGACAGAGAGACTGGATGCCGAGCAGCGTGGGGTGCCGCAGGCACTGCACCCCACCTCCCTCGGTCCTCAGGCCAGCTCTGTGACGTAGGTACTGCCATCATCGCATTGCACAAAAGAGGAAACAGAAGTCCAAAGTGTGGGAGTGTTCTACCCATTTACAAAAACTTCAACTCACACAGGGAACAGGTTACAGAACCAGTTTTAAAACAGAAATAGAGTCACAGATGTAGAAAACAAACCTACGGTTACCAGGGGTGAAGGGGGGCGGATAAATTAGGAGACTGGGATTGACATATACACACTACTATATATAGAATAGATAAGTAATAAGGACCTACTGTATAGCACAGGGAACTCTACTCAATACTCTGTAATGACCTATATGGGGAAAGAATCTTCAAAAAACGTGGATATATATGTATAACTGATTCACTTTGCTGTATACCTGGAACTAACACAGCACTGTAAATCAACTATATTCCAATTAAAAAAAAAACAAAAACAAAAACACTGCAGCCTGCCCACTGGCTAACTGGGGCTGCCTGGTGAACTTCCTCTGGGCAGATCTCAGAATAACGCTTTCCCTGCCCCCTCAGTTTAGGTGAAAAGGACCTGAGATTGTGAGGTGAATTGTTAGAAAGCCATCATCCTTGTGTGCTTCGGGATTTACCCACGAGGGAAGCAGAAGCCCTTAGGGGTGTTTCCCAGCTCCAGCTGACTGGCGCTTTCCTCCCGAAGGGAGGGAACCTGAGCTGAGTAGGTGGCCTTGGAGCCACTTTAGACTTTTCCCCATTTACTGCCTCCCAGTTGCTGTGGGGCTCCAGCTGCTGGGCAGGTCGCCCCTCCCAGGGGACGGAGCAAAGGAACTGGGGAGGGGGCTGTTTCTCTTTTCCTTTCTCTTTCTCAGTGCTTTTCTGTGTGCCTGCCCCCATTTCTGTAGGAATCTCTCTCTCTCTCTGGATCTATCTCATTCTCTCCATCTCTCAGCCTGTCTCTCTCCTTATCTCTCCCTCCACAGTTCTCTTTTCCTCTCCCTTTTCTTCAAACTGGAGAGGGAGCCCCGCCCCCACCTTGGGCTCTGACCTCCAGCGGGTGAGTCAGCCCTGGGATTAGCAGGATAGGAAGAGGAGCTGGTGCTGTAAAGAGAGGTGGGTAAACACAGTTCAGCTTCCTTAGCAGGAAGGAGCTGCTAAGGTTCACCCAGGGTAATAAAAGTGAGCCTGGGCGAGCTCCCTCCCCTCAGGGCCTCCAGCTCACAGGGCCGCCCAGCTCTGCCTGCTGAGGACTGGCTTTGACAAGAGGAAGCACGAAGCCCATCCTGCATGGGCACTAGTGCAGATCTGTGTCAGTTTCACAGCCACACAGGGCTTGAACCTGGTAAAGCAGGTGGTGGGATCCTTGCATCACACCAAGGAGGAAGGCAGGGGAGCATTCTTAGCCCATTTTATAAGTGAGTGAATGAGACTGGGAGTGACTAAATGGCCCAGCAGCAGTGGGCTGCACCCCCGAACCCAGTCCAGGGCTCTTTTGGGGTCAGGCCTATGGACCAACTGTTGAAAGGTTCATACCCGCTGAGGGTGCCGGGTCTGCCCTGGGGACTGCCTGGACAGGAACCAAGAGCCAAGGGCTGAGGGGTCTGGTGGCACTTGTGGAACACGCCGGGCGGGAGGCTCCTGGTGCCTAGGGAAGACCGTGACCTGGAGTTCTGAGAACTGAGTCCAGCAAAGCCCTGGAAAGCTGGGGCGCCTTGGGCAGGTCACCTGGCCCCTTCAACCCTTGACTGCTTCATGAGTCACCTGCACACGACTGAACCTGCCTCTCGGTTTCTGCAAGGGTCACAGGAGACCCTGCTGGTGTAGGCAGAGCGAAATGCTGTGGGCAGAGGACGACCAGGAATGAAGAGAGGCGGGCGGCCCACCTTCCCTTCCTGCCTCTGCTTCCCGTGGGGCTCCGGGGCACGAGCAGCCCTGAGCCTGTGCGCTCCAACTCCCAGACAGGTCCCAAGAGTTCCCGAGATACTCCCAGGGGCACCGGAGCAGGCAGGCCCCTGTATGGAACGTAAAGCAAACGCCTTGCCGCCACCGTGACCCGCCAGGGTCTCCACACGCTCGCTTTCCCTCTGCCGGGGTGCCCGCCCCTCACTCCTTTCCTTGCCAGCTCCTTTTCCTCTTTCGGGTCTTAGTTTCTGCATCACTCCCTGGTCCTTGGAAATCCTTCCCACCCCTTCTCCCTGAATTGGCATTCCCCCACCCCCTCCAGGCCTTGGGCTTCCTTTGGCACTCATCACAGCCCCCAACACAGCACTGACTTGCCTCTTGACCACCATCCCCTTCACTAGAATGGAAGCTCTAGGAGGGATGGGGGGAGACCTGTCTTGCTCTTTGTTCTTTCCCCAAAGCCTAACATGGTGCCTGGCAAAGAGAAGGCTCAATCAATGTGTATTGAATGAATAAATGAACAAATGACTGAATTAATGGAAGTGATCTTGTCTGGCGGCGAGTCAGACATACAATTCATCTCAATAAAATGTGCTACAACACTGAGGTCCAGCTAAGTCCAAACTGCTGTGGGAGCCCAGAGGGGCAGCTAAGTCATCCCTGCCACACACACACATCTGAGCCTGTTTCTCCAGCTATATAATGAGGGGCTTCGACAAGACGGTCCTCTCTCCTAAGGACCCAGCAGGCAAGAGGCACGGAGTAGATCCAGGTACTCACCGCAGATCTGGGCGAGAGCTCCCAGGCCCCCAAGCAGGAAGAGGAGGGCCCCAAGGCACCCCATGGCAGGAGCAGGGGTAAGCAGCAGGCGGGGAGCAGGACAGATTCCTAGGGCTGGCCTGGCAGAGGCTCTCCTGACCACAGCAGTCACTGCTCCGAAAGAGGCAGCTTCCTGTCACTGATTAATCCCTCCACGCCTGGCGGCACGCTGCTAAGTCAGCAGAGAGAAAGGGGAAAAGGTCTGTAGCTGAGGGGAAAGGAAGGCCAAAGAACAGAGGAAGGAAGGGCAGGGCAGAGCAGGCCTTCCTGGAGGTCGGGGACAGGGGGAGGGGGAGGGCAAGCAGTGGTGGTGTGCGACATTGCGGAGCCAACCACATTCTGTCCCTGCTGCCCAAAGAGCCCTGGACCAGCACAGGAGGTCTGACTTCTGATCTGCCCAAGTCTGTCCGACCACTCCTGTCCTGTATCCCCTTGGCTGTTCCAGCGGTGGACGGGCAGGGCTGGGGTGCCTACCTGGTACCCCTCCCAGAAGGAGACCCTGAAAGTGTCCACTCTGGCCTGGGACAGGGAGCAGGACAGGGAGCTGCGACGGTCACATGAGCAGCGGCTGGAGTCAGCTGTTCTCTGCCAGCCCGCCCCGGCGGTGGGGTGGGGGTGGGGGTGTGTGGAGTGCAGCCGAACCGGACCAGACAGGCCAGTTTTCTCAGCCGACCAGAAAGCTGGGAGCCTCCTGGAGACAAAACAAAGCCATTTAATGAACAAGACTTAATCATCTGAGACACAAAGCCATGGTTAGCAGGGCCACTTGTCAGGACTAAGAAAGTAACCTAAAAAAACTCTCTTCAAGGAGGAGAGAGAACAAAGGATTCCCCCACCTGCCTAGGTCCACAGGAGAATCTATGTCCAAGAGTTAGCTCTGGAGGTGCTGTGTTACCTTGGCCAGGTGACTTAACCTCTCTGAGTTTGAAAGAGTTTCTCCTGTGTGAGCTGAAAGGGTTAGAGAAGATCATTCTAATTAAGCTCCCTTCCAGCTCAACTTGTGAAGATGTTACGACCTTAAAACATCTCTAATCACTTCTAAATAAAATGTTTACTGCAATCCATTTTATGGCAAATTGCCACAGTTCAGTCTTTCAAGATAATCCAGTTTTGTGCCTGACTTATCACAAGCCAATAAATACAGACATAAATAAATAGAGATTGCATCTGTTTACGGAAGTACCTTATAAATATAAAATTAGATCGTCTAGTGCAAGGAGGCTGGGCATGGCCCATCAGGGTGAAGTTCCAGGGAAGGAGGGATGCCAGCTAGAGGCCCAACTTCTGCAGATTCTTGGGTTCAGACTTCCACGGGGGCCTTGGAAATTTGTGGGCAATGGAGCTGCCTTGGTTTGGGATGGGACTGCCCCGCTCCCCAACCCTCTGCCTGTGGCCAGTGTCAATGATTCTGTTTCCTGCCACCTCCAGGACAGCAGCCTCTGGTGAGAAGCAGCTTCCTTGGGAGAGTCACCTCTGATCCCTGAGGACTCGAATGTACCACAGTGACCAGTGGGGACGAGGTGCATTTCCATAGCTATCAGAAACAGAGTGACTGATTGGGGGTGGAACTGAACTGTTTCAGGTAATGCAGTCAGGGGAAGTGAAAAAGAAAAACGACTAAATCATTTGGGGTTCAGGACTTCTGTTTGGGGGTCTATAGCTGAGAAAGTAAAGATTAGCTTGGAATGAGCAGGTAAAAGTTTGCCTGTCCAGACAGGCACAGACAAAGCCAGCTGCAATGTAAAAAGGAAACATTATTTCTCCCAAGGTCACGTTACAACAACTGTAAAGTGTCCCGATAACCATGCTGTGTGAGTGACTATTACTTGTACTTTTTTACCGGGATTTCTTTTTTCCCCTACAATCACAAACTATCAGGAATTTGCTGCCTGAAATTATGTTAGTAAGAAAGAAACAACCCCAGAGGCGCCAAGTCACTTTGACACAGAGAAGTTGCCCCAGTATGGAATTCCTGGACTCAACGTTCCATGCCTGTCTCAACTTTGTAGTTTCCTCTTACACAGGATACTTTGCTGTCCAAACCTGAAGCTGACACTTCTCACGCAGCCCTGTGCTGTGCTGAGCCTATCAAAATACTGCTTGGTTGGGACTTCCCTGGCAGTCCAGTGGTTAAGACTCCACATTTCCACTGCAGGGGGCACAGTTTCGATCCCTGGTCAGGGAACTAAGATCCCACATGCTACGTGGCACGGCCAAAAAAAAAAAAAAAAGCACTGCTTGGTTTACATTTCACCTAACCTAACCCCACTCTTCACCCAAATCCTGTAATCACCTTGCCCTCTGTGTAGTCATATGCCCTCAGTTCCTCCCCCTCATTGCAGTGGATCAACTGAGCTGACTGTCAGACTAAAGGTTTGTTCTTGGTGGTCTCAGGACAACTGGACTAGGATACAGCCTAAGAAAGAATCCAACAGGAAAAAAATTAAATTTTATGCATGAACAAGGATATATTGTACAACACAGGGAATATAGCCAATATTTTATAAGAACTATAAATGGAGTATAACCTTGAAAAATTTTGAACCCCTATGTTGTACACCTGAAACTTATATAACATTGTACATCAAGCATACTTCAATTTTTAAAAAAAAAAGGTGAAGTGAAAAAAAATTGTATGTGTGAAGGTGGCATGAGAAGAATAAATACATGGCTGTATCGTTACATATGGAAAATCCATTTTCTTAATTAAAAATGTAAATATATTAAAATCTTAGACTCCATTTAACGTAGAAAGATGTTCATAATTAATCTTAAATTTTAAAAATTATATAAGTAAGATATGTGGATTGCATGAAAAATCAGAAAATGTGTTAAGGGAGAAGAAGGAGGTAGAGGAAGAAGAGGGAAAGAAAAACCAGAAAATCACTGATAGTCCCATAACCCAGAGGATTGTTCTCAAATTGTGGTCTGTGGATCCCTGGAGGCCTCCAAGACCCTTTTAGGGGGTCTGTGAGTTCAAAATTACTTTAGAAAATACTAAGACATTATCTGCCTTGTTTGCTTTTTGGGTATTTGCACTCATGGTGTAAAGCAGTGGCATCTAAAACTGCTAGTGTCTTAGCAGGAATCAAGGCAGTGACACCAAACTGTACTAGTAGTCACTGTATTCTTTACCCCCGTGCACTCCAAGGTGGGGAAAACCTGGTTTCACTTAAGAATGTCCTTGATAAGGCAAAAAAAAAAAATTATTAAATCTCAACAGCAACACCAAAAAAGGGGTCATCCCACAGACCTGGACTCTAGTTTTGCCTCTGTGACCTTTGGCAAGAGACATCTTTTCTAAGCCTGTTTCTTGTAAAATGGGCGTGTGGCACTGTGCTCATACGTTTCTCATGAGGATCAAATGAGAATGCTTATAAAATGCTTACCACCGGTGCCTAGTGTGTGGTTCGAGCTCATAACACTTTCAGCTCTTATCAATAACTATCTGTCAAAATCCAGGAAAGAATGTTACAGGGAACAGTCAGTGTCCACTTAGCAAGTTTCCAAATTCTAAGGATCTGGATTCCAGCTAAGTAAGAGAAAACAGCCTTGCATGTAACACAAGACTGTTGGACCATCTTAAGCCATGCAACTGAAGAGGTTCAGCTCCAGCCTCCCCCAAACACGCCATGGCATATGGATTCTTTTGAGCTAAAGGAAATCAAGACCCTGTGGGCTCAAGAGAAACATCTGTCCCTCCCTTAACTACCTGGAAGAACTTACATTGGAAGTCTCTCCCAAAATGAGAATTATTACCAGAGATGAATCTTATCTGAGTGACCCATCTGTGTGGCAGGGCAAATATCTAATTACCAAATGTTTGCTCTTTTGCTTCTTGTTCCTGTGAATTGCCCTCCTTCCTGTTGAAGCCCCAGGTCCCTATCCCATTCCTTAGCTCAGGATGGCATAAATACCTCATTTTACCTTTCTATCTTTGAACCTCTCATGTATGTGGGGTTCTCGTACTTACAAAATTAAATTTGATTTTCTGTTACTCTGTCTCATGTCAATTTGATCATCAGACCAGCCAAAAGAACCTTTGAAGGGTAGAGGAAAATTCTTTCTCCCCAACATAAGGCTGGGAAATATCAAATGATGCTGTGGCAGGATTGGAGTAATCCTGTCCGACAGTCTTCCCCTCTTTCCCCTGCATTCCCCCTCCCTCTTCAAAGGCTAGCGGTCTTGACAGGACCTCAGGAGGGGACACACTGGATTCCTACTTGCAGGTCCCAGGAGAGCTGCTCAGACAGATCCTTGGAACTGTTCTGAATTTACAGGCGACTCTTGCAGAGGTCTGGGTCCAGCTTCAAAGTAAATATAGGGCTCATCTTCCTTTCCTTTGGCCACTTATCCAGCCAAGGAGAGTATTCCAGGCAGAGGGAACAGCATGTGTAAAGGCTGGAGGTAGCCGAGGAAAGAGGATCGGCAGGGAAACAGTGGAAGAGGCAATGCCTCCAGGTCCTGGTGATCAGAAATGGCAGAGCTAGGGACTTCCCTGGCGGTCCAGTGGTTAGGACTCCGTGCTTCCATTGCAGGAGGTGAGGGTTCGATTCCCAGTCGCGGGAACTAAGATTCCGTATGCTGCACGGTGCGGCCAGCAATGGCTAAGCTAGAAGGACACTTGGCATCTGACCAACTGAGCTCAGACGCAGAATATGCCCTTTACTTCTGTGTAGACTTGGGCGTGTTAATTTCTCAGCCTCTGTTTTTTTAATCTCTAAAGGGGTCATAACAATACCCACATGTGGGAGAGTTTTTATGAAGATTCAAGTAGGTCAAGAAACTGGCCTGCAGTCTATGTTCATGAAACAGATTCTGACTCAAGATATAAAAACTGAGTGGCCCCTGTACCAACGGACATACATCTTTTTCAATTAGCCCTCAGAACAGCTCCATCATCCTCCAGTTTGTTAATGAAGAAACTGAGGCTCTGAGGAGACAATTGACTGAGGTCATGGCAGGCAGTGGCCAAGGGACCTTCCTCTGCTGTTGCTCCTGCCTTTCTGGGAGCGCTTCCATTCCCACTGTTAAGACCTTCAATAATAATGAAGACTATGGGCTTCCCTGGTGGCGCAGTGGTTGAGAGTCTGCCTGCCGATGCAGGGGACATGGGTTCGTGCCCCGGTCTGGGAAGATCCCACATGCTGCGGAGTGGCTGGGCCCGTAAGCCATAGGCCTGTGCTCCGCAACGGGAGAGGCCACAAGAGTGAGAGGCCCGCGTACCACAAAAGAAAATAAATAAATAAATAAATAATAATGAAGACTAAAGTGATTTATTATTATTATAAATAATATTTTAAAAACCAGCCTGGTACATGGCAGAAAAAAATGATGTCTCTTTCATAATGTACTTCAAACCTATACCTCAAAGAATCCCAAAGGAAGGGGAGGGATAAATCAAGAGTATGGGATTAACAGATACACACTATTATATATAAAATAGATAACCAACAAGAAACTACTGTATAACACAGGGAACTATACTCAATACTTTGTAATAACCTATAAGGGAAAAGAGTTTGAAAAAGAATATATATATATATATATATAACTGAATCTGTGCTGTATGCCTGAAACTAACACAAATTGTAAATCAACTATCCTTTAATAAAAAAAAAAAAAAGAACCCTGGAAAAAAAATTAAAAAAAAAAATCAAAGAAGTTCTAAATAAATGGAGAGGCATTCTGTGTTTATGGATTGGAAGACTCAATTTTATTAAATGTCAATTCTTCCCAACATGATCTATAGTTTTGAATAATCCCAATCAAAATCCGAGTAAGGTATTTTGTGTATATTGACAAATTGATCCTAAAGGTCATGTGGAAAGGCAAAGAAAAACCAGAATAACCAGCAAAACACTGAAGAAGAACAAAGTTGGAGGACTGACACTACCTGATTTCCAGATTTACAATAAAGCTGCAGTAGTCAAAATGGTGTACTATTGGTCAAAAAATCAACAGACTGACCAACAGAACAGAATAGAGAGCCCATATACAGACTACCTCAAAAATAGTCAACCAGTATTTTGACAAAGGAGCAAAGGCAACTGACAATAGAGAAAGGACAGTAATTTCAACAAAAGGTGCTGGAGCAATCGGATATATCAAAAAAAAAGAATTAATCCTAGGCATATACCTTTTACCTTTCACAAAAAACTAATTCAAAGTGGACCTAAATGTAAGAGACAAAACTAAAAAACTTCTGGAAGAGGTGATGACTTTTAAGATACAACATCAGGGCTTCCCTGGTGGTGCAGTGGTTGAGAGTCCGCGTGCCGATGCAGGGGACACGGGTTCGTGCCCTGGTCCGGGAAGATCCCACGTGCCGCAGAGCGGTTAGGCCCGTGAGCCATGGCCACTGAGCCTGTGCGTCCGGAGCCTGTGCTCTGCAACAGGAGAGGCCACAACAGTGAGAGGCCCGCGTACCGCAAAAAAAAAAAAAAAGATATAACATCAAAGGCATGGTCTATAAAAGAAATGATTGCTAAGCTGGACTTCATTTAAAAAAAAAAACACTTCTGCTCTGCTAAGGACACTGTCAAGAGAATGAGAAGACAAGCCACAGTGTGGGAGAAGATATTTGCAAATGATATATCTGATAAAAGATGGTTATCCAGGGGCTTCCCTGGTGGCGCAGTGGTTGAGAGTCTGCCTGCCGATGCAGGGGACACGGGTTCGTGCCCCAGTCCGGGAAGATCCCACATGCCGCGGAGCGGCTAGGCCCGTGAGCCATGGCCGCTGAGCCTGCGCGTCCGGTGCCTGTGCTCCCAACGGGAGAGGCCACGACAGTGAGAGGCCCGCGTACCGCAAAAAAAAAAAAGATGGTTATCCAAAGAACCCTTGAAACTCAACAATAAGAAAACAAACAACCCAATTTAAAAATAGACCAAAGACCTGAACAGACATCTCACCAGAGATGATATATAGATGGCAAATAAGCATATAAAAAGATGCTCCATTTCATATGTCACCAGGTAACTGCAAATTAAAACAACAATGATACCACTATATACCTATTAGAATAGCTCAAATCCAAAACACTGACATCACCAAATGTTGGCAAGGATGTGGAACAACAGGAATTGTCACTCACTGCTGGTGGGAATGCAACATGGTACAGCCACTTTGGAAGACAGTTGGCAGTTACTTACAAAGCAAAACATAGTTTCACTATCAGATTCCACAATCGTGCTCCTAGCTGTTTACCCAACAGATATGAATACTTATATCCACACAAAAATCTGCATGTGAGAGTTTATAACAACTTCATACATAATTGCCAAAAACTGGAAGCAACCAAGGTGTCTTTCCATAGGTGAATGGATAAACACATTCTGGTACATATATACTATGAAATATTATATAACTGAAAATAGCAATTAAAAGAAATGAGCTATTGGACTTCCTTGGCTGTCTAGTGGTTAAGACTCCACACTTCCAATGCAGGGGACGCATGGGTTTGATCCCTGGTCAGGGAACTAAGATCCCACATGCTGAGTGGCACAGCCAAAAAAAATTTAAAAGTAAAATAAATGAGCTATTAAGCCACAAAAAGACAGGGGTGAAACTTAAATTCATATTGCCGAGGGAAGAAAGGGGCAAGACTGAAAGGTTTCCGATTATTCCTATTACACAGCATTGTGGAAAAGGCAAAACTATGGTAAATAGTAAGAAGATCAGTAGTTGCCAGAGGCTGGGGGGAAAGAGTAGGGGAAGGGAGGGTTGAATAGGTGAAGCAAGTATGGCAAAACTGTATGAGAGTATAATGGTGGATATATAATACTACATATTTGTCAAAACCTATAGAACTTTACAGCACACACAGTGAACTTAACGCATGCAAATTTAAAAAATATTATTCAGGAGACGACGGGATCCCAGGATAGAATGCAGAATGTGACAAACAATCTAATTGTATTACAAATGTATGAAGCAACCTCACCAAAAGAGTGGGGGAGGACTTCCCCAGTGGCACAGTGGTTAAGAATCCGCCTGCCAATGCAGGGGACACGGGTTCGAGCCTTGGTCCGGGAAGACCGCACATGCTGTGGAGCAACTAAGCCCGTGTGCTACAACTACTGAGCCTGTGCTCTAGAGCCCACGAGCCACAACTACTGAAGGCCACGCGCCTAGAGCCCGTGCTCTGCAACAAGAGAAGCCACCGCGATGAGAAGCCCGCACACCGCAACAGAGTAGCCCCCACTCACCGCAACTAGAGAAAAGCCCGCACACAGCAAAGAAGACCCAGCACAGCCAAAAATAAATAAATTTGTTAAAAAAAAAAAAAAAAGAGTGGGGGAAAGAGTGCTGGCCTAAGAAACTGTGATGATGAGTCGGGTCTGTAGAATAAAGGCAAGAAGATCTGCACATAAGCACTATATCATGAGGGTGAGAGTTAATAATTCTGATGCTAGCAGACATGAGTATTGGAATTGAACAATTAAGCAAATGGATGGCAGGTTACAGAAGTCAGGCTTCTCACTGTTGGAGTCGGGGTTTACAGACAAGCAAGGGGAGGAGGCTAGAATGATCTGTGTGGTGACGGTGTGGTGGAGACATCAGCATGAATTCATGTTTAGCTAAATACAGACAAAGATGGTTACATCCAGAAATTGTTATAGGTATGTGTGTACACAACAGAACAGTATACACAAACATACTTTTTGCTGTCAGCTGAGAGGGTCTAGAAGCAAAGACAGCACAGTAGCAATAAGATTACTGAGTGCCCAGATTTTGATTTATAATAACCATTCTCCAATAAAAGGAACCAGGTTCCCCTAATATGACTGATACTAGGACTGGGACAAGAAATATGCAAGATGAGCCTGGAGCATCTTATAGGTCCAGAAGGTAAGGAAGTACACACATGCACACGTGCACCCACACTGATCATGTCAAAGGGATACAGGAGCAAACTGAAGGGGGGCCCCTAGTGGCCAAAGCTGGAATAATTTGAGCAACAAAAGTGATATTAGACTATAACCCAAAGTAAAAAATAAATATCCATGCTTACATACTGATATAAATAAATGATTCAACAAATAAATAAACACTGACATACACTGAATGTTTGTGTCCCCCCAAATTCATGTGTTGAAACCTAATCCCCATGCCATGTTTTCTGGAGGTGGGGCCTTTGGGAGGTAATTAGGAGCCGTCATGCATGGGATTAGACTCCTTATAAAAGATACCCCAGTAGATAACTAACAAGGACCTACTGTATAGCACAGGGAACTATACTTAATATCTTGTAATAACCTATAATGGAAGAGAATGTTAAAAAAAAGAATATATATATATAAATATATCTATAAATATATCTATATAAATAAAATAACTGAATTACTTTATTATACACCTGAAACTAACACACTATAAAACAACCATATTTCAATAAAATTTTTTAAAAAAGAGAGACCCCGGAGAGAGCCCTCACTCCTTCAGCCATGTGAAGACACAGTGAAAATTTGGCTGTCTATGAACCAGAAAGCAAGCCCTCACCAGACACCCAATCTGTCGGCACCTTGGTAGTGGACTTTCCAGCCTCCAGAACTGTGAGAAACAAATTTCTGTTCTTTGCAAGCTACTAATGGTATGGTATTTTGTTATAGCAAGTCTATGGTATTTTGTTATAGCAGCCCAGACAGACTAAGACAAATGGATAAGAGACAAATCTCTCATGCAGAAAAATTCCCAATAATATATGCAGATACTCTGCCTTCAAGGAGGGGGAGCATAACTCCCCACTCCCTAAGTGTGGGCTGTGCAGAGTGACTTCCTTCCAAAAAATACAGTACGGAAAGTGGGTGGGAGGAAGAGCATCCTTACAATCGAGAAGCCCAACAAGCAATTCATCAACCAAATGACCAAAGCCAAGGTGAACAATCATGCTGACAGCATACACCCTTGATAGGATGTGATGAAAATGGCACTTCGCCTCTGTGGTCTTCTTCCTCCAACCCACAGTTTTTAAAAAATTTATTTATTATTTATTTTATTTATTTATTTTGGCTATGCTGGGTCTTAGTTGCAGCATGCATCTGGGATCTAGTTCTCCAACAAGGGACCCAACCTGGGCCCCCTGTATTGGGAATGCGGAGTCTTACCCACTGGACCACCAGGGAAGTCCCTCCAACCCCCAGTTTAACCATGAGTAAAAAAACAAATTCCAAACATCCTGCAAAATACCTGACCAGGACTCCTCAAAACTGTCAAGGTCATCACAAATAAGGAAGGTCTGAGAAACTCTCACAGCCAAGAGGAGCCTAAGGAGACATGACGAATGTAACGTGGTGTCCTGGAACAGAAAAAAAAAAAAAAGATATTAGGTTTAAAACTAAGGAAATCTGAATAATGTATATTAATAATAAAGTATCAATACTGGTTCATTAATTGTAACAAATGTACCATACTAATGTTTGATGTTAATAATAAGAAAAACTGACTGTGGGATATATGGGAATTCTCTGCACTACCTACGCAATTTTTATGTAAAGCTAAAGCTGTTCTAAAAAATAAAGTCCTGGCGACTTTCCTGGCAGTTCAGTGGTTAAGACTCCACGCTTCCAATGCAGGGGGTGTGGGTTCGATTCCTTGTCGGGGAAATAAGATCCCACATGCTGTGTGGTGTGGCGGGGGGGAAAAATTAAAAATAAAATCTATCTATCTATCTATTTATTTATTTGGCTGCACTGGGTCTTAGTTGCGGCTCGCAGGCTTCTCTCTAGTTGTGGCACGTGGGCTCAGTAATTGTGGCACATGGGCTTAGTTGCCCCGTGGCATGTGGGATCTTAGTTCCCCAACCAGGGATCGAAGCCACGTCCCCTGCATTGGAAGGCAGATTCTTAAGCACTGGACCACCAGGGAAGTCCCCAAAATAAAGTCTACTTCTTTTAAAAAAAAAAAGGAGGAGTCCTTAAAATCATCATCTCATCATTTCTGTGGACTTTGAAGGTATTTTGCTGGTGTCCTTAAATAAATAATCCTATGTTCTGGAGGGTCTATTGATTTTAAGTGTAAGTTAAAAATTTTGGATAATCATTTAAAGAACAGAAACAGTATGTAAACTAGTAGAAGGACAAACAGAATTATTGTGGGGAGAATTTAATCTAAAAGAAAACAAAAAGGAGGGGGAGAAAAAAGAAACCCAGAAAAACTGAATAGGTAGAACAAAAATAAGACAGAAGACAGAAACCCAAATATATCAGCCATCACAATCCATGTAAATAGATTAAACTATCCAGTTCAAGGGCGAAGACTATCAGGTTGGTTTTTAAAATACCCAGCTACACATGAAAGAATGCTCAACATCACTAATCATGAGAGAAATGCAAATCAAAACTACAATGAGATATCATCTCACACCAGTCAGAATGGCCATCATCAAAAAATCTAGAAACAATAAATGCTGGAGAGGGTGTGGAGAAAAGGGAACCCTCTTACACTGTTGGTGGGAATGTAAATTGATACAGCCACTGTGGAGAACAGTATGGAGGTTCCTTAAAAAGCTACAAATAGAACTACCATATGACCCAGCAATCCCACTACTGGGCATATACCCTGAGAAAACCATAATTCAAAAAGAGTCATGTACCAAAATGTTCATTGCAGCTCTATTTACAATAGCCCGGAGATGGAAACAACCTAAGTGTCCATCATCGGATGAATGGATAAAGAAGATGTGGCACATATATACAATGGAATATTACTCAGCCATAAAAAGAGACGAAATTGAGCTATTTGTAATGAGGTGGATAGACCTAGAGTCTGTCATACAGAGTGAAGTAAGTCAGAAAGAGAGAGACAAATACCGTATGCTAACACATATATATGGAATTTAAAAAAAAAAAATGTCATGAAAAACCTAGGGGTGAAACAGGAATAAAGACACAGACTTACTAGAGAATGGACTTGAGGTTATGGGGAGGGGGAAGGGTAAACGGTGACAAAGCAATAAAGAGGCATGGACATACATACACTACCAAATGTAAGGTAAATAGCTAGTGGGAAGCAGCCGCATAGCACAGGGAGATCAGCTCGGTGCTTTGTGACCGCCTGGAGGGGTGGGATAGGGAGGGTGGGAGGGAGGGAGACGCAAGCGGGAAGAGATATGGGAATATATGTATGTATATAACTGATTCATTTTGTTGTGAAGCTGAAGCTAACATACCATTGTAAAGCAATTATACTCCAATAAAGATGTTAAAATACCCAGCTATATTCTGTTTTCAAGAGAAATTCCTATAACATAAAAATGCAAAAAGATTAAAAGTGAAAGGTTAGAAAAAGATATACCAGAAAAATACCAACCAAAATAAAGCTGGCTTAGCTATATTATTATCAGATCAAATAGTCTTAGGCAAAAAGCATTAATAGAGACAAAGAGCATATATCAGATTGTATTTTGCAATGATGGCTGCAACAATACCCCATCCCACTGTGGTCTTCTATAATTTTGTCATTCATTCACAAAGTCTAAGTCCTCTCCCTTTGAATCTGGGCAGATTTGTGACTTGCTTGTAAGTTGCAGAATATACAAGAAGTGATAATATATGACTTCAAGTCAGAAAAGATAATGCACTGCCACCTTGCTCTTGGCAACACTTGAGAGCTGTTGTGTAAACAGTCCAACCACCCTGAGGCTGCTATCCTGGGTGGAAGCCTAAATTGGCCCAGGAAAGTAATCCACATGATTACCTGAAGAAGCCCTGTGATTACCTGAAGAAACAGAAGCATGTCCAGCCAGCCCCCAGCTTCTCCAGCCCTCAGACTATTCCAGCTTTCATGATTTCAACTGCATAAGACTTATAGACAGAAACAGTCAACTGACACCATCCCCAATTTCTTTTTTTTTTTTTTTTATGGCTGTGCCACACAGGGATCTTAGTTCCCTGACCAGGGATTGAACCTGTGCCCCCTGCAGTGGAAGCACAGAGTCCTAACCATTGGACTGCCAGGGAATTCCCCCATGCCGAATTTTTTTTTTTTTTTTTTTTTTTGCGGTACGCGGGCCTCTCACTGTTGTGGCCTCTCCCGTTGCGTAGCACAGGCTCCGGACGCGCAGGCTCAGCGGCCATGGTTCACGGGCCCAGGCGCTCTGCGCCATGTGGGATCTTCCCAGACCAGGGCACGAACCCGTGTCTGCTGCATCGGCAGGCGGACTCTCAACCACTGCGCCACCAGGGAAGCCCTAAAATTATGTTTTATTCAGCAGACTTTCTGAGGACTTAAGCCCAGGATACAGCCTCTCAGATAACTCTAAGGGACTGTTCTGAAGAGGTAAGGGAGGAGCCAGGATACATAGAGGAGTTTTTGCAAAAAAATAAACAAAAAACACACAAAGAAACAACAAACAAACGAAAAACAACAAAAAGCCCAGGTAGTTGGAACATCAAAAGATTACTGTTAATTAAAGAGAAAACAGACATCTCAAGTTAATGAATTTAGTGCTTTTCTATGTATGGGAAGATGCAAGAGTCTGGGCTCATTGAAATCATTCCTTTGATATGCACTTTAGCTATCTAGGGCTAGTATCCTGTTTTTCTCCATCTGAATCCCTTCAGGGTGTAATAGGGAATTCTATTACAAGTTAATCACTAAAGGGATGTTGCCTATAAGCTTGAATTATAATGACCCTCCTCTGGGACCCCTGCCTCCCAGGTGATGAGCACTAAGCTAAAATCCCTTTGTTTGGCTCACATCCAGACCAGGCCCACCTGTGAATGACTACAGGAAGGAGGAAACTAACACATCCCCTCCTGAGGCTGACCAGAACCAGGAAATGTTTGACTTTACTCCCTCCCCTTTTAGTATAAATGAAGCCTGAATTCTAACTCAGGCAAGATGGTTCTTTGGGACATGATTCCACCATCTTCTCGGTCTGCTGGCTTTCTGAATAAAGTCGCTATTCCTTGCCCCAACAACTCATCTCTCAATTTATTGGCCTGTCGTGCAGTGAGTAGTATGAGCTTGGACTTCGTAGCAAGGATGCCCAGTGAGGCTGCTGCAGTGGCTGATGGCCTGATGGCAGGAACATCCTTTTTTTTTTTTTACTGATACAGCAGGTGACATTTTTTTGTCCACAGAGAGTTGAAAAATAGGCAAAACTAAGGTATGATGTGGGAATTTGATTAGTGATTCTCTTTGAGGGATAGGAACTGGAAGGGGGCACTGCAGGGAGGGCTCATGGGCACTGGCCATGTTCTGTTTCCTGAGCTGGGTACTGCTTATATGGGTGTATTTGGTTTGTGAAAAATCAAGCTATAAATCTATGACTGGTTGTGTTAGTCCTGGTCCTCCAAGAGCAGATGCCAAGATGGTATTAGATGTGCATAGGATTGATGGGGAAAATTCTATGAGTATAAAGGGAAAGGAAACCAGAGGAAGCCAGTGGACCTGTCAGACTATGGTGCAGGTCTGACCCCTGTGAAGGAGAGAGGGAAGGAAGGAAATAGGTAAGGGAGGTCTGAGACTGCTGTAGAGATATTTTTTTTTAATAGATCTTTACTGGAGTATAATTGCTTCACAATACTGTGTTACTTTCTGTTGTACAACAAAGTGAATCATCCATATGCATACATATATCCCCACATCCCCTCCCTCTTGAGCCTCCCTCACACCCTCCCTATCCCAGCTCTCTAGGTCATCGCAAATCACCAAGCCGATCTCCCTGTGCTATGTTGCTGCTTCCCACTAGCTATTTTACATTCGGTAGTGTATATATGTCAATGCTACTCTCACTTCACCCCAGCTTCGCCCTCCCACCCCATGTCCTCAAGTTCATTCTCTATGTCTACCTCTTTATTCCTGCCCTGCAAATAGGTTCATCAGTACCATTTTTTTTTGTTTTTGTTTTTAGATTCCACATATATGCGTTAGCATACGGTGTTTGTTTTTCTCTTTCTGACTTACTTCACTCTGTATGACAGACTCTAGGTCCATCCACTTCACTACAAATAACTCAATTTTGTTTCTTTTTATGGCGAGTAATATTCCACTGTATATATGTGCCACATCTTCTTTATCCATTCATCTGTTGATGGACATTTAGGTTGGTTCCATGTCCTGGTTATTGTAAATAGTGCTGCAATGAACATTGTGGTACATGTCATTTTGTTTTTGTTTTTTGAACTTTTGAATTTATTTTTTATACAGCAGGTTCTTATTAATTATCTATTTTATACATATTAGTGTATATATGTCAATCTCCCAATTCATCACACCACCACCACCACCCCTGCCACTTCCCCCCTTGGTGTCCATACGTTTGTTCTCGACATCTGTGTCTCTATTTCTGCCCTGCAAACAGGTTCATCTGTACCATTTTTCTCGGTTCCACATATATGCGTTAATATACGATATTTGTTTTTCTATTTCTGACTTACTTCACTGTATGACAGTCTCTAGATCCATCCACATCTCTACAAATGACCCAATTTCGTTCCTTTTTATGGCTAATATTCCATTGTATATATGTACCACATCTTCTTTAATCATTTGTCTGTTGATGGGCATTTAGGTTGCTTCCATGTCCTGGCTATTGTAAATAGTGCTGAAATGAACATTGGGGTGCATGTGTCTTTTTGTTGTTGTTGTTGTGGTAAGCGGGCCTCTCAGTGTTGTGGCCTCTCCCGCTGTGGAGCACAGGCTCCAGACGCGCAGGCTCAGCGGCCATGGCTCACAGGCCCAGCCGCTCCGCGGCATGTGGGATCTTCCCGGTCCGGGGCACGAACTCCTGTCCCCTGCATCGGCAGGTGGACTCTCAACCACTGCACCACCAGGGAAGCCCACATGTGTCTTTTTGAATTATGGTTTTCTCTGGGTATATGCCCAGTAGTGGGATTGCTGGGTCATATGGTAGTTCTATTTTTAGTTTTTTAAGGAAACTCCATACTGTTCTCCACAGCGGCTGTATCAATTTACATTCCCACCAACAGTGCAGGAGGGTTCCCTTTTCACCACACCCTTTCCGGCATTTATTGTTTCTAGATTTTTTTTGTTTTTGAATTTTATTTTATTTATTTTTTATATAGCAGGTTCTTATTAGTTATGTTTCTAGGTTTTTTGATAATGGCCATTCTGAACGGTGTAAGGTGATACCTCATTGTAGTTTTGATTTGCATTTCTCTAATAATTAATGCTGTAGAGATTTAAGAAACTTTCAGCAAGGCCTACGGCAAGCCCTGGGATCAAAGTTACTGTAGTGGGGCTTCCCTGGCAGCTCAGTGGTTAAGAATCCGCCTGCCAATGCAGAGGACATGTGTTCGAGCCCTGGTCTGGGAAGATTCCACGTGCCGCGGAGCAACTAAGCCTGTGCGCCACAACTACTGAGCCTGCGGTCTAGAGCCTGCGAGCCACAACTACTGAAGCCCACGTGCCTAGAGCCCGTGGGCTGCAACAAGAGAAGCCACCCAATGAGAAGCCTGCTCACCGCAACTACAGAAAAGCCCGAGCGCAGCAACAAAGACCCAATGCAGCCAAAAATAAAAATAAATTAAAAAAAAAAAAAGTTACTGTAGTGTAAGTGCCTGACAGTAAGCTTTTTTTTTTTAATTTTAAGTGCCTGACATTAAGCTTTCGATTGCTGAGGCATTCATTTCAAAGACACGCACCTCAAACATTTTGTGGAACACAGTTACTAGTTAAACAAATAGATAAGGAGACAGGCTGCCCCCACCCAAGAAGTCCCTCCCCCACTTTTTTCTTTTAGCCCAGCGGCTTGTGAGATCTTAGTTCCCTGACCAGGGATTGAACCTGCCTCTTCGGCAGTGAAAGTGCAGAGTCCTAACTGCTAGACCCCCAGGGAATTCCCCAAAATTCCCCTTTTAGAAAGTCCTGGGTAACCTACATAACTGACTGCTTGAGTGACCCCACTTTTCCCTTCCTGTGTCCTAATTCTGGCTCTTCTGTTTTAAATTTGCCAATAAAGAGTGAACCTGTGAAACCCTAGGCACCTCATCCTCAACCCCAATAAAGGCAAAACTCCAGGTGCATGCTCTCTCTCTCTCTACCTGTGACCTTGCTGTGTGGCCCCAGACGTGCCAGGTACCCTCCAGGACTTGTAATAAACCTTTCCTTTTCCCCCAAAGTTCCCTAATGGTTGTTGCTGAGGTGTATCTTGCAATCACAAGGACTAGTCCATCCACGACACTGGCTCCAGCTGGGGAAACGTCTGGGGTGTGGGGGGCTCCCACTGGTAGTACAGGCCCCCCAGGCACTCCTAGCCAATAGCATCACTATCGATGATAGGCTGAGACTGACACAAAACAGTCACCCAACAGAGGAGTCCTGTGACTCCAAGGACCAGGCCTCCCTCAGTATCCTTGCTGTGCTCAGTCATTGGCTGGGAGCCCATGGGAAGCACAGTCTTTGCACTAGCACTCGATGGGTTTCAGAGCACAGCTGGGGCGATTGGGCAATTGTGCTCCCCACAGTAGGAGGCCTGAGAGACATGTTTTGAAGCCACTACAGTCTACCCCTTGCAGCACATACATTTACTTCTCCACACAGGTTCAGAGATAGTTCCATGGGCCTCGCTTCCTGAGTGGAACCTAAGAAAAGGGATGCTACTAGAATAAACCATAACCTCCATTGCTTTGGTTGATCCGTGACTCAGGGCTGCAGTTGGTATTCATCTTCTTCCACCATCCATCCTAAACTCACCTGAGTCTCAGCTCTTACCTCAGCAGGTCTTGATAGCATAACCCAAACCTTATTGCTGAGGGTCGTGAACCCTTGGTATGTTAACTCTTTTCATGCCAGGGGTAATTCATGTGTCCATTCTCAGTTGCAGTGGGCAATGGAGTGCCAGGAGGCTCCCAAGCAGCTCACCTGGGTTCTGCACGTGTTGTCCCATCCCCATTGTGAACATTGGGGTGCATGTGTCTTGTTGTTGTTGTTGTGGTACGCGGGCCTCTCAGTGTTGGTAACTAAGATCCCGCATGCTGCGTGGTGCGGCCAAAAAATAAAGAGGATCAGAAACACTTCTCATTCTCATGGAACTGACAATAATATTCATTTAGTTTTACGTTGGGGCTATGTTAACTCTCCTGCCCTCTGTTATAATACTAGTCTGAAGAGATCTGGATCATCGGAACAGCCCACAGATGCGACACTGATCTGTTACACTGATATCATGCTGATCAGACAGGACATGTAGAGAGGGCTCTGAAGCAGGTCCTGGCTGCAGAGCAAACCGTGCGAAAAATTCTTCAAACCTGCTGGTCCCTGTGCACAAGAAGGTCAAAGTACCCATGTGGTAGCCACAACTTATAATTCAATGGAACCCTTTCTGTGTCCCCTGGGAAAAGCATGTCCTCTTTGAGGACCAGGGTCTCCAACATTGCAGAGCTCAGAGTTACAGGAATGGGAAGCACAATATTCTCCCAGTGAGTCATTGGGAGTAAGTGGGTTGGCTTATCACAGAGTATTTCCTCCAAGCTGGTACCTCAGCTATGCTTGTAGAAGGCTGTTCCAGCATTCTGTGATGCTGGATGTCTCTGGATGGTGCAGTAGGTGGTATATCCATGGGATCCCAAGGCCATGGGCCTACTCCTACACCTCCCTGCATGTAAAACAGGTCCCTGGTTGAAGGCTATGATACGTGGGATTCCATGCTTGTAGATCAGGCATTCCATAGGCTGCTGAATAGTGGCTCTGGCTGAGTCTGCAGGCAGACAAGGCAGACCCTTGCCCAGGTTAGGTATCTCTCTCTCTCAGGACAAACTGGTGACATTTCCAGGACAGAAAGGCCCACTGTAGCTGAATTGTCAAGTGGCCAGTTGGTCTCCTCAAGGAATAGTGGCATACTGGGGGCTCAGTGTTTTCTCTATTTCTCTCATCCAGCCATATGCCTCTACCTCAGATCTCCTTATCTCTACATTCTAGTCCTTTTCCTTCCAGATCCCCTTCCAGACAGCCAGACCACTGACCACTGCTCAGGAACCTATCTGTATTTTCAACTTAGGTCACTTTTCCTTCCATAAAAAGCGGATGACTGCTTGCAGCTCCACCTATTGGGAAGATTTTCCATCTCCACTGTCTTTCAAGACCAACTCTGAAAGTGGCTGCTATGTAGCTGTGGTCTATTTTTGCTTTGCACCTGTGCACTGAGCCAACCTGTCCATAAACCAAGCTTGAGTCTTTTCCTCCTCGTTTTCAGCTAGTCATGTGGGACCTCCATACAGGCTTAGGGGCAAACAGGGAAGGGATTTTGGAGCAACTGTTGTGTGCAATAGGGGTCCTAGGCTACTCGCTCATGCAGCTTACTTGTGCCCTCTGGTCCCAGGAGGGCTTGATTATATTTACAATGACCTCTGCTGGGCCCATTTACTTTTATTCCTCACTGGGTCCAAAATAACCCAACTCATAATTGGAAGTTCTGAACTTGGTCACTTGATGACAAATGGCCAACTGTTTTATACCAGGGCTCAGTAACAAGCTTGCAGGTATTTCTTCAATGGTGTACACTTCTCTGCAGTAGGTGGCATGACCTTGCCCAAGAATTCCAGAGTTCTGCATTGTGATTCTCCCACTGGGGCTTGCCATAAGCTCTATACTGAATCTTTCCCTCCGCTGACTCCACCAACACCATAGGGTCTGCTGGATCCGATGGTCCAAGTGGGGCACGGTTTGCTCTGCAGCCAGGACCTGCTTCAGAGCCCTCTCTACATGTCCTGTCTGATCAGCATGATATCAGTGTAACAGATCAGTGTCACATCTGTGGGCTGTTCTGATGATCCAGATCTCTTCAGACTAGTATTATAACAGAGGGCAGGAGAGTTAACATAGCCCCAACGTAAAACTAAATGAATATTATTGTCAGTTCCATGAGAATGAGAAGTGTTTCTGATCCTCTTTATTTTTTGGCCGCACCACGCAGCATGCGGGATCTTAGTTACCAGACCAGGGATCGAACCCGGGCCCCCTGCATTGGAAGTGTGGCGTCTTAACCACTGGACCGCCAGGGAAGTCCTCATCCTCTTTTCTAAGTGGAATGTAAAAGAATGAACTTGCTAAATCAATGGCAACAAACCATATACCTCAAGCCTTATTAATCTGCTCTAGCAATGAAACAATTTCAAGCGCATCAATTGTGATCAGGGCTATTACTTGCTTGAGTGCACAGTAATCTATAGTCATTCTCCAGAATCAAACCAGTTTCTGCAGGCACCAGACTGATGAATTAAACAGAGATGTGATAGAGACCACCACCTCTGCACCTTTTATAACTTTCATGGTGGCACCAATCTTTGCCATCCTTCCTTCTCTCCTGCCCCACTTCTGGAACACTCCTTGGTCTTCTGCTGGGAGCACCACATGACCCTGGTTTTCCTCACACCTCTCTGGCAAGTTCATTCAAAGTTCTGCCAGCTCACCTTCCCCTAGCTGGTTTTCATTTCATTTCATTTTTCGCTGTTTGTAGAATCACGAGGTTTTTACTTTACTTTAGCTTTAATTGAAAGTACATAATAAAATGCACATTGTTCAAAACAAGCACTAGCCAGTGTTTAATGTCTGTATTTACCTTTAAAGGGTGAGTTCTATCACTACAACTTTGGGTCAGGTCACATTCACAGGGCCTCAAATTCAAAATTTTGAGGCAGGGTCTTCCCTGGTGGCGCAGTGGTTGAGAGTCCGCCTGCCAATGCAGGGGACACGGGTTCGTGCCCCGGTCAGGGAAGATCCCACGTGCCACGGAGCAGCTAGGCCCGTGAGCCATGGCTGCTAAGCCTGCGCGTCCGGAGCCTGTGCTCAGCAACGGGAGAGGCCACAGCTGTGAGAGGCCCGCGTACCAAAAAAAAAAAAAAAAAAAAAAAAATGAGGCAATCTTGTGACTTCCCTGGTGGTCCAGTGGTAAAAAGTCCACCTTACAATGCAGGGGACACAGGTTCAATCCCTGGTCGGGGAACTAAGATCCCACACGCTGAGGGGCAACTAAGCCGGTGCGCCACAACTATGGAGCTCTCGCGCCTCATCTAGAGCCCATGTACCGCAAACTACAGAGCCTACACGCTCTGGAACCAGAGCGCCACAACTAGAGAGAGAAAAACCCTCATGCCGGAACTAGCGAAAAGCCCACGCACCACGACCGGGGAGCCTGTGAGTTACAACGAAAGATCCCCCATGCCTCAGTGAAGATCCCATGTGCCGCAGCAGTCAAAAATAACTTAAATAATTAATAAATAAATAAAAATTTGAGGCAATCTCCAAATGGAGTTTAGAGGCCTGAAAGAAGAAAACATCAAATTTTACAAATTTTACCTGCTTCCCAGACCACACCACTTGGTGTGAATATTTGTATAAATTTGTAATTATTCTTTGAGGAACACACTACGAAATTTGTGTATACATATTAAAAGCTCAAAACGTCTTAAATGTGCATTTTAAATATACCACGAGTTCTGTAATTCTGCTTGGTCTTTCGTCATTTTTCAACCCTCCGCTAAGGCTCAGAAAATATAAGTGGCCTCTCGAGTCTCTCCACCCCTGTGAAGAAAAAAGTCTGCTTTTGCTCAGTTTATCCCGGTAACAGCGAATGGACAAACGTAAAAGCCAATAGCCACCGGCGAAGCGCGTCCAGCTTCACTTACCGCCGAGGCGGCCTCTCAGACAAGGGAGACTCGTACCCCCACACCTCTGAGTGATTCTCTCCTCTGCATCCCAGAAGGCGCTGCGTCGCCTCTAAGTCTTCCGCCCCCTTCCATCCCAACAGGCAACGGGGCTTATAACGTCAAACGCTCGTCATCAGGATGATTATAGAAATGCCTGAATATACGCCCATGCTTAAACATTAAAAATGTCTGTAACAGGCTCACCAATGAGAAAGAGCCCAAAAGATATGTCTTAGCGATTTTTTTTCAGAGGATTTAGTTTTAATCTCCAGGAGAAAAATTCCATCTTTCAGTAGACTCGCTCAGGCACCTCCTTGGACAGCACGCGCAGGCCGGCGGCTCGGGGGCCTCGGGGCCCTAGGCAGGGCAAGTGCGAGAGGAACTGGTGGTGTCTACGCGGTGCTTGTAGATTCTTCTGCGTGGAGCCATGGGAGGCCTGGAGAAGAAGAAGGTGATGGGCGAGAGGCCAGGGCGGGTCTGGGGCAGGGGGGACGGGGGTGCCTCAGGAGGTAGGAGACGGGAGCGATGGAGCCCGGGGACTGCGCCTTTCTCCGGCCTTGGATCCTCGTGGGTGCAGAAGCGGCTGGGATCAACGCGACAGGAGACAGCAGGCAGAAGGAGTTCGAGGATGGGCGAGGACGGCAGTACTTGTTCTGTAAAATAGGGGAAAGAACCCTGGAGTAGAGCTGTGAAAGAGCGTTGAGGTTACCAAGCAGAGCTGCACCCCAAAACAGGCCGAGCCGGAGGATAACTTTACTGAAAGTGATGAACATTAGGTAGAGCTCACCATTATTTCGAGCTCATCATCTCTAAAACTTGTGACTCCCTTTTCTGCTGAATCAGGCTTTGTCCTGGACATTGGGGATGGGAGATATAATCAACTAGTTGTGGTCCCTGCATTCGTGGAGCTCACTTTCTAGTGGGGAAGCTGGACACTAAAGTAAATAACCAAATAAAACGATCACAAACAAGCCTGGCAGCGGAAACTAAGTGCCAAGGCCTTCGGGTGGAAAAGGCTTGCTGTGTGCAAGGAATTAAAGGATATCAGCTTGGCTGGGGTATAGTAAACCAAGAGGAGAGTGGCATCTGGTGAAGTTGCGGTTGGACAGGGACCAGGTCACGCAAGGCCTGTCAGGCACAGTGAGGAGACTGATTTTATTCAAAAAGCAGTAAGAATCAATTGAAGGGGGAGTAATATCTGTTTTTCAAGGAGTTGTTCTTGTTGCTGTATGGAGAATCACCTTGATGGCATGAAGAGATTAGAGAGGGGATGGGGATGAGGATGAGGAAGATGTAGTTGCCTCGATTGTTTCTGTCAGCTGGAAAGTTCCTGCTGCCAATCTGTTTTTAATCCAGCTGTTGAGCTAAGTGCTAGTGATTGGAACTACAAAGATGTAACATTGAAAACCTGACTTTGAGGTACAGGTGCAGATATGTAAACAAATCATGACAGTTTTTGTCGTTGTTGTTTGTTTGTTTTGTTTTGGCCACGCCCAGCGTCTTGCGGGATGGAACCCGGGCCCCGTTCAATGGAAGCTCGGAGTACTAACCACTGGACCACCAGGGAAGTCCCAACAAATCATGACAGTTTTTAAAGCAGGGTTTCACAACCGTTTTGACATTTTGAGCCAGATAACTGTTGTGGGGAGGGTTGTCCTGTGAGTTGTGGGACGTTTAGCAGCATTCCTGGCCTCTTACCCCCTAGGTGCCAATAGCATCTAACAGCCCAAAATGCTGAATACACCGCCATACATCCAGGGAGTAAAGTCACCCCAGTTGACTTTAATTATCCTCTTAATGTTTGAAAGAATAAGAATGGTGACAGTGTAGGGCAATAGAAAACAATTTTAATGAAAGAATGAAAGCAACTTCCCTAAGACAGTCTAAAAGTCATCTTTGTACCCTCAGAACTTGGCGCGGGCCTGATCCCCAGTAGACAATGTCTAAAGGGAAGAATGAATGAAGGGCATGTTTCGTGACTGTGGGATTATTCATAAACATACCCCTCAGAAGGCTACAGGTTTGTCCCTTTAGAGCTGGACCTGGCCATTGAGGCCTATGCTGTCTTAATCCAGAGGAAGACCTCGTTTGGGAAGGACGTGCTTGGTTAGCATTGCAGGGAGCTGGTACAGTGCACTGCTGCTCTATCAGGGATACAGACGTGTGAGTGTGAGGCAGCGTCTTAGCACCACAGATGTCCAGATGGTTGCACAACACAACATGCTCTTTGGGTGCAGGTAGAGACCAGGCCTTTTGTCTTTATTACCTCCTAGCATCTAGCTAAACACTTGGAACATAGTAGAGGTCTTGTGATTGTCTGTTGAATGAATGAGGAAGGAGAGAGGCTGTGTGGCTTAGAGTGTGCATTTTCAACTGGATGGTGTCATGCCGAAGGGAACAGAAATTGGTTGGGGGACATCTTAGACATTACAATGATGTGTAGCCCTCAGAAGGACCACATTACAGAAACATCTACAGTGTACCTGTGGTATTAACATTTTATGGGGCTGTGAGAGAGGGTGATTAAAGGGGAGAAAAGGTCTAAAAAGGCCTCTGGTGGTGGAGGGGTGGTTATAATGAAAAAGAAGTTGAGAACACTGGCTTAGTGGATGAGGCACTCAGGTTCTGGACTTGGACCTAGGTCTGAATCCAGCCCCAGCTCTTAAAAAGCTATGTGACCTGGGCAGGTTATTTTACTGAGCCTGTTTTCCTCCCTTGTGAAATGAGAATTTTAATGGCACCCACCTCACAGTGTTGTGGGGATTAAATGAATAATGTGTGCAAATCAGTAATCATAATGGTCAGTACTTACAGCCACTACTAAGTGCTTGGCATAGCACCTGATCCACAGCAACCTCATGGTCCTGCATCGTGCAGATGTGTGTGTCCTCCTCTGTGCTGACAACTGCAGGGACAGTGCAGGAGCACTCCGTCCCCACAGCCTCTTGGCCATTTATCCAGAGTAATAGTCGCCTCTTGCATGAGCAATGTCCAGAGGTTGCTCTCCGTCATTGTAATCATTGCTAATGGAGAATTGATTTTATCCTCCCCAAGTATGAACGAGGCGCTGCTACCAACTACATCACCCGAAACAAAGCCCGGAAGAAGCTGCAACTGAGCCTGGCCGACTTCAGGTGAGGTTGGAGAGGAGAGGGGGACTTCGGGTGCCTGGCCAGTGAAAACTCAGCCACATCCCTCTCTTAACTGCACTGCTGCAAACTCTGTCTGGGATTCTGCTATTCCTTCTCTTTCTTGCCTGGCTTTGCTTTAGTGAGCTGTGCTTTGCCAGGTGTGGTCCACAGGGAAGCTGGAGAACTGGGTCGTGTCACCCTGAGTCATCAAAATGGGCCCACTGGTGCAATGCACTGCTGCTCTCTTATCTGGGTCTTTGTCACCCATCCTCTCCCTTCTGGCAGTAGTGACCCCTGATCCTGCAGCTTGTGGTTCTCAGCTCCTTGGAGAGTCCAGTCCAGACTCTTCCACAGCCTGCGTCCTGCTGCCTGGCTCACTTTTCATCTTCCAAACGCACCCAGCACTTCCCACTCTTACAGCCGCTGTCCTTCTTAAGATTCTCTTCCCTCTGCCCTTTATAGGCAGACCTTGGAGATATTGTGGATTCAGATTCACACCATTGCAATAAAATGAATATCACAATGAAGCGGTTTCCCAGTGCATATAAAAGTTACATTTACACTCTACTGTAGTCTGTTAAGTGTGCAGTAGTTTTATGTCTAAAAGAAATGAACATGCATTAATTTAAAATACTTCATTGCTAAAAAATGCTAATCATTATCTGAGCATTCAGTGAGTGGTAAGCTTTTTGCTGGTGGAGGGTCTTGCCTCGATGTTGACGGCTGCCGACTGATCAAGGAGGTGGTTGCTGAAGGCTGGGCTGGCTGTGACAGTTTCTTTTTTTTTTTGCGGTACGTGGGCCTCTCACTGTTGTGACCCCTCCCGTTGCGGAGCACAGGCTCCGGACGCACAGGCTCAGCAGCCATGGCTCACGGGCCTAGCCGCTCCACGGCATGTGGGATCTTCCCGGACCCGGGCACGAACCCGTGTCCCCTGCATCGGCAGGCGGACTCTCAACCAGTGCACCACCAGGGAAGCCCTGTGACAGTTTCTTAAAATAAGACCACAGTGAGGTTTGCCACGTTGATTGACTCTTCCTTTCGTGAATCATTTCTCTGTAGCACACAGTGCTGTTTGACAGCATTTTACCCACAGTAGAACTTCTGTCAGAATTGGAGTCGATCCTGTCAGACTCTGCTGCTGTTTTATCAACTAAATTTATGTAATATTCTAAATCCTTTGTTGTCATTTCAGCAATTTCCACAGTAGATTCCATCTCAAGAAACCGCTGTCTTCACTCATTTATAAGAAGTACTCCTCATCTGTTAAAGTTTTATCATGAGATGGCAGCAATCCAGTCACACCTTCAGGGTCCACTTCTAATTCTAGTTCTCTTGCTGTTTCCACCACATCTGCAGTTACTTCCTCCACTGAAGTCTTGAACCCCTCAAAGTCATCCATGAGGGTTGGAAGCAACTTCTTCCAAACTCCTGTTAATGTTGATATTTTTATCTCTTCTGAATCACGAAAATTCTTAACGGCATCTAGAAGGGTAAATCCTTTCCAGAAGGTTTTCAATTTACTTTGCCCAGATCCATCAGAGGAATCACTGTCTATGGTGGCTATAGCCTTATGAAATGTATTTCTTAATAAGACCTGAAAGTCAGAATTAGTCCTTGATCCATTGGCTGCATAATGGATGTTTTGTTAGCAGGCATGAAAACAACATTAATCTCATTGTACATCTCCATCAGAGCTCTTGGGTGACCAGGTGCATTGTCAATGAGCAGTAATATTTTGAAAAAACAAAAAACTTTTTTCTGAGCAGTAGGTCTCCAGGGTGGGCTTAAAATAGTCATTGACCATGTTTTTTGTTTTGTTTTTTTTAATTTATTATTTATTTTTGGCTGCTTTGGGTCTTCATTGCTGCTCATGCTTTCTCTAGTTGCGGCGAGCAGGGGCTACTCTTTATTGCAGTGTGTGGGCGTCTCATTGCGGTGGCTTCTCTTGTTGCAGAGCACGGACTCTAGGTGCACGGGCTTCAGTAGTTGTGGCTCACGGGCTCTAGAGCGCAGGCTCAGTAGTTGGTGGCGCATGGACTTAGTTGCTCCACGGCACGTGGGATCTTCCTGGACCAGGGCTTGAACCCGTGTCCCCTGCATTGGCAGGTGGATTCTTAACCACTGCACCACCAGGGAAGCCCCTGACTTTGTTTTTAAACAGATGTGCTGTTATCCAGGCTTTGTTGTTCCATTTATAGAGCACAGGCAGAGTAGATTTTAGCATAATTCTTAAGGGCCCCAGGATTTTCAGAATGGTGAATGAGCATCGGCTTCACCTTAAAGTCACCAGCTGTGTTATCCCATAACAAGAGAGTCAGCCTGTCCTTTGAAATTTTGAAGCCAGGCATTGACTTCTCTCTAGCTAGGAAAGTGCTAGAAGGCATCTTCTTCTAATATAAGGCTGTTTCATCAACATCGAAAATCTGTTGTTTAGTTCATTATCTTAACTAGATCTGGATAACTTGCTTCAGCTTCTACATCAGCACTTGCTGCCTCACCTTGTACTTTCATGTCCTGGAGATTGCTTCTTTCCTTAAAGCTCATGAACCATCCTCTGCTAGCTTCAGAGTTCATCCTGCAGCTTCCTTACTTCTGTCAGCCTTCATAGAATTGAAGAGAGTTAGAGTCTTGCTCTGGATTAAGCTTTGGCTTAAGGGAATATTGTGGCTGGTTTGATCTTCTGTCCAGACCACTAAAACTTTATATCAGCAATAAGGCTGTTTTGCTTTCTTATCGTTTATGTGTTCACGGGAGTAGCTCTTTTAATTTCCTTCAAGGGCTTTTCCTTTGCATTCACAACTTGGCTGGCTGCGGTGCAAGAAACCTAGCTTTCGACCTGTCTTGGCTTTCACCATGCCTTCCTCACTAAGCTTAATCATTTCTAGCTTTTGATTTAAAGTGAGAGATGTGGGACTCTTCCTTTCACTTGAACACTTAGAGGCCACTGTAGGGTTATTTGTTGACCTCATATCAATATTGTGTCCCAGGGAGTAGAGAGGCCTGAGTAGAGGGAGAGAGACTGGGGAATGGCAGGTCGGGTGGAGCAGTCAGAACACACACAACATTTATTGATGAAGTTCACCATCTTGTATGGGTGCTATTCGTGGTGCCCCCAAAATGATTACAATAGCAACATCAAAGATCACTGATCACAGATCGCTGTAACATATAATAATGATGAAATAGTTTGGAAATATTGTGAGAATTCCAAAAATGTGACACAGAGACATGAAGGTGAGCAAATGTTGGAAAAATGGCGCCGATAGACTTGCTCAATGCAGGGTTGCACAAACCTTCAATTTGTTTAAAAAAAAAAAAAAGAAAATGCAATTACCTGCAAAGTGCAATAAAGTAAAATTCAATAAAATGAGGTATACCTCCATGTGGCTGAAATGTTGATTTGTCAGCAAGGCCTTTCCTGACTCTCCTTGCTAAAAGAGGTACCTACCAGTTGGCCCCTGTCAATATCCTGATTGTTTCCTTTCTGGTGCTTGGGACTGTCTGCACTATGTTTGTCGGGAACTTGTCACTGTCGGACTCCTGCACTAGAAAGTGAGTTTTCCAAAGGGCAGGGCTCCTGTGTTCTCTGTTCACTGCAGTTTTCCAGGCCCAGCGTGCCTAGTGCTCAGCACGTTTGCTGATAGAAGGAGTGGCCTTTGTCTTCCAGGCGGCTGTGCATCCTGAAGGGCATTTATCCCCATGAACCCAAACACAAGAAGAAGGTCAACAAGGGCTCCACGGCAGCCCGAACCTTTTACCTTATCAAAGACATCAGATTCCTCCTCCATGAACCCATTGTCAACAAGTTCCGGGAGTACAAGGTGAGGCCTGGGCTCTAGGGTCTGGATGGGGCCCTTCCCAGCTCTATGCAGACCCACTAACACTGACCTTGGGCAAATCGTTTGATCTCTCTGAGCAAGCCTGTACATAGGGTGAGGTAATTCTACCTCAAAAGGGTGTCAGGGGGATTGACTGAGATCTTAGGTGTGGAAATCATTTACATAGAACCTGACCAATGATTAATGCATTACCTGTCATACTTTTCCCCTGGTTCTTTTGGAGAAGGGTAAATGTATTGCCTCTGAGGCAAAGATTGTGGTCTTTCAGGGGCTCTCTGGTGTGTTTTCTGCCCAAATAAACCACTCCTATTCAGGTTCTTTCTGGAATTGTTCCCAGGAGACCAAGCTTTTCATTCCTCAAATAGAAACGATTAAATGCTTAAATACTGCAGGGAAAGAAGAAACTTAATTATACCAAATGCAAATAATTGAAAGTAGACTGCTGTTACTGTAGCCTTTGCCGAGCAGCAGGGCCAGGCTGTGGGGTACAGCTGCTGGTAGCCCTCTCGCCAGAGCTGGCCGAGGTGGGCGGCTGGACCTGTCCTGCTGCTGGGTTTTCCAGACACCCCAGCTCATTGCATTGGAACTGGGCCCCTTGTGGGACTGGCTGTCTCAGAGCTGCTGTTTACAGTCTCAGCGCAGGTGGCCTCTGAGCCTCTGAAGAAGTGCTCGGGGGAGGCAGTTGGTCAGTTTAGAGGACTTTCTGGGGCCACCATTGGCCTCAACTGCATTTTCTCGTGTGGCCCAGCCCCACATGTGGGCCCAAGGCTCGTTTCACACACATGCGGACTGGTGTTTCTGGCCCAGCCTCCTGGCCCTGGTCTGTCTCACTTCTCAGTTGGAAAATAGGGCTGAAAACCTTATACTTTCACGTAAACATGCGGAGTCAGCCCGTCTGAATGCTTATCCCTGTTCATCTGTCAGCGGGATGCAGTGGGGTGGCTCTGTCGTCAGTCTGGGTCAGGTTCGCTGCTCCGTGAAGGTGGCTGTTGTGCAAACCCCGGGCTGAGGGGGCAGATCGTGCCGGCAGACAGCCGTGGTCGGAGAGCCCTCCTGCCCCGAGCATCCCTCCTCCATGGAAGGGGTGTACGGGAGCCGTTGGCCCCACATCAGCGGTCTCCTCCTCTCTCCCAGGTGTTCGTCCGGAAGCTGCGGAAGGCCTATGGGAAGAGTGAGTGGAACACGGTGGAGCGGCTGAAGGACAACAAGCCCAACTACAAGCTCGACCACATCGTCAAGGAGCGGTGAGCCGGGGGTTCTGACCTGGTGCTGGGGGTACAGTGGGGAACGGGGCCGAGACCCTGCTCACAGAGCTGGCGTCCTGTTGGAGGAGGCAGACCAGAAAACAAACTGCCAAGTTGTTCTAATGGTTGCAAGTCCACACGAGTGCCACGAGGGATGCTCTCCAGGAAGGGAGCTGGAGGACGCACGTTAGTTACAGGCTTGTCAAAGGAGGTCTCTGGGGGGAGACAGTTGAGCCAGCCAGGAGAGGCATGGTTCAGGCAGAGCAAACAGCAAGTGCAAACGCCCTGTGGTGAGAGAGAGCCGGAGTCCTGGGGGTATGCGTGGGGTGCATGGTCAGTCCTGGAAGACGTGACTGGACACCTCTGATCTCAACTGTTTCTTGCCCATCCTTCTCAGCAGTCCCCGTCATTCGTTGACTAAATCAGTGGGGACACTTGGCAATGTCTGGAGGCACTTCTGCTTCTCCTGACTTGGATGGTAGGGGGTCTACTAGTATTTAATTAGTAGAGGCCAGGGATGCTGCTCAGCACCCTGTAGTGCACAGGACAGCCCCCACGACATGGGACAACCTGGCCCACAATGTCAGTGGTGGTAAGGTGCAGAAACTCTGGGCTAACTGAATGTCTGCCTTCTCTTGGTGGCTGTTGGCCCTGGGAACACTTAGCTCCAGGCTGGATGGACTTGGCTTCGTTGAGTCGGGCCAGCCATGGGCTAGCAGGGCAATAGCCTTGGCCTGGGAGCTCGACAGCAGGTGTTCTCACCCCAGCCCGTGGCCACGAGCTGGGCAGTCCGCGAACTGCTCCTGCTCCGAGCAGGTCCTCCTCTAACAGAGAGATGACGCGTGTGACACAGCTGTCCTGTGGAACAAATGAAAAAAAAAATGCGCAAGAAAAAAGCAAGTGTCTGGATTCACGTGCACACTAGATGGCAGTATGGTGGCATTCCCATTCTGCGTCACCTCCTTCTCCTCAGCCCTTGCTTAAGAAAGAATGGCCAGTGCTGTTTCTAGGAAAGGCCCGGGTTGTTGGGTTTGTCTGTGAGGTGCAGAGCGAGGAAACTTCGAGGCACAAGAGGGGGCTGATTGAGTCTTTGGCCTCTGAACCAGGAAACCAAGTGCCTCTCTTGTTCTGAGAGGTCCCTGCGGACCTTTCTTCTGTTTTGCTCTGTGTCTGAAGACCTGGCTGGCCCCTCCTGACTCATATTTCTCTGACCTCAGAGCCAAGTGGGCACATCCTGGTTCCGTATTCCTCCGGAAGCTGTGGGGAGGTTGGCGCTGCCAGGCCCCAGGGCGTTGCCCAGCTCCCTGTTCAGGAGATGGCGGTGGCAGGGCCTGGGGTGGGGCAACGAGTTCAGGGGCCCCTCAGAGCCCAGGCTGTGCGACCCTACGAGCGCCACCCTCCTGGCCACGCAGGTACCCCACGTTCATAGATGCCCTGCGGGACCTGGACGACGCCCTCTCCATGTGCTTCCTCTTCTCCACCTTCCCACGGACCGGCAAGTGCCACGTGCACACCATCCAGCTGTGCCACCGGCTGGCCGTGGAGTTCATGCACTACGTCATCGCCGCCCGTGCCCTGCGCAAGGTGAGCCCGGGGCCACCCAGTGGGGCCCAGCCCCCCGCCCCGCACCCCCATGTCCTCACCACGCTGTCCCCGCTCCACCGCAGGTCTTCCTGTCCATCAAAGGTATTTACTACCAGGCCGAGGTGCTGGGCCAGCCCATCGTGTGGATCACGCCCTACACCTTCTCCCACGATGTGAGTGTGCCCACAGGGAAGGGTTGTGCAGGGACCGTTGCTCCCTCTCTGCTTCCTAGACAGAGATAATGGTGTGGGTGAAGGGGGGTTCTTCCTGTCCTGCAGAACCAGCTGGGTTCCTGAGTGCCGGACAGGGCAGTGGCGGGGGGGGGGGTGTGGTACAGAATTGTAACAAGAGCCCGAGCCAGCCTGACTCCAGTACCTTCTAGCTGGTTGACCTTGGACGTGTTCCCTTACCTCTCTGTGCCCAGTTAATAACATGCTTCCACCTTCTAAGCCTTGTTGTGAGGATTTGAGGGAAAAAAGCTTTAAAAGTGCCTGGTGCTTGGCCCTCGGGGGTTGCAGAACCAACAGTGAGCGGCCACCGGGGCCGAGCACTGCCTGTATACACGGCCCTGCCCTCCAACCTGCTAGGTGCTCACCCCGCTCTGCCACCCCCACTCCTGTGCCCCACCCAGAACTGGGGACTGTGTGAGATTGGGGAGGATGAGCACAAGAGGAGTACTACTTATTACTGGCACTATTTCTTACTCATCTTTCTTTTTAAGACTGTGAGAATTTTTGGCAGGATCCGTCGAGAGAAATCTTGGTTTGGCCTCCGTATGGGGGTTGTTAGCCTCTAGTCTCCCACAGGGTCTCAGGCTTGGCGCCTGACTTATCCTGCTGTGGGCCTGCATTTGGCCTTGCTTCCTGCTTGTGCCTTGAGTGAGAACTGGTGCCTTCAGTGGAGACTCAGCTGGACGGCAGGTTTGCTGGCCAGGCAGCGGGGGCTGGTGGTCTGGGTCCCCTGGGCCACTGCTGATTACTCTGGGCTGGGGGCCACAGGCTGGAACCCCCGCTGAGTGCAGAGCAGCAGTGACAATTGGTGGCAGCCTGTGGTCTTTGTGGGTGAGAGGTGCTCGGCCCTCAGCAGTCCCTGTGCCCACTCCCTGGGGGCAGGTGTGTGTGCAAGTCTGTGCTCTTCCTTCTTCCCCTCTCTGTCCCTCCTCTCCTCTGTCCTTCCTGCCTTCTCTGCCCTGCCTTCCCTCCTTCCTCTCTGCCCCTCCCTCTCCTTCCTTCTCTCTGATGTCCCACCTCCTCACTGCTCAGACTGGTCTTTGTCTGTACTGCCAGTGGTGAATAGGGCCCTGTGGAGGCCGGCCTCCACACAGCTGGCCCTGGAGGAACGGGGGAGGGCACGGGCCACCCCTTCCTCCTTCCTCTCTGGCCAGCTCACTGCCACTGCTTCCTCTCAGCAAGAGGATGGGGGACCAGCCCTGGGTCATAGTTGGGGCCCCTGTGCAGCCAGTGCTGGGCTCCTGGCAGCAGGACCCAGGCAGGTAGCGGGGCCCAGGGGGCTGCTGTGCTGTGGGGCAGTCACCGCTCACGTGCTCACAGGCCCGTCGAAGGCCCTGGTGGATGCTCATGGAAGGACTGAGGTAACAGTGGGGGACAGGTGGGGCACCTCTTGGCCCCTTTACCCCCACAGCCCAGTCACTGCCTGTTGGCAGGATGTAGAAACAGCTCAGCGTCACAGGCGCACAGGCACAGAAGGGATGCTGTGATCATTACTGATTTCATCATCGCTTGGTGTATCCCCCTGTTCAGGTCTCAGAAGTTGGCCAGGCTGGCCTGGCCTCTCTGGTATGCCAGGCAGTGCTGCTCAAGGGTCGAGGCACTTTGGTTTGGGTCTCAGATCCTTGCCCTGTTTTGTTTTATCAACTCCTCAAGGTTTAAGACGAGCCCTCCCGTGTCCCCCGCTTGCTCTGTGTTTTTGCCCCAAGCAGGCAGCATTTCTCAGGAGCTCCCTGGGGCTGCGCCAGGCAGCTGCCCAGCCTGTCCTGGGTCCTCGGGTTGTGCCTTTGTCTCCGGCTCGGGCCCAAGGCAGGGTTGCTGAATTCTGAGTATCTGTCCGAAGGCTCCTGCCAGGGCTCGTAGGTGCTGAGTGCCGCCCACCCACTACCCCCACCCAGGCAGATGGGCTGATCCAGGGCCACCTTTCCCAGCCAGGCCCCCAGGAGCTCATGGGCTGGCCCCAGAAAAGACAGTAAATGGAAATTACGGGATGGCTAAGGGAGCAGGCGTGAGCGGCCTCTGCAAGAACAGAAGTCTGCCTTGCAGGGTGAAGGGGAGAGCTGGGGCAGGGAGCGGGGGCACCAGCCTGTCCCGGGAACCTCGTGACAAAGGCTTCCCTCTTCTCACTCCTAGCATCCCCTTTATGGCACGGGGATCTGGCACTGGTCTCCAGGACAAGCCTTGGGACCCTTGTCCAGAGCCTCACTGGTGCCCAGAATGCTCCTGGGTAGGGCCATGCCACACAGCCTCTTCTCCTGGGGCAGAGCTCCGAAGGCGGGGCCACCCTGGAGGAGCTCCTGGTCCTTGGGCACCTGGAGCCCCCACCCCACATGGGTTGTCAGTGCCATCTTTGCACTGACACTGCTGATGCGTCTCTGTGTCCCCAGCACCCAACAGACGTGGACTACAGGGTCATGGCCACCTTCACCGAGTTCTACACTACCCTGCTGGGGTTTGTCAACTTCCGCCTCTACCAGTCGCTTAACCTGCACTACCCTCCCAAGGTAGGCCCGGCCCAGCCCAGCACCTTCTCCTCACCGGGCAGAGGCCACGGCCTCTCTCCCCACGTGGAGGTGGGGGCTAGGGGCATCCTCTTCCTCTGACCTTCCCCTTGCCTCCCAGCTCGAGGGTCAGGCTCATGCAGAAGCGAAGGCCAGCGAGGACACCTATGCTTTGGACTCGGAGAGCTCTATGGAGGTGAGAGAGGCTTCCAGCGTTGGCCCTGCATTCCCCAGAAGGGTGGTTCCTGGCCTGGGGGTGGAGGCGGTCATGGCTAGACAGGTGGTCTCAGGGCTTACCCTCAGAACCCAAACCCACTGATACCCGGCCAAGAACTGCCAGCGCTACCCTTCCCCACCCGCAAGCAGCATCCCTGAAACCCTGCTGCTTTCCCACAGAAACTGGCCTCTCTCAGTGCCAGTCTGGCCCGTGTGGTGGTGCCTGCGGAGGAGGAGGAAGCCGAGGTGGATGAGTTTCCTGCTGACGGGGTGAGGACTGCGCTGCCCTCTGGAAGCGGGGGTTGGGGAGGCGGGCGGACTGAGGGGTTTAGAAGGAAGCTGGGGAGGGGCTCGTCTCCAGCCTCTGCCTCCAGTGGGGTGCAAGCAGGCCTGATAGTGTGAGCAGCCCCTTTTCTCGGCAGGAGATGGTGGCGCAGGAGGACTGCAGGAAGGAGCTGGAGGCTCAGGAAAAGCACAAGAAGCTCTTCGAGGGCCTGAAGTTCTTCCTGAACCGTGAGGTGCCCCGGGAGGCCCTGGCCTTTGTCATCAGGTGGGGAGCCTGACGGCACTGGTTCTGCCATACTGGGCTGGGTCCTGCCGTAGACAGCGCAGCCCTGGACGCCCATCGGTAACAATGGGCTGGCGTCAGTATCCGCTGCTTAGGGCTGTTGTGAGGATTCAACAAAATGGGTGTGGAAAACTCAGCACACCCCAAGCACGTGGAAAGCACCCATTAGAGGGCAGCTGGCATCACTTCCTCACCAGCTTAGGGCAGAAGGTCTCCCCTGGGCCAGCACTGGAGGCGTCGGCCAATTGAAGGGGGGGTTCCTGGGGTGGGGAGGGGACAGGTGTGTCCTAGGAGCGTGAGCTTGTGGGCCAGTGGGTTCCAGGGTGGGCACCTCATGCCTCAGTACCCTCATGGGCTCCCCCTGTGCCTGTAGGAGTTTTGGAGGGAACGTGTCCTGGGACAAATCTCTGTGCATTGGGGCCACATACGACGTCACACACTCTGGCATCACCCACCAGATTGTCGACCGGCCTGGGCAACAGACCCCCGTCATCGGCAGGTAGGCCCCCAAGGCCCTCGTCTTCCTCCGCCTGTTTGGGTTTCTGGGGGCGGAGGTCTGTCTCCAGGCCCCTGCAGATGCAGTGGGGTCTCGGGTGGCAACACGGCTTTCTCTGCCCTCACCCTGTGCAGGTGCTACGTGCAGCCCCAGTGGGTGTTTGACTCCGTGAACGCCCGGCTCCTCCTCCCTGTGGCAGACTACTTTCCCGGGGTGCAGCTGCCTCCACACCTCTCGCCCTTCGTGTCAGAGAAGGAAGGCGATTATGTGCCCCCTGAGAAGCAGAAGTTGCTGGCCCTGCAGCGGGGAGAGCACCCAGGTGAGTGAAAGGGAGCTGGGCAGGGCGGGGTGGGCAGGCTCCTCCAGGCTGGCCTCGGCTCCAGGGGCTTCACCTGGCTGTTTCCCTTCTTGGCTACAAAGGTGGCAAGCTCCAGAGAACAGGGCAGCAGGGGTACAAAGCCCTTTAAACTCTCATCGGAGTAATGTGGCTTAGGAGGAGGAAACGTTTGTGTCTTATAATCCAGTGTTCCTTGATGTCCAGAGTGACTGAGCAGAATGGTCTGGAAGTTCCACGCGAGGCAGCAGAGCTGAGGGGTTGGGGGCCTGGAGTTTGCTCTGAAGGCAGCTGGGCCTGTGGTGGAGGTGCCAGAGGGCCTGTGGTCAGGATGGCCCTGCTCTGCCTTTGGAACGTCTGTGCCAAAGAGGGTGGTGCCTGGCGCCAGTTCTCACGCCACAAGGGGAAGAGCAGGCTCCCGGGTGTTCGTAATCCTCGGCTGTTTGTAGGAAATTTGAATGAATCTGAAGAGGAGGATGAGGAGGAAGATGATGAAGGTGATGGTGATGAAGAGGGAGGAAAAGAAGAGGAGGAGGAAGAAGACAAGGAGGCTGGTTCAGAAAGGGAGGAAGAGGCCCGACTGACGGCCCCGGAGGAGCCGAGGCTGGAGGGGAAGGTACCAGGGAGTTGATTGGGTTCTCGGCCTGGGAAGCAGCCCCACTGGCCACCTTGGTGCCAGAAGGGTGGGAGCCAGGGGGCTGGAGGTAGAGGGTGGGGGTCAACCTGCAACCACAAGTGTCCCCCCTGTGTCCCCAGAAGCCCAAGGTGATGGTGGGCACAGTGAAGCTGGAGGATAAGCAGCGGCTGGCCCAGGAGGAGGACAGTGAGGCCAAGCGCCTGGCCATCATGATGATGAAGAAGCGGGAGAAGTACCTTTACAACAAGATCATGTTTGGCAAGAGGCGAAAAATCCGCGAGGTGAGTCTCCCCGCCGCCTGAGGCTCCAGCTGGGGCCGCACAGCTGAGCTTCGAGGCCGGCTGGCTCTCCCGGGCAGTCTCTGGGCCCTTTTCTAGCATTTTTCTGACGTTGTCTGCCTGCCTTGGGCATCTTGGTGTCAGTCTCCTTCCTGCACCCGGTGGTTTCTGAGTCTGCTGGGATTGGGGGCCAGAGCTGCTGCAGCAGACTCGGGGCCTGCACTTCACAGAAGTGCGTGAAGCTGGAAGGACTGTGGGAGGTTTTGGTTCAGCTTCTGTTTTGTTTCCTCTCATTCACAGAGCCACATATGCTCAATATAAAAGAAAAAAAATTTTTAAGAGAGTTCTGTGCATGCCAGAACTTTGTAGTGGACGCAGAAGTGGCTCATAGTCTTGCCCTTGGGGTGATCTGTAGTAACAGCCCCCCAGGTTTCTTTGTGCATGTGATAACACAGATGTTACTTGGGGGGCATTGTGCTACACATACAGGCAGAGCTGGTTTTATGGCACTTAGCTTTATTGCACTTCACAGATAACGAGTTTGTTACAGATGGAAGGTTTGTGGCAACTCTGTGTTGAGCAAATCTGTTTAGCACCATTTTTCCAGTATTTGCTCATTTCATGTCTCTGTGTCATCAGTGATGGTAATTCTCACAATATTTCTGACTTTTTCATTATTATTATATTTGTCATGGTGATTTGTGATCAATGTTCTTTGATGTTACTGTTGCAAATAGACTATAATTCACTGAAGGCTCAGACGATGGTTAGGTTTTTTTAGCAGTATCGTATTTTTTATTAACGTATATGCACGGTGTTTTTAGACATAATGCTATTGCCACTTAACAGACAACAGCATAGCATAAACAGAACTTTTATATGCCCTGGGAAACCAAAAAATTCACGTGACTCCCTTTATTGCAGTATTTGCTTTATTGGGGTGGTGGGTGGAATCCAACCCACAATATCTCCGAGGTCTGCCTGTAGGTTGTTCTGCTGTGTGTTTGTTATTTAACCACAGCATGAACTGTCCGTGGCATCATACAGTGCATGGCCTGTTCCCTGCTGACAGGATTAGGTTGTCTCCCTTTTATAGTCGTTCTCAGAGAACAGTCCTGAGCACCTCTCTTCCTACCTCCAAGTGTCTCTGCAGGGTAAAATCTTAGGAGTCTAATTGCCAGGTTGAAAGGCCACCTGTTTTGGAATAGATAGTGCCACATGGCCCCGGGGAAGGACTGTTCCAGGTCGACCCCACCCTAGCAGCTCCTGGTGAAGGTTTGAATGGCCCCCAGCTTTCCCAGGTGAAGGGGGTCAGTGGGGCAGTTGCCTCCAGCTCTGGGAGGCTGCAATCCTCCTGACTTGCTGTGGGCCCATAACTTCACAGAGTCATAAAGGCAGGGGTGAAGGCACGGTTCCTCACCTGAGGCTCTTCAGAGGGGTTTGCTTTTTCCCCTTGGTAATTTGCCTGTTAGCTTTCCTGGAAGCTCTGCTTTTAAGGGGTGGCCTTGAGTGGCAGAAGGGGGAGTCCCCTTCCCCGACCTCCCCCCATCACAGCTTAATCCTCCCCTTCTTCCTCACAGGCCAACAAACTGGTGGAAAAGCGGAAGGCCCACGATAAGGCTGTAAGGTCTGAGAAGAAGGCCAAGAAGGCAAGGCCGGAGTGAGTGGCGGCAGCCTCGCCATGGGTGAGGCCAGCTCCCGGAGGCTGGACTTGGCACAGGGACCCAGAGGGCCTGGGCTTGGTGACAGACCAGGGTCTTTTCTGTTTTCATCCTTCTCCTCCCTCTGCCGGCCCTGGCCTCCTCTCAAGATCTCTGGCTGGGCCCATGGACAGCCCCAGCCTCGCTCGGATGGAGCTCCCTGCTGGTGGCTGGGCAGAGAGGCCTCTGCCTCTCCTTGACCCCGCAATGCTCCCGGGGGTCAAGCGACACAGGGGGCGGGACCCAACCAGCCCCTCACTGACTGTTCCCATTCACCCTGGCTTTCTGCATCCCCTCCCCCACACGTACGGTTGGACCCACGATTTTCCCAGTGCTCTGATGGGGGGTAGGGTGGGGAAGCATTTGTTATTAAATGGCTGGAGTTCTGCAGCCAGTTGAATTCTGTGTTCGTGAGCCTTTCTGGGGTTGGAGAAGGGCCACCTAGTGCTCCAGGTTGGCCAGCCCTCAGTATTCACTGAGAGGAGCCGGTCACTGCTCAGAGCTTTCTGGCTGCCTGTGGATCCCTTGGGGTCCAAGGGTGCCAGAAGGTAGGTGCACATTCCAGCCCAGAGACTTTTCCTCTGTGAACATGCTTCCTCACGTGTAAGCTAAGCGTAGAAATTCTGGAGCCTTCCTCCCAGGCATGTGTGAAGGGTTCACTGATAATGTTTCAGAGAGTCACTAGTGTCAGGTGTCTGGTAGGTAAAGTACTCAGCAAACACCAACCGTGATTGTCATCACTTCCTGCTGGAGTCAGCGTGGGAGGTAAAAGCCAGTGTCTGAAGGATCTATGGGGCCTGAGTTGAGGGTACCTAGCTTTACCTTGTGGGCTTATGGGCAGAGCTGCCAATGACCCCCAATGTGGCTTTGCCAGCAGCTGGACTTGTAACCCTGGCTGGGCCATCCTTATAGCTTCCCACTTGACCCTGGCAGTGCCCTTGCAGAGGCCCAAGGGGACATGCCCTTGCCTGGACTGCCGGTGCCTCATGGCAGAGCCAGGGCCACTCAACCCCTCCCAGGTCAGGCAGGGAGATTCTGAATGCCCCCCCAGGGTGCTCCTGTGGGCTGAGTGCTCTCAGGAGCAGGGCACAGGATGGGGAAGTATGGGTTTGGAACTGGGCTCCTCCTTTGCCAAATCTAGGCATTTGAGGGCCTTGGCCCTCTGCCCCTCACTCTGTAGAAGTGCCCAGGCTCTATAGAACTCTTTTGGGCAGTGTCTTCAGACCCACCCTGTGCAGGGGGAAGGCAAGAGCTTGGGGCAGGCTCTCTGGCTGAGGGAGTGGAGAACCTAGGGCTCCTGTCTCACTGGGCCTCACCGTGGGTGTGCTGTGGGTATCAGAGAGAGATTATGTTCCACTCTGACATGCTTCATGGTGTGTGTGGGGGGTGGTCTTCTAGAGTCAGGGACAGGGTCAGGGTCTCTGGAGCCAAAGTCTGCAGCCCTAGGGGATAACTTGGTCCTGCCTGGGTGCATGTACATCCCAGGGCAAGGCCAGAGAGCGGGCCTATCAGATATGGAAAAATCCTGGACTTCCCTGGTGGCACAGTGGTTAAGGATCTGCCTGCCAATGCAGGAGACACGGGTTCGAGCCCTGGTCCGGTAAGATCCCACATGCTGTGGAGCAACTGAGCCTGTGCGCCACAACTACTGAGCCTGCGCTCTAGAGCCCACGAGCCACAACTACTGAGCCCTCATACCACAACTACTGAAGCCCGCGTGCCTAGAGGCCATGCTCCGTTAGAAGCCACCGCAGTGAGAAGTCCGCCCACTGCAATGAAGTGTAGCCCCTGCTCACCGCAACTAGAGAAAGCCTGCGCGCAGCAATGAAAACCCAACGCAGCCAAAAATAAATAGGAAAAAAAAAAGATATGGAAAAATCCCTGGCAGTCATGCTAACGTGGAATTTTCCCCATTCCGGAGTCACCCAGTAATGGCAGGGGCAGTGGGGCTCTGACGTGGCTTACGCCCCACTGGGTGGCCAGCTGGTTTTGCACTGCCCACAGCTGGAGCTGAGCATTCTCAGCTCCAGGCAGGCACTAATCCCCATCCTTGGGCCTGCTCCTCTGGGGTGAAGGAGGGAAGCCTGGGACTGGAAAGAGTCAGATCCTGAATGCGGCACCTGCATCCTGATGGCACTGTGCTCAGTGATGGGCACCTTGGAGGGGGGGCGTCAGCTGAGACCTCCCGGTGGTATGACCACCCCTACTCCTCTCATCCACATTTCAGATGCTAAAAATGTGTCCCCAGTTTGCACTGACTTTAGAGCCACAGGCCATATCTTCCAGTGAATAAAGTTAAGCAGCTAGTGTAGCCTCCTCCCTTTTCCCAGAGCTGGGCTGCCCTCACCATCACCACGCCACCCCGTTTCCCAGGCACCCTCGAATCCTCTACGGAGCTGGGAGCTCAGCCGAGCCTCAGGGTCCGGCGGCAGGACAATGGCCCCGTTGGCACATCCGAGACAAACGCGCCTTGTTGGGCCAGCGGCGGGGGCGCGACGCTGCGCCCCGGCGCGCTGAATGCGGCTTCTGTGCGACCCGGGCAGGCGCAGAGGGGAGGGGAGGGGGCCGGGCCCCGGGGCGCCCATTGGCCGCGGCGCCGGGGGGGCCGGGCCAGGCTGGCGGCAGCACCTGGCCGGAGAGGTTGCGGCGGCGGCGGGGGCGGGAACATGGTCCAGGCCCGGCCGAGCAGGGGGACCTGGCGGGTACGCCCCGCCGCCTTAGTAAGCGCCCGGGCGGCGCGGCCCGGGGCCGAGCCTGCACGCCAAGGCCGAGAAGGACGGGGACAAGGTACGTCCTGGGGGCCCAGCACCCATCACCAGATTGCGCCCTGCCTCAGTCTACCCCCTGGGGTCCAAGCCCGCGCTGCCCACGCCCGGAACTGGGGCTGCGCACGCCAGACTCTAGACCTGAGTGGTGAGGGAGTGCTACACTACCGCTTTGGGGCTCACGCACCTGTCCTAGCTGACAGAGGGTGGGAAGGCTGGGGCCTGCGGGGGGGCGGGGAGGGGGGTGGCGCAGGTTGGTGCTCGCCCGGCCCTTGGTTTCTTCCCCACGGTCCCATTTCCAGGGTTTACCCAGTCCTTGGTCTTGGGGCGGGTGGGGCTGGAGCTGGGCTGGAACTGGGAGTTCATTAATCATTAATCTTGGACATGGTGCCAGAGCCCTGGGGGAGGAGGGGCAGGGATCTTCCCTCTTCCCACCAGCCCTCCCCAGAAGAGGGGCCGTCAGAGCAGGGGCTGGGCATCAGCGTAAATAATGGATCCCCTCTGCCTGGGGAAGGCCCTGTCCTCTACCGCTTAGGGGGCAAGGCCACCAAGGAAAGGCTTGTGGGAGTGGGATAAACTCTGGTATCCAGGAATGGCCCCGTAGGTAACCCAACAGTTCCCTTGTTCCCTGGACCAGTGCTCAGAAAGGGGGTCCATCTTGGTCTGCCCCCGTTGGTGCCAAGCCAAGGTGCTTTGGTAACATTACAGAACAAGGCTGTGGTTCCTTCCCAGCAGGGACCCCCTCCCACCTGCCTAGAGCAGGAGAGGTGATGGGCACACATCTGGCTGCAGTAACCCACACCAGTGGGAGGGAGGGAGAGAGGGTGGCAGACCTGACACCTGATCACCTGGGTTGCCCCGGTGACAGGTGCCATGGAAATCCTCAGGAGGACAGTCCAGTTCCAGAATCCAACCTCTGCCTTTACAAAGAGGGTGACATAAGGCCCAGAGACGGTAAGGCCATGGGCAGGCCTGAGCTGGAGCAGACCATGTGCTGCTGCATTGTCCCTTGCCCCTCAGAGGAGGCATTGTTACTAACCCTATTATCCAAGGGGGGAAACTGAGTTTCAGGGGGATTCGGTGACTTGCCCAAGGTCACATAGTTCAAATGTGGCTAAACTGACTCCAAATTCAGTGGCTTGCCGGAGTCCCCATTTCAGGACCCCAGCGTTGCTCAAGATCTGTCTGCCCTTCTGGGGTCCTAGCCTCTTAGACCTTCCATGGCTGCCCCCAGCCCCCAGCTCAGGACCCCTCCCCCATTGCCTCCCTAGCTCCCAGCTCTGCCTGACACTCGGGGGGTGGGCAGGCTGCTACCCTGGGAGCAGAGACAACAGAGCCCTGTTCCCAGCTGCCACCTCGGACTGTTTCCTCCCTGCTTCTCACTTGGGCAGAGCCCTGCCTGAAGGAATCCCTGTGGACAAAGAAGCACGCCTGCCTCCTGTGCATCCCCTTGTCTGATGCGCATGGGTCTGATATTTGAGGGCATGGGTCCAATCCAGCAAGGGAGGAGTGTGTCCTTCCCTCTAGGCTTTAAGGGACTAATTGTGTCACCCTGGTGAAAGAGGCAATGATTAACCTGGGAGAACGATACACAGATGTTGGAATTCCAGGCATGGCAACAGGCTTGTGAAGGGCTTCTTGCTTCCCTCAGACTGAGCAAGGAATATGGACCATCCCTGTTTAGGAGCCCTGTCCTACTCCAGACAGGGAGGGCAGGATGGAGCAGAGCGCCCATGGGGGTCAGCAGGCTGGGGTCAGGGGAATAGCCAGGTGAGGAGTGATGGTTCAGAGGAAGTGGGGTTCCAGAGGAAACATGCTTTCCTACCTGCCAGCCCCAGGGCAGAGATGGGGTGTGGCTTGGGCACCCCCAGATCTGATCCCAGTGGTGCCCAGACTTGCCATGGGACCCTAGGCAAGTCCTTCTCTCTCTGTGCCTTGATTTTCTCAGATGTGAAATCTGGGAGTCAGGGACCTTGGGTCTGGAGCATGGGAAGTATGGGTGCTTGGATGGGGAGGGTGGCCCTCCAGGAGATGGTACTGGCGGGTCCTGCCTCTCCTGCCAGGTGGATCTAGAAGGGTCATGATAATAACCCGAGGTGTGTGCAGAGGGCTCCTTATGCCTCACCCCGTTTGATCCTCACAGCAAACCCGTGAGAAGGTTGAAGTATCCCCATTTGTTAGGAAACCAAGGCTCAGAGAGGGGAGGTCACCTGCCCAAGGTCGCCCAGCTGGGGAGCTGGGATTTATAGGCAGACCTCTCCAGGATTAGTGAGGCGGGCGGGAAGATCCAGGGCATTGTGCATAGCAAGTGCTCAGCACCTTTTAAAAAACCTTTATATTTTACATATTTTTATGCAAACAAGTGCATGATATCCCTTTAAAAAACATTTCAGTCATGCTAGAAGGTAAGGAGAATGATACTACCAACTCTCACATACTCACCTGAGGGCTTCTCAGTGATTTTGAAGCTAATAAAGAAGGGACTGACTACTTGCTTAACATGTGTTTTGCCACTCTTCAGTTAGAGCTACTTTGGGGCGACTCAAATCTGCCATCAGGAGGGGTGGTGATTTTGCCTGGACAAAGCAGCGAGGCAAGACCTGTGGGCTTGCTCGTAGTTCTGAGCCTCGGTGTCCCCGCCGTCACATGAGCTAGCAGGTGACACTAAGCGTGTCTGTGTGGTTGCCATTTGGAACCGTGGAAATAGGTGATTGACCCTGCAAGATCAAAAAGTTTTCTAGTCATCAAAGAACACTGCCTTCTTAATCAGCTGCCAGGCCTGGTACCCAGCTGCAGCCATTCCCCCAGCCAAGGGGGCAGTAGGAGCAAGCTGTCAGGGCTCCTTGACAAGTTTGGAGGTGGTCCTGAAAGCTGAAGTGCCCCTCGGGAGATCCTCCCCATCTCTACTCCAGCACCCCCTCCAGAGGGTCTCAGAGGGGGGAAGCTTCCAGATTCTTGCAAGTCAGTCCCCCAGCGCTCCTGGATGGAGGGCCAACCTCTCCATCTGCACCTTCAACTGTGCAGCTCACACTTTCCAGCTTCTTCTTGGTCCCAGACCCTTGCTGTCTCTTCCCCATTTTAGGACACTGAGGTTCAGAGAGGGCAGCATGCCTGCCGTGGTCACACAACAAGGTGGGGCATGGTTCAGACTAGCCACGTTTCCCTCCTCCTCCAGCCAGACTGCAGTTTTTCAAAATGGAAACGTCGTTATTTTAATTTTTTCCAAAGTAATACAGACTCTTTGTAAAACAAAATTATATGTGTGTAAGTATATATTTATGTGCGTGTATGTGTGTACATATATGTGTGTATATATGTGTTTTTTTACTTCATTATATATTATGGGCATCATTTTAATGAGGACATATTAGACCATTTGGATGAATGTCACATATTTTTAACCATCCCCTCTTGTTGGACACTTAAGTTGTTTCTATTTTTCCCCTTCGCTAAATAATACTACAAGGAACATCTTTGTGCTCCGTCTCAGATCTCTTGTTAGATTTTCTTCTTTGAACAAATTTCCACAGGTAGAAGTGCTGGGTCTGAGGACGGACACTTTTAGAGCTATAACAGTTGCTGTCAAATATGCATTCTAAGCACTGTAGGGAGAGTCTTTCTGCTCTATTCTTAAAGTCTCCTCCATTGTCCCCGTAAGATTCCCTTCCAGCCACAGGAAACAGCCCTAAGACACCCTCACTCCACCACCATCTCTGCCAGAGCCCTGTTCCTATGTGTGCGCACTGAACAAACAGCATGGATGCCCATCAGTCAGGGAATGGTTCACAGGAGCGGTGGTTCCACAGAATATTCTGTAGCCGATGTCTTTGGAGGCCCTTTATCTGCTCATTCTGCTCATATTCCACTGGCCAGAATTCAGTCACGTGAGGACACTGAACTGCAAGGGAGAATGGGAAATGTAGTTTAGCCATGTACCCAGGGAGAAAGGGAACTAACTGCCTTTGGAAATTGGAAAACACACTGTAGCTTCTGCCGCTGGGGCCCCCTACCCCAGCAAGTCTCCCTGGCCACGCTCCTCCTGCCTCCAGGCTGGATCAGGTGTTTTCTCTGTGCTCCAGGAAGCCCTGCCAGTGTGTCCTCTATCACAGCATCTGCAGCTGTCAGCTTGCTCCTCTCTCACGTCCAGCACTGAGAGCCCGAGCTCCGTGCACCGGGCATCAGGCACCCCAGTGCTGGGCACAGTGCAGGTGCTCAGTAAATACCTGCAGAACAGATCAATTTAAAACTCATTGTGATCACAAAACGATGTCCATAATCTATTGACATGTGAAAAAAACAAAATGTGCTCCCCAACAGAGACACCTCCTATTGCCTCTATTGATAGAAAAAATGTGAGGAGGCTTGTGCCGAAGCTTTAAGGGTGCTGCCCTCTGGGGATGGAGCTCTTTATATTTTTCTGTAATTGTCTGAACTTCTTTTCATTGAGCATATGCTGCTTTTATAATTACAACAATTTTTTTCCGGTGGGGGCAGAACCAGCCGGAGCCGACGTCACTGACACTGGGGGAAGAGACCCCTCTGGCAGGGCTGGAGGCGCAGGTTCTGCAATCAACGCTCCCACTCTGGAAAGCTTGGCTTCACGTGGCTCTTCTTTTCCTTTTTTAAATTTATTTTATTGAAGTATAGTTGATTTACAATGTCGTGTGAGTTTCTGGTGTACAGCAAAGTGATTCAGTTATATATATATATATATATATATATATATTCCTTTCATATTCTTTTTCCATTATGGTTTATTACAGGATATTGAATATAGTTCCCTGTGCTATACAGTAGGACCTTGTTGTTTATCCATTCTATATATAATAGTTTGCATCTTCTAATCCCAAACATTTCTTACTTTAGAAAATGCTTTTATTGAGGTGTTTTCTTCATACTTCCCCAAACTGCTTACTAAATATGTAAAAAATCAGAGTAGTGTTTTATATCATAGCTTTTGATAAAAGCAATGAAAAGAGCCAAAGTTCTTGAGATTTTTTTTTTATTATTTTTTTTTTGCGCTACGCGGGCCTCTCACTGTTGTGGCCTCTCCCGCTGCAGAGCACAGGCTCCGGACACGCAGGCTCAGCGGCCATGGCTCACGGGCCCAGCCGCTCTGCGGCATGTGGGTTATTCCCGGACCGGGGCACGAACCCGTGTCCCCTGCATCGGCAGGTGGACTCTCAACCACTGCGCCGCCAGGGAAGCCCTTGAGATATTTTTAAAACAGTAATTGAGTCACATTTTCCTCTTTACCGTATCAAGATGCTGTTGTTTTATTGAGTTGCCCTTGTCTCAGACTTAAACTATCTTGAACTATTATCATGTTGTAATTGACATAAAAGAGGAATTTGCTTTGCATCAGCACTAATTGGTTTATCAATATCCTGTACCATTTACATTTTAAAACTGAATGTCTGTAAGATGGTAAGGCATATCTGTACAAAGCCTTACAACTGGTAGTGTATAGGAAGCTGTTCAGAGTGTTATGTCTGTATTATAGCCAGTTTTAGGCTATGGTCACTTATCATAATCGAAAAACTAGTTACTAGTAACTTGTCCAGCTTCTAGACTAATTTTATGGGAGAGGAAATGTAAATTTCTGGAAGAAAAATTGCATACAAAATTAATTGGTGTTGACATAGGATTAGAGCATTAGTATGCATTTGCATCTTTAGAATTTCATCTTCGTTTTTCTGGACGTTAATGAATATATAATAAAAAAGTAAAAGCCTATGTTATGCTACACTGAAATTTCCCTCTATCTTTGCCAGTTTATCTTATATTCCGCTTCTTACTTTGAGTGTCACTGGATCAGAATGTTCCTTAGGCATCCTCTGGCATTCCTCAAATAATTTTCCTAGCAAAACTCTTATTAGATGATCATTTGCCATTCTAAAATGAAGTTTTTGTAGCATTAGTGCTTGTGTAAGTCTAACCCCAAAGGTCAGCTAATAAAGAACTGTATGAAAATCAGTTGAATCAAATTAATTGAATAAAATGTATACAATGCAATGCATGCATTGGCTACTAGAGTAGGGTTGTTATCAAAGAGGAAAGGAAGTGATCAAATTCCAAATAGAAATATTAAGAGCAGAAGCAACAAATAGATTTTTCCTTATTGTTGGCCTTGATCTACTATGACAAAAACAATATTTAGAAATATGAAACTTCCAATGTTTAATTTTTTCAAAACTATATATTACTGTTACAGATATATATGTGTGTCAATAAAATATTTATGTGGCTCTTCTTTACTAGCTTCCCACTCTTCCCACGATCTCACTTCTTGCTCAAAAGCTTTCACTCCACTCCTACATGGACGAGGTTCTTACCCCTCTGTGACACTGGGCTTGTCACATCCCCTCCCTGTGCCTCAGCTTCCTTATATACAACAAAGTGGGGGATCTAAAGGGCTCTCTGCAAAGATTATGAGAGTGCGTGATGCATGGGAAGTCCTGAGCACAGAACTGGGCTGTGGTCCAGAGTCCACGCTCATAAACCAGCATGTCTGCTATTTGATGCCAGCTCTGCCCCAACTTTCTCCCATGCATCCGTCTTCAAGCTAGCTCAGCCCAGAAAAGATAAAACATCTCTATCCCATGCCCTGGACCTGGTTCAGCACTCAGGGAGATCAGGACTCTGGGCCTCCCCTGTTTCGTGGGTGCTTGCTGGGCTGCTCCCCGGCTGGGTGGGGCTTTGGGGGAAAGAGCATTCAGAGCACACTGTCAGATGCCTGCTGCTCCTTGGGAGGGACTGGCAGCTGCTCGTCCGATGAAAGTGCTCGATGTGGGATAAATGACCGTCACAGTAGGGAGGGTGGGAGGGAGGGAGACGCAAGTGGGAAGAGATATGGGAACATATGTATATGTATAACTGATTCACTTTGTTATAAAGCAGAAACTAACCATCGTAAAGCAATTATACTTTTATACAATTGGAGCAATTATACTCCAATAAAGATGTTAAAAAAAAAAAGGAGGGTGGGAGGTAGATGTAAGAGGGAGGAGATATGGGGATGTATGTATATGTATAGCTGATTCACCTTGTTATACAGCAGAAACTATCACAACATTTTAAAGCAATTACATTCCAATAAAGATGTTAAAAATTTAATTAATTAATTAATTAAAAAACTGATGGTGATACCTGGGTTCCTAGAGCCCCACGCATGGGCCATGGTGGGAGCTCTGGGCATCAGTGCTGACGGAAGGATGTGGGGGGCTTTTCTGGGCACCCTCTGTCCATGGGCAAGGCTGAGCGAGAACAGACCTGAACCCAGCAAAGAACAGGATGCGAGAGATTCCAGTGCCTGGGCTGAGCCCGAGGGCCTCTGGCCCCAAGAACTGCCTCTTCCTAGGGAGACCTTGGGAAGGATCAGCATCTCTGATCAGCCCAAATTCCTCAAGGCTGGTCCAGGGTGTCCTGTGCCACCATCCCTCACACAGGGTGGAGGCAGGACAGGCAGGATTCCGTACCGTACTTCTTTGATAAAGGATTTGGAGGTCAGAGAGGTGGAATCTCATCAGACTCAGTACCTCCCAGCCCTGGTCAGGTACTCTTCCTCCAGCAGGCCTTCCAGGTTGAGTTGCTTGCTCTCTGGGCTCTCACAGATTTTAGGCAAATCTTGGTCTCAGGTTGTGTCTTGGCATCTTTAAGCCCTAGAGTTTGGGAAGTCCCTGTTTTGACTCTGGTTCTGTCTGCTCTTTGCTAACTGTGTGACCTTGGACAGGTGATTTCACCTCTCTGAGCTTTGGTATCTTTACCTGGGGAGTGGCTAACAATGGTACTTGACTCATAGGGTAGCTGTGAGACTTAAATGAGATGTGATTGGAGGAGAAATTAGCTTCCCCAAACTCACCTGCCTCCCTGTCCCTCCCATGGCCTTCAAGCCGGTCCCAGGCTCTCTGCCGGGCTCTGCGGCTGCTTGTCCTTGGCCCAAGGACGCCAGGGGCCTTGCTGAGCCATTGGATAAAGGAGCTGCCTGGCTGCTGAGGTCCAGAGAGGTTTGGGGACCACCCAGGGGGCAGAGGGCCAGGGCAGCACCTGCAGGGTACAGGGACATGCCACCTGCTCTCCCCAGGGAGGGAACTCATGAATATTCACACCCACTAGAGCATGAGGGAGCCAGCCAGCACACTCCTGGGTGTCATTGGAGCGTTCCTGTTTCCCAGTGACTACAGAGGCAGCCTGGGAGTCAGATGTGGCTCAGTCAGGGAGAGGAAAGGGGCATCCAGACACGGCCGGAGGTGAGTGTGTCTTCCTCTGTCTCACGCACAGGCCCCTGGGGGGAGCAGGACACCCTGGGACTGAGGCCTGCCTGGTGGTGATGCTCTAGGCAAGAAGGTTCACCATCCCGGGCTCGGTTTCCCCGTGTGCATGCTGTGGGGGATGAGTCCTGTTTCTCCTTTGTTCCCTGGAGTGTGCTGGTCCAGCCAAACAGGAGGATTGCTGGGCCTGGCCAGGAGCCAGCCATTGGCACAGACGGAGGGTGATGTGGCTAGGGTAACCCAGAAGGAGAGGAATAGATAGGGTGAGCTAGGGAGGGGGGATGGTCTGCCCTGAGTGCCTGGGACTGTCACCACCATAGCAGAGGAAAGAGACTCAGGTTCTGGCCCTGTCTTTGCTACTGCTGCACTGTGTGACCTTGATGGTGGCTCTGCCGTTTCTGAGCCTCAGCCTCCTTGCTGCACTGTCTTCCAGGCTACAGGCCGTGAGGCTTGGGCCAGGCTGAGATTGTCCTTGGTACCCCATGGACTTAGACCTGGGACCGTCAGCTGCCTGCAAGCCTCAGCCTTCTGTGATGGAACATCCAGCTGTGCACACCCTCCTTCCCACGGGCTTGGGCTGGGCCTGGGACATGCCAGGCAGAGGCCGCCATGGACAAACAGGAACATGCACATTTCAGGCCAACAGATCTGAACTCGAATCCCAGCCCTGCCCACTGCCTTGCTACCCTGGGCAAGTCACATCACCTCCCAGAGCCTCGGTTTTCCCATCTGCAAAATAGATGTGACAGTGGGGTCTGCCTCCCAGGATAGCTGGGTGGAGTCAGTGAGATGCTCTGGAGGAGACCCCATCCCAGGGCCTGGCTCATAGCAGGGCTCAAAAGTGAAATCAGGGGCTTCCCTGGTGGCGCAGTGGTTGAGAGTCCGCCTGCCGATGCAGGGGACACGGGTTCGTGCCCCGGTCCGGGAGGATCCCACGTGCCGCGGAGCGGCTGGGCCCGTGAGCCATGGCCGCTGAGCCTGCGCGTCCGGAGCCTGTGCTCCGCAACGGGAGGGGCCACAGCAGTGAGAGGCCCGCGTACCGCAAAAAAAAAAAAAAAGTGAAATCAGAGGGTGGAAAGGGCCCAGGGCCCAGCACCTATCAGGGCAGGGCCCGGCTGGTTTTGAGGAAGCCAAAGTTGGGGAATGAACAAATGAATGAGGGAAGCAGGGATGGGGGTTGAGGGGGCGGTCCTGGGCGGGGCCAGGCAGAGCCTGATTGGTGGTCCTGGGAGGCAGGTCTGCCCCCTGCTGCCTGACCTGCGCCCAGAGCCTTGCCAGCCGCCTCCCAGAGTTCCAGAAAGTGCCCTGGTGAGTGGGGCTCCTGGGGCAGGGGTGGGCCCCGGGGTTTTTTAGAGGGCAACAATCCGAATCCCTCCCCATTTTAAAGTCAGAGAAACCGAAGCCCAGGGCCCCACTCAGGGTTGGGGCTCACATCTGAGGCTCTGGCCTGGCCCAGGGCTCTGTCCTGATATTTGCTGGGACCCCTGAGGAACAGGAGGCTGGTGGGGTCACTTGAGGCAGGGGGCAGGTCTGTGCTTGGTCGGGTTGGGGGCAGCCACTCCTTGTTCAGGGGGAGACTACCCTGAGGGCGACAAAGACAGGAACCCAGAGCAGGTCCCCACGCTCTTTGAGCGGTAACTATGCGCTAGTCGTTTTGCCAGCAGGAAAAGCCAGCACTACCAGCTTCCCCACTTAACAGATGAGAAACTGAGGCTCCAAGGGGTTCCTGTGATTGAAACACAGGCCCGGGGCTTCCAGGTTGGCTCCTCCCCTCTCCTGAGACCTCTTCGTGACCAGACCTTCGCCAGCTGACTTTACCCACCTCGCAAGCTTTATCTACTATTTAAATATAGTAAATACGTGTTATTGCCTTTTTCTGATTAAAAGTAATACATGCTCCTTAAAAAAAATGCAACCCTTACAGAAATGCATAATATAGAAAACGATTACCTTTTATACCCCTCCCCCAGCTACGCAGAGAATACCACTGTTAAAACTTAGAATATGCCCCTACAGTGGTTTCTTTCTGGGCCTATGTATATTTACCTATTGCCTATATGGATTTGGGGGCATAGTGTTCCAGAACTTTCTTTTTCCACATTAGTAGATCATGGTGTGTTTTCAAGCAAGTCCACTCAGCTCCACCTTGTTTCTTTTTCTTTTCCTTTTTTTTTTTTTTTTTTTTGTTACGCGGGTACAGATGCCTCCATCTGGGAAGGGGCCTTGGTTTGTGGAACAGGTGCCCTGCTGATGGACACTGAGGTTGTTTCTAACTTTTTTCTGACCAAACCGCCATGAACACCCTTGCATGGGTGACTTTGCCCAAGTGTTTTTGCAGAATAGTTGGAATTGGAAGAGCTTGTACCTTCCTCCTTTGATAGGAGTACCGGAGACTCTCTCACACTCTCGTCCACCCTTGACCCTGTCCACCTTGCCCACCTAAGAGTGAACAGAGATATGTCATTGTCACCAGGGAAGCCAAATTCCCTCTTATATAGTTCCTTCCTCTGCAAATTTCTTCTTCATGTCCTTTCCTTTGAGGACAACTTTCTAGATGAGAAGCGGAAAACTCAGGGGCTAGTCAGGCAGACCTGGAGTACCCATTCTCTGGGAAAGGTTTGTGGGTGCCTCCGGTCACTTTTCCAGGGGGAATTACATAGGGTCCTCCTCCAGGCTGACTGGCTGACCTCTGGCTGCAGGGTCAGTGGTGACGTGACATGCGTGTGATCACGGGGCAGCACGCGTGATCTCTCTTGGCCTCTGGGGCCCAGGGCCTAGTGCAGCATGCACCACAGCAGCAGTGGAAAGTTTTGGACCTTGGCTTTGTAGCTAAGGGGCAGTGGGAAGGCTCCCAAGTCCCAGCTCTCTCCTGGACCCCCCATGGCTTAGCCTGAACTGCCCCCATTACAGCTCAGGCCTCAGCCCCCTGCCGACAGGGTTGCCACAGTTAGACCTAAAACCTACTACCCCCCAAACTGAAAACAAACAAAAAAACCAGGACATCTAGTTAAATTTGATATTCAGAGACATATTGAATAATTTTTAGTATAACTATATCCCTGGCAATATTTGGGACACGTGTATACTAAAAAAAGTTTTATTTGTTGTGGGTTTTTTTTTTAATTTTATTATCTTTGGCTGCTTTGGGTCTTTGTTGCTGCACATGGACTTTCTCTAGTCGCATGAGCAGGGGCTACTCTTCATTGCGGTGTGCAGGCTTCTCATTGCGGTGGCTTCTCTTGCTGTGGAGCACGGGCTCCAGGCACGCAGGCTTCAGTAGTTGTGGCACACGGGCTCAGTAGTTGTGGCTTGCAGGCTCTAGAGCGCAGGCTCAGTAGTTGTGGTGCACGGGCTTAGTTGCTCCATGGCATGTGGGATCTTCTCAGACTAGTGCTCAAACCCGTGTCCCCTGCATTGGCAGGTGGATTGTTAACCACTGCACCACCAGGGAAGTCCCTATTCGTTGTTTATCTGAAATTCATACTTACCCGGTTAACCCTGCCTGCCGGCAGTTGGAGAAAAGATGGGCATGTGGGCAGAGGCCGGGCTGGCTGTGTGATCTGAGCCCTCTCCTTCCTCGCTCTGAGCCTCAGTTTCTCCATCTGGCTCCCCTACAGATCCCATGGGCACGGGGGCCTGTAAGGAGAGATGAGGAGCCTTGGCCCCTCACTGGGAAGCTGGGAAGGGTGGCACGGGGGACAGGCGGGCTGGCTGGGCCTTCTGAAAGGTGAGGGATTCGGGCCCAGGCCCCTCCCTGTAGACAAACCTGGCCCCAGGCCTGGGGGGACAGAGCACTGGGAAAGGGTCTTCTTTTCCTTTTTACTTACAACATGATTTCATCATGAAGGCCCAAAAGGTGTAAAAAATAAACTAATGAACACCCACGTACCCACCACTCAGCTTAAAAGTTAAAACAGAACCAGGCAGCAGAACCTTCTCCCTGCCACACTCCCTAGCCTCTCTTTGCATTGGCTTTGCCCAGCGGGTCCATCTGCAGCCGAGAGTCTTTCTGTCCCTGTCTGGACCTGCTGGGGGGCCACAGAGCTGGCAAAGGCAGGTCCCAATGTTGAAGGCTGCCTCTCAAGCCAGCCAGGCCTGAGATGGTGGTGGGGGCTCCCTGCGGCCAGCCCCCTAACGCTTTCCCTGCTCTGTACTCCCCACAGGTGTCTGAGATGCCGCTGCCACAGAAGAAGCGCTGGGAGTCCATGGCCAAGGGGCTGGTGCTGGGAGCACTCTTCACCAGCTTCCTGCTACTGCTGTACTCCTACGCCGTCCCCCCGCTGCACACTGGCCTGGCCTCCACGTGAGTGGCCCTGCTGGGCAGCTGAGGGCTGGGGGTGGGGGAGGGTTGGCTCCTGCCCCCGTGACCACGGTTACCTCCTGGGTGGCCACCCTGTGCCCTTCATCATGCTGTGCCAGGCAGAAATCCCACTGAGAGCAGAACACCCTGTGGAACCCTAGGCCTCGGTGTCCTCATCTGTGAAGTGGGTATAGTAACAGAGCCTGACATGGAGCATAAGAATCAAATAACACCATCTGCACGGTGGGCTCCAATGGGGCCAGGAGGTGGGGAGGACCTGTCCAAGAGCACACAGCTGGCACAGGCCTGGATTCAAACTGGGGTCTGTCTGCCTCCAAGCCTGGCTCCTAAGCATGAGTCCACCCCACCTCCCCACAGGGCTGTTCTGCCCAGGACGCAGCACAGCCTGTGCCCTTAATTGGAGGTATTAAGTTGAACTAGAGGAAACTGCTAATAACTGACCATTTTCGGCCTGCAAAGTTTCATGTGGTCCTACCTAATGCTAATTCATGATAAATGTACTTAACAGTGGCCATGAATGAGACGTGTTATTGTCCTCACAGCAACACCATGAACAGGCTTATTGTCCCCATTTCACAGATGAGGAAAGTTAAGGCCAGAGAAGCCAAACAACTGACCTAGGCCTTGCAGCCTGAATGCAGGCCCATCTGGTCCCTGGGCTCCCCTGCCACACACCCCACCCCCAGCAGCCCGCTCTCTAGACCTGGGGTAGCAGAGCCCAGGGTGCTAAGTCCTGAGGCTCTGCCACCACTCCATCCCAAGCAGGACCCCCGAGGGCGCAGCACCCTGCTCCCCGGCCCTGAGTGAGCCAGAGGCACTGACCCCGGCCAACGGCTCGGTGGGAGGCTGCCAGCCGAGGCGCGACATCGTGTTCATGAAGACGCACAAGACGGCCAGCAGCACGCTGCTCAACATCCTGTTCCGCTTCGGCCAGAAGCACGGGCTCAAGTTCGCCTTCCCCAACGGCCGGAACGACTTCGACTACCCGGCCTTTTTCGCACGCAGCCTGGTGCAGGACTACCGGCCCGGGGCCTGCTTCAACATCATCTGCAACCACATGCGCTTCCACTACGACGAGGTCCGGGGCCTGGTGCCGCCCAACGCCACCTTCATCACTGTGCTCCGCGACCCCGCCCGCCTCTTCGAGTCCTCCTTCCACTACTTTGGCTCCGTGGTGCCCTTCACGTGGAAACTCTCGGGCCGCGACAAGCTGGCCAAGTTCCTGCAGGACCCAGACCGCTACTACGACCCCCACGGCTACAACGCCCACTACCTCCACAACCTGCTCTTCTTCGACCTGGGCTACGACAGCGACCTGGACCCCGGCAGCCCGCAGGTGCAGGAGCACATCCTGGAGGTGGAGCGCCGCTTCCACCTCGTGCTCCTGCAGGAGTATTTCGACGAGTCGCTAGTGCTGCTCAAGGACCTGCTGTGCTGGGAGCTGGAGGACGTGCTCTACTTCAAGCTCAATGCCCGCCGCGCCTCGGCAGTGCCGCGCCTCTCCGGCGAGCTGTACCGGCGCGCCACAGCCTGGAACGTGCTGGACGCCCGCCTCTACCGCCACTTCAACGCCAGCTTCTGGCGCAAGGTGGAGGCCTTTGGGCGCGAGCGCATGGCCCGCGAGGTGGCCGCCCTGAGGCGCGCCAACGAGCGCATGCGCCGCATCTGCATAGACGGCGGCCACGCGGTGGACGCGACCGCCATCCAGGACTCGGCCATGCAGCCCTGGCAGCCGCTGGGCACCAAATCCATCCTGGGCTACAACCTCAAGAAGAGCATTGGGCGGCGGCACGCGCAGCTCTGTCGACGCATGCTCACACCCGAGATCCAGTACCTGATGGACCTGGGCGTCAACCTGTGGGTCACCAAGCTCTGGAAGCTCATCCGGGACTTCCTGCAGTGGTGACGCCCGCCCGTGGAGGAGGGCTGAGCAGGGGCCCGCTGGCCTCCCCCCACGGCCCTCCTGGTGCCACCCCAGCCCCTGGGGTGAGGCGGGGCTACTGCAGGGGTGCAACCAGCCAAGGACTGGGCCCACTGCACACAGGGCCTGAGATCAGTATTTGACTAATTATAGTTTTTGGTTTTTGGTTTTTCGTTTTTTAAATTAAATCCCCTTCCCTCCAAAAAAGAATGTTCTATTTTCTGGCTCCCCTTAAAGGGGAGACTTCAGAAGTAAAAGAATTTGATGTGTTTTTGTTAATCAGCCTCAGTGGTGCTGACTGGCGGGGCCCTGGTGTGTGTGGGATGACTGGTCGGGATTGGGGGAACCCAAGGGAGCATGATGGGCACCTGAGCGTGTCTGTGGGGCAGAGCCCAGTGGTATGGCAGGGTTTGGTGTGTATCTGTCACATGCTGAAGCCCTGTGTGGTTGAAGGGGTCCCATGAGCTACCAAGACCTGGAAGATTGTGTGTGTGTGTGTGTGTGTGTGTGTGTGTGTGTGTGTGTGTGTGTGTGTGTGTGTGTGTGTGTGTGTAACAGGGAGGTGGGGAGAACTTGGTGGAGCCATGAACAGCAGGCCCAGGGCCCAGGCTAACGGTTCCTCGTGCAATCTCATTAGTCCTCACAATAATCCTTTGAGGTAGGCACAATTACCATCCCATATTACACATGTGGGATTTGACATTCTGAGAGCAGGAAGGAAATGCTTGAGGTCATGTTGCAAGATTTACCAGACCCAGTACTAAGCCATCTCTCTGGGAACCCAAACCCTTTCCATAGCCAATGTCTGTTCACCCATCCCTGCCTGCCCCCTTTCCCCTAATGACCACTCCAGGCTGCCTCACCATCTGCTTGTGCTCTAACCCTACCTAAGTCCTGGGTTTTCCCCTTCCACCCTGGAGTTCAGTTTAATTAATCCAAAAAACATTTTATATTCATTAGATGTCTGTAGTGCGCCCCAGCCTTGAGCTGGCCCTGAGCAGACAGCAGTCAGCAAGTTGGCTTAGACCCTCCTGGAGCTCATGTCCAGAGAGCAACCAAGGCATGTCGGGTATGATCAACCATGGCAGGGATGTGTCAGCTCTAACCATCTGCTTCCATCAGCCTCCCCGGGGAACAGAGGCCCTTCCTCAAGTCTCTAACCAGTAGCCAGCAGCCAGATATGAAAGGCAGAAACCACAGCCAGGAGATTCTTTACTGGAGACCTGTTTGTGCCAGGTTCCAAGCCAAGTGCTTACATAACTTATCTGGATACCTACAACATCCTAGCTTTATAGATCAAAGCTCAGAGAGGTTGAGTGACCTACCCAAGGTCACACAGCTAATTAGGGCCAGGGTCAGAATTCAAAGTCAGATCAGTCAGCCAGATCACTCAACCTCCCTGGGCTTGAGTCAATCTTCCTCCTGGGAGGAAGCTTCTGGTCCAAGGAGGGTAGGAAGGAGTTAGGGTGACAAATTGTTTCACTTTTCTAGAACTGTCCCGGTTTTAGCACTGAAAGTTCCCACATTGAAGGAAGTGCCTCAGTCCTGGACAACTAAGACAGTTGGTCAGTATGGGACAGGTTTGACCCCACCAACCCTCTGGGACCACTGCCTACACCCTCATAATATTCCTTGTGGCAAGAAATTAGCACAGCCTTGGAGTCTTTATTTAATTCATAGGGAGAAAAATAAGCAAAAATAAATAAATAAAACTGACAACATCTAAGACTATTTGCAGGAAAAGATGTAACTGACCCCACATTTATTAGAGAATTCTCCCTCCTTTTATTAATCAAAGAGAGACGTGACTCAGTGCAATATGATAGCTTCCTGGGTTTGTGGAACCCCATAATTCTATTTCCTTGGACCCCTAAGGGCCTAGAAATGCCCATAATAATATTATATATAATTACATTATTTATTATTATTAATACTGGCCCTTTTAGGTCCTTTCAAGATCCAAGGAGAACAGTTCTGGCAGTTAGTAGATGCTAAGAACATAAATTACTTCATCAGCATTTACTATCTGCCTGGTTTGTTTTAAAAGCATTATAGTTATTAACTCCTTTATTAATGTAATTAATACTTTGATAATGAGTAGTTGCCAGGTACTGAGCAACCACTCTGTGCTCAGCCCTGTGCCATGTGGGAACATGCACAATTCCCTTTGCTCCCCCAAGGAGGTGACTGACATGCAGAGAGGCAGAGCAACCAGCCCAGGGTCACCCAGCCAGCAGCCATAGAGGCAGGATGCAAACCTAGGTCAGTCAGATGCCGAGGCTGGTGCTTGCGGCCTCCAGACCTTCAGCGCCATTCCAGTTGGCCACCTCAGCCTCAGGACTGAGGGCTGTCCCATGGCTGAAAAAGTATGAGGTCTCCAAGGGGCTCTGCAGGGGTAGCCTTCAGGAACCAGACTGCTCTTGCTACACCTGAGCAGCAGAAGGCGCCATGGTACCAAGTTCGGTCTTGCCTAGTTCTGACCTTCCTGGCCAGTGGGAGCTGGGGGCGCCCATGGTGACCAGGCATCTGTAGACCGGACACGTGAGAGCCAGGGCAGGGATCAAGGCTGCCCCCTGGGAGAAATTAAGTGAAACCACATGTCCCTCTCCGTTATGGGTTGAACTGTATCCCTTAAAAAGATGCATTGACGTCCTAACCCTCAGTCCCCTATGACTGACATTATCTGGATATAGGGTCTTTGTACATATAATCAAGTGAAGACAAGGTCATTGGAGTGGGCCCTAATCCAATATGGCTGGTGTCCTGATAAGAGATGGAAATGCCATGTGAAGGCACAGACACACAGGGACAACACCATGTGAAGACAGGCAGAGGTTGGCATGATATAGCAACAAGCCAAGGAACGCCAAGGGTGATGGCCACCTCCGGAAGCTAAGAGGCAATGAAGGAGTCTATCCAGAGCTTGAGGGAACGTGACACTGTCAACACCTTGATTTCAGACTTCTAGCCTCCAGATCTGTGAAAGAATAAACTGTTGTTTTAAGCCACCCAGTTTGTGGTACTTTGTTACAGCAGCCCCAGGACACTAACACACTCTCCTGGGTGAGGCATCTCCCCCTCACCTGAACCCCTCCTTTCCTCCCTCCCCCAGGCTCGCCCCTAGGAGCCACCCTCCACCTGTAGCCAGAGGCTGTCCTCTGCTCCAAGCCCTCCACTATCCTCCTTTCCATTGAGGAAAAGCCAGGCAGCTGCATGCCTCTGGGGCTTCGCACATGCTGTTCCCTCTACTATAAGGCCCCCTTACTTTTGCAGGCCTAATACTGCTACGTGTTTTCAAAGCAAGTTCTGCCTCTTCCTCTGGGTGTCCTTCCCTGACAGCCCAGCCCCCAAGCTAGCTTAGGGCCACCAGGCTCCCCATCTCAGCTCTGCTTGCCCAGGGCCAGAGCCGTGGATTTGCTTGTCTGAGAGGCCCTCCAGGATGCGGCCCGGGTCTTATGGAAACAATAGGCCTCCAGTGCCCAGACCAGTGCCTGGCACACAGTCAGTTCTTAATAAATGTTGAAAGACAGAGGAAAGGGACTTCCCTGGTGGTCCGGTGATTAGGACTCTGTGCTTCCACTGTAGGGGTCTCTGGTCTCACTCCTGGTTGGGGAACTAAGATCCCTCATGCCATGTGGTGTGGCCAAAAAAAAGAGGACAGAAAAAAAGGAAATAGGGAGAAAGGAAAAAAGGAAGGAAGAGAGAAAAGAAGAAAGGAGGGAGGGAGGGAACAGGTAAAAAAGAGAGAGTGAAAATAGGGCAGAGGGGAGAAAGGGAGCTATTTCGCCCTTGAGGGCCTTCTTCATACTTGTCCTAACTGACTGGGGCCTGTGTCCCTGGGAAAGATAATAGATTAGCCAAGGCACACAAGTGCTGGAATGAGTTCATTAGCTGAAGGCTCACATGACACTGGGGCGGGACACAGGTCAGGTAAGTCTTGACACGGGCAGGTAGAGGCAGGGAGTCTGGAGAGTGGGTGGCCCTGGGCACCCACGAGCACAGAGAGCCATATAAGAACTGAAAAAGGAGAGGTGGCCACTCCCAGCTTCCCTGGACATCACATCTTTGGCAAACTCTTATTGAGTACCTACTGTGTACAGCGTGCCACAGTGGGAGTGCTTTTCTCAGACAAGTGCCTACTGTGTGCAAGCCCCGTTCCCGCCGCATTCACTGGACTGGGACTCACTTCCCAGCAAATAAAACCAATTAGAAAAGACCTTGCAGAAGAGGAGGGCTTTGATTATAGGCCTTGAGGGAGGCAGGGATTGGATGCAGGGTGTTGCAAGGAAGGGCATTCCAGGGAGAGGGAACAGCATAAGAAAAACTGGACAGGTAATAGTGGAGAGGCAAGGGGGCTGGAATAAGGAGGAGAACAGGAGAAATCCGCTCAGCAAGGACAGCAAATGATCTTGCGCTCTAGGCTACGGAGTTTGCAGTTTCTCCTGAGATTGACAAGGAGCCAAGGGAGGCTTTGGAGGAGACGCAGGACTACTCAAAGGTGGGCTTCGGAGGTGCTGGGGTGGGGAACCAGGGAGAGGAATGGGGGCCTGAGCCAGGGAAGGAGCAGGGGAGGGTGGCCCACACTTGCCCCTTGTGGCTAAAGCTCTAGCCTATGGGTCTGTGGGGTTCTAGGGAGACCTCGCCCTACAAGAGAGGCAGATCCACTCCAGTTACTCCCGTGCAAGGCTAAGGAGGGAGCATCTCGGGCTCAGCGAGGCGCCCCAGGTGTGTGCTCTGCCTGGCGCCGGCATGTGAGAGACAGAGTCCTGAGTAAGCTCCAAGTTCAGACGGTCCTGATTGTCACCCAACTGCTGCACGGCTCGGGCACTCCACTTCCATCTTCCAGGCTCCAGGAGGAACAGTAAGGGGTTCACAGAGCAGGGATGCCTTTGTCCGAGAAGCAGGCACAAAGCCCAACACGTGGTCCCAGATTAGAGGTGAAGCTGCTGGTGCCCTGCCCGTGTCCCCTGCCCTTATCCCCTCAACCTCACCACCCCCCGAGGCCTTTCTCCAGCCTCCAGGGCCACAGGTGCCAGCAGGATCGTCAGCCCCTGGAGCAGCCCTCAAGCAAAGGTGTCTAAAGACCCTCAGACCCTGGGCGGGACTCTGAGGTGAGCGTTCCACACTGTCTCCCATTATCCCCATTGGGATCGACTTGTCCTTATTTTCTTCATTACTTCCCCGTACAGCCACCTCCCCACCTCTGTCTCACTTCCTCACTCTCCTATTTGTGTTTCCCCGGATCACCTCCGGAATAAGCTCCTTGCACTGGAGTGCTTATCTCAGACAAGTGCCTGTTGTGTGCAGGTCCCGTTCATGCAGCATGATCCCACGTGTCCTTGTCTTGGGCTCTGGCTTTCTGCTTGTCCAGGGGTGGGGGAGCTAACTGTAGCCAGGAGTCTCCTGTCACCCCTCACCTGAAGGCTGGGTGTGGCCCAGCTCAGGGTTGCACATCCATCCACCTGCTGGGTCTGGGTCTGGGAAGTCTCTCCTCACCACCGATGCCACATGCCCTAAAGGCTGTGATGAATCATGGGCAGTTGCTCCAGACACGTGGGGTGGTAATTGGAGCCTGGGACATGTCGGGGCACAATGACAGTGGTTTCAGACCTCTGCTGGGTGTGAGTGGTGGCCTTCCTGGCTCAAGGAAGTATCTGATGGGACTGCAGGAGTAGAGGGTGGGGACTGAGAGGCAGGGTAGAGAGCAGCCCCTGTGTGCGTGACAACAGGCGGTGTCACTTTCAACATGCTGTGGGGCAAAGATCGCTGTCTTCATTTCACACATGAGGATTTGAATCTGGGCCAGTCAGGTCAAGGTTTGGTGCCTTAGGCACCCAGCAAGGAATGGACCTTGCCATGTAGGGACAAGAAGCCTGGCAGGAAGAGGCGGGGCTTCTGGGCAGTGGTAGGCATGGGCGGGGCTGCCAGCTGGGCAGAAGACAGGTGGTCTGCAGGGAGCCACAGAGTGGGGCCTGCACTCGGGACCAGCCAGCTGGACCCCATACCCACCACTGTAGGGAGAATGAGCGGGCAAGAGGGTGAGCTGAGCCCATCGCAGGAGAGGATGCTAGCCCAGGTGAGGTGGGGGAGAGAGCCCTGCACCGGCCTCAATTTCTCCTTCTGCCCCAGAAGAGGTAGCCCCCAAGGCCCCTGAGGTTCCTCTGAGCTCCGCACTCCCGGGTCGCTTCTCAACTCTGAGGGTCTTGGTGGCCAGAGTCCACACTGGCGCTGTCCAATAGAAACATAACACAAACCACAAATGCAAGCTACATGTGTCATTTCAAATATTCTAGTAGCCACGTGAGAACAGGGAAAAGAAACAAGTAAAATCAATTTTGATCATATATTTTATTTATTTATTTTTTGGCCATGCAGCACGGCTTGCGGGATCTTAGTTCCCCAACCAGAGATTGAATCCTGGCCATAGCAGTGAAAGTGCCGAGTACCAACCAACGGACCACCAGGGAATTCCCAATAATATATTTTATTTAACCTGACAGAGCCAAATTGGTATCACTGCAACATGTAATCAATATAAAAATGATCACTGAGATTTTTTTGCACTTTTATTATTTTTTTAAATAAATTTATTTATTTTTGGCTGCGTTGGGTCTTCATTGCTGCACGCGGGCTTTCTCTAGTTGCGGCGAGCAGGGGCTACTATTTGTTGTGGTGCGCAGGCTTCTCATTGCAGTGGTTTCTCTTGTTGCGGAGCACGGGCTCTAGGTGTGCGGGCTTCAGTAGTTGTAGCATGCGGACTCAGTAGTTGTGGCTCGCAGGCTCTAGAGCACAGGCTCAGTAGTTGCGGCACACGGGCTTAGTTGTTCCACGGCATGTGGGATCTTCCCTGACCAGGGCTCGAACCCGTGTCCCCTGCATTGGTAGGCAGATTCTTAACGACTGCGCCACCAGGGAAGTCCCAGGGTCTGATCTCTTAACAACTTTTTTGGAGCATCAGAAAAAGGGCCGCGGGCACAGCTGGGGTCCCCAAGGCCTTGGTAGTGGCCGTGGGTGTGACAGGGACTCAATGTGCTGTTTCTCTGGACACCTTCTCTTCCTATCTCCCTCCTGGGTGGTGGCTTCTTTCTCTGCTTACCACCATCACCAAGGCCCGCCCAGGGGCACACCCACTGCCATCAGCCCAGGAACTCAGGGGGCCTATACCCAAGTCTTCCTGGGGCTCTGGGTACCTCAGCTCTTACCCAAGCCACACTGTGGTTCCCCATGTCAGGAAAGGAACACTCTGAGCAAAGCGGGTGGGAGGGTGGAGTGGGGCCTCTTTCTTCAGACACCTGGAACAGGCCCCCAGGATTCTACAACAACAGCCTGTCCCCTTGTTGCAGCTCGGAGCTTTGACCTGGAGAAATCCGATGACATGCTGCGGAAGGTGAGGGCAACGCCTCCCTGACCGGCCCTGTTTCCTACCCCAAGTCTTCTGAGATCTTCCTTTCTTCCTGTCTTCCCTCCTTCCTCGCTCCCTCCCTCTCTCCCTCCCTCCCTTCCTTCCTTCCTTTCTTTTTCTTTCTTTCTTTCATGCAATGACTGTTTATTGAGCCCCAAAGGTGAGTCTAGCTGGTGCTGGCACTGGGGAGAGTGCAGTGGTAGAAAGAGAGAGAAAAGAAACCAGATAAATAAGTAAACAAGACGCTTCCTGAGAGTGGAAAGTTTAACAAAGACAGTGGGATGGAAGGAAGTGAGGGAGGTCAGGGAGGTCTTCCTTGCTGAAGGGTGACATTTTGGCTGTGTCACGAATGCCTGAAAGGAGGCAGGCAGGTGATGATCGGAGGCTGAGGGCACAGCAGTGCAAAAGCCCTGAGGTGGAGGCAAGCTGGAGCAATCCAGGAGCACAGGAGGTTGTGTTGTAGAGAGAAAGGGGAGAGATGCAGCTGCGTGGGTGGCGCAGGCCCATGGTGGTGGCAGTGGGGTGGGGCTGCAGGCCACCATCGGAGTCTAGGTTTTTGACTAAGGAGAACTGGAAGCTAGGGGGTGAAGTCTGACTCCCAGAACTCCCTGGGAGACCGCGTGGGGAATGGAGGGTGGCAAGCAGGTGGAAGGATGCAGGGAGAGGCAGCTGCACCTGTTGGCTTCACCTGTTCCTTTCTGAGATTTTTTTCCCTCCTCATCCATGTCAGACCCACGTCTCCTCTGTCCCACTCCTGTCCACATCCCCAGTTCTGTGCCCGTGGAGCCCCAGATGCCCTGGCAGGCCCTCAGTGGTTGCAGGCAGAGGGGCCTGGCCAAGTGTCCCTGGGTCCCTGCAGAGGCCTTTGGCTCGGGGGGGTCTTCGGCTCCTCCCGTGTCTCTGTAGCAGGTGAAGTTCCGGAAGCAACAGGATCTGCACAACATCCTTGCATGCCAGCCTCCAGAGGTGAGATCCCCGGCCCCCCAGCCGCCTCGGAACCCAGGTCTCCCTCAAACCCACACCCCCTCCCCAGCCCTCTCTCTCGTGCATCCAGGTTGTCAGGCTATACAACGCCAACGGCACCTGTGGCCACAACAACGAGGGCAGCCCCATGTGGTACCACATCATCAGAGGCCTGGACCTCAAGGGCCTCCTCCTCTCCATCTCCAGACAAGAGCTGCTCAGGGCCAAGTCCCAGAGCTGTGGGCTGTCCCTGAGGGAGTGTGCGAGCAGCGGAGCAAGGAGGCAAGGGTCCCACGGGGCCCTCCCAGCCCCCGGGGCAGCCACAGTCTGGCAGCCTCCAAGGCAGCCCCCAGCACTGGGCACCCAGAACCTACCTCCCTGGTCTCCTCGGCTCCTCCCAGCACCTCTGAGCGTACACAGGGTTCAGAGGCCAGTAACCCGCTAAGTGGTCCACACTGGGGCTCACTGCCCCAAAGCCCAGCTCCACGCACCAGGCCACGCTGCTCTCTGTGGCCTCATTTGATGGAGAAAGACAGGTATTTCAGCCGCACTGGACAGAGGAGGAAACTGAGGCATGGCGACCTGCCTTCCCATGGACAGATGTGGGAAGGGCGCCCCTTGGGACGGCCCCATCCCCCCTGCACCTGGCTTCCTGGCGTGAAACCTCCACGCCAGGCGGAGCCGGGATAAGCCAGGCCAGTGCCCTGGGCTCAAGCCCGGCCCCACCTCTGGTGGGGTGTGGGGGGCACTGACCCTCATGGGGGTCTCACTTCCCATCATTCCCTTGCACCTGGGGAAGAAAGTGGAGAAAATCATAGCTGTTTTCGATTTCGAGGGGCTGAGCCAGAGGCATCTGTGGAAGCCAGGAGTGGAGTTTGCCCAGGAGGTGAGGGAACCCCACCAAGGGGGGCAGGGTGTTCGCCCTCCTGGGCCTCTGTCCCTCGCTTGCTGATGTGGAGTGTGTATGGGGGGGTCCTCGCTCCGCCCACAGGTTTGCAGCTCCTTACTTGCTGTTTGCAGGGATATTTTCAAACCCACAATCTCTTGGGGCTGTGCTAAATCATACTTATCACCCCAATGTCACCATTTCAAGTCCAGCAGGTCACAACAACAGGTGACCTGCTGAACATGGTCACCAGGCCTGCCAGGGTCCCTGTCGATGCCCTTCCCTCTCATACTCCCTCCCCGCTCCTCCCTACCGGCCCCACCCCCTGCCCTTGGCTTGAGCCCCTCCCCCCATCCCATTTGCTGCTTTGTCTGGGAGGCGGCTGGAAGCAAGTCTGCTCTGAGAGCCCTAAGGAGGGAAGGGAGGCCCTGACAAGACCTGGGCCCCCCGGGGCAGCCAGCCTGCCTTTTCTTTTCTTTCTGCTCAACCCAGAATAGCAGAGAACCTAAACTTTAAAAAAGTTTAACAATCATCAAAACATACTAAATTGAGGAAGCCAGACACAAAAGGCCACATATGGTGTGATTCCATTGATAGGAAATACCCGGAATAGATAAATCCATAGAGACAGAAAGCAGACTGGTGGTTAACCAGGGCTGCAGGGAGAGGGAAGGGGTGGGGGTGGTGACTGCTAACAGGTACGGGCTTCCTTTTGGGGTGATGAGAATGTTCTGAAACTAGACAGCGGTGATGGCTGCACACCTCTGTGAATATACTGAAAACTACTGAATCGTACACTTTGAAAGGGTAAACTTTATGGTATGTAAATTCTATCCCAATTAAGAAAAAAAAGGTATGTCTTACAACTTTGAATCTTTCTTATGCTAAAAGTTTTTGTTTCTGAAGCTGAACTATTGTCTAAACCACATGGAGGGGAACCTTCCAGAGTCCTGAGGGGGATTTTCTTACTCTGCAGTAGGTGGGGTCACCCCCTTGAAATCTGTCAAGAATTTTGCACTAGTGGCTTCAGGAGGGTCTGTGACTGGGACCCAACAAACTGGAAAGCAGCAGCTTCTCTTGTCTGGGTGGGTTCTGGGTGTCTGGGGGGCCTTGGGAGCCTTAAGGGGGCAGCATTTAGGCACCTGTAGCTTGTGCACTGACCTGAGTTTGGCCTCACAGTTTCTCACAGCACTCGAGGCAAATTACCCTGAGATTTTGAGGAATATAATTGTTGTGAGAGGTGAGTGAACCAGCCCGGGATATGCTGAGTGGGGGGCAGGGGATGTGGAGGCAACAAGGCAGGGAACTGAGACCCCAGGAGACCCTGAAACAGTGCCTTTCTCAGCTTCCAAGCTGTTCCCAGTGGCCTTCAACCTGATCAAGCCGTACATAACTGAGGAGATGCGCAGGAAGGTGGTGATTCCTGGAGATGAGTGAGCAGCTCTGGCCTCCTCTGCAGCCCAGAGCCTGAGCTGGGGGCTGCCCCTCTGCAGACCTGACAGCTCCTGCATCCGAGGGCACCAGGCTCGGGGACCCACTCCTCCAGACCCACTGCTCTGGAGGACCCACTCCATTATGGCATCAACGTTGAGGCCAATGAGTCCACCTGCCAGAGGGCAGAGGGGCCAGGAGGGGTCCGTCCCCGGGGGCACCAGGAGGATGTGGGAAATAGGGGGAGGGAGCCATATGACACAGGACAGCCCTGGGCTTGGCCCAACTGCCCTCAGTCGAGCCTCCCCGATCCCACATGGAACCCCAATTTCGCCCCCAAAGACAGCTGGAAGCAAGAGCTGCCTAAGTTCACCAGCCCCGACCAGCTGCCTGTGGAGTTTGGGGGGACCATGACTGACACCGATGGCAACCCCAAGTGCCTGACCAAGGTACAGGTGCCCAGAGGATGGGGAGGGAGGGGAGACAGCCATGGTCTAGTGCCCTCTCACTCACCCTCGCCCAGACATCAACTACGGGGGCAAGGTGCCCAGGAGCTACTACCTGCACAACCAGGTGAGGGTGCAGTACAAGCACCAGGTGACCGTGGGCCGAGGCTCCTCCCTGCAGGTGGAGAACGAGATCCTGTTCCCAGGCTGTGTGCTCAGGTAGGGATGGCGGCCACTCCACACCTGGGCATGGTTGGGAGGGGCCCGGAGCCCAGGCAGGTGGTTGTCAGTGGGGCCCTGTCCCCTATAGGTGGCAGTTCGCATCAGACGAGGTGGACATCGGCTTCGGGGTTTTCCTGAAGACCAAGATGGGGGAGTGGCAGCAGGCCGGGGAGATGATGGAGGTTCTGCCCAGCCAGCGCTACAACACCCACCTGGTGCCCGAGGACGGGAGCCTCACCTGCCTCCAGGCCGGCGTCAGTAAGATCTATAGGGTTCGCTGGAGTCATTTTCCTCCTCATGGCGGAGAAATGATCTGACGTCTCTTGCCAGTCTGACCTCTCTGTTTGCTCCTATTTCCAGATCTCAGGGAGGGTGTGGGAGTCTGCGCTAGCTCCTAGATCCCACAGGCACCAGGGACATTGGTTTCAGGTGTTGGATCTTATGAGTGGCCCCCAGGTGTGGATACAAAGGCAGAGACACATGGTGGAGAGCACGGTTCACAGCCGCGGACTCAGCTCCTGGAAAGCCCCCTCACTGCACTCAACAGGCTAAGTAAGAGACAGCTGGAAAACAGCCATGGGCTCAGCATCAGGGCTCCCAGCCTGTCCACATGTGTGGACCACCCCACTTTGGGAATCCTGAGGAGATGACTCTTCCAGGTTTTTGTTCCCCCATTCCCAGGCCTCCCAGGCCAGATGCAGTTTGGTCCACTTTAGCAGAAGCGACGTTGCCCAGGACCACTGCTGACCTCCCACCTCTGTGGGGAACAGAGCTAGGAGAAGGGAAACCCAAAGCTGATCTCCCCTGGAGAAGAGAATGAGTTCTGCTAATGCTTTAGTTCATCCACATCTAGTTCATCTTCGTGGCAAAGGGAGAATTAGAAGGGTGGAGACGGAGAAATCTGGATGAGTCACCACGTCCCAGCATTCATGTTGGACCTTGGTGTCAAACAAAATGCCTCTAAAAAAGGCATGATGAGAATGTGGCTGATGGAACTCAGCCCTCTCTTCTGGGGAAAGCAGGGCTCCCCTCTGGGTTGGAACATCAGGATAAGGGAATCCCAGTCCCTCCCCTCCCTTGCTCTGGAATCATAAGTCTAACCAACCTCTAAGCCCATTTCCTTATCCATAAAATGGGGGTGATAGTGCCTTCTGTGGGATTGCTTTGAGGATTCAGGGAGCTGTGAGCACCGATGCAGTGCCCGTAGACGGGGCTGATGCACGCTGCTGGTGGTTACTATTATTCCTTTGGTTGGCACAAGCATCGGCCAAGGAGATAGTCGGGAGTGATGGGCTGGGGCAGACCCTCCAGCCCCACCCACAGTTCTGGGCGGCCCACTCCCAAGGGCACTGGGCGTGCAGATGTGCCAGGCTCGCTTTGCTTGCTTACTTCTCCGTCCTTGCAGACGTCCTGCGCTTTGACAACACCTACAGCCTGATGCATGCCAGGAAGGTCAGCTACACTGTGGAGGTGCTGCTCCCCGACAAGGCCTCCGAGGAGAAGATTCAGAGTCTCGAGGCAACAAGACAGTCCCCACTGCAATGAAGACCCTGGGCGCCCCGGTGCCTGTGCTCTCCAACCCCTTAGCACCCCTCCCTGTCCCCTGACCCTGCCCGCCGCCCCCAGGAAGGGCGGTGCTGGAGGTGACTGCAGAGAGCCACCCACCTCAGCCATCACCGTCTCAGCTCCTTGTGGGCCAACCTGGCTCTGTGGCCGAGCAGGAAGGGGAACCCTGGTGCATAGGCCACGCTGAGGATTCAGACAGACACCCCATCCCCTGTTCGCAGAAAATGAGGATGAGAACCCTGAGGATAAGCTTGTGTCCACTGAGGAAGGGTCTTACCTGCAGAAGCTGCCCTTGTGTCCCTCCTGACAAGGTCCCCCCCATCCCAGGGCTCACCCACACCTGGCATCGTGGTTGGAGGACATGCGCATGAGCGCCAGGGCCTGCAGGGAGCACAGCCTCAGGCCTGAAGAGCAGGGAAGCCCCATTCTCCACATGCAGGGGGTCAGCAGGGATGGGCAGGGCCAGCTGTAAACAGCTGGGTGGAAGGACGGGCAGGGCTGAGAGTCTCGGTTCTGACAGAGCATCAGCCCTCCAGGGCTGTTCTACTGCATTTGGAGGGAAAATCAGAAACGGAGAGCGAGAGCCGGCAGGAACAACCATCAGGAGGAAGAGCCGCGCTCAGCCTTACGCAGAGCTGAGTGGGTGTGACTGAGTCTCCGGGGAATTCCCAGTGTCTCCCCACCCCCAGCCTGCTGTGATCCAGCCCACCTTCAACTTGGGTTCTTTCCGGCTCTGATGGGGGCTGGGACCGAAGCAAAGCTGGAGGGAGGTGGAATGAACATACTGGGGTGCAGGGTGGAGCTGCCCTCCCAGGGTGCTCATCCTAGACTCTGACTTGCTTCTTGGAGAACCATCAGGTTTTTCCTCCATCTTTGTGTCTCACCAAGGGGACAGCTGAAGGCTGGCTGCCAACCCCCCTCCTCCCCCACCCCAAATGCAACTCAGTAGCTGGCCAGTGAAGGCTTCATTTCTCAATGGCTGGCCCTCCTGGACACCACAGCCCACAGTCAGGACCGCTGCTGGCCGCAATGCACCCAGCAGGGCAGCCCATGCCTGGAAGTGAGCCGAGGAAGCCGCTGAGATGGCTGTGCCTCTGCGGTTGATTCTAGGTGGCAATGAAGCCCTCAGCCTGGGCCTGGGAGCCCAGGCTTTGCTGCCCTGCCCCCTTCATCCTGCTCCCTGCCCTCTGGCTGGGCCAGGCCACTGGCCCCCAGTACCTCTGAAGACCCAACCCCAGGGTGGCTCGGCCCGCGGCTCTGGATCCCTGCGCCTGTACTACTGTCCCACGGGGTGGAGTGCTGGCCACCCAGGTGACGTCCCCGGGAGTGAGTGGTCAGACGTACGTGTAAAAGGGGTCCTTGCTGCAAAGCATTAGCATCCTGGCTGCCCAGGCCCTTCCCAGGGACCGGAAGCCTCCGCAAGCCCCACTATCCAGGTGCTTTACCAGCAAGAAGCCCAGCTCTGGTCCCTTTCCCACTCTCAGATTCTGTGCTCTCATCTTCTCCAGTTAATAAGAGATTTCTCGATCTCCCAAAGCCTGTTTTAGACAAGAGCATGATGAGGCTTGGGAAGGTGGGATCTTCCGGTGAGCCAGGTAAGGTCCTTGGGTCCCCAGCCCTCCATCCACCACGAGTGATGGAGCACAGAGTCTGAGCAGAGGTTCTGCTGCTATAAAAAGCAAACTAAATAAAACCAAATGCCATAAGCCAGCGCCACGAGGCACTCCTGGCCCAACAGTGTTTGAATAGTTTGGCAAGAAAAAAACTGCATTCCAGCACCAAAGAGATGGCCTGAGGCTGTCAGGCAAAAATCACATGACATTTCTGTGTCCAAGGTCCTCTCCTGCATCCCAGATGTGGCAGGCTTTCCCGTCACCCCAGTTGCACTGCACAGCCACCCTCTGTGCAGCCTCCCAGATGCAGGGATATCCAGAGCCCCCAGAGGTCCTGGCTTCCCAGGGCCATCTTCCCACTGCCCATGGCAGGCTATGGAGGGCACGGCCAACAGGGGCTGGGAGGACCCTGTGCCAGGTTTCACTGCTCCCAGCTGTTGTCATGATGGGGGCTCACAGTGCCTTACTTCCACCTTCATGCCCCCCACGTAAAGACAAGGGGTTCATAGATGTGAACAATGACCCTTGCCTTTCTAACCACTCATAGCCAACTTCCCACCATCAGCACTGCCTCATGTGGTTTTCTTGCAGGCAGCAAAGACTCCTCTGCACAGGGGTTTCCCAAGGCTCTGACCACAGAGAATTTATACAAATATGGCTGTGATAAGGGGGTCAGGTGTGGGCACCAGCGACACTGAATCCCAGAGCTGGCAGAGCACACTTCTGTTAAGCCGGCAGGGCAGCAGTCACCTGCAGAGGTGAGAGCAGAATCTCCTACCTGGCAAGGGAGGAGGGGCACTTTGGGAGATAGAAAGGGAGCATGTCTTCAGCAACCTCCATCCCTGTGTCTTAACACTTTAAGAAAAAAAAAGGTGTGGGGGGGGGGAATTCCCTGGCCGTCCAGTGATTAGGACACCATGCTTTCACTGCCAAGGGCCCGGGTTCAATCCCTGGTCGGGGAACTACGACCCTACATGACCCTGCATGCTGCACAGCAAGGCCAAAAAAGAATTTTTTTAATTTAAAAAATAATAAATTAAAAAAAAAGGAAGTAGCCAGAAAGGGGCTGTTTACCCGAAGCTTGTTTCTTTGTTTATCCATTCATTCATCAACGGTTATTGAGTGTCTGCCCAGCGCTAGGTACTGCAGGCCCTGGGGACCTCGGGGAGACTGGGCTGACGCTAATAGGAAGCTCACCTATATTGAGGGAGGCAGAAGTGACTCCAATGATTATCAAGTGGGCGTGTCATCACCACGTGTGCTTGGAGGGGCAGAAGCCAAATTCTAGGGGAGCTCTCAGCAAAGAAGCCTGATGGGGAATCAGATGTACTTTGTCCGAGGAAGGGACCCTTGAAGGGAAAACTGAGAGATGTGGGAGGGTGACCAGGTGCGGACGAGTCTTCCAGACTGAGGAATGGGGTGAGGGTGGCTGTGGGGTATTTGAGGCCGGAGGGGTGCCGGAAGGGCTCTTGGGCGGCGCTCTCTGATGTTTATGATTTCTTTGTGAACAACTGTGTGTACACATTTGATAATTATTAATAAAACCATTTTATAAGGCACATTACAAAACAGCCGTGTTGTTTGTCAGGAAAGAATGGCAGAATCTTGGCAGGAGGCCACAGATCAAAACTTACTCAGAATGAGGTGGTTGGAAATACCCAGGCCTCACCTGTCCAGAGGAACGGAGGCGGGGCCTCCCGGTCCCAGCACATCTTCTGGGATGGAAAGCCCCACAATCTTCTGGTGGCGGGAGAGGGGGGGATGCAGGTGAGGGACCTATAGGGGTTTTTTCAATGCAGTTGGAAAGGCTCTCCTGCCCCCCAAATTTCCACCCCAGTCCAGCTCACCTTCCAAGAGTCCAGGTTGGAGAGGACACCACTGTGGGACAGTCACGGCTTCACCAGAGTTCCATGGCACAGCATTCCACAGTTTGCACAGCCCCTTTACATGCAACCCTGAAGGAGATGGGAATTATAGCCCCATTTTACAGGTCCAGTAACCAGAAAGGATGGGCTCGCCTAGTCGTGCTCTTGTCCTGGAGTTGAAGGCAGGCTGGGTGAGCAGCCCAATAATAACCATAAAAGCCAACACTATTGAGTGCTTACCATGTGCCAGGTGGTGGGTGATGTACCTTATTGGCCTCTTCTAACCATCCCATTAACCTTATAAGAAGGGAATGTTATTAGCCCCAATTTACAGATGAGAAATCTGAGACTCAAGCTCACATAGCACATTTGAGAGGAAGCCAAGATTCAAACCCAGTTACCCAAGCCAGTGTTTCAGCACCATACATTTTCTAACTATTAGAGAATTATTTTCTCAATGTTGGGAGAGGAATTACAGCTGCTTGGCAGTTTGTTTGCAATCACCCCCAGACTCAGCCTCCCCGACAGTAGTCTTGGGCACTCCATGTTGCCCAAGAATGGCAATGAAATCAGTTTGGCATGAAGAACTTGGAACACTGCATGCCCTTAGGGTACACCCTGGTATTGTGAGAAAGGGTGTGCTAGCTCCAGCCCTGGACAGTGTACAAGCTTCTCCACTTTGCAGCCTCCTTAATAATCCTCCCCCATGCTCCTATCACCATAGCAACCCATTCCTATGGTAAGCAACAAGGGCATCTTGGCAGAAAACATAAGGGGAAAGCTTCATAACAATGGATTTGGCAATGATTTCTTGAAAATGACACCAAACACAAGAAACAATAACAAAATAAGCAATAGATGAATTGGACTTCATCAAAATTTAAGACTTTTGTGATTTAAAGGACCTATCAACAGAGTGAAAAGGCAACCCACAAAATGAGAGAAAATATTTGTAAATCGTATATCTGATGAGATTAAAATCCAGAATATATAAAGGACTCCTACAAGTCAATAACAACAACAGCAACAAAAACTCATTTAAAAATGAGTAAAGGGGACTTCCCTGGCAGTCCAGTGGTTAAGACTACACGTTTCCACTGCAGGGGGCACAGGTTCCATCCCTGGTCGGGGAACTGAGATCCTGTGTGCTGTGCTGTGTGGCCAAAAAAAAAAAAGGGCTTCCCTGGTGGTGCAGTGGTTAAGAATCCACCTGCCAATGCAGGGGACATGGGTTCAAGCCCTGGTCTGGGAAGAGCCCACATGCTGCAGAGCAACTAAGCCTGTGCGCCACAACTACTGAGCCTGCACTCTTAGAGCCCACGCCGCAACTACTGAAGCCCGTGTGCCTAGAGCTCGTGCTCTGCAACAAGAGAAGCCACCGCAGTGAGAAGCCCGTGCGCCCGCAAGGAAGAGCAGCCCCCGCTCACCGCAACTAGAGAAAGCCCACGCACGGGCAGCAATGAAAACCCAATGCAGCCAAAAATAAATTTAAAAATTAAAAAAAACAATAAAAATGGGTAAAGGACTTAAATAGACGTTTCTCCAAAGAAGATATACAAATGGGCAACAGCACATGAAAAGATACTGAACATTACTAATTATCAGGGAAATCAAATCAAACCCACAATGAGACACCACCTCACACCCCTGAGGAGGGCTATTATCAAACAACAGAAAATAGTAAGCATTGGTGAGGACGTGAAGAAACTGGAACCCTTGTGCATGGCTACTGGGAATGTAAAATGGTGCATCCACTATGTAAAACAATATGATAGTTCCACAAAAAAATTGAACATAGAATTACCTTATGATCCAGAAATTCTACTTTTGGGTATATACCCAAAAGAACTGAAAGCAGGGACTTGAACAGATATTTGTATACCAATGTTCATAACAGTTTTATTCATAATAGTTAAAGATGGAAACAACCGAAGTATCCATTAACAAATGAATGGATATGGACTAATCAAAATAAGCCACATGCAAATGGACAAATGTTGCATGATTGTACTTACAAGAAGTACCTAGAGTAGTCAAATTCATAGAGACAGAAAGTAGGATGGTGGTTGCCAGTGTTACTGGCCCTTTCTAGTCGGGCCCCAACAGGGGTCCCTCTACCTGGTGTCATTTGAGCCAAAAGATTGAGACCGAGTTTGGTTGTGAAGCAAAGGAAAGCTTCGTTCTTTGATCAAAGAATGGAGAGGTGTGAGCTTGGTCTAGAGTACTCTCCATCAGGCCCTCCCCAACAGGCGCTCAGCGGGGCTGCTGGATAGGGCTCTCGTCAGTGGGAAGGGGGCGGGGTTTTCATGGGTCTGGCGCAGGCGTGTTGCTCACGGCTCCAGACCGCCGTGCTGGGCGTAGCATCTCTGCGCACGGCCCCCTGCCGCCATCTTGCATTGAGTGTTGCGTGCAGCACTTCTGCACGTGGCCCACCTAGCTGAGGTGTCTGTGCAGCTATTTTGCACCAGGAACTCTGGTCTGAAGTGCCGGGTGCACAGCCTCTGCAGGCGGCCCCCTGTGAGCGAGTGAAACGAGAGTAAGAGCAGAGGAAAAGAAGAAGAAAGGTTAGACTTTATTTTATTACCCAGATTCTATTTTTATTTCCCGAGAATTGTTCACGGGCTTTGCCGGTGACACCAGGGGCTTGTGGGGAGGGAGAAGTGGGAAGTTACTGTTTAATGGATACAGAGTTTCCGTTTGGGAAGATGAAAAAGTTCTGGAGCTGGATGGTGGTGATGGTTGCACAACAATGTGAATCTACTTAATGGCACTGAACTGTACTTTTAAAAATGTCAATTTTTTGTTTTTGTTTTTTGCGGTACGCGGGCCTCTCACTGTTGTGGCCTCTCCCGTTGCGGAGCACAGGCTCCGGACGCGGAGGCTCAGCGGCCATGGCTCACAGGCCCAGCCGCTCCGCGGCATGTGAGATTCTCCCGGGCCGGGGCACGAACCCGTGTCCCCTGCATCAGCAGGCGAACTCCCAACCACTGCGCCACCAGGGAAGCCCCTAAAAATGTCAAATTTTATGTTAGGAATATTTTACCACAATTTTTTTAAAAAGTTAAAAAAAACCAAAGACCTAAATGTAAGAGCTAAAACGTAAAACTCTCAGAAGAAAACATGGAGGTAAATCTGAAACGGGAAGGAAGGGATCAGGGCACAACCTTTAAAAGAATGACTTAGCCATTGTGGATACGACGTAAACTGGTTAGAACTGACTAGGCCCAAGCTGGCAGAAGATTCGACTTCCAGTTGACCTTGAGCCTCATTATGTGCTCATTGTAAATATTAGCATACGCTAAACAACATGCTCACAGGCGCCATGACAGTTCCAAGGCCAAAAAGTGGGTGGTGGCCCAATTCCTGGAAATCTCCGCCCTTCTCCAAAATCATTGGAAAAATCCTCCCACTCATTAGCCTATGAAATTTCCCAGACCATAAAAACTAACCACTGCATATTTCGGGGCCACTTTCAATCCTTTCTGTCTATGGAATGTGTATCTCCCAGGGCCTCTCACCTGAGATGGTCCACACTCTGTGTGGCTCTTTTTTTTCTAATTAATTAATTAATTTATTTATTTTGGCTGTGTTGGGTCTTCGTTGCTGCACGCGGGCTTTCTCTAGTTGCGGCGAGCGGGGTTTACTCTTCGTTGTGATGCGCAGGCTTCTCATTGCAGTGGCTTTTCTTGTTGCAGAGCACGGGATTTAGGCTCACGGGCTTCAGTAGTTGTGGCACACGGGCTCAGTAGTTGTGGCTCACGGGCTTAGTTGCTCCACGGCATGTGGGATATTCCCGGACCAGGGCTCGAACCCGTGTCCCTTGCATTGGCAGGCAGATTCTTAACCACTGTGCCACCAGGGAAGTACCTGTGTGTCTCTTTTTGAATTACGGTTTTCTCTGGGTATATGCCCAGTAGTGGGATTGCTGGGTCATATGGTAATTCTATGTTTAGTTTTTTAAGGAACCTCCGTGCTGTTCTCCATAGTGGCTGTATCAATTTATATTCCTACCAACAGTGCAGGAGGGTTCCTTTTTCTCCATGTGTCTCTCTCAATTAACCTACTTGTTACCTATCGCTTTGCCTCTCACTGAATTCCTTCTGCGCTGAGGCAAAGAGAACCTGAGCTTCATTAAGTCCTAAGACCAGGCATGTGATTTCAGTTAAAAGACAAGTGGGTTTGAGTCCCAGCCCATGGGTTCAAGTCCCAATCTTAGTTTTAGCTGGGTTTGAATACCATCTGAGGTGTGATTGAGTTCAAGTCCCAATCTGATCTGAGTTGTGCTGTTTCAGCCAATCTGAGACCAGGTGTGAGGTTTCAAGTCTACGTGACCTTGGATTTGGCAGTGCTTTTTTAGATATGACACCAAAAGCATAAGCAATAAAAGAAAAAGTAGATAAGTCAGCCTTCATCAAAATTTAGAACTTTTGTGTATCACAGGACACTGAAGAAAGTGAAAAGACAACCCACAGATGGAAGAAGATGTTTTCAAATTATATATCTGAAAAGGGATTAAAATCCAGAATATATAGAGAATTCTTACATGTCAACAATAAAAAGACAACCCAATTTAAAATTAGGTAAAGACATTTTAAAAGTTTGAATAGATGTTTCTCCCAGAAGATATACAGATGGCCAATAAGCTCATGAAGAGACACTCAAGAGCTTTAGTCATTAGAGAAATGCAGTTCAAAACCACAATGAGATACCACGTGACACCCACTAGGATGGCTATAATAGCAAAATAAGAAAACAGAAAAGGAGCCCTCACACATTGTTAGGGAGTATATAAAATGATGCAGCCACTTTGGAAGACAGTTTGCCAGTTTCTCAAAAGGTTGAACATAGAATTACTATATGAGCCAGTAATTCCACTCCTAAAGATACACCCAAGAGAAGTGAAAACATGTTTTTACAAAAACTTGTACAGGGCTTCCCTGGTGGCGCAGTGGTTGAGAGTTCGCCTGCCGTTGCAGGGGACACGGGTTCGTGCCCCGGCCTGGGAAGATCCCACATGCCGCGGAGCGGCTGGGCCCGTGAGCCATGGCTGCTGAGCCTGCACATCTGGAGCCTGTGCTCTGCGACGGGAGAGGCCACAACAGTGAGAGGCCCGCGTACCGCAAAAAAAAAAAAAAAAACTTGTACAAAATCTTTTCATAGCAGCATTATTCATAATAGCCAAAAAAGTGGAAATAACCTAAATGTCCATCCACTGATGAATGGGTAAACAAAATGTGGTATATTTATGCAAAAGAATATTATTCAGCCATAAAAAGGAATGACATAACTGGTACCTGCTACAACATGGATGAACCTTGTATACATTATGCTAAATTAAAAAAGCCAGTCACAAAAGATCACATACCGCATGTGATTCGCTTTCTATGAAATATCCAGAATAAGAAAATCTATAGAGATGGAAAATAGCTTAGTAGTTGCCAGAGGCAAGAGCAGGGGTGCAGGAAATGGGGAATGACTGCTAAAGGGTACAGCGGTTTTCGGGGGGTAATGAAAATGTCCTGCAATTAAGCAGTGGAGTTGGTTGCACAACTTTGTAAATATACTAAAAATCACTGAATTGTACACTTTAAGAATGGTGAATTTATGATATGTGAATTATACCATATTTTAATTTAAAAAGGAGATGAAACTGCCCAAGGGTAAAAGAGGGAAGGCAGACGGTCCCAGGGCGCAGCTGAGATCATCACTGGGGCTCCGACAAGGCGCCCCTCCCCGCCTCCCATCCCCGCAATTCCCCTCTCCTGTCGGCCACCCCACCTCATCTCACTGTGCCCTGAACCCCACTCCCACTTGCCTCGTCCCAGCCACGTTTGCCCCATGGTGAGGCTCCCTCACCCCTGGGGCCCCCTCTGTACTCACCCAGCTGGTTCTGGTAGGACGGCATTTCACATTTCCTAGTAACCAACCCCCAGAAAGGAGGGGTTCCTGGGTGTGGACTGGGTGGCCCCGTCTATCCCCCTGAGGTTGTTTGCTGGTGTCCTGGTTGTAGACATGGTCCCCTGAGAGCCTGACAAACTAGGACTTGGAGAAGACCGAAACGGTGGGTGGGGGTGGGGGTGGTTCTCCTCTGCCGAGGCCTTTGTTTCAAGAGAGGGAAATGAATTCTCCTGGCCTCAAAATACCCTGCAGTCCGAGGTGGGTGGATCCAGGCTTCCTAACACACAATGGATCTTAGACCTTTTATCGAGCACTTACTGTTCTAGGCACAGTGTTAAGCCCTCCGGGGGAAGGCACATCTGGGCAGTGGCTCCACTACAGGTTCCAGAGTCAGACAGGCTTGGGTTCAAATCCTGGCTTCCCATTTCCTGGCTGTGTGACTTCAGAAAAGTTTCTTTATCTCTCTGATCTTTCATATCTTTGACTGTAAAATGGAGATACCCCTACCTGTTTCCAAATGGTTTGATACCAATGTAATGTTCTCAGCACAGAGGAAATGCTCAACAAATGGGAGACTGTGAGTTCCGTGCAGGCAGGGACCCAATCCATCTTGTTTACTGTAACATCCTCAGCTCTGCCCTCCTTGTGCTTTTCACTTGCCCACCTCCACACCTTGGCCCATGCCATCCCCTCCACTTGGGATGCCTTTTCCTCTACCCCAATCTCCACTAATCAACATCCTCCTTTTCTTCAAGGTCTGGCTCAATGCCACCTACATCCCATTGGGGTGACTTCTGTGCCTGGGTCCTCTCCCTGATTAAGGTGGAGGCCCCCAGAGCTGAGACTGTGGGATGGCCTCCAGTGTGACAGCAGAGTGGTTAATTGCATGGGCTTAGCTCTGGATAAGATACTTAACTTCTCTCTACCTCAGTTTGCTTGTCTGTAAAATGGGCTTAATAATGGTAGCTAATCCCAGGGGGGCTCTGAGGTTTAAATGAGGTGATGCTTTTTTTTTTTTTTTTTTGGCCTCACCATGAGGCATGTGGGATCTTAGTTCCCCAACTAGGGATTGAACCTGCATCCCCTGCAGTGGAAGTGCAGAGTCTTAACCACTGGACCACCAGGGAAATCCCATTGTTTTCTTTTCTTTTTGGCTATGCTGTATGGCATGGAGGATCTTAGTTCCCCAACCAGGGATCAAACCCGTGCCCCCTGCATTGGGAGTGGGGAGTCTTAAGCATTGAACCACCAGGGAAGTCCCACAAGGTGATGCACTTAGAGTGGAGCCTGGCATGTAGTAAGCCTCCAATAAATGCAGTAGATCTGTGCTAATATGGTAGCCACAAGCCACATGGGGCAATCTATTATAAAATTAATCAAAATTTAATTTATTTAAAACTTGAGTTCCTCAGTCTCACTAAGAGACTGGGAAGAGGCCTTCCCAGCCTCTGATATCCCCAGAGGTAACTGGGGCCCCTCACGTTAGAGGGATTAGGGCGAGAAAGGTGACTGGTGAGAAACAGGCAGGATTAGGGGCTAATGAGAGGGCAGTGGAGGAGCCCAATCTCTGCATGCTGCCCACCTGGCAGGAAGTGGGTGTAGGTGGCAGCTGCGGGCTTTGCAGAAAGAGGCTGGAATGTGAAGTGAGGCGGGACCGGGGTGTGGAGAGGTACCTAAGTGCTCCTGAGTGCACGTGGCGGGCACCCTGGATGGAGGGAGATCGGCAAAGACAGCCCCCCTTCTCCTCCTGGACCCAGTTCTATCAAGGCCCAGAGCAAGGAGGTGTCAGCGCTAACCCACATCAGCGTAAAGAGGTCCCAAGACAGTCCAGGGGTGAGGACCAGGAATGCCCTGGGGGTAGGGGACCTGGGACAGCACTGGGAAGAGGGGCTTGAGTTAGCCCAGCTGTTGGGTTCGAGGCTAGACCAGGGGAAACTTTCAGCCCATGTGGACCCCCTCGAGGCCTGGAAGATGCGGCCATGTGGCTGTACTGTGGTCTCAAGCAGATGCACTCCTGGTTTCCTTATAAACAGTCATTGACAATGTGGCCTCTGCCCTCTCGGAGCTTCTGACAGCTGGAGAATCCCTTAGACGTGCTTGACCCTTGACAGTCTATATATCTCAAAGGACAGGGAAACCTTCTGGGCTTCCCTCATCACCTGGCACAAGTGGTGGACGCCCCTCACTGATCAGATGTTTAAAATCCCAAGAAGCACCCTTACCGCCCCAAGGGCATCAACATGCCCCACCTCTCCCTTAGGACCCAGGGGATGCGAGGTCCTGGACAAGGACCCTTGTGTCCCCATGACCTCTGCGATGAGAAGGGAGGGCAGCAGGGTTGGGGGAACTCAACCCTTCCCCGTATTGAAGGTGAGGGACCAGCACCACAGGATAGAATTTGAAAGACAGGAAAAGCAGCATCAGCCCTGTGGGGAAAAAAACCTTTAGCAAGGACACCTTTCGAGTCCCATTTTTCTGCCCCAGTCTGTCTCCTCTTGAATATGGACGTTTGTTGCAAAAAGACATGAGCCTCCCACCCCGACAAAGTGAATGAACTGTTTACTAGACTAAGTCCCTGACTCCTAGCCATCACAGCTGGGTGAGGGTGACGTTTGCAGAACCGTAGGTGCGGGGTCTCTTCCTTAGTGAGATGGGGAGACTGAGGGTCGGAGAGAAGGGGTGCCTGCAGGGAGCAGTCCTCACTCCCCCTGAAATCCTGCCTTCCCTGGAGGCCTGGGGAGCACTGAGGGGGGTTCTACAGGTACCTAGCCTGGACTCCCATGCCATGGGAAGCCAGCCTCATTTCCTCCCAGCCTCTTCCACCTGGCAGGGGACCTCTGACATGCCCTCCCGTGTACATCTGCCTCCCCCACCCCAAACTATCCCAGAGCCAAGCACGGGACCTCACTTAATCCCAATTATGTAATGTGCAACCCAACAGCTGGCCAAGAAGGAGGCGCCTGGAGCCACGCCCAGGAGTGGGGGCAAAAGGCTCCGCTTGGTCAGGACCACAGACCAGACTTGGCCTCTGCCTGCAGTGGCCTCCACTCCTCCAGCCTCACCCAGCACCATGAGTGGCCGAGTCGGAGACCTGAGCCCCAAGCAGGCAGAGACCCTGGCCAAGGTGAGAGCCAGGGGAAAAGGGCTGAGAGGAGGAGGGAGGGCGGTGGCCGGAACACTGCCCCACTCTGTTGATTCAGCATGTCCTTGACATTGTCTCTTTGTCATCACCTCACCCAGGGTCAGGTCTCCCAGTGCCTGGTGACATCAGCCCTGTCCAGGGCAGAGGTTGAGGGAACAGCACCACTTCCGGGCAATAGTGTGGGTGCCAGATGAAGCCTGACTTCTCATCCAGGAGCCAGACCCAGAGACCTTTACCTGACGTGCCCCTCCCCACCTCCCCTTAGGTGGGAGCTGAAGATGGTCTGCCCTCTGACTCTGTTCCCTTTCACTCCCCAGGACCCTGACAGATGACCTGTCTGTAAGAGCTGAGAGACGGAGCAGAGTGTGTTGTCATCCCCACGGTCAATGGGGAAGAGGACACATAATCGCTAACAATGTTTTTGTAGAAAATGGGATGGAAAAAAAGACAGAAGCCTTGGTGGGCTAACACATGAAAAGAACTAAGAATACATTCATACTCCAATCTACTTACCCACCCATCCACCCATTTATCTTTTCTTCCATCCATCCTTCTACTCCCACCCACCCGTCTGTCTACTCACACACCCATCTCTCCTTCTGTCCATCCACTATTCATTGATTTGTCCTTCCTTTTTTCCCATCCATCCATCCATTCTTTCTGTTTACTCACCCATGTATCCTTCCTCCCATTCACCTACCCATCCATCCACCCACCCATCCTCCATCACCGTAGGCCAGACTGCACTGGAAGAGAAGGAGGCAAGACGAAAACAATCACTGAGTCTGGGGCAAAGGCTCAGTGTGAAAACCTCTTCAATCAACGTCTCTTCCCAGTTCCGAGAAAATGTCCAGGATGTGTTGCCTGCCCTGCCCAACCCAGATGACTATTTCCTTCTGCGCTGGCTCTGAGGTGAGGGCAGAGGTGGGGGAGGTCATGGTGAGGGGGCAGTGAGAAGGCCCTTGTCCCAGCTGCTCCAGAAGGACCCAAGGATCTCAGGATCCTACCATACCACCTTGCTTCACATGTTCAGGTGCAGGAGAGGGGAGGGGACAGGAAAGGGAGGTCCCACCCAGGCCCCCAGTGCCCTCCATAGCCCCCCACTGCCCTCCATAGCCCCTCACTGCCCAGGACCAGGGCAAGATGACTGCAAGGCAACCTCTTTCCCACCCCATGCCTTCTTTCCATCTTCTCACAGCTCAGAATTTCGACCTGCAGAGATCAGAGGCCATGTTCCACAAGGTGAGACCCATCCCCCTCCCTGGAAATTTGGCGAGGGGCTTTGTAGGGGCAATCCCTGCCTCCAGCCCCTACCTCCAGCCCCTCCTCAGGGGTGCTGGGAGCCCAGTGAGACCTTACCACTCAACTCCCTTTCAGTACATGGAGTTCCGGAAGACCATGGACATTGACCACATACTGATTGGCAGCCCCCCGAGGTGAGCCAACAGCTGCACAGCCCCCAGTCTCTTATAGACTTACCACCCGAGCAGTCTCTGGATCATTGGGACCGTGAGTGGAGGGTAGCAAAGACCATGAGTGTGCAGGCACCTCTCCTATTACAATTTTGACTATTTCCTGGGGGCTTATGAGGTCCAAGCGTAAGTTAAGACTTTATCTGCATGATCTTATTTAATCCTCACAACCCCATGAAATGGGTACTGTTGTCCCCATTGTACACATGAGGACACTGAAGCCCAGCAATGGTTAAGCAGCCCACCCAAAGTCCCACAGCCCCAAGGTGGAGCTGGGATTTGAGCTCAAGCTTGTCTGTCCTCCAAATCCAGGCTCTTCACCGCCAGAGTTAGCTCGTGGCTCTGAGCCCTCACCCCTAGGGCCTTGGTCAAAGCATCCTGTCTAGGTGGGAAAGAAACTTAGCTCACCAAGAAGTTGGGGAGAAGAGTCCCACCACCAGCATCTTAGTAAAGCAGTGGTCCTAGTTTCATTTGTGGAGCACAAGCTCTGAGTCAGGCACTGTGTGATCTTGGGGACTTTCCCCAACAGAGGAGAGGGAATGGGGCTCAGATAGGTGGCATCACTTGCTCAAGGATGCACAGGAGGGAAGCAGTAGCATCTGTTTTTGAACCGGGTCTGTGACCTTCAGAATCCATATTCTTCATCACTAAGCCCAACTCCTTTCCATGGAAAGGGACACGGGAGACATTGGGGGCAGAACTAAGGAGCCCAGAGGCCTCAAGCAGGCGTGGCTGAGACCTGCCTTGGCCATGTACCTGCTGTGAGCAAGACCTCCTCCTGCAAGCCCCTCAGTTTTCTTACCTGGACAGTAGAGCCGCCCTCCAGTAGAGGGACAGTGCTTGTACCACAGTGTGTGTTGGCTCAGGCCACCCACGGCAGCCTGGTCTGGGTATCTCTGGGAGGTGCATGATGCCAAGTTTCGTGTGTTTGTCCATGCCCAGGTGATCCAGAAGTACATGCCTGGGGCCCTGTGTGGCTGTGACCATGACGGCTGCCCTGTGTGGTATGACATCGTCGGGCCGCTTGACCCCAAGGGCCTGCTTTTCTCTGTCACCAAGCAGGACCTGCTCAAGACCAAGATGAGGGACTGTGAGGGCATCCTGCACAAGTGTGACCTGCAGACAGAGCGGGTGAGGCTGCCAGGGGACTTGGTCCCAGGAACACACCTGTGCTCTCTGCTGTCACAGTCAGAGGGCTCTGTGGTCAAACACCAGCTCTGCCACTTCCCAGGTGGGTGTACTGGTTTTCCACCTTGGAAAGTGGTAACTTTGGTGGTGGTAACTTTGCCACCTTGGAAAGTTACCTCACCTCCCTGAACCTGTTTCCTCACCTATAGAACAGGGACAATAATAATGTTTGCAAAGATTAAATTAGATAATGCAAGTATATGGCTGGCATACAGGGCCTGATTCATATTTCTCAGAATGCTATTACCTACTGTTATTCCCTCAGAGTCTTTGCCCCTGTTGTTCCTCTGTCTGGATAGCCCGACCTCCAGCACACACACTTCCCTCCCACACTTCCCTTGGCTCTCTCCTGTCTATCTTTCAGGTCTCAAACTGTCACTTTCTCTGAGGCCCCCATCTGGGTTAACGTGTGTTCCCGCAGCTCCCATGTTGTCCGGCTCTCACTTCAGGACCGTGGGGATCTGGTTGCTTGTCAGTCTCCCCAACCAGCCTGTGAACTCTTTAAGGACAAGAACTCTGGATTATTGAGCTACATGCTATACTTACAGTGTCTGGCTCAAAATAGGTGCTTAATAAATATTAGTTGGACAAATGGAGGAATGAATGGCTGAATAAACAGCAGTATGAAGGGATGGATGGGTGAACTGATGAGTGGGTGGGTCAATTAATGGGTGGATGGATAGACATGATGGGTGGATGGGTGGGTAGTAAATGCATTCACTGTTTTGTCCACTCATTCATCTGAGGGCAAAGTAGGAATGTGGGAGAAGCCCTGAAGGGTCATGTGCTGGGGTCACCATCTCCCAAGTTCTGAGCCTGCACCCTGATCCTTGCTCTCATCCTCACAGCTGGGGAGGAAGATTGAGACCATCGTGATGATATTTGACTGTGAAGGCCTGGGGCTGAAGCACTTCTGGAAACCCCTGGTGGAAATGTACCAGGAGGTGGGGAAAGGCCCCTGGGCACCCCTGCTTGATTTAACGACCAGCTTGGCCTGCTGTGACCTTGCTGCTAACTCAGAGCCAGGATCTGGTAAAAGGTGGTGGCCTTCCTGGGCCCCATCACTGCAGCTCAGGACCCAAAGATAATGTTGGCTGGAAGATCCCACAGAACGGGCCTCAGGGACAACACTACTGAGTCCATAGGGGCCAGCTTCAGACAAACCCCGCCCAGCCCTGTCATCCCTAGCTCTGTGACTCAGGCGAGTCGCTTTATCCCTCCATGCTTTATTTTCCTCACTTACAAAATGGGGATACTGATTGCATTTCAAAGGGATGTAGGGATATTTCAGTGAGTTGTTACGTGAAGTGTATACACAAGTGCTTGGCAAATAGCGTTTAATAAACAGTAAACGTTTTATTTACTATTACATAAATTATTATTATATACTACCATTGTTATAACATTTGCTCTAAAAATGATTATGTAATAACAGGTTATGGTTGCAATAGTCTGGGGTGAGATTTCCTCCAGGGGCCATGGAGGTGATGGAAAGAAGGGAAACCCTCCACAGCCCTCTGAATCCTCCAGAGGGGAGGTTGCAAAGGGAATGGGGGTAGGAGAAGAAGAGGTGTGGGCTCTCATGGGGTCTCTCTTGGTTCCACAGTTCTTTGGCCTCCTTGAAGAGAATTTCCCAGAGACCCTGAAGTTCATGCTCATTGTGAAAGGTATGTGGCAGGTGACTTCACTTCCCTGTGCCTCCAATTCCTTATCTGCACCCTAGGGACAATACTAGTGCCTTTTTCCCTGGATAGCAGTGAGGCAGGTTGGTTGTTTGGCTGCATGCAAATCAGAGTGCCTGAAACAGAGTAACTTCTCCATAAATGGTAACTTCTGTGGTTGGCTTTACTGCAAGAAGAGGCAGCTCCCACCTCAGTTCTTCCAGGGATCCCCCCTCACCTTTCCCACCCATGTTGATCTCTCCCTCCTAAACTGCCTCTGGCACTGGCAGCTGGTGCAGCCCAGTCTGGCCTTTCCTGTCAACTGCTTTCTGGGGCCTCCAGTTGTCTTGTGTGTATTCATCCTGTTTTCCTTGGGTTGTCTGCTCGTTGAAGGCAGGGCCTCTGATTCTCCACTTCTGTTATATCCCTCACAGGCCTGGGGCCAGGTGGAAACTCAATAGGTATTTGGGTGGTGGTTGTTTGGGTGGGTGGGTGGATAGAAAGATGGATATACGTTTGATGGGTGACTGGTTGATTCATTGCTTAGTTTTTGTCTATTTGGCCAGTTGTTTGGCTGGTTGACTGGTGGTTAGTTGGATATCTGGTTGTCTGGTTGGGTAGTTGTTAGCTTGATAGACTGAGTGACTAGTTAGCATTTTGATTGCCTATGTGGGTGAGTGGCTAGTTGGCAGATTGGTTAGTTGGTTGGCTGATTTGTTGCTTGGCTGTATCTTGGATGGTTGATTGCTGGTTTGAATGGTTGACTGACTGGAAGAGGCGGTTGGTTGGGCAGTTAGCTGGTGGTTTAATTAGCTGATTGGTTTACTGATTGGCTGACATGTTGATTGGTTGTTTGACTATTTGGTAGGTTGGCTGTTTGATTGGTAGGCTGACTGATGGGTTGGTGAGAAGGTGAATTGATTGGCTATTTTTTGGCTGGTTTGCTGGCTGTTTGATTCATTGGATGATTGATTGGGTGGTTGGTTAGTTGGCTGCTTGTTGTTTTAGTTGACCGATTGGTTGGATGGTTTGTCAGGTGCAGGGCATTGGAACTTGCCGAGGTAACTCATTATTCCTCCACATTGTTGGCTATGACTGTTACGGAGAGAGTGGCCCAGTGGAATTATCTTTTCCCCATTATACTTGCTTATATCTCTCCAGCCACCAAACTGTTCCCTGTGGGATACAACCTCATGAAGCCCTTCTTGAGTGAGGACACTCACAGGAAAATTATCATGTTGGGAAATAAGTAATTCCAGCTCCATCCCCTAAGCTCTACGTATGAACTTTGGAGTAAGTTTGGTCCATCACCCCCTCCAGAGATCCACACATCACCTAAAGTCAGAGGCTCCTCCTTCTCAAAGATGAAATGGGTCTTACACTATAGAGTCTATCCTGTTACCTCTGTCTTACTCCCTGCCATACCTCTTTGGTGACTAAAACCTCCACATCTTTCTCCTTTTCAGTTTCAGTTTGGTTGCTAGTCAACCTCTGGGCTATGGGCATCAGTTTCTTTTCAACACTCATCGCCTCAGTGCTTCTAAAGGCAATTTGGGCTGAAGAGGATGAGGAAGAAGAGCAGGAAGAGGAGAAGTGATTCAGAGAAGGAATGCTCAATAAGGACGGACTGGATAAGTAAGTAACAATGCATCCATTTGATGAATGATTGGGCAGCCATGAAAAGTGATTTGATGTCATGGGAAATGTCATTAAGTTAAAAGAAAAATAGATTATAAAGTGGTGTGGATAGTATGGTCTTATTTTTATAAAAACAATATATTTCTAGAAGGAAATACAACAAAATAATTTGTGGTTAGCAAGAAATCAGGTGGTTTATAATTTTTTTTATATATTTCTAAACTTTCAAAATTACATGTATTACCTTTATAAGTGGGCAAAAAAATGTTTTAATGATAAAAAAAAAGAAATAGAGAAGAGAAATAGTTCTTAAACTCAACCGGTGACCCTGAGCTTGGAGGATAACATCTCATAATCAGAATGGTCAGATCATCAAATCAGGAGATCTGAGGATCCAGGGGGATGGGGATGAAGCTAACAAATCCCTGTTTTCTCTCCCTTTCTGATACCCAAGTCTCTGCCTCTGCCTAGATCCACTGGGGTAGGGAGCTGGGTGGATCACAAGGTAGCCCCCAAATCCTGGAGCAGTGTGGGTAACTGCCACACTCCAGACCCACGTCCAGGCCTCTGCCCCATGTGGTGGCGCACAGGGTTCTGTGCATTTGACTGTGAGATGCCAGGCATTATGGTCTTCCTTCTCATCACACTGGTATCTCCCATGGCCACAGCAGGAGATAACTTGAATTGGTTATAGGTCTGAGGCCATGGTGACACCCCAGGATCCAGAACACTTAGAGCTTTGCATAGGGCATGAAAAACAATAATGGGCATTATGATTGTGGTGATTAAGCAGCAGAGAGGGGGAGATCCTTTCAAAGACCCAGGGCTATCCCTCTCCACCCAGAGGTCTGACTTGTGTATGCCACTTGCACACAGTGTGGCCCCTGACATGGTCCTTGACGTCATTAGGCTCCTTGAAACAATTAGACAACTCTAATTGTGACTGCTTATGACTGGGAGACCCTCAAAAATGTGCAAACCCATCAGCCAGGGAAAACATGTTTCCATAGCAACACAATGCCGGAAGACATTTCTGCAGCCTAAGGCCTGGGGGCCCAGGGAATGGGCCCTGGCAGCCTAGCTCCTGTAGGGCTTCTCCCCAAGGTCAGGTCCTCCTGGTAAGAGCGGGGCTGATGGGTCCCCTCCATGCTCAATAGTCCCCCTTCAACCCCTCTCCCCACAGACAGCTGGAAGGAAGGTTTGCTAAAACTCATCAGTCCTGAAGAACTGCCTGCCCAGTTTGGGGGGACCCTGACCGACCCAGATGGGAACCCCAAATATTTAACTAAGGTATGAAGAGCCCCAGAACAGGGGAGGGTAGAGGAGTAGAGCTCGGTTCCTTTCTCACCCTCTCATTCATTCCACAAATGTCTATGGAGAAACCCCTGTGAGCCAGGTATTGAGTTAGTCCCAGCCCTGCCCTGACAGAGCCCTCAGCAGCTGTGCAGGCAAACAAGAAATGGGGAAATTTTGACCCAGAGGGATGAGCTGGGAGGGGAGGTTCCCAGAAGAGGCCCTGATTGAGTATGGAGGCTTCCCAGGATGGGGGGGATGGGTAGGGGAGGACAGGATGAGCAGGATACTTCCAGGAGATGGGGAAATATCTCAGGCAGGAGAAACAGCATGAACAATGCAAGAGGTGGGGAGCAAGCCCATCTTGCTCTGTGTCTGCAAATCAAATGTGGTGGGGAGATCCCCAAGTCCATGTATGTGCAGGACGAGGTGAAGACTCAGTATGAGCACTTGGTGCAGATCAGCCGCAGCTCCTCGCACCAGGTGGAGTACGAGATCCTGTTCCCAGGCTGTGTCCTCAGGTAAGGAACAGGCCACCAACCCACCCCTGGCTGGGCCCTAGCCCCTCAGGGACCCTTCAGCCTGAGCAGTGACCTGTTCCCCTCCTTCCCCCAACACAGGTGGCAGTTCTCATCTGACAGTGAAGACATTGGCTTCGGGGTTTTCCTGAAGACCAAGATGGGGGAGTGGCAGTGGGCTGGGTTGATGACGGAGGTGCAGCTCAACCAGCACTACAACGCCCACCTGGTGCCTGAGGATGGGGGACTCACCTGCACGGAAGCTGGCGTCTGTAAGTCTGCCCTGGCTGGGCCCCAGCCCTGGAAGGTTGGAGCCACCTGTGCCATGGTTTACAGGAAGAAATAGAGGGGTAGTGACCACTCCTCCACCAAGGAACATACACCCTAGGTCAGTGCCATTCATCCATACAGTCACTCTTTCGGTTCACACTTGAGAGCACCGATCGTGTGCCAGAAGGGGCTGAGAGCACTCAAGCCGCAGGACACAGGCAAGGGACAATAGGGCAGTGACATTCCCCAGGAGGAAGCTGGGCCTCTGAGGGGTAAATCAGCTTGTCCAGAGGCCCACAGCTGGGTGTGGTACCAGGGTCCCACTTCAGCCTCGTGGTAGCTGCATAACCCTGAGCAAAAGTCCTACTGAGCGCAGGTTTGCTCACCTGTGAAGCAGAGGCTACAACTCCTACCTCTCGGGTGCCTGTAATGAGGCAGAAGGCATGCACAGGCCTCGCCCTGCACCCCACTTCATCAAGGGGCCTGGGAGGCCTCTGATGTTCTGAAATGCCCCCCTCGCATACCTATCATGTGACTGTCCAGGTGTGGACACAATGGGAGGCAGTGGCTGTTGTTCTCATTGCCAGTTGGTGCAACTAAAGCCAGGCTGGGCACATGCCAGGAGGAGGTCAATTTCTGTTTACAGGCCCTGCTCAGGAATGGCAGTTCCCATGGGGAAGGGAACAGCAGTTGGGGGAACTTGGTCCAGCTTGGCAAACACAACAGGTGGGAACACAGCCTGTTCTCCCCCATGGCCAGGGCGCAGGGAGTGTGTGAAGCCAGGCCAAACTACCTGTCTGTCCATCTATCCCCCTAGATGTCCTGCGCTTTGACAATACCTATAGCTTTGTCCACACCAAGAAGGTCAGCTTCACAGTGTAGGTGCTGCTTCTGGATGAGGGCATGCAGAAATAAGACAAGGAGCTCACCCCTGTCTGGGCAGTTCCCTCACTTCCAAGAGACCCCTGACTGCTTTCAGCCTATATATCCTACTCTTCCCCCAGAAATTGCTCAGTAGTCCTCTTGACTCTGTGACATTAGTAAGTAAAGAAACAGCTGCCTTGGGGAAAACGCATATGCTGTGGTCAGATCAGGAAAGGTACGAGAGGCACAGCTTTGGAGAATGCCGAGGTTGCAGAAAAGGAAGAAACAAGGGTAAGAACAAGTGGATGTCCCTGAAACCCAAAAAATAGGAAAACGAGTCTCCTAGCCTTTGTCCTCACTTCTGAGGCATTTGTGTGCATGAATTTTTTCTCCATGAGTTATCAGCAACCTGGGTTGGATGTGTATCTAAATTCTTTTTGCTGCTACTCCTTATATAGTATATGCTCAATATATACTTGTGAAGTTGAATGGAGGTAGGGAGCAAGTGATTCATGGGTGTGCAAATAAGAAGTACTAGGGGAGATTTCAGCACCTCGGACAGGGACAGAGCCCTGGAGGGGATGGACTCTCTTGGAGACCCAGGTGACCCAGCCCCCAGACCTATGGCAGTGGCTGCCCCCTTGGGTAGGTAGGAGCTGCCTAGAGAAGGCTTTGTCTGACTCAGCACACAGCTTCCCCAGCCCATCTCTACCACCCTCACTGCCTTCCCTTGCAACTCACAGCTTATATTTTAAGCAATTAAAGGCACTTTCCTAGAAGCAAAGGAAGTCACATCTGGCTCTAGCTGCTGCCTGGCGATAATAAAAAAAAACAGCTGTCATTCGTTGAGTGCTCTCTATGTACCAAACACAGTGCCAAGTGCTTTATGAGTTTAGCCCATTTCACACGCCTACCCTGAGGCCACGTATCATGGTCACCTATGCATAAGGAAACCAAGGCTCAGGAGGTGAAGTCACTCACCCAACATCATACAACTCTTTTTTTTTCTTTTTCTTTTTTTTTGGCTGTGCCACACAGCTTGCGGGATCTTAGTTTCCTGACCAGGGATCGAACCCATGCCCTCTTAAGTGGCAGATCCAAGACCTGTTTTTTTTTTTCACTCCAAAGACATTGCCCTTAATTGCCCTATAATACTGCTTCCTAAGACCCTACTTTTACAGAGAAGGAGAGAAGGAATGACTTGTTTGTCCTAGATTGTCCAGTGGAAGTGTCTTGGATGTCACCCTCTCCAATCTCAGTTTGTGGGCAGAGGAGGTGTTATGCTCATTGGGCAGCTGGAACAATGGAGACCCACAATGCTAATTAAGCAGCTCCTCCAAGGAAACTCACAGCAGAGGGGGCAGGGCTTGTGCTTCAAAGCCCAGCATCTGGTCCACTGTTCATATGGTCTCTGAGAAGCATGGCCTCTTGTCATCCACCAAGACCCTGGTATCTCCCAGAGGAGATACCAGGGCCCCAGGACGTTCTCGCTCCAGGGACATGGCCTCAGGGACATGGAGCTGCTGGCTTGAGCCCCAGGTCCTGACACATCTCTTGACAGGAGGAGTCGAATTACACAGAGGCTGTGGATGGTTGGGAACCAAAGGACTTGAAGTTCCTTGGGAATGAGCTGAGGGCCGAGCCCACTGTGGTGAGCTTACCCATGGGCAGAACAGGAGGCCTGACTCTTAGACTAATCAAGCTCATGTTCAACAGCAGCTAGTACTTTCCATCTGCACTTATGGACACATTTTATAGATGAAAAACAGCTCGCAAAATGCACTGGCCTTGTTTCCTTCAGCCCATGGGTGGCAGAAATAGGACTGGAGCTAAAGGCACCCTCCTCCCACCACTAATTCACGTTACTGCAGCAACTTGCCAGAACAGGACAAGACTGCCGACTCTGAGCTGGGGGCTGGGGTGGGGGTGTGGATAGGAAGGAGGAAAAGAAGAAAGGTCAGATTTAGAAGGAGAAAAAAGGCAATACTTGGGACATACTTAAAATGTATTGTTTATCTGAAACTAAAATTTAACTGAGTGTCCTATATTTTATCTGGCCACCCTAGAAGTAAGGAATGAGAGAGAGGAGAGGGACGTGGGGAGGCAGAGAAGAGGAGGATGGGTTCATACTCTTGGAAGATGGTGGCAGCACCTGCAGTTGGGGCAAGGATGTCATGGGGGGAGGATGGCTCAGCATCGGGGATACAGCGTGGAGGGACAGGGGGTCTCACCCTTGCCCTCTGAGGTAAAGACCCCACCCCCAGGCTGCAGCAGGGGCAGAGGATGAAGGGGTGGACCCTTTGCACCCTTGAGGCTGAGGCAGCTGTGAGCAGTGCTGTTGGATTATCTGCATTTGTCTAAGCTCCTCTACTGCAGTTTATAGACCCCATTTTGAACAGAGGGAGAACTTGCTACCAGGAGGCAGGGGCAGCGCAGAGAGCTTAGGCTAGGGCTGGAGCCAAGAATCAAAAAGTGCCCCTTGGTATCTGTGGATGCCCAGCCACAGCAAACCCACTCTTACTCCGTAGCCACAGTCGGTGGGAAGCAGCCCTCCAGCTCCCAACCTCCAGGTCTCCAGTCTCACCCAGGGGCAGGATGCTTTGCTCCAGTTCTGAGTGTCCAGGGGGTGGCTGGGGAGGGAAAGAGACCCCACTTAGCCTTGGCTAATGGGCCCCCTCATTCCAGCAGCAGCCAGCAACCAGTATAGTGGCAGGAAGACCAAGGCCTGCAGGCTCCCCACTGTGTACGAAGGGAAGTAAAGTCCCAGTTCCCAAAGCCCAGAAATGCCAGGGAAGAGACAGGGAAGGAAAGACCTCAGCTGCCCTTGGGAGGCAAAGATGGTGACCACAGCCTGTTTTCCTTAAAAGATGGGGTTCAAATTAGGCAGCTGAGGCCGAAAGTCTGGGCCAGTTAACCTTGTAGACCTCAGGCCAGGGCAACCTTCTGTCCTGATGCTAATTAGGCACCAGACCCCATCCTCTTCCCCTGGAACCCAGCACTGCCGCAGCCTCTCCAGAGAATCCACTTTCACATCCACACAGTTAAGGTCAGCTTTGCCCCCCGGCACATGGTACAAACACAAACAAGTACCAGAGGGAGTTAAGACCAGAGCACTAGAGAAGTAGAAATCTTTATTGTGTGTATATAAAGGGTGATTTAGTGGTCTTCTGAAGGGCCCCCCTGACTCCCTGATTTCCTCAGCAGTTGTCTGGGACACTCCATCAGTCTCCTCCTCCAAAGACAGTCTCTCCATTGCCCTGGCCACCGGCTGCCTCTCCTCGGTGTCTGGCCTGGTCCAGGCCCGCCTCAGTGTGTTCCCCAGCCAGCCTAGTGGGCAGCTCAGCTGGAAAGCCTCCAACACCTTCCTCAGGGACAGCAGGATCGGCATCAACAGCAGAGTGACGCAGCTGACGGCCAGAACCACTGCCAGCAAGTCCTTCAGCGTCTTACAGGAGGCTGGGAAGGACGGGGCCGGGAAGCACCTCAGGGCTGCCCAGTGGTGTGGGGCAGGCCGTGCGGGGCAGCTGGAAGTGACCCTGAGCCCACAGTTACTCATCAAGGTAAAAAAAGAAAAGCCAGGAGCAGGCAGGGAAGCTGGAGATGGGACAGGGCAGAGGGGACAGGACCACAAACGAGTATCTGTGAACCTGGATGGTGGTGGGACCAGTCCTCTCAGTCCTTGTCCTGGTTTTCCTGTACCAAGTAGAGGCCACCTACATTTCCAGGATAAGGATTTCCCATGGTGAGGGAGAAGCATCCAGGTACGGAGCTAGCTGAGGTCTTTCATCTCTCCCAGTTACCCAGATTCCAGAACCCAAGGCCTGTGCATTATGGCGGTCAACACTTCCATTTCAGAGAAATGGGAAAGGAGTTTGCCCAGGTTCCTACAGCTTGAAACAGGAAGTACTCACCTGGAGGAGGAGGAGGTGTAAAAACAGGATTTCTGGCCAGGCTCAAAGGGTCTCTTCCCACTCCAGATGCTCATCCAGCAGATGATATATACTTAAGGAAGAACCCAGGCCCCCAGCCCCAGGTGAGAGGGCTCCTCTTGGGCTCCCATGCCCCCCAGCACAACCACCTGTGTTGAACTACGTTATGCCTCATTTATCCAACTGGGCACTGCAGGGAGAAGCCAGGTCAGCCTGTGACTGTCACAGCCCCAGCCCATAATAGGTCCTTAGAGGGAGAGAAAATTCTCCTGATTTTCCCTTACCCATGGGCATTTCCTCATTGCAACCCTGGTTTAGAACAGGGGCAGATTGGAACCCATGGGTAGTTTCTGCCATAGGGCACTGGTTAAGTTCCAACTCGACCAGACTGGAATTCTACATAGCTGTTAACATTCATGGGAGAATACAAAACTGTATTCTCCTGGGAATTCCCTGGCAGTCCAGTGGTTAGGACTGCATTTCCATTGCAGGGGACACGGGTTCAATCCCTGGTCAGAGAACTAAGATCCCACTAGCTCCAGGATATTTTTGACCCACTAGTCAAAAAAGTATTCTCCCATGCAGAGAAATGGGATATTCAGTGGGAGGAAAACAAATTCTATCATGGCATATGCAGACCTATTTTATAAAACACTAACTTAGTATATGCCCAAGGATTGGTGATTCTCAGGGCTTCAGGATTTTCATTTTCTGTTCTATATATGATTTAACAGGTAACATTGAGAACAGCTCTTAAAAGGAAGCGAAAAAGTGTAGTGTATGACTCTTATAAAGAGACGTACAGACAGGAAATTATAGTGTCATTTTGGGATAATCTCCAAGCAGCGGTAATTGTCTTTTGTGCATCTGTATCTCCCGTGATGGAAGTATCTTACTGTAAAGAAAGGAAGCTTCAAGTTGCCCCAGGCTGCCAGCATCCTTTGGGACAGAGGCGACAGTGCCCAGGTTCCTCCGTCCTAATCACATCTATCAAAATCTCTCTGGGGTGAGCGGGCCTTCCCAGCCCCCTGTGCAATCCTTGGGCCAGGCTTGATCCCAGACTTGCTCCTGCACGTGGAAATGCGAGACTCCCAGGGCCTCGCCTTTTGGTCAGAGCTCAGCTGAATCCAGGGCTGTGGGCTCCAAGTCCCAGCCCTGGATGCCTATCCCACTGCCATTCTCAGGGTGAGGGTTGCCAGATAATACAGGATGCTTGGTTAATTCTTTAAAAATTTAGTATAAATATATCTCATGTAATATTTGGGACATATTTAAACTAAGAAATTCATTATTTATCTGAAATTCATGTTTAACTGCAAGGCCTAAATTTTGATTTGCTAAATCTGGAAAACCTATCAGGGGATCCAGCACTCCTTTCCTGGGCTGACCCCCAACTCTGCCCAAGATAGCCCTGGGAGGGGAAGCAGAGTAACAGGAAAGAATCCCCAGATCCACCTCGACCTGGGGCATCACGCTCACCTCATCCTTTTCCACGTCATCGTTGAGCATGAAGGCCTCCACGCTGAACTGCAATGTCTCATTATTCTACCGGGACCGAGGGCCAGAACCGGGGCCTACTGAGAGGCACCTGGGGGACAGACAAGGGATCCCAAGGGACCATCACCTCGGAGACTGGCCGTAACAAATTTCCCGGGAAGCCATGGAGAGGCTTACTCTGTGGGACCTTCTTGCTCCCTAAAGCCTCATTAAAGAATGTCCACCCCATTACTAGAGTCTGGGAACAGATGTATTTAGCCTGAGCAAAGGGCAGAAGTTACAAAGTCAGCCACGAGTGACAAGACTCTTAAGGCCCCTGCAACCACTCAACGGCCTGCTCCCCGGCTGGGAAGGACAGTCCGTCCTCTGCCAAGCTACTCACAGCCCAGGTGGGCAGCTTCAGGCCCCAGCAAGTTCAGGCCAGGCACCATAAATGGTTGGTTACTAACGACCAAGTGCAAAAAACAGACTTCTACACATGATTACACCAGTGGCCCAGCTAAGCAAGACCACAGGATAGGGATGAGCTATCTGACCCTATCTCCCTCCCCACCCCTCAAAACCCCACAGACCCCCAGTTGAAGACGAGGGTGTGTGTCCTCTGAGAGTGGTTCAGGTTCACACACTTGTCCATGTAGAACTTCATGGCCCAGTTTAGCACCAGCTGGATGCAGGCTTCTAGGGTCAACCACAAGCCTTCCACATAAGGGAAGTGGCGAAGCACCTGAGGGAAGAGGTATTGCTGGTACCTAGCCAGCTACCCCCTAACAAGCACCTACCGCATACCTGGTAAATCACAGCCATTATTTCATTCTTTCCTGAATGGTCCTAGAAGTGTTATGCCCATTTTACAGATGGGGTGATGGAAGCTCAGAGAGAACTTTGGTTCTTACCCCAGCCTCATCTACCAAATGGGTGCACATCTGTCCCACCAGGGGTGGAAGACTGAGGCCAGGTACAGGAATGGTACACATGGCCCACATTCTGCCCTCCTTGGGCAGCCCTCAGGGGTTCACTCTCCATCCGCTCCATAGGCACCAGGACAAGACTCACCATGCAGTACCTGGAGGGCCACCTGCAGGAGCTGTGTGTTGAAGGCTGAGGGAGGCGTCCTTCAGGGGGCCAGGCAGGGTTCACGATGGGCCAGCTGCAGCCGAGCTGTTTGCCTACTGCCCAAGGAGCAGCCTGTGCTGGGGAGTTGCTAATGAAGAGGCACCACAGGTCAAGGGGGTTCAGTGGGTCCCCACAGTCAGACTGGAGGGCAAGCCCTGAGCAAGTTCCCCTAGGGGGAGGGAATGGGAATGGGAGGACTGAAGGGAAGCTACTCAAATAAGCTTGACCAGCACTGAGCATCCTTCTAGCTGCCATTAGGGGCTATTCCACATACCCCCATATGAACCGCACAACTGCCCCTGTTTTACAGATGTGGAAACAGGCTGGGAAGTCCTGCTACCATCTGCCCATAGTTACATGCAGCTATCAGCTGCAGAACTTAGATTCAAACTCCCAACGAAGGGCTCTTCCAGAACTATTTAAAGATTGAAGTTATATGGCAAGATTTGGATGATACCAGTGGTACTAAAATAAAAGCTGAGTTTATCTTTACCCCGTCCCTACCAGTAACTGCTTGCTTTGTGTCAGTGTGAGCAGCTGGCCTGTGTGTAAGCAGACTCATCCCTGAATTGTCCCCAGTTAATTCTTTTTACCATTTGGGCTCCTGACCACCTTGCCATGCTGCTTCGAAGAAGGATTATCTTGTCCCAGAGGGCCTAGAGCAGACCAAGGACCAGAAAGGAGTTGAAAGGTTTTTTAGAAAGGAGAAGAATTTAAGGCAGTTGTGTAGTGTTTGTTGAATATCTACTGCATGCCAGCTCTGTCCTAGAGGCCAGGGGTGCAGGGTGGGGATGGGCCCTTACCCCTGATTTTGGCCTGGCTGGACAGCTCAACCCTTAAGGAGGACCCTGGACTCTGGAGGTTCCTGCTCAGCCTGGCTCCCCAGACACAGTGTGAAGGTCAGGGAGGAGGAGGAGGTAACACGGGGCTCTGGTGTCCTGGACTCTCAGTGGGGGAGGCAGCAAGGGAGTCCCAGGTCAGGGGCCATTGGGAGGTAGGGCTGAGTGTTGGAGGGCACCTGACAGGCCATCAGGAGGGAAGTCCCCTCCTCCCAGTATCTCCAGGATGCCAAGTCCAGCTCCTGTGGTGGCGCAGACCAGGCATGGGGGGATGAGTTGTCCTCGCAGGGGCTCCCCAGGTACACAGCTGGCAGAGGGAGGCTCAGCTCAGCTCAGGGATGGGAAGGGCAGGGGGAGGGCCCCCACCCGCCACCCGCCACCCGCCACTCCAGCTCCCAAGGTGGACCCATTGCCCAGACCTTACCGAGAAGCAAGACCCGAGCAACACGCAGAAGCGCCCTGGGGACAGCCATAATGAGAAGAAACATTGCCTACTCCCCACAAGCCTCCTTAAATTGGCCCACAGAAGGCTGGAGAAGGAACAAGCCTCACCTGGAGCCCACACGTGAGCCTAGGGCATGGCTGAGCTAGGCCAAGCCCAGCACTTCCACGTTCCCCCACCAGGGCCCCCCACCCACCTGCAATGCCTTCTGATTTTAGAAAAGGTTCTGAAGCCCTCCTCACTCACGTGGGATTTAATAAGGCTGGCAGAAGGCTCACCGCACAGTGGACTGGACTTTCTCATCTGTAGGATGATAATGGTGGCACCTACCGCACGGGCCGTTATGGAGTTTCTGTAACGCAGTGCTTCGCACAGTGTCTGGCACATAGTAAGAGCTCCATCCACGTTCTCTGTGGGTGTCATCTGATGATTCTTGTTCAAGAGGAGGGAGGAGCATGATGATGATTCTGTCTGGGGGGCAGGAGCCAGGGAGGGTTCAAGGAGCAGGTACCGTTAGAGATGGACCTTGAAGGCTGAGAACAGAGGGAAATGGGGGCGGGGAGGGCATTCCTGGCAGGTGGCATGGCCTGAGCAAAGGTGGAGAGGCTGGATGTGCAGGAGTCAGGGGAGGCAAAACAGAGGTGCAGGATGTGTCACGGTGAGGGATGAGACTGCGTAGGCCCAGAGGCTCTGAAAGCCAGGCTGAGGTGTTCAGACTGGATCCTGGGGGCTGTCAGGAGTCAAGGAAGGTATCAGAACAGAGGAGGGACTTGGGGAGATTGAGCCAGCAGCAGAATCAGATCAGAAGCATGTTCCTTTACTCACTGGACCTTTAAGGAGTGCCCAAGACTCTCTCGCTTATAAAAATAAAACCATGATCACCCTCAGATGCACATCTTCGAATCACCATCCAATTATTTCCTCTGAATAAATTCTTAGGATTGGAATGCCTGAACCATAAAATTGGCATACTTTCTCTCTAGATTAGTCATCTGATGGCACAATTACCAGTTATTTGCCCTTGAAATGGATGTCTCTTGCCACAGTCATAACAGTGGTTAAATAACTCTGTGAGCCCCACTATGGCCAACTGCTTTGCAAGCATTTCTCCTGTAACCCTCACAGCAGCTTCAGAGGGTTATTACGGACAACTGTACAGTGAGGAAGCAAGGCTCAGAGAGGTCAGGTAACTTGCCCAAGGTCATACAGCCTGTGAATCAGCTCTGCCTCTGACCCTGTAGAGAGCCATATAGGCTGGAAGGCAGTAGGCAAGGAAGCAGTACTGGGCTGCGGGGGGACAGGGGAGGTGGGGGTTGGAGTTCCAACTCCAGGAAACAGGGACCCAACCACAGTGCGGTTGTAAAGAGTAAATGAGGACTTCCCTGGTGGCGCAGTGGTTAAGAATCCACCTGCCAGTGGAGGGGACACGGGTTCAAGCCCTGGTCTGGGAAGATCCCACATGCCGCAGAGCAACTAAGCCCGTGCGCCACAACAACTGAGCCTGTGCTCTAGAGCCCGCGAGCCACAACTACTGAGCCCACGTGCCACAACTACTGAAGCCCACGCACCTAGAGTCCGTGCTCTGCAACAAAGAAAATCCACCACAACGAAGAGTAGCCCCTGCTCGCCACAACTAGAAAAAAGCCTGCGCGCTGCAACGAAGACCCAACACAGTCAAAGAGAAATAAATGTGTTAAAAAAAGAAAAAAAGAAGAGTAAATGAGCCTCAAAACAGGAAGCGCTTAGCATGGAACCTGGCCCACTAGGAGCGGTTCAATAACACATATTCTTCTCAATGACCTGGAGGTGGTTTGAACCAGCCAAGGTGGGCACGTTTGGAGGTGCTGCCTCCTTGTGGTGGTCCTGAGCATTGCATGAAGCTGGCCACTGGGGGACCCAACTCCCAGCATGCCCCCGGGGTGGGAAAAGACATCTCCCCCCACCCAATCCCAGCAGCGGTCTGCCTCATCCTCTCAGGCCCCAGGAAAGCAATTCCCTATTACACCCGGCTCTGCCACCTCCAGTCCATTCACCTCTCTGCACCTGTTTCCCACCCATCAAATGGGATAATACGAGTTAGCCTAGTCACTAAAAACTGTCCCTCATCCCCTGCCCAGGAAAGAGACAGGCTGGAGAGAGTGTTTCCCACCTCTACAGGGCTGGGGTGTTTGGGGGAGGCATTCCAGCTCCATGCATGGCCCCCCAGAGTAGAGTTGCAGATAAAATACAGGATGCCCAGTTCAATTTCAATTTCAGATAAACAATGAAGAACTTTTCAGTGCATATATGTTCCATGCAATATTAGGGACATACTTACACTCACGTACTTATACTCAAGTATTGCTTGTTGTTTAAATCAAACAAAATTTAATCGCTCACCCTGTTATTTTATTTGCTATGTCTGGCAACCCTACCCTGGAGGGTTGAGTGCAGAAGCAGGACTGTGCTGCCTGGGGGAGGCAACTACCCATTCTGTGCCAGCTGCTTTGAACCTCCCACTCCAGCTCTCACAAGCTGGTTGGGGGAGTCTATCTTAGCCCTACTTCACCAAGAGGCCACTGAAATTCCCGCTGGCTCAAAGCCACATGGCTGATATGCGCAGGGACCTAGGGGAGAGTTGGGGCTGCAGCTTCCAGGATAGATGCAGGCCCTGGCCATAGGAGCTCACAGAGGGGGAGGCCAAGATCACTACAGGCTATCAGCACAGTCATGGAGGAAGCCCAGAGGAGGCTCCCAAGCCAGCTCTAGGGAGTCAGAGGCTACTTTGAGGGGGTGAACTAAGGGAAGAGTGAGCTGTAGTCAGGCTCAGGTGGTATCTGCCCAGCAGGATCCCCTCCCAGCAGTGTTATTTTAGGAGGCTTGCAGAAAGAGGGCAATGCCTACCCCAAAGGAGACTGGCAGCACCACGGTGGAACCCCAGGCATCTGCAGGGGGGCATTGATGGGTGGGGAGATACCAGACAGGCCCAGTGCTAGCCACTGTGAGTGATGCATTGCCAGAGACATCGGCCTCCGGCTCTGAGGGCCCCCAGCCCTGCTCCCCATCACCACATCCCTGCTCATCCCCAATAGAAAAGGAGAAAACTCAACTTCTTGAGGATTTATTGGACCGGGGGCTGTGCTGCCTTCCAGCCAGACCCCAGCAGCCCCTGCATCAGGAAGGGGCTGCCAGAGAATCAGTCCTCAGGGTCCCCACTAGTGTTCTTCTGCATTTCTCCAAGTGCCTGCTGCTCCTCCGTCAGCAACACTGCCATGGGGTGACCTGGCTGAGCCGTTGGGAATCCTGTAGGTCCCCAGCTTGCCAAGTGATCTTGGCCATATTCCTTGCCTTGTCTGGCCCTTAGTCTCCTTACCCTCCATGGGAGTATGTTATTGTCCTGTCAAAAGACAGGGCTGGGCCCACTCACAGTCCAGTCCAACTCAGTATCACAGATTCCATGGAAGCAGATGGGGTTCAGATCCTGTCTGTGAGTCACCGTAGCTGCTGCTCTGAGGGTTTTTGTCTCTCAGTTTCCGTCCAGCTTAAACCCATTCAGGTGCCAGGGCCTCGGATCCCAGAGAGCCAGGCATCCGCAACCCCTGGCAGGAGGAGGGAGTTGGAACAGAGCAGGGAGTGGGCCAACCCACAGGACAGGTGGGGTCAGGAGGAACTGGGCTTCTCCACAGAGGGGTAGAGCTTGCGCACGCTGGAGTCCAGGAGGAAGTCCACTGACCTGTGGGGCAATGGAGGGTCATGAGCAGGCAACCAAGGGGTGCTAATGGGGGAATGGGAGGCAGGAGGTCAGGGCTAAGAAAGGGACTCCTGGATGCAGGACACAAGTGCCATCCTGGTGTCAGCCATCACCCTCTCTTTATTCAGTTGGGAAAACTGAGGCACAGAGAGGGTAAAAGACTCACACAGGACCTCAAGGTCAGCTATGTTCCTGAGGAGAAAGACTCCTCCTCCCACTCTATGTTCATCTAGTTGGGTTGGCCCCATCTCTGGTTCTAAGGGAAGGCACGTGACCCAAGCCGGGCCGGTCGGAAAAGGGAAGCTGGCTCAGGGATGGGCACCCAGTCCAGTATGGACCAATGACAGCCTTCCTTGGGATTTTTGCTGTCACTATTAAGAAGCTTCCTATGGGGGGACTTCCCCAGCAGTCCAATGATTAAGACTTCACCTTCCAACGCAGGGGATGAAGGTTTGATCCCTGGTGGGGGAGCTAAGATCCCACATGCCTCGCGGCCAAAGACTAAAACATAAAAAACATAAAACAGAAGCAATATTGTAACAAATTCAATAAAGACTTTAAAAATGGTCCACATCAAAAAAAATTAAAAGGGCTTCCCGGGTGGTGCAGTGGCTAAGAGTCCGCCTGCCGATGCAGGGGACGTGGGTTCGTGCCCCGGTCCGGGAAGATCCCACATGCCGCGGAGTGGCTGGGCCTGTGAGCCATGGCCGCTGAGCCTGCGCATCCGGAGCCTGTGCTCCCCAATGGGAGAGGCCACAACAGTGAGAGGCCCGCGTACCACAAAAAAAAAAAAAAAAAAAAAATTAAAAAAAAGAAGCTTCCTATGGGGCTTGCTAAGCTGGGGGGAGGGGAGCTGGGAGCTGCTGGGAGCCATCTCTGTTCCATGAAGGGAAAGTGACTGAAGCCAACACGGGGTGGGGCGGGGAGAAGGCCAGCAGAGAGACCCAGACCCCTAATAACATCAGTTGAGTGCTTGGATCCAGCTATGCCTCCAGGTAGCATAACTCTGGACTTTTCGGTTATGTGAAACAATCAATTCCTATTTTACTTAACCCAGTTTCAGTTGGGCTTCTGTCACCAAAAGTTCTCAAAACCCAACCCTTCCAGGGTGCACCTGTTCCTGCCTACCTCTGGTGGTTTTCTAACACTGAGTTTTCTTTCTGGGAATTTACTTGTCCTGCGTCCCATACTCTCATAGCACCTCCTACCTTTATGGCCAAGAGTACCTGCCAGATCATATGACAAGGGCCTAGACTGTCCTTTCTACCTCAGGAGCCCCAAGTGCCAGCCCTGCCTCCGCTACAACTGTTCTGTGAAAAGTGGATACACCCCCACACCTCTCAAAGGTTATCCCCGCCTGTAGGGTGGATGATCCCTGGGGCTGGGAGGAGCACCCACCTGTCGATGGGGTGGATGATGATGGGGATGGCCAGTAGTCCCAGTGCGGTGGTGGTCCACCTGCGGACAGCCAGAGGCCAGCGGGTAGCAGTGCCCAGGATATAGAGAGAGGCAGCACACACACGGTTGATAGTGAAGCCTGGGATGGCCACAGAGGCCAAAGCCTGCCACACGAAGGTGTCCACCATGGCCACGGTCACCCTGGTGCTGCGGCCTGCCTCAGGGCTTGGCACCTGGCAGGCACAAGAGACATTTAATCCAGCAGAGGCAGAGGTGGGAAACCCTGTGGACAAGGGGCATGAGGCTGGACCAGGGAGAGGGAAGTGAAGGGGGTTGGGGACAGAGCTATGCTAGTGTTGGGTTCTGGACTCCACCAATTCAGGGCTGAGGGTGGACTCACTCATATCCAGCACTAGGATATAGATTACGTCACCTGCGCTGGGGACAGGGTGCACTATGCTACAAACGGTACTGGGGTATGGAGTCCACCAGGCCAGGTTGTGGGGACCGGACTGTCCCAGAGGGACTTAACCACATGCAAGGCTGTGGACTGACCACAAGGGGAGTGGACGGGGGTGGGGGGTTGAGGGGCAGGTTAACACTCACGTCTCCTGCTTTCTTGCCCTTGTCAATGGCATCAGCCAGCACGTAGGAGCTGGACACACCGTAGCTCAGCCACACAACAGATACAGGCACCAGGGAGCGGAAGGCCTCCCCCACCTCATTGGCGTAGCCTGGTGGGGAGGGGATATTTAATTCCTGAGCCTTTGGGTTGTTCCACAAGGGAGCACTTGAGTGAGCTGGTTCTTATCTCATTCTGCTGAGCAGTAGCTGGGTGACCTTAGACAAGTAATTTTACCCCTTTGAGCCTCAGTTTCCCAGCCTATAAAATGGCACTCATGATGCCCACCCCAACTCTCCCCTCGTGGAAGAGCTGAGCGCAGACACCGTTCTCATCACTCACTTGCCTTCACAGCCTGGGTTCTAGAAGCATCTGAGCTGATGGCCGAACAGGCAGTGAGAGAGACTAAAGGCAGCCCCACTGACCAGGGGCTCACCATATGCCAGGCCTTTATGTACTTTATCTCATTCTACCCTTAATATTACCACCCAATGAGCGAGACCCTGCGTTCATCCCTTTTTGCTGAGGAGGAAACAGGCTCAGAGCCAGGGAGGAGCCAAGATGAGAGTCCAGATGCCCTGACTCCACAGGCCTGTGCCAGGCATGCCACAGAAGGCGATCCGATCACCTGGTTCCATCCTCCTACCTGAGCTGCGGCTTCCACCTGGGAGTCTGACCAGCAGAAACCCCGAGGGCAGGGCTGGGAATACCAGAGCTGTGTGACCTTGAGCAAGTTCAGAACCCTCTCTGAGCCCAGTCTCTTCCCTGGCTGAATGAGAACTAAGATCCTCCCACCTTCTCCAGGTCCCTGACCGGCGTCTGGCAACCCCTGCTTCCCCAGACACGTGGTGTAGGGGTCGCTGTCCCCCTGCCCCGCGCTCACCCAGGTACCGCACCCACGTGTCCCGGAAAAGGTCGCGCTCGGCCCCCCGCGGGGGCGGCTCGGACATGGTGCTTCCTCCTTGGCCTCAGTCGCTGCAGCGTGTACTACCGCCTCGGCTTCCACCAGCACTCCCGTTCGCAGCGGCGGGACGGGCTGAGCCGAAGGTCCCCAACTGAAGCATAGGTCATGTAGTCCCCGCCAGCAGGGAGCGTCTGCAAATTCCCCCCCCGCACCGGAGCCCCTCTCCCAGGTTTGAGTTTTACAGCTTAATTTTCTTCACGTTTTCTCTAGAGTCGAGCGGTTGGCGCGATCCTCTTCCAGCACTGGCTGTAGTGTTGGAACCAAAGAGACGGAGGTTCAAATACGGGATGCTACACTTCTTGGCTCTGTGACCTCGGGCAAGAGCCTGTAACTTCTCTGTGCCTCACTTTATTCATTTGTTAATTGGGCAACAGGACTGGTTCAGTCCTGGGACGGTTTCGAAGATTAATTATACAGTCGTCATTTATTGAGTTTACTACCGGCCAGACCATTGGCTAAAGACTCTAGATGGATTACTTCTTTAAACCCTCCCACCAGCCTGGGACACCGCCCCCCCCCCCCATTTTACCGATGAGTAATAGAGACACAGGAAAAATATTAATAGATCACTTTCCCAGGACATATAACTGCTGAGTAGTGAGGCCGGCATTTGACTCCAGGCAGTGCAGCTCCAGTTCCCATGCTCCTAAGGTGAGCTGAGTAAATGAGGCTGGGGGAGCGAATGGTGAGAACCCTGGTGATGTGGATGCTTGGACTCTTAGGAGTCCCTACCCCATGCTCATCTATCAAGCACTGGAGTCTAACTGGACCGAGCCTCTTCGGGGCAGGACCACGAATGAACGAATGAGGCCAGGGAAACGGGGTTGGGGTACAAGACTTCAGGGAAATGAGAACAGAATGAGAGGACGTGGGGTTATTGATTACTAAAGAGTAAACTCTTCCCCTGCTGCACCTCAGTTTACCCATGTGAGGAATAAGTGCACTTCACTAAAGCTCTGTGAATCCTTTGGGGGTACCAGCGAGCAAAGGCCCAGCCTTTAAAGACAGGCAGTCCTGGGTTCAAATGCTAGTTGTGCCGCCTATGAACTGTCAGCCACGCCTGTAAGAAACAAGAGTAGCCAAAATTTACTGAGCGTACACTTGTACCAGGCTTTCTAAGCGCTCTGAATGTATTAATTCCTTGAATCCTTGCAATAAGGCGATAAACACAGGGCTGTTGCCTGGTACCCAGGAGGCGCTCATTAAAGAATTAGCTTTATTATCATCAAATAAAGGTCACAGCCTCCCTGTTGAGGTCCCTGGTTTCAGCCCTGGGAGTCTTCATCATTGTAGGATCATGTAGGGCAGCCAGGTCAGCTGTGATCTCGCAGGAAGCTGGGATCGCGACTCAGTGATCCTCAACCCCAGAAACACTGGCAGTGCCTGCGCGGAATTAGGAGACGGTCCCTAAAGCCACGTGATCGTCGCTTCTCCGTGACCCTCCCAATCCAGGTCCACCGCAGGCGCCGCGCGCGCTTGCCAGACCCGCACTATTTGGCGCGCTCTGAGAAGCCCGAGTTGGGCGGGGTCTCCGTCCTGACCGTTAAGATGGTCAGGTGCACCCTTAGTGCCCTTAGCAAAAATGGCGGAAGACGGCCCACCGGCTGGGCCAATCAGGGGGCGAGCAGGCCGTCAGGACGCCGTCAGCGCACGGAAGGAGACTAGCAGATGGCTTCTGCGCATGCGCTCCGCTTATTGAAGGGGAGAAGCAGGCACCCCACGGCGGAAGTTTGCGTGTGTGAGTAACTGTGAGGAGCGAGGCGGAAGGCGCTGACTTCCACGCCCTGCGCGCTGAACGTTCTTTATTCATTGGTTACTTTTCCTAACAGAGCGCTGTAAACCAAGGTCAGGATATCCTCCTGAGGGGTCTGGCTGGGAGCCATGCGGCCTCGGGGCCTCCTGTCAGTTCCAGCCTTGCCCCTGACTCCTGCTCCCTCAGCTTGGCCAGACCATCTCCCCAGGATGGGTCAGGGCCTGGGTTTCTGAGGGGTGGAAGCTTCAGGACTCACACCCACCGCCAGCCTCCCTGGCCCTTCACGGAGCTGGGATCCCTGGAGGTAACTTCCCTGTGCTTTGCACTGAAGGACAGTGGCTGGGTACCAAAGCTCACTGTCCCAGGAAGCTCTGAGTCACTGACAATCAGTAATTTAAGAGGCAGCCAGTGGGACCCAGGAACTGCTGGATTCCTCGAGGCGAGGGAGAGGCCTGCCTGCCTACCCTTGAAAGGGAAGACCTATGCTGACTCGGGCCCTCTCCCGAGACTTGGGAAAAGCTAAAAGATCCTAGCCTGGGTAGAAAGTTCAGAAGAGCCTCAGACCCCCACCATAACTCTAGCAACCGGCTACCTTGCTATTCCTCATTATGATCTAGACTTACATGTTCATTTGGGAGCAAGTTCCTCCCCTGCAGCTGGCTCCCCTGAAGTGTTAGGTCTCAATTTCTCCCCTTTTTCCTAATTTCCTCCCTGCCACCCCATGGTTCCCCTCTTCCTGTCTCATCTGTCACTGGACAGGTGAAGTTGGCACAGCTTATAAGACAGATGCTGTCACGGTGCCCAGCCCCTGGGGACTCCTTAGTAATTTGAGAGGCAAGGAGGCCCACTCCAGCTAGTCTCCCTCTTCCTAATTCTGAAATGAAGGCTCCCCAGATCCAGCCCCGAAGTCTTTCTTCTAGCCCAGTTTCTTTGGGCGTCAGAGTGCTGGGAAAATGACTGCTACAAGGGATAGAAACTGACAGGGAGATGCTGAGGGAGCCAGGCCTGCTGTGGGAGGAGGTGTTACTTTGGGGTGACTGCCCCCAGCTGTTTCATCTTCTCTTCTGAGGCTTTGTCTGGAAGCAGGACCTCCACGGTGAAACTGACCTTCTTTGCATGAATGAAGCTGTAGGTGTTGTCAAACCGCAGGACATCTGAGGGGAGGGGAAAAAACAGACATTCAGGCAATTCTGACAAAGAGCTTAGACACAGTGATTTTGGTTGACTGAGCAAGGCAGTGTGGTAGGTAATGAGGCTGAAGGTAGCATAAGCAATGATCCTTCACCTTCTGAAACCTAGTCTAGCTGGGTTACAATATGTTCATGAAGAGAAAAATACATAAGACAGAACATGCCAAGTGCCAGATGAGTGGCAGAGACAGTCACGTCTGTAACAGCTTGGAACGAGGGGGCCCTGTAGACTGAAATCATGTGAAAGGCTTTTTAAAGGAGTTAGAGCTTGAACTGGGTCTTGAAAGGAGGGAGTAGAATTAGTTGCAGCAGTAGTTATTATAATAATAATAATAGTAATGGTAACAACAGCTATTTATGTGACTCAATACTGGTATGGCAATCTATATATATTATTCACAATAACTCTTGAGTTCAGCTTTAGTACTGTGTTATATAAAAAGAAAGTCACTGTGTCACACAGTGAGGAAGGGATAGAGCTGGAATTTCCCTCTGGCCTGCATTGCTGCCTGAGTTGGGCCCTAGAAAGCCTAATCCTGTTCAGTTTCTGACAAAAGGTAAAATATGCAAACTTTTTTTTTTTTTTAAAGAAGATGTTGGGGGTAGGAGTTTTGTAATTTATTTATTTATTTTTGCTGTGTTGGGTCTTCGTTTCTGTGCGAGGGCTTTCTCTAGTGGCAAGTGGGGGCCACTCTTCATCGTGGTGCGCGGGCCTCTCACTATCGTGGCCTCTCTTGTTGCGGAGCACAGGCTCCAGATGCGCAGGCTCAGTAGTTGTGGCTCACGGGCCTAGTTGCTCCACGGCATGTGGGATCCTCCCAGACCAGGGCTTGAACCCGTGTCCCCTGCATTAGCAGGCAGATTCTCAACCACTGCGCCACCAGGGAAGCCCAAAATATGCAAACTTTTGAACCAGAAACTTACCCCACAGAAAGATAAATGGACAAAGATGCTCAATACACCCCTATTTGTAGTAATAAAAGATGAGGAAACTAAAATGTTCAAAGAAGAATTGCTTTAAAAGTTTTTATTGAAATACTATTCTGTATAAAAAGAAAGAGGTGAGCTTCATAGAAGTGACTGGGGAAACTAGTGACAATATATCCTTAGGCTAAAAAAAGCAAGTTGCAGAACAATTTGTAAACCATTTCTAACATTTTTGTTAATATATGTAAAAAAAATTTTTTTGGCTTTGTTACTTGGTCTACCTACATTGACAAGTTTTACAATTTCAAAATTCCTTCAAATATACACTGAATAACATATATAATTCCTATGAATGTATATGGGTGAGCACATGTCCTGTTTATTATGGCAACACATAATGCTTCTAAAGGGATGGAAAATATTTGGTAGGATAATACACAAGATCTGTTAGTGGTTTCCTCTGGGGAGAGAAAATGGGCATGCAGTTGGCAGAAAAGGCTTCCAACCCTTGGCCAAGGAACAGACTGCTTTTAATCTAACCCTTCTTTTTTTGAGAAGTTTTTCCATTCCAGTCAAACACCCCTTCCAAAGAACAGAGTGGGAAAACAAAAATACTAGCTCTGCCCCTTCCCTATCCTGGTCTCTAACTTTTCCCAGCCAAAAAAACCCTGTGCATTTAATCCTGAGATTTAACCTTTCCCCTTTTCTGCCCCTGGATAAAATGCATAGTTTTAGACTGAGGGCAGACACACCATTCACCCTTTTCTTCATGGTGTGAAGTGAGTAATAGTCATTGATTTTCTCTCTGAGCCAGAGGTCTTTCAGGACCAGTGGTGCCTCTGGAAAGAGGGAAGCTTCCTCTCTGACCTGGATGACAGAGCCTTAGCAACCAGAGTCAGTCATGCTAGAGAAGAGGTCTTTGAGCTCCTTGGACCAAGCATCAGGATTGAGATGACTCTGCCTAGCATGATGTTCTGCCCTCAGAAACAAGGAAGGGGCTGTTGTGACGCCCAGGCCCGAGGGAAGTGGTTCATTTTGACACTAATCATGTACTCACAGACTTGTAGAGGCCCCAGAGATCCTCCAGGCTGGGGCTCCTTCACTTTTGTTGGGGAACTGACCCCCCTGAGAATCTGATGAAAGCATACAATTTCAGATCCCATGGAGCCCATCATGGACCCTCTGGGGCAGTGGTTCCCAATGGGAAAGTCACCATTCTGAAGAGAGGAGGAGCTGGGGGTAACTGTGCCCTCTCATTTATGTATTGAGAAAACATATATATTCTTAGTGTCCTTTTATTTCTTTTATATTCCAGATAGGAGAGTATATTGACTTTTTAATTATGTGTGTAGGTGGTTATAATATCTATGAATTTCATTTCAGAGTAGTAAAGGGGACATTAGACACCACTTATTATAAAAGGGAGGTGTTTGGTCTTTAAAGATTCAGAATCACTTTAAAGATCTAAATCACTAAAGATTTAGAATCATAGACCCCAGATTAAGATCTGCTCTAGCCTACTCCCCTCATTTTAAGGAAAAAGAGAGCAAAATCTAATTAGAGACACTCAGAGAGTTACTGGCAAAGCTGGACTCAGAAACCGGGTCTTCTGGTGCCTAGAGGGGCTGTTTAACCTTCCTACAGTGCTTCAGCTCTTCTAGACCACAATGCACGCTCCAGATCTTTTTTTCTGAATCTTTTTCTTTCCTAGAAGAGTACTCTACACTCAGGACCTCAGGAAATATTAGTTAGGAGAAAAAAAAGTGGAATCTCCCAGTCAAGGCCCCACAAGCAGATAAACATTCCATCTGGGAATGTATCCAAGGGGAACTATAATTTGGGATTTGCAAACCTAAGCCTGATTATGTTAAAGGGTTCATGGTACTACGGAGAGGTAGTGGGCAGCGCTGGAAAACGGTTTGGGCTCTGCTGAGTTTGGGTAAATTACTTCCCAGGTCTGGGACCCCATTCTCTCCTCTGTCACATGATTACATCTCTAGGGTAGTCTATGGTCACGAGATCCTGTACCGGGACCCTAGGATTCTCTCCTGTCTCCGTTTCTTGGTGTCTATGCAGGCTACGCTGTGGGAGAGATAACATCCCCTCTCTATACCTCAGCTTCCCTGTCCTTTAAAAGAGAAATTCAAGCTTATATGTACAAAATGCTTTATGCTCTGAGGATGACAGTGTCTGGGCTGGTGCTAAGCCTTGTTCTTGATGAAGCACACAGTATACCGCCTTCTCCCTCAGGACCCGACAGCTCACTAACAAGAGTACTTCTCCTCCCTGGGGAGCCAGACCACAGAGTATATGTGAGGAGGGGGCGGTGGAGACTGAGGTTGCTTGGGCTGTGGGGGAGGAGACAGGATCTGAGGTTGGGGCAATGGTGTGGACAAGTACAGAGGCCAAGACATCTGTGGGGCTAGTTCAGACTTCTGGCAGTGCTGCCATGAAAACAGGGCGCAGGGCTTCTCCCATCTCTGGCACTATCTCCCCAGTGGCCCTTCTCCCCCAGGTTTTCCCCTAATGATAATAATGGTGGCCACAGTGCGCTGAGTGCTGCGTGGCAGGCATTACGCTAAGTGCTGCACAGACCTGATCGCATTTCATCATCAGGTGTCCCTATGAGGTAGAGAATTTGATCCCCATTGTAGCAATCAGGAAACTGAAGCTCAAGGAGGCCAAGTCACTTGCCTAAGGACTAGTCAGTGGTCAAGTCCATCTCAGCTTGATGACAAAGCCCTTGCTGTCACTGATTTTCCATGCCTGGCCCCTTGGCTCAGACAGAGAGGAAACTGGAGATTTGATGGGGGTTTTGTGTGTGTGTGTATGTGATTTCTCTGCTTATAAATGTAGTACATGTTCTTTGTAACATAAACTGTATTTGCAGGGCCAGTATAAAGAAACGAAAGCCCTCTATAAGCTTCCTACCACCATTAGCATTAGCAGAGTCCCCAGAATTCTTTTTTTTTTTTTTTTTTTGGTAGGTAAGAATGAATTTATTTAGAGAAACACACTCCACAGACAGAGTGTGGGCCATCTCAGAAGGTAAAAGCGGCCAACCCCAGAATTCTTTTGACCTTTTTTAGCCAAAGCGAGTATACATCATATATGCTAAGTCTCATGCTTTATTTTTTTTTAACATGTATCAGACATCTTATATGTCAGTGTATTCTCTTTAATGCGTATACTGTATTCCATTATATGGATGGACCATAATTTATTTAACAAGAACTTCTTAAGGCCATTTAGTTTATTATCAGTTTCCCAAACTGCTAGGAACATCCATGTACCTATATCTTTGTGTTTTTGTGTAAATATTTCTGTACAGTAAATTTCCAGACGTAGAATTGCTGAGTCAAAGGGAATTTAATCGATATTGCAAAGCTAAGTGAGGTTAAACACCTTTTCAAATGTCTATTTGCCATTCTTATTCCTCTTGGGTAAACTTCCTGTTCATGTTCTGTGGCCATTTTTTGATCAACTTGGAGATGAGTGAAGTTCAGCAGAGTCAAGGCTAGGTTTGTCAGCACTCTGCTCACCCTGTGATCCCTACACCTACGTAACGTGTTCTGCCTCTCTGATGTCTGAGGAGGGCGCATCCCCAGGAAATGTCTAATGGCAGTCACAGCCCCAGTTACACCTGGACCAGGTCACCTTGAGCCTGTCATCTCACCTCTCCAGGCCTAGGTTTCCTCACCTATGCAAGAGAGGTTGAAACTGATGGAGCTCCACTTCTAGTTCTAACAGTGTGAGAACTTAAATCCATGGAGAAAGAGGGACCTCCCGGGCAAACAGCTAGAGCAGGGGCTTCGAGCCAAGACAGAGAGACTTACAGATGCCAGGATCGCTGCAGGTGAGGGTCCCATCCTCAGGGACCAGGTGGGCATTGTACCTCTGGTTGGAAAGCACCTCTGTCATCTCCCCTGCCCTCTGCCGCTCCCCCACTTTGGTCTTCAGGAAAATCCCAAAACCGATGTCCGAACCATCCGACATGAACTGCCACCTGCAGGGGACACCCACCCACTTAGACGTGATTCCGTCTGCATGTTCCCTCTCTGGGGTCCTGCCACCAGGGCTTCTCCCACCCCAGCCCACCGCCAGCACCTATGGCCAGAAGGCTCAGGTCTCCTGGAAGGGTCCAGAACCCTACCTGAGGACGCAGCCTGGAAAGAGAATTTCATACTCCACTTGGTGGGAGGAGCCCCGGGAAATCTGCACACTGTGTTCGTACTGCTGTTTCAGCTGGTCTCGCACGTAATACTTCTTGGGGATGTCACCCCCATAGTTGATCTAGAAGCAGAGCACGGAGTGAGCTGGAATGTGCATTTGAGCCAGGTGTCTCTGGTCACCTCCGGCCCCTGGCAGCCCATACCTTGGATTTACACTTGGGGTCTCCATCAGGGTCCGTCATGGTGCCCCCATACTCCACAGGCAGCTGGTCAGGGCTGACATATTTCAGTAAAACCTCCTTCCAGTTTGCTGGCAGGAGAGGGAAGGAAGGAGAGAAAAGGATCACCACCAGAGCAGGAGTTCATCACAGCCCTGGCAGTCTACACAAAAGAGGCAGAAAAAACCTGTCTGCCCCTGCACACAAAACATGGGCATTGGAAGCACAGGACGTGCGCACAGCTCTGCAGGGGGTTCAAGAGGAGCTGTCACCCAGATGACTGCCCTGTTCTGGACCAGGAAGCAGGAGACAGAGGTCCTGTCCCCACTGCCTCTGGCCAGCGAAGCGACCTGAGGCAAATAAATCACTTCATTCTGAGCCTAGTTCCTCCTGCCCTGCAAGGTTATGGTGGGAGTGAAGTGAACTAAGTACTTGAGAGGGTGTTCGTTGTAAACTGTAAAATGCCGTACCTGTATGAGAGTGTATTATCACTCCCAGGAAGAGGGGATACAAATATTTGAAGTGCAAGCAGGAGGGAACAAAGAAAGGAGGGGAGGGCATTCCACGCAGAGGGAACAGCGCATGTGGCAGGCAGGAGGGCAGTCAACATGATCTGCCCTAGTTAGACTGAGCGTGAGGGCATGACCACTGTCACCTACTGTGCTCACTCGTGATTTATTGAATGAATGCATCACTGTAGACCGACCCCTTAAATGGGCTCCCTTGGCTTTACCCCAGCCACAGTTTCACTTCTCTTGTTTTGTAGGCTGTTTGGCTACCAGTGATTTGGTTTTTTTTTTTTCTCTTTAAATAACCAAGCCCTTTCCTGACTAGGAGAGTTTGCCTCAAGTGCAACCAAGGCTGAGATCCATTTCTCTGCCAGATTCCTAAACAAGTATCAGCCAAGGACAATATTTTGATACTGGATGGAAACCTTTCCCTGCTGACGACAGAGACCAGATATAGAGAGCAGCTCCAGGTCACAGGGTACCACCGAGCATCCTCTGTGGCTGGTGCTGCCCGTAAACCCACAGGGATGGTCCAGGGTTCAGATTTCTAGGGACTTGAGACCATGCAACTCCAGGGGTGCTTTAATCTGTGCTGAGTACCAGTGACCAGCCCAGGGTGAATTTTTCCCCTCCTCTATTGAAGATCCGGTACCTTCCCAGCCCGAGGCGGGTTTGGTTGAAAGGGTTTCAGGTGTGGGTGGGGGAACTGACTGAACCTCCTCTGCAGCCCCGCTGCCAGGAAACCGAACTGGCTCATGCTCATGGTGGGTGGCAGCCACAGAAAAGCCAAAAATCATTAGAGCCTTTTCCTCAGACGTTGTTTCTTCACCCAGTTCAGCTGGAGGGTTGGAATAAGGCCAGGAGGATTCTTCCCATCTCACAGAGAGGAACTGAGGCTACAAGGACAGAATTTGTTGCACTAGAGCCAGGACCAGCACCCAGAAGTCCTGTGCTTTCCAGACTGCTTTGCACCACACCCAGGCTCAGCACACATTTGGAAAACCTCCACTTTCAGTGTGGTGCCTGAAGGTGAACATTCAGAAACCTTCAGAATTCCCTACCCCCAGTTCAACTCCACAGGTGGCATTAAACCATCCACGAGCCAGTCCCAATCTCCCTTTCTAGGCTTTTCTCCCACCACCCCACATCACGCTCCAGCCAAACTCGACTCCTGCCTGTCCCTGGCTGGCTTGATTCCCATGGGTCTTCCTTGCTGGCTTCCCCTCGTCCCCTGATGTTCTCCTGCTGCCCTGCCTATCCAGTGTCCGTCTGCTCGCTTCCCCGCCAACCTCGCAATCGCTTCTTCACTCCCTGGTGGGCTCCTCTTTCTCTTCATGCCCTTGAGCCTGGATATTCCCCAGGCTTCAGCCTCTGTTCTGTGGGCAGTCTTACCTCCTCTCAAGGTTTTAGCTGCTGTCTCTATCTAAAACTCCAAATCTCCAGACTGGAGTTTGCTGCTAAGCTTCAGGCCCAGGCATCCCCAACATGTGTACACCTCACAGACTCCTAGAACTCAACTTCAAGCCTTTCCTTCTGACTGTATTATTCCCCAGTGGAACTAACTGCATCAGAATGACTGCAATGCTGTCACTCATGCCAGATACCAGGGAGCCATTCTAGATTTCTCTTCCTCCCTTCCTACATCCAGTCAATTGAGTTCTGCTGTTCCACTTCCTACGAAAGTCTGAAATCCACCCTCTCCTCTCTGTCCCTACAGCCCCCACCGTGGCTCAGGCTTGCAACACCTGGTGCGTGGGCTGTGGCCACGGTGTACAAACTGGTATCTGTCCTGAGAATCAGGTCCTGTACCCCACCCCCTGCCCCGGCTCAGGAACTCCTCTCTGGTGCCCAGTGGCCGGTGGAGTTGTGTCCCAGCTTCCTGACACAGTGCCCTGGATTCTCTGTGACCCAGCTCCTGGCACCTGGCTCCCTCTCCACGTCATCTCTCGCACACCCTGCCGTGCGCCCTCTTCAGCTGCCCGTGCCATGGTGTGTAAGGTCTTTGCTCATTGTTCTTCTTTCTGCCCAACAGCTTCCTGCCTTGCTTCACCTGGCTACCCTACTCATTCCATAGCTCGCAGGTGAGGGAGGCATCGCCCCCTCCCCAGGCTGGGCGGGGTGAGTGCCCCTGCTCAGTGTTCCCATGGGCTTTTCACCTCCTCTCTTTTACACGTAACATCTTGTGCTGATATACATCTGTTTGTGTCTCCCTTCTCTGAGAGGCCACAAGCTCTTCAAGGGACTCTGTCTTACCTTTGTGGCCTTGACACCTACCTAGTCCAGGGCCAGGCACACAGCAGGTGCCCATCCAATGAATCCATGCGTACTTGCCCTCAACTGAAAGCAACCTCTGCTCCTGTGACCTCCCTTCTCTGCCGCATCTATGCCTTTTCTTTTTTTCTTTTTTTTTTTTGAAGGAATTTTATTTATTTTTTGGCTGCATTGGGTCTTTCTTGCTGCACGTGGGCTTTCTCTAGTTGCGGTGAGCAGAGGCTACTCTTCATTGCAGTGTGCGGGCTTCTCATTGCAGTGGCTTCTCTTGTTGCGGAGCATGGGCTCTAGGCACGCGGGCTTCAGTAGTTGTGGCACGCGGGCTCAGTAGTTGTGGCTCGCAGGCTCTAGAGCGCAGGCTCAGTAGTTGTGGCACACGGGCTTAGTTGCTCCATGGCATGTGGGATCTTCCTGGACCAGGGCTCGAACCCGTGTCCCCTGCATTGGCAGGCGGATTCTTAACCATTGTGCCACCAGGGAAGTCCATCTATGCCTTTTCTAGTTTGTGTCCTAGCTTTCTCTTAAAAGTCTCCTGTTTCACTGCAAGCTTATTGAGGACAAGGACTGGCATTCCATTCATCTTTGAATTTCCCCAGAGTGTCTGAGAGAAAGAGTTCTTAGGAAAAGAGACAGGAAGCCCCTTGCTCGGGCCCAGCCTGCTCCTGGGTCCCACTGCTCCCAAACCAGCAGAGGGAGCCTTCGCCCCGGCAGCTCTGGCTCTCTAACGCCATCCCCAGCGGGGCTGCAGCCATGCCACGGAGTGGAGGAGGGTCTGGGCTACTCACCCCCCAGGACCATGATCTTCTTACGAGTGTCCTCACTCAGGAATGGTTTGATGAGGTTATAGGCCACAGGAAACAGCTTGGGGGCTGGAACAGAGACCAGGCCATGTGAGGCCAGGAGCAGTCCCCACTCTGTCCCTAACAGTGTCCACCATAGCCCCCAGTGTCTGGCCATGCACTCCCTGGTGCTGTGGAGCCCACACAGGCAGCCCTATGTAAGGCTTGGCTTTCCTGTCTGTACAGGGGGGATGGTCTTCCTTTCTCACGGGGCTCGGTGGCTCGAAGGAGGTAACGAATACTAAAAGCTTTGTGAATTACAAAGTGGTCTGCGTACATCATGGGTCGGTCTTCTGAACAGGTCCTAAGACCCCACCCTCCACCCCCGACTTCGGCTCACTCTATTTCACTCTCCTTAATCTGTCCCAGTAATATTTTTGGCCCCTCTTTCCCATTGGGCTTCATCACAGGTAGTTGCCAACTTACCTTTAATGACAAAAAGACGCTTCAGTGTTTCGGGGTAATTTTCCTCAAACATGCAGAGAAACTGTGGAAAGAATCCAGTGGGCTCAGAACTCTGTGCCAGGGAGGGAGGCCCTTCTTCCTCTGGCTTCCCCCACCCCACAGGGCCTCCTAGCAGAGGGACCCACCCCCCCAACCCACCCCCCGACCCTCACCTCTCACCCTCCACCACCCCCGAGCCCTGAACTTCACCTCTCCATAGGCCTCCACAGCTGGCTTCCAGAGATGTTTGAGACCAAGCCCCTCACAGTCATAAATCAGGGTGATGGTCTCTATCTTGTTCCCCGTCTGCAGGGGACAGAGGAACAGAAAGTCACATCAGGCTGCCCCACACACAACACACACACGGAAGCCCACCCCGGTTCAGGGAAAGTGCTGATTGTACCCTGCACCTATACTGCAACCAGATCCGGCAGGGCCGTACCTAGGGTTTTCCAAATCGAGATAATTACCCCAGGCCGGAACTGCGGCCTAGACAAGTCACCCTTCCCGTTTAGATCTCCGTGTTCTCATCCAGTAAACAGCTGGGTGAACTTAGATTACATCTGAAGTCGCTCCTGTTCTGCAGTTTGACCCGGTGGCCCCCCTCGTCCTCTGCACCCCGTGCAGCCACTCATCTCGCAGGCACAGATGCTCTCTATCCAACCTAAGCCCTTAAGGTGCATCTCTAACACTTCTCTGCGTGCCCAGCCCCACAGGGCCTCTGCGCACACTAGGTTCTCAGTGAATGTGGATGACACTGTTGAAATGTCCCCAAACATATCACATGGTCTCACTGGATCTTTACGACTGCTGAGGAGGAGGGCAGGGGAAAGGACCATGGCAGCTCCGCCTCGCTCTTCAGTCTTTCTCCAGTAAGAGAATCAGCTGTCCTTAGCTTTATCTGAATTCAGAGTTAGGGAAGCACAGAATCTGAGCTCACTGACACCAGCGGCACCCAAATACTTGTCCAGGGATAGGGTGGTCCCTGACAAGGATTCCTCTGGTGCCCAGATAAAGGAAGAAAAGTAATGATAACGTAGCATGTTTTCTATGAAGCTAAACTTTACTCAATTAAAGGACGGCCCTTTATTCTGAGACAATGCCGTCCCTATAGTTTGGTGGGTTAATTATGACAATAGCTGGTTAGTGTTTTCTAAGTCCTTACTTGGAAAAATAAAAATTCGGTAACATAGATCAGTCCCTAAAACTTTGCAATTTCACTGGTCTATGAAATCTAAACATCAGGGCCTAAAGCTGCCCTTAAAGCCACGTGTGACACCCACACTTCTGCGTGACCACCTCCACCGGGCGTAACTCCTCTTCAGCCGTGCTGGTCCCCTCACCTTTTCGGTCTGGCAGGCGCACTCCCGCAAAAGCAGCTCGCAGTCCCGCATCTTGGTCTTGACCAAGTCCTGTTTGGTGGCTGAGAGGAGCAGACCCTTGGCATCCAGAGGTCCAATGATGTCGTACCAGATGGGGCAGCCATCCAGGTCGTAGCCGCACATGCCCCCTGAGAGATACTGTTGGACCACCTGGGCCCAGACAGAGATGGGGGCGCCTGGTCAGCAGGCCCCGGGCAGCCACACCTTCCCGGTGTCCAGGGCCTTCCTCTGGGTTCATCCGCCCCTGGGTGCCAATGGATACTCATTCAATGACTTGGCATTGTCAGACCTTTCCTCTGAGGGTCCCAGTCCCATAGACCCAGGATACAGATCATGGGTCTAACAGACCTCACGTGGTGTGGGGCGGGATAATCTGTTCTCACCTCTGGAGGCTGCCAGCTCATGATGTTGTCAATGTCCTTTTGCTTTCGGACCTCCACATGCTGCAAACACACGAGGGCTTTAAAAAAGCAGGGCGGGGAGGGGGTGGTCCTTAACAGGCATCTAGCAATGGGTGACAGCACGAACAGACCACCGGACCACAGGTAAGTCACGAGAAGGCAACCAGCAGGAATGGAAAAGAAGGAAGTGCCTGTTTCAGAGATCTCAGCAGAACAGATTATAATTCTTGGCTGGCCCAGAACTATGAAAGCTCTGTTTCCAGGGAAGGGAATGCACTTTGTCCTGGAGGATAAGGCAGTATGGGTCGGCTAATACTCAGATATGTCACATAAGCCACAGGCGGTGATTGGGGTGGGAGGGGGTGGACAGAAGTCCAAGCACGGCGTGATTCTGATGGGCAGAAATGGAGGCAACAGTGGGCTTCGGAGACAAATGGGTCTCACCTTCCGGAGCATGGCCTCAGACTTCTGCAGGTCAAAGCTTCTTGCTATAACAGGGAAACATGGTCAGGGTTAGGATAGCAGCCTGGGCGCCAAGGATGGGAAGATTTCCCTGCTCCTGTGCGGAAACGCCTGCTGACTCTCAGATCACCCCACATATAGAAGCTAATGTGAGGACATTCACTGCTTCTAGAGCACCACAGCCCCTGGGCTTGTGGGGAAAGCAGGTCAAGGTTCAGGGCAGGTGGGGGCAGCAATGCAAGTTCAGGGTCAAAAGAGTTTGACCCTAGTGGATGCAATCAGGTGAAGTGTCTTATCTCCTGTCAGGGAAAGCAAACCCTGGGCTCCCTTATCATTTACCCTTCTCCTTCCACAAAGTTAATCTCCTCCACGGTCTAACATCCAGTCCTGAGAGCTTGACCTGCGGTTCAAAGATGAATACAGCTGCCGCATAATCTGGGGCAGGACTGGCAGAACATTCCAGTAGGATGGAGGGGAGATGAGCCTCCAGTCAACCTTGCCATATCCTCAAAGGACCCATGCATACCCCAGGGGGACACAGAGGGCCCTCGTCCTCCCAGGGTTCCCAGAAAGTTTCAGAATTAGAGTTCACCTGGCTCAACTCAATTTCATGTACAAACCCTGACATGCTGTCCTGCTCAAACTTGAACACAAAGACCTCCCTGCCCGCCAAGCCCATCTGCTCCCAAACAATCCAAGCTGCCATTTGCACACAGCCCTCACTATTGTACTGAGCAGAGACCCTCTACAGCGACATTCAGAGAGGAGGGGCGGGGGTGCTTCCTCAGCCACGTGATCACCTTTCCAATACTCGCAAATTCTGTGCTGCCACCCTGAGTGCTCCCTGCTATCATGCTGCCCGTCCATGGATCCTTTAACCATCCTTCAAAGCTTGGTTTCAAGTCCATCAACTTCCCTTTGGATGTTTTCCAGTTTGCCAGTGCCCCTCTTGAAGTGTGTGGTCCAGAGCACAGGTGTTGCCTACCCTTCTCCAATTAAGCCTAAGAACTTTCTCGGCAACAGGCCAGGCCCTTAACTCAGGCGAAGCTTACAGTCAACTGAAACCCCCAAATCCTTTTCACCTGTGCTGCTTATGAAGCCTCTACCCCATAGGTTGAGAGGTGGTTTTCTGGATCTATCCCTATCAGATTTCATCTTGTTATGGCCAGCTGCATTTCATCTTTTTTTTTTTAATTTTTAAATTTTTGGCTGTGTTGGGTCTTCGTTGCTGCAGGCAGGCTTTTCTCTGGTTGCAGTGAGCAGGGGCTACTCTTCATTGTGGTGCGCAGGCTTCTCATTGTGGTGGCTTCTCTTGTTGTGGAGCACGGGCTCTAGGCACACGGGCTTCAGTAGTTGTGGGACATGGGCTCAGTAGTTGTGGCTCACGGGCTCTAGAGCGCAGGCTCAGTAGTTGTGGCGCACGGGCTTAGTTGCTCCACGGCATGCGGGATCTTCCCAGACTAGGGCTCGAACCCATGTCCCCTGCATTGGCAGGCGGATTCTTAACCACTGCGCCACAAGGGAAGCCCCTGCATTTCATCTTTTAAAGAGTTTCTGAGATCCAGATTCTGACCAATTTTGCCATTTGACCTATGAACTGTCCCTCCCAGCTGTATGTCCTCTGTGGGTCTGATTGACATCCAGATCTGCTGACAGCCCTGGAACCTGGGCCAGACAGGCTGCCCTCTGGACTGTCACCAGCCCCTTAATCACTGCTCTTCAGAAGTGGCCGAGCACATTCCCTGACTCTGCTGTCCTGAAATGCAGTCCACTCTCCTGCACTCAAGGATACGACAAGAGATTTGACCAATGCCATACCCTGTCATGTGTGCTAGACACACGTTTGCAGGAATGAGCAGCCTTCCCTCTTGGGAAGTTCCTTCTCATGGTCACCCTTCACATGCCATTGTAGCAGCAGGGGGCAGCTTTCAGAGGAATATAATCTGGGTTTGCATCTCAGCCCTTCCACCTTCTTCCTGTTTGACCTTGGACAAGATACTGCACATCTCTGGCCAAATCATCCAGTGAGCTAGAAACACTTGGAAGATGCAAGGCACCATGCTATCATGTTGGGGTAGCCCAGCTGGACCTGAAAGTGGGAATCCTCCATGGGAGGGACACGCCCAACTGTGAGGAGAGTCATCTTCCTTGGGAACAGGAGTGGTGGTGAACTTCGGGCCCCCTTATCTCAGGGAGGCTCTCCAGTTAACCTTTAGCTGCTGGGGTCCAAAATCCAGGGTCTTTTAGGGCCCTCCCCGAGTTTCCATTGCCCCTGGCAGTACCGGCCTGATGCCTCTCCAGGGCTCCTGCCGCCCTGGTCAGGGGCAGCTCAAAGCATGGCTTAGGGCACTGCCAGAGAGGCCAGCCTGGGAGCAAGCTGTCCTGGGTTCTTATTTGATCTCTTCCTGTCCTGGAAAACAAAGAGACTCAGACCTGCTCTGCCAGGCTCACAGGTTTCCTCCACCTCCTCGTTTTATCTTGCCATCTGAGCCCCCTCGCTGGGGTGCCCAGAGCTCAGGCCCACTCGGGGGGAGGCAGTGATCTGTGTGCCTGCTCTCGGGCCTGGGGCCCAGCAGAAAGCCAAGCCCGTGTCGGGGGAAGGGAGGAACCCAGTGCTCACTCGAGAAAGGGAAGAACCCAGTGCTCACTCACACCTAGATTAGACAAAGACATTCGGCTGGCATGTGCCTTGCAAATGTTTCCTTTAGATGAAAAGGAGAAAAAGAAAAGGTTTCTCTAAAAAAAAAAAAAAAAAAAAAAAAGGGGGGGGGAATTCCCTGGTGGTCCAGTGGTTAGGACACCGAGCTTTCGAGCTTTCACTGCCGAGGGCCCAGGTTCAATCTCTGGTCAGGGAACTAAAATCCCGCAAGCTGTGCGGCGTGGCAAAAACAGAAAAGAAAAGAAAAGCAAGGCGACAAAAACCCTAATTGAAATTCACAGTAGAGTCTGACCAGGCCTGAGCTCCTGCCCAGGGAAATGTGAGGCACAAATAAAGTGCAGAGGAGATATTTCCTTGGTTTGAAGAGGCAGAGCTTGGTTTCAGGAGGCAGCTGTGGCTTACTGGAGAGGATGATGGCCTGGGAATCAGGGGCCCTAGGTTTCTGCCCTGATTCTGCTTCGCATTAGCTGTGTGCCCTCAGCTAAGTGCCCTCTCCTCTCTGAGCCTCAGTTTTCTCATCTGGCAAATGAGGATAACTGCACTCTTCTATATTCCTGCAAAGAGAGGGGTTATCCCAGGACTGGGGAGTTGGGGTGCCTGGGAAACCAGGGCCCCAGGCCAGCCTTCTCTCAGATAAAAAAAGAGCTGCGAAGCTGTTCAATTCAACAGCTCTCTGAAACCACACTTCCCCCACCTCACAGTAGCTGGGTAGTTTGTTTGATCATCTTGCAGCTGGCCCTTTAATGCAGCGCTGTCTGCCCACTCTCCCCACCCGCCCCCTTCCAGCTACAGCCCTTCAGCAAAGGCTGGGCCAAAATGTCCTCCAGCTCTGGACTGACTCCACCGCCGCCTCTTTGCTGCCTCTCCACCCTCTCTGAGTGGGTGGGGTGGGGGGAGTTCACAGCTTTTTAGGGGGAAAAGGGCAAGTGGCACTTTCAGAGGCACACAGGGTCTGCTCTGGGGGGCCTGCTAGCTATCAGCCTCTCAAGAGTGTGCCAGCTCTATTCAGTTTCTGGACAGAAAAGGAAAATACATCTCTTCCCCTGTCCCAAGACCCGCAGGGTATACATGTGTGTGTCTGTGTCTATAAATAAGTAATTGGCCATGACTTATACTTTAATATTTTGGGCTCTGATTCTGTTATCACGATTTAATCTCTGTTAATCTAACACAGAGGAATTTTCTCTATTATTTCTATGTCTGGCAATAAAGTTTCTACAAAGCCAAAAAAAAAGTGTGTCACAAGAACCAGAGAGGGTGGCACATGACTTGAGAAAGAAAAGAACAGAAGGATTTCAGGAGTTGCAACATGGGGTTGAGTCTGACCCTGGTGCTAGTAGAAACGTGTACACTGCATCATCACGGGCAGAGCACTGTCACGTCCCATCTTGCCATAGGCAGGGCACCCTGTCTCATCCAGCTCTCCCAGAGAGGAGCCTCAGACAGATGTTCACCCCTGGACCAGGTACCAGAGCCAGGCCAGGGCAGAGCTGGAATGGACCTCAGGGCCATGGAGCCAGATGATGGCTTGAGGGGAGTTTTATTAACCTAGGTCAGGCTGAACCCCACCCACCGTGTTCCCCGTGCATTCTGCCCCTCCTTCAAGCTGCCACAGAGAGGGCCAGTCTCTCCCACGGGCCAAGACTCTGGTTCTAAGCTTGGCTCTGCCTCCAACTTCCCACAAGCTTGGGGCCTTTCTTGGCTTTCCCTCAACCTGTTTCCCACATCCATCGGCAGAGTAGATTCATCGAGTGGATGGAAAGGGCACCGGGCTGGGAGTCAGCTGACCTGGCTCTAGTCCTCTCCCTGCCTGCAGTTCAACACTGTGCGACTTGGGGCAAGTTACCTCACCTCTCTGAGCCTCAGTGTCGTTATCTATCCAACAGGAGGGTTGAGGTTATATCATTGCCAAGAACGCTTTTGGTTCTGAAGGTTGAATACTCCAGATTCTGAGATTGCCTGGGGCAGGGTTTCCAGAGGGTGCTATTCTGTTCCCCAGCCCAAGCCCCTGCCCCAGCCTCCCGCAGCCCCTTTTTCCTCACCTCGGAGCCAGCGCAGGAGAAAATAGTCATCTGGATTCGGCAGACTGGGCAGCACATCCTGGACATTCTCCCGAAACTGTAGGGAGAGGCAGCTGGGTGAGTAGCAGGTCCCACCCTGACCGCCCTCTGCCCGGGACTCTCCATAGAAGTTTTTGCTGGACCCCTGCTCAACACGGGTCAACTCTGCAGACACTGGCTGAGCACCTGAGCAGCGTGGGACACTCTGTCGGTCATGCTGGTGGGAGCTGAGTAGCAGGAGGAGGTGAGAAGGGAGTAAGACACTGCCCCTGCCTGGCTGTGCACACTTACACGCTCCAGTGTGATGGCTGGGCAGAACAGCCCCCAGCTAACCGCCACAGTAGACACTCTGGGGTGTGCCACAGCAAAAGCGTAAGTTTACCAAGCATTCCTCGTGTGCCCAGCACCGACCTCGGTGCTTATTCATTCTTCTAGAGATATTACTGCTCCCGTTTTACAGATGAAGTAATTAGAGCTCAGAGAGGCCAAGTAACATGCCCAAGGTCGACAGCTAGTAATCAGCAGAGCTGGGATGCAAACCCCGGTCTGTCCCAGGCCAGAGCCTGCACTCTTTCCACCATGGCCTGTCCCCTTAGTAATGGAATGGTGAGCAATGTGTCCAGGGAGCAGAGGGAAGGAAGAGTTTGATGCTGACTGGGGCCAGGAAGAGGGTGGTCTCACACTACTTCATATAAAAAATGACATTTGAGCTGGGCTTGAAGGACTCCAAAGGCAGCAGGAGGAGGAAGGAGGGCAATCCAGGTGGAGGGAAGAGTTCCAGCCAGAAGTCATGAAGGGGGAAAGTGTAGGGAGTGCCAAACAAGAGAGCTGGACAGTGACCCCAAGGATGGCCACGCCCCCTCCAACTGCTCATTACCCTGCAGGTGAGCATGCCCCCACGTGCTGTGCTGTCCCCAAGCCTCCTGCTCCCAGCCACTCACCTTTCCCTAGTCAGTGACCTACAGGGCAGCCACAGAGAGGATCAATGAGGACCCGCCACCTCTGCCCCTTGCCTAGGTCAGCCAGGGACTCAAACCATCCCATCCCCCAAACAGCTCCCAGACCCCCAGGGAGACTGGCATGAAGCCACCCCTTACCAAGGACACTACCTAGCCCCTGATATCTAGTTTAATCACCACCTAATCCCTTCTCTGCCTGACTTCCCCTGCAGGTCAGCAGTAAAATCTGAAACCTCCCTACCCGGCCTCCCTGGGATGGGGAGGCCCAGCCTGGGGCAAGGCCTCCATGGGACTGGAGCCTCTGCCCCACTACCACGGCAGAAGACACCTGCCACCCGCCCCCTCCACCACTTTCTCAGCAATGGAAAACTGCTGTGGAGGCTCCAGACCTAAGACCGGACGCAAACAGCTCCAGCTCCAAGAACAGCCAACCTTCCCTCTCTCCCCAAGGGCAGCAGGGGAGATCCAGCTGGTGGGAGAGGGTCCGGCTCTGGAACTGTTGCCCCTCCTCTGCCCAGGCGCCAAGGCAAAGCTAGGCTTACCTCCTTGCCTTTTGAAGAGCATCAGCCCCAAGTCCCCAGCCCGGGAGGGGCCTGGGTTGAGGGAGGGGCCTGGGTTGCAGGACGGGGTGGGGAGCTGGTCTCAACTCAAACTAGCCCCAACCCAGTCAGTCACCGGTAGGATCCTAGGCTTTGCACTTGAAGCTGCTCCTTTCCACATCATCTGGTCCAACCTCCTCAATTCCTTTCCTCAAGGAGCGAACAGAGAAGGACCGGTTTTGCCCAAGGTCGCAGAGAGACTTGGTGCCAGAGCAGGAGCCATCCAAGTCTCCTAAGAAGCCCTCCGGCCCTTTCCATCGTGCCACTGCCCCTGCAAGAGGAAAACCTCCCGGAAATGGGAGGAAACCTAGGGCCCTGCCCCTGCCCCTGCCCCCAGGGCCCGGCTGCCAGTCCCGAGAATGAACTTTGCCTTTGTGCCCTCAGCTGCCTCCGTGGGCTTCCAAGCAACCACTTCTTCCCAGGTGGCAGCGCCAAGGGCTCGCTCGCGGCTGGGGCCGGGACGACCAAACTTCCCCGGGGTCCCCTCGGCGGACGGAGGGGAGCGAGGGAGGGGGCGACCGCGGACCGCTCGGTGCGGTGGCTGCCGCTCCTTCCGCCGCTCGCCGCGGACCCGCGCTCGCCCCCCATCCAGCCCCTTCCCAGCCCGCTGCCGCCAGAGGATGGGGGCCATCGCCCGGGGCGGGGCCGGGCCGGGACGGGGTGAGGGCTCACCTTGGCCAGTGCCTCCTTCTGCCTGGGGCTCAGATCGCCGACTCTGCCGCTCATCGTGGCCCAGGCTCTGGGCGCGGCGGTTGCGGCAGCAGACAGAGCACGGACTCGTTCTCCGCCGCGGGAGTAAAGTCCCAGCCTTTTGCCGGGGCCGCGGTTGGCAGCCAAGCCCCGCCTCTTAAAGGATCCCAAGGGGCGGAGTAGGGAGAGATGCGCTGGGCGCAGGAGCGTCTGACGCGGGTACCCTCCGCTCTCCTGAAGCGGAGACCTGAGCAGGAGGCGAGCAGGAGTGCCCACCCGGCCCGAGGCCGGTAGACATGAGAAGGACAGGAAGTCTGGGTTCCAGTCCCCAATTTACCCTTAGCTTACACTGTGACCTTGGAGGAGACACCTGAACTCTCTAGGCCTTACTGTCCCCAACTAGGTGCTATCTAATGAGCTCTTCTAAGATCAGGTCCCCACGGTGCAGGACCTCTCCCTCCAATACGAGAGGAAGCTTGACTGATGCCTCTATAGGGGACCAGGGGACCCCTAAGTCTAGCCATCGCCCTGCCTCCAGGACAGTGGCCTTGGCCTTTTCTCTCTGGGGCTTCTGCCCTCCTCCTGTCCTGCCATGGATTTTGGACCACTGCTGCAAACCCAGCTTGGGGCCTTTCAGTGTTAACAGCCTTTCCCCTCCCCCTTCGGGGCAGGCAGGCTGAGGGGGGGTAAGGAAGCCCAGACCCCATCTCCCCACCCAGAGCCCTGTTCTCTGCTTCTGACCTTCGCAGCTCTCTGAGAGGCTCATAAGGTGCTGGGACCCTCAGCTGGCATGGAGGATTGCTTCCTCTCTGGGAATCAGAAGACCTGGGTTTGAATCCTAAATCTTCCCCTTGTTTGTATGAGACTTCAGGGAGCAACTTCACCTCTCTGAATCCAAGCTTCTTCATTCCCTAAATGGATTTGGATGATCTGGACCCTGAGTCAGCATGAAAGGATAAAGCAAGCTAATGTACATAGCTTGCCCTGCACTCAGGGCAGTGCCTAGCACAGGGTTCCCCTATGTGACCACTCCTTTGTCCGCTCTGCAGAGCTTCCCTTTGCTGCCTGCCTGGCCAGGCTTCAGCCTCGGGGTGGAGATGCAGGGTGGACGTGGAGGAAGCCACAGTGAAAGCGATGGCCCAATTAAAGCGGGCCTTCTATCAGCTTATCTGCTTCGCCCCCCCCCCAACTCACAGCCAGGGGCCAGAGCTGTGGGTTCCCACGTAGCTAGCTGCAAGTCTGATTTGCGGGACAGATGCCATCTGACTGTCCTGCCATGTCCCTTCCCCATACAATGAAGCCATTTCCTACTTTCTGAGCTCACCAGCCCTCCCTCTCTGTCTGGGTTCCCCCCTCCCCTACTCTAATCCTACCTCCAGGGTAGCAGCTGGTCACATGCCTTGGCCATTCTTTCCTCCTACTGCGTGCCAGGCCCTAGGTGCCGTTCTGGGGATCCCGAAATGAGTCGGATGCCATCCTGCACTCCCAAAGGTAAGACACAGGCACCATCGACTAGAATACAAGGATGAGATAAATGTCCCAAAGAGAGCCGGCAAGTACCTGGGAGCTTAAGGGGGGAAAATTTGCTTTGGGTTGGAATAATCCTAGAAGGCTTCATGGAGGGAACAAAATTGGACTGGGCCCTAAAAATCTGGGATGGGAAGGAAATGGAAAGGAGATTCATTCATTCCATGCTGGCACAAAGGCACGAGCAAAGTTCTGGTGGTAGGTAGGAAGCATGGCTACAACCAGAGAGGAGGGGAGAGAAGGATTGCGCCAGGAGGACCAGCAGGACCTTGATGTGGCCCTGCTTAGGAGCATCTGCCCGGCTAGACCATGAGGTCCTTGGGCACAGGACCCTGTTTACTCACCCCTGAATCCCCACAAGCCCCTCCCCCCACCACAGCATCCTGCACTCAGGGGCTGTTCAATAAATGAATGCCGAATGAATGAATGAATGTAAGAAACACTCCCATAGGCACAGAGCTAGGTCCTGGGGGAGCCCTGGGAAAGAGACTCAAACATAGATCATTCAGGGATCAAGCAGCTCACCTCACTTAACAGCCGTGGAAACAGGCCCAAAGAGGCCATGGCCTGCCTAAAGTTGTTAGTGGCGTGACAGATGTGGAGAGCTTCGCGGGGTGCCTGGCCCGTGGAAGGTGCTGAGTCGCGCCCTCCTCTTACTGCCTGGAATTCATGCAGAGCGAGGCCTAGGAGCCTGTGAGCATCACACCTCCCAGAGCAAAACCCCTGCCACCTCTGTACTCTGCACTCCAGGAGAGTGGAAAGCAGACCGCCCCTGGCTCTCTGGATTAGAAGGCAGAGGCAGGCTACAGCAGGCCCATTAAAGACACTTGGGAGGACTTCGCTCTGCACCTGGCGAGGCCTCCACCATGAAGGTCTGCAGCCAGGCACAAAGTGAGGGTCTTGGGTCCAGCCTGGTGTCTGAGAGGCCCCCGCTCCACCCCTGTGAAGCATTTTCAGGCAGTCCTAGCAGTCCTGCCCTGGTTACAGACTCATCAGTTTGGCTCAGGGCAGGGCACAGCCAACTTCCTTGCATGCCTGGCTGAGATCTTTCTTTTAGACCCTTCCAGGGGCAAGATGTTCTTTTCAGTGAAGGACCTACTCAAAGGAAAATAGAACAACTGCTTAGGTTGGTTCAGCACTTTACAGTCTACAAGACACTTTCAGACCTAGCTTGTCATTTAAGACCACGGTGACCCCCTAAGGTAGGTAGGTCAGGTGACTTCTTGAGGAATCTGAGGGAGGGAGGCAGTCATGTGAGAATGCCTGCAGTTGTGACTTGAACCCAAGTCTCGGGCTTCTAGGCCAAATGCTCCCAGGTGCCCACGGGCTGGGGTTTGGACTAGCCTGGGAACTGCCTGCAGAGGCTTCCCAGGAAAGCACAAGGAAAACATTCACCCAACAGGAAACAGTCCCCAGCCCCAAACAAGCCCCCTCTCCCAAGAAATCTGGATTTACCCACTATAAAGTCCTAAATGAAGTACCCTTCCTCCAGTCTGCCCTTCCCAGGCCCTGGAGCTGCCTGCTTCTCCTTTGGCCACTGAAACTTACCTATCTCCAGCCCACTATGGAGCGGCTAATCTGATCAAATAAATCCTAGAATCAAAATCTGGATTATATATTTATTTATTTATTATATATTTATTATCTATAATTAAACTCCTCCAGGCTGGTTACTAAGAGAACTCCCTCCTCCACATCCCCACCTTTTCTCTATCCCCCCAATCCTGGTCTGGCAATTCTCCCTCCTGTTAGGTATGTTGCTCCCCTACTCAAGAATCTGCAATGGCTCCCTAGTTCCTTCAGGAGTCAGCCCAACCTTACTGACTTGCATTCAAGGCCCACCCCGAGCTCATCCCAGCATCCCTTGTGGCCTTGACTGCCACTTCTCCCCACTGCACACTTTAATTTCAGTCACAGAAGCTCCAAGCTGCTCCTCAGATGCACTTCTGCCCTCCTGCCTCTTCAGAGCTGCTTCCCTCTCCTGTTTCCTCCTGCCAGATCCTCCCTGGCCTTCAAAGCCTGATCCAGGGATGTTTCCAGGAACTTCTCCCTGATCCACCCAACCCAGCATGACCTCTGCCAACCAGTAGCCCCTCTGTCTTGGCCTTGACACTGACTGCTTTGTGTTGTAGTGGTGACTGTCAGGCAACGGCCTGACCCAGGAGAAAGAGCCCAGCCTCACAGATAAGGCAGGCCGGAGGCGAGATCCAGGCCCTGCCACCTGCCAGCTCTGTGTGCTGTTCTGAGTATACCCTGCCGGGCATGGCATGTGGACAGCTGAAAGAAGACTGCTGGAACCCAGAGATTTAGGAGGCATATTGGGTAACAGTTCTAGTCTTGGGAGGTAGTGCCCAGGGCTTGAGATTCCTCTGGGAGGCGGCTCTGAACACAGGCAGGAGCGCTGGACTGGGAGTCCAGAGCCTGGGCTTTAGACCACATTCTTTTTTTTTTTTTTTTTTAACTATTTATTCATTTGTTTGTTTATTTATTTTCTCTGCACCAGGTCCTAGTTGTGGAACACAGGATCTTCGTTGTGGCATGCAGGATCCTTTGTTGCAGCACGCATGTGGGATCTAGTTCCCCGACCAAGGATCGAACCGGGGCCCCCTGCATTAGGACTGCAGAGTCTTACCCACCAGACGACCAGGGAAGTCCCTAGACCATGTTCTTCAGTGAATGTGCTGCAGTGACTATTCAGCAGGGGGCCTCCTTGGGGCCATCTGCCCTTGACCTGGGCCTTGGATGACTCTTCTCTAAAACAAGGGCATTGACCAGGAGGTTGGAGGCCCCTGGGTGCCCTGCCTTCTGATTCTGTGGTGCCAACGGGGAAGGGGTGGTGCGGAGATTGGCACGGGGATTTGAGAGTCAGAGAGAACAGTCCTTTAAACCCTTCAACAAATATTTGTGGAACACTCTACTTCCAGGAGGCTGGGGTAGCTGGAACTCTCTGGAAAGCCCTTGTACTTGTGGGTGGCCATGCAGAAAGGCCCTGACTCTGAGCCTCCTCCCAGCCCTGCCCACGTGCTGCCTCAAGTCTTTTTCCAGCAAAGTGGGGAAGGAATAAAGAAATCTGCACCACCCAGGACTACACGGCCTGGACAGTGGAGGTGACAGCAGCAGAATGAGGAAGCAGTGGTGAGGGACCCACTCCTGTGCCTGCCCCTCCCCCCCACCCAGGCAACCCAGGCTTCGGCTCCTGAGTGGAGCTTGAAGCTAGAGCACCTTTCATACCTTTGCTCCACCAGCACTTATGCAGCGGGCATGGGGCCAGGCATGGGGACACCTCAGAGGATGTGTCCTGCCCTCCAGGAGTTCCTGGTCCACAGGGGGACAGCCAAGGCCAAAGACCATTCAGTACAGAGTGGCCAGTGCCGCCATAGGGGGTGCAGAGGGGAGGGGACGGGATCATCCTTGGTTTCCCAGAGACCTGATAGCTGAGCAGGGTTCTGCCAGATTGGAGGAAGCAGGAGGCCTGGGGACCATTCATTCATTTATTCAAATGTTCATTCATTCATTCATACATTTGTTCATTCACTCGGCACTTATTTAACTGAGCGCTGTGCTAATCATGGAGTCAAAAACTATGCCCGGGGAAATTACAGTATTGGTGGGGGGCATGCCCAGACTGAGATCAGGCTGTGGAGAAGTGAGGGGGCAGTGGGGGCCAGATAATGAGTCAGGGCGTGGGGGGATGTGGCTGTAGGAGGGCCGGGCGTCAGGAAGGACCTCTGAGTGGTGGGGAGGGCCTAGTCTGAGATGTTTGAGCAAGGTGGGTGGTCTTTCTTCTTCTCGTGACTGGGCATCCTTGATGTTGAACAAGAATAGAATATCCACCAGGGTAAGTTCAGACTGTGGATGAGAGTGCCTTTGTAGGTTGAAGGGACACACGTGGATCTCTCTTGGGGAGAGGGCTATATCTAGGGGAGGGGGCAGGATAAGGAGCCCTCTTTGCAGGCCCCTTGGGTTCCAGCTGCAGCCCTGCCTAGTTGCCCAGAATACAGGATGGCAACCTGTCTATTACCTCACGGTTTTTTCTCCCTCCTGCTTCCCCCACTGACCCTCCACCCCCCACCGCCAAATAAGGAGGCCAGAAGTGTTCAGGCACTTCCATCTAGGAGGTGGCAGCCTGAGTTCCCGATGACTTCTGCTGCAGCTTCTTGATACCCTGCTCTTGCCTCTCCCCCTGCACTGATGTTGTGAAAGCAGAGGCAGCAGACCTGGACCTGGAGCCAGGAGACCTGCGGCCAAACCCTAGCTCCTCCGGTGGCAAAGTCACCTACCTGCCTTCTCTGGGTGCCTGTCACCTGGGGAGAAAAATAATCCTTGCCTCTCTCCCAGGGCTGCTGTGAGATTTCCAAGCGAAATAATGGCTGGAAAAGTGGTGGGTGCACAAATGGGAGGGATTATCAGTACTATAATCTATTATGTGTTATTTCTGAAGGTACAACAGAACATGAGAAACCAAGCCCGCCTGGCTCCTCCCCAGGAGCCCACTTCCTCCTCACTTCCGCAGTCTACCCTGGCTTTGCAAAGACACAAATCCTCTCCCTGCCCCACTTCCCACACCCGAACCCCCCTAATTAAGTCCTTTACCTTCCCGGGTATCATTGTCTAATCCCTAAGCCCTTTCTCACCAGTCTCCAGTTCTCTCCAGGAGTCAAATCCCTTTAGAGTGAGGTGGCCCACTTAGCTGTGAACCAAGAGGCTGGGGGCAGGGAGCAGGCATTTCAGGGCTCCTGGAGGGGAGGGGTGAGGAGGAGAAGGGAGGGGAGGGCAGGAGGGGTGCTGGAGACTCTGCCCTGGCTCTGCCACTAACTGGCACAAGCCTGGAGGCTTCCCCTGGGAGGAGTGGGTTGTCATTTCTACCCACACGCAAGACAGAATCCAGATTCTACAGCCAGACTTTTCATTCCCGGCCAGTGCCTTTGAGAAGCAGGACAGCTCAGGGTGAGCCCACCGACTCTGCAGCCAGACCACCTGCATTCAGGTCCAGGGTCCATCACTTACTGGGGTTACTTGACCTCCGTGCCTCAATTTCCCTTCCATCAGATGGCAATGACAATCTTACTACCTCATGCGGTGGTGATGGGATTAAATGAGCTAGTTCAAGCAATTCGCTTGAACAGTACCTGGAACATAGTACATGTATCAGCTGTTTTACTTGAACTTCCTGCTTCTTCCCCCAGATATTTTTGCCATTCAGGTCTTAAACCTCACTACACTGCTCTTGGACAGTCCTTCTTTCCCTGGCACTGAAGCTGAAGCAGCCCCCAGCCCTGGTCACTCTCTAATGCTATTTTTATCTCCTTCAGGTGGCACTTACCATGGTCTGAAATACATGGTTATGGTTGACCATCTATTCTCAAGGGCAGGAGCCATTGCTGGTCATAGTCATGGCTACATGCCCAGTGCCTAGAACCCCGCAGGTGGTCAACATCCATTTGTGGGCATGACCCAACACTCACTCTGTCCCCTTAGGACTGGATCCTGACCACCCTGACACACCTTCTACTCTGAAGCCCCTCCCCTTGCCACACCACATTTACATTCCTTATCTGCACCTGCCCTGTATGATCTCAGGTGGGTCAGCACCCCTCGCTGGGTGTCTGGGTGAGTACAGGGAGGTGATGATGAAACCAGGCAACCAAGGGACAGTCTAAGATTTTTCTAAGATGATTTCTTATCTGTTCTGGGGCTTGTGCCTATAAGGTGAAGAGATCTCAGGGACCTCTGAGTTCTGAAAATACAGTCCTCCCACCAGCCTAGCCCTCTGTTGCTACAACTGGGCTTGAAGTCCCTGTCAACTGAAAAAAAAAAACACAATCTACAAATTATGTTTTATTCGGTGGCCAAATCTGAGGACTTAAACCCGGGACACATCATCTCAGATAATTCTGAGAAACTGTTCCGAAGAGGAAGGTGGGGAAGCAAGGATACAGAGGAGTTTTTGCAACAAAGACCAGGTAGTCAGAACATCAAAAGATTCCTGTTAAGATAAGAAAATCAGATATCTTAAGTTAAGGAATGTGGCACTTTTCTGTGTATGGGAAGAGTCTGGGCTCACTGAAATCATTTCTTTGATATGCACCTCAGCTACATGGGGCCAGCATCCTTTGTTTTCTCATCCTGAGTTCCCTCAGGGCTCACTGGTGGAGTGGCTATAATGTGGTAGCTCGATGGCTGCGACATCCTTTGTTTACTGATATGGCAGGCAGCCTTTTTAGTTCACACCCCCATGGGTGGTACATTCCTGTGAGCAAGGCATTGCCTTCCTCAAGGCCCCTTTGTAAAAACAGCAGAGACCAACTTTGGGCCCCAGTGTGGCCCCATTCCCTGGAGACTAGCCTGCTACCTGGTGGCAGCTCAATCACATTGGCGCTCCTCCATCACAGGGGCTGAGGTTCGTGCTCACTGGAGCAGACCTGTATTCTGAACATGGATTTGCCTTCCCTGCCCTTCATCCTTCTGCCAGCACCACCATCCGTGGACTCATGGGATGCTTGACCATTTTATGCACAGCCTGGAATCACAATGAAGAATTAGTTTCACAGCAGAGGAAGAGCAGCCCTGGGCTCGTGCCAGCCTCACCACGTATCACATTCCTGGTACCAAGTCTAAACCATTTCCCTGCCCCTGCCCCATTAGTGCTTGGGGTAAGGCACCCCATGTCTCACACTTTCATTAACGGCTTCATTTCTTTCTCTGTCCCCTTGCAACTTTAGGGGGGATGAGGAAAGATGGGGGATGGGGGGCCTCCTCCACACAGTTCACAGCCCAGCCCAGAGCCAGGAAACCTTGTATTCCAAGACACAAGCCACTTGGGATCACAGCATGCCTGGTGAAAAGACCCACCCCCCCAAACTTTTAGTCCAACTCCCAGTTGCGGACACAGGCCAAGAAAAGGGAAGCGGCTTGCCTGGAGGCACAGGCTGAGAAACTGATGGCTCTGTCCCTACCAGCTCCCTACCCTGCCCCAGAAGTGAAGCAAGCCAGGATTTGGGGGTTTGGCTCCTCTGGAGGGGTCTGCAGGGCTGAGCATCCTGTCCATCCATCCCTGAGAGTAGAGTGGCCTGAGGGTCAGCACCAGGCCCCGTGACCCACCTCCTCCCCCAGCTGGGATCCCTTCTGGGATCCCTTCCTCCCCTGTGGTCTCTTGTCTTTATTTTTTAATTTATTAATTTTTAATAAATTTATTTATCTATTTTTGGCTGCATTGGGTCTTTGTTGCTGCATGCAGGCTTTCTCTAGTTGCAGTGAGCAGGGGCTACTCTTCGTTGTGGTGCACGGCTTCTCATTTAGGTGGCTTCTCTTGCTGAGGAGCACGGGCTCTAGGCACGCGGGCTTCAGTAGTTGTAGCATGCGGACTCAGTAGTTGTGGCTCGCACGCTCTAGAGTGCAGGGTCAGTAGTTGCGGCGCACAGGGAAAGCCCGCATGTGGCAACAAAGACCCAACGCGGCCAAAAATAAAAATAAAAAATAATAATAAATTTAAAAAAAAAGAAATGGAAAAAAATTGTGATGATAACTCTTAGGATTTACTCTGAACAACTTTCATATATAATATTCAACAGTGTTAATTCTATTTATCATGTTGTACGTTATATCCCTAGTACTTATTTATCTTATAACTGGAAGGTTTTTTTTTGTTTATTTTTTTGCGGTACGCGGGCCTCTCACTTCTGTGGCCTCTCCCACTGCGGAGCACAGGCTCTGGACGCGCAGGCTCAGCAGCCATGCCTCACAGGCCCAGCCACTCCGCGGCATGTGGGACGCGGGATCCTCCCGGACCGGGGCACGAACCCATGTCCCCTGCATCGGCAGGCGGACTCCCAACCACTGCACCACCAAGGAAGCCCTATAACTGGAAGTTTGTAGTACCTTTTGACTGCCTTTATCCAATTCCCCCTCCCCCAGGAGAGATTTCTTACTACATAAAAGCAGATTATAAAGGAAAATATTGAAAAAAATTCATCCACAATAAAAAATGAAAAACTCTGTTAACCCAAACATTGTAATAAAGCGGCAGGGAAAGCCACCAAATGAGAAAAGGTATTTGCAACCAAATGATTCATATGCAGAATATACAAATACATAGATATGGGCACAAGATACAAATAGGCATTTGCCAAAAGAGGAAACAAGAATGGTCAATAAATATGAAAAGATGCTCAACCTAATCATTAATCAGAGAGATACAAATTAAGGTCTTATGAGAGATCAACTGGCAAAAATTTGAAGTCTGACAATGGCCAAGTGCTGGTAGGAATGTGGACCTGTACACTGCTGATGGGCGTACAGCCTGGTTGTGCTGGTACAGGACAGCCACGCTGGTAATAATTGTACATCAAATAAAACTGAAGATGCACACTCTCAGGAATTCCACTCCTGGGTATACTGTGCACTCTAGAATAGTGGTTCTCAACACAGACTGAACATTAGAATCATTTAAGGATCTTCTAAAAACTACTGATGCCCAACCTCTACTCCAAATCAACTGAATTGTTATCTCTGGAGGTGGGGCCTTTGTTGTTGGAAATGCTAAAAAGCTTGCACACCAGGTGACTCTGCTGGCTGAGAACCATTCCCTGGGCATGTGCAGAACATCCCTATTTGAATAGTAAAAGACTGAAAACAGCCCGACTCACAATCACTAAAGAGATAAATCGTGATATCTTCATGTGTAGCATACAATGCAATAGAGAAAAATGAATGGACTAGGTATGTGTATCACCATGGATAATTCTAACAGAATGCTTAGCTCAAAAAGCAAGTCTCCAAATAATACATGCTATTTAAGTTCAAAAAAATCGACTTTAGGTCAACATACAAAAATCAGTTGTGTTTCCATACACCAGCAATGAATAATCCTAAAAGGAAATTAAGACAACAATTCTATTTACAATAGTATTCAAAAGAATAAAAATATCTGGGAGAGACTTCCCTGGCAGTCCAGTGGTCAAGACGCCGGGCATGGGTTCCATCCCAGGTTGGGGAACTAAGATTCCCCCGTGCTGCGCAGCGCAGCCAAAACAAAAAGAATTACCATCTGATCCACTTCTGGGTATATCCAAAAGAATTGAAGGCAGGGACTCAAACAAGTGTTTGTACACCAGCATTCATAGCAGCATTATTCACAATAGCCAAAATATGAAAACAACTGTTACTGAACCAGGTTCGTTTTGCCCGTTGCACAAGCCGAAACGCTGGGACACTGAGGTTTGCAGCAAAGAAAGGGTTTATTCATAAGACAGCCAAGTGAGGAGATAGGAGTCTGCCTCCCTGAAGGCAAGGGGCTCCAGGGTATTTATGGGATGAAGATAAAGCAAGCAGGGCGGTCTGAGGCATGGGGAGTGTGGGGAGTGTAGGGAAAGGCGATTGGAAAAAGGGGTGGTAATCTTCATTCTGCACAGGCGTAACTGAACTACAGGTCTCTGCACGTTCACAGCACAATCTGAGGGTGGAATTTTGGCCTTCTGACATCAAAAGGTCACCAAGCAGGCACTTGAGCATGCCCAGTTGGAGGGTCAGTGGTCCTATCCAGTCTTAACCAGCTCACCTCGAACTAGGCACAGCTGACTCTAAGTTTCTGGAAAACAACTCGGGCAAATCTTATTGTTTAGGCCACTGCTGCTTGGAGAACATGCATCTTAAAATGACCTTGATTAGTGAAGGCAGGTGAAATGGATTTGACTCATTACCCACAGTTTTGCAACCAAAATGTCCATCAGTGGATAAATGGGTAAACAAATTTTGATATGTCCATAAGCTGGAATATTATTTAGTCATAAATAGGAATGAGGTGCCGACATCCATGACAACATGGATGAATCTTGAAAACATTATGCTAAGTGAAAGTAGCCATACACAAAAGGCCATGTATTATTGTATGATGTGTCCAGAATAGGTAAATCCATAGAGATGGAAAGCAGATCGGTGGCTGAGGAGAAGGGGAAATAACAAATGACTGCTTCACAGGTACGGAGTTTCCTTCTGGGGTGACGAAAATGTTTGGGAACTGGATAGAGGTGCTGGTTGCCCAGCGTTGTGAATGTACTCAATACCACTGATTTTCTGACTTTAAAATGATTCATTTTATGTTGTGTGAAACTCACCTCAATAGCAAAAGAAACCGGAGGACTGTCTGTACTTTTAATGAATGCATTCACTTGTAACAAAACTCTAAAAATATCAGGCAAATGAGAAACACAAAGTTCAGTTCACCAGTGTGGGATGTAATTGGGGAGGGACACCCTCCCTAGCGGTCTCGGCAGATTCTTAACCACTATGCCACCAGGGAAGTCCTCCATTTCTTTAATTTTGTATCTATCTGAGACGATGGATGTTCACTAAACTTATGATAATTTCATAATGTACGTAAGTCAAATCATGATGCTGTAGCCCTTTAAACTTATACAGTGCTGTATGTCAATTATATCTCCATAAAGTTGTAAGAAAAAAAAATCTCTCTTGACCTTGAAGTAACCAAGATATTCTCCTATGTTTTTTTTCTAAAAATGTTTAGGGTATTACTTTTCATATTTAGGTCTTTAATCCACATGGAATTGATTGTGTATGATGTGCAGTAGGAGTCTAATACCATTTATTTTCCTTATGGTAACCCATTCCCTTAGCACAATTTATCAAACAGTCCATCCTACTGCCTCCTCCCCTCTCCTCAAATGCAACGCTTCTTCGTACACAGCCATGCTTTTGTGTGCGGGTCAGTTTCTGGCTTCTGCGTTTGATGCCCTATTTGTCTGACTTCAGGCTGGTATCAGACTGTCTTATTCTCTCCATCTTATTCTTCAGGAGCATCTTGATAGTTCAACGTTGGTGGTTATACAAGTGTTCCCTGTAAAATTCTGTCCATTTTTATGCATGCTTGAAATTTTTCATAATAAAATATTGGGGGAAAGAGTGTCATGGCTCCTCAGGCCTTTGCCCTTTTATCACGATACAATTTTTTTTTAAGTTTTCAGACTGAGCCAGCTCCCAGCAGCAGCAACCCCTGGGAGAGAAGGATGAATTTTAGGACCGTCCATGGAACTTTCACATTCCAGTGGGCATCAGACATGACTTGTTGGGGGTGAGGCAGTGCTGGTCTTCTATCGTGCCCGTTTCAAGGCCTGAAGACCCAGCCTCTGGGCCCCACTGTGGAACTGTGTTAGCTGGGGGTCCCTGGCCCCTCTCTCTGCCCCTCCAGGACCCTTGCCTCAATCTCGCCCCTCCCCACCCCCGAAACACCTGTCAGGCCAGTCTCTGGAGTTCAGTCTGGTGGAGAAATGGAGAACCAGGCCAACCGTGTGACCATCAGGCGGCTCCAGAGCAAGGGCTAGCGTCCAGACCCCCAGAAGTTCCTCGTTGCTGCCCTTCTGGGGCCCCGATCGTGCCTCCGGCTCCCCAGGTCGCCAACTATCTTCCAACTATCTCCGTCGGTCTCCCTTCCTCTGGTCTCCGCCATCTGACAACCAAAAGCTGGGAGCGCCTCCTCTGACTTCCCACCTCTGCTAGTTGACCTGGGCTCCGCCCGGCTGCAGCCCCGCTGACCACCGGCGCCTGTGTTCTCCACGGCCACCAGGGGGCGCGCGCGGCCGGGTCTGGGCGCGGGAGCCGCCGCGAGCCCACCCCGCCTCCCGGCGCTCCTCCCCGTCCGGCCACGCCCCCGCCCCCGCCCCTCCCGGCGTCCCGCCCCGTCCGGCTGCGGCCTGGCTCCCTCCGCTTCCCCACGCTCCCAGGACCCCTGGCGCTCCTGTGTCCGGCCATGGGACCCGCTGCTCGCCCCACGCCGAGGTCGCCGCCGCCGCCTCCTCCGCCGCCGCCGTCGCCACTGCTGCTGCTGTTGCCCCTGCTGCCATTCTGGCTGGGCCTGGCGGGGCCCGGGGCCGCGGCGGACGGCAGCGAGCCCACTGCTGGGGCGGGGCGGGGGGCGGCCCGCGCCGTGCGGGTGGACGTGAGGCTGCCGCGGGAGGACGCTCTGTTGCTGGAGGGCGTCAGGATTGGCCCCGAGGCCGACCCGGCGCTCCCTCTAGGTGGCCGTCTGCTGCTGGTGAGCGCCGCTGAGCCATATGGCCCCCGCCCCGCCGTAGACCCTGCACCCAGATCCAGCCTTCATCCTGGACCAAGCCCTGTCAGCCCAGCGCCCCTTCCCCAGGCTGCCCAGGTCCCCAGCATTCCGGCTTCCAGAACCTGAGATCAGATGCCCTCCCCTCCAGACTCATTCCCAAACCCTGGCCTTGCATCGCTTGTGTGACCGATCCCCCTTCCTCCCCCTCCTCCTTCTACCATGGCCCCTTGCCCCACAGATGGACATCGTGGATGCTGAGCAGGAGGTGCCCGTAGAAGGCTGGATTGCAGTGGCATACGTGGGCAAGGAGCAGGAGGCCCAGGTTCACCAGGAGAGTCAGGACAGCGGCCCACAGGCCTATCCTAAGGCTCTGGTTCAGCAGGTGCAGGGGGTGTATGTGGAAAGGGGGCTGGAGGAAGGGTTTTCAAGGCAACTGCTAGAGCCAGACTACCAGGTGGGCCCCTAAGGAGCTTCCAGAGAAGCCCTGGGCCTGGCTGGGGCAAGGGACCCCAGGGGTAGACTGGAGTCAGTGTGGTTGGCAGCAGAGAGGTGGGAGGAGGCTAGAGAGAGTCAGGAAGCTCAACCAGACTCTGAGAGTATACAGTGGGGAGTTCCTGCTGGGGGTCGGTGGGCAAGCCTGCCCTGCTTGGACCAGGGAAAGCACAGTATTATTTGGGTCCCACAGAGCATCTGGGGGGAAGGTGAGAGGAATAAGGGTTTTTGCCCTTGATCTCAGGGAGCTTATAGCTGATCTGTCCAGAGGAAATGCTAACCGCAGAGCCAGGAGCTGAGAACAACTATGACCACAGGTGGTGAGACAGGTGTGTGGGCAGGGTGTGTGCTAGCCTCTGCCTCTGTCCTGCAGATGCGGAGGGCGCTCTTCCTGGGAGCCTCTGCCTTGCTTCTCCTCATCTTGAACCACAACGTGGTCCGAGAGGTAAACCGGATCAGGCTTTTGGGGCACATAGGCTGGGGAATGGGTGACCCGGCCTGGCTGACCTCCCTGTCCCCCTACAGCTGGACATATCCCAACTTCTGCTCAGGCCAGTGATTGTCCTCCATTATTCTTCCAATGTCACCAAGCTGTTGGAGGCACTGCTGCAGTGAGTTGGGGTTTGGGCTCAAAGGACTGGGCTTGGGTGCTAGGGTCCTTGGCTTTGTCGTGGGCTCAGGGGTCCTGGGACCACGGCCTTCCCTGTTAGTCTGAGACTGTAGCCTCCTAGTCTGAAAAACGGGTGAGAGGACTAGAAGGAGATGATTCTATGGGCTCTATAGGTGGAGGTGATTGGCTCCAGCAAGGAGGAAGCCAGATTCCTGATTGACTCTTCCCTGTGCTTGAGAGCCTCCTTGGCCGGCTGTTATGAGAACTAGAAAAACCACTGGCTGGGAAAGGCGTGGGGGCCAAAGCAGAAGGGCTGTGGGGTGATACTCAGGGGTATCCTTTTCCCACAAGGCTGGGGTGAGTGGGTCCGGGCCTCTCCTCGCAAGAGCCCTTCTGTCTGGCCCCTTTGGCCTCCCCTCTCAGGAGGACCCAGGCCACAGCTGAGATCACCAGCGGAGAGTCCCTGTCGGCCAACATCGAGTGGAAGCTGACCCTGTGGACCACCTGTGGCCTCTCCAAGGACAGCTACGGAGGATGGCAGGACTTGGTGTGCCTGGGAGGCAGTCGGGCCCAGGAGCAGGTGAGTGCCTGGAGAGAGGAGCGCTCCAGGCCAGCCACACCCTCGGCCCACCCAGAACTCACTGGCTGCTCCAAAGCACAGAGCTCCAGGTTCTGCCCCAGAGAGCTTACAGTGTAAAGGTCGTGCGAGTCCTGCCACATGTCAGCCTGGCTCAGCATGGCAGGGGGTATGAGGACAGGGCAGCTCCAGCCCTGGGCTCATGCGGCCCTATCACGGGAGGAACTAGGCCAGAGACACTGCCACCTGTCGGGGTGATTACTGAGCTGGTGAGGGGCATGGCCCTCCAGGCATGGTGAAGGCGCCTGAGCTCAGCCTAGGGGCTTCGGGAGAGCTTCCTGAGCAGGTGTCACCATCCCTCCATGGACGAAAGGGGACGCGGACACAAGCCAGGGGGCGAGGGTGGGACAGAGTGTGAAGCTGGGGCTCACAGACCCCTCTTGGCAGTGGCCCCCAGAGTGCTTCCACCCTGAACCAAAGCAACATCTTATGACCCTAACAACACCCAACCTTGCCCATCAAATCATTTCTCAGCCCCTCTCCCACCACGTGTTGGCAGTTGAACTTCAGCATTGGCTGGGGAAGAACATGGTGGCAGAAAAGTTTTTTTTTTTTTTTTTTTTTGCTGTACGCGGGCCTCTCACTGTTGTGGCCTCTCCCGTTGCGGAGCACAGGCTCCGGACGCGCAGGCCCAGCGGCCGTGGCTCACGGGCCCAGCCGCTCTGCGGCACGTGGGATCTTCCCGGACCGGGGCACGAACCCATGTCCCCTGCATCGGGAGGCGGACTCTCAACCACTGCGCCTCCAGGGAAGCCCAAGGCAGAAAACTTTTAAACGAATGCATTTATTAGTTGTGACACGTCCGCAGGCCCGTGTGCTGGTGGGTTAGCGGCTGGGTCTTGTTTCCTCCGCTGTGTCACCTCCTGAGCCAGCTCTTGAGTGGTCACAGCCTGTCTGCCGCACTGGATTTGGTGGCAGTTCAGTCTAGGTCAGTGTGTCCCCCTGGGGGCCTCTCAAAGGCGAAGTGAGGTACCTCAGACGTGGTTCCCTCCCACCAGCGGGAGCTGGAGGACCGCTGAGGGCAGAGTGGGTATGAGGAGGGTGGCAGGGGAGGTGAGGGGGGAACATTTGCCTGGCAGGGTTGGTCAAGGAGAGCTTCCAGAGCAAGAGGTGTCCAAAGCCATAAGCCAAGGGAGGGAGCGTGGAAGAAGAGCATTAGTTCCCAAGACCTGGAACAGTGTGGAAAGGCACAGACGTGGGAGGGGCAAGGAGCATGGGATGGGGGAGGGGGGAGGCGTGGAGATCAAGGGCCTTGAGGGCCCCCGGTAGAAGAGTTTGGGTTTCCTCCTGAGGATGGGGAATGCGGAGGAGGTGGGAGGGGAGCATCAGAGGGAAGGGTCAAGTAGGGGTGCTGTGTAATCGGGTTTGCAGGTGAGATCCCTGTGACTGTGGGTGGGACCTGGGCGGGTGAGGCCTGAGCAGGGCACCTGAAGAGCAGCAGAGTGGGGAGGAGAGGAGGGGCGTGCGGGGCCTCTAGGGAGTGAGGAGACAGGGCCTAGGGACTAGCGCCCTCTCAGGCTGTGAATGCTCAGCCTGGATGGGCGTGGGTGGGTGGGTGATGGCAGCCAGGAAAGCAGACCAGGAGGAGTGCTGGGTAGGGATGGGGGTCCTGGGCTGGGGAGTCTGTGAGGCTGCCAGTAAGTAGATGCTTCTGTGAGTGCACAAACACCAGGTTTGTTGCCCAGGATTGGCCTGGGCTGAGCACTGATGTAGGGTGAATCTGGGGCAGCCCCTGAGAGAGCACGGGGCAGGGGCGGGGGACAGCAGCTTCAGAAGAGGAAGCCTGGCGCCTCCGGGGTCATGGTGCCCATGGACCTCATCTGCCTGGTCCTTGGGGTGGATTTACTGGGTAAAGAGGGTGGGGTGGCTCCAGTGCCCCTGACACCCTGCTCTTCTCCCCAGAAGCCCCTGCAACAGCTGTGGAACACCATCCTGCTGGTGGCCATGCTCCTGTGCACAGGCCTCGTGGTCCAAGCTCAGCGGCAGGCATCCCGGCAGAGCCAGCGGGAGCCCCGAGGCCAGGTGGGAGCCAGCCCTCGGGGGCCCTCGGGAGCCCTGGTGTCCCCAGCCCTCGGGAACTGTGTGCCCTTACCCCACAGGTGGACCTGCTCAAGCGCCAGGTGGTGCAGAGGCTGGCGTCCCTCAAGACCCGGCGTTGCCGGCTGGGCCGGGCGGCACTGGACCCCCCGGAGCCTGGTGCTGAGACCTGCGCCGTGTGTCTGGACTATTTCTGCAACAAGCAAGTTAGTGCCCTGGGCAGAGGCCAGCCTTTGGCTGACACGTGATGCCCGCTACCCTGCTCCCAAGAGACCTGAGAAGTATCCCAACCAGGCCTTCACCCAGCCCCTCCAGAGCTATGGAAAGCAGCATGGGGGTGGGGCAGGTCACAGGGGTTTCAGTTCCCCAGCTCAGGTGTGGGCGTGGGGCCTGCTACCCCCACTGGAGGCCTATGCCTGTGGCCTGAGCCATCTCCTCGACCCTGCAGTGGCTCCGGGTGCTGCCCTGTAAGCATGAGTTTCACCGAGACTGTGTGGACCCCTGGCTGATGATCCAGCAGACCTGCCCGCTGTGCAAATTCAACGTCCTGGGTGAGCACCAAGGGTGGGGGCCCTTGACCATCTCCACCTGGTTCCCACCTGACACCTCCCTCCCTGATATTTTTTCTCCTCTCCTGCAGGGAACCGCTACTCAGATGATTAGCTGCCCCAGCTGGATCTCTGCATGTGGGATCTCTGCATCCCTCCATCTGCATCCTGGCCCTGGGCCCTGGGTGCCTGAAACAAGACGGCAGGGGGAACAGGACAGAAAACCCTATGGGTGGAAGGAGGGATAGGGGCCTCCCCTGCTGAGGGGCAAGGTGCCCACCACATCCACACTGGGATGGAGGGACCACAGCCCCCAGGCTGAGGATGCAGGGCCCAGACCCAGCAGGAAGAGAGGCTGCTTTGGGGCCTTTCTCTGCCATCCTGGGGTGTGCCTGCCTTCCACTCAGACAGCTCCCAGGACTCTGGCCAGGGACCTGGGGAAGAAGGTGTGGGCAGTGCTGCTGTTCCCAGGGCTCTGGGAGCTCTCTGACCTGCCTGTCAGGGCATCCCTGGGGCCTGAGGCTGCAGTGGCCAGGTTTTGTGCTTATTTATTGGGGGTGGGTTGGGAGAGGAGCTATCTGGCCTTGGGGGCACTCTAACCTGACCATGTTCCATGACACATCTTGAAGGCTATGATGTTAAACCTAGCAGCCCTTCCATTGCCTGCTAACCCTCGGTCCTTGGGTACCGGCAGCTGCAGGTCCCATGGCCTGTCCAGCTGGGCTCCCTTCTGGGGCCTGGCTGGGACCAGAGGCCTTAGAAACCATCTAGTCCTGTGCTTCTCCGTGGGGTTACAGGTTGCTGACCAGGATACTTGAAGCCACAGGATAAATGTGGTACATCTTACAGGGGCATCCGTTTTTTTAGATTTGGGGTACGGGAGATTTAATATTAAACATGGATATATTTTAACATAAGATGTAAAATTTGTGTGGATGTTTTAAGATAAACAAGTTGCCCTGGAGTCTACTGCCCATGGGAGGCAGATTCTAAAATGGCCCCCAACATTCCCCCAGCCCTCATGGACACGCCTTATGTGATCCTGGCACTATGACGCTGATGGATTTTACTCCCATGATTAGGTTGCTTTATGGCACAGTTGACCTTAATATGGGAAAGCATCCAAGTGGGCCTGACCTAACCATGTGAGCCCATTAAAAGTAGAGTTTTCTCCAGCTGGTGGAAGGAGAGGAATTCAGAAATTTGAACCATGGAGGGGATTCAATGCCTGAGAAATTCTCTGTTGCCGACTTGAAGATGGAGGGGCCATGTGGCAAGAAGCTGGATGGCCTCTCAGAGCCCAGAGTAGCCCCGACAGCGACCAGCAAGGAAATGGACATCAGTTCGACAGCTGCAAGAACCAGAATTCTGCCCACAATCAGAATGAGCCTGGATTCTGCCCCACACCCTTGCAAAAGAAAGGCAGATGCTTTTTTTATTTTATTTATTTTTTATTTTTGGCTGCGTTGGGTCTTTGTTGCTGTGCGCGGGCTTTCTGTAATTGCGGCGAGCGGGGGCTACTCTTGGTTGTGGTGCGCGGGCTCCTCACTGCGGTGGCTTCTCGTTGTGGAGCACGGGCTCTAGGTGTGCAGGCTTCAGTAGTTGTGGCATGCAGGATCAGTAGTTATGGCTCTTGGGCTCCAGAGCACAGGCTCCGTAGTTGTGGCACACGGGCTTAGTTGCTCCACGGCATGTGGGACCTTCCCGGACCAGGGCTCGAACCCGTGTCCTCTGCATTGGCAGGCGGATTCTTAACCACTGCGCCACCAGGGAAGCCCCTGGCAGATGCTTTGATTTCAGCCTTGTAAGGCCCTGAGCAGAGAAACCACCCACACAGGGCCCGGACGTCTGACCTACAGACCTGTGAGCTACTGAATGGATGCAGAGAGGAGCCAGGCTGTGACAGGTCCTCCCCCTGCACTTGGGCCTGGGCCCCCTGCCTCAGGGAGCACACCTGAGGGCTGGCTCTCACCTGGGAGGGGCCCAGTCCAGACAGCCCAGGCTCCCTCAGCGAGCCCCCAGGCTCCACAGAAGCAAGAGTTGGGCAGCCTGTGGCCATGCCAGTTCAGCTACGTACACAGCTCTTCTTGACTTTTCTCTGTAAACTGAGGTGCTCTACTTGTTGGCCTCCTGACCAGGGAAAACTGTCATAGAAAGCCGAGAGCATCCCCCATCCCACCCCCACACCCAGAACTCCTCAGCAAGGTCTTAGTGCCTGTCCTTCACAGGCGGGGTAGCTCAGGACAGGCTGGAGGCTTCGTGAGGAAAACTGGACTACTGCAGGCCTGGTGTGCCTGGCGGCATCAGTGCCCTGACCCCAAGGGACAGGCCTGGGAAAGCCAGGGCTGGCTTGGGGTGTCCCGCTCTCTGGCTGGGTGAAGCCTTGCCCTGCCTTCAGTGGCCTGGGGGTCCAGCCTCCTGGATTTAGAGAAACCCTTTCTGACTTGTGTTTCCTGAAGGTGAGGCGTTCCGCAGTGAAAGGGGGGCTGATTTTCTTGGATCCTTAATGTCCCCATGCCCAGGTTCACAGCTGGGTGGTCCCTGCCTGCCTTTGTGAGCCTGAGCCAGAACCCTGGCCTCTGACTCCTTCCTTGCCTCAGGTGTCCTCACTGGGCCCACCGTGGCGGCTGCTCTCCTTCCCCTGCGCACCCCCTACCCCGACCCTGCTCTTTATTGGTGGGGGTCACTGAGTCCATGTTACCCCTTAGTCTTTGCAGTGAGGATCAAAAGACTGCCTTTCACATCGCCCAGGTGCTAGAAGCTTCTTTCTGCCCTCAGTGTGTCCTCTTCCTCCACTGTCCCTGTCAGGAGGGAGGCAGGAAGCTCCCATTTACTGAGGGTGCACAGTGTGCCAGACCTCTGCTGGCCAATGACCCACACGGCTGGGGACTCAGGACAGGGAAGGAAGGACTCTTGCTCTGCTGAGCCAGTGTGGTGAGGCCAAGGTCGCTGTGAGCAGATGGCCTGGGCTTTATTACATGGGGTGGGTTGCCAGCTTCCCGCCCTCCAGCCCCACCCCACTGCAGGCTACGTGGGCCGCTCCTGGGGCTGGTATGCAGGGCTGGCCTGGCCCCGGCTTGGTGACAGTCTCCTTCTCAGCCTGGCCAAGGCCCGGATGGGGTTCTGGGCACAGGTGGTCGAGTGGGTCACATCCTCTAGGGAGGACTTGCTGGGTCGACTGCAGGGCTGCTGAGGCGGGGAGGCCTGGGGCTGGCCCGGTGGGGTCCTGCCCGCACTGGCTGTCCTGCTGCCAGGTGAGTGCTGCCTGCCCAGGGGCCTGAGGGAGGATCAGACGGCAAGATCCCCTGTGAGCGAGGGGGACCACCCCACCCCCACATGCCCCACCTCTGACAAAGCCTCACTCACCCTGGAGATGCTCTCTGGGCCTGGGCTGGGGGCGCTGCTCTGTGGATTCCCTTGCTGGGAGGGGCCCAGAGCTGGTCCTGTGGGATCAGCTGCAAAGAAAACCAAGCTCAGAAAGGCCCAGGATCCCCTCTGCAGCGAACAGAGAGGGTGTCATAGAGGAGGCGGGAGGGCCTGAACCTGTCGCCATGGCCCCTTCCTCTGAGGGGCAGAGTTTGGAAAGCCTTCCAGGACCTGTCCTTAGCCGTGGTAAGGGTGGGAAGGTTTGCTTTCTCATAAGGCTCCTGGTGCACTTGAAATAAAGGTTCAAAGGGCTAGAGGGGGGATTTGGAGCTAGAAGGCACGGTAACATCCTCATGCCTTCCTGAATCGTGGCAGATGGTTCACAAAAGCACAGCTTAAAGCCACCTGAGAGCCCCATGTGCAATGAGCTGGGCTGATGGCAGAGTCCCTGGGGGAAGCTGAAGACCTCTGCTGGGTTGGGGGCCTCTTCCAAGTCCCCAAGGGCCGGCCCCTTTCAGGTGGGGGAGCCATGCTGCCCACCTTGAGGGCCCCCTGCTGGGCCACCTCCCGGATCTTAGACAGCATGGATCGCAGCCGCCTGTTCTCCTCCTGTAGGACCCGGATACGGATGTCGTTGGCCTGCACCTGCCTCTCCATGTCGTCCGTGACGTTGCCAGAGCCTGTGGAGACCCACTTTCTGGCACCCCACCCCATCAGGTCTGCCTCTTGTGCCCAACGAGGCAGGACCTCAGAGGGCAGACACGCCAGCCGGTACATGCCTAGGGTCCCCGTGCCTAGGGTCCCCTGCCGGTGGCCCTGCAGGTGGGTGGGGTCAGCATACTGGACCTCCCACCTCATCTTTTTTCTCCTGAGGCCTTGTTCCCCCCCTCCCCCTGCACTCCCTACTCCCCTGCCTGCTGGGAGGTGACCAAAGCCTTGCAGAATTTGAGAGCTGAGGGGGACCTGGAGCTCACCAAAAATTTAGCACATAGGTAAGAAAGTGAAGCTCTTCCAAGGCCACCTGTTTCCGGAGGGCCTGGGAGACAGTGACTTGTTCAAAGCCACAGCCGGCTCTTGGATATGAGTCTCAGGAATTCAGCAAGGATGTTCTTTCCCACTGCTGGGGGGACAGATGCTCCCCCTGACTCTGAACCCAGGCAAGGTGCTGCCTGCTCTGGTTATCAGTTTCCTGGTTTGTCACAAGCGGCTGCTACCTGCCTCGCGGGGCGGTTGACAGGGTGACACAAGGGCCCAGCACTCACAAGTGATGACTTATCATGACAAGCTAGATTGCAGTGGATCATCCCAACAGCTCTGCACGGGGATTCACCCCAGAGCTTCAGGGGACTGGAGGGGTTGGGACGAGAACCCAGGCCGCCGGGCAGTCAGTCTTCCACTGAGATGGGTCCCTAGCACTCCCATGGACACTGGACAGTTGGGGCTGTTTCCCTGGAGCTGGCCCCATGGTGTAGTTTGGGGAGATGCCAGGACAGGGGACATGGAAGCTGAGCAAGGACTGGCCTGTGACGTGGTAAAGAGCACAGGCTACACAGGTAGCCAGACCTGGGTCTGGATTTGGCTGGGTGACCCTGAGCAGTCAGCTCCCCACTGGGCCTCTGTGTCCCCATCCACACAGAGGAGTGAGTAACACGCAGAGCACCTGTGTGTGGGGGGGCTCTGCCACCCTTGCTGTGGACCCATGTCCTGCCCTGATGAGCCCTCAGCTGCCCACCCCCAGCCCCAGCGTGCCCTCTGCACCAACCCCGGGCCCCTACTTTGGATCTGGGCTTCCACAGGCCTGTGCAGGTCTGGAAAGGCCACCAGCAGCCTCTCCCGCTCCCTCAACTCCACGAGCTCACGTTCTCGCTCTGAGATGGTCAGCTGCAGATCCGCTGTTGCCTGCTCCAGGCCTTGCTTCTCTCGCTGCAGGCTCTGCAGCAGCTCCTGGGGCAGGGGAGGCTCAGAGCTGAGGACCGGCTCCCAGCCCGCTGGGGACACCCCATCACCTCCACTCCCCAGGCACGGGGCAGGCCCGCAGGTGCTTAGCTGGCTGCAGGTTCCTCCAGAGAAAGGGAAGTACCGCCCCTGCCCCCTCGCCCTGCCTGCTCACACCTGCTGGGCCCGGAGCTGGCACTGCCCCTGCTCCCTCTCGCTCTGCACGTGCTGCAGTTGCTTCTCCACGTGGACCCGCTGGGCCTCGGCCTCAGCCAAACTGCCCCTCAGCTCCTCACGCTCCTGGTCCAGGGTGTCCAGCTGCTGTAGCAGGGCTCGCTGTTTGGCCTGCAGGGACTGAGCCGGGATGGGCAGGAGGGAGGCCATGAGGCCCATGGGGCCAGGCCCAGACACGCAGGACAAAGGAGGCAGCTGTATCCAAGCCCACCCCCTTGTGCTACATCTGTCTGTGCACATGTGTGCAGTAGAAGGGGTGGAGGGAAGAAGGGAGCAGACCCCAACCCTGGCAAGGCCAGGACCCCCAAGCTTGGAGACCTCGCCCCCACTTCTTTCCAGTCACAGTCGCCACTCAGGAATTCTCCTTAGGTCTCCAGTGTCTCCCCCCTGTCAGTGGGGAGCCCTTTCTCTCCCCTTCGTTGCAGGAGACCAGGCGCTGACCTCACCTCCTGGTGGCGGACCATGCTATCGACACGGACCTTCTCCTTGTCCAGCTCTGTGCTGGCCCAGCGGATCTGCTGGCTGGCTCCGTCCAGCCGCCCTACCAGCAGCTGCACCTGCTCTTCCAGCTGCTGCACCTGCCTCTCAGCCTCCGCCCTGTGCTCAGCCTCCTCTTGCAGCTCCTGGGCCTTCGTCTCTGCAGGATTGAGCGGGCGGGGGAGGGGGTAGAGCGGGGGAGCCCTGGGGAGTTCCTGCACTGCCTCTGACCCAGGACAAGACCTGGGAAGGGGGGCAGTGGTCACAGCACATCTCTGGGCCTCAGTGTCCTCAGCCACAAAATGGGGCTCTGAACCCTGCCTGAGGTGGGTTCTGAAAACAGTAGGTACTCTCTGGGTGGGAGGTGGCATCACCCAACAGTGTGGCCTCTCAGACCCAGCTTCCTCTGTGGTTCCCTTTAGCTTTGCCCCCAAAGCCCAGGAGACAGAGAGTGCTGGTCCAGCCACCGAGCACATGGCACACAGTACAGGGCTCCATGGCAGGGCTCCTCACCCACGGCCCGCGTAGACTCCCGCTGCTGCTTCAGCTCCCCCTCCAGGGTGGACACCTTTGTCTTGAGGTCACTTGTTTCTATGGCAGCCGAGAGAGAGGCCCTTCAGAGGCTCCCTTGGGCCTGGCTGGCAGCCTTAACGCCCAGTGCACCCCACAGCATGGTGGCAGCCCTAGCCAGGGTGGAGGAGTGCCTGGGCTTGTGGGAGGAGTTCTGGGGAGGTGCCAGGAGGCCTGGGTCCCTGTCCACTCTGCTTCCTGTCGGCTGGCTGACTCTCTGGGCTTCAGTGTCCTCCATGGGGGTGACTTGCCCAACTCCCTCAGGCCTCACAACTTCAGCAGGAGCTGGCCCACTGTGAGTGCAATAGCTGCGTCTCTGCCTGACGGCTTCTACTGAAGCCAAAGAGGGGCCTCAGCTGGCTGGAGCTACCTGGGGGATGAACTTCCCAGGAGTCCCCTTTGGTGACCGACAGGAGTGAGTGTATGAATCCGCCGCTCCCTCACCCCTCTCGTGGGACGACTCGGACTTCTACACAGGCTCCTGCGTTCCCCAGTGGGATTAAGCTCCAGTTGCCCACAGTGTAACCGGCTTGATGAGCACACCCCTTTTCCCCTGCCTCCCCTTCCCTGCGTCTGCTGCCCACTCCCAGTCCAGGTTTCTTCCACACCAACTCCCAGCACCCACAGCCCTGTTGCGGGGTCTGCTCCCGGGGGAGCCCATGCTCAGGCTGTGGCAGAGCCTGGCACTGAGGGTCCGGCCTCAGGCACAGACCTGCGAGCAGCTGCCGCCTGTCGCGCTCCCACTGGGCCAGGCGCTGCTCGGCCTCGTCCGCCTGCCGCCGCTGTGCCCCCTGCTCCTGCTGCAGGGCCTGCTCCAGCTCACCCACTTGCTTCCTCAGTCTGTCCTTCTGCCCCTTAGCCTCCTCCAGCTGGGCCCTGAGGGGCCCCACGAGCTGAGTGAGGGCCCCCATGTGCTTGCTGAGGCGTGCCAGGTCTTTGCTCTGCTCGGCCGCCCAGTGGCCCATGGTGGTGGCCGGCAGCGGCCTGAGCCCCATGCTGTCCTGCACCAGATGCTGGAACTGGCCTAAGGATGAGGGCAAGTTCTGGCTCTGACACAGGCTGATGACCATCTTGCCCACCTCCTGCAGGCTGCCCTGGACGCTGGTGCATGCATCACAGGGCACCAGGGCTGTCTCCATGGTCTGGGAGTGGACACTCCTGGTGTTTTCGGCCGTTCTGGCTGGACACTGCAGGGAAATGCTGACAGGGAGTCTGTCCAGCTCTTGGCAGGTCTGGGGCAAGCCTGGCATTGGTGAGGTGGGCTTGATGAGCTTGGCGGTCACAAATTCAGGGCTCCTGGCTGGCTCGCCCTTGGCTGTGGGCTTGGAGGTGGGGGTCTCCCCTTGGTTTGCCCTTTTCTGTAGTCAGGAAGAGAAAGGGAAAGCAGGTGAGGGAGATGGGCCCTGGAGGTGACCAGCTCTCTGGGGATTTCTCTGACAGCAGCCACTCCTGATGCTCAGACCTTCAGATGATATCTGATACCAAGGTGAGTGAGAGAGCATGCCTTCTCCTTTCTGCTGCCTCAGCTTACCAAGCCCAGGCTCCATGCTGTTACATGCATGGCACTGGGAGGGTAATACAGTGACAGACACAGCTGCCGGGTACTGGGCCCTTGCTTAGTGGACTTGTCTGCTCGTGTTGCTGAAGCCACTGTCAGTTTCAGTTTCCTTCCCATTATGGTGACAGTGGTCCTGCCCACCAGGTGGTTGTGAGGGTTACGGAATAACCCATAACAAATGGGGTCGATACAAACACCATTCCCCAACAATGCCCTGGGAGGTAGGGACTGTTATCACCCCCACTGCACAGATGAACAAACTGAGCTTCAGACTAGGTAGGATTTTTCCAAAGCCCCACAGTGTAAACTGCAGAACCAGATGGCCCACACATGACCCCCAAGGCCTGCATTGTGAACTGCCAGGCTGCATGGGCCTTGAGTGGGGGCTCCAGAGTGGAGCCAGCGACAGATGAGGTGCACATGTGGTGTGCGAGGAGCCTGGGGCAGGTGGACTGATGTGAGGGTGACTGCATTTGGGGAAGCGGGTGGCTGACCCACCTGGGGGGCCACCTGCCGAATGAGCATGACCAGCCTCAGCAGGCTGTTCCAGAAGCGCCGCACTGTGAGCCCCACGGACATGCAGGGCCTGGAAGCCCTGGCGGGGGGCACCGTCTGCTCCACGCTGAGGTTCTCCAAGTAGCTCGCGCAGCTCTGAAGCAGCAGCAGGAGCCTGTGGGCAGAGATGGCAAGGTTGGCTGGGGCAGAGCCCAGCACCAGTGTGCCCTCACACCACACGACCGGCAGCCTCCTGCTCTGGGAACCGGCCCGGGCGTCAGGGACTCGGAGCGTCTCAGAATACGCTCTGCCTGACCCAAGAGCCACTTCTTCCAGGAAGCCCTCCCTGAAGGCTAAGCTTGGGGCCCCTTCGGGACCTCCTGGGTGGCAGCACTTCTGCCTGGCTGCTCCCCACTGGACTAGGAGGCTCTGGGAGGCTGGGCCTTGCCTTGGTTGTGTCCAGAGTCCTCAGAAAGTGCTGGGTAAGTGGCTGCCTTCCACCGTGTGGCTCAGAGCCTTCACCTTGCAGAGGACCCAGCTGAGACCCCCAAAGCGGAGGAGGCTGCACACGGCCTCAGGGTGAGTGTGCAGGGCAGTGTGCCCTGCGGTTTCCTGATTCTAGTTGGGGGTGGGGGTTCTCCTGTGGGATGAGCTGCTTCTGCCACAACGGAGACTAGAGTGAGAGAGCCAGGTCCCTATCCTACCCTGAGTCAGGGGCTAATTGTAAGGAAAAGGGGTGTTGGGAAGAGAAGTAGGTATTTGCATGGGAATCAGGCTGTTTTAAAAGAAGAGATACTGTGTTTACAAAACATATGGGCAGATAAGTGACCTCAACTTGTTGCAGGTGCAGGAGGGTCATCCCAAACCAACTGTGCCCTTGGGCAGAGAGGGCCTGGGGGAGGGTTGCTGACCGCTCCAGGCCATACCCCTCTCTAGGCCAAGGTGTTCTCCTCTGTGAATGGGGACAATGAATGAGCAGCACTGGAGGGTGGAGAGTGACCTGGACAGACGGGCCAGGCAAGGGGTGGGAAGGCGGGTCAGCTCCAGCTTTCTAGAAGGCGGATTGTTGATCTGGGCCCTGACGGGCTCCGCCAGCACAGGGACGAGTAGGCGGGGCACTCCTAGCAGAGGGCACAGCAAGGAAGGAAGGTGTGTTCTGGGCTCACACATGTTCAGCCCCCTACAGGGTCCAGGTAGTGCTTTCACACCGTCGGCTCCTCCAGGCCTCTGAGTGGTTACCGTGGCTTCTAATTGTCTCCAGGCAGGTCATCCCCAAACTGCTGGGGTCCCTGCCTGTCTGGCCCCCGTGACTTCATTAGCATGCAGGGTTTGGAGCACATGGAGCCTGGGCTGTGGTCCCCAGGGAGTGGAGGCTGACGACCATGCTAATGTGAAAGACAGTGTAGAAGTGGTGGGGCTACAGGGGAATCCACTGGCCTCCTTCCCAGCAGGGCCAGGATTTGGAAAAGCACATCCCGTGTCTGGCCCTGTGACACATGGAAGGGACAGGAAAAACAGCCTGGGATGGAAAGTCTGAGCAGCATCTGTAGTGTCCTCGACACACAAACCCTAAGGAAGCAGCTGGCGGTGGCTGGAGAAGTAGCCGTCAGAGCTGTGGTGTCACAGAGACCAACAGGGTGGCCAGCAACTCCCTGAAGGTGGACTATAAGACACACGGCACAGGGGCTTCCCTGATGGCGCAGTGGTTGAGAGTCCGCCTGCCAATGCAGGGAACGCGGGTTCGTGCCCCGGTCCGGGAAGATCCCACATGCCGTGGAGCGGCTGGGCCCGTGAGCCGTGGCTGCTGAGCCTGTGCGTCCGGAGCCTCTGCTCCGCAGCGGGAGAGGCCGCAACAGTGAGAGGCCCGCATACTGCGAAAAAAAAAAAAAAAAAAAAAAGAGACACACAGCACAGCGTGACACAGATGAGATCGCTATGAGGGCCCTGAACCAAGCTGGCCCCCGACAGTATTCAGTCAAAGGTGATTGTTGTCATCAATGTCATCACCCCGCCAGAAGTGGATCCTGTGGCTGCTACTGGTTTATGGGGTGGGTGCCAGCATCTTGAGATGACCAGGTTTGGTCCAGGTTCTCACCTGTCGATGACCAGCTCCAGCAGCACAGCGTGGGACAGCTGCGTGAACTCGGGGTCACCTGGCACGTGGTCGTAGTGCTCTAGCAGAGCCACCATGTCCAGGTCACAGGCCATGCGGTCAGGGAACTTCCAGGAGGGGAAGTGCACGGGCCCGGCACGCGAGAACACGTCCACGATGGTGCCCTGAAGGTCGGTGAGGTCCCTGCGCAGGCTGTCCATGCAGGCCTGGCTGCCCAGCAGGTGTGCCATCCTTGTGGCTCCTGGGGTGGACAGAGAGGATCCCCGTTAGCCAGAGCCACGTGGCTGCTGCTGGAGGAAGCTTCTGAAAACCCCAGAAAACCTGCTGAAATCCAACCTCGACCCTGGGGAGAAGTCGGTTCCCTGGCCCCTTTGGGACCTGTTTGTGGGTGACCTCACCAGCCTCCCTCTCATCCACCCTACCCCACACCCACACTACTGATTTCCTCGGTCCACAAGTCCCTCTGAGGACCTGTGTGTGCCTGGCCCCTGCTGAGTGCTGGGTGGATACAGCTGTGTATGAGGTTGTACTTGCTGTCCTTCCCTCCCTGAGCAAAGCACTGGACCGGCTACTGACAACAAAAAGACAGTTGTAGCTACAGTATGACGGGGAGCACTGGACCACCCCTGGCCACTCTCGTCTCCTGCCTAGACTGCAGCAGCAGTTCCAGCTGGGCCACAGGCCTGCCCACTGGAATCTGATCCACTTCTGCTATGGAGACCTGGGCCAAGCCTATCTGACCACATCACACTGGCCAACAACCCCTCAGGACTCACTTTGGCCCTTGGGAGAAAGGCTACCTTCAGGCACACCCCTCCCCTTGTCCTCTCTCGTCACCTCCCCTCCCCTCCCCTCTCCTCCACTCCACATACCATCAGCTACAAGCAGCAGCTCCTGTGCAGGCACTCGTTTCTGAATCCATGCCCATCTGTCTCTTCCATCTGAGTCATGCTTCCCCCATCCAATTCCCATCACCTGCCTAACTCCTCTCATCCTTCAGGGTTCCCGGACATCACCTCCTCCAGGAAGCCTTCCCTGAGCACCCTCCAGGCTGGCTTAGATACTCCCTCTGGGCTTTCCCCATCTTGGCCCTGATTGCTCTCTGCAGGAACGGCCTCTGCTCTCTAGGACAGGTCCTCACCGCACCTCAGTCACTGTGGTATCCCCAGTATGGCAGCCTGGGGCCTGGCCTATTGCAGATGCTCACTGACAAATGAACGACTAGTAATTGAACGGAGAAAAGAAAAAGAATCCACAAAGAAAATTTAAAATACCTTGACTTTGGGAGGAAAACAAGTCCTGAAGTGTAAGAGAGGAACACCTGAAAATTTGTATGGATAGCTATCCTAATCATTCTAGTGACGGGGGTCCATTATATGTTGATACAGGGGTCCCAGTCCTGCCCCTTTCTGGCTGTGTGGTCATGGGCAAGTCACCGCACCCCTCTGAGCTCCAGCTGTCTCACTTGTAAGATGGGGACACCATCCCCCATCAGGCCAGGTGGTATCTGCAAGTAACGTGCTTGGTCCAGGACTTCCCTGGTGGTGCAGTGGTTAAGAATCCACCTGCCAATGCAGGGGACACAGGTTGGTTCCCTGGTCTGGGAAGATCCCACATGCTGCGCAGCAACAAAGCCCGTGTGCCACAACTACTGAGCCTGCACTCTAGAGCCCGTGAGCCACAACTACTGAGCCCTCGTGCCACAACTACTGAAGCCCATGCGCCGCAACAAGAGAAGCCACCACAATGAGAAGCCCGCGCACCACAACAAAGAGTAGCCCCTGCTCACCACAACTAGAGAAAGCCCGCAGGCAGCAATGAAGACCCAACACAGCAAAAAACAAAAAAAAATAAAAAAGTGCTCGGTCCAGGGCAAGGCACCAGTAAAAGTTCTGCAGCCATAGTAACTATTATTACTGTGATTACTATTACTAGCAGTAACAACAGCAAAGACCATCCTTGTCTGGAGCTGCTGTCTACCTTCCATATTTCCTTTTCTCCCCTGCGGCCCGCACAGATTGCTTCCCTTCCATCTTTGCCGTGTGTGGACATCTGAAGACAGTGATTTGGATGAACCATCCCTGGCCCTTGACTCAGAAGGTCTGGCCCCTCCCGTGGCTCTTCGCAGGCCTCTGACAGCAGGTGTCAGAGCCAGCAGCCCTGTGGATGCTGAGCCCTGGTCCCTCCCCACCCTGCAGTGGGGGCCCCTTGTCCTTTGTGGTTTTCTCAGCAGCAGAAAGTTCCTTGCACCAAAGCCCCACCCTGCAGTAGGGGCTGCTTGGGCAGGATTTAGGCCCCCAGGAAGTCCAGGCCTGGCAGGGAAACCTCTCTTCCTCCAACCTGTTTCCATCTCCCAACCTTCCTCATTGCAGAAAATGGCACCCTCACTGGAAGCACCTGGGCACTTCCTCGAATCCCTTTCCTTTATCCCCACATCCAGGCACCCAGTGCTGCTAGCTCCACATCCCACCCACTCTGAGAACCCGCCACCTCTGTCCATCAACACTGCTCCACACCCCCCACCTCCCCCAGACCACTGCCCCAGCCTTCCTGAGGGTCGCTCTCTCCCCTCCCCAGCACCCCCTCGCACCTCGGTGTCTCACCCCCGTAGAATATGCTTCCTCCCCATACTCTGTCTAAATAAGATGCCTCCCGCAGATCCCCGGGCTGGTGAGTTCCCCTGTTACACATTCTCAAAGCAGCCTGTGCTTTTCCCTCCCAGTACACACCACAGTGGCATGGAATCATTGAGTCATTATTTGCAGTTGGGACTCTGTCTCCCTGCGAGCACGTAGACCATTTTTTAGTTCACTGCGGTATGACCTGGCCACCTGGGCTGGGACCCGAGGGCCTGCCTGTGCCCACAGGTGCAGGGAAACCCAGAGGCCCCAGGGTGGTTCCTGAGGGCAAGCCAGCCTCTCCGGCCTCCCAGAGGACTGGGCCCTGTCCTCACCTCTGCACAGGTGCCTGTCCGTGGAGCTGGATGTCTGAGTGTCCCCAGCTCTTGGACTTGCCTGCGGGCTTTCGGGCTCAGGGTCAGAAGCTCAGCCAGGTGCCTGGCTTCCCGTGTCCAGCTCTGCAGTCCCTGGGACTGGATGTAGGGAGAGTGAGGGAGTGGGCACTCAGGGAGGGCTTCCTGGGAGTGGGGGGCAGGGAGGAGGCTGTCCCAGAAGAAGGGGGTTGTTTCAGGCTGGAGGATGGGGCGAGGGAAAGGGCAGGTGGGGTTGCCAGCCTTGAGCCTGAGCACCGCTGGCTCTGACTAGAGGACCTACTGTCGGCCACTTTCCAAATCCACCTTCTTTATTTATTTATTTTTATTTTTTGGCTGCACCACGTGGCACGTGGGATCTTAGTTCCCTGACCAGGGATTGAACTCGCACCCCCTGCATTGGAAGCGCAGAGTCCTAACCACTAGACCCCCAGGGAAGTCCCCAAGTCCACCTCCTTTAAACAGATGAGGAAACTGAGGCTTTGGGAAGTTAGGGGGCTAGCCTAAGATCACTCAGGGAGCTGAGACTCTTGAGTCCTACATCTTCAGGCCATACTACTTCAGGCCAGCACTGGACAAAAGAAATATAATGCAAGCCATGTATGGGTTTTAAAATTTTATACTTGCCACATTAAAAAAACTAAAAAGAAAGAGGTAAATTAATTTTAGTAACATATTACTTAACTTAATATACCCAAAATATCTCTTCAATGTTAAATCAATATAAAATATTAAGTCTATTTTTTTGCATTAAGTCTCAAAATCCAATGTCTATTTGACACTTATAGCACATCCCAATTTGGACCAGCCACCATTTTCATATACAGCACCACATGGGCTGGTGGCTATTATATTGGACAGTGCAGGGGTAGGGGGTCAGATCCTGTGTTCATTAAGCAGATGGTGACTGAGTATCTTCTACATGTTGGGCATTGTGTCAGGGACAGGGACAGAGCAGGGCACACAGAGCACTGTCCCCCAGGAAGCACCATCTATGTCTGAGGGTCTCTGCAGGGGGCAAGTCTTGGTGTGTCAGCTCTACAGTTCCACCCACAGGTGGGGTGATGAGTCCCCACAATACACACACACACACACACACACACACACACACACACACAGGTCCACTTCCCACATACAAATGTTGCCTCAGTGATGGCCTCTCATAAGATATTGCCACCCATGAGGTGTTATGTCCCCAAAGAATGAGGCAGAAACAAACAGAAAAACCGACTGAAACATTCTGAAACACAACATTGAAAAACATCCGAGGTTACCCTACGTCGTTTCTTCTGAACAGTGGGGATTTGCAGATACAAGCCTGTTTTGAGAAACGTGTGTGTGTGTGTGTGTGTGTGTGTGTGTGTGTCAAGTGAAGGAACATTTGACACAGGCTTTCTCTGTAATTCCTGGGTCCTGAGTAGAACCCTCTCCCTGAAGCTGCCAGCCCCGCACTGTTCCTGAGATCACACAAGTGCTGGCACTAATTGAGCCACCACTACCCTGGTGTGGGAGCAGCAGGTAACTCTGCCTCTCCTCAGGCCCCTCAGCCCAAGGTGGACTTTTAACTCGCAGAGAAGTGAAGGAGCCTTTCCTGCACTCCCGTTTAACATTCGAGTCCTTTCCCTCTCTTCTCCCGCTTCTCTCTCGAGACCGCTGGGACCCTACCCCTCAGGTAAAGATTATGCCTCCCTCCTGGCCAGTGCACCCATGGAAACACTTTAGAAACTCTAAAACCATCTAAATGGCAGTGTCAGTCTCTGACTCAGGAGTGCTAATTGCCTGGATCCCTGGGGACACTGAAGGAATCCAGTGAAGACAAAGGAGTAAGTAACTGCACTAATAGAGAAGAATGGACTGGGTTTGGATTCTCACTCCACCATGTGAACTGAGGATGTGAACCTCTCTGTCCTCACCTGTAAGTAAGTTGCTATATGAAATAAATGATGGAATGCATGTAGTGTTTGGCACATGGTCTGGTTCATGGTACGTGTTCAATAAATCCTAACTATCATTATAATTCAACAATAATAATAAGAATGACATAAACCAGCTATGGTGTGTATGTGAGGAAGAGAGACGGGAAGGAGACTTGGGAGGGCATCTTTTCCTATCCCCCCTCCCCCACCCCCCATTTCACAGGTGAAGAAATTAAAGTCCAGGCCAGGGTTCAGGAGTTGGGAGAGAGGGGAAAGGGAGGAGAGGATCTCAGGAGGTGAAGCGAAAAGGGCGGGATTCGAGGTGTGCTGCGGAGCGGGAAAGTGGTCCGCAGGGACCAACCTGCGGGCGTGAGGGGTGGAGCCTAAAGAGGAAGCCTTGATTTGAGTTGGTCTACGGGGTTTGAGGGGGGGACTATGAAAGCCAGGGGTGGAACTGGAAAAGGCAGGCCCGTGGGAAAAGGGACCCGTGGGAATTAGGGATTGAGATTTGAGAAGGGGGTCTGAAAGAGGTGGGCCTGAAAGCAAAAGAGGGGGCTGGGGGAATAGGGAGGCGGGGCTTTGGCCAAAGTGGGAGGCCAATGGGAGAGAGCGGGGGCCTTGGAAGGCGGGGGTCGGAGAGAGAGAGAGGAATCTTCTGGTGGAGTAAAGGGTAGGGGGGCCGGGGCCGTGGGGTGCGTGCGAGGGCGTCGGCGGGAGATGTAAAACGTCTCACCAGTCTCCGGCGTCGCAGCCTCAGCCACTGTGTCTGGTCGGCTCATGAAACTGCCCCTAGGCGCGCCTGCCGCTCCTGGGATCCCCGGCAAAACGCATCCCGGCTCCCCGACCGCTGCCACGGCAACGGCGTCTATCGAGAGGGAGGGGCGGGAATTTACGTCACGGAGAAGGGGCGGCCCCGGAAGTGCGTCAGCCTCGCCCCGCTCGGCGACGACTCGCTCGGCCGCCGCCATCTTGCGAGCTTGTTGTACTGTTGGAGCGGGGAAGCCGCTTTGACGCCACACCGTTCACCTATACAGAGGCGGACTGGCAGCCCTGAGCATCGCAGTCATGCCGGCCGGACCCGTGCAGGCGGTGCCCCCGCCGCCGCCCGCGGCCACCGAGCCCAAACAGGTACCACGACCCCCGCACCTCGACCTGGGCCCTCCCCTCGGGCGCGGGCCCTCTTTACTCGTGCAGGAAGAAACGGCGATTTGCGAGGGCTTGGAGGGACTCCAGGTCCCAGGAGGCAGCGCGCTTCCCGCCTACCTTCTGGTAGCGAAGCAAGCCTGTTAGAACAGGAGTTCTCAAAGTGTGGTCCGCGGACCGGCTAGCATCACCTGGGAGTTTATTAGAAATTCTGAGTTTCCACCCTAGACCTTTTAAATCAGAATCTGCATTTTAACAGGCTCCCAAGGTGATTCATTAAAATTTGAGAAGCACTGATCCAGCGCATCCACCGGTCTTCTGTGTTAATTGGGCCCACCGGCCCCCAGTCTTTGCCCAGGAGTCCCTAATTTCCCAGCCTGCACGGTGCATCTTGGAACGTTAATTCTCAGCATCTGTGTAGTGCTTACTCTAAGCCAGACACTGTGCCAGGCTCTGACGGAATGAATGAAGCGCAGTTCCTGCTTTATTTAGGGAGCTCACACACTAGTGGGGAGACAGATATAAGTGAATACTCAATAAATGTTTATTGCCTCTGTTACCATAAATGATACAGTTTCAGCCAGCCCTTCAAAAGATCTGTCAGCTAAGGAAGAAAGACGTGGGTCAGTAATTGCAGTATGATATAAGTATCAAGTACAAAGGAGACAGGAATTCTAATCAACATTGCTTTGGTGGGATATAGGGGAGATTAAGGTAGGTGAAGCCCACCGGCGTGAAAGGTAAATTGCGTTTAGAAGAATGAATCAGTAGTTCACCAGATAGGTGATTGGGAAGGGAAATACCATTCTTTATTCATTTAGAAAAACTTTATTGAGCACATCCTGTATGCTGACCACTGCAAATACCTATGTATCCCTGGCATTTTCCCAGTATCTTGGGGAAAAATAACTAAGGTAATACCAGATAAGTGCCAAGATACCAAGGTGGGAATCAGATGGTGCCTCTTGTCAAGAGTAAAGAAGGTTAAAGCATAGGGTTGGGAAAGTGGTGGTTAAGAGGTGTATTTCTGGGGATTTGAAGTTTTCGTAGCAGGCTATTGGGAGAAAAGGAAGGGATGTAAGCTGGATAGTGACATATTTGTGTTTCAGAAATTCAGGTAAACAGTGATGGGGAGAATTGCTAGGAGGACAGGTTAGTCATGTTATTCAAAAGATGTTGAGAGCCTGACCTAGATTGTGGCTGGGGCATGGGACAGAGGGGATGGGCAAGCTCAGATCACAAAAGGGCTGTGGTGCAGGCTCTCCCTCCAAAGTGATGCATTCGAATCCTGGTTCTGCCATTGGGCCAGTTAAGGTCTCCATTCCTCAGTTTGTCCATCTGTAAAATGACAAGACAATAATATAATAATAAGAGTACTTAATCTCTTAGACTTCTGTAAGGGTTATAGATTTAATGTGCTTAAAGTGCTTAGGAAAGTATATGGAACCTACTCTTATGTTTGATAAATGTTCTTATCATTGAATGTGTAGGCTGAGGAAGGGAGAAGAGACCCACGTTTCTGCCCGGGATGACTGGAGGCATGGTTGGCCGTTCATGAGGAAAGCGGTTAGAGATGAAAGTGCCCAGAACTGCTGGATCTAAAGCTTTGTGGCACATAAGAGTTATGTGGGACGTTGACGGGGGTAGAATGGTTCAGCCTATAGGTGCTAGGGGAAGTGGAGGACGTTTTGTAAGTGCCTGACTGAGGACAGTGTGTATAGTGTGAAGAGAACCAAGAACAGAATTTTGGGGACCCCCTAACACTATAGGGCAGGAGGTGAAACAGGAGCCAGGAGAGAAACTTGGATGGAATGGTGAGCAAGAAGGAAATACAGGTGAGAACGGGACCTGGGAGTTGAGAGTTTTGTGAAGGAGCGGTCACTGGTCACACGGCCAGATAACTGATGTAGCTGGCTGTAGGCCGTCATTTTTGACTTTGGCATGAGCACTTGAAATGAAGGGGGATCAAATGGGAGCTGAGCAAGTGGGAACGGCAAGGCTGAGAGAACTCAGGCTGTTTAGCTACCAGAGGAAGGCGGGGAGAAGGCAGTAGCAGAAAGGAGCATGAGAACAGAGGAGAAACTTTGTTTCTCCAAAATGAGAGACTTGAACCTTTGTTTACTAAGGGGAAGAAGCTGGTGAGGAAAGAATACTGGAATTTATGGGGCAGTTAATGTTGAGTATTCCAGTGGAGTTTCACGAAACATTTGAACATTAAGTGATGGTTTAGACTACGGAATGGATGCAGAGGGAAAGGGCATTCAAGGCAGAGGAAGTGGCCAGCAAGGAGTTTCCCGTTTCTTTATTCAGCAGACAATTCTTACATATCCCGTATCAGGCACATCCAAGGGTGGGGATACAGGCATGGCCTTCTGGATTCGGGAATGTGGTTTCTCAGAACGTGGTTAGATTTCCCCCCTCCATCTGAATCACATGGACACTTGGTAAAAATGCAGATTCCCAGTGTCACAGAGATGCTCTAGCTGGAGGGGAGCCAGAGAGGCTGCTCTTTTCATTGGTTCCCTGGGGAAGTCCCATGCAAGCACAGAGCAGTTGAGAGAGTGGCTCTTCTGGAGCAGAGGTTCCTGACTCAAGGAAAGTCTCGATGAATTGGTCGGGAGAGCCTGTATTCTCAATAATATCCTAGAGGAGTTTAATGGTGGGCATCTGGCACCAAGCAAGGAACTTTAAGACCTTCCTTTTCCTGTTTTCACAGCCCACAGAAGAGGAAGCATCTTCAAAGGAGGATTCTACCCCTTCCAAGCCAGTGGTGGGTATTATTTACCCTCCTCCAGAGGTCAGGAATATCGTTGACAAGACTGCCAGCTTCGTGGCCAGGTAACATAGCTACTCCTGCTCGTGTGGGTCACGGGTAGATTTTAGCATCAAGAGCTCCTGAATTTGCACAAGGGTAACACTTGGGTTTTTAGAGTGGTATTGTTGGCTTAGGCCTGTCAGCTTATCTAAAACCACAGCATGGTGTGAGGTAGGCAGTGGGCAGGACTGGCATCGCTAACATGATATGGTGGTGGCAGAGTACAAGGCACACCCAGCTCCAGAGTCACCAAGAACCTGTGCTTCCAAACCGAGCCTGAGGAAATACCTGGAACGCTGCTTTGTCATGGATAATGTGTGTCTGTATCTGAGCTGCAGGCCTTAGGAAGACAAAAGGGAGTTGATGATTCTCATTGTGCAAGGACTGCATTTCCTTTGACCCATCTGCAAAACAGAATAACACCTAGAATTGTTGTGAGGCAGGGGTGAGGGGACTGAGTGCAGTTCGGGTACATCATGTAGCTGTTACCTCAGATGGCATGAAAATCAGCTTGATTTACTCTTGTTCCTCCCCATTACACTTCCTCAGATGGAATCTTCTTGATGGCCACTTGACTCCAAAGGTCAACCATCCCCTAGTTTAGGGCATTTCAAGTATTCCTTTGGCAGCCAGCAGGCCGCATCCAGCCTACAGATCTTTTTGTTCATTCTCAACAATATATAATTTTTTAACTTTTGAATTAGTTGTCACTGTTTAAAAATGAGATTGCACAGTAAATCTGGATTTCTGGCTTCTCTTGATGAATTGGATGGCTCCTTGCGTGGAAGCAGTAGCTGGCCTTGAGCAGACTGCTGCCCTCAGTCAGGGCATATGCTCTCCAGGGAGCCACACCTTGACCCTGAGGCAGCATCCCCATCACGATACATCATTTAACAGATGGGTCCTTCCTTTCTCAACCTCTTTTTAAAATGAAACATAGAGGGCTTCCCTGGTGGCGCAGTGGTTGAGAGTCCGCCTGCCGATGCAGGAAACACGGGTTCGTGCCCCGGTCCGGGAAGATCCCACATGCCGCGGAGCGGCTGGGCCCGTGAGCCATGGCCGTTGGGCCTGCGCGTCCGGAGCCTGTGCTCTGCAGCGGGAGAGGCCACAAGAGTGAGAGGCCCGTGTACCAAAAAAAAAAAAAAAAAAATGAAACATAGAAAGAGGTTACTCTGGTTGATGTCTTTCACTGTGTCAGACTACATGCGGGTGAACCTTTCACATTTCAACAGCTTTGATCAACCTGGATATTGGGTTAAAACAGCTCTGTGCTTGATTGAACATTATTAGGCCATGTCAGATTTAGGGCAGCAGGTGTTGTGTTTATAAGTTTAATATTTCATAGCAACGCTTATTCTTCCCCTTGTCCCCTGATTTTTTTTTTTTTAATTAATTTACTTTTGGCTGCATTGGGTCTTCGTTGCTGCATGCAGGCTTTCTCTAGTTGCGGCGAGCAGGGGCTACTCTTCGTTGCGGTGCACGGGCTTCTCATTGTGGTGGCTTCTCTTGTGGCAGAGCACGGGCTCTAGGCATGTGGGCTTCAGCAGTTGTGGCACATGGGCTCAGTAGTTGTGGCTCGAGGACTCTAGAGCACAGGCTCAGTATTTGTGGTGTGTGGGCTTAGGTGCTCCGCAATATGTGGAATCTTCCCAGACTGGGGCTCAAACCTGTGTCCCCTGCATTGGCGGGTGGATTCTTAACCACTGCGCCACCAGGGAAGTCCACCTCCTGATATGTTTTCCTATTTAAAACAATAAATAGGAAAAGAGTGTAAGAGGAAGAATCACCACAGTCTCACGACCAGAATAGCTTCTACTAGCTGTTTTCACTTTTTCCTGTTTCCTTCTGGCCCTTGGCATCCTTTTTTAGATTCTTGTAATACTAGTAGAGATACTTTCATATCCTGCTTTTTCCATTTGCACTGTGTTGTGAGCATTTTCCTGTGTTGCTCCATGGTCTCCTGGTGCTGCGTGGTCCTCTCTGGAAAGGATGCACCATGTTAAGGTGATGGGCCTTCCTTGACTTGGCTGACTCCTCTGTATTTTCCTTTGAAGTTGTTTCCAACATTTCAGTTTGGCAAATGAAGCTATGGGGAAGTCTCTGAGCATTTTCTTTCCCTTTTAGATTGTTTTCCTAGAAGAAAATTCTGTGTGGCACATTACTGGCTAAAAGAGCATTTTTAAATATTTCTTATTTTGCCAAGTAGCTTTCCAATAATTTTGTGCCAGCCCCAAAAATAAGAATATCTCCAACTTCCCTTAATAATAAATCTATATGTCCACATCTCTAGATCTATTTTTGACTATGATGATTGCCTTATAGGCATTTCTGAAATCTGTGGACTTGCTTTTGTTTACGTTGCCGTGAAGGGACAGAGCAGCATCTCACTCTGGGTTAAAAGCAGACATGCAGGACCCTCTGCTTTACTTCTGTTGGGTTCACATGTATTGATTGATTGAGCATAGAGTAAAAAATCACCAACCCAGTGTGGTTTTCCAAAAGGAGTTTTTTCTCTCTAGGTTTGGTCTTCTCTTCCCTGTATTTTACTGTCAAGAAACTAAGGGAAATTACTCTTAAAAAGTCCCACCAGCTAGGTTGAGTCAGAATCATGTCTTTTTCTGCTGAAATCTATTCCTTGTGTTAGAGAATATAATTCTAAAATTAACATTAAGCTAATTTAAAGCAACAGAGTAGCTTGGAATGAACATGCCTGCGTTCTCGTATTATATTTCAGATTGTTCCCAGATGTGAGGTTATGGCTTAGGAGGTGGTGGTAGAGGAGACAACCAGAGCCCCCTTTTCTAGCAGCCCTTTGTATGGTGGCCTAGTTTAGCCATATTTAAATGCACATTTACCCTCGTCCTTGTGTGGCTTGCATTATTTAAGGGGGTGGAAGAATGCTTCTTCCTCAGGCATGGGGTTTCAGCTGGACTAATGCATTGTCACATCCAGACCTCATGGTGTTAGTCACGCTGCAGAGTGTGACCAGAACTTGTGGAGGAGCTAGCCAGGGTGCTGATGACCACTGCCATGGTGGCTAAACTGGGGCACAGCGTCACCTGCACCCTGTCTCCTGCCCTGTCTTCAACTGACAGGGCCAGGGTATGAAAGTGGAGTGACCCAGGTGCCACCAGCCTCTGGAGCTGTCCCTTGGTGTATTTGGGGCACCTCTGAGTGCAGGGCTCTGGTCAAAGGAGTGATGGAAGTCCCCCAGATCATCTCTCATCTTTATAGGACAGCCCCTTCTAGCCTTCATAGGAGTAACAGTCCGTGGCATTTGCAGGCCACTGTATGATTGATTCAAAAAGACTTTGGCATCTCATTAACTAATTTGATTTTCTCTGAATTTCAAAGTAGAGAGAGAAGGTGGTTTTTGCCATATTTTACACATGGGAGATTGAGTCAAAGAGAAGTTTGGTAACTTGGTGAGTCAGTAGTGAACCCAAAACTTGAATGTGTCCACATCTTGTGTCTTTAAGGTTAGTGCATTTCCACAGATGTTGTGGATGTGTGACACCTTGAAATATTACTGTTGGGATTCTTTAAAAAAAAATAAGCGTTTCCTACACATCATGAGAGAGACATTTTTCATTCTGAGTGTTTAAAGGCATACAAATTGGGGGACTTCCCTGGTGGCGCAGTGGTTAAGAATCTGCCTGCCAATGCAGGGGACACGGGTTTGTGCCCTGGTCTGGGAAGATTCCACATGCCGCGGAGCAACTAAGCCCGTGCGCCACAACTACTGAGCCTGTGCTCTAGAGCCCGCAACCCACAGCTACTGAAGCCCGTGCTCCTAGAGCCCGTGCTCCGCAACATGAGAAGCCACTGCAATGAGAAACCCGCGAGCCACGATGAAGAGTAGCCCCCACTCGCCACAACTAGAGAAAGCCCGTGTGTAGCAACGAAGACCCAACGCAACCAAAAATAAAAAATAAATTAATTTTTTTTAAAATGCATACAAATTGGGGACATAGGGTGTATGTGGGAAACTATTCCAGATACAGAGAGAGATGGGGACCTCCCTGCCGTTCTCACCACTCCCCTGTCATCTGAATGCACCTTACGCAGCAGCACAGATGTGGTCCTTGGAGAACAGTGTTTCCTATATGAGCCTCACCCAGTAGTAAATGAGGTGATTTTAGCCAATATTTGGACAAGGCATTAAATCCCATTAAATTTTCATATTTTTTTTTTCTTGTTACCCAAAGGACAAAGTCTCAGTTTGGTGCTAGCGTATCTTTTAATACCTCCCCAGCACTCAGTCATCCCATTTTTTTTTTTTTTTTTCCATCCCATATTTAACTAAGAGAACTGGCCTCAGTCTCAGCAAACTTCAGGTAAACTTTAACCATGTTACTTTGTTTTCATTGTATTGAATTTTATGACTGCCTTTTGTTAGTAAAGCCATAATGATTTTTTTTTTTTTTTTTTTTTGCGGTACGCGGGCCTCTCACTGCTGTGGCCTCTCCCATTGCAGAGCACAGGCTCCGGACGCGCAGGCTCAACAGCCATGGCTCACGGGCCCAGCCGCTCTGCGGCATGTGGGATCTTCCCGGACCGGGGCAAGAACCCCTGTCCCCTGCTTTGGCAGGCGGACTCTCAACCACTGCGCCACCAGGGAAGCCCAGCCATAATGATTTTTATCTGAAGTAGTAATACATGCCTTCCCACCCCGCCTCAGCTGTGCCATGGCTTGTGGGATTTTAGTTCCCCAACCAGGGATTGAACCCAGGCCCTCAGCAGTGAGAGCACGGAGTCCTAACCACTGGACCCCAGGGAATTCCCGTGCCTTCTTAGGTACATTTTTTTTTTTTTTTTTTTTTTGCGGTACGCGGGCCTCTCACTGCTGCGGCCTCTCCCATTGCGGAGCACAGGCTCCGGACGCGCAGGCTCAGTGGCCATGGCTCACGGGCCCAGCCGCTCCACAGCATGTGGGATCCTCCCGGACTGGGGCACGAACCCATGTCCCCTGCATTGGCGGGCGGACTCTCAACCACTGCGCCACCAGGGAAGCCCAGGTACATTTTTTTTTTTTCCAGGTACATTTTTTAAAGTAAATAAATTTTATTAAAAGAAAAAAGAAATAGTTCAGATGGTTTTGGAAATGGCAAGACTGGCAGAGGAGCTGCAGGAATGATGGAGGTCTGGAGACCCTGTGGTAGAGGAGGCCTGCGCAGGCCGAAGGAGGCAGGGGGCACTGGCCGCTGATGCCAGGAGTCTCGAAGAGGACCTCTGCTGTGTTGAGGGATGGGCTAGTTTGAGTGATGGGTGGTGGCAAGAATGGGGCTTGCATGGGCAGTGTTCTGGTCTGAGCAGCTGCAAGGGTTGTGGTATTAGTGCTTCTCTTTTTTCCTTTTTCTAGAAACGGACCTGAATTTGAAGCTAGGATACGACAGAACGAGATCAACAACCCGAAGTTCAACTTCCTGAACCCCAATGACCCTTACCATGCCTACTACCGCCACAAGGTCAGCGAGTTCAAGGAGGGGAAAGCCCAGGAGCCCTCGGCTGCCATCCCCAAGGTCATGCAGCAGCAGCAGCAAGCCACCCAGCAGCAGCTGCCCCAGAAGGTTGGAGCCAGCCCCTCCCTTCGCTTCCCCAGGGCTAAGGGAGGCTGGGACAGGGAGGGGAAGATAATGAACTCTGCTGTCCAGACCTCACTGCCACCCAGAGAGAAACTTGAGGTCTTTATCCCCATCTTACAGAGGCAGATGCTGAGACTCACACAGCAAAGTGTTGCTGACAGTTGGCATTTGCTGAATGCTGCCCTTCACGCTCTGTGCTCAGTGCTTTGGGAGCCTTGTCTCATTGGTGCCTCACAGCAGCTACATGAGGAGGCCAGTAAAGTGACCATTTTTCAGATGAGGAATCTGAGGCTTAGGGAAGCACAGTTTACCCAAGGCTGCAGAGTCAGGACCCTAAAGTCCATGCTCTCAGTTCCTACTCTTTTCCTTGACCGTGGCGTGAGGGCAGTGCTGCAGTGTGGCTTGTGGACCCCTTCTTGGGCATCCCTCTCTACTGTCTCACCTTCCCAGGGCCCCTCTTTCTGGCCTGCCCTAATACCCCCTTAGCACTAGGGACGATTAGGGCTGTCAGTGAGGACAGGAGGGGCCCACACATTTTGCCTCCTGTGTAGACTTGGACTAGTCCTTTCTCTTTGCTTCACTCCTGAGCCATGGTGGCAAAGGTTGCCCCTTGTTTTACAGTGGGAAGTAAAGTTGGAATAGGTTCTGAGACCTTGTGTTGCAATTTACTACTCCTAGGGCCTCAGGTGACCTCAGTTTCCTCATCTATAAAAAGAATTCACAGTACTTGTTCTGTCCACCTCGTGGTTCCTGTAGTGGCCAGATGAGGTAACAAACGTGGAAGTCTTCTGGCCAGTGGGGTCTTCTGCACACATGTAGAGCTTACCACATCCTCTCTCTCCCTTGGGCGGGGTTTCATAAGCTGTGTTCCTGTTAGATCTTCTGCCACCCAGTTTTGGTGCTCAGTTTCAGGGCAGCAGCAGCGATACAGAGGGACTCGGTTCTCATTCAGAAAGCCATTTAGCGAGTCGAGGCTACAGTTGGCCAAGAAATCAGTGCCCTTGTGAGTTAGGATTCTCTCACACCATGTGCCAATGGCGTGTTCGTGATCAGCAGAAGTATAGAGGTCTGTGCCGTCTGCCGGGGGTGCGTCCCCGCCACCTCTCTGGAGTCCCACCACCCCTGTGCCTCTTGCCTCACATTCCCTTTGCATCTTAGGTTCAAGCCCAAGTGATCCAAGAGACCATCGTGCCCAAAGAGCCCCCTCCCGAGTTCGAGTTCATTGCAGACCCCCCCTCTATCTCAGCCTTCGACCTGGACGTGGTGAAGCTGACGGCTCAGTTTGTGGCCAGGAATGGGCGCCAGTTTCTGACCCAGCTGATGCAGAAAGAGCAGCGCAACTACCAATTTGACTTCCTTCGCCCGCAACACAGCCTTTTCAACTACTTCACGAAGCTGGTGGAACAGTATACCAAGGTGCCTGGGCAGGGCGGGCTCCGGGGTGCTGGGCCCAGGGAAGGAAGGCATCTTACCATCAGCACTCTATCCACTCACTGTCTGCAAGGACCCCGCTCCTGTGTGGGGCCCCCAAGCAGATGTTAAATATCCCAGTTCAGTATAAAATCTTGATTTCTATTCAGTTTTCCTAGTAAATGCAACGTAGACTGCTGTTTCTAAAGAGAAAGGAAACGCGTGATTGATAACTCATTAGGTGAGTGCCTGCTGCGTGATAAGGCCAAGTGATGCTAGTTGCTTTTATGTACATTTAAATTAAATTTCAGTTGCCTCAGTAGGGCTTGAGAAGAAGCAAGCTCTTAATAGTTGCCTCCTATTATTACCTAATTTTATCCTCACAAGAATCCATAAGGTAAGTGTTTTCCTTCCTATTTCAGAAAGATCAGAGAGGTGAAGTACTTACTTGTGGTCTCAGCTAGTAAGTAGCTGCAGAGATTTAACCAACATTTGACTCTGAAACCTCTGTTGTTTTCCACCCTAAAAAGTACCTTGAATTAGAAGTATCATTTAAATAGGCATTGGGAATCAATTTAAAATAAATAAGTGTAGCCAGTATTGAGTACTTATATTATGTAGTATCTTCTCATTTAATCCCTAATAAGCTATAAGGTAGCCACTGTTATTATATTTATTTTACAGAAGAGGAAACTGAGGTACAGAGAAGTTAACTTGACCAGGGTTGCACAGCTAGGGGGTTGCAGAGCAGAGACTTGAGTGCTGACATTTTTATTCCAGACCCTAAGATCTTAATTATCATGCTGCGTTGTTGCAATCAAGAATACAGACAAGTCAATACTGGTATTTAAAATAATCAGATCGCTAATTTATTAAAAAGTACACTGGTATAGATATGCCTGTGGAACATTTTTCTTGCTACACACATAATGGAGGTTGTCTTTCCTTTTTAGTGGCATGGTTTGCACATCTGTTTTTGATATCTAGAAACAATATGTTAAAGATCTGACTTGAAAGGTTATGTAATGACTTTCTCTAACTTCATTCACGTTAAGTATATAACT